>NC_143072.1:25712500-27108750 GCF_052426305.1 Pelodiscus sinensis | reverse complement strand
AGTGGCTAGCTGTGGAACCCCACGCCACGAGTTCTTCGAAGAGCAGCGTAGTCAATATAAAAGGGAAATTCATGGCAGCATGGTCTGCATAGCTTGCACCAGGACTCCTCTCGAGAAATTCCTTCTGCAGCTGGCAACATTGCTGCAAATCAGAATTATATAGCTGGAACATTTTTAGCCTTTAACATTTTTTGTTATGGAAACCTAGGTAAACAAGAACTCAAATCTCCTGACTTAGTGGGGAGTCGCTCCCTCCCCCCAAGAGACTGCTTTGCCTCCAGTAGAGCTTACAGTAGCTCCAAGAAAAAAAGGGAGCTTCTGTGGCACCTTAAACATTAGGACATTTATTTGGGAATAAGCTTTTGTGCACTGGCGCCCATGCTGTCAGATGTATGGGCCCAGGAAAGCTGAATGTGTTAGTCTTTAAGGGGCCACAGGACTCCTTGTTTTGTGCTGAAGCAGGCTAACGCAGCGACCCCTCTGCCCTAAATCACAGCAGTGTTGTATGATTCCTGGTGGCGGCGGCGGGGCCCCGAAGAGCTGGAGTGTGGTGTGCTTCATGAGTGCCCCATGGCACAGCAGGACAGTATCGGAGACCCTGCTGAATTGTTGCCATCTTGTGACTTTGCTCCAGCGTGGCCAGGAAACTGTTGTAACTGCCCCAAAGTAGGGGGCGGGGCCTAATTCCACCCCATAATGAAGTGCCTCATGTTGGGAAGTTACCCAGAAACCCCTGCTGCTGGCCGCAATGCTCAGCATTATGGGATACATGGTTCAGGTGTGCTAGTTATAGGAGCTTCAGGTGCGGGTGCTTGATTCTGGCAGAGACTGTGGCTGGCGGCATGTGCCAAACAGTTGCAAGTACAAACAAGACAATCAGCCATTTCCTACCATCAGAGTTCTTGCCAGTGGTTTCTTTGGTTTGCTGTAGTCATGAGAGGAGCTACAGCTTCCGGCTCTCGAACTTTGCTTTGTCAGTGTGTGTGAGTTTGATTCAGTGTCGCCCACTTGATGATGATCCAATTTGTAGCTGCCTTTCTGTGCAGAGTTTGCCATTGCGGAACATACAGCTGTATTTGCTCCCCCCGCCCCCCGTGGTTTTGAGTTGTAGGGTCTGCCCCAAGGTTTCCAGCCTCCTTGATTCCTTTTCTTTCCATTTTTCTCTGTCATTAGACAGCTTCTGCTCCACATGCAAGCAGCAGGCGTCTTTTATCTCCGGCTTCAGCTTGTGATCTGTGTGTCAGTCTCTCTGTGGAGAAGGGGAGGAGGATCCTTTTGCTCCCTCTCCTCCTCATAGAACGCCTTCTTTAGCAGACTCCAGCCGGAGTTGGGTAAGCGGGAGGGGTTCCTGACTGTACTAAAAATGTCATTAAAAAAATAAAAGCAGGCACCTGATTGAAGAAAGGAGTTGTCCTCGGATTTCTTGCTTTGAAACTGCACAACTGACTCTCTGGAGGTGCTGTGTGAACTGGGAAGGAGCAGAAATGAAGTTCAGGGCGGCGGTAAGATTTCTTTCCCTGCTGTGTTCTTGTGCAGTTTTTCTCCTGTGTGTCCAGCCTGAGCGGAGCGGGGAGAATGCCTCAGGGGGTCAGCATGAAGCCCCTACGCGTCTCACGCACAAATTCAAGTGGGAAACTGCTGCTTGGAAAGTTCCGTTCGAGTGCTTGAGCGAGGCAGTTCGGGGGCTGTGTTTCAAGGAGATGAGTATGTGGCAGTACAGGGGTGGGAAGGGACAGTCAGGAACGTGCTGGGGCTCTGGGGAGGAGGCATGTATCCGGTTCTGAGGTTCCTTTTCATATTTATGAGGGGTTCGGGCTCTGTTTGCCACACAGATGCCACTCATCCTAACTTTCAGGAATTCTTCCGATTTTTTTTTTTTATGAATAATTATGAAATTTGGACTCCAGTTGAGTAAGTTTGCAAGCACGCACGTTTAATGTGTATAGATTGTGTCCCCCACTTGGGTCTTATGAACATAACACATGGCACTGAGGGTGGGGCGGGGTGGGGCATGGTGCATTCTTTACAACCCCCACGGCACAAGTGCATTCTGTGCAGGGAGGCCCTGATCGGGGCAAGCCAGAGGGATTTTGAATGGGTTGGATTGCTGGATTCACCCCTAAGCCACAGGCTGTGCGTTGCTCTTGAACTGCCCCGGGGGACTTTCAGGACCATGTGAAAGTGCTGTAGGTCAGGGGCTCTCCACCTTCCCAGATTACTGTGTCCCTTTCAGGAGTCTGATTTCTCTTGTGAACCCCCCTGATCACCTCACTTGAAATCTACTGGTTTACAAAATCAGACCAAAAGTTACAAAAGTGTCACAGGAACTTGATTACTGAAAAATCGCTGGCACTTGCATCCAGACACAATTATGACAAATATCCACTGGGATATAAATATTGTGCTTGCCTTTCAGTGGCTAGCATGAAGCACGGTGCAAACTAGTCATGCAGCGTTTTACTTGGGACTGACTTCGCTAGTGCTTTCCATGTAGCCTCTTGTGCAACTAGACACCAATCTAGATGAAGTGGTGACCCCCAGGGAGACCTCCCGCTCCCTGGCTGCCAAGGGGCAGTTCAAGCACAGCACGCAGCCTGCGGCATGGGCAAGGAGTCCAGTTCCCTGCTGACAGTCTCTGCAGTGGGCCTCCTGTCGGACCCCTTGCACCGTCTGTGCGAGAGGAGCTGGAGGGAGGCAGTGGGGGTGGAGGAGGAGAGGGAATGTGGCAAAAATGAACAGGCGTCGGTTTTAAAATAAACAAAGGGAAATACGTCACATGATGCACAGTCGGCCTGTGCAGCCCGTTGCCATGGGATGTTGTGAAAGCCAAAAATGTAACCAAGCTCAGGGAAGAATGAGAGATGTGTAGGGAGAGCAGGCTGATCCGTCGGTGGTTATTGACCACAGGGCCAGTCAGACGTGTAGGGAGGCAGGCTGGTCCGTCGGTGGTTATTGACCCCAGGGCCAGTCAGACGTGTAGGGAGGCAGGCTGGTCCGTCGGTGGTTATTGACCCCAGGGCCAGTCAGACGTGTAGGGAGGCAGGCTGGTCCGTCGGTGGTTACTGACCCCAGGGCTAGTTAGACGTGACGGGAGGGCAGGCGGGTCCGTCGGTGGTTACTGACCCCAGGGCTAGTTAGACGTGACGGGAGGGCAGGCGGGTCCGTCGGTGGTTACTGACCCCAGGCTCTCACTGTGGATGTTTCTAAATCTCCAAGTGCCGGAAGCTGGTTCTGGGTGACAAGGGATGGGCCACTCAGAGTTGCCCTGCCTGTTCATTCTCTCTGAAATGCCTGCTACTAGTCACAGTCCGAGCCAAGATGCTGGGCTAGATAGATGGGCAGTTGGGCTAATCAGATAGAGCTGCTCTTTTGTTTTAAATCATCATTTGTGTTGGAGCAGCAGCCAGTAAAGCTCAGTCTACCCTCATGAGGGCAGAATTAGGCGGGGGCAGAGACGAGTGGTGAAGAGATGAGGGTCGTTTCTTTTCGAAAGGAGACCGATAGGAGGAGGCATGACAAACACGTCACATAGTTAATGGTCTAAAGAAGAGTCGCTGGGAACTTTTTTCTCCTTCATGACGCAGGAAGAAGGGGACAGTCAATTAAATGAAAAGGCACATACAAAATTGGTGTAAGGAAATACTTTTTCATCCGGTATGTAATTAGATTGTGGAATTCATTGCCACAGGACATCGTTGATTACGAGAACGTAGCAAGATTCAAAAAATGATTGGACACTTACACGGATGAGAGTATCCAAGTTGTCGTATTTAATGTTAACAGATGTTGAAAGAGGTATTAAAAACCTCACGGTTCTGATTTTACACCAGTCCCTAATTAATAGGGATTAGGAGGAGACCTAATCTGCATAACGTGATTCTGTATAATGTGAGACACTTTCCCCTGAGGCATCTCTCACTGGCCCTTCTGAGGCAGAGTGCAGGACTGGATAAAATACAGGACTGACCTAGAAAGCCAATTCCCATTTCCCTACTTTTCTTATAATTCTCCCACTATTCCTTTAGCCCCAGTGCAGGCCCGCAGCATCAATAGGTCTGTGGCGGCACTTGGCCATAGCCTGGCACTGCTGCAGGCAAGGCAGCGAGTACTGAATTGGCTCGTCTGGTGCAGACTCGCTAACTGCATGGGAGAGCACTCCCCCATTGTGTATTCCGCCTCCCCGAGAAGCATCCAGGAAATCAACAGGAGACCCTTGCCCATCGATACAGCAAGCGTAGCCACTGAGGTCAATGGCTCTGACAACATCAGCATCAGTTACGCCATTCATATAACCGAAGTTGCATGCGTGTTATCGATTTACCAGCCCTCGGTGTTCTCTCATTCATCTAATGTGACTCAGAGCAGGTTTTGTGGCATGGTGCTAAAACCAGTTGAGTATCATCTACCCTAGAGCTTATTTTGTTCCTGTTACCACTATATCTGCATTATTGGTGGCATTTATTGCCATTTGGATCCTGATCTGCATCCTGGTGTAGCTGGGACCTCAGACCAGCGCTGGCATTTACGTGAAGGTGTGCTGGATCCTGGTGGCACCGACCTAATCCCTCCCCATGGGCATGACCGAGCTCTAGAGGCTTGTTTTGGGGATTGTTCTTGCAGGGGGCAATGAGAGTGACAGCAGGCATGTCCCACCAGAAGATGCAAAGGAGGGATTCCCCGAAGTATGATGTAAAAAGAATTCATAGCAGTGAGTGAGGAGAGGTGAAGTTGATCCAGAGAGGAGGGGGGACTAGTCCAGTGCTTGTCAGGCTGTCGTGTGATGTTCCTATGAGAAGGAAGGAGATTTAGAGGAGCCTTTCGTACCCACTGGGTGGAGTGCTAGAAGGCTGGTTCGGTTGCTCTCTCTGAAACCCATAATGGTGTTAGATCATTGTGTTGGGCGGGAGAATTGGGACCGTGTCCAACCTGCAGATTAGGGATGTAGAACTAGGAAAGGGCATAGGGCAGTAGTTATAATGAGGTGTGATGCCCCAGTGTTTGGGGCCTAGATTTTCAGAGGGGATTAGTGCAATGCTTGCAGGCCAGTAATGATCACGTACCACAGAACGTGAGATGAGGTGCTTTGGTGGGGGGGATGTGAGATGGGTTTTGGAGGGGTGCTGATGGATGCCCTGAAGTTACTAAAAATGTCACTGGGGCAGAGTCTTCCTCTCATTTCTGCACCTCGCCTCTCCATGTGACCTGGAAGCTGCTACAAAGCTCCCGGGAAAGGGCTGTTCTGCTTTTTTCATCTGTGTCACATGAGCGCTGTGACGTGGCCGTGAGATTCCAGACCCATGGCTTGAGCTTTGTGTAGCTCAATAAAGCCCTAGCAGTATGACTAAACAAACCCACTGTTTTCAGTCTGTCCAAACGGGTCATGTGCTCTAGATCTTTTAATCTTTTTTCACTCTTCTCTGGACTTTGCCCACATCCTTTCTGAAATGTGGCACACTGCACCGGACACAATACTGGAAGTAGAGCGGAAGAATCACTTCTTGTGTCGTGCCCACTCCTCCCTGCTAATAAATCCCAGAATTGCAAAATATATTTATTTATTTGCAACATTTGCGGTGTTGACTCATTTAGCTTATGATCTTTGTAACCCCTCAGCATCTTTCCACATAAGCCTTTCTAGGCAGTCGTTTCCATATTGTACATGTGCAATCGAGCGCTCCTTCCTAAGTGGAGGACTTTGCATTTGTACTTCTTGAACTTCATCCTGTTTTCTTCATGCGATTTCTTCAGTTTGTCCAGATAATTCTGAATTTTAATCCTATCCTCTAGAGCACGTGCAGCCTCCTTCCAGCCTGGCATTGTTTGCAAACTTTACAAGCGTATTCTCTGCCATTCTCTAAATCAGCAGTTCTCAAACTTTTTGGGCTCCGGAGCCCTTTCCATGCGTAAAAATTTATGCAGTGCCCCAGCGGTCCACTGATTGTATGTGCTGTACCTATCGATGTTTCCAGTTTGCCAGCCTCGCGGACCCCCTGGAGATGTCTCACGGACCTGGGGCTCCACAGAGCACAGTTTGAGAAACACTGCTCTAAATAATTTAGAGAGAGAATAAATAGAGGTGGACCCAGGGCTGATCCCTCGAAGTAATACCCTTCCACCTTGACTGAACCACTGATAACTATTCTCTGGGAACAGTTATCCAACCGGTTGTGCCTTGACCTAACAACAGGTCTGTCTAGGTTTTAGTTCCCTAATGTATGTCATGCATACTAGAACTAACAGTATTTTTAACTGATTTACACAGCTGGTGCCACATGGTAAAGAGAAAAAATGCCTGCTCCCTAAAAATAGAAATCCTCTGTGTTGACTCTAAGTTACCCTGGTCTCTTTCTGGTTTGCCCACTTATTTTTTCTCAGAGATATTTTCTGTTTAGCTTGCTGACTGAAATATGGCTGTCCCCTCTAGGCAACAAACTGCCTCTTTCTCATCCTTCAAACACCTCCTTAAAGCCACTTTACTTCCCATTGTTAATCGTCCCAGGTTTATCTACACTTGCTCTCTGACATTTAAAAAAGAATATAAAGCTGCATACAAAACACAGAAGAAATGATATGATCCGCTTCCTTTGTAAAATCAGCATTACCTTGCTTGTGTTTCTGTTCTGTAATTATTTGTTCAGTCTCATTTTGATTATGAACTACTTGGGGGCAGGAATCTTGTTGTCAAACATGCCAAGTTTCAAACACATCTCTGGTATGAGGAGTCATAATAAATTGCAACAATATCCACATTCCAATAGAATTATTCACTTACATACCTTTTTCTCTATACTTTTGATTCTCCCTTCTTCCTGCTCCAAATCCCTGTGACAAATATGTAATACATATTTCAAATTCACCCAGCATGATTTTAATGGCCAACATCTCCTGCTTTGTGTTTTAGGGAATTGAATGTATCTGGAGTTTAGATAGCTGGAGTCGCAGGAGTTCCATATCTTCCATTTTAAAACAAAAACTGCTGGGAGGAAAATTAGAGAAAGCTTTACTGGGCCAAAAGTAAGGCTGTTTCCCCTTTTCTGTGTCATTCGTGTTTCTAAAGTGTTCCAGCTTATGTCCTCTGTGTTTAATAGTCAACATATGAAGGGCCTTCAAAATTAAACTATTTAAAGGCGTCAGCCAAAGGAGTGGCATTCCTCTCCCCCTCAGACATTTTTCAGAACAAGAGCAATAGTGTGGAAGTCAGTTCTGAAGAAATGGGGAATGAATGAAGGACAACAACTGGGAGAGAAGACCAGTTTCTCAACGTCAGCCCGTTCCCCAAACTCGCAGCAACAGCCTCTAGAACAGTGATTCTCAACCAGTGGTATGAGTACCCTTTGGGTACTCGAGAGAGATCGGGGGGGGGGGGAGGATGTCAACACAACTGAAATTTGGAGAAAACTGAATTTTTGTTTTAAGTTTTACAGCGCTTTATTATTTTTGTACTTTTTACACCCAAAAATTTCATCACCCACCTGGCTACAATTAATTAAGTTGTTTTCAAAAATGTGTTGCAATGGTAGGGGGGAAAAAATTGTGCGTCTGAAAACTGTAGGTCCTGGGGGTACTATTTTATTTTTTTAAAGGGGTACTTTATAAAAAAGGTTGGGAAACACTGCTCTGCAACACCAACTCCAGGAGTTCTCTTTCCTGTAATATTTACGCTACAGCCAACAAAGAGAGAAAGTGTGTTCTGTAAACAGCCCCCGTGTGAGGTCATGCCTTTACTGGACCAACCTCTTCTGGGGCGAGAGGCCAGCTTTCCAGCTCTCGGACTAAAGAGCACTGTGTGGCTCTAAAACTCGCTGCTTTGAGCAGCAGAGCCCAGTCCAGTAAAGGATATTACCTCACCCCCCTTGTCTTTTGCTTGTCGTTTGTAACTCTCTGTAAAAATGTAGTGTGCTTTAAAGCAGAGCTGCTCAACCTGCTAGGCGCAACTGCCTGAGGAAGTCACAAGGGAAGTGGGCGTAGGGTGTATTGCAGGTGGGCAGAAAAATGCCTGTCTGTAAGCTCACCAGTCCCAGGGTAGCCTGACTGCTGTTTTAGTTGTCTCCGCTGTTGTGCCAAAAATCACTCATATTTCCTTGCTGTTTGGGTAGGAGGCGACTTCTGGAACTCCCGCATCTGTCTAGGGGCTTTTATGGCTAGTAGCCCTGTAGCACTCTGAGCTCCTCACAATGGCTTTGAATTTTATTGCAGATGAGAGACTCAAGCCAAGGAGTAAGCAATTTGTTTTCCTGCCACCTTCCAGCCCAGCCCACATCCCATCTCTTTCCCTGAGTAGAGCGGAGCCGAGACCAGGAAGAAAATTTTGCAGATTTTCAGATTCCAAGTTGCGTTGAAAAATGCTACACGAGCTGTGTGACCTGAGTTTCAGTCCAGATTCTAATCTGGGTCCTTGTCTCCTTTCCCACTCCTTCCTCTTCTGGAGCTGGTTCTGGAGTTCTCAGCTGAACCATATGTAATTCGGATATCAGGACTAATGTTCCTGATCATCTACTACAGCAGCAGCCTCCCCAATGGGTTTTTGTATAGTTCTGCCTTCTGCAGATGGGGATATTAGCCAGTTTATTATAATACAGGTGAGATTTTCAGAGGTGACTTGGGGATTTAGGCACACATTCTGTTGAGCTTAGAGTGGGATTGATGATTTAAAGTCGTCTTTGTTGTATAACAGCCTTTATTGCACGGGTTCCCAAGTGCTTCACAAACTCTGGAGAGATGGCTGGCCCAGGCGGAGGGGCGACACTTTTTTGATCACCTGTTGCGTGTAACTTAGAATAGTGGTTTATAATAAACAGACCCACCTGTTTGCCTGAAAATGCTTTGTTATGCTTACTAGCTCATTTACCCATTCTGGTAGACCCGCAAAATGGGATTGTTTGGAAATGTTGGTACAGAAGAAAAGACTCTTACACCCAAGGCAGCGTATTAGTGTGTTATGCAGCCCTGCTCTCAGGCAGTCTGTGGCCAGAGGTTCATGAGATCTTATCAGCCCTACGATCCCCCTGTACTCGTTGACAAGGCAATCTCGTTCTCGTCATTCACGGGGAAGACGTCAAAGGGAAGCTCAAACTAACTTTAAAAAGGGCGACTGAAAAGTGCTCTGTAAATGCGTCCCGCAGAGCTCAGAAGGCCCTGTGTTTCATTGGCTTGTGAGGAGTCCACTGCACTTCAGCATTTAAAATTAGTTACAAATAAAATGTGTCTGCCCCGAAATGCTAGGTAAGGGTTTAGTGAGCCAGCCTACATGGAGGGTTTATCAGCCCCTCCCCGGCAGTGCTCTGTGTTCGAGTTCTGTTGTATTCCAAGGAACTGAGCAAGAAGGTGGGGAATTCTGATCCCCTGAGAGTCAACCGTGTAGTCTGGGCTGGTGTAAAGCAGCTATGGCTCGGTGTCATTTGGTGCCGTTCTACCCAGCCCATCTGCTCCCCGTGTCCCAACGTGTAATTATGGGTAGGAAAAGGCCTGTGGAAGTAGCCGTGCTGGCTCAGGCCCGTCTTTCAACAGTAACTGCTTTTGCTTTTCTGGCCCTGCGCCACTGTTGTACTGCGTGTTCTGGAGGAGAGATTAGAGGCGCGAGTTGGGGTCACATAACCCGGGAATGGCTCCTCTGCAGTCCGTATCCAACCATCAGTTCAAGAGCATCCATTCCTCAGTGTGTTAGCTCCGCGAGTCCACCAAAGGATGGCAACAAAGGCCTGTTTGAGGGAGAGGGCACAGAATGCTCTGTTAGTGGGACGGGCAGTCGAATCACACGGAGGCTTTGTCTGCACTGCCAATTGAATGGCAACGCTTTTGGCATTCACAGGGATTTAGAAAAGGCCCCTGCTTTAGGATAAGGGAGAAGCAGATGTGGGATACCTAGACTTTAGTAAGGCGTTTGATACGGTCTCCCATGATATTCTTATCAATAAACTAGGCAAATACAACTTAGATGGGGCTACTATAAGGTGGGTGCATAACTGGCTGGATAACCATACTCAGAGAGTAGTTATTAATGGTTCACAATCCTGCTGGAAGGTATAACAAGTGGAGTTCCGCAGGGGTCTGTTTTGGGATGGGCTCTGTTCAATATCTTCATCAACAATTTAGATATTAGCATAGAAAGTACTCTTATTAAGTTTGCAGATGATACCAAGCTGGGAGGGGTTGCAACTACTTTGGAGAATAGGGTCGTAATTCAAAATGACCTGGACAAATTGGAGAAATGGTCTGAGGTAAACAGGATGAAATTTAATAAAGACAAATGCAAAGTGCTCCACTTAGGAAGGAACAATCAATTTCACACATACAGAATGGGAAGCGACTATCTAGGAAGGAGTACAGCAGAAAGATCTAGGGGCTATAGTGGACCACACGCTAAATATGAGTCAACAGTGTGATGCTGTTGCAAAAAAAGCCAACATGATTCTGAGATGCATTAACAGGTGTGTTGTGAGCAAGACACGAGAAGTCATTCTTCCGCTCTACTCTGCGCTGGTTAGGCCTCAGTTGGAGTATTGTGTCCAGTTCTGGGCACCACATTTCAAGAAAGATGTGGAGAAATTGGAGAGGGTTCAGAGAAGAGCAACAAGAACGATTACAGGTCTAGAGAACATGAGCTATGAGGGAAGGCTGAAAGAATTGGATTTGTTTAGTTTGGAAAAGAGAAGATTGAGGGGGGACATGATAGCCGTTTTCAGGTATCTAAAAGGCTGTCACAAGGAGGAGGGAGAAAACTTGTTCATCTTGGCCTCTGGGGATAGAACAAGAAGCAATGGGCTTAAACTGCAGCAAGGGAGGTTTAGGTTGGACATTAGGAAAAAGTTCCTAACTGTCAGTTCCTAAATTGCCCAGGGAGGTTGTGGAATCCCCATCTCTGGAGACATTTAAGAGTAGGTTAGATAAATGTCTATCAGGGATGGTCTAGACAGTACTGGGTCCTACCATGGGGGCAGGGGACTGGACTCGATGACTCTCGAGGTCCCTTCCAGTCCTAGGATTCTCTGATTCCTCCCATAGCAAGTGGCTGTGCAATAGGACAGAAGCTCTCCCCTGTCGACAGCAGGAACCCTGCAGCTAGGGGGTGGGAGTATTTTGTTGGCAAAAGACAAGCAGGCACACTGCCCGACTACTAGCCACCTGGCCGTGTTGCTAAAGGCTTTGTAGTGTAGACAAAGCCTGAGTCTGTTTGGATTTCTGGGGCAACCCCCCTGTCACGCCCACGGGGCAAACTGAGGCTGCATCTACACTTGCACTTGCTTGACAAAACTTCTGTTCTTCACTGGTGCTTAAACAGACTTCCCCCTTGCCCACCACGGAAAACAAAGTGATGCCTTGGCAAGTGCCAGGAGTGCTCCCCTGCCGACACAGCAAGCCCTACTCATTGGGGGTAGAAGTGTTTTGTCAGCGGAAGTGCTGACAGCATTGTTCACGTGCCACAGGACTGTGTCATAGTTTCTCCCATACTAGTGAGGCGTCCTTTCTCCCTAGCCTGCCCACTGCCAGACACAGCATCGGTACTGTGTCACAAGCACCAGAGGTGCTCGCTTCAGTTCGGTGGTTCTCTCTGGGCAGTGAAAGTGCTGAAGGTAGCTGCTTGGGATCCCTGAACTAGGGAATTGTTGCTGCATCAGGCGGTGGTAATAACTAGCAATGCCTGTAAAATTGGCAGTGGCCCCTCCCAGCAGTGCTTCCGTTCTTGGACAATTGCTATCCGGTGTGTTTGTGATTGCACTGCAGGGCAAGTCTGGGCAGAGCTTCTGTTGGCACCGCTGGGCCAGCATGCTAAGTGAAGCCAGTATGGCTGAGAACCACGGCATGGAGGCTGGGCACCAACACTGGGGTTACAATGGAAAGGTGCCTGAGCAACGTGTCTGTGCAGACTCTGCCTTTCCACCTGATCCTGACCCTTGGCCTCAACACACCCCTTTCAGACAGTGTTCAGGTTACTTAGCTCTGGTATGTTTGAAGTTACAAGAGGCAAACGCTGAGTTTCCGAAGAAAGCAGGAAGCTGGAGAAGAAGACCTTTCTCAAAGGTAACTTCGGACTAGAGATCAGTCTTTGCTTTGAATGCCATCGTTTTGCTTTGCCGATAGATGAGATGATACCACAGAGGAAGGACAGATGCAAAGGCCAGAAAGGACCATCGCAGTGTCCTCCTGCAAAGCATGGGCCATAGCATTTCCCTGTGTCCATTCCAGCCTCAAGTCCCCTACTGCGATTGGTCTTTTAGAAAAACATCCCGTTTTGATTTTAAAGAGAGCACCACAACTCCTGGTGAGGTGGTTTGGGGATTGATGACTCTCCCAAGTCAAAGCTTGCACCTTACTTCTAGTCTGATTGTATGTAGATGTATGTACTTCGCTAGATTAAAGCAACCATCCTTTTAGTTGTGTTCTTTGTTCAATACCTTTTTGCCACACTTATCACTCAGTGAGAAAATATGCTCCCCTTAGTAATCACTGCTATTTCTGCCTCTTCTCTCTTCCTTCCCCATCATCCTTTCTCTCTGTCTTTTTGGCCATTCTTTCCTGTGCGTAACCTTTTCTGCAGCTATGCACAGTTTTCCACCTCGCAAGCCTTGCTTTCCACCCCCTTCTGCATCCCATCTGCAGAAAATGTTCTGCTGCAAAATAGTTAATGCTAACCCTTATAAAGCGTGATTAAACTTGTGAGGTAGCAAGTCAGAATTAATGACTGCATGGAGGAGCTGAGAGCATGTTTCTGTCTGCACACCATTTCTACTAAATTTATATTTGGAAGGCTATCTTTGCAACCTGGAGGGCTCAAACCTTGAAATGAAAACGTAGGTTCTGCAAAGCCTGACTCTCCTGCAGGCTGTGTAAATACATTAGAGCGAAGGCAGTCTAATTGTTCCTGGTCATTCTTAAAATGGTAAACACTCGCTGAAAATCCAACATGGCTTCTTTGTTTCTGCTGAGCGAGAGCCTTGGAAATCTGAGTGAGAAATGTACTGGGAGAAGCTGGAAGATACTTAGGCTGTCTAGACCGCAAAGAAAAGTCGGAAAAAGATACGCAAATTGCGTCTTTTTCTGCTTTTCTTTCGGAAGAAGCTTTTCCAAAATTTGGCCCGTCTACATGGGACCAAATTTTGGAAAAACCTCCTCTTTCGGAACATCCCTTCTTCCTCATGCAATGAGGATTACAGGGATGGCGAAAGAATGCGTCCGCTTTTTTGGAAACTGTTCTGAAAAAGCGGACGTGTTCCTTGGACACGGCATAGCTTTTCTGGGATCCCGGCGGTCTCCCGGAAAAGCTCTGCAGCGTAGACATAGCCTTAGTCATAAATGTTAGTCTCCGCGGATAGGTCAGAAGAAAAGTGTTCTTTTTCTTAGGGAGGACGTCCTGCTGTTCCTTAATCGCAGTTTGAAATGGTGTGTCCTGGGCTGAGGGCGGGGCCGATGAAAGAACTGAGCACTTTTGAGAACTGGACTTCAGGGGAGTGGGATCTGATTTATTTTCCAGTTTCTTCTACAGGATGAGTTATAAAACTGCATGTAGGTCTTTCAGTAAATTTACCAAAGCTGACTGTGCAGGTTTAAACACTTCTGTAGCCAACAAGGAGTAATCCTGTGGCACTTAGAAACTAACACACACAGATATAGTATGGGCAAAACCCACTTCTTCAGATGAGCTGAAGAGGAAGAATAGAAACCCAGTAATTGTAACAGAAAGAGAAGGAGGAGAAGGTACCTGTCAGTTGCAGGACTGGTGCTAATGACGCTAATTAAGTGGCTGGAAGTGTCCTGTACTTCGCTTTTGATGTAAATGAGGTGTTAAATGCAGGGCAGACTAGCTTTATAATGCAACGTCCAGTTAATGTCTTTGTTCAAGCCCAGGGACACAGTATCAAATTTGCATCTGCCTAAGGGACTACATGAAGTAGATCAAATTAAAATGTAATAAATTAATGAGCATTGGAGATGGAGAAAGAGAGTGGGGCACCATCTGTTTGATTTTCAGGGACCAATGTAGATTTGTTCCCTTGTATTACTATGTATTTACTGATCTGTTTGCATTCCGGTCATGTCCGATTCCGAGGGCCAAAGGGGCCATTGTGAGTATCTGGTTTGAGCTCCTGTGTCACCCAGCATAGAACAGCCCCAGGGCAATTCCCAGAGCAGGTGTGTTAGAAACACTCCAGTCTCACCCTCCCGCTGTTGCTGGGGCTGCAGGTGAAGCAGTGGGAGGTCGTGGGAGGAGTAATGCCCCCGGTTTCCTCCCTGTAGTGGCATTAAGAACTACAAGGTATTACTGTGGAGGAGGGGCAGGCCATTGCTTAGGGGACTTGCGTGGGGCTTGAGAGTCCTGGATTCAGTTCCTTGCTCAGCTACAGACTTTCTCTGTGACCTTGGGCAAGTTACTTAGCTTCTCTCTGATTAAGTTCCCCTGCTTTCATGGGTGCTGTGAGGCTAAATAGTTTAAATATTGTAAGGTTCCCAGATACTAGCAGAGTGGGGGCCACTTAAATGCCACAGGTAGAAAAGGCTCATAACCCAGTGTAAGTTTCTTAGCACAGATCCCCAGGAGGGTCATTTCATAGAATCATAGAATAATAGGACTGGAAGGGACCTCAAGAGGTCATCGAGTCCAGCCCCCCGCCCTCAAGGCAGGACCAAGCTCCGTCTACACCATCCCTGACAGATGTCTATCTAACCTGTTCTTAAATATCTCCAGAGAGGGAGATTCCACCACCTCCCTTGGCAATTTAGTCCAATATTTGACCACCCTGACAGTTAGGAATTTTTTCCTAATGTCCAATCTAAACCTCCCCTGCTGCACTTTAAGCCCATTACTCCTTGTCCTGTCCTCAGTAACCAAGAGGAACAAATTTTCTCCTTCCTCCTTGTGACACCCTTTTAGATATTTGAAAACCGCTATCATGTCCCCCCTTAATCTTCTTTTTTCCAAACTAAACAAGCCCAGTTCATGAAGCCTGGCTTCATATGTCATGTTCTCTAAACCTTTCATCATTCTTGTCGCTCTTCTCTGTACCCTTTCCAATTTCTCCACATCTTTCTTGAAATGTGGCGCCCAGAACTGGACACAGTACTCCAGCTGAGGCCTAACTAGTGCAGAGTAGAGCGGCAGAATGACTTCACGAGTTTTGCTTACAACACACCTGTTGATACAACCTAGAATCATATTTGCTTTTTTTGCAACAGCATCACACTGTTGACTCATATTCAACTTGTGGTCCACTATGACCCCTAGATCCCTTTCCGCCATGCTCCTTCCTAGACAGTCGCTTCCCATCTTGTATGTATGGAACTGATTGTTCCTTCCTAAGTGGAGCACTTTGCATTTCTCTTTATTAAACCTCATCCTGTTTACCTCTGACCATTTCTCTAACTTGCTAAGGTCATTTTGAATTATGTCCCTATCCTCCAAAGAAGTCGCAACCCCACCCAGTTTGGTATCATCTGCAAACTTAATAAGCGTACTCTCTATCCCAATATCTACATCATTGATGAAGATATTGAACAGTATGGGTCCCAAAACAGACCCTTGCGGAACTCCACTGGTTATCCCTTTCCAGCAGGATTTAGCACCGTTAACAACAACTCTCTGACTACGGTTATCCAGCCAATTATGCACCCACCTTATCGTGGCCCTATCTAAGTTATATTTACCTAGTTTATCAATAAGAATATCATGCGAGACCGTATCAAATGCCTTACTAAAGTCTAGGTATATGACATCCACCGCTTCTCCCTTATCCACAAGGCTCGTTATCCTATCAAAGAAAGCTATCAGATTAGTTTGGCATGACTTGTTCTTCACAAACCCATGCTGGCTATTCCCTATCACTTTATTACTTTCCAAGTGTTTGCATATGATTTCCTTAATTACCTGCTCCATTATCTTCCCCGGGACAGACGTTAAACTGACCGGTCTGTAGTTTCCTGGGTTGTTCTTATTCCCCTTTTTATAGATGGGCACAATATTTGCCCTTTTCCAGTCTTCTGGAATCTCCCCTGTCTGCCATGATTTTTCAAAGATCATAGCTAAAGGCTCAGATACCTCCTCTATCAGCTCCTTGAGTACCCTGGGATGCATTTCATCAGGACCTGGTGACTTGCTGACATCTAACTTTCCTAAGTGATTTTTAACTTGTTCTTTGTGTAGCCTATCTTCTAAACTTACCCTCTCTCTGCTTGTATTCACTACGTTAGGCACACCTCCAGACTTCTCGGTGAAGACCGAAACAAAGAAGTCATTGAGCATCTCTGCCATTTCCAAGTTTCCTGTTACTGCTTCTCCCTCCTCACTGAGCAGTGGGCCTACCCTGTCCTTGGTCTTCCTCTTGCTTCTAATGTATTTAGAAAAGGTCTTCTTGTTTCCCTTTATGCCTGTAGCTAGTTTGATCTCATTTTGTGCCTTTGCCTTTCTAATCTTGCCCCTGCATTCCCGTGTTGCTTGCCTATATTCATCCTTTGTTATTTGTCCTAGTTTCCATTTTTTATATGACTCCTTTTTTATTTTGAGATCATGCAAGATCTCCTTGTTAAGCCAAGCTGGTCTTTTGCCATATTTTCTATCTTTCCTACACAGCGGAATTGTTTGCTTTTGGGCCCTTAACAACGTCCCTTTGAAATACTTCCAACTCTCCTCAGTTGTTTTTCCCTTCAGTCTTGCTTCCCATGGGACCTTACCTACAAGTTCTCTGAGCTTATCAAAATCTGCCTTCCTGAAATCCATTACCTCAATTGTGCTGGTCTCCCTTCTACCTTTCCTTAAGATCATGAACTCTATTATTTCATGATCACTGTCCCCTATACTGTCTTCCACTTTCAAGTTCTCAACTAGTTCCTTCACTACAAGGCCGTTCCGCTGTTCCTTTCCATGTGGGAGAGACCAGCTGGTTGCCTGTGCGGTGCTCCGTGGTGATATTAGTGGGCTAAGAGATGCCAGGAACGTGTCTCTGCCTGGCTCCCTCTTCTATTTAGCCCCAGTTGCCTCTTTCTTGCCTCACTCAATCTGTCCCCAGTTGGCACGAGAGCTTTCTTCTGTATCCTGCGCTTGGAGCGTCCCCCTGTATCTGCCTCACGAGCCCCCTTCTCCTTCAGCCTCTACAGAAAGCATGCCTTTGTCTGTCTCTCGGTTTGTATCTCTGTGGTAGGGCAGTGCACTTGGCCGTGTGATTCGTAGGAGGGATGCTACCAAAATCAAACAGGTGTGTGCTGGCGTTCGCAATGCAATGCAATTACTAGTCTGAGCATAGGTTCACCCTCCACAGCTCCTACTGAAATGTTAGAAACCGGAAAGGGAGCGACTCGGAGCAGAAAGCTGGTTGGAAAACTGTACGTGCATCTCCTTAAACTTCCGCTCTGCTGGGAATCTTAGGGGTGGGATGTGCTCTTCTTGGCAAAGAGCTTCTGCAGGGGTGAGATTGTGCACATCCACCTGCAGTCAGAGCAGTGCTCTGCGGGCCCCTCCGTGCTCTCCAGGGCAAGTGCAGGAGGAGATGGGTATGCTCTCCCCCTGCTTGAGGAGGAGCTGAGCGAAGTTGAGAGAAAAAGTAACGCGTGAGTGCGTTTGCAGGAGCAATGTTCTCTCACTAGCTTAGTGATGTGAGAAGAGGAAAAAAAATCCCTTGTCTCGTATGAATGATTGTGTTTAGATCTGTGTCATCATTTCAGTTGTGCTGCTGACAGATGTCAGGAAAAGGTGCTTGGATTAGGGGTGCCAGCTTGTCCGCCTACATGGTGTCTAACCATTCACTGCTCCCTGGAAGGCTGTTTGCCTCAAGGCAGGTCCTTTACCACAAGCTATGGAAATAGGAAAGCAGTTCAGACTTACTTCCTGACCGATCCTTCTTGCGACATTTATTTGATCCAGTTTTTTGATTGGAATTTGAGTAATAACTTTTCCTCCCCAAAGCTGCTTCGTCTTTTGGCAAACGGGCCATTGCTAGTGTGAAGTGCCTAGAGTTTGCTCTATTTTCTACTGTTCGTATCCTGACCGTGCGTCTTCATCTTTGGGGGTGGAGAGGTCTCTGTGTCCTGAGAGTCTCAACCTTACGATTTCACTGGTTTGGGTTGCAGGGAGCAGGGAGTGACGGTGTGCGATTGACAATGGAGAGTGCTCTGACAGCCCGTGACCGTGTGGGGGTTCAGGATTTCGTCCTGCTAGAGAACTTTACTAGCGAAGCCGCCTTTATTGAAAACCTGCGCAAGCGATTCAAGGAGAATCTCATCTATGTGAGTAGCAAAGCAGCAGCCAGTGTGCTGAGCTTGGACTAGAATGTGGATATCTTTTCAGAGTGGGCCCTTTTGATTTTGTTCTGCAGGTGTGAGCTCCAGAAGTGGTGGTGTCCATCAGCTCCCCTTTTATACCCCATGGTCTGGATTCTCAGACCTGGTCTCTGTATTGACCTACTGGCAAACACAGGGCCTGATTTTCAGATCGTTGCGTATCTGCAACTCCAATTAAGTTCGGCTGGAATTCTGAGTGCCTCGCACCACTGAAAATCCAGACCCTACAGCAACATCCAGCTTCACAGAGCTAGCTATTCTGTTGTGGTGCTAACAAACCCAGGCGTAGTGCTGATCCCGAATATTGGAACAAATGGTCAAAAATAACCCAGCACTGAAGCTGGGCTTTCCAGACAGACTGGAGCAGTCACTCAGAGCTGTAAATGCAGCACTTTTGGTAAGGAGGACACATCCAGCACAAGTTCTGTTGACTAGCTGTGAGGTTTCTTCAGCCCCCTGACAGCGGGCCGGCTGTCCCTGTACCAATGTCTGGGCTTGCAGAGTAATTCTGGAGGCAGGTGCTGTCCTTCACGTCATGCTTTTCTTTTCTGCTCTTTTCAGACTTACATTGGCTCAGTTCTGGTGTCAGTAAATCCGTACAAGGACCTGGAAATCTACAGCAAGCAACACATGGAGCGATACCGAGGCGTCAGTTTTTATGAAGTCTCTCCTCACCTGTGAGTGGCCTGTGGGTAAACAATACCGTGTGTGCCATTCCCACCTGGCCTGTGTCATGCTGATATGCGAAAAGCAAACCTGCGAGACTCCCCCTGCCATCTTTCAAGCAGAGTACTGAAGTGATTGGGGGCGAAAGGGCCCGTTCGCAGGTGCCATGTGTGGCTACTTTTATTCCTGTTTCTCTTTCCAAAGAGATGAGTTGCCTAGGAGAGTCTTGGTTGACGGGCGGGTTGGTTCCTTCCTGGCCAAATGATTTCAGACTTGGAGGAGTCTCAGATGCTGATTCGGCTCAGGCAGGACCAGAGACCCCGTTGTCCCAGGGTATTTGCTAACTAGATGAGCTGGTTCTACATTTCCCTTGCTGCTGAGCAGCTTATCCAGCATGTGACTTGAGTGTGGGTGTGAAATGGCTCCTCTCCTACCTCCGCTGTCACTGCTTGACCAGCAATAATCGGCTCTTGCCTTTGTCGCTAAGATACCATGAGCCCGTTGGAACAAGGACTGTTGTTTGCATGGCCTGGCGAATGTTCCTAATTTCCTATTTAAAATAAGGTTTCTGAAGCTTGAAAGCTATTTTTGAATGTCACTGATTTTTTTTCTGTCAGACCAAAAGAGAGAGGATGCAGCTGAGTTGAGCCTAGCTGACCAAGCTACTTGCGGAGCCAGGGCCCAATCCTGGGAGACCTCTTAAAGGCTCTTTCTCCCAAAGGCCTTCCAAGGAATAAACACGATTATTTTGAAGAGCCAGGGAGCGTTATGTGAGCGGTTTCCTGTTGTTGGCAGGTAACTCACCAGTGCAAGTGAGAGGGGAGGATGCTACAGGCATGGTGAGGCGATGCTAGAAACAGAGTTGCTTGGGAAAATCCAGAATCGTTAGAATTGTACAGGTGAGACCTCCCTGGTCCGGCACCCTCAGGACCTGAGCAGTCCCAAACCAAGGAGTTTGCCAGACCAGGGGAGGTCAGGCCTCAGGCTCTCCTGGGACTTGCCTCCTGGCTGCTGGCTGGCCCAGTCTGCTGCCCCCGGCAGCCAGCCTGCTCCAGCTGGTGAAGCTCCCTGCCACTGGCAACCTCTGAGGACCTGCCGGACCAGAGAGGTTTGGCCTGTGTGTGTTGGGCCCTCAGTGGGGTACGTTGTGTTAGAAGTGGTTCACTCTTCCCTCCCTTCCTGCAGAGTTCTTTGGAGGAGAATTACAATCTCACAGACCCTCTGCTGAGCCATGCTCCCACTAAGGGGTCCACCTGTGGCCGCGCCGAAGGCCGCCGAGGGCCATGCACTTAATTAGCAAAGCTGCGCCGGCGTGCACCCTGCACTCCACTGCGTGGCCACAGGCAGTGGAGTGAGGCTGGGGGCATCCGGGGCTGCAGCGTAGTCAGACGCCTCTCCTCCCGCCCCGATGCCAGGATGCTGTGGGGAGAGTCCTCTCTCCCTGCCACTGTCCCCAGGGCAGCCAACACCCCAAATTCCCCATCCCAGCCCCACTCCAGAACCCGCACTCCCCATACACCAACCCTCTTCCCCAGCCCGCAGCCCCTTGCCACTCTCCAGCCCCGCACGCCTGGCTTCCACACGATGCATGCACCAGAGTTCCTTCTGTACACACATGGGAAAGTGAGAGTGACCATTGCGAGTGCACCCCGGTGCATTCTAGGTACATCTGTGTGAATTGTAGTGACAGTGTCTGAGACGGGGCTGCCTGAGGAGTGCAGCACGAAAGCATTACCCGATTCTGCTGCTCTTCCATTATCCTTTGTGCCGGGGGGGGAGAGGGCCTGCACAGTCTTCATCTTTCAAAGCAGTCCAAAAACAGAAAAAGTTCTCCCCCTCGATGAGAAATTGTAGCTGTACAGCTCAGCTGGAAACATAAGTGCAGGGGCCGCAGACGTGACTGAGATACAGGAGACAGTATTTCCAGACTGGCTCTCTTAGGGGCATTGCTGTTGCTCGGGAAATCACGTGAACATTTGTGTATTTTTAAATGTTGTGGGAAACGCTCGATTCAAGCATGGGGCCATGTGCTGTTTTATCTATTGCAGTCAGTAGCCCTTCAGGTCATTTTTCCATAACTTTTTAAACTGGCTGTATAAAATGAAAAGAATTCTGCCTTGCTGTCCAAATACCAAAATACCTGACAGCTAGTGGGAATGCTTCAACGTCCAATGGTGCGTGGAGTCCATGGTACCTTGTCACTGAAAAGCAGAAAGTTTTATCCCATTGGACATGGGATGCCGGATGTCTTCGTGACAGTCCGCGTACAGACACTGCTGAGGGAGAGCCAGGGGTCTGAACTCCCAAGAGTAAACAATTAACTCAGCTGGTTGTATACAGTGGTGTTGTGTATAAAACCTGGAGTAAGGTGGTCTATGAAAGCTTGTAATGTTCTGAACTGAATGATCATTACGAGATAGGTACCTGGGCTGTGTTTCATGTAAGTATATCGAGAACTGGGTTTGTAAAGCTTTGCCTTTACCTCACAGGAGGGCAGGGTCAGCCAGTTGAGGGATGCTGCCTCTCCAGCCGACAAGACTAGTACTGTACTACCCAGGAAAAGACACACGATGAGCCACCAGCATTATTGGGAAAATACTGAGACAGCCTGGCTAGAATTTCCCCAGCAAAGTAATGATGAGTCACCATGTGAGGAGGGTGGAAAACTAAGGCACAAGGCCTATTACAGTGTCTGTGGAGAGCAGTTATCCCTAAATAAAGGGACAACGTCATAAAATATCAGGTAGGCAGTGCAGCGGCCTTCCCCTTGCACGTCAGGGGTACAACCCCCTCAGAAAGAACATGCCGCCTAGAAGCAGATTCTAGAACTCGGGGTGTGTTGCATTTCCAAGTGAAGTTGCATTGATTTAAAGTCGACCTTTTGGCACCCAGATTCACAAAGTCAAAGCGCATGTCCTCACTGGGCACGGAGGTCGCTGGTGTGCGTCCCCAGTGGGGTGTCTGCCTGCAGCGTCACCAGCCATGCCCTGTGCCCTGCCACCCCTTTGCATTCTGGGTTAGACTCCCAATGGGGGACAATCATTGCAGAAAGTGGTTCTGAGTACACCTTGTCAACCTTCCATGATGCACTTCTCTCCTCCCTCCCTTTCTGCTTGGAAGCAGCAGCAAACAGCCTCTTTTCCCTGGTTATCCCTGACCCCGCTCAGGAGAGGCTTGCATTGCAAACACCTCTCGCATGCTGCGGTTCCTCCAGACCGAGCCGGGAGCCACTGATGCAAGGAAGAACGTGAAGAGCCCCCCGCATGGATGTGCAGGAACCACTGAGCGGAGCAATTGGCAGATGCTGGCAGGAGTGGGTCGTCTTGACACAATGGAGGCCAGTTCTGATCCCATGAGACAAGCACAACTCCCGCCTGCGCCAGGCAGTGTTCCCTCTGCTGTGGGGCAGCGCAGCCTCCCGGCGGAGTCCTGAGCCCCACCCTGCATGGAGCCTGAGCCTCCGACTGGGCCAGGCTGGTAGATCACCTGTGAAGCGGGGCTGCCACGTGGCTTGGAAGGAACTCTGGCTCCAGGCTGCTTTCGTGGAACTTGATGAATTGTTTTCCCCACCCTGAAGCGCAGGAATGCAGAGTGAGACCCGCTCTGACAGCTGAGAAGCCAGCAGGAAGCCTGCAACACCAGACAAGCTACCGGTCATTGGGAATCAATGGAGAGCGGGGGCTGCTGCAATCCCAGGAGCCAGGCAATCGATACGCTTCTGCTGGGAGGGGCAGTGGCTTTGGGAAACGTGCAGGACGCAGTGGAGGGCTTTGCCACACCCCTCCTCCCTGTCTTGGAACCTGACCACCTGCCAGAGAGAACAGAAACCGCAGGGGCCCTTCTCGAGGGCGCAGCAGGCACTGGTGGATCCCAAGGGCAATCTCACCGATGGTCGGGAACAGCCACAAGGCGCCTTGCTGTAGGAACTCTGATCTCCTCGGAAATCTGCAACCCGACTGGAAAATTACTGTGGGAGGTGTTGAAATGCCGAGCGGGATCCTGGGACCCCCAGCTACCCCGCACTCCCATGGCTCACAGCCTGGGCCGCAGTAAGGCGCAGCTCAGATACAGGCTGAGTGGCGGTGGAGTGTGTCCTTGGCCCTCAAAGGGACCCTTTTGGAGTCTGACGAGGTTAAAGCTCAGCAAAAGCAGCATTCCCATTAGTGCAGCTGCTCGCTGTGCGCTCCGTAACACACGTGGAAGTTGAGGGAAGGGGTTCTGGTGGGTGGGGGAGGTCGAGGCAGGTCGCCCAGCTGCTAATTCTGAGCAGCCGGGGCCCCAGGGCGAGAAGAGCACAGCATGGGGCACTGCCACTCAGAGGCTTTGAAAACCAGTTCCACGAATGAGCAGGCAGCGGTGGGACAGACTGACCTGCTGCTCCTAACGAGGTGCCCCAGCGTTACAGTACTGGCCTGTAATCCCTGCCCTGCCACGCGCACAGTGCACAGAATCAGTGAAGACCCTGTTCTGAAATCACGTGTGTTTATTTGGAGAACACACGGAACAGAAACCGAAAGGGGGGACGAGCGGCTTTTCGCACCCCCGTAGCCATCCGTGGTGGGAAGGACAGCCGTCCCCGACTCCCCTCCCACCCGCTCCCGGCATCCTCGGGCAGCTGGGAGAGGAGGGCAGGTGGTTTATCCTAGGCTGCAGGGGGACTCTGCTCCAGATGCTTTCCCTACATCTCTCCCAGGTCCCTCCTCAGCTCCATTTGTTCCCTCCCAGCCTCAGGGTCCCACCCTGCGCCTTGCGCTCATGGTCCCTGCCTGTTTCCTCTCCTGGTGTTTGTAACCCCGCTCTCCTCCATGCATTCACCTGTGCCCTGGCAGTGCGGGCGGAGTGCCTGTGCTCACTGCACATTTCATCCCATGTACGTTTTTTCTGCCTTCTGCTCTGATAGCCGAAGTGCTGGAGGCTCGTGGGGAGGGTGTAACAGAATCGCTGTCAGCTGCGCCAGGGCCGACTTTAGAGAAGAGGCATTGGAGCTCTTTGGCACTGCGCTGCCTGAAAGGCGCGTTACGTGCAAGGCCAGAGGTTGCATAGTAGGCCCCTACCGGGCAGGTAAAGACACGACAGCATGGAGCAGCTGAGCTCAGTTTGGTGGCAGGCCTGGTAAGCAGCAGGTTGGGGTGCTTGCTCTTTTGCTCCTGCTTTGAAAACAGACCAGGTGCTTGCAAAGTACAGACCGGTGGTTATCGAGGTGTCTGCGTTTGCAAAGGCGGGTCCAGCTCATGAGAGGGGCAGGGAACCGGGCGGGTTTGTAGGGGCTCACGCAGCCAGTGTGCGTTCACCCCCCCCCCACCTCCATATACAAGGGGACCTGTTCTCCAGGATAATCCCTTCAGGCCCTTTGCAAAGAGGCAGCAGACCTGCGGTCATGATTTGCTGGGGAGGAGCGAACGGTGGTGGATTGTCTCAGCACTCTCAGTTACAGAGCTTCCCCCATTTCATCCAGGCTGCTCTCCGAATTACAGAGCGCTAGGGAGCAGATGCTGACTGAATGTGGCCAGAACCCTGGGCCTTGTGCTGCAGTGACAGCAGACCACTCACTACTGGCCTACCGCAGAGGGCGGAATAAGGCAGCCTCCCCAGAACCTTGTGAGACGGATGAAAGAGTTGCTCTATGAGAGCTTCATGGAGCTGGGCAGGGAGGATTCCCGCCCTCCCTCCAGACATGTCGACAAACTTCTCCAGGGAGCCATCGCTATGCGGGCAGAGTGGCTGCCACTTTACCCTCAAGACAGATCACACAGAGAACCCGATGACACTACTTGCAGCATGATTCAAGCTGGCAGAACGGGCTAGGTGGTGTCATCTCATTGTTATAAAATTGACCTAGCCCAGCTCACCTCCTAGTGTAGGCCAGGCCTAAAATACAGGTTACATTTATTCAGTTGTTTTGATTAGGGAAACGCCCTGGCCGAGGAATTTGGATCGAGAAGGGACAGGAATTTGCAAACTATAATAAATACATTTTTACAAAGCAAAATCTGAAGTAGCTAAAGAAGAAACTGTTGCTCACTAATGCTTCCGTCCTTGCAAAGAATGTGTTTGAAATGCTGTGATCCAGCTCCATTTAAACAAGACTTGGTGTGTTCCGACAATTCAGAAAACTGGTGTGAGCAGTAATCAGAGAAGCTTTGGATCAGAGTTTCTCAATCCAGGTGAACGCTGTTTCAAAGAGCCATCTTTTCTAGGACGTGGCGCTGTTAGAATATTGTGGCTGGAGCTGGCGTTTTTCTGGTTGCGATTGTGACAGGATCGAGACTGTAAAAACCGATCTGAGATTCTTGCTTTCACATCTGTAGAAACCGGCTTAATTTACAGTTCTCCTTGTTCCGTAGCTACGCTATTGCTGACAACTCCTATCGTTCCCTGCGCATGGAGAGGAAGGACCAGTGCATCCTGATATCTGGGGAGAGTGGGGCTGGAAAAACTGAAGCCACCAAAAAAATCCTGCAGTATTATGCAGTGACATGTCCAGCCAGCGACCAAGTTGAAACAGTGAAAGATCGCCTCCTGCAGTCCAACCCAGTCTTAGAGGTAATGTGGAGGGCGGGATGTGAGACATGCCATTGTGTGGGCCTCTGTCCCCTGAAGCAGTCAGGTTTGTGTTTGCTGCTGCGCTTTTCTGCTCTTGCAGTGGCTTTTCTGCTCTTGCAGTGGCCTTTCGTTCAGCCCAGCGCTGAACGATCCTTCCAGTTCCCTTTCCTGCTTTTCTCCTCCATCCAAACCGCTGTCATGGGCGTGGGCCTGGGGGGGCTGGCAGGCTGGGGCAGGGCGGTGACCATTGTGTCCGACGGAATCACGCTGGTGGTGGAGGAAGAAGCCTTAACGGGACCGTATACTAGCAAGGAATGGTATTAGGCTAAGTCGTGGCTAGGCGAGAGAGGAGCACTTTAACAGGCCCGGGCAGGTGATGGATGGTATTCAGCTCAAGCAATCTGAACTCAGGTAGCGGCTTGTTTTCGTCTTAGGCTGGTTCCGGCTTCCCTGCTGTGAGCGCTCTCGTGTAGCCACTGCATGCCGAAGGGGGAGAGCTGGCCTGTTGACATAATTAAACCAGTCCCAAAGAGCGGCGGGAGCATGTCTCTCAGCGTGAGACAAATCTGTGTCTTTGGGCCAGTAAGGAAACCACCAGCAGCTTTGTGAAAAATATTTTAAAATTCCTGTTTTTGAAACTTGCTTACTTTTCCTCTTTCTTTCTTTCTTTTTTTTTTTTTTTTCCCCTTAAATTCAGGCATTTGGAAATGCCAAAACCCTTCGGAATGATAACTCCAGCCGATTTGGGAAATACATGGATGTGCAGTTTGATTACAAGGTGAAAATCTGCTTTACATACATAGGAATTAGTACTCATTGTAGTCTTGCTCGGATGCCCAAGCACACAGATGCTGAGATCTGCATCAGCAGTTCACATAGAGTGAAAGGCCTAACGCCTCTGGTGAAAAGGAGTCTATTGCTTCAGAAAAGTTTGGGTACCGAGATCTTTCTAGAGTTGTTAGGATTTATAATTGTACTATAACTACACACACTTCATTGTGAAGCAGTGAGAATTGCAACATGCACAGCATGCCTGACACAAACACAACAGTTAAGGAAGTGAAAAGTTTAGCCAAACAGTACCGAGACTCTATCCTTCCACCCACAAGCACTCATTCTGGTACTGCAACTGGTGTGCACCGCAGCCATAACTCTGCCCTCTTTTTCTCCAGCTTCTTCAGACACCTTTACCAGCTAACTTTTTCCCAGCCCTAGTAACTGTGTATGCATAGTGCAGTGATTGGTTGTGCTGAGAGCAGGGTAGTTTGCTAACAGGCTGTATGCACAATGGCTGTTAAAGGAGGTGATGGAAGGGTTAAGGTTGCAGTGGGCAGGTAAGTGCTTGTGGGCGGAGTAGTAGAGAATATTTACTATTAGGAGGTTGAAATTTTCCTGCACTTGCCTTTGTGGGCTTGTTTCTGGTATATGGTGTGTGCAGCAACCCTCGTAGCTTCCAGCAAATTGTTGTGTGTATATTAATGCCACGGAGTTTGTCTAATTGGAGGTGAGTATTATTGGAGGAGAGGGAGGAAAACCTGCGGAGGTTTGCAGTGTTGTAGTTGTGTACAGACACACAGCAGAAGTGTGGCAGGAGAATACATTATCTGCCAGCAACTGTGAATGAGCTGCTCTCTCTGCTGGGGTAAACACCGAAAGAAAAATGTAGTTTGTCGTGTGAAAGATTTTGTGTGTCTAGCCCCCATCATCTGATTATCCTTGTGGGCACAAATCCCAAACTTTGTCATAATGCAAATGAGAGCTAAAAATGACCCTCGATGTAACACAAACCTTCCCATTATACTGGCCTTGGATAACCTGCAGCCTGTGGACCCTGCGTGTGGACCCAACATTTACTGGCGGGCTACAAGGTGGTTTGTTTACATTAAGTGTCTGTAGGCAGAGCCCCCTGCAGATCCTTCTGGGCCCTTTATTACGCCCTTTCTCTTTAGTGTCCCTCTGTACCACGCTACCAATAGCTCGTCTGTGGTTTTGTAAGACATATCTGTCGACAGTGAAAAGTAGGACAGCCAAGGAAAGATCATCCAGTGACAAATCTTCTATTAGCTGGTTACCTGCTTTTAGAGAAAAATATCAAACTCTGCTCCATTTTAGTTAGAACACAGCACTAACTGAATCATCTCCGTGTGTGTGTGTGTGTGTGTGTGTGTGTGAGAGAGAGAGAGAGAGAGAGAGAGAGAGAGAGAAAAAAACATGGAGGATGCAGGGGTCCTGTGGGGGGAGGGAGAACATGTGATCCTGAAATGAAAGACTCTGAATATGCGCAAAAGGACAGAATCAAGATTGCGGAGGCAACCTTATCTTGTCGTGTTTTGTTTGTTTCCTCTCTAAACTAAATGCCACAATGCCATGAAAATTAACAAAGTGTAAAAACCTAGGTAGATCGAAATCATCCCAAGCTTTTAAATCTCTCTCGACATGGCTCTCATTCTTGGCTCTAATATAGCAGGAATGGAAAAGATCCAGAGAAGGGCAACAGCATTATTAAAGGCATGGATGGAATCCATATTGAGGCAAATATAAGATTTTTGTGCTGGGGTGACCAGTAGTGAACACAACAGTCACGGTGAGCTGTGTAATGGTTTTGTATCTTGAGGGTTATTCTCTAATACTTCGTTTGACCTGCTCTGTGGGAGTCCAAGAGTTCTAACTTGCAGCTTGTCATGTCACAGCACAGTCTAACAAATACTGTCTCAAGATCACCTCTGCTTCTTGTGACCCATTATTGAAAACTCTCTGTCTTCGATATTCTGCTGTCAGAGAAGCAAGAGAATTTTCCTTTGTCTTTGTGAATTGCTTCTCTTTATCTTCTCTGGTTTAGGGGGCACCTGTGGGGGGTCACATCCTGAACTACCTCCTGGAGAAGTCTCGGGTTGTTCATCAGAATCACGGAGAGAGGAACTTTCACATTTTCTACCAGCTGTTGGAGGGAGGGGAAGATGACCTGCTGCGACGTCTGGGCCTGGAGAAGAATCCTCAGCAGTACCATTATCTAGTCAAGGTGTGAGCAGGGGCAGCGCTTTGCTGATTTCTTGGTTTGCATTGTCAGTGAAAGGAAAAACTCTCCTTACTGATAGACACCAGTGGGGTAGGAAGAGAGAGCTGAGTCTTGACCTGTAAGGAGAGCGAAACTTTCTGGGTGCAAGTTTTTAATAAGGATGAACATTACTAATTCTCCTGTGAGTCTTAGTTTATTACTTCTCCGTGTCTTTCCTGAGTCGCAAAGCTGTCGGTGAGATGGCGCCTTCGGTAACAATTCACACGTGACAGAGCCACGTGTGCTGAGTGTACAATCCGTCCTGCTGTAGGAATGATCCTCTCAAAATCTGTCTTTAGGGTCAGTGTGCAAGGGTCAGCTCCATCAGTGACAAGAACGACTGGAAGGTTGTGCGAAGGGCCCTGTCTGTCATTAACTTCAGTGACAACGAGGTAGAGGTAAGAAATGCCTTGTCTATACAACTAAGCTTTGGCGGCAAAAGCTGCCTTTTGCCAACAAAACAGGCAAAATGTGCACAGA
Source organism: Pelodiscus sinensis (assembly GCF_052426305.1). Lineage (NCBI taxonomy): Eukaryota > Metazoa > Chordata > Testudines > Trionychidae > Pelodiscus > Pelodiscus sinensis. The sequence continues at coordinate 27,079,745 of NC_143072.1, read as the reverse complement.
GCCAGGCTAATGTGGTGACAAAACTCTGTTCTTGTGCCACCAAATAGAACGATCTCAGAGAGAGGCAACAAGCTGTTTGTGGCGCGGTTAAAGCGGCAAAGCACCAGTGCAGATGCTGTTGTTTGTTTTGTCCACATAGCTGGCTCCTGCCAGTCTCCCACAGTGCTTGCTACAACTGCTCTGCTGTCCTGCCAGGATGTCTCCTCCCCTTTCAGAGCTCTGGAGCTGTTCCTCTTGGGGGGCAGGAGCAGCCGTTAGCGCCTGCTCGGCCCTGCGCGAGCAGCAGGCAGACTCGTTCGGCAGGGTGCGGGACTGGGCTGGGCTGCTCTGACGTTCCTCAGCACGGAGACTCTCAGCTGCCCAGGAGGCTGTGGGAGAACTTGGCGAGAATCACAGGCGTGCAGGCAGGCAGAGCAGTCAGCTTCAGGAGAGACTGCTGTGCCAAACCGAGCTGGGCAAGGGGCTGACTTAAGGGGGAGTTCCCCTCCCCTTGCCTCGAGGTGGGTGGGTCAGCCTGCTGGCTCCCCCATCCCAGATGTTCTTCTCCTCTCGATTCCCTCCAGGGGAAGGGAAGGGTGGGATTGGGAAACCTCCCTTGCACGGTGCTGTCCCTGCCCCATGCGGCATTGCAAGTCCTTCCCAAGCACCTTGTGGCCAGCTGCATGGTGGGCTAGCTACCACCATGCCCTGCTCGCCATGTCGATGCAAGAGCTGGTAGAGTGGGTGCTCTCAGCCGGCACAAGGAACTAGCGTGGATGTGCAACAGCACTTTTAAAGCAGCATAAGTGCTGCCAGCAAACCTCTGTAGTGTGGACGAGGCCTGGATCTTTTCCCCTTCCAGGACTGTCCTGCCTCCGTTAGTTCTGTCTGCCAGGAGGCCGCCTTTGGGGGTGTGCTCTGCAAAGAGCTAAATGCAGAATGTCTCCTACGAAGGGACGTCCAAAGACGCTTACCTCTCCCCCCTCCCAACTGTGGCATAACCCACATGCATTCCCATCGCCTTGACCAGTTTGCTTTTGATTTTCTCGTGTGCTAGGATTTGCTGAGTATTGTCGCTAGCGTGCTGCACCTGGGGAACGTGCAGTTTGCTGCCGAGGAGCAGGGCAGCGCCCAGGTGACCACAGAGAACCAGATTAAGTATCTGGCCAGGGTGAGTGTGATCCATAGAGCTGTGCCCAGGCAGCTGTGGCCTCGCTTCTGGGCTGCTCGTGTTCCTCCAGAGAAAAACGCAGCAGTTGTTAGGTCCTGACGCTATTAAAGGACGCGATCAATTGAAAGTCACGTGTCTGTCTCGGCCTCTGAAAATCTCTTCCATGCACTTTCTCCAAGCCACTGCCTCCCTTCCGTTCTAGGCATAACACGACTATGTGCTGCTGGTGCGCTACCCTTCAGTCCCCTGTTTGTCAAACAGATTTGCTGAGTAGTAATTGACCTGTTGTGAGCTGCTGCAGTACAGAAAAAAGTCTTGCTGAATAAATGTTTGAATGACTGCTTCCCCATTGGTTATGTGACCATTCCTCAAGTGCCGTCCGACAGCCCTACTTGCGCTGTCTCTTTTGCTCACTTTACATCTTTCCTCCTCTCTCCTCTGCTCTGTTGTACTTTCTGCTTCCTCCCTGTATTTGCTGGCTCCTGTTTCTAGAGGCTAGTCTATGCTACAAACCCATTGCGGGGACAGTACTGACAGAAGGGCTCTCTCTTTGCTGGTATAAATTGTGTCTGCACAGTGGGATTTGCCAGCCTACCTACGCTGACGAAACAAGCAGTGTAGACTTGGCCCAAATATCTCGCTTCTCTTTTCTAACTTACCCCCACATGTGTATCCACGTACCCGTATGCAGGACCTTTGAGTTGTACCAGTGCTGACGGCGTAAACACCCCACTGTCCTGGAGCATTGCTTAGCTGCTTATAACCTCAAGTTCTGGGATTCCTGACAGGATCCTGCTGCTAGATCTCACTCAGGGACTTCATTTTTCCATACACCCCCTGCCTGGAAGGGGCATTAAACGTGGAGCCTACCTTCTCTCCAAAGCCCCCGTTGTGGCTGTCGAGAGAGAGAAGCATCCGCTTCCCCTTTGCGCCCCAGAGCCGCCTCCTTGCAGTGTGAGTGGGCGCCTGGGCTGTCTAACCCTGCTCCCAAATTCCTAGCTGCTGTGGTGAGCGTGTCTCCCCAGCACGCTGACACCCCCCTCCGCTTTCTCTGACTCTGCCCTTCCCCTGCCAAGCAGATGAGGTGCCTGGCACTCACTAGTTAGTATTGAACCGGGAGCGTCCCGATGTTCTGGTTGGGGTGCTGTGTCTGTGCGGGGGGCAGTGCAGGCACCCTCCGTCCCCACAGGGCTTCCAATGTAAAGGAGCGGGATATGGTCGGTGACGGACAATACTGTTTATGTATTTGCATTAAAACACTTGAAAGTTGTCAACCTTCCCCGTTCGCTCCTCGGCCCGCCTTTGATTAGATTCTTTCCAGGCATGGCAGCAGAGCTGGGTCTTGAGGAGAGGGAAGTGGCCGTACACCTCGGTCAGAGAGGGTGGTGGCCCAGAAGAGGGCAGAGGTGTTTGTGGAAAAGCCGACAGGCGGGCAGATAAAGCTGGTAGCATTGCGAAAGCGGAGGAGGCTGAAGGATGTAGGGGTTGTGCAGGAACACGCGAGGAGGAGAAGGGAGGAGCACAGTTGTGGAGGGTGCTGATAGGGAAGACGGGAAACCAGTGATAAGATTCAGTGTGGGCGGGGCATGGTCACAGTGCCAGGCAAGGAAGATGACCTCAAAGCTGGAGGAGGTGGCTGCTATAATCATGGTTGGGACAAGCCAGGGGAGCGTGGGGACTGCCTGGACAGAGAGGAGAGGGTGAATCTTAGAAAGGGTCATTAGTTTCTGCGCACTCTGCTGGAAGGGCCCCAGTAAACACGTCTGGGCATTCTGATCTCGTTGTGGGGTGAATACTGCGCATGGGTCTGCTAGACTGAAGAGTGCATCACTGTCTCTCCTCAGGGGCAGGGTGCACTCATCCGTGAAGAGCAGGACTGTGGGGCCTAGTGTTCCTAAAGCAGGGGTGGACTTACCCAGACTTTCTCTAATTGAGTTTTCCTTGTGGTGGTTTGCAGCTCCTGGGCGTTGAGGGCTCTGTGCTCCGAGAAGCATTGATCCACAAGACGATCATAGCAAAAGGGGAAGAGGTAAGAACATCCAGAATGGAAGTCAGCGAATCTGCTCTGCTTTGGTGTCTGGTTAAACCGTTTACTGATTGCTCACGGGTCTGAGAAGTGGCTGCCGGTGGCACCCGACACTGCTGGCTATTGGTTTGAGTTACAAAGACAGCGACGTGTCTCTTCTCCCTTCACATGCAGTTGGTCAGCCCTCTGAATCTGGAGCAGGCAGCCTATGCGCGGGACGCTCTAGCCAAGGCGATCTACGGGCGCACCTTCTCCTGGCTCGTGAATAAGATTAACAAGTCTCTGGCGTTCAAGGTAAATGTGCTTCTCAGCGGCACTTCCATGGTCCCAGACGACTGTGCTACTGAGTGGACGGGAAAAGGGCGTTCAAACCATTGAGGCGGGGGAAGGGCTCAGCTCAATACCGAACAATGGTTTCCTGAGTGCGGTCCTCATGAGAAGAGCGAGGACCCAGCACTGGCAGTATGCGAGAAGAGCGCGGTGGAGGGTCACGTCTGCCCCCAACCTACCGATTACAGCTGGCGGTGCCTTTGTTGCAGGAGGCAGAATGCCCAGGCTGGAGAAGTGCAACCGTCCTAGGGCTGCTTGACATTTATGGATTCGAGGTTTTCCAGCACAACAGGTTTGTTTTACCAACATCTTCGGACTTTGAATAACCTTGTTCCCTGTGATTTAATCCTGATACTTGGTTGCCGTCCCTCAGCCTTAGACTAACACGCCTCCCTATGTCTGGGGCTTTTGAATGGGAGGGGCTGATGGACCCTGAGATTAGGGCTCAGCTCCAGGAAGTCAACAAAATACCCGCGGGTGGTAGGCACCCGCCTTCTGCACATCTCTGCATGGGGCCTGCGTGCCCAGTGGGGACCCTGCTACTGCCCTGCAGGGCTGTTCGTCATGGGAGTGTTCCCAGGGTGCAGACCTGACCTGCCCCTCTAGGAGCCTGTCCACACAAGCTGCGATCACACAGGTGGGGGGCGTGGGTATGTGTCCTCTTTCCAGCACAGAGCAGGGCAAAAGACGGCCCAGCAGCCGGATCCGGCCCACGGACTCCCTTGCCGGGACCCTCAGGCACATCACTGCCCTGGCTTAAAGCTCACTTCACCTGCTCTCTGCTTCATGGGATCTCCCCGCCCCCGGCCCAATCCTCCGCTCCGAGGCCAGACACAACTGACCAATAGGAACTGACTCCAGCCAATCTCTCAGCTCCTATTGGCTGGAAACAACCAGCCAATAAGAGCTAAGAGATTGGCCTGGATGATGGGAGCCGTGTGAATCTCCTCCCCCTCCCATAGCTGGGTTGTAAGTGATTTGGGGTTGCAGCAGGCAGGGAGCCCAGCCTGGCTTGGGGTGCTGCAGGGCTCCAGGCTTAGGTGCGCGCCTCCCAGCCACAGCCTGCCTCTGGCATCCTGCCCCTCCTGCACCTCAGCTCCCTCCCCAGGTCACCATCTAAGCCCTCTGGAACCCCCTGCCCCCGGTCACAACTTCCTCCCAGACCCTGTACCCCTTCCCACATCCCTCCCCCAGGCCAGAATCCTGTACTGCAGCCCAGTCCCCTGCCCCAAGTCACCACCCACACCACTGCCTTTTCCCCTTCTCCCACTTCACAGCTCCCTCCCAGACTTTGCACCCCCTCCTGGTGCCCCTCCCCCAGGCCAGAATACTGTCCTGCACCCAAACCCCCTCCCTGACCCTACCTGCCTATCCCCTGGCCCAGGTCACAACCCCGTCCTTTGCCCAAACTTCCTCTCAGACCTCATACCATCTCCCGCATCCCAGTCCCTTAACCGTGCGCTCTTCTGTGCCCAACCTCCATCCTAGACCCTGTACATCCTCCACAGAAAAGTGCAGCCCATGACCACTTTCCAGAACCGTGGAGAGGCCCCCCGCCAGAAATTCTTGCCCACCCCTGTTCCAGCACGTTTGTTGTAGTGAGAGAGAGCATAGCTACAGAATTATTCTCTGGAATGTAATTTTGGGAGATATCCAAACAGTGATGTTGTTGGATTTGCAGTGGAGCTAGGACCTTATTTATATCTGCGCTGTCCGTGTTCCTCCTTACTCACCTCTGCTGGCTCCTTCTTCTGGGCCAGTCTTGACTGTTCATCTCTGCGAGCTTGTATGAGTCTGGAGATCTCTTGCTTGCATCTCTCTTGAGTTGTACCCAGAGTGCGCATGTTTCGTGGGCAAAACGGTGCAGGCTTTGTTTTTGCTGACGTACAGCGTGGGAGGGACTAATTCTTGCTGATTTTGGTTGTTTGCAGCTTTGAGCAGTTTTGTATTAATTATTGCAATGAAAAACTGCAGCAGCTCTTCATAGAACTCACCCTAAAATCAGAGCAAGAGGAGTATGAGTCGGAAGGCATCGCGGTAAGAGCCAAGACCTCGTTTTGTAACATTTCCTCTTATTGGGGGAGACCAACTAATGAAAGGGGGGTGGTGATAATTTACAGTGTGTAAAGTAAGAATTTGGAGGTGAATAGTTATTTTTACCTTGTCTCAGCATCTGTGCGATCCACCAGAACTGGCTCATCCTAAAGGGACTTCGGGCTGGGCTCGGTTTTTACATGTGCACTCATCTGCTCGCAGAAGTGACAATTACTCAAGCAAACCCCATTCAGATTAGAAGTGGACCTGTTCCCGCTCTAGTGACGACGATCTTGTCGTGCAGCCCCTTGTCTATACAAAACATAACACCCATGGGACCATGGTCACCCAAAGCAAGTTGTCCTCTCGCCTGCAGGCCCTGAAGCTGTATGTTTGGCACTTGGACTCCTGCCTTCCTTGGCACCTGCAGTTTGGTGACAGCTCTGGCATTTGTAACCTGGAGCTATCGAATGTCACAACGTCCTGTCAGTAATGCTGCACGGCACTGTACGCTTGGGCTTTTGCTGCCAGACAATGTAGATCCTACCTTTTATTTTGTTAATTGTTCAGTTTATTTCTTGCCGAAGTCCAGCTTTAGAAAACCCCAAACTCCTGCCTGGCAGCCTCCGAGCAAGATCTGTAGGAGGGCAGAACAAAGATGTTTATCTCGTGTGTGCTGCTCTCAGGCCCTCCGGCGGGGAGGTGGGGGTGGATAAAGGGAACAGTTGCCCGGAGGCCTGCCAGTTCAAACAGCCCAGGGTTCCCGGCTGCCACCACTGCTGGCCCCTTTGAATCCCTGCTGAGCACCACGCTGTATGCCCCAAGCAGGACTAAGGACCAGGCAGGGCGCTTGCATATAGTGTACTCCAGGTGGCACTGAGCACTGTCTGGGAGCCAGCGAGGTGCACCCTGGACTAACTGCTCCGGCCCCGCCCCACACACACACCTTGCCCAGGAGCCCACAGAGACTATCGGCCCCTCTGCATGCAGCATGTAAGTAAGAAAGAGCAGAAGCTTCTTTGAGGGTTCTCGGCTTGCTTGCTGTCTGGGCCCTCTGTGCTGGTACATGCTCCGGGCTGCAGGCCATTCAGGTGCTGTACAAGGACCCAGTTAGGAGAATGAGGATGCTGTACGACAGCCCTCTAGCAATGTCTCAGCTCCTCCCTTTGCTGTGTGTGGCCCCCACCAATGACAGCTGCTTTGGGGCCGGCCTGGCTCCCAGTTCTGGCGCGGTTCTTTCTCTTGAATTTGGTGGCAGCAGCCATAGGGCTCGGTTGCTGTCTGAGGCTGCGAGGCCGCTGGTCACAGATCTGACTGAGATCAGAAACTGCTGACACGACTCCGGGATGACCTGGAACACGGAGAAATATTTCATCGGTGGCAGGGGGAGTTGGTGGTTTCAGGAATCATCCCTCTGTGCGTGTGTGGCGTGTGCACAGCGGCACAAGAACCCAGCTCCACACTAGGTTATGCCATAAAAAAGTTGCATAGCCCTAGCTGCAACTGCCTGCTCTATTTGAGTCCCACTTCCCCCTCCACCCGTATTTCAGAATGGAGTCCTCGGTGGCAGAGGTTCCCTCCTTTTCATCACGATGGGCCAAAGATGTTCGCCCGATCTCTGGCCAAAACGAAAAAACACAAATAAACAGAAAAATAAAAATAAATGCACCTTTATGAAAGAAATGCAGTTTTGTCCGTGAGCTGTGGGCCTCAAGACTGTTTTAAATGTTTTCTGTCCTCTGAAATACACTGATCACTCCAACTGTTTCCTTCCAGTGCAGAAGCAAGATCTTTGATCAGACTTTAACTGTGTGTGTCTCTTTCTGAATGGCAGTGGGAACCTGTCCAGTATTTCAATAACAAAATCATTTGTGATCTGGTGGAAGAGAAGTTCAAAGGCATCATTTCTATTTTGGTGAGTTGGCAGCCTTGTATTTAGTGACATGTTTTTAAGGGAAGATCTGTAGGAGCGTGGCGGGAAGAGAATTGCCCCAGGTGAACAGGAAGTTGAGGCTGGTGTACAGGGTGTGGAGGGGGCTAAGAAGTGAGTGGAGCCAGGGCTAGATATGAACCTGTGCAGTAGATCCAGAGGCTTTCTCTCTTTCATGCTTGTTTTTGCATTTGCTGGCATCTTAGCCACACAACACTGTTCTACAGAGTGTTCTACTGGGTAAGCCCTATTGAGACGTGTGTATCTCCGGTGCCATGGGGTGCTTGTGTACAAATATATTTCCTGTTCACTGAGAGTATAGACTGGAGCAAGAATCTTCCAAGAAAACCATCAGCAGGAAACAAATGTCTGCACCAAAGCTTTTCCTGCCCGTCCTCAAATGCTCTTCTCTCCCAGTGTCCTGCGGCGAGTCCCTTTGTTAGGGGAAAGGGGCTGCTGAGCAGACTGCATGGCCGGTCAAACGCTCCTTTGCAAAGGGTTGTAATTTCTCTGCCCCGCTCTCAGGCTGTCCGTACAGTACAGCCAGAGCAGCATGTGGACGCAGTTCAGACAGACCAGACACGGCCATCGCCTGCCCCCAGCAGCCGTGAGAGCAGCCACTGTGGCAGCTGAACTATGCGCCAGAGCGGGTTTGCTCAGCTCCCCTCCTCAACCCCAGCGGGGGATCCTGCTCGGCGGGGGAGGAGGAATTGGCCCACTGAATTGGCTTGGATACGGGAGGGGAGCCGGCAATCCAGGCTACGACATTGCTCGGCTCCTGCAAGTTCCAGGACTTGTGCACGTGGCCCCACGCGGGCAAGGCTGGCGCCTTGGGGTAGCCCTGGGATGAAACCCGTGCACGGGTGTCCTGCCCTGCTGCCCCAGCCCCGCTGTGCCTCAGTCCCCTCACTGCTTGTGGTAGCAAGACGGAACAGCTGCAGCGGCCGCGTCCCTACGCCCTGAGCTGGGGCAAGAGAGCCCCCCGCTGCATCGTCACGGCCCTGTGGCTAGTGGGGGCTAGGCATGCCCCCCCATGCACGCACACGCACACAGAGCGCGGGTAAGAAGCTCCTGCCCCAAACCCAGAGCCTGCCCCCCCAGGAAGAGGAGGTTGAGGCCGCCCCGCAGAGCCCCAACTCCCACCTGACAAGCGCACAGACCCGGATCCCCCACTCTGGAGAATGCAGCCCTGACCACTCGGAAGGAGCCGCTGGCGGCAGAGCACGGCCACAGTCCCCTGGAAAGAGCCACTGCTGGAGCCGTCTCGCCCTCCCTACCATGGGTGGCCCCGGTAAACTCCCCACACAACTCCCAGTCCCCTGCCTTGAGCCCTGAGTCCTGCACCTCCCTGGACCTTTGCACCCCTTCCTCCTTAGTCCCTCCCTTCTTACCCCTGCCCTGAGCCCCCCCCCCCCCACCAACCTCCTATCCCTCTGCCCTAAGCCACCCACCCTGCCTCCTCTTACCCCATAAGAACCTAAGAACGGCCGTGCTGGGTCAGACCAAAGGTCCCTAGCCCAGTATCCTGTCTGCCGACAGTGGCCAGCACCAGGTGCCCCAGAGAGGGTGGACCGAAGACAGTGATCAAGCGATTTGTCTCCTGCCATCCCTCTCCAGCCTCTGACAAACAGAGGCCAAGGACACCATTTTATCCCCTGGCTAATAGCCTTTTATGGACCTAACCTCCATGAAATTATCTAGCTTCTCTTTAAACTCTATTATATTCCTAGCCTTCACAGCCTCCTCTGGCAAGGAGTTCCACAGGTTGACTACACGCTGTGTGAAGAAGAACTTTCTTTTATTAGTTTTAAACCTGCTACCCATTAATTTCATTTGGTGTCCTCTAGTTCTTCTATTTGGGGAACTAATAAATAACTTTTCTTTATCGGCCCTCTCCACACCACTCATGATTTTATAGACCTCTATCATATCCCCGCTCAGTCTCCTTTTTTCTAAACTGAAAAGTCCCAGTTGCTTTAACCTCTCCTCATATGGGACCCGTTCCAAACCCCTAATCATTTTAGTTGCCCTTTTCTGAACCCTTTCCAAGGCCAAAATATCTTTTTTGAGGTGAGGAGACCACATCTGTACACAGTATTCAAAATGTGGGCGTACCATAGTTTTATACAGGGGCAGTAAGATATTCTGGGTCTTCTTTTCTATCCCTTTCTTAATAATTCCTAGCATTATATTTGCCTTTTTGACCGCCGCTACACACTGTGTGGAAGTTTTCAGAGAACTGTCCACGATAACTCCAAGATCTCTTTCCTGATTTGTCGTAGCCAAATTAGCCCGCATCATACTGTACGTCTAGTTGGGGTTATTTTCCCCGATGTGCATTACTTTACACTTATCCACATTACATTTCATTTTCCATTTTGTTGCCCAATCACTCAGTTTGGTGAGATCTTCTTGGAGTCCCTCACAGTCTGCTTCTGTCTTGACTATCCTAAACAGTTTTGTATCATCTGCAAACTTTACCACCTCACTGCTTACCCCTTTCTCCAGATCATTTATGAATAAGTTGAAAAGGATTGGTCCCAGGACTGACCCTTGGGGGACACCACTAGTTACCCCTCTCCAATCTGAAAATCTGCCATTTATTCCTACCCTTTGTTTCCTGTCTTTTAACTAGTTCTCAATCCAAGAAAGGACCTTCCCTCTTATCCCATGGCCTTGTAATTTACACAAGAGCCTTTGGTGAGGCACCTTGTCAAAGGCTTTCTGAAAATCCAAGTATACTATATCTACTGGATCCCCCTTATCCGCATGCTTGTTAACCCCTTCAAAGAACTCTAACAGATTAGTAAGGCAGGATTTCCCTTTACAGAAACCATGTTGACTTTTGTCCAACAAATTATGTTCTTCTACATGCTTCACTATTTTATTCTTTACTATTGTTTCAACTAATTTGCCTGGTACTGAAGTTAGACTTACTGGTCTATAATTGCCAGGATCACCTCTAGAGCCCTTTTTAAATATTGGTGTCATGTTGGCTACCTTCCAGTCATTAGATACAGAAGCCGATTTAAAGGATAGGTTACAAACCACAGATAATAGCTCTGCAATTTCCCATTTGAGTTCTTTTAGAACCCTTGGATGAATGCCATCTGGTCCCGGAGATTTGTTAACATCCCTGAACCCCTGAACCCTCACTCCCCCCTTCATTTTCCTTCATTTAAAAACAATACAACATTGGGCTAAGACATATCCACTCTTCATTTGTTTTCCAAAAATCCAAAAGTACTGCAGTTCAAGACCCAAGCAGTGCTGGGTACATCGCCTAGTGACTGCATAAGCGTGTCCTGTGCCATCATCTGAATTGCTGGTGGACACGTGGAACAGAACCAGTCCCAGAACTGATCCCTGCAGAACCCCCCTTGCTGTAACTGAACCATTGATAACAATTATATGAGCGAATTACGCAGCCTCTCTAGTGTAAGACTGAAACCAGCTAGAGAACCCAGGCGAGGGCATTGCTTCAGCAGCTCTGGTTGATGTGTGTCGATGGAACACGTGCACTTTGTTACCTTGCTGTTTGCCGATCCTTCTCGCTACAGGATGAGGAGTGTCTGAGACCCGGGGATGCCACAGACATGACATTTTTGGAGAAGCTGGAGGAAACGGTGAAGAATCATCCTCATTTTGTCACGTGAGTTCAAATAGCTGCTGCTAGTTTTGTCTTTGGTGAGGGACAAGACACCGAATAGTCCAATGGGCTTTAAATCTCTGCTGTGCCGTTTGTATGATCATGGCACCCAGAGGTGCCGGTTGAAGCCCCGTGGTGCTGAGACGTGCGTAGGACCTAAGACGCTTGCTGTCCCAGAGAGTTCAGATTCTGAGTTAAGACCACAGCAGAAGTGGGTATAGCTAAAGGGAAATGAGAATAAAAAGAGAGAAGAGCAGGGAGTCTATTTTAGACCTGCTCTAGAAGAGGAAGTGGATGATTCAGTCTTCAAACAGATAACTAAAGTAGCTAACACACCTGAGCTAGCGCTCATGAGAGATTTTAACTTTCCTGCTTTCTGTGGAAGGGCTAATACACCAAAATGTAACAGAACCCTAGAAATGAAGGCCTGGAAGGGTCACCTTGTCCAGTTCCCTGCATTGAGGCAGGACTAGGCCATTTCACAAAGCTGAAAACGATTTTGGACGAAATCTACTAGGAGGAAGAATTAATAGTGAGCTAAAGAGGGGTAATGGATCCCTGCAGATCAGTCCCCTGCCCCAGATCACAGCCAGTTCCTTCACCGAGTTCCCCCTCAGACACAATCCCCTACCCCGAGCTCCCCCCTGCACCCAACCTCCATCCAGAGCCCACACTCCCTCCCCAGAACAGTGCGACCCTCGGCCACTTATCAAAATCTTGGTGTGCCCCCCCCATCAAAAATTACTGCCCAGCCCAGTCTAAAGTCTTCAACCTGTTCTTTCCCTTTATGACCGAATGATAAAAACAAGTCGCATAAGTACAGCGAACGCACATGAGATAACATTGCTTGTAAGAGACACGCAGACCATCCCCAGCCCACACCTCGTACAGGAGAGAGACCTATAAAGCCAAAGCAGGTGCTAGAGAAGTCAGACAAGAAAGCTTGTTGTTTGTCAAGCTCCTCATATGACACACATATGAAGGGCTCTAAGGAAGTTTTTAACTTAATCCTCTTTCAAAAATAGCCAGTGCTGTCACTAAAGAAAGGGTTACGCGGGAATCGGGAGCATAAATAGCCAGCCAAGCTGCTGAATGTTAAATAGAAACCAAAGAAACCGTTCCAGGAGATCAGCCAGCAAACTCTTGCAAGAGTCCAATCTAAGGCTCAGTAGAGCCTGGACCAGAAATCAGAACGGGTTGATTTGTAGTGAGATTTAAATGGTGCTGCTGCTATTGCAATGAATCCCTGTAAGTTTTTATGTAGCACCATTCTCAAGGGCTTCCTGCTTTCTAGCCGGCATCGCTGCCCACACACACGCTGCCTAATGCCCGCAGCTGGCTGTGAGTGTTAATACTAGTCGTGCACATCTGCATGTCTCTGTGGACACAACATTTATTCCACACACGAACAGAAAAAGTCAGAGGGAACCTGGTTTGACTCCTGGGATAGTGCCCCTTCTTTGACTCTACAGTATCTCTGCCCTCCATGCAATGCTGGGGACTTTCAGTCCCTAGTCTGCCCTGCAGGTTGATTTAGCTCCAGTTTTTTAGGATGGTCCTTTTAAAACCTGCAACACCAGCAAATCCCGTCTTCTCAGTCCTCCCTGAAGTTTTCCATATGCTCAGTTGAAGGCCTGAACGGCATCATCCTTGTAGCACCGTCTGAGGGCGGGTCCCCGATAGCAAACTCCTCTGTGGCCAGAAACGGGATCTCTCCAGTGCGGTTTCACATGCGCACACAGTGACCCCTTCGCTTTTAACGAAGCAAATCCCCTGCCCCTTGGAACAAGCCTGATTGTTGTTCTGGGACTGGCGACAGAGCCGCTGCTCTCCAGCTCCCACCCCCTTTATTCCTCTGGTCCCATCCTCCTGCCAAGAGCTGTGATGGTCCTGCATGTGGCATCAGTAGTACTGGGACATTGTCTACTTTGAGCCAAGTATCCTCTCCTTAGGTAGCCGTTCTGCTCTCTTCCCAGACACAAGCTGGCTGACCAGAAGACTCGGAAGTCTCTAGGCCGAGAGGAGTTTCGTCTCTTGCACTATGCTGGGGAGGTCACCTACAGTGTCACAGGTAAATGTCACACAACTACACCGTGGCCTGACACAGGGTCACTTCCTGGTTCCCCCACTCCAGACAGTCCCATTTTCTTGTTCTCCTCCTGTCTCCTGCCGTCCTGATTAATACAGCCACGGAATAGCTAAGTAGGTAATTTGATTCATCGTTATTTTCCTAGTTCAAGCTCCTGCCTTACTGGGGAGGACTTGTGTGAAACAGCACCAGCAGATTGAGTTGTTTGTTTCCTCTCTAGGTTTTCTGGATAAAAACAACGACCTTCTATTCCGGAACCTGAAGGAGGTGAGTGTGGAGAGCGCCGCCTGCTTCGGTGAACGTTGTAAGTGATCACGTTGAGAACGCAGAGAGCTGGGAAGGTACCATCAGTGACTTGGACCTTTCAATCTTCAAGGTGCATTCTGCACAGTGGTCAACTTATTCAGAAAATTTGAAGTCCCAGAATTTGTTTTACCATTGAGATTTATCATCGAAATTGAGAGTAGGAAAGACAAAGGGGGCCTCGTCTGTTCTCTTGCCAACTCCCAAAAGTACTTTGTTCTAAGACTTTGCCCAGTCCAATTGTAAGCTTTTTGTCATGAATTTGTCCTCTGCTGTTTCCTTTTAGACCATGTGCAACTCGGAGAATCCCATCATAAACCATTGTTTTGAGAGGAGTGAGTTGACAGATAAAAAGAGACCTGAAACGGTAAGAACACAAGAGCTGGACCGGGAGCAAGGTCCTTTCCGGCTGCTGAAGAGAAGGTTTCCCCCTTTCTAACGTTAGGGGGTAAAATGGTTTCTCTAGCATGTTTCAAGATTGGATACTGGAAAAGTTGTTCTTGGCCTTGTGTGTGTGGTACAGTGTCACAAGAACTAGACTTAGTAGCTGTGTCTGTCTTCTTTCTTCTAGGCAGCAACTCAATTTAAGAATAGTCTGGCCAAATTAATGGAAATTCTGATGTCCAAGGAACCATCGTACATTCGCTGCATTAAACCGAACGATGCTAAACAAGCTGGTAAGGTTTTAGTGCCACTCCCTCTCGTCTGCCCCTGCAGACAATTTCCAGTCTTTAGGGTGTGCAGGAAATTCACACCCAAGACTAGAACATGGGAGTGCTGATCAGGTTGTGCCACCGTCCAAATTCCACTAGAATAAAATAGTGATTTGTAGAGAGTCGCGTGGGCGAGGTGATAACTGTCGTTGGTGAAAGAGACAAGCTTGTGTCTGCTTTGTATGCGTGATAAATTTTCCTTGCCCTCGTACTAGTGACTCAGTTGCTAGAGAAGCACTACAAGGATGTAGAAGGGCCAGCGTCAATGTTCGGAGTCTCTCCATTCAGGTTCTTACCTCTTTTCTGTGTCGTAAGAATCTAAAATATTTATTAGGTTACTTTATGGCCTGTGTTACACAGGAGGTCAGGCGAGACGGTCCCTCTTCTGGCCGTAAAAGCTTCTGATCTTTTTTAAAGCTTGCATTTTGTTGCTGCCTGTTTGTCATCGGATTAATAGTCATTTGAGTTTGAGTTTTATTGCCAGAGACCTTGCTGCATGGTGTTTCCTCGCCAAACCAGAAATGATTATAAAATGTATTAACATATATAATAAAGGGGGAAACCATTTAAACTTGTCAGAGTTGAAAATTGAAACATAATTCAATTATTATTTTGACAGTCTTCCTTGTTCTCCCTCTTTCCCCCTCCCATTGTCGTAGCAAGGGAAACTCTTGCTTAACAGTCTTTGAAATGGCATCCGGTATCCTTGCTGGGGAACCGCCAGGTGGTATCGCCAGTATTTTGCCATTGATGCTGTGTAGGACAAACCAAACACACAAAGGGAAGAGAACAGAATAGCACAGGCAGGAAAATGCAGCTTCTGTTCCTGGTGCTTGCAGTTTGGTTATGGGAAGATCCCTCGCACAGCACTGGGCCCATGGCCCGTTTACGCCCTGCAGGCAGGCGAAAAGTGCTCTTAGCTTACTGCATTGGGCCAGCAAGGTGTTGCAAAGACACGTCTCAGACATGACTCATGATCTGGCTGCAGACATGGATGTTATCCAGCGTCCCCGTCCTGTGTGGTCTGGTCAAAACATCTTCCAAGCTCAGGAAACAGAAGGCCAAAGGATGTGGTGATGAATCCCCAGACTTGCCTGCATGGTGGTGGCAGCGGTGGGGTGGTCCTGGTGGGGATGGCAGTGCTGATGATGAGGTGGATAAAAATAATTATTTTGTATGTAACAAATAAACTTGTATTCGATGAAAAACGAAATCAGTTTGCACTACACCAGCTTTAGGCAGCAGTAGCCAAAGAGAGCGTATTGTCTCCACTTCGCCCTATTCAGCTAGTTCAGTTCAGTGACTGCTTGACTAAAAACTAAGAAACCAGTGTGGAGCTGAAGAACCCAGGAAAGCTAGTTTGCCTCTTCCAGTCTGAGAGTAAAATTAGGCAGGGGAGCTGGCAGCCTGGCCGGGTCCCTGGGCAAGGTTGGTGGGGGCGGGATCTATGCTCCCAAGAGGGGTGAGTCTGGTGGCAGCCACTCTGTGCCGCCTGATCTGGAGCATTCACATCCCCCCTTCTCCTCCCCAAAGTGTGCCCTGCCACGCCCCACCTCCCCAGGCAGCTCTGAGAGCCACTGGGGCGTGCTGCCTGGTGCTCCAGCAATGATTTAAGCGACAGCGGTGGCCAGAAACCCAGGGCCCTTTTGGAATGCCGGGCCGTGAGGCAACTGCCCCCTTTCCCTGTCCTCCCCGCCCGTTTCCCCACTGGCGGGCCTGTCCTAGGAGGAGACAATGAGACCCCCTAGTTCTAACGTCTGGAGGGGCATGGAACCAGAATCAATCAGTTAGTTTCGTTAGCTTCAAATAACCGTTAGTTTTAAATGCAAAGCTTGTGTGTATCGCTAAAGGTAGTTTTGTTAAAAAAATGAGCATGCTGGTTTTGTGCCTCTCTCCGTGGACTTTGAATTGCCGTTCAAACTGAGCTTGACACAAATCACGGGTGCAAAATGAATCCTGTGATAAATAGAACAGGGTCAGTAATGCATTTCCTAGCAAAATAAAACATGTAATCATTAAGCATGCAAACGAATGTAGCTAAGCTACGGAACTGCTTAAGGGAATATGTTTAGATACGTTGTATCCTCCTGGCTAGCAAAAAGAAGCACCAAAGCTGATGTTAACATTGGCTTCAGCAAACACTCTTCCTATTTCTTTGAATCTGCTTTGTGCTTCATTCAGCGATTTTACTGCACAGCCCATAGAAAGGCTCAACACAAGCAGCCTGCAAGACCAGTTGGTATTGAGCTGGCCAGTGCTGGAGTTGGCTGTAATAGACGGAGAGCTTCGTAGTGTCGGGTGGGCGAGGAAGGCTGACTTCACAGGGTGAATTGATTGTGCGCTGAGGTGGCGCCTGGCTGACTTCCTGACCGTTCCAATTAGCTAGCAGAGTAATTATGAATTGCTGAGACCAGAATGGTTCCTTTTCCAGACTGACAATGTGATAATTACCCACCATTTACATGATTTCTAGGTCGCTTCGATGAAGTTCTAATCCGACATCAAGTGAAATACTTGGGGCTGATGGAAAACCTCAGAGTGCGCAGAGCTGGTTTTGCTTATCGGCGGAAATACGAAATTTTCCTGCAGCGGTAGGAGTTACAGCAATTGCCTAAGATCTGTTACCCCCACCCCCAATATCTGCACTGGCATGTGCAGAGCAGGGAGCTTAATCTACACAGCAAATGTGCAGTCAGTTAACTGAGGCCAGAATGGCTCTCTGAGACGCCAGAAGGGTTCTACTTTAATTCCCATTCTAAGTCCCTCCTTCATCTCTTTGCAGGTACAAATCGCTCTGCTCAGACACGTGGCCCATGTGGGACGGGCGCCCCCATGACGGAGTAGCCGTGCTTGTGAAACATCTAGGCTACAAACAGGAAGAATATAAGATGGGCCGGTCAGTTCGTTCTTTCTCTGATTTGGGATTAAGTCACCAGGAGTCGGGTTTTAAATCTGGCCCTTGTCTAGAGGGTGGGTGAGAGGGCAGAAGTCCTAATGGGGATGGTGGGGGCAGGAGGTAGCCCCTCTGGTCTCCTGTGCATAATCGGACATTTCCTTTTCCAGAACAAAGATTTTTATTCGTTTTCCCAAGACGTTGTTTGCAACGGAAGATGCTTTGGAGGTGCGCAAGCAGAGCCTGGGTAGGTCCGACACGCTGAACCAGCTGGTCTAGCAGACAGAGCTCAGAGCGCCTTGGGTTTTGGCTTTGAACTGGCACATTCCCTATCAGGACCCGACCTTGCCCACTATTTCTAATTGACAGCTCTTTTCTAATTTCAGCCACAAAAATCCAGGCCTCCTGGAGAGGCTTCCATCGGCGACAGCAATTCCTGCACATGAAACGTTCAGGTGCGTGGGGCGTGGGGACCAGAATAGGGTTATGGCTTAATTACCTGTGGAGCTGGAAGTGCCTGCTCTGTTTCTGTCGAGGGGGTGGATGGAAGGGATAGAAGTTGATCTGAATTTGAGATGCAAGAATAAAAAGTAAAAAATCGTAAATTGGAGGGAATGTGTTGGACTGTGTGGAATTAAGGAAGGTGTTTCAATGTAATGCCTTTTGGTTTTTACTGTCTTCAGCGATAACCATCCAGTCGTGGTGGCGTGGAACCCAGGGGCGCCGAAAAGCTGCCAAGAAAAAGTGGGCAGTGGAGACAATTAGACGGTGTGTCTAAAAAACAAACTAACTTTTGTCACATGGACTGTCTTGTAGGGGGAGATTCTCAAAACCTAGTTTCTAACCATGAGCAGATGGGGATAAACTGTCTTCTCGGTGTAGTTTCTATGAGTTTAAAAAAAATCGGTTGAACAAAGACCAAGAAACTTTTCTCTCCCTGTGGACAGTTTCCTTCTATTGTCCACTCAACTTCTCTGCCTCAGTATCACTGATAGGGCCCATGTGCTCAGCTCTTTGCAGCCCCCTGCCCAGTTCCCCTTCCCATACAAAGTGTGTCTTCTATTTGTCTCATAGTTTCTAGTTTGTTTTTTCCCCAGATGTTAAGTTCCTTGTTTACAGTCGATTACTTTCACTCATAGGAGCATTGGAAATTTGGGTGTTAATAGGTTCATTGGAGAGCCATAGATGATTAGAATGGAAGACCCCTCGTAGAGTCTTCAGACTAATTATCTGTGTCAAACTCATCCAGGATGTTACTGATCTCACTCTTCTGCCCATCCAGGTTTATTAAAGGTTTCATTTACCGGAACTACCCTCGCTGCTCCGAGAATGAATACTTCCTAGACTACATTCGCTACTCCTTCCTGATGAACCTGAAACGCAATTTACCAAAGAATGTTTTGGACAAATCGTGGCCAACCCCCCCTCCGTCACTCTGTGAGGTAGGCGGAAAAAGAGGAGTTGACTGCTCTGTGTACAAGTCCTGCATGGTAGTTTCAACTTTTGAGGGCCATGAACCAGACAGAGATCATTGAGAGAACAGTGAGGCCCCGTAGAATTTTCATTAATGGTTGTGGTACGTGAGAAAAGAATTGCTGTGTGTGACTCTCCTGCTACACAAATAACCAAATCGTCAATTAATGTCTATATTGAGTATCTTTGTGAAAATACATAATGACTATTAATTATTACACTTATTTTGTATATAATTGTTACTGTGGTCAGCAGGGATGTTAAATATAGGTTAATTAGCTAATCGACTAGTCGATGGATTTTCCATCGACTAGTCAGTAAGTGGGAGGGCCGCAGTGGGTTTAGCTTCCGGCCCCAGGAGTGAACCCTACTGTGGGCTCTGCCTTTTAACTGTATTAAGAGCCAACAGGCTCTTAATACATTTAAAAGGCTGGTGCGCAGCAGGGAGAATCCAGCATGAGCCGGGAATCAGCTGGCCCAGCCCCACTGGGTCCCCCCCGCTACACTTCTGATTTTTAAATGTATGAAGAGTCTGGGAGTGAGCCAGGAATCAGCTGATTCCTGGCTTCCACCTGGTCCCTGCTACTTCCCTGCCCCCTGCGGAGACGGTGCTGGGGGGAACTGGTTTTTAAGCCAGCTCCCCCCCAGAACCAGCTCCTATTCCCCCCTCTCCTTGCTGCCTCTGATGGAGGAGTAGGAGGCCCAGAGTACAGATAAACAACAGAGCCAGAGAGGGGATGAGGGGGGAAAAGAAAATGGAGTCAGAAAGTGAAACTGAAAACAGTATCCAATGACGACATTGTTAAAAAGCGACTTTTCGAAGTGGCCCTGCGCTTTACCACATTGGGCAGATGTTCCAGGCTTGTCGACGTGACTTAGTGATGGGGTGTTGAGATTAGGAATTGGTTAGCTCAGGGTAACGTTTTCAAAAGCACCCCAGGGACTTTGGTCGGCTCTTCGGACCGTTTTACCCTTTGGGTACTGAGTTCCATGCCCTCTGCCTGAGTGGTTACGCTGGGCGGATAGCAGTGGAATGGTACTGGGTTACCAATAAAGAAAGTTATAAATGTTTTGTTTTCCTGACCAGCATTTTACTTTATGCTTTGAAGAGTGGCCTTAACCCAGAAAGGTGACAGTGCCCTGGGCACATGCTGTCTCCACCTGAAAGAGCCCTGAGCAGCAAAATAATCCCATCAAATCTTACCCAAAGGCCTCCTTTAGACGATATTCTCCAAACATCGCCGGAGTGGCTCTTTATAGGCCATTAAGATTCTTGTGTGCCCTTGTTAGGCTCCTAGGTACCTCCAAGCCAGGCTGGAGGGTGTGATGAAGGAAATTCCCAACCCTGAACCGAGACAGTCTGCTTGGAGAACTGCACAGGCCAGACTGGCTCGGCAGAGGCCCATAGATTCCTGGTTGCTCTTTAATTTTAAAATGTGTCTGCCGTGATGTGGGGTTGCAGGGGAAGGGTTTGAATGTAGCCCGTGCGAATTGCGTTGCCTTTGTTCCGCGTGAAGCCGGCGTCGCTTACCCTCTTGTTCCTGCAGGTGTCTGAGCTCTTGAGGCATCTGTGCATGCAGAACATGGTGTGGAGCTACTGCAAGCGAATCAGCCCCGAGTGGAAACAGCAGGTGCGGACACTTCCATTACCGATCAAATCTCTGGAGTGTGGCTGGGATCCACACCGGCACTTGGGACAGCCCCGGGGTGCACAGTGAATGGGGAGAGGTCTCAGAATGTGGTCTGGCTCCTTAGGCGGATAGCCACCTGAACTAGCCAATGGGCAACACAAGCCAGGCGAGGGAGCCGAATCCCCGCCCCTCCCAGGCGACAGTGGCAGCGAGTTAGACACACACCGGAGGGGGGGGAGGGTTTGATCGGGGTCTCTAGGCCCTTTGGAGTTCTAACCGCTGCATGTTGGGCTATTCCGATGTGAGGGGCCTGCAGACTCCCCTGTTAATATGAGGGACTGGACCCAGGGTCTCCCACCCTCCGGGTGCCCAGCCACTGGACTCCAGAGTTAGTCTGTGGCCCAATGACTCCTGGGATAAAAACCATACGGGGGGTGCTGCCACCGCCTCCTCCGCAGCTGCCGCCTTCCTTGGCAGCCAAACTCCGATCTTCCCCCACACGTGAGTCCCTCTGGGGCTTGGCTGTCTGGGCGGAGGCAGAAACTTGGGAAACTTTACCCTGAAGACTTAGGTGCTGAGTGAATCTCGGTGGGAGTTTTGTGGATGTGTTGGTGCCTAAATCTGGTGTTTTGGAGCCTAATCTGGGGTTTAGGCACCTAAGTATATTTGCCGATTCAGGCCTAGGGTTTTTTCTGAAATTGCATCAATTATTATATGTGGAGCAGGGCAGGAGCTTGGGGATAGAGGGAAGGAGCTAAGGCGTGAGAGAGTATGGCTGGAGGAGGGGGCAGGAGGCCCATGGGGAATCTAGAAGCAGCAGGGAAAGAGGGCAGCTTGGGAGGAAGAAGGATCTATAACCACTAGTGAACTCTTCGCTCCGCCTTGCCCTCCCCACCTGCATTTGTGTCTAATAACGCTGGCTTTCTCTGCCCCTCACATATGCGCCTGTGTCTCACACATGCTTGTTGACGGTTTCACAACTGTCTCATTTTTAGTGGCTAATCCACTGAGGGGATAACAGACTACTAATGCTAGTAGTTAGTTCATCAGCTCAAGTGGTTGATTTTTGTGCTACGGATCTAAAGATCCCAAACCTTGTTGCAGATCAAGCTGGAGTTAATACAGGTCCATCTGCTGTAATTTTGGGGGGAGGGGTGTTAAGAAGTCAATTCCTCCAAACTACACGTGAAGCATTCAAAATGTAGGAAATGTCAGAATTAAGGTTGCCCTTGTGCTTGTGTATTTTGTGTCTTTCATGGGAGAAGTGTCTTTTGGGGAGTAGTTTGAGGCATGTTATATCAGGTCAGTTAGAGAACAGAGTCCTAGGGTCAGAACAGCTGTATAGAAACTGAATAAAGCAGGGAAAATATTAAATATGTCAGTGTAACTGAATTCGCACTTTGGCATTTGCAATTCCTGATTTTGGACTCGTTTACTCATTTAGCTTGGTGTCGAGTGCTGGTCTCTGCGTGTATTCTACTGCAGGACATGCCTGTGCTCTATAAACCGGAGAATAATTTGCAGCAAAAAGACCTGCATCCGGAAAATTCGGTTATCGACAGTGCTGTGGCCTTCATTAACTTACTGCCACATCACATCAAATTCTCTACTTGGCTGGGCTCTCCCTTGTGCTATGCTAGGCCTCCCACCCGGGAGCGGACCAGAAGGCTGTTTGTTTGCCGACTAGTTAGCGATGGCTGTCCCTCAGGATGGACGCGTTCACCCTAATGCGTGTAGTGTGTGTCGGGCACACGCACACGGCAATAAACCCTGCACCGCTGAGTCGCCGAGCCTGGGTCAAGTCGTGTGTTGGCGTTCGGGCGTGGGCTGGAGCCTGAGCGCCAAGACGTCCCCTCGCAGGCTGTCAGCGCCCAGCTCCAACCCAGCCCAAATGTCTGTGGTGTGGCCTGAGCCCCCCCGCCCAAATCCGCTAACCCGGCCCAGCCGGGCCCAGCCATGCTGCAAATCTTCGATGGCAATATGCTGGACAAATGCCAGTCTGTGCTGGACAAATGCCAGTCCGCATACGGCAACAGCTGTTGGCTTGCAAGGGCCTGGGTCGAAGAAGTGAAAACGTGGGTTCTGCTTGCGTGGCTGGGGCCTGCCTGGGAAAGCGGTGCCTGAGCGCCGAGAGGGCAGGGATAACCGCACAAATGGTGTGTGTAGTGACACAAGCCGGAGCAGGAATAGGGCGGGTTTGTTACCACGGTGCACAGCATTAACGAGATCGATCGTTACTCTGCCCAGCTCTGGTGTCCCCGCTTCAGAAAGGGTGAGGAGAAAATGGGATTTCAGAAAAGAGCAGAATTACTCCAGGTCTGGGGAATGTTCTTTCTAGTGAGAGAAGGAAGCTCCAGCTGTTTGGAGGTGACCCGATCAGCCGGCATGGAGGTCGCCCAATGCCTAACAAAGGCTTGCAAGAGCCAGTGGCTACAAACTGAAGCCAAACAATTTCCAAGTAGGTACAAGGTGCCCTGAGATTGATGAACCCTGGGAGCAGTGGACGGCTCATGGTATTCTCCTTCCCTTGAAGGCGTGCTGTCCAGGCTGGACGTCTTCCTTGCTGCGGAGCCATCACAAGTGATGGGCAGTGCTTGTTGCAGTCCTGTGGCCTGCTCTAGGCAGGTCAGACTACGTGATCAGAATGGGCCCTTCTGGCATTGAACTCTAGGCTCTCTTGTTTACCGAGCTTTGGGGAAGCTATTGCTCTGTCTCTCAGAGACGTGCCCTGTTACACAGATCCAGGCAAAGCTGAGGGTTTTCCTTTTTTCTCTTTGCAGTTGGATCAGAAAGTGGTTGCCAGTGAGATCTTTAAGGATAAAAAAGACAATTATCCTCAGAGTGTTCCCAGGCTGTTCATCAACACCCGACTTGGTGAGTAGCGCACACTAGCCTGAGCGGGGAATACATTCACTTCCCCCCTCTTCTCTACTCCTGTTTCTTCCTGCCGGCGTGTTACTCCCGCCCTTGTCTTTGGTTTCTCTCTTAGGCACTGAGGAGATAAATCCTAAAGTCCTTCAGGTTTTAGGAAATGAAACTATCAAGGTGAGCTTGGTGCCCGTGGTTACTGTAAATGTTCTGTGGGGATGCCGTAGAAGCGAACTGTTTACCAAATGTCTGGATTTCCTGACATGAGGTGTTAAGAACTCTGCATTTGGTCAGGAGGTATCCGTGGTGGTAACGCTTCCCTGAGGTGGTATGATCCAGCTATATTTGAGGCTTGTGTGTGTTTGGATGAGGGTGCAGAATTTGGAATTGAAAAGGGGGTTCCCCTGCTGGTGGGGATGATACTTAGAGATTTTTAGGTGAAAGGGGCGATTGTAAGCCGCAGTGCTTTAGAGACAGGAGCTAAATTCACCTTTCAACACCACTGGGACCTGGGTGGTAAAGAACCGGACCTCTTGTTGGTAAAGAAGTGTAGGTTTGGAACCAGCTTCAATCATGTAGGCAGTCCTGAGACCAGAAACCAGAATGCTTGTCCGTATGCAGTTAGAGCTGTGTTGGGCCCATGATGTTCGAGGGGCAAGGGGGGAGGGGGTAATACTTTTTATTGGACCAACTTCTGTTGATGAGTCAAGCGTTTCAGCTTACAGCTGCTCTTCCTCAGGCCTGGGAGGATACGTAACCATGGAAAGTACCAAATCCCAGACCCGACACAACGGCTGTTTGTGCTCAAAAGCATCTCTCTCACCAACAGAAGTTGGTCCAATAAAAGACATTCCCGCGCCCATCTTGCCTCTGTGACTCATAACCAGACACTGGTTAGTGCTCTCTGCGCCCGAGGGCAAGGAGCTGCCAGTTAAACACGTCTCACTGTAGGAAATGCTATCGCTTGTTTCAGTACGCTGTTCCTGTGACCAAGTATGACCGGAAAGGGTACAAGGCTAGACTGCGGCAGCTGCTTCTTACCCAGAATAGCATCTTCATAGTTGAAGAAGCCAAGATCAAACAACGAATTGACTATGCCAATCTGACAGGTAAAGCAACTGCAGGATGTGATTTTGCTCACTTAATGACTGTAGCCGGAGGTTTAGATGTTCGGGTGACCAGTGCATAAGGCAGAGTGTGAGGTTTAGCATTGAAAATATTCTTTGTACAAGTGTGGTTTTGGGGATGATTCTATAATTGATCAACCACATTCACTTGCTACAAGGGAGTTTCACAGTCTCAAAACGCCAGCCAGAGCAATGTTAATCCCTCGGCTTTGTGGGACACGAGTTAGTTGTTCTTCTTCGGGGATGTCCCTGCTGGTGCTCCACTATGGGTGCTGGGCTTGCCCCGGCGCCGCAGACGGAAGCTTGTCAGAATTTATCTATTTCTCTATTAAATCCTGTTCTAGTCCTAGCCTTCACAACCTCCTCTGGCAAGGAGTTCCACAGGTTGACTATGCGCCCGCCGTGTGAAGAAGAACTTCCTTTTGTTTGTTTTAAACCTGCTGCCCATTCGTTTCATTTGGTGGCCCCTACGTCTTATATTATGGACCAAGTAAATAACTTTTCCTTATTCACTTTCTCCACACGACTCATGATTTTATAGACCTCTCTCCTATCCCCCCTTAGTCTCCTCTTTCCTGAGCTGAAAAATCCCAGTCTCTTTAATCTCTCCTCAGATGGGACCCGTTCCAAACCCCTAATTCTTTTAGTTGCCCTTCTCTGAACCTTTTCTAATGCCAGTCTATCTTTTTTGAGATGAGACCACATCTGTACACAGTATTCCAGATGTGAGCGTACCATGCATTTATATAAGGGCAATAAGATATTCTCCATCCTATTCTCTATCCCTTTTTTAATGATTCCTAACATCCTCTTTGCTTGTTTGACGGCCGCTGCACAGTGCGTGGGCATCTTCAGAGAACTATGCACGAGGACTCCAAGATCTCTTTCCTGATTAGTTGTAGCTAAATTACCCCCCATCATATTCTATGTATAGTTGGGGTTATTTTTTCCAATGTGCATTACTTTACATTTATCAACATTAAATTTCATTTGCCATTGTGTTGCCCAGTCACTCGGTTTGGTGAGATCTTGTAAAGATTATTGCTGGCATTCGTGTAACCCTTTATTCACTAGATACGGTACACAATGCTGCCACGGGACTCTTATGCAGAGATAATTGTACCCAGTTCAGCCCGGGGCCGCTGTTCTGTGGCCAAGCCTTGGCTTTGTCTGTCTGTGAAATCTCTTCATAGCTACTTACTGCCACCCCCTTAGCCCCAGAACTTCCTTCAGTCCCAGCGTTGACGAGGCCCCTTTCTCCCTTCCTCACCCACCCCTAACTTGGGTTTGGGCCTGCAAGCCCCCTCGTTTCGTGTCAGTGAAAGCTGGGGCTCTGAGCTGCAAAATGTTTGCTGCTTAGATCTTTATTGGAAACACTCCTAGCCCCCGTATAAATTAACCCAAAACCCCCAACCCCCTCTCAACAAACTGCTGCGCTGCACAGTTCTCCGCGGGGGAGGGGAGAGATGACTGACAATAATGCACCACTGGAAAGTGCCTAGAGACGACAGTGCTCAGAACTGACGCATGATAGAGTGCGCGGGTCAGACTCCGTAGGAGGGCCCGTTCGGGTGTCTCTCCTTCACCTCCAAACGGAAGAGCATTTTCCTTGCGTGGTGCTCAGCGACGTTCTCACGCTTAGGCACGAGTCAGGTGTTTTCTGACTTGCTTTATATTCTCAGACTTAGCAATGTCATTAATGCGCGTTTGCATTTTGGGCCAGGCCTTGATGTCTGCGAGGTTGTAGGCATAGGGACAGAACAATAAGGGCTTAGAGAACGTAAGAGATCTGGGTCTGCCTCTCTGCACCTCCGTTCCCTATCTGCAAAGTGGGGAGAAGCACCTCCCAGCGCGGTTAAGAACAGAACAGCCAGACTGAGTCAGACCAGCAGCTTGTTCCATTCTTACCCCGGGCTGCGCGCTGCATTGGAGTCAGGTGGCCTTTCTGTTTTGCAGGAATCTCTGTCAGCAGCTTGAGTGACAGTTTGTTTGTGCTCCACGTGCGTTGTGAGGATAACAAACAGAAGGTACGGACCCTCTCCTCTGCCTTTCACCACCACGGCCCACGCTGTGGAACCGCCGGCTGTGGGCGTGGGGGAGAAGCTGTAATAGATGGACTGCACAGTGCTCCCTAGATCTGACTTGCTCCTAGTTTGTCACCTTTCGAATTGGTGGGTTTTGCCCCTTGTCCTGTGCCAGTGGCTTCTCTGCTGGCTCTTGCAGCAGTTTGGAATGGCTCTGAGTCCTGGCTTTATTGCCCGCAGCCTCAGAAGCGTGTGGGTCTAGGGTCAGTAGCAGGGGGAGCTGTGGCGGGTTATATGCTCGTACAAAGGCAGCCTGGCCTGCGGGCCCCGGGGGCTACTCTAGCTCACACACTGAGATCAGAGGCTGTTGAGAACCGGCGACGACAAAGCTCTCTCCTTGGCTTTTCCAGGGAGACGTTGTCCTACAGAGCGATCACGTCATTGAGACGCTAACCAAAACCGCCATGAGTGCCGACAAGGTCAACAACATCAACATCAGTCAGGGCAGGTGAGTTCAGGAAGAAAATCCTCCTTTGACCAGGGCTCAGGCTTTCTGGGGCAGTGACCTAGCCCTGCCAAACTGCACGTTCCCGGAACGTCCTGCCCCAGGAGACTGCCACGGTGGCCAGGCCATGGCTACATTCCTGTGGCTGACAAAGGGATGAGTCGCTGGTCGCATGGAGCCTGTAACAGCCTGCACCGGGGGTGGGCAATCCTTTTTGAAGGGGGGGGGGGCACTTTGGCAGGGCCAGAGACTTCGAGTGATTCCCCCGCCCACAGACCCTGATTGGCTTGGGGCGCAGGAGCAGGCGAAGTCTTTGCCCCCCGCCTGCCAGGGGCGCATGGTGCCTAGAGAGAACCACCAGCTGTGAACTGTTCCCTCTAGGCACCGTGCACCCCTGGCGGCCTGAGGAGACTTGGCCCCAGGCCAGTGGGGGCTTTGCGCTCCCTCCCCCAAAGAAAGAAACTGGGGGGGGGGGGGGGGGGGGTGTGTGTTAGGGAAATAGTCTCTTTCTCCTCTCCTCCCAGCTGGACTCCCTCCGGGGACCCAAGGTGCGCGGCCCTATCAGGGGGCTGGAGGGAGACTTGCCCGTTTGTTTGGGAGGCGCCTGGGCGAAGTCTCTCTCCTCCACCCCACCCCACCTGTGCCGCGCCCCGGCAGGGGGAAGAGACTTTGTACCCTCCCCCCGGGGCCAGGTCTCGCTTGGCCTATGGGCAGGGGAGCAGCAAGGCAGCCGAAGGCCGGATCCGCCTGCAGACGTGGTCTCGCCCAGCCTGGTCTAGGTGCTTCTGTGTAACATCAGAGCCAGTTCTCTGCACGCTCAGGTCCGTTCCGTGTCAGGTGCACACGCTCGCTACATGCACCGGTGCCAGACGCTTGCCCCCGTGCTCCCTCGCTCTCCGGACTCATGCACGTTAACAGCCCTGCCGGCTCCTTCCCCCACCCTGCCAGGGATGGGCGGGAAAGCCCTGCGGCTCCGGAACGGGGCCCGGGTGTTCCAGCGTTTGAGACTCCAGGAATAAGCAGCAGCGCCTACGGCCCAGCCTGGGGTGAACAGCGCAGGGAGCCCATCAGCGACAGCCACCAGAACTGCGTGAAGTGCCCAGGGGACACAGCGGGGGGAGCACCCCCCCACCCTCACGGGGCCGGGATCCGGCGCAGCCTGGCAGCCTCCTCCATGGCCCCCCCCTCCCAGCCCGCGGCGCTCGGCCTCACCACGGCGGTGGGAAGCAGAGAGTTTCACGGCCTCTGCCAAGACGCCCTTCACCCTGGCCACTTCTGCATCCAACACGCTGCCCCCCTGGAAAACCCCCAGTCCAGAACATGCTGGCAGCTGGCCTCAGGGCTCCCACCACGGCAATCCCCCCGGTGGGGAACTCCCCACACGGAGCTGTTTGTACCAGGCAAAACACAGTGCCATGGGTTGGCTCCCTGCTCTGTGCCTGGCACCAGCCACACGGCAAAGCCCCTGGCACGGCCTCACCAGCACTGATTTGGTATTTCCATGACGTGGTGGCAACTCCCTGGCTGCTTCCCACCCGCCCAGACCTGCACTAGGTGGGGCAGGCAGTTCCTGGCCGAGCCGTGTCTCTGCGCCCCGGGAGCATGGCTGCACCTTGAGGAACAGGCCAGCAGGCTCTGAGAGAGCAATGAGTCGCCTGGCTCCGTGGATTTCCCATCTGAAACGTCTCCAGTCCAAGCACCAAGGCCTGGCACTCTGGGGGGACACGGTGCACCTGGCAGCCCTACTGCCTTTCCACCTCCCGTCCCAGGGAGATCTTCGCATGTAATGATCCGAGTCCTTAAAGGCCTGGAAAGACTTTGGGCAGGTTTGTGATCTGGGTCCCCACGGGGATCTCGACCGGATCATTGCCAGGCCCGCTGGTCCTCTCCTCAAACGCCTCACCTCCTGCTCGCTTCCCTCCTTCCTTCTAGCCATCACTTGGGGAAGGCGAGTTTCTGAGACTGAAGCCCTGACTTTAGAGCCCTTTCTACAGTGTCTGCCCTTCCTAAGGGCTGGGTACGATCACGCCGCCCCCGGCCTTCATGCCACTGCTGGTATCTCAGCTCCATGCGAGTCAGGTGTTCTTCCTGCCCCTGTACAATGCGAGTGAGGAGAGGTGTAGGCATCAGCGTGCCGCTCCCCCCCCCACTTCCTTTGGCAGGTCACCTCAGCTTTTCATTGTGTGCCTGGCAGGATGAAGGTCCCCCAGTGTCGTCCCCGACTTTTGTCCTAGATCAGCGCCTGCATCCAACGCAGGCACAGGCCACACCTCCGGCTCGTTCCTGGAGAACGCAGCATCAGCAGCCGCTTTCCTGGTGCATGTTCCAATCCAAGACCTGGTTGCCTGTTCATAATTTCCCAGCTCACTGTGCCTCACTCAGCTAGCCTGAGAGGATGCTGGCTTTGGCAAAGCAGCGTTACAGTCTCCACATCCATCAACTCCTGCCTCCTCCAGCAGTGCTGCTTGTGAGTTACGGGACATGGAATGGGCATGAGCAAGCAGGCAAGGAAAAACCAGCCACCGACTTCTCCTAACAGCTGCTCACGTCCATTCTCGCCGTCCCCTGGTCAGAGGCCCAGTTCTGAGTTGCACTGGGAGGGGAGGGGCAGCTGCCAGCACTGCCCCTGAAACCGGCACATCCGTGCGAGACTCCAGACGCTGCCTGTGCCAGCCCTGTGCACCCCATTGGGGGCAAAACCTGGCACGTGCATGTGGCACACGCACCCTGGCATGGAATGACGAGCTACAGCGAGGCGGTGCCATTAGGGACAGGGACAGACGGGCACTTCCCGTAACAGCCAGGATTCGCGTTTTCACGAACCCGGTGGGACTTAGCTAAGAGGCTGCTTACAGCCCACGTGCAGACTCTCCCTTTGTTTCTTTCAGCATCAAATTTACGATTGGGCAGGGCAAAGAAGGAATCATTGACTTTACATCAGGATCTGAACTGCTCATAGCCAAAGCCAAAAATGGCCACCTTGCCGTGGTAAGTGCCTTGTGGTGTGAGACGTTGCAGGGCTTGGGAAGGGCGGGAATTCGTTTAGCCACATTTCAACGTGCAGTCTCTGCTGCTCTTAGCGCATCCCCTACAGAACACTGGGATCGCCGGCTTCCCCACGCGGAGACATGTTAGGGCTACAGCTGGAGTGGGTCAGAGCAGTTTCCCACCTTCTGTTTCCAACCCACAGGCTGAAGCTGATTTTAGAGCAGCAGCAAGGACAAAATCCTTTAACCCAAGATCAGCTCCCCCTGCCCCCGGGACTGAGGTCGCCATAGCACCAGCTGTGTTCCCCTCTGCTGCCACATCCCAGCAGGCCAAAAGGAGCCGCCTGCAGGCTCCGTGAGATGAGCCGGGGGGGGGGCCCTGCCCTGGGTCTTGCTGCATTAGCTGACCGGAGCTTAATGTGGTCAACTGGCTGGGGCTTCTGGGCCCCCTCCCCGTTGTGCACACATGGTCGGGTTCCTCAAGGAGCCCAGCCAATTGCACGACCCTTTCAGCTCAGACAAGTCCAACACCCTGGTAACCCCCTCGAGGGAAATAACTTTCCACTTCCCCTCCTGCGGGATGGACCCACTTGAGCGAGCCGCCCTACAGAGCGGGGCTGGGGAGAGAGCGAGTCACTGAGTCACATACAATAGACGACTTCACGGGTGGCTGGTGTTCAGCCAGGACACTGAAAGAAGCAACTGCCCCTGTGCTATGGACAAAGCGCCGCCTGGTTAAGGCCCAGCTTTGCTCTTCATTATGATGTAGCCCAAAATACTGTCCGATTCTCAGCCCTTTGAGACTGGCCACTGTTTGCTAATTGGAACAACTTCATGTGACCCCAGTTTCTACCAGGTGGAACAAGGAAAGTAGAGCTTCCTCCAGAGAGAACCCTGGTTGAAGACTTACTGGGGTAAATGGTTGGGAGTCGGTGAGATTTAAGAAATAGGTATTTCTCCCCGACTTCCTGCAGTGGCTGATTGGTGTGTGCGCTTCCTGATTTACAGAATTTGGCTGAGTTTGTTTGATCAAAACAGGTTATTTATTCTGCATCCTCAACTCTGCTCCAATCCAGTTGTTGGTATCTTCATGGCCGAATTGCTAAAAGCTGCTGTCGGATCTGTTTCCATTCCACTTTTCTCTTTTTTTCCTTAGGTTGCCCCTCGTTTGAATTCTCGATGATACAATTTGTCAGCAAGAAGGGATCTGTTCCTCCATCAGTATGGATTGCATCTTATACATTGGCTGAACATACTTCCCTTGCAGGGTTTTTTTTTTTTTTTGGCTGCTTTGCTCTTTTCCTTTATAATTACCAAAGAGCTGTCCTTCCATAGAACACAAGAGATTGTAATCTGAAACTGCCAAAAGTCTCTCAGCACTGGCCAAGTTTGGTTCCGAGTTTGCTTCTACAGTTGGGGCTCATGAAACCCGTGTATGTGACTGAGCTGAGCCGGAGTCAAGGTTGTCGTTACTGCAGAGACCAAGCCCGGAAGTGAAATCACCAACTTCGATCTGGTGTGATATGTGCAAAAGCACAATCACCTGCAAACCAAAGTGGCAGATCCATATTAGCCAATGCAGTAAAGTGCCAGACTTACCCAAGAGCATTTTACGAAGAATTTTGCTCTGTGACTGATGCTTTGTATAAAAATATTAAGCCATATATTATAAATGGATACAATCTTGTAAATATTTTTTAGTGCAGTGGGCGAGTTGCACTATGAGAGGCAGATTCTGTGGGAGCTTTGATTTAAGAACACTTAAGGTAAAGCACCCTTTTTTCCTCACATCAAACCTGCCTTCCCAAGCCACCCCCGTCTCCCACCCTGTAGCCCTGTTTCTTAGCCCCACCTTCCTGCTATGCTCTGAAGTTACTTCCTCGTTGTTGCAGGTACCCGTCACATACCCACCCACGACTGCCAGACCCCTCCTCTTGGAATGTGGTGTTTGGCCCTGGCTGCCGACCTGCCTTAGCTTCACTTGTAAAGGAGTCACAAGTGACCTGATCTGTTACAAAAAAAGTACCTTCCCTAAAACCACTGGGGTCTGCACAAGTTGCTATGTGGGGTGGTAACTCTGCAGCACCTGAGGTTAAATCCCCACATGGCAACGGGTGTCTAGGCCTTCCACAAACTTTTAATGAACAGTTGGTTCATTGGGGTTTACTGCTTTGCTACATCAGGGCAGCGCCGCATGGAATCCTTGCCATTAACTATTGAGCTGTGTCATTTTAACTAGAGTGAAGGGATAGTTAAAACTAAAACAGCACCAGCTGGCTAGGCAGGGAGACCCAGCTCTTCTCCCCCCCCACACACACATGTTGCTAGAGGTTCTTCTCTCCCCCCCCCCCCACAAGTGTTGCTAGAGGTTTTTTTAATACATAAATTTGGGAGGAAAAACTTGGCAGTGACCTGTGTTCTGGTAACCAGCTCAAACCCAGAGGGTGGCAACTTCCACAGTTACTGTTCAGGCACCCTGCCCGCTTGGGGAGGGGGGGGGGGGAGGGACGAGACGACGACATGCTCTAATCCTGGGGCAGGAGCAAGCGCACAGACCTGCTGCTACTGGGGGGCAGCGCTTGCTCCCATACGCTATCCAGAGACACACTGCACCAAGCCAGGACTGCTTTACACACACTAGCCCCAGGTGGCTCTTTGGCTGGGTCAGTGGGGCTAGGTCACCCTAGCAGCTACTGCTTCAGAACAGGTTGGCCACCATGGCATGCTGGTGTATACAGCGCACTAATGCTGTATACCCTCAGTGATGTACTCCCTACAGTCTGCTAAATAAATCTTTTTTAACAAAGGGGCAAGTTGATTTAATATTTCTACTCTTGTCAATGATTTAGCCCTGGAGCTAAATGCTATTAGCACCCACCTTAAATTATTTTTTTATATAAACCTGTAGGGAAGTCACATAGAACGAGAAAATGCTTCTCAGCCACACCAGTAAATGCAATTTAGCTTTGACCCATTCATTTACAGCTATAAAACCACTGTACCAGAAGTTAGAACACAACTGACCCAAGCTGTGCTGTTGGCCTTGGTGCACATAATTTATTCTGGACATGGATGGAGCTGCTTTGCCAGAACAGTGACGGTCCTGGGCTGATACAGACCTGCTATGTGACCAGCATGCACCAGCTTAATCCCTGTAAGTGATGATTAGAGCAGCACCACACTGCTTGGGGGGGTGTTCCAGGAACTGGCTCAGTTCCTCTTCTTGGCCCAGTGCTGCATCATCATGCAGCTGTACAAAGCCATGGGATGCCCACATCATGTATACTGCAGCCAGCTGTGGTTCCCTCAGCATCTCAGCCATATTGGCAGTGAAAAAGGTTGCTTGGAAAGGGTTCCATATAAAGCGAGATTAAGACTGGGCCTTACCAGAGGCAATTACAGGGGAATATGCACAAGGGCTACAAATCATCAGTGGTGTGGAAAAAGTGAA
Source organism: Pelodiscus sinensis (assembly GCF_052426305.1). Classification (NCBI taxonomy): domain Eukaryota; kingdom Metazoa; phylum Chordata; order Testudines; family Trionychidae; genus Pelodiscus; species Pelodiscus sinensis. The sequence goes on along the minus strand of NC_143072.1, from coordinate 27,046,562 downwards.
TAAAGAAAAGTTATTTACTTTTTTCCCAAAACAGAACTAGGCATCACCAAAGGAAATTAACAGGGACCAGGTTTAAAACAAACAAAAGGCAGGTGCTATTCAGTCATTGCCGAGTCAGGCTATGGCTCACCGTGACAGCCAGGACTTCACCAGGGTTCAAAAAAAGAGCTTGGCGGTTGGGTCCATCAATGGCTATTAGAGGCAAGGGCCACCATCCTGGCTGTTTGCCAGAGGCTGGCAATGAACTCCCCCCATCTGTTCGCGCCCTCTAGAGTACCTGGCATTGGCCCCCCATCAGCAGACAGGATACTGGGCTAAATGGACTGAGCATGGCTGGTCTGTTTGAGGCCAGTTTTCCCCACCATGGTGCACAGGGACGGACCAGAAACTTCCCCAGCGGTAGAGCTAAGAACTGCTCTACCATGGAGACATTTTTGAGCCATGTCAAGTATCTCCAGGCTATGTCTGCACTCCAGGCTGCTTGCACAAGAACTGTTTTGTGCCAGCGTTCTTGTGCAAAAGGTCTTCCACAAAATAGCAGCAAAAAAAAGGGGGGGGGGGGAACTGAACAGGGCAGCCAACCTTGATGGAGAGGGGAGGCTGGGTCACCTCATGCCCTACCCCACCCCCCTTCCCCCAGTTTGGGAACCCATGCTCTGACAGAATGCCACCAGAAAGGGGGTAGGGTCCTGGGCTTAGAGTCTTTCCCGCTTAAGATGTTCTCAAGGCACCAGGACCCCATGAAATGCATCCTTGAATTAACAAGGAGCTGCCTGAAGAAAGAGCCGCTGGTTAATATTTTTGAAAAAGCATGAGAGACAGAAGAACGGGCAATATAGTGCTACCGCCCGACAGAGAAAGGACCGCTCAATTACAGACCCCACAGCTTCTCTTGTGCCACAAAAGATAAATGGGGCAAGTTAAGGAATCCAGTTGCAACATCTGGAAAGAGGGAAGGAGTAGTCAGGGCTACTTGTAACAATTCACTGCAGGCCCACCGGATAGTTTTGATAGTAACAAGCCTCCTGGAGAAGGGTGAGTAAGTGGACGTACAGCTGGCTAGTTCTAGTTTATGGAAAATTAGCGCTAACACCACGGGGCCGTCTGTTTGGCATGGAAGCTGTTCCCCATGCTCTAGTTCAATGATCACCCCCAGGATCTACTGGCAGATGAGGAGCTTTGACAGCTGAGCCTGACTGGTTTGGCTAAAGGGTTATCCAATGCAGCACTCCAGCTACCCCACCCCACCCTGCTGCACATCTCCTGCCCTTTGCTTTGGAGCTGCCTCTTCCTCCCCAAGCCGCCTGCTTGCTGGGCAGGAGAGGAAGGGTGCTGATGTCAGGGTGCCCCCTCTCCGACCCTGTATCCTATCTCCACAGAGCAGAGGGGGTACAGCACGGCTAGGGATGGAGTGTGCTGGCTGCTTTTCAGAGTGGTTCAAAGGCAGGGGTGAGCTACCTTAGCCCCCCTGCACCACCACACAGGGGTCAGCAGTGCCCAGCTGGTACTCATCTCAGAACCCTAGCCCTTATGAACCCAATTCTGCAGCCCAAGCCCCTGCCCTAGCCGCACACACCCCCAGAGGCTGCACCTAGAACACCCTCTGACACCCCAACTGCCTACCCCAGCCTGATGAAAGTGAGGGAGGGAGAATAGGGTGAGCAGGGGCAGAGCCTCACAGAAGGGGCACAAATGAGGCAGAGTCAGGGTATTTGGGTTTGAGGCACAAATTCAAAAAGAGATCTCATGCTTTAAAAGGCTGGAGCCCCTGCTCCAGTTAGAAGTCCCTTGGGTAGAGAGGGGTTTCTTACAGGGCCATCTGTTGAAACATCACAGTGGAGTACTTAACCTGCATGCTGTGAAGTAAGTACCCGGTAAGGATTAGCACGAGAGCAAACGTCTGAAGTACCAGGCAACAGCTTGTATTTATAACTCCATGTACAAAACGAGGCATGCAATGGATAACTGCATTCAGCAAATCATCATTTTCCATAGACACTTTGTACCTCACACTTCGTACAACATTTGTTCTGATTATTTAACAGTGACCAGTAATCAAACATCAGTCCACACTGCTTTGGACTGTTAATCCTTCATCGGCACTCAATACAGGTCCTTGAATGGGGATGGAAACATGAAGAGAAAAATCTGTAGGTACATCTGGCACAAATTGTGACAGCTGGTTGAAAGTGCCACTAAAACCCTTCCCTTGCAGGTGACATTGTAAACAATGAGGCAGCATCATTTCTCATAAATGTAAAAAAGCTTGTTTAGCCAGTTGCTGGAATAAGTAGGACTGAGTGGACTTGCAGGTTCTTAAGGCGGGTCTGCAACCTTTGGGATTAGGCACTGGTGGGCTAAGAGACAGTTTATTTATATTTACCACCTGCAGACATGGCTCCCCAGCGCTCCCACTGGCAGCAAGTCTCTCAGCCTGACAGCAGAATTGGCAACACTTGGCATGTAGCCAGAGTAAAGTTTCACATGGTTTTATTTTTGGACGTTACAGTTCTATGCTCCATTTTCATGGGAGCCTGCACTACAACAGTGTTAAGATGAACAAGAGAAATGGTGTTTCAGTTTCTTTTTTACGGTGCAAATACCTGTAATAAAATATGATGTGACCACTCCACACTTGCAATGAGGAGTCCTGTGGCTAGAGATGACGAGGTTAATGCCGTCAGGGAGGTGAGGCCCATGTCTAGCAGCTCATCTGGAGGTGTGAACACCAAGAGAGGAGACTCCAGATGAGCTGCTAGACATGGGCCTCTCCCTCCCTGACTGAATTAACCTCGTCATCTCCAGCCTGATCCTGGCCTGCATATTTATACCTGCCTCTGGAAATTTCCACTACATGCATCTGACGAAGTGGGCCTTTGCCCACGAAAGCTTATGCGCCAATACATCTGTTGGTCTATACGGTGCCACAGGATTCGTCGCATTTGCAGATCCAGACGAACACGGCGACCCCTCTGAGATGGACACTCTACACTTGGTATTTTGTGTTTAACTTATTAAATAGAACAGCACAATTAATCACTTGCCAGCCCTAGTGTCTGGGCGTTCTAGGTCTGGAAAGGGGCGGTGGGAGGCCGACAGATGCTTCTGTTGCTTCAGCACTAAACCACCACACTGTTCTAGGTAACGCCTGCAGGGAGGCATTTTCTCCCCCTGTATTTCAGGGGCTGCTTCAGTGTGTCACTTAACCTGTATTTTTGCCTCTCCAGCATATGGCAGGATCTAGGCTCACTGAGCCACCTTGTTTGTACCATTCCCATCCCTACCACTCAGCCAGGAACTCTCCTCATCTGATCCAAGAACCAAAGCGCTGTACCCCTGCCCGTATGCAAGCAGACACGGGGCTTGGGGGTCAGATGCTTGTGTTAGTGTGGGGGGCCGGGAGGGGGGCGCTGAGAAGAGCACTCAGGTAAAAATCTCCCCCCTCCCACTTAGAAACGACAAGTCCCTGACCACTCGGCATATTTCCAATACTGCCAATAAGTGTGGCTCAGGTTAAATCCTGACTAGTGCTCACTGAAGAACCATCTGGGGTAGAAGTAAGTGATGGGCCAAGGCCCCTTCCTACCGGTCGGTTCTTCCGCAGCTGGATCCACAGCCCTCATCCCTCCACAGGCACCTGCTGGGAAGAGAAAGTGGTGGGAACTCAGCACCCTGCAAGAGTCTAGAAACATGGGCAATTGGGCCTGGCAGCCAGCAGCACGGCTGGTACTTTCCTGGCCCTTTAAGGGAGGCAGGAAATCCCGGTCCCATGAAGCCCTCCAGCACACCCCGGCCTGGAGCACTGCGAGGCCTCCCAACTCACTCAGTCCACACAGTGCAGCTCACCTTTAAATCCATCTGCCGGAGCGTTTGACTGAAGGCGAGCAGGGTAAATCCTGCTTTTATCAGTTCCTTCCCCCTTCAGTGGTTTGCCTCAATCTTGCTTTAAAAATAGGAGCAAAAATGGACGCCCACCACTCTGAAAACGTTTCAAGTGGCTAGTGCTTTCCTGCCATCTCCTTATGCACCGCTGGGGCTCAGGTAGGCACCGGCCTGGCGCTAACCCTGGAGCCTCTCTGGGCCAGACAGGTCTGCGTTTCTCCAGGAGCGCTCACCTTGGCGTGGGGGGGAGGCAGAGGCACCTGGGAGCAGGAATCAGGCTTGGTGGCCCCGTACCACATTCTCCGATGTTGCTATTGTCCATACGCCGCCTAGTCCTCTCCATCCACAACCTGCAGGCCGAGGAGCAGCTGTGCTCCAGTCAGGAGGTGCATGGCTGCTGGGACTTCCTGTCTGGTATGCCACCCTTCCACTTCACTCCCCTCCGAGATGGAGGGGCTGCTTGCCCCGGAGCATGCTCCTTTCCAGTCCACTGCCTCTCTGCCTGCCTGCCATGGAACCATACCCAGCCTGGGCTGCTGCTCCTCCAGTGGATTCACCCTCCACACCTGTCTTGCAGAGGCAACGCCACCTGGCCTAGGGTGAGGGAAAATTAAATCCATCAGCAGAACCAGCTGAGCTCCCAGCAAGTGGGGAGCAGAAAGACGACTCCTCTCACTTCTGGCTGAGCTGAGGGGACAATTTTCCCAGAAAGCCAACAATCCCAAGACGGATGGTTAACGTTACTGAGCCGCAGCTTCGGTTAAACGTCTGACAGTTTCGAATCTCAGAATACCAGCAGCAGAGGCATGCTTGAGCCTGCTGCTGCAGAGAGCTTCCAGAGATGGGGCAGTGCCCCACAGCCAGCGACTGACCTGTCTGGTTCTGCCTCCACGCTGCATGCAGGCCGAAAAAGCCACGTATGTAATAGATCTTAGACCCTGGCACAAACCTCAAGCACTTCAACAGCAGCCTGTGCTAGGAACATTAATGGCTCCAGTTCTTGTAGAAATGGGGGCTCTGGGCATTCAATTACAGACACCAGAAGAGCTGCCTGATTTTAAAAGGGTTTCAAGTTGGGCACCTGCAAACTAGTAATTTGTGAACATCTGTCACATACCATCTTCAAATCTTCAGCAAGAACTTTTGCTGCTCTCTGAATCTCCTTTCTTCTGCGGGCATACACCTCCTTTGGTTCACTCAAATATCCTGCTACTTGAATGAAATGTCTACTGCAGCTAAATTCCAATCCAAGCAGAAGAGGAACTCACAGTAGTATTTGGCATTTTTTAATTTAGGTTTGTTTTATTTAAGTTTAATGTTAATTCCATGCTGTGTTTCAGTAAGAACAATACAGATTCTGTATCTGTGGCTCCAGTCAGATATCCAGTAGTACAAATTAGCTTCAAGTTACACATACTGAACAAAAGAGGTTGAGCGAGCGAAGGGAGATAGGGATGGGGAAGGGGGAAAAAAATATTGAACACGCATGCAGGCTTTTCAATGCCACCTTCAATGCTAACCTGCTTTGAGGAAAAGTAAAAAGTAGGCAAGAATGAGCAGCCACGGATTGTTGAACTGTTACCAGCGCCACCTTTTTCAGCAACATCTCAGCAGTTTGGAAACTTTTTTTTTTAAACAGTAAAATCACTACAATGAACGTTCCAATGCAACCTGAAGCTTCAAGCTAAACACCCAATTAAGTTTAAACACTGGTATAAAATTCAGTTTAAACAATTATAAAAAAGGAAAAATGCCACCACATGCGCCCTACAAGTGCGATAACAAATCTCTCTCCTAAAAGTCTAATGGCTTTCAGATGTAATAATCACTTCTAATAATAGTCACATCTGGCAGAAGACGATACAGTAATGCTGAAAAAACCTTTATGCAGTCCTGTTAGTGTCTTAAAGAACCTAAAAGCTGGCACCAGTAAAATCCACAGAAATTCACTCTTGCCTTTAAGAACTTTTAAATTGTGTAAAAACAAAAAACAAAACCCCCAAAAACAAAAAACAAAACAAAAAAAAAGAAACCCAATAGGGCAGGAACCTAAATTCTGAGACCCAATGTAAAAGTCAGATTTGGTGGTTCTCAGAGTGACACTGAGGGATTTTGTCAGGGAGGGTGGGTGTGGTCAGAGATGGGTTCTCTTGTTGGCCTTGGTGTCTCACTGGTTTTCATCTTCCACATCCTGCAGCGCTTCTTTATTCTGTTCTTCACCTATCAAGTTTACAAGAAAGTGGTTAGCGACTATCGTTTCTATACACAAGACCAACAACGCTGCTAACATCTTGACACTGATAAATGTTTTCATGCCATATAATCAGAGCATTACATTAAAACTGGTTTTAAAAATAAGTCCTTCCAAGAGGAAAAAAGTTCTGCATTCCAAGCCTGCCATGTTTCATACAAACACTGAATTATGTCACAGGCTATTAGTCCAAGTTCCCAGCTAGAGGACCGAGTCAACCAAGAACCGACACACTGACGAGGAGAGCACAGAGACTGAAAAGGCATAGCCAAGACAAAAGTTCAGCATAGCTAAAGATGGATACAATCCTAGAGACTACAACCAAACAGACCACATGCCATCTTTTTTACACAACTTCTTTCACGGACAGAAAGAGCACAGCTGCAGAAATGGTGTTTGAAACACTGGTTTAAACCAGGGATGTTAAATGGTGGAGTAACTCTTATCGGTTAGTCTACTAGCCTCTAGTCCCCAGGGCGGGGCCAGCAGTCACTGTATCAGAGGCAGCAGCACGGGGTGCCAGGAGGGAGCTGATCCGCGACGGGAGCCAGTTTAAAAACCAGCTCCCCTTGCAGACCAGCTGCCTGTCGCCCAGTGCTGCTGCTTCGGAGAGGCAGCAGCGCAGGGTAGCAGCAGCCCCTATGAGCAATGAGTTCCACATCCAGCACGAGCCTGCCCCCCCTCGCTCTCAATACACTTGAAAGGCAGAGCTGAAACGGGGGTCGGTCCCAGACCCAACGTGAGGCTGCCTGCCCACCCAGTTCCTAATGCACTATGAATCCAGAGACACAGCAGGGGTAGGTTCTGGACCCATCACAAGCCATGTGTAAGAAACAACCCCCCCCTCAAATTAACAGCTACACTGAGCCATTTTACTGGGACACTCCCCCCCCCCAAAAGTCTTTTTGCTGGTATAGCTTATTTTCTTTGGGGAGCTAGGCTAAGCTATTCTGTCAAAAACTCTGCCTGTAACAGCTGCATCTCCACTGGGAGAATTTGAGGATAAGTATCTAGGTGAGCCCCCCTTCTAGTGTAAGACCACCTCAGTCTCGGTACTTTTGAAAACCTGATTCACTGAAGTTGCATAGTATGAGCCTTACCAATGACAAATGGTACGAACACTTCAACTTTGCACCTCCCACTGGGGCTGTCAACCCTCCCATCTCACAGGTGACTCTTGAAATCAGTCTTCCAGAAGCCCCTGCAGCCAATCCAAGTGATTTTAAACTGCTCAAAGTGAAGCACTGGGGCAGTGGGGCTAAGGCAGCTTTCTGCCTGCCCTGGGCCCACAACCCGGGAAGCAGGCAGCTCGTCCCTGCGGCCCCTACACAAGGTATATGTTTGCCTCTGAGCATGCTGCCCCCAGAGCTCCCACTAGCCTGCAACCACCATCAATAGGAGCTGGGGCATGAAGCTGCTTCTGGGAACAGTGTGGGGCAAGGGCGGGCAAGGAGTTACCCACCCCAGCCCACACTCCAAAACCCCCAGAGCCCAACCCCCAACCCATCCTGGTGAGTGAAGGAAGATGGGGGTGAGAGTGAAGGAGAATGGGGTGTTGCTTTGGGGGAAGAGGTTTGTGTTTGTGAGTAGACAGATGGCAACCTTAACGCCAATGCAGGTGAACAAGCCCAAAATCCTGGATTTGAGGTTATTCAAGACAATACCAGGAAGATTCTCACTCATGCTTCTTGTTCGATGCCAAATTAGTTTGGAGCAACATGCAGTGAAAAGCCAGCTTTTTCCACTGTGGTCTAAACTAGTGTCCCACTCAGCCCCCTCCACTACAAATGTGCATGCCACCTGCCTAGGCTTTTCCTGAAATCCAGCTGAACTACATACAGAAGGCGAAGCATGCTTAACATATGGAAGATACCGCCGCACCAGGTGCAAGGGTCAAATCAACTGAAGTAATTTAGGTTGGATTTTTTTTATACGGCTACTCAACCACAAACACAAATGTGCACGTACACACACACAAACTCAATTTTAGGTGAAAACACAGTACAGCCTAACCCAGGAAGATGATTAAGATGTACAGAAGGCGCAAACATGCTCCAACAAGCACACTTACGCAAATACTATAAAACAGGCCACAGGGAAAGTACTTTTCATGCCCAAGTATCCAAATATCTATCCAGTCCAGTCACAAAATTCCTAGGTCAGTTATGTCCGGTGTGGGTAGGGGAAACAGGTTGGGAAAGGGTGGAACAGTGCTAGTTTTGGAATGGAATCAGATACAAGCAATTTATCAGCTTCAGGATAGTGGTGGGCAAAGCATTAGTGAGAGGAAAACGGACATTGAAAAACTGCACTGAGCACGATGGAGGACTTACAAAGTAGAATTTTTAGGAAATGAACAGTTGGACTTTCCTTTAGGAATCTACACAGCAGGAAAGAAGGGGAGAACAGGAATCATATGAAAGACATTACAAGCATGAAAATAAATTAACAGCTTGGATATGACGTTAAAAGATACAAGATGGGAGAGCTATAGAAGCCCATTAACACCAAGATTGTTACGGAACAGTGATACAGAATCTACAGATTTCAATCAGAAAGGAACAATCAGTTAAAGCCAAACTATAACTGCAGGCTTATTGGCTAACTGATTGATTAGACAGGATTAGCCATTACAGTAAAATAAGGGCCCGCTTTTTAAAAGGTGCCTCAGATGTACACACACAGGTAAATACGCCCTATGCTCTTTGTAAACAACAGTACAAAACCAGTGCCCACATGAACGGGCTCACAAGCAAATACTATCCGTCAAAAAACTGATTTTACAAAAATTCTAGATTTGGCAGAGTTGCTAAAATATGCAGCAATGTCAGAAAAATCCAAGTCAAAATAAGGAGTCTTAACAACAGTATTTCACATTTACAATGGGCCTTAGAAGAAATGGGGAGGTTTCACAGAGGCGCTCTGGGGAGTTGGGGGAAATGCAGATATCTGGGGCCCCCCATGTAGCCCTCTCCAGTATCCCCCCAATAGAACAGGGTTCTTACAGGGATTTCTTCACTGCTATTCCTGGGGGAAATCTTATTGTTACTATGTGTATTGACATATTTTGTTTAAAAATGTTAACAAGTAACTGAAATTGGAGTGACTTGTGCTATTTTGACAAATATGCAGAATTTTGAAATGTGCACAATGTAATTTTTTGGCACAGAATCTCTCCATGGAGTATCCTACTTGGGGGGAGGGGGGGAAAAGAGAGATGACTCCCCATTTATAATTACATTTTGAGACCCATCAGTGAATTTTTAATCCATTTACTACGTCCAAAATTAATCTGATTCTTGGATTTGTAGGAAGTGTTGGACTAGGTATTGCACAATGATTTCATTAAAAATAGAGTACTACATCCACAGACAGGCCAATTTTCAAGAGGTTACAAATGCAAGTAATATTTGTCTGAAGTAGTGAAGCACAGAAGTAGGGATCTCAGACCCCAAGTGAAGGTGGTGTATTGACTGATGTAAGAACAGGGCCTCAAGAAGTCTTCAAGGTTGTTACTTGCCAAGGGAGGGGGGCAATTTGAAGTGTTAATAGTCTAACACTCCCAATCATCGCTACAGTGTTTGATAAATATCTGCAAATAAAAAAATCCACTAGTCAAATTCAATTCTAATAAATATAGTTTGCGAACCTGCCATTTTCTATTCTCTAGTTCGAATTACGCATACAGGGGTGGTTTAGATCGCTTAAGCACAATAAGGATGTGAAGAGGCAGGTAATCATACATGATTAGTCAATAAGGGAACCTCTGTACCAGCTCATGCCCCTGCAGCAGCTACCCGCACTGTGGCTCTGCAGTTAACCACAGGAGGAGCTGGGCTGACTGCAGGAAGAAGCTGCTCCCAAAGCACTCAAACCCCAGGCTCCTGGGCAGTCTCCCTCTGTCTCCCTGCCCGGTTCCCTCTCATGCAGTGCAGGGAAACCCAGGGGCAGAGCCACAGATTCTGGTGCCTCGGTCTCTCCCCAGCACCCAAATTCCTCATTCTTGGCTGAATGTTTCCCTGCCTGCCTCAACACCACCCCCCTCCATCCCGCCGTTTCCCCATCCCCACACTGCTGCCTCTATCGGGAGGGGGAAGGTGGCCCCATGAAGATGGTGCTGGGGGGGGGGGGGGGGAAATCAGCTTTTAAGCCTGCTACCCTCAGCACCAGCTACCGTCTCCCCCCACCCCCTTTAATACAGAGGCAGCAAGGTGGAGAGGGACAAGTAGTTGACTACTCGCTTACACCCCTAAAGCACAAAACTGGTTTAACAATCACACCAGGCAAGCCACAGGTTAAGTTGAGGGAAAAAAGTCAGTTGGGACAGGAAGAGCATTTTGGCACAGCTCTGATGGCATGGAACCAGGAAGCAGAAGCCCTAATCAAGTATTGGGCAACAAAAACTAAACATACTAACATGAACAATTTGCACTGGCAGGGAGAGGAACCAAGTGACCTACTGTAAATAGTTTTTTCGGTCTGATTTCTATGGATTCTACTAAACACATTTTAATGAACTTTCACAGAAGCTATGCTTAGTTCAGTGTATGTGACACTGCGCTGGTACCTCACAGCAGCAAGGCAAACTTCAAAAGATCCCTGACGCTGATCACACTTGGTTCTGTCATACTAAAGGAAAAGGATGGCACACCGAATCCCTGGGAAGACTGCTTTCCCCAGTGAGTGTGATACACTAGCTGTACAGATTAGGGATGGGATAGCGTAAATGTTAACCCTTTAAACTGATGAGCCCAAGCTGACGGGTTAGCCTTCACAGTTATATCCAAGTTCCTGCCTCTCCACCCCCAGCTGCCTGTAATACAGAGGCTGTAGCAGCAGGGAGTGGGGGAGGGTTCCCTGGGAGCTGGTGTTCTCAGAGTCACCTTCCCTGCCCTCCCCGCCCCTCGGTGTATAAACATGTAACCACTGAAAATTTAAATGGTTACCTGTTTACAAAAAAGGCTCTAACATCCCTAGTACAGAGCCATAAGCTTGAACATGCATGTCAGTTATAATGCTCTGAAAGCCACCATTCCAATCTCCCCATCCCCCCATTTGCTAATTCCTAAAAAAATGTCAACTGGACATGTGGACCCCTTTGCAAATCTTACAGGGTGAAAAGTGACTGCTCTAGGAACACAAAGGAGTAGGATGTGCGCTCCTTGTGAGACCTGACATCTGGACCTAAGGTTACTTGGGGAGAAGGGCAGAGGCGAGTCCATGGTTCCTTGCACTTGTTCTGAAAGTGTCAAGACTGCAAGGAAGAAGAGAGTGATATGGACCAAGATTAATGATCTAGCCAAATAAGTTATTTACACACAACTGGGAGGTCCTTTGGAGTGAGTGGTGCCTATCTGTACTCCACTCGCGGGTACGCATGCACACCATGCACTTAAAAATAACAGTGATAGAAATGTAGCCGTGTTAGTCTGGGGTAGTTGAAGCAAAATGCAGGACAATGTAGCACTTTAAAGACTAACAAGATGGTTTATTAGATGATGAGCTTTCGTGGGCCAGAAAGCTCATCATCTAATAAACCATCTTGTTAGTCTTTAAAGTGCTACATTGACCTGCATTTTGCTTAAAAATAACAAGTCTTCCAAGCAGCATCCCTTGGTCCATGCCTGTGTCCTCATTCTCTGCAACAAGGGTAGAAGCATGAACCTCTATAAAGTTTCTTTTCTACCACAAAGGAGCCAAAGCAGGGGTGGAGGGGGATGGCAGCTAGTGGAATACAGAAAGGGACCACAGATCTCAAGGCAGGGGGCCACTCCACACTGCTCACTCCCCCTTTAATCAGTTAACGGGTTAAACATTACATACAACCAGTTAAATTAAATGGTCTTTTGCATCCCCGCGCCCAGTTACTAGTAAGCAACGTTTATTTCTTCACGTGCTGGTTCCTATGTCTATTCTCCATGTGTGAGTGGCAAGCAGACTCCAGGAGAAAGGGGTGCCACGATGCAGGCAGTACAGACATAATGGAAACCTGCTGATTCCACCCTTGGAAGAGGCTTGGGCCAAAGTGCTGCTGTAACTCTAGGTTGCCCCCTTAAAAAGTCCAACACAAGCACATCTCAAATAGAGGGCACTGATCCTGTTTCTGCTCTAGCCAACTGCTCCCAGGTAGGGAGATGCAGAGACAGCAAAGGAATGTAGAACCAGAAAGCCACTTCGAGTCTAGGCAGTCAATGGTTATTTGTTGCTGTAGCAAACCAATCAGTGATTTCTTACCAGGCTTGTTCCATGTAGGTTGAACACCAATGTTTGGTCTGACTTTGCATTCTTTCAATCTCTGCTACTCGCTGAAAGCATGAAGCTTAAGAACTTTGGTAAGTGAATTAATTTGAGAGACTCAAGTTATCTTCAGGATCTATTTCGCATGGAGGCGAAGGGGCTCCTCTGTATGAAAGATATGACTGGAATATGCTGGCCATGAGTAACCCCAAGTTAGAAAGTAGACAAGTTAGGGGTCTTCAAATCACCAGGTCCTGATGAAGGGATAGCTGATGATTGGGGGAAGGGATAGCTCAGTGGTTTGTGCATTGGCCTGCTAAACCCAGGGTTGTGAGTTCAACCCTTGCGGAGGCCATTTAGGGATTTGGGGCAAAAATTTGTCAGGGATGGTACTTGGTCCTGCTGCGAAGGCAGGGGACTGGACTCAATGACCTTTCAAGGTCCCTTCCAGCTCTAGGAGATAGCCACATGTGGCTAACTGGTTGAGTGTGGCTACTTTGCTATAGCAGTAATCACTATAGCGGCGACTGGTTGGACACCAAGATGCTAGAGGGCGAAATGGGCTAGATTGATTCGAGTGAGGAGGCAGTCTAAAATTGCAGGAACACCTGCCAACTCAGATAACTGATTCTGTTGCATCCACATAAGTAACAGTGAATTTAAGAGGTTACTGCTTGGATGTTTCTATGGCTGCTTGCCCTCCCCCTCCCCCTGCAATCGGGGGCAGGGTGCAAGTACAAGAACAGTGCCCCCTTGCTGAACAAAATGTACCCCTACTCCAAAAAGAGCGGAGAACCGTGTTGCCAGCGTATGACATGCAACTCCAGCTGGTTCCATAACTGCTTCATTCCCCAGGAACTGCTCTGTTGGTCCAGTCGACTGCAGGATATCCAAAAAGCCTGTGCTGCATATCTGGGCCTTCTAACGGAATATGAAGTTCTGCTGCCATCTACTGCAAAAGTGCCACGGCAATATCAGCAATCTGGTGGGAATGACGACGCTAGGGGAAAATGCCTCACCAAGTGAGAGTATGCCTATCGAAACTAGCTCACTTGAAAGTTTGTCTGGATGAACCTCCCCACTTAAATTCTGGGCACGGATTTCAGCCAATGGGAAGGCTGGAGCTGGCTTCCTCAGTGGTACCGCCAGAGCTGGTAAGCAGCAGCTGTGGCTCAGATGAATTACAGAAGTAGTTCTCCTCAAGGTTATATCAACTAAGGCCGCGTTTCTCAAACTGTGGATCCCGACCCCCGGTGGGGTCACAAGCAACTTAGAGGGGGGTCGCAGTATCACACAGTTTAAGAATCCCTGATCTAAGGTGTCCCTGAGAAGGACTAGGCACAAAAGCAAGAGATTATGGGTCCAGGAGAACAAAGACACCCCCTGGACCAATATGAGTCTCAGACAGTCCAGGAATATGAGAGGTCCAGTTGCTGGATGTCAGATCCCTGGCCATGTCAGACTTAACAGTTAATGGGTCTCTACAGTTCAGGCTAGTACCAGGGAGAAAGAGCACCTCATTTGGAGCTCGTGATCATTATTGGCAATTGTCAGTACTTCAAGAAAAGTTAAAGCTCACAACTAGCACTTGTGTTTGGTACCAAGGCTAGTACCACTACAGCTTTACTCCTGCACGTTTTGCCTTCATGTCAGGAGACTTCAACACTTAAGTCCTTGGCACCTCCTCTCGAAAATCTTCCAGGTGGGGACGCTTCGTCTTCAAGCAGGCTTTGAGGGGGATCTGATTTCATGCCTGTAAAGCATCCCTAGTTTCATGAGAAGCTTGAGACAGTGATTTATTCTAATACAGCTCCTGCTTCAGAGCTCATGCTCCGAGGATGTACTTGCTTGAGGCTCACAACTAAGGTAAAGGGGGAGTCTCCGCAGAGTGGATTTGACCGTAGGCGTCATGGCTCTCTCCCTGAAAAGCTTCAACATGGAGCTCCCGTCGCTCTTTACTCTGAGATGAGAAGGAAGTGACAGATCAATACTGCACTCGACTGAGCTATGAGCAACCAGAAGGCACCAAAGGTAGCTGTCACTTACGAGGGGCAAAGGCAGGAACCAGTTTTTGAATCCGAGAATACTGTGCAGAGTGCTACTCCCAAAAGTCAGCACAGAAGGTCCAAAGGTAGAGAACAAACCAAGCTAAAGTATATACAAACCCAAGCTACCTACTGGAATGAAGACACGGAGAGTTTCAGAGACAGAACTGCAGTTCAGCCCATGCGGTGGTAAGAGAACTGAAGAGGTAGGTCAGTCCGCACCCTCTATCTTCAGTGCAGAGTAGGAGAAGAAATAGAGTGCAGGGACTGACCAATAGATGCGCCTGGCAAGCTTTTCCAGCTGCATGTACATGTAGCAAGTGACCCTTCTTCCTCAGAATACTGTCAATACAGAACCAAGGCTCATTTCAGAAGCAAATGCTCCACATACAGGAGACATCAACTCTAAGTGGCACTGAACCCTGCTAGAATAAATGCAAACCCTGCATATGTCTCCTGTTACAACTATGTGGGTGAAATCAGACATTATGCTCTTGAAAGAGCTCACTCAGAAAAAGGAAAATAGACACAGTCACCCACCGGTGAACACTAAGTACAGAGTGACTGCTTTGTAATCTTCCAATGCTCTTCCTCAGGAGATATCTGCAGAACACCTCCAAAAAGACAAGCGTGGGGGCTTGTATTCATAACTCTGCTAGACCAGAAAAGTCGGACCTGACACTGGTCATTGCGCCATTTATAACACACCACACCACCTGCTACCCTTTATTTATTCACCTAAAAGCATTTCTGGAAAATATAAGCTCCAGTTGCCCACTTCATTTCAAGTGGCCACCTCCACCACATTAACCCTTCTGCTTAACCTGTGTCAGCCTATATTTAGCTCAGACATACCACTTCCTTCCACTGAACGAAAGATATCCCATACCTTCCAACAAAAAACTGGACCTGTAAAAGGTATTACCTCTCCTACCATGTCTCATATCAGGGGACCAACAGGATAGAATGCCACTGCAAGCAACTCATTAAAAATGGAATCTGGCTAGGATATCATGATAAACCTTTCTAATCCTTGTGAAAAGAACTGGATGGATATGCAATGCTCCCCAACTGATCAACAGTCTACACACAAGCACAATGCTGGTGGGGCATTCATTTAATTTTTTTAAAGGGAGTATAACCACCAAATGAATCACTACCATCACTGCAAGTAACATTTACTCATTCATCTATGAATGAAGTCATTTGCTATGAATCCAACTGCCTGTGGAGATATTAAAGATGATCTACAAAAGGAAATAAGGAGGCTTGTGTTTGGGTTTTTTTGTTTTAACTAATGTAGGAGATAACCAGGAACTTCAGGGAGAAAAGGAAGAAGATTCATTTTCCTGATAGAAATTCAGATCTGCTCAGGCAAACTATAGACAACTTTTTAGAACAGTGTTTCTTAAACTTTTTAAGACCGAGGAACATCAAACAATTTTTTTTTTAAATGAGGAACACCAAGCATTTGTTGTTGAGAAAAAAAGGTTGGTGGGGAAAAAGAGTTGGGGGAGGGAGGGGAAGTGGGGTTTAGAGGGAAAAAAGTAGCCTGCCCCTTTAAGGGCAGCCATTTTGAATTCTGTTCTCCATAGCACCCCACCACTGCTTCGGAACACAGTTTAAGAAACACTGCTTTGGGGGAGCCAAGAGTCTTGTACATGATAAACAAACAAAGTTTGGTAGCACTTTAAAGATTAACAAAACATGTAGATGGTATCAGGAGCTTTCATGGGCACAGCCCATGATCATCTGAAGAAGTGGGCTGTGCCCACGAAAGCTCATGATACCATCTACATGTTTTGTTAGTCTAGAAAGTGCTACCAGACTTTGTTGTAAGTTTATAGACAACTCAAAATAAAAGCATTAAAGATTAAAGCTCATTAAATGCAAGAACTTCTGCTCTCAAAAGGGTTATTTCTGAAACCAATATTTTAGTTTAATAGGGAAAAAACCCCTCCTAAGGATTCAACGCATCAGCCCTTCAGTTAAGCCCCCAGTGTACTCTAGTCATTTAATCTCCATGAAGTCATCCAACATAAGAAGGGAAGACAAATACATTATCAGGTGTAAGGAAAGCACAAAAAATATGCACTAATCCAAATCCACCCCACACCTACATGCTTGCAAGTCTCCTTAACAGCTTGACTTTTTGGGGCAATAAACTGGGGAGCAGCATTTTAGAGCAAGACTACTCACCATCACCCTGCATATCTGAAGTCCATAGTGTCAGGTTATCACGTAACAACTGCATGATAAGTGTAGAGTCCTTATAACTTTCTTCGCTCAATGTATCCAGTTCTGCAATAGCATCATCAAAAGCTGCTTTTGCCAACCTACAAATATCAGATTAATACATAAGAGATCATAAAATAAACTCCTATAAAACAGTATGGAGCTTAGTTTATTTCATTGTACAAACACTTTTTTAATTCTGTTAGACACTTATAGCTTTTAGGTAAAATTTTCAAAAAGCACTTAAATACTTAGGAGCTGAAGTCCCCCTGACTTTCTAAGTCACTTGGATATTATGCCACCAGGAGACACTGGCAAGTAGCAGGGCCTATGCTCCTGTGTCTCAGCCAACTCCAACTGAACATAGGGAGAAGAGAGTTAGTGAGCGAGGGTTCACTTAGAGCACCTGCCAGCTGGGAAGAGGACGGGTAAGCTGCCACAGCCAGAATACAGCATGTGGTTCCTGGGAGAAGATGAAAGGCAGAAGAGCAGCAAGAGGATTCTTAGTTGACATCCCTGATCCATGAAGGAGGTACCTGCTGTCCTTAAGTCAGAGAGCCAAAGGTGAGGGCTGGAGGTAGGGAAACAGCAGAGAAGCACATCTGCTTACATCTCTGCACCAAAAAGCTGGAGTCGGGAATGAGGGATGCTCCCTAGATGAAGATGAGCTCTCAACAGAGAGAGGCTGTGCACATTCCTACTAGGAAGAGTGGAGCTACATTCTAAAAGGAAGGCGTAAGGTGGCTGTCCGACTGGTGTTGAGAAAGAGAATAAAGAAAACTTATTTACTTGTTCCCATAACATAAGAACTAGGAGGTCACCAAATGAAAGTAATAGGTGGCAGGCTTAAAAACAAACAACTACTATTTCTTCACGCAGTGCACAGTCAACCTGGATGTTGAAGACCAGGACTAACAGGATTCAAAAAGAACTAGAAAATTCACGGGGGATAGGTCTATCACTGGCTATTAGCCAGCATGGTTAGGAATGGTGTCCACAGCCTGTCAAAAGCTGGGAGTAGGTGACAGGGCTGGAATCACTTGGGGACATCTAGCACTGGTCACTGTTGGAAAACAGGATACTGGACTAGATAAACCTTTGGTCTGACCCAGTATGGCCGTTCTTATGTTCAGAGAGACAGACAGAGGAGGAGTGTGACAGCGATGTATGGCACAACAGAGGGACAAAATGCCTGGGGGTTTTACGACTTCTTGCATGGAGGTGATAAATGGACTATGGGGCGGGATGTTCTGCATCATTTCTGCAGTGTTATCGTACACAGCCCTCCATAGAACCAATTGAAGTAGGAGGGCATGAAGTGAGAGTTACCGGAATTCACAGGTTGTGCAGAATGGTGCTACAGCCAAGGACACCCTCTTACACGCTATACCCCACAGTATATTGGAAACAAAGACCCATTGATTCCTTTATAATAAAAGCTTGAAAACAGATTAAGTAGCCTTAAATTGTAATGGCTTTAAGTATTCACCTCTGAGTTCAGATATTTATAGAAGTATTATGTTGCCACTGTTTTGTTACTTTTGTCTTCTCAAAAATAATCTTCTCCCAAATAAATTAATGTTTCTGGACTTCTAGTTCATTCAGGAGTTGGTGAGCATTCAAGATGATGCACAAGACAGAGGCTTAACACTATGATGTTTCAGAGCTTCTCTTCAGTGCCTATGTGGTTAGTTAGAAAGCTTTTCAGCTCATGCAGCAGAAATCAAGGAAACCCAGCACACTGCTCAAAAAGCATCATTATTCAAATTCACACATGTGGTACACTGTAGGTGGTTGTATTTTTCTTTTAAAGAAAGCTTCCAGCCTCCTCAGACATTACTTACCTGCAGGCACGATCAGGGGAATTAAGAATTTCATAGTAGAATACAGAGAAGTTGAGAGCAAGACCTAAGCGGATGGGGTGTGTTGGCGGAAGTTCTGTCATTGCAATATCACTAGCAGCTTTATAAGCCACCAGGCTATTCTCTGCAGCCTCCTTCCTGTCATTTCCTGTGGCAAACTCAGCCAGGTACCTGTGGTAGTCCCCTTTCCTGAAAGGGTAAAGAGCAAAAACAGTCAGGATTCGTTGATTTCACATTAACTGTTGGAAAATAAATCCAGTTAAATCTTGATGAGATTCACTTAGTATCATTCATGGAGGCCTGATCTACCCCTGACACTTAAAGTTAACTGAATTACATCATTCGGGGTGTGAAAAATTTTGCACTGTGTGATGTAGGTAGGTCAGCCTAATGCGTATTGAAAATGCAATTATGTCAATGGAAAAATTTTTTTACCTCTTCTTCCCCCCATCCCCCCGCCGCATGGAATGGATTTACTACAGCAATGCAAAACCCCCTTCTGTCATTTTAGAATAAGTCTACACTACACAGTGCTCAATTCCTGCTCTGGGATTGACAATTGATTCAGGTGTCCATGCTGACATTAACTACCTCTGATGTCATAAATGATATGCTGATTTATCTACATATTCCGTTAGGAGTGTATGGCTCTGCCTTCGGATGGTTTCATTTCTCCAGTTCATAGGTAACACTAGGCAACGCTCTTCTGTCCATAGGGCTCATGTGCAAGATTTTACTGTATCATTCTCCCTAGTCAACACAGCTAACAGAAGGGTTATCATGTGATCAGGCTTAAAGTTCTTTCACAGCATGCTGATGGCACTGTTACCTAATTCCATCTCACTTAATCCAAACTAAGTCAGATACACACGTAACATTATATATTACTGAGTATTCCTGAAAGGCCATGACAGTATGAAAATGAAGTAAAACAAATTCAAGAATAAACTTTGCTGATTTTTGCAAACCACCTATGCTCACAGCAAGTTGCCTCCTTCCCAGAAGTGCCCCTCAAAGGCTATGTAGGTGAGTAAGAAGAAAATGTATAGTGAATTAAGACTGGAAAAGTTATTAACAATCATAAAAACTATGTGAATGTTTACAACAATTAAATTACAACAAAACAGAAAAAATACCTTAAATATAGGTGTGTAGAATTGAGTGGTAACAAAATTTCATAGAATTATACGTTATTCAAGAAAAGTCTATCATAATTAGCAGCTATCATGATGGATATGTACAACAGGTCTGAACTAAAATTAGACGTTCAATTTTAATGGTGCATTCCTTGATTTAAATAACTAGAAGTGAAACCTAGTTTTTATGTATTACACACATTTTACAGAGAAAGCACTGAACAGTTTGGCCCGTTCGTTTGCGGCTCACGGGTGGGAGACAAAACAAAAAAAGTCAATATAATGGTCTTCTGTCGATACGTGTTTTAGTAGTTAAATTCCTGGACTGTCATTGCTCATTAAAGGTGCTGTCATATGGGGGGAAATCAGGTAAATATTTCATTTTAATAGCAGAACTGATTTAAATGGAACCTGTGGGTTATGTAGTCTTGCCTTAATCTTTGTATTTATGCCCAGCAGTGCGAAAGAAGCTATTTGCATATATATTTGAATGTATGTACAACCACACTTAAGTTGCAGCTCTCTGCATGTGCTGTTAAGTATCACTGTGCTTCCCAGGGCTTCCAAAGTTGAGTAGCCTTGAATGGATTACTAATGGGGGAATAAAGCCTTTCATTCTTGTCCAAGACCAGTTTCAAGTATACAGGTATTGTTTCCACAGGAGCACTGTTTAATGCTCTTAATACAGTTTTCTAGTTGGCAGGCATCTGAATGAAAATGTACAATCAATGGAACTCATGGCAAGGCCTGAGCACAATGACCAAACCATCATCTTCTTAAAGTAGGCAAATCAGTAGGACAATGTGGAGATGCTGTACCTATTCCATATCTGCACAATTTTAATCTCTGGGATTGGTCAATGTCATTTACCAGTACTGAATTCACGGCAACATTTTGTACAAACTGCAAGGACGGCACTTGTCCAAAAATCATAAGTCACCTACATTTTATAATAGAAAACCTTGGACTCGCCCGTGTTAGCTGCTGGAATGAGGTGTTTGTCCAGTACATCCAGAATGTCACAACAGATTAATTTCAGCTCAGTTTCAACCTTGGAGGAAAAAACAAATATTAGCAAAGATGATTTAATAATATAAGAGGGATACAAGAAATATTCAATCCCAAATGCTGAAAACAGAAGTAATCATCCAATTTACGTAACATTTGTATATGGGAGTCCAACTTCTATTGGACAGTATTAAGAGTCCTGAAGCTTCATCCAACAGTTAAAATAAAAAAGAGGGGAGAAGAGGCAGAAAGTTTCTAACTACAGCAAAGAAGTTCTCAATATGTTATATCATTTTTGTTTTTAAAAGTGACCTCAGGGCTGGTCTTCTCTTGGCACAGGTATGTATTTAAGAGTGGTACATAAATGTTAACTAGGTTCAGGGAGGCTCATCACACAGCGAATAGTAAATAGGCAGCTAGAGGACTGAATTCTTGGTTATAGAGGATGCAGGCAGGAAGTAAATTCTAACACTACAATGTTCAAATCTATACTGTGCTCATGAGAGAATCAGCAGAATTCACAGGTACAGGGGGAGGAGATGGTAATAGATAGCTAGCACCCATATCATACAAGCAACAGTCTTTATAACCTGATTACATAAAAGGCTGCATAAAAGATGACAACTTACCTGTAATTGTTTCTCTGGAGATATTTTGCAAGATCACCTAGACTAGGTGTTAAGCTTCCTTTTGCAAGACTGGTACAACTCCCCTAGCTCTTCACTTTTTTTTTTTAAACCACACATTATGGCAGGTAGCTGCAATGAGGGACCGTATAAGCCAGCTACCCTACTGGTCATAACATGGCACCCTTTCAGGTTAATACCACCCTCAAAGCATTCAATAATTTCTACTGATTCTTGGAGCTTTGCTTTATAAAGAAAAGCCAACTGAAAGTCAAGATAAAAGATACCAGAGGGCAGAACCAAATGCAAGAGAAACAAAGCCAAAAAAGGTAACCTGAGAAGTATGAGAGAAGCTTAAGAGATATTCCAAAAGAAAACAGGAGTGCAGCAGCAACAGGAAGCACTCAAAGTGAAGAACAGCAGCAAAGGCACAGGGTGACAAAGTTTACTTAATTACAAGACAGTCTGCTGCAACATCTATAATTCTTCTGTTGTAGCAAATCTCTGTAAGGTATTTCCTTTGTAGCAATTCGATATAATCACAAACATGACAAAGCAAAGATTATGTTATGCTGTATTTATTGGGCCCATCTTGCAGGGCTGGGTGGTCTTCCATTATGATTTGAAGGCTGACAAAGCTAGGCTGTGTAAGTAAAAGGAGGGAAGAAAAATTCTAAAAGCCAGGGAACCCTCTCTCACTGCAGCCTACTTTGAGCCCTTTTCGTTATTTTTGCAGAATCAGCTCAGAGATGAGCAAGGGAAGGGAAGTATTGGCTGCAAACCTGAAGATAGAAGGCAATCTGGGTAAAAGTGATCATGAAATGACAATTCTGTAGGGAAAGCGTGGAGGTGAGAGCGCCTGTTCGTTCGACAGCAGCAGCTCGAAGCCTCTAGTCAAATAATCTTTACGCCCCAAAAGGTCCAGAATCTTGGCCTCATTCTCCGGGGCAAGGCCTGGCCGTCCCAGGTGCTCTCTGGCTCAGTGTCAGCCACATCAGCAGTGGATGGGTGGGTGAAGAGGTGTTCTTAACCTCTTTGGAGCACAAAGGAGCACCACTCAACCCCTTTGGCTGTGGGAGCAATAAGCACTGGGGTTTGCCATAACTCCTTAGTAAGAGTTTGAACAAGTTTAATGAGGCCCTTCAGGCAAGGGAACGTCCACTATTCCTCCACCACCTCTTTGGCCTGGAGGTTGAGGCTCTGAGCCACTCACTGAATCAGCTCTTGGCGGTGGGCCCCTACAGCCTATGGACAGAGGACAAAAAGGTGTCTGCAAAGACACTGTCTGGGGACGAGGACAATGCCACAAGGAGAGCAGAATCTTCCTGTCCCATAGGGTCTCAAGACATCCACATGCGGTGGCTGGTCAGGGAAGGGTGTTAGAAGTGGGGGTGCCAAACGCACTTGCTAACTGTGGCCTACATCATACCTCCAGTGCAGAAGGAGGGGCTGAAGCTACTGAGGCGGCAGATGGAAGCACTCGGGTGGAGAGTACAACAGAGGTAGCTCTGGAGGATGACCTTGCTCTTGGCGCTGATTGGACACTGATGGGAGTCCAGAAGGGCCACTGCATAGGAACCGGCCACTGTGGAAGCCATCACTGCGCCAGGACTGCGGCTGCATCAGAACGGTGGTGCCAGGAGCAGGAGCAATGCCGGGAGCTCCTGGACACAAAGGACTTAGCTTCAGAGTCGGACACACATTTTAACTCTGACCCCTCGAGGGGTGAGCAGAGCCAGATAGTGCCAGTGAGCAATACTGCCATGCCAGCTCACAGCCGAGTGCTTTCCATGGTGCCAACTGTGCTCAAGATGTTCCCAGTGCCGGAACCAGGAGGCGGCAGCATATGGTGTGCTGCAAACAGTGCCACAGGTCTCACTGCTGATGGTGCTGCAGGGGCTGGAGTGGAAGATCCAAGAGGTGGTGAGGAAGCTGGCCTTGTCAGTCACACGGATAGTGGGGGCAGCTGTGACTCAGAGCCGGTGTTGTAAATGTGACGAGGTCCCGAGCAGCCTCGAAAGTAACTAGTGTGGCAGGAAGATCCAAATCCTCTTCTACCATCAATGGCTCTGGACAGTCCACCAACACCGACTCAACAGCCCCACCCAAAGTACTGGAATCAAAAGTGCCAGGGCGAAGGGACCCAGCCTGGCCAGGCTCAGCATGGTGAGGGCAGACTCTGGCTTTCCTACATCTCTTGGAAGGAGGCCAACGCCAGTTGGTTCTCTTCTTCCATGGTATCGGGGAGCGAGACCAGGACTGGGGTGGACAAGTCCATCCTATGAGAAGTAGGTCAGCCCAATTCCTCCCCTCATCTGGGTGTGGCACCAAAACCAGTGCATCCATAGAGCTTAAGCAGAGCCCTGGGGCTGTGGCCCAAGTGCCAACTCTGTAAGAAGTTAGCCACTGATCTCTCTCCCTCTTAGTTCTCAGCTTAAACTTCCTGCAAATATTGTACTGATCTTGCAAAGGACCTTCTGCCAGGCACTTCAGGCAAGTAGCATGTGACTCACCTTTGGGAATATGCTTTCAACACTTGGCACGCTGTTTGAAGCCCTGGGGCTGCTGCATGCCCCAAGAGCACAAGCCAGCAAGAGGGAGAAACCACTGCAAACTCACTAAATTAGAACACAAAAAGGCTAATCTACCCTACTAATGTACTAGAATTACTAGAACTATCAACACTAGAGACTAGTGACTTGTAAAGCAGGTGGTCAGAAGCTCCAACAGTCTTCCAGCGACCATCATTGGCGGAAAGAAGGATCTGAGCGGGCATCAAGGCAGCAGGGGTACATGTACAGTCATGGGTGCACCACTTCAGGGGCTCCACAGCCAACCCTATGGGTACCGCTAGGAAACATCTTCCAATGACCACAGCGAGCACACCCGTTGGAATGCACATAAGCAATCACTGGAAGACAAACTAGCCACATCCAAGGGACAGTAATAATTTGTTTGTAGCAGGGCACGAAATGCATCTTAGAGGGAGGATCTTTGTCTAGCCTAGGGAGAAACAAACTCCTGCCACTGACCTACCTGGTCCAATGTTATGGGCTGTAGTTGGGCAGAGTGGCAGCCCATTGTCCCAGAGGGGGAGAAGCCTGTCAGAGCCCTACTGGGCTACACAGCATGTGTGACAGGGGTCTGGTAAGAGACGTAGGATACTGCTACTGTGCTTCATTGACAAGAGTCTGCCCAGGTGCCTTCACCCTTTAAATCAGGGGTGGGGAACCTTTTTGGGGGTTGAGGCCACTGACAATCAGTTGGGGACCACACACACCACCTCACTGATGTGGCAGAAAGACACTCCCCAACATTCCCTTTGCACACCCGAGTATAGGGGGAGGGACCAGGCTAGTGGATTTTGTGTAGGTCTGATCTAGGCAAGCCAGAGGCCGGATCCAGCCCTCAGGCCTTAGGTTCCCCCACCCCTGCTTTAGATGGATGTTGAATTCTATTTAGTGGCTCGCCCGTGGTCTGCCATGCCAGCTGTCTGCACAGGGCTGGCACAGCACACAGAGGGAACACACTTGCAGCTACACCTCTACAAACATCTAACCACACTAAAAACTGCTGAGTGGAGAGCCAACACGGTAGGTAGCTGCTTATACTGAGGCTGCTGGAAGCTGTCTCCCATAAAATAAAAGTGGCTGTCTAATGGTTGTGGCAAATGGTTTTTGAATCCTGAATCCCAGTACTAAACAGCTGTGTGTTCCAAGATACTCAATATTGTTGGAATGTTTTGCCTATATAGTACAGGTTAGACCTCCCTGGTCTGAGACCTGAGCGGTCCCAAACCAAGGAGTTTGCTGGACCAGAGGAAGTCAATTCTTTCCCCTGCTGGCCACCAGCCCACTCCTGGGCCCTCTTCTCCAGCTGTGAGGCTCCCCAGCCACTGCTGGCCCACCCATACTGCCAGAGCAGAGAGTCCTGGTTTTGGGAGGTTCAACCTGTACTTGTAACGCACCCATAATATGCCATGCTGCTGTGAGGAATATGTTGGGAAAAGGATTGTTGCAAATGGGAAAGATAGTTCAATATGTAAACAACATCTTAGTCAATAAAACAAAAGAAGCACGAAGAGTTAGGGCAGCAGTTTTAGGTTGCTGTCAAGTATGATTTGAAACTTAACCCTTCTAAATCCTAAATCAAAAGGAGAGAAGTATAGCATCTTGGAATCACGCAATTCAGGAAGAAATAGATCAGTAGATAAGGAGAGAATAAAGTCTATAGTTCACCTTTGGATGACAATAGATAAAAAGACCACACTAGACCTTGACAGAAAAAGCAACCAGAGCATGGGGAGAGGCGGGTGGGGAGACAAAGCTTTAAAAAGAAATTAATGGAAACGCTTACTTTGACCACCCCTAAAAGAGAGTTCACCTCTTGAAAAAAAAAAATAGTTAAAAAATTGTGTTGTTTGTATGACTACTCAGGACACTGGTGCTGGGCAAAAACCTGTGTGTATTATAACAGGGTGTTAACAGCTCCAAAAAAAATTTGGAATCCACGAGCCAACTGAACACTACACAAAACCCAATAGAGCAAGTACAGTAACTGTTAAAAGCCATCATGCTCTGGGAAGGCTACTAAATCAGGAAATTTTATCCAAAGGGCATGTAAAGTGAACAAGGCTATACAATGGGTTTCTGCTCAATTGGTCATCCTGAAAAGCTAACACATCTGTATGGGCCCCTGATCTTAAACCGTCAGGGACACATTTGAGCCGCAGGAGACCACTTCGATTAATAGCTAATTGGGGAAACAGTTTGGATCGTGAGTGGCAGTTCATATTATGAATAGGGATGTGAAAGCTTAAGCAGTTAACCAGTGGGCCCGGGCGCTCCACAGGCAGGGGCTGCCCCAAATGGGATGCTGGAGTAGGCAAGTGAAGGGAGGTGCTGCTCTGGCCCAGCAGCTAGGGGAAGGGGACACTGTTCAGCCATGTTGCTGCAATCCCCACACCAGCCCCCCCTTTAATCGGTTCACTGGTTTAACAACACATTTAACCAGTTGAATGGGATTTTACACCCCTAATTATTAAGGACAGTTACAGGATTCACAGGGGTATGCCTAACAGGAAAAAGGCAAATACTTAAAACCTTTCAATACAAGCTAAAAAGGGAGGAACAGTCCGCAAGTGTCAACACTTGCAGAAATGTTTTAAACAACTGAAATTAAAACTGATTATTAATACTATGTTTATAAAGGTGCAACTATTTATCTTCCAGGCTGGAAAACTAACTTATACAAGAACTAATGTATCTGAAATTAAACACAAAATTCTTTAGCAAATAAAAACCGACAGCACATTTTAATATCATCACAATGGTAAAGAAAAAAAATCACAAAAAAGGTCCATTACAATGAAGAAAATGTACAGGCAAATAAGCTTACAAATAAAGCAGCAATCACCAGTAAAATACAGAAGGTTATACTACTAGTAGTAACCACTCATGCACAAGCAAATCTAGACTTTAAAAACACACAGCTAAGGAGGACTGCTATTACTGCAGGACACTCAGGCAAAAACACAAAGTTAATAAAGCAGTGGGGGCAAAATGACCCTAGAAGTGGCTGAGGGTTCACTGCAAAAGAAGAAACCTTAATTCTATCAAAGCCACACACTACGAATAGGTGTTAGCTACACCTCAGCCAATGTGATATCTCCTTTTAAGGGGGGAAAACATGGTTCGGGGGTGTGACGGCGCGTTGGGGGTTCCCCGTCTCCTGCACCCCAAAATGGCACAAACAGACTGCACCAGCCAGTGGAATTGAGGGTGGTTTATTGCTCCTCCAGCACAGCGCAGCACAGATGTAATCTGGTTACAGGAACTGGGGCTAAGAGGCCTCAGTGCCCCCCTTGAGATAGGGGAGTCCCAGCCCCCTCCCCAGCTCCTTATTCCCTGCCTTCCAGCCAGGAACTAACTAACCCTCTTCCAGCCCTGCCCCCCAGCCCAGGGCAGCATTCCACCTTCCTTTGTTCCTCTCCATGGGGGGTGTCTGGCCACTGGTTCAACAAGTTTGGCCTTACCTCTGCCTAGTGAGGCTTTCCCTGCTGGGTCTTGCTCCAGACAACAGGGGTCACCACAGCCCAGCAAGTACCCCCACTACGTCACAGGGGGGACACCGGGGGGGGGGGGGGGGGGGGGGGGGGGGGGGGGGGAAGGACACACGTGCTAAATTAGAAAAGGCATTAAAAAAAAGGGCTGGTGGCGGGGGGGGGGGGAGGGGGAGGAAAGAAGGGCCATATTCGTATATTTGGCTGTTTAAAATGTGCCAAACTAGATCTTGCTAGAAGGCAAAGGCAAGACCTGGAGGCTGGATGCAACCTCCAGCATACCTGGATCCAGCCCAAGACTGAGGATTCCCCCCAGCATTGGGGAGCCTACGCTGGCGTTCTGGACCCCCTGCTACCTGCCTGCGGGGCTGGAGCACACAAAATCTACTAGCCCAGGCCTCACTAGGCTCTGATGTGCAAAGGAAATGTTGGGAGTTTCTCCTCAGTCGGGAGCCAAGTCAGTGCCGACGGGGGGGGGGCGGTTCTCACTTGAGAGGCACTGCCCCCCCCCCAACTGATTTCTGAGAGTCAGAAGCCCCTGACCCAAAAATGGTCCCCACCCCTGCACTAGGGAAGTATCTTCTGGCAATCATGCACTCAGCACACACACACCCCTATTGGAATGGACATGAGCAATCACTCAAATAACTAGTGTTTTGCCTTAAAAGAGAATTTTAAAATCAAGTACATAATTCTCTCACTAACTGGATCTTACCATTTGCCGATATTCCCGAATCATTTTTAGTTTATCTTCTCCACCTTTGTTTTCTTCTTTCTGTTCAATGCTGCTGATTATTCTCCATGAAGCTCTTCTAGCTCCAATCACGTTTTTATACGCAACAGACAGAAGATTTCTTTCCTCCACTGTCAACTCCACATCCATTCCGGCCACTTTCTTCATTGATTCAACCATTTCTAAGAGGAAAAGGTTATGGATTAGACATATTAAATAATTTTCCCTAACACTTCTGAATTGCTTGTTTATTTTATTCCTTCTCACAACTAAGACTTACGGTCTACGCAATAAAAGATGACCACTTTAAAATACTATTAAAATCTTCTGGGCAGGATTGGGTCCACCTCTTTGTACAGTGCCATAATTCTCATTATGCCTGAGCACTAGCACAATATTAAAGTTAAAATGTTCTCTTATTATGTTAAAGACATCCATGTCAAACTTACCATACGCCAAAACTTATTCTTCCTCCTTATATGCATAAGCAGGGCTTGACAAACAATGTAATCTACTTGCCCATGGCGTGTAGAGTACACCCCAAAAGAGCCGGCGCAGAGCACAAAACCACGCGGCTG
Source organism: Pelodiscus sinensis (assembly GCF_052426305.1). Classification (NCBI taxonomy): domain Eukaryota; kingdom Metazoa; phylum Chordata; order Testudines; family Trionychidae; genus Pelodiscus; species Pelodiscus sinensis. Next base: position 27,017,908 of record NC_143072.1, on the reverse strand, counting down.
GCGAGCAGGGCTCGCTGCCGCTCGGCAAGCCCTGTGCATCAGGATACTTTTTTACTTTTTTTTTTTAATAAACAGGATCACAGAATTTTTTTCCACAAAATGCCTACCTCATTCAATGCAGGGGATGGACAATGTTCATGGAACAGCTAGCTATTAAATACTCCTTTGCAGCCCTGCCATTCATTGTATGGTTCTATGCTTTACATGCTGAACACATTTAAACCGTACACAGAAAGATACAGAAATACAGACTTTCCTAAGAATTATTTTGGAATGTGAATGCTTCAAAAATATGAACTTATCTATTCAATGCCCCTTAGACAAGAGATTATTTTCCCAATTTATTTAAAGGTGAGTATCCAAGAGAAGCTGAAGTGGTCAAGCATCCACTAATTTTAGTTGTTGCCCACGTTGAAACATCTAGTGCCTAGTTACTGAACAACTGCCAACTGCTGCAATAAATGAGGAAGGATCTGTTTTAGTACATTGATGGAATATGGCCAAAGATGTTAACATAACCCAGTCAATGTCCAAAATTAAAACAAGGTTTGGCAATTTGGGGCACAGAGGTGGTTCTCCTTATATGACTGGGATCATCCGCCTATAGTAATTTATACCCTAAAACCAGTAGTACATATACCACCCCCCAGGTTTGAAGGCAGTGCTGCAGAAGCACAGAAGGATATTCGTCAATATCACTTTACACAGCAGACAGTGCTGTAGTGCCACTCTTCTTCACTACTATGACACCTTGAGCCCTGCCACCTTTAGATGAGGGATGGAGAGGAGGGGCCAAGCCCAGCAGCTCATGGGCTGGGAGTCAGCAGGTTGGCACAGGGCAAAAAGCGGCAATGGAGGGGAAGGAGGGTGCTGGCAGCCTTCAGCCACCACTTCTGCACAGCCCTCCTCCTTCCTCCTCACTGCCCCCCCCCCCCCCACCCCATGAGGCTGCGGAGGCAGCTCCAGGCCAGCCATGGAGGGCAGGCCACTCCAGTCCAGTAAGTTTATTCTTACCTGCCCAAAAAAAATCAGCTACTCTATTAAACTTAATGGCATTTTTCATCCCTATTTTAACACAGTTAATGCTGTTCTTATAAATTATTTCTAACTAAAGTATTTAAAATAAAATGCCTATTAGCATGAGGGCAGGGTAGGTGCTACTGTAGAGGTGGCTCAGTTCCAACAATAGGTGATCTGCATATGTAGACTGAAAACACTTTGGAAATTAAAGTGATTAATGGCATATTAATGTAAGATAGAGACCAATATCTGCAACCAGCAAGCTATTTTCAATGTAGGAAATCTTGTCTGATCCTTACTTCTTGGTTCTGAATAAAGGCCTGAAAGATTTACTTGACCTTGTATTACTTAAAAATTAACAGGCCTGTTTTACTCTTGCTTTGCAGGAGAACCTACCAGATGTCTTGTATTAGAGCTGACATTTTAAACAGAGTTCAGAAATATGAGGGAGTGTAAGAATAAGACCTTTCTGTAGTCATATTTTAAGGCCTGTAGCCATACTGTAAAGCCTAAAGCCTTCACCTGCAGCCAGATTAAAAGAGCAGCAGCCATTAGCTGAAAAGCAAGAAATCAAAAAAAAAATCACTCTCCATCTTAATTACATTAAAATAGTGTGATATCAGGAAGTTATGAGACCCTGTCACCAAATATAAAAACAGATCAAGATAAATACCACCCTATGCTATAAACCTATTCCTACCTACATGCTTCTAGCTCCCAACCAGACACTATATGAGAGATCCAGTCTACTACAGCCAAGGGCTAAGAGACAACCCTATCTGCTCCAATCCCACAGACAGAAACCAACACCTACAACAGGGGTAAGAAAAGTTTTGAGTCGGGGGCCACTGACCCACAGAAAGATCAGTCACTGACATGACCCCCAACTGAGGAGAAAGTCACACCCCACATTCCCCTCGTACACCAGAGCCTGGGACCTCCAGGCAAGTAGATTTTTGTGCACTCCAGCCCCATGGGGGGCTTGGAGCTAGGGATGTAAAATTTTGATTATTTGGCTAGTCGAATAGTTGATAAGAGCGCTTCTATCTTTTAAGTGTACTTCAAAGGCGAAAGCGCTGTGGGGAGCATGGGGCCAGCAAAGGGACACAAGCAGTCCCCCACTGACCCCATGCTCCCTGCAGCATTTCAAAGTGGCAGCATCGCATGGAGCCCAGGGGTCAGCTAGGGACTGAATCCCCAGCTGACCCCAGGTTCCATGAGGTGCTGCTACTTTGAAATGCCGAGGGTAGCCCTGTAGCAGGCTCCACACAGCCTGATACAGGCTCCAGAGAGTGAGTGCCTCATGGAGCCCGGGGTCAGTGGGGGATTCTTAATGAAGCAGCAGTGCCACGTGAGCCCAGGGGTCTGGCCACAGGCTCCAAACAGTGCTGCCATTTTGAAGCGCCTCCTTCTCTTCCCCCTCCCTTGCTGCCTCTGAAAGGCAGCAGGGAGAGGAGAGCAACTAGTCGCTTATATCCCTAGTTGGAGCACTACCATGGACCCCCCCACTACTGGGGGAGCATGAGCGCCAGGGCCAGGCAAGCTGGGAGCCACCCAGGCCTTAAGTTCCCCACCTCTGACCTACAAGATCTTTAAAAGGCACTCTTAAAACTTAAGTACTCACCTGGAGAAGTGAGGAAACAGATTGACAGAGCCAGAGGAATACCCAGAAGTCACCTACTTCAAGACAGGCCCAACAAGGAAACAGAACACTACTGGTCTTCATAGTCCCCATCTTAAGCTCTCCAGCGCATCACTGAATCTACAGTCTATCCTGGAAAACAATCCCTCACATTCTCAGACAGGTCAATCCTCCCCTACTGACAGCCCCTAATCTGAAGCAAATACTCCCCAGCAATTACACACCATAGAAACTTACTTAAGAACCTCTCTCTGAAACAAACCCCATTGCCAACTTATTTATACAAGCAACACCATCACAGGACGTAGCCACACAAGCCACACCATCAGGGGCTCATCCACGCGCACATCCATTAATGTGATACATGCCATCGAGTACCAGCAGTGCCCGTCTGCCATGTACACCAGCCAAACCAGTCTGACCAAAGGACAGATGGACACAAATCAAACATCAGGAATGGCAATACATAAGCCTGTAGGGCAGGGCTACTCAACATGCAGCCCACGGCCCATTTGTTTGTGGCCCATGGTGCAGTTTGGGTTTACGCAGGGCTCAACATGTGGCCCACAGGTGGGAGCCAAAACAAAAAAGTAGTCAATATAATGGTCTTCTGCTGATATGCATTTTAGTAGTTAACTTCCTTGACTGTCATTGCTCATTCAAAGTGCTGTCATAGGGGTGGAAATCGGGTAACGGTTGCATTTTATTAATATCCGCAGAACTGACTTAAACAGGCCTGCATGTTGTGTAGTCTTGCCTTAATCTTTGTATTCATGCCAGTCACTGTGAAAAGCTATTTGCATATATTTGAATATATATTTGCATGTACATGCAACCACACTTAAGTTGCAGCCCTCGGCATGTGCTGTATCACTGTGGTCCCCGGGGCTTCCAAAGCTGAGTAGCCCTGCTGTAGGGAACATTTTAAGCTCCCTGGACATTCAGTAGTGAATTTAGAAGTCGCTATCTTCCTACAAAAGAACTTTATCACTGGATTACAGAGGGAGACAACAGAACTGGAGTTCATTTAGATTTAACACTATCAACTTAGGCTTAATAGATGATCTTTATTAACACATTACAAAGGCAAATTTCTCTTGATATTCACATGCTCACATCAAATGCTGCAAATAAAATATCCAGCTTGACTTAATTAGCCTCATTAATACTGGTTCTACAATTGACAAATAACTTCTTTTGCTTCAGAGGGATAGCCAAGTTAGTCTAACTGAAAAATTTAAAAAATAATTTAAGGGCAGAGATAGGGTCCAGAGTGACTTAGACCAATTGGAGGATTGGGCCACAAGAAAGCTGATGAGGTTCAACAAGGACAAGTGCAAAGTCCTGCACTTGGGACAGAAGAATCCCAAGCATTGTTACAGGCTGGGGACCAACCAGCTAAGTAGTAGTTCTGCAGAAAAGGACCTGGGTTACAGTGGATGAGAAGCTGGATACGAATCAACAGTATGCCCTTGTAGCCAAGAAGGCTAATGACATATTAGGTTGCATTAAGAGGACCATTGCCAGCAGATCCAGAGATGTCATTTATTCGTCTCTGGTGAGGCCACATCTGGAGTATTGTGTCCAGTTCTGGGCCCCCCACTACAAAAAGGATGTGGACGCATTGGAGAGGGTCCAGCAGAGGGCAAGCAAAATGATTAGGGGGCTGTAGCACATGACCTATGAGGAGAGACTGAGGGAGTTGGGTCTGTTTAGTCTGCAGAAGAGAAGAGTGAGGGGGGTTTTGATAGCAGCCTTCAACTTCCTGAAGGGAGGTTCCAAAGAGGATGGAGAAAGGCTGTTCTCAGTAGTGACAGATGGCAGAACAAGGAGCAATGGTCTCAAGTTGTGGTAGGAGAGGTCCAGGTTGGATATTAGGAAAAACTATTTCACTAGGAGGGTGGTGAAGCACTGGAATGGGTTACCTAGGGAAGTAGTGGCGTCTCCATCCCTAGAGGTGTTTAAGTCTCAGCTTGACAAAGCCCTGGCCGGGTTGATTTAGTTGAGATTGGTCCAGGGGGCTGGACTTGATGACCTTCTGAGGTCTCTTCCATTTCTATGATTCTATGATAATGCATAGTCTAGCAGCACCTTAAAAGCTAACAAAACATGTTGATGGTATCATGAGCTTTCCAGGGTATAATTCACTTCTTCAGATGAATGAACTTCTTTTGCGGTTATATACACCCTAGATTCTGCAATTTCCACTCCAACTCATCTGATGAAGTGGGTTTTACCCATGAAAGCTCATTATGTAATAAATCTGTTAGTCTCTAAACTGCAACAAGACTCATTAAGCTTTTTTTAACTGCTTTGAGATCAGCTGAATAGCATTTTGTCTGGCAAGAAATCAATCAATAATTGGGATTATGAAATGCTCATTCCTTTATTGTTCTGTAAGGCTAGTCCCTGTTTTCCTATAGTTTGTATGATTGCCTGGTTTTTAATTGTTTGCCTGTTGTCTAATTAATTGTGCTAGGTGTAAATCTATTAAGCTGGTGGGGCATGAATGGCTAGATAACTCTGTTATAGTATGTTAGGATTGGTTAGTGAAATTCTAGTAAAATAATAGGTTAAGACAGGTTAAATGAACTAGTCCAATGTTAAGGTTGACCTGGACCAATGAACAGGTTAAATGAACTGGTCCAAAAGGAAGTTGTTTGAGAACCAACTCCACAAGCTCCAAGGTAAGAGCTGCCAGGCCCCAACCCTGTGCCAATGACACTATACAAAACTGGAGCCTCCCCCTCCCCCGCAAATGGAACTGATCATCAAGGAAAGTTCATCTGTCTTGCTGGGAGTGCTGAGCACTGTATGTTTAGCATGTGCATTCTGTTTTGGGGCAATGAATATCCTGCTTAATCATAACACTGTGAAAGGCTTTCATTGGTAAGGCCACCCCACATACCCTGAGTGTGAGGTTATGTCAGAGCCCACAGAAGGTTGAGGGTGGATACCTATATTGAGAGGATTATGCCTGAGCTCTAGAACAGGTATGGGTGGGTGCCCCCTAGAGCAGTGTTTCTTAAAAGGTGTTCAGGGCACACCAGTGTGCTGCAGAGAACAACAGAGTTCAAAATGGCTGCCCTTAAACGGGCAGGCGACCTTTATTTTTGCTCATTAACTTTCCCTTCAACCTTTTTTGTGCTCAACAAAAAATCCTTGGTATTCCTCATAAAAATTGGTTGGTGTTTCTTAAACTTTAAGGCCAAGGAACACTGCCCTAGAGTGTGTGAACAGAGAATTGTGAAGATAAGAGGAGGAGCTCATCTTTTAACAAAGCACCTGTTTTCCAAAATGAGTCACTAAAGTGAAAGTTATTAGAACAACAAATAGTAAGTAGAAGTTCTGCATCTTAACTGATTAATTTTCACTATTCTCTTCTGATATTTCACTAGTTCTCCAATCATACAGACTACAAAATTTCACAGGAACTAAACTTCAAAAGGTAAACAAGTAGACATTACACACACACCAAAACAAAAGCTTTTTAAAATGTGAACTAACGGTATTCCCTGTATTTTGATTGACCATCACTATCCATTACCAATAATAATCTTACATCTTTAAAAAAGAAAGCCCTCTGGCTTGCAGGGGCATTTGGAAATTTGGCAGGGTACTCCTGGGGGGGGGGGGGGGGAGAGATGGTTCCTTTTTTTCTGAACTCACGAAAATCTGTTCAATTTTAGCAGCTATGAAGTGTTTAAAATCATCAGTGCCCATCTGCATTTCACATAGCACAGTCTCCTTATGGATTCCTGACAAAAGCCCATTCACCATGTTACCATTATGCATGCACTATCCCAACTTCCAACTTAATCAGCCCACACACAAAAGAACCTCTGGATGGGACACCTCACGTGAACTATCACCATGATTTCCAAATTGGGGGCAGAAGAAATCACACACCCCATAAGCAGATCCAGCACAAAGGACATATCCAGTCTGTGTATAATGTATAATCATTTATTACAAAGCCCTCTCATCCTTATGACTGCAGATGTAACCTTCCAAATAGGAAGTGTTACCATTGCAACGATTTCTGCAGTGCTTGAAACAGTGATTCAGAGAGCAACTCACCAACTCTCCAACCCATCAAATTGGAATGTCAACTCTAGTCTTCAATGCAAATGCAATGTCAACATCAAGTACTGCATGGCTGATCATTTTAACAGATGGAAGTAAGGTGGGAGGAAAGCTCATTGAGTTGGAACTGGAAGTTGATGCAGAGACAACAGAAGACTCAAAGATAGGGAAGGGTGAGCAAAACAGGAGGGTGGGAAAGGAAGAGAAACAAAGGCCCCAAATTATAATGGACTTAAAGGCAGAATTATGTGAAGTCTGAGTTTTTCATTTCTACACAAAAGAACATTCTCCACACAATCTGTGCAACTTGACTAACAATTGTCTACTCCTGTTGCCAATCCTGAACTTAAACCGTAGCCTACAGGTAATAAACATTTAAACTAATACCCATGATCAAGCCTCAATACTGGTGCTAATTCTCTGCCATTAATCTTTAAGACAGACACTCGGAGTTACGGGCATCTACACATAAGGAGGCTCACCTGCAGCCTCAGGGGAGCAGGTGGCAGCAAGCAGCACAAGCGGAGCCTGGAGGACTGCAGTCAGCCCCATCCCCCACCTGTGGGTTCAGCACTGGCTCCTGCAACTCCCAAAGCCTGTCCACCCCTGCAGTCTCATCCCCCACCTGCTCTCCCGGCCCATGGGCTCTGCATCCAGCCCTTGCTCATCATAAAACTGACAAGTGTGAGCAGGGGCTGGAGACTCCAGAGGAGCACAGGACACAGACACAGCTGGAATGCAGCAGCACTCGAAACTGCTGCCTCTTCCCAGGCTGCCCCCTGCTCCTCTAGAGTCCTCCAGCCCATGCTCACACTGCACACCACCTCCTGTTGAGCAGGGGCTGGACACAGAGCCTAGGGATGTGGGGGGGCCAGGGAAGAGGTTGGAGGCTGCAAGAGTTGGCGCATAGTTCACATGGGGGAGAGGAGTGGAGGAGGCCCAGAATCCCCTTCAGAATCTCTACCTCTAATTAAACCTGCCTTGCCTCAAGTACCAGCATTCAAGGTTAAATAAAAAAGCCTAATCCTGCCTTGGCTGATTTACCATATGGTCCTGCACACGTAGCTTTACCTTTGTCTGAGTATCCCAATCCACAAGAGAGATAATATTTACCCACACGTATTTCAAGAGTTTTGTGATGATTATTAATATCTGTATGGTGCTCTGTATATATGAAGTCCTATGAAGATGCTAACAATTCAGAAAAATAAAGCCCTATATGTCCCAAATTGGAAAATAATTCACAAGGCACTCAATTAGTGGATACTTCAAGTTATGGATGTAAATTAGGGATGTAAAATTCCATTTAATTATACCCACTGCCTCTTCTTGTCCCCACCTCCCCATTTTTTTTCCTTCTCCTCCCCCCTCCTATTTATTTTAGTTCTGGACATCCAACACGCTGGTCATCTGAAGTGGGCTGTGCCCACCAAAGCTCATGATACCATCTACATGTTTTGTTAGTCTTAAAAAATAAAGTCTGGTAGCATTTTAAAGTTTACCCCCAGAGCCTTCCTTAGCCATAGGCAGAATAGGCAGTTGCCTGGGGCACCACTCTGCTGGGACAGAGAGAAGCAGGGGGGCATGTGTATGCAGGGGCTAACCTACTGCTTGCTATCAGCCAGCTAAAAGGAGAGAGCTGCCCTGGGGGTGGGTGTGCTCACTCCAATTGTTTAGCTCTGCAAGATAATTAACTGTTAACTGTTGATATGTAAATACAGCTCATGCCAGGAGGGGGAAGGAATCCGGGGTGTGGTTATGTAAATCCAATTCGGCTAGGGTTGATGGAGGATCAGTGTTGGAATGGAATGTGGTGTATTGTAACTAATTTGGGGCTGTTGTGGGGGTCACAAATCATGCCACCCCTAAATGTGGGAACTGTAAAATATGACACCAGTGCTTGCAGGAGAGACACCATCACTGTAAGAGGTCTCAGAGGAACAAGCCTCCCCCGCCAGAGTTGAGTGAACTGAGTTGGGGGGTGGGCTTGAGGGCTGAGTCAACTTGCTTCATGCCTGCCAGGTGTGAGCTGTGAGACTGGCTCAACCTGCTCCTTTCCCCCTGGTTTTAAGGACAAACCTGAAAGCAGACTCCATGAGGAGTCTTTTTGCTAGTCCGGTGGAAGCTGGAATCTTTTGCCAGCCTAGGTGGTGGCTAAAGAGTTGAAATTACTAAGAGCTGAAATCACTGGGTCGGCCAGGAGCCAGACCCATTGCAGCCAGTGGAGCGGCTGTGGCTGGCGGGAGCAGCCAGCGGTCTACAGGAGCAGCACAAAGGTGGCCTAGCCTCAGACTCAAGGAGGGGAGTCGTCTGGATGATGTGTCAGGGTCTGCACTGACTGGACAGAGCTGTAAGTGGGGCATGGAGAAAGTTTGGGTAACTGAACTCTGTTGTGGTATTTTCCTAAGATAATGCCATGTGACTTCTCATTAAAAGTTTCTTTTCTTCACTCAGACTCTGTGCTTGCGAGTGGGGAAGCATTGCCTCTAAGAGGTGCCCAGGAGTGTGTGAATTTCCTAGGCTACTGGGTGGGGGCTTGAGCCGGTTCTGTGTAAGATGGACCCCTAGATATTGAACCCAGCCCTGGTTACTGCCAGGCCTACCTGGCGGAAGGGTTACACATGTAACAGCAGGGCTGGGTCCTAGAGAGGGCCAAATGCACTGCCTGCAGCACAGTCTGAGGGAGGGGATTGGCTGCTGGGGTCTCTTAAAAGGGGAGAGGATAGGGGTGGAAGAGCAAGTCAGGCATTGGGGCACCAGTTTCATAATCCCGCCTAGGGCGCCATAAATCCTAAGGATGGCCCTGTTTATCCTGTATAGACTAACTAGGATTCCCAGAAGCAATTAAATTGGGGCAAGCAAAGGGGTCCTCCAGCCAGGCAGGAGGGGCATGAGCAGCCCGTGGTGGGCAGGGGCTGCTCCAGCCTGTACCAGTTAACTGTAACAGGTAAACCTCACCCTTAATGGTGAGGCTTACCAGTTAACCATTAACATCCTTAATGCAGTGCCTCTCACACACCTCAGTCTGTTAAACATTCATTAATGTTTGTGAGGCTCAGACTGGGGAGTTCCACAGAATAGACCATGTGTAAATTAACACTTGTATTTTCACTGCATTATTTGGATGCCCTACCGGGAATAAGATATGGGACTAACTACTGAACAAGGATTAAAGAAAATACTGAAGAGCTGCCTCATTCCCTGAACCTTCCATCTTGTACAGACATGGAGGTAATGATCCTGTGGGGGAAAAAAACAGTGATTATGTAATTAACCAATTTGATAATGAATATGTATAAGGGGCCAGATGCAAGCTCACAGGCAGCTCAAGTCTGGCATTTCCTACGATTTGAGTACTTGACTGTGCAAATTAAACATGTTCTAGAGTAAACTAAGTCTAAAATTTGTTTCGATGGAAAGGTCAAGTGGGATTATTTTCATCTAGTCCAAGATCCTACATAAAGGCCTGCATCACACCGGTAGCTTCTGGGTAACCTAGAGCAGTGTTTCCCAACCTTTATTTAAAAAGCACCCTCCCCCCCCCCCCCCCGCAAAAAAAAAGTTACAAGGACCTCCAGTACCTCCAGTTTTCAGACAATTTTTCCTCTATCAGTGCAACACATTTGTTTAAACAACTTAATCATAGCCAGGCAGGCAATGACATTTTTGGGTGTAAAAAGTAGAGAAATAATAAAGTGCTGTAAAACTTAACACAAAAATTCAGTTTTCCCCAAATTTCAGTTGTGTTGACGTACCCACCCCACAGACTTCTCTCAAGTCCCTCAGTGTACTCCTACCACTGGTTGAGAAACACTGACCTAGAGCATATCACAATTAACCATTCCCGGGCTTACCAATTAATCCTGTCAACTACACCCATTCGCCCCCTTGCTACCTCTGTATCAGCCTGGAGGCGGAGGTAGGCAGGACAGGAGCAGGCTTTTAAGCCAGCTATCTGCATGTGCTGGCTCTGCAGTCTCGGCTGCCCCCCCTTGCTGCTCGTTTTAAACCAGCTGGAGCCAGTGCTGGGGGAGAAGAGGCTGCTCTGCAGCAGCAGTCCCTGTACGTGGGGGGTCTGAGCTCCCCGCAGACAGGGGCTGCTGCAGCCCCACACTTCTGCAAGTAGCTCCCTGGAGAAGGGCCAGGAGCACACTGGCTGTCGGTTCCACCTCTGGGGACTAAAATAGTTGTGCAATCACTAAAATTCGATGTGGTTACACAACTATTCAATTACACACTAACATCTAATTTCAGTGATCCCCAAGACTGCTGTAACCAAGAGACTCCTGGGATAAGGTAATTTTGCTAACTTCACTTGCATACCTAGAATTTGTGAGGAGTGCCACTGAAGCGTAGCACTGCTTTGACTGGATTCAGGAGCAAATGGAGGTCAGTTTTGTGCAATCAGCACACACATTGCTCCACATGCTATTGTTTTATATGCATGCCACCTTAGGAATATCATTAAGAAAAAACTGTGTGGACAAAAATCAGCAGAGTTTGGCAGCCGTGTGTGGGGTCAACAGTGAACAAAATTTCTTGCAAGCCACACACAGACCCTCAATGGGCCGCAGGCTGCCTACCAATTTAGAAAGACATTTTGATTTAAAGACTTCAAGTGACAGCAGATGCACCCTCCATACATTGTTCCTTCAGTTAGTTTCCCCCTCTATTACAAGATTTACACCAACGTAGGCAATAACTTTTGGTGGGGAGGTGGTCATGCCAAGATTTTGGAAAGTGGTCATGGATCGCACTTTTCTGTGGAGGAGCTGCAGGGTCTAGGATGGAGGTTGGGTACAGAAGGAGGCACAGGGTAAGGGAGTGGAGTGCAGGAACCAGTGAGGTGAAGGAGGGGGTTGTTACCTAGGTCAGAGGACTGGGGTGTAGGGTCAGAGAGGGGGTAAGGGTGCAGAACAGCATTCCGGCCTGAGGGAGGGGGTGTAGGAGGTGGTATAGAGTCTGGGAGGGAATTGTGACCTGGGGCAAGGGGTTGCAGAGGGTCTGGATGGTGACCTAAGGGAGGGAGTTGAGGTGCAGGATGGGCTGGGGTGCTAGAGGCAGGCTCTGGCTGGGAGGCGCTTACCTAAGCATCTTCTGGCCAGCAGCCCTGGAGCATCCCAAAGCAGGCTGGGCTTTCTGCCTGCTGCAGCCCCAAACCACTTGAATATGCAGACTGCTCCCTCCATGTGGCTCTAGCTCCAGGAAGGAGGGAGAGGTTAGTGCTGACCCCTATCCCAGGTCTCTATCAGCACCTGTTGCCTGGTTGTTTCTAGCCAAGAGGAGCTGAGGATTGGGCGGAGAGATCATACAAAGCCTCCCCCTCCCTCCAGACCACAGGCGCAAACAGAGCAGCCATGCACTTACAGTGGCTGCTGCATGCCTGAGGGTCCTGGCAGGGGAGTCCGCAGGCAGGATCTGGTGGCTTGGCGGGTCAGATTAGGGATATTAAATATTGATTAACTGAATAGTCAACTGATCTCATGAATTCTTATCGGTTAGTTGTCTATTCTATAGTCCCTGGGGATGGGGATGGCAGCCAGTGTGATCCAGCCCCACTCTAGAGGCACGCCCGCCACTCCGCACTGGTGACAGTTTAAAAACCAGCTCCCCTTGCAGACCAGCTGCCTGTTGCCCTATGTGGCTGCGTGGGGTGGCAGCAGCCCCTGTCCAGGGGAAGGGGGGTGGAGGTGGCTAAGCTCCTGGACCCGGCACAAGCCAAGCCAAAACTGAGCCAGCCTGCTGGCTCCTAACACACTTTAAATGCAAAGCCATAGTGGGGGTAGGTCCCAGACCCAGCATGAGCCAGGCTGCTGGTCAGCCTGCTAAAACATGTAATGGCAAGGGGAGGGGGTGAAATGTGTGTAGTCTGTAACATTAGCCTATAAGCTTTTTCTTACTGGTTAATCGACTACACTATTACATCCCTAGTCTATAGCTTTTGCTTGCCGGTTAATTGACTACACTATGCATCCCTAGGCCAGATTCAGCCCCCAAGAGGTATCTTGCCCACTCCTGATTTACACCAACTTTATAGTCTGAATTAGTCTAGTTTTGATTTCCAGCTTCTAGATCTTATTATGCCTTTGTCTGCTAGATTTGAAAGAGCATGATTTCTCAGAAATCTTCTCTGTGTAGGGACTTACAGCCCAAGATCAAGTTGCCTCTTAACCTGAAAAGGGCATTAGCTCATTTTACACCGAACACACCAAAACTGTTATACCAGATCTGACTTGAAGTTAATTTAACCACCTTGCCTTTGACAGTGGTTTCTTCCACCTGCTTCAGAGCTAGAAGCAAGAAAGCTTGTGTTCAACAGTTAGGGAATAAGGAAAGTCTTTTCTTGACACACCTCCTTAAACAGAAGTTAAAACATACTAGCCGTATTGGACCAGACCACAGAGCCCAATATTGTGGCTTCAGTCAGTGGCCACTGCCAGGTGATCCCCATCACTGATCCACCCCATCGCTCATTCCCAGCTTCTGGAAAGATGAAGGACACCATCCCTGCCCACCCTGGCTAACAGCCATCTTCTATGAAGTTCTTTTTTTTTTTCCCAAGTCTGTTAGGGCATGTCTACACATGGTTAACCAATGAGCCTTTAAGTCATCCCATCGGTCTTCACCTCCTCATGACAAAACAAAGTTATCTACATATTTCTTCGACTCTTTGCACTGTGAATATAATACTTGATACTGACTTGCAGATTCATGTGTTCCCCTGTATGAAGGGGCAGTCTGCATGGGAAAAGGAGATTGGGACCAAGTGGGAGAAGGCTTATGGAAGCCAATCAGGGCCCAGCGAGGCCTTTTAAAAATGGGCTACAGGCAGGGCAGAGATCAGTCTCTCCAACTCTGGAGGAAGGAATCACTGCTTATACCGAGAGGCACCACAGACAGACCAGTGCTGAGGAAGGTCAGGGGGAACCAGTGAGGTTCTGGCCTGTCCTGCTCCTCCCAGCCTGGGGCCCTGATGCAAGGACCCAAGAGCGTACATACTAAGGCTGCAGGAGGCAACCAGTGGTCAGGGGGAGAGAGTGGCAATAGATCCACCCTCTTGCCAACGATGAGTGGCCAATTCAGACTGCAGTTTGCCCTGAAGGGGCTAGAGGAAGGACTGCAGTGGTCACTGAGGCATGAGCTTTCTTTGATAGTATAACAAGCGGTAGATATGGTATTCCTAGACTTTACTAAATGATCTGATTGCCTAATTTATTGAAAAGGTCATGAAAGACTAATACAACATAGATGGGACATCTATAAGGTGGGTGCATAATTGATTGGATAGCCGTTCTCAGCACCTAGTTATTAATGATTCAGTCATGCTGGAAAGACATAGCGAGTGGGGTTCCACAGGGATCAGTGCTGGGACTGGTCCTGTTCAATATCTCCATCAACAACTTCGATAATGGCAGAGAAAGTACGCTTATAAAGTTTGCAAGTGATACCAAGGTGGGAGGAGTTACAAGTGCTTTGGAGGATAGGGTCATAATTCAAAAGAATCTGGACAAGATGGAGAAATGGTCCTCAATAGCATGTAATTCAGTAAGAAATACAAAGTACTCCACTTAGGAACAGTTTCACATACACAAAAGGGAAAGTGTCTAGTAGGGATGTAAATGGTTCACCAGTAAGCCTCACAAGGCTTATTGGTTGCAATAGCTGGAAGGGATTGGCACAGTGCCCCGGGCAGGGGGCCGCTCCAGTTCCACAGGGTCCACTGCAGGCAGGGGCTACTCCAGTGGACAGCCAGAGCAGCCCCTATCCGTGACAGGCCCAGCTGGCACACTGCAGGCAGGAGCTGCCCTGCCAGTTACTCTCTGGCTCCCTGGGAGCAAGCTACGGAACCGGCAGCAAAGCTTCCCTGGAAACAGGAACGTCAACCCTTGCCAGCCCCGCTCCCCAGGCGGCAGCTTCACTGTGGGCTCTGCAGTATAAAGTTCAAGCTTTAATACCACAGACTCTGCAGCACCTGTAACTGCTAGGATTTTTAGTAGTTACAAGGTTACATTTAACGCCTTTTTACATCCCTACCGTCTAGGAAGAGGTACTGCAGATAGGAATCCAGGGTCATAGTGGACCGCAAGCTAAATAGGAGTCAGTGAGACACTGCTGAAGAAACAAAACAAACCACCACACACAATTCATCCCAGAACGGTGTGTGGTTACCGGGAGTGTTGTGAGCAAGACCCGAGAAGTAAATCTTCTGCTCTACCCGTGCTGATTAGTCGATTAATCTACAGCTAATGTTTTTACTAATTGAATAGTTGATGTAATTCACATTGACTGTTTGATTAGTTGATAAGGGTGCCTCCACCTTTGAAATGTAGCAAGAGCCCTGCCAGATCTAGCTACATTTCGAAGGCAGAAGCACTGCGGGGAGCCTGGGGCAAGCTGGGGACACAATCTTGTACATTTCAAAAGCAAAGCAGCAAGGAGCCAGTGGGGGACTGCTTGAGTCCCCAACTCGCCCCAGGCTTCCCCTGGTGCTTCTGCTTTGAAGCACAGGAAGAGCCACAGTGGTCCCTGATCAGTCTGCAGCTCTGCAGAGTGCCTCCCCTTATTGACACACACTGTACTGACTATACGATTAGCCAAATACCTGCTCCTTAGCACCCTTAGAGCAGAGGGCTTGTTACGCCTCTGGTCATTGAGGATATTTAAGGGTTGATCGTCTGTATGAGGATGGGGGCGGGAATCCTCACCTGGAGCAGAGAAAGGGGGCAAGACCCTAGGAGAGTTTGCCCGGTGGGGCAAACCAGGAAAGGGTGGACATTCTGGACCTAGGGGAAGGGGTACCTACATAGGGATTACTCTGACCAAGGGAGCAGGTCGGGAGTTGGGAATGAACCAGAAGAGGAGCAAGGAAGGCCTAAGGCCCAGAGAAGGCAAGAAGCCTGTTTCTGGTGCCAGGAGGAGGATCACAAAGAGGGTCAGGGAGGGTAGCCAAACAAAGAGGTGCCTGAGGACCCAACTAGATCAAAGTCTGGCAGGCAGGACGAATGCCACAGTGATGGCAGTGGACTTGCCAGGGAGCCACCTGCAGGTGGCAGACAAAAGGCACATGGCAGAAATGGGAACAAATGCTGTGGTAGAGCAGGCTGCAAGAGGTGCCCAGGCTACAAAGAAAAGGGGCCCTGGGAGACCAACCCTCCCAGATGTGGTACAGGCCAGGAAACCCCCCTACAGCAAGGGAGGTGAGCTTGAGGGGGCAAGTTTAGAACAGGCCTGGGACATGGCTGCTCTAGGAGCCAACTGAGAGAAGGCTTAAGGCAGCTAATCAGGTCCCAGCTAGGCCCTATAAAATGGGCTGCAAGGCAGAAGTAGCTCAGTATGTCTCCAACTCTGGACAAGGGGACTCACTACCTATATTTAGAGAGTGACCAGAGTCACAGCAGTGCTGGGGAAGGTCAGGGGAGCTCTGGCCTGACCCACTCCCAGGAGCCAAAAGGATACTAGGGCTGCAGGAAGCGGGGGGGGGGGGGGGGGGGGGGGGAGTGAGCAACAGGTTTACCATCTTTATCAATGATGAGTGGCCAATTCAGACTGCAGCTTGCCCTGAAGGGAAGAGCTAAACGAATGACTGCAGTGGGTCACTGAGGCAAGTGGTGGGACTGGGGGGCAGCAGGAACCCCAGAGTTCAGTACCCAAGGGCACCGCAGTCTGGGCAGGACATGGGTCATGGCGTGGTGGAGAGACAGCTAGTAATGGCAAGCAAGGCACCACCAGAGCAAGGTGCCAGCAGTGGAAAGAGCTAATTTCCATAGGACCAGCAGGGGAGGCTGAAGCAGTTAGTTAAACCAGTTACCCCCACATATACAATGAAAAGCTAAGGTAAGCACAAACACAAAAATGCATTTTAACTATGATTTTCAACTGTTGCTGTATTTTACAGCGTCATTCCACCAAACTGCTTTGGACTCTACAAAAATCTGATAAACTGAAAATCTCATCAGCCATACAACTGCATAATGCATAACATTTCACCTCTTGAACTAGCCAATTTCTGCTTCCTTTTCCTAAATGGACATTGATAAAGACACAAAACGTATATGGAAAATCTCACCAAGAGGCAAATCCAACAAATTAATATCCTAATCATCATGAGAACTGGCTGCTTCACACTACAGATGCCTAGACTACAGAAGCAGGCAAGACTGCCAGCCCACCCCACTAGGACCATCAGGCAGGAAGCCTGCCCAAAGCTGCTGCTGGCTGGGAGATCCCTAGGTAAGTGTCTCCCAGCCAGAGCCTACATCCGACACCCCACTCTCCCACACCCCAATGCCCTGCCCCATGTCACAACCTCCTCCTTCACCCAAACTCCTTCTCAGACCCCACACCCTCTCTTGCACCTATACTGTAACCCCGAGCTCCCTTCTGCACCCAACCTCAGTCCCAAGCCCCACACCTCTTCCACACACAAGTGCGACCCTTGACCACTTCCAAAACCTTGGAATGCCCCCACCATCAAAAACTGTTTCCCTCCCTTGTCATAACAGAATTTGAAAAATTACCAGGCACTAAGAAGAAATACCATGGGAATGCTATGCAGATGCATACATCTTCCTAAAAAACAGCCACCTCCCCCCACAGAAACATGCTAGAATGCCTATCACAATGCTGTTTAGACCCTGCACGGGGGCTCAAAATTGGCCCTGGTCTTCTTGTAAGTTTTCCCAGCATCGCCAGTCACCACAGATATGCCATCAAAAACCCTTACGTTGATGTGGTTATACCAGGAAAAAGTGTTTTTGCCAACATAAGCTGCATCTAAACTACAATTTGCTAATATACCAGGAAACCTAGCATTGACAAGTAAGTCGTATGGCACAGCCATGGTCTAGCAGAGAGCCAATATGTTTTAAACCCCTCTCCAGCTACAGGCAGTCCCCGGGTTACATGGATCCGACTTACATCGGATCCCTACTTACAAACGGGGTGAGACAACCCTGCACTAGCTCTTTCCCCCCAGCAGACCAGGGAGACTCGAAGCTAGCGCCCCCCCCCCCCCCCCAGCAGACCAGGGAGACGCGGAGCGGCTTTTCTCAGCAGACACCTCAGCTTGAGAATAAAGGACTGAGGGAAGTGAGGTGTGGGAGAATAAAACTGAGCTCTGGAGAAATGTTTGGCTAGAGTTTCCCCTACAATTTGTACCAGTTCCAACTTACATACAAATTCAACTTAAGAACAAACCTACAGTCCTTATCTTGTACGTTAACCCGGGGACTGACTGTACTGGGAAAAAATATGTGAATTCTGAATTACTGTATCACAGTAGCTCTCAACCATTCCAGACTACTGAATCCCTTTCAGGCATCTGCTGTGTCTTGCATACCCTGAAGTTTCACCTCACTTAAAAGTGACTTGCTTTACAAATAATGAGGCACAAGAATACAGTGTCCTAGCATGTCATTACTCAAAAACTGTTCTCATTTTTACATGTTATGAGTTAGCTGGAATATAACCATTACACTTACCTCTCTGGTGTACAGTAGCTAAAGCAAGCCAGTCACTGTGTGACTTTTAGTTTGTACAGACTTTGCTAGTACCCTTACAACTGGTTACATAAAAACTAGGCAAATATTTAGATCAGTTGAGGCGCCCATGGAAGACCCCTATGTACACCCCTCTCCCACAAGGGTACATGGGCCTCTAGTTGAGAGCCACTGCTCTAACACTTCCCCAGACTCATGGCTATTCCAAAGGACAGCATTTATTTGTATTTCTTCTTAGGGGCTCCATTTTGTGCCCCCCCCCCCCAATATATATATTTCTTCAGTGTTGGCACATTACTAATGGTAGCCACTCCAGAGAAAAGCTGACCTAATTCTTGTCAGTTTTACTGCCTCCAGGGGTGCTCTGAACAGTAATGGTAAGAAAGATCCTGATCATTTTTTATCTTGTCACTTGGGAAAGACAGGACCAGCAACTGATGCAGGGGAATGGACTGATGACAGCTCAGGAGGCCAGTATCCCATAGGTTTACACTACAGTCCCATTCAGTTTGTTTTATTGGCAAGCATAACAGTTAGGAATCTAATTTAGTTTTAAATAAGTAGCAAGGGTGTGGCATGACAAGCAGATTGTGTCAGACCCTGACAATTGCATATATTACCCTACTGTTCATTCAGAAAGAACCACCTCAATGCTCAGGGATATTGAACTCCCTACAAATATGTAAATCAGCACAGCCCATGAACTTTAAAGAAACCCCCCCGACTCTTCAAAAAGCCTGATAGTCCCATTCACGATCATTTGAAGCCTAAGGCTAATAAGATGCACGTACCTGAGTCTGGCCTGTGCCGGGAGAGCTAAGAGACCGAAGGGTCCGTACCCTAAAGAGCCACAGTGCCAGCCTAGGGCAGGCAGAACACGGAGGCGCGCCCAGGAGGCCAGGCCTGGGAAGGAGGCGCAGAAGGGCCCCCCTAGGGGCCAGGCCCCCCTTTCACACGCAGCGGGGTGGCTGGAGATTGACTGCGGCGACGTGACCCGGCCCCCCCAGGCCGGACCCTCCCTCTGGGCCCGCTGCTGGGCAGGGCTCCGTGGGGAGGGGCCACCCCGCCCGCGCTGGCGGGCACGAGAAAGGGCGCGGGGGGGCGGCTCCCCTGCCCCACCCCCGGGATCGCCCTTCCCAGCCACCATTTTACTCCGGCTCCCCGCCGCCGCCGCGCCTTGACCCCCCCGGGCGAGGCCCCCTCGGCCCTGCGCCCCCCTGCCGGCTGCCTCGCCCCCGCGGGGCCACCCCAGGCGCCATTTTGTTCGTACCCCCCCCCGGCCGCCTCTGCCCCCCTGCCCAGCCGCCGCCATTTTGTGACCGCTCCCTCCCTTCTCCCCCGGCCCTCCCCGGCGCCCGCCCGGCCGGCGCTCACCATCGTAGCGCTCAGCCTGCTCGGCCAGCTTGGCCTGGTACACGAGGTCCTCCCGATCGTCCATGTCCGAGAGACGCGGCGGCGGGGGCGGCGCGGGCTGGATGGAGGCGGATGAGTCCGGGATGCTCCGCCGCGACCAGCTCTCTGTGCTACGGGCAAAGATGGCGGCGGGAGCGCCTCCTCCTGCTATATCCGGGCACTTCCGCCAGCGCGCGCATGCGCCTCGGCCGCCCCGCCATGGCAACAGCGGCTCCCTGGCAACCGGCGCGAGGAGAGGCTCAGGGGTGGGGCCCTGGCTGCTGCCCGGCCGCGCCTGGCTGGGGGGCGATGGGCGGCTCGTGGGGCGCCTGGGAAATGGGGGCGGATGGCCCCTCGGGGCCCTGTAATGTGGGCGGGGCCCGGCCCAGAGAGACTGGAGGGGGCGGGGGGCCCGGCCCAGGGACTGGAGGGGGCGGGGGGCCCGGCCCAGAGACTGGAGGGGGCGGGGGGCCCGGCCCAGGGACTGGAGGGGGCGGGGGGCCCGGCCCAGAGACTGGAGGGGGCGGGTGGCCCCGGCCCAGAGAGACTGGAGGGGGCGGGGGGCCCAGCCCAGGGACTGGAGGGGGCGGGGGCCCGGCCCAGAGACTGGAGGGGGCGGGGGGCCCAGCTCAGAGAGACTGGAGGGGGCGGGGGGCCCGGCCCAGGGACTGGAGGGGGCGGGTGGCCCCGGCCCAGAGAGACTGGAGGGGGCGGGGGCCCGGCCCAGAGACTGGAGGGGGCGGGGGGCCCAGCTCAGAGAGACTGGAGGGGGCGGGGGGGGCCCGGCCCAGAGACTGGAGGGGGCGGGGGCCCAGCTCAGAGAGACTGGAGGGGGCGGGGGGCCCGGCCCAGAGACTGGAGGGGGCGGGTGGCCCCGGCCCAGAGAGACTGGAGGGGGCGGGGGGCCCAGCCCAGGGACTGGAGGGGGGGGGGGGGGCGGGGGGCCCCGGCCCAGAGACTGGAGGGGGCGGGGGGCCCGGCCCAGAGACTGGAGGGGGCGGGGGGCCCGGCCCAGAGAGACTGGAGGGGGCGGGGGCCCGGCCCAGAGACTGGAGGGGCGGGGGGCCCGGCCCAGAGAGACTGGAGGGGGCGGGGGCCCGGCCCAGAGACTGGAGGGGGCGGGGGGCCCGGCCCAGAGACTGGAGGGGCGGGGGGCCCGGCCCAGAGAGACTGGAGGGGGCGGGGGGCCCGGCCCAGAGACTGGAGGGGCGGGGGGCCCGGCCCAGAGAGACTGGAGGGGGCGGGGGCCCGGCCCAGAGACTGGAGGGGCGGGGGGCCCGGCCCAGAGAGACTGGAGGGGGCGGGGGGCCCGGCCCAGAGACTGGAGGGGCGGGGGGCCCGGCCCAGAGAGACTGGAGGGGGCGGGGGCCCGGCCCAGAGACTGGAGGGGGCGGGGGGCCCGGCCCAGAGAGACTGGAGAGGGCGGGGGGCCCGGCCCAGAGAGACTGGAGGGGGCGGGGGGCCCGGCCCAGAGACTGGAGGGGGCGGGGGGCCCAGCTCAGAGACTGGAGGGGGCGGGGGGCCCAGCTCAGAGAGACTGGAGGGGGCGGGGGCCCGGCCCAGAGACTGGAGGGGGCGGGGGGCCCGGCCCAGAGAGACTGGAGGGGGCGGGGGGCCCGGCCCAGAGACTGGAGGGGCGGGGGGCCCGGCCCAGAGAGACTGGAGGGGGCGGGGGGCCCGGCCCAGAGACTGGAGGGGCGGGGGGCCCGGCCCAGAGACTGGAGGGGGCGGGGGGCCCGGCCCAGAGAGACTGGAGGGGGCGGGGGCCCGGCCCAGAGACTGGAGGGGGCGGGGGGCCCGGCCCAGAGAGACTGGAGGGGGCGGGGGGCCCGGCCCAGAGACTGGAGGGGGCGGGGGGCCCGGCCCAGAGAGACTGGAGGGGGCGGGGGGCCCGGCCCAGAGACTGGAGGGGGCGGGGGGCCCAGCTCAGAGAGACTGGAGGGGGCGGGGGCCCGGCCCAGAGACTGGAGGGGGCGGGGGGCCCAGCTCAGAGAGACTGGAGGGGGCGGGGGCCCGGCCCAGAGACTGGAGGGGGCGGGGGCCCGGCCCAGAGAGACTGGAGGGGGCGGGGGGCCCGGCCCAGAGAGACTGGAGGGGGCGGGGGGCCCGGCTCAGAGAGACTGGAGGGGGCGGGGGCCCGGCCCAGAGACTGGAGGGGGCGGGGGCCCGGCCCAGAGACTGGAGGGGGCGGGGGGCCCAGCTCAGAGAGACTGGAGGGGGCGGGGGCCCGGCCCAGAGACTGGAGGGGGCGGGGGGCCCGGCCCAGAGAGACTGGAGGGGGCGGGGGGCCCGGCCCAGAGACTGGAGGGGGCGGGGGGCCCAGCTCAGAGAGACTGGAGGGGGCGGGGGCCCAGCCCAGAGAGACTGGAGGGGGCGGGGGCCCCGGCGCAGAGAGACTGGAAGGGGGGAGGGCCCAGCGCAGAGACTGGAGGCGGTGGGGGGCCCAGTGCAGAGACTGGAGGTGGTGGGGGCCCGGCCCAGAGACTGGAGGGGATGGGGGCCCGGCTCAGAGAGACTGGAGGGGGCGGGGGCCCGGCCCAGAGACTGGAGGGGATGGGGGCCCGGCTCAGAGAGACTGGAGGGGGTGGGGGCCCGGCCCAGAGACTGGAGGGGATGGGGGCCCGGCTCAGAGAGACTGGAGGGGGCGGGGGGCCCAGCCCAGAGACTGGAGGGGTTGGGGACTGGCCCAGAGAGACTGGAGGGGGTGGGGGGCCCAGCGCAGAGAGACTGGAGGGGTTGGGGACTGGCCCAGAGAGACTGGAGGGGGTGGGGGCCCTGGCACAGAGAGACTGGAGGTGGTGGGGGGCCCAGCCCAGAGAGACTGGAGGTGGTGGGGGGCCCAGCCCAGAGAGACTGGAGGGGGTAGGGTCCCCGGCACACAGAGCCTGGAGGGGGTAGGGGCCATTGGCATCAGGCTGTGGTTTTACATGACACTGTAGCTACACTAAACTCTCAGACT
Organism: Pelodiscus sinensis; assembly: GCF_052426305.1. NCBI lineage: Eukaryota > Metazoa > Chordata > Testudines > Trionychidae > Pelodiscus > Pelodiscus sinensis. Next base: position 26,995,311 of record NC_143072.1, on the reverse strand, counting down.
GTTGGTTTATGCCCACACATCCAGTCTTTTGTCCTGACTGCCAGTTTATTGCCCCATAGCATTTTGTGGTAGCCCTGGACTGAGCTCTATGCGCTGGGAATGGCTGTGCTACTCACTGACAATTACCAAGACAAGGAGGGCGAGAACATCTCTTTTATTGGACCCACTTCTGTTAGTGGCTGTGTCTATACGGGCACTTTTGTCAGAGTGACATCAGTTACCCAGACAGCAGCCCTCGCGTGGACAGACCTATGTCATCCAGAGGTGATCTTCAGCAGACACAGCTCCTGGGGCTCATTGGAGAAGGTGCCGTGTGGCTGGAAGAGTGCCCTGTCCCGGTATAGCTGTGTAGCTGTAAGTTCACTAAGGTAGACCTGGCCCCCAACCAGAGAGATGAGTTTTCAAGCTTCCCAGAGGTATCACCAGGCATTTCAGCACCTGGGGAAAGCAAGACAGTTTGTGCCTTCTTCCAGTTTTTGGGGTTTTGTTCATAATTTTTCTGCCCCCCATGACTTTGTGCCCAGTTTGCCCCACCATGGTTATTGCTCTGCAACTTGCAGAACTCTTCTGTTCCGGAGGGATTGTGGGAAATGACAGCATCATGTCATAGCTAAATACAAGGGGGCACAGGATGTTTTCCATAAGTATTGAACCCAAATTGTAAGGAACTGTTCAAGGTGGACCCTAGTGATACTCTGAGGTGTGATCCTCAGCAGGTCAGAAGTAACTACAGTGCTCTTGGGCTGTGTCTAGACTGGCCAGTTTTTCTGGAAAATCAGCCATTTTTCCGGAAAAACTTGCCAGCTGTCTACACTGGCTGCTTGAATTTCCGCAAAAGCACTGACGATCTCATGTAAGATTGTCGGTGCTCCTTGCGGAAATATTATACTGCTCCCATTCGGGCAAAAGTCCTTTTGTGCAAAACTTTTGCGCAAAAGGGCCAGTGTAGACAGCTCAGATTTGTTTTCTGCAAAAAAGCCACGATCGTGAAAATGGCGATCGGGACTTTTTTGCGGAAAAGCGCATCTAGATTGGCACGGACGCTTTTCCACAAAAAGTGCTTTTGCAGAAAAGCATCCATGCCAATCTAGACGCTCTGTTCCGAAAATGCTTTTAACAGAAAACTTTTCCGTTAAAAGCATTTCTGGAAAATCATGCCAGTCTAGACGTAGCCTTGGAGTACGGGTGAAGGAATTTGGAATAGATGGTGTTCTCTTTGAACCTTCCAGTCAAGGGTAGGGTCCCAGACAGAGAGAAATGCATACAGGAGGTGAATGCCTGGCTGTGAAGATGGTGCTGCCAGCAGGACTTTGGCTTCCTAGACCATGGCTACATCTACACTGCAGGCTTTTTGCACAAGACGGCAGAGCGTCTACACTGCATGCGCATTCTTGCACAAGTAAATTCACAGTACAGCATCGGGAAAGAAGACTTGCACAAGTTATTCCTCTCCCCATGAGGAATAAGCCTTTTTGCACAAGAGCTCTTGCGCAAGAAGGCAGTGTGAACACAGGGGTGGCCTGTGAGCCTAGGCAGACGAGGCGGTCGCTTAGGGTACTGCCAGCCTGGGGCACCCAATGATGATGTCACGGGGTGCCTGATGAGACGGCCATGCAGACGGGGGCTCATTGCGCCTTCCGCCTGGGGTGCCAGCTGCCGCAGCCTGCCTCAGGCCACTCCTGTGTGGACAGACAACATGGATTTCTCATGCAAGAAACCCCTATGGCTAAATTGGCCATCAGAGCTTTCTTGTGCAAGAGAGCGTCCACACTGCCATGGATGCTCTTGCGCAAAAGCACATCTCTTCCACAAAGCCCATGGCAGTGTGGACACACTCTTGCACAAGGCCTTTTGCATAAGAACTCTTGCACAAAACAGTTCTTGTGCAAGAAGCCTGCAGTGTAGACTTAGCCCATGGGTTGCTAAGCAGAGATGGCATCCACCCATGGAGGAAGAGCATCTTTGTCACAGAGCGAGGGGAAAGCGGACCGTTTACTGCATCCCTCGCTCTGGCTGGGGAGCACAGGAGCAAATGAACCTGGACCTGCCCCAGCCAGGGGACACGCACCCCTCCCGTGGCTGTGTCCACTCGAGCTGCAGCAGCCATGGGGATATGCTTCTCCCCTCACGCCAAGCTGCTGCAGTGAGAGAGGGCTGGGGCTGTCCTCTCTCCCCGGGCAGCCTGCACCCTCCTCCCCAGCCCCACCCCAGAGCAATGATTCAAATGAAGCACGGACATTCTGGTTTTATTTAAAAAAAACCAACAATTAATTGAGTTAAGGACCCAGGCAACACCAACATATTCCCAGGTGCCCGGGCAACACAGTCCCCTAGATACGGGTGCTGTTTAGGGTGCAGAGGTGTGCTCTAGCCCCCCTAAATTTTGTACCCTAGCCCCAGACCAAGTTCTTAACTGCAACACAGTTTGCATGTGATAGGTGATGAGCTGGGAGCAGCACTGCCTTTGGGGCAGGGAGTTTATAAACAGAAACAGGGAACTGAATGTAAAGCCAGCAAACAGGAGCAGCTAAGGGGAGATTTGACGGGGAGTTTGAAGGGAGATAGATGCTCTGAACATTCTTTACACTTTTCAACTATACCGTGTCACAAACGGAATTAGCTCTAGGGGTAAGGAGAGAATGCAGGCAACAGAGTGGGGGCTATCCCGTTTATTGCACCCAAGGTAGCCTGTATGACTCCCTGCCCTGAGGACAGGTGGTGTGTGTGTGTGCATTGGGTGCAAGAGGACCACAAACAGGCTTTGGAGACCAGAGCAGTTGAATTGGAGCAGCTAAGGGAGGCAGAGAGGTACACTCACGAGAGCTTCTGGGGCACCTTACAACAGTCCCACCCCCTCGGACAGTTTCTGTGTTGTTGAGGAGTGAAAGTCTCAGTGAAGGAGAACATCCAACTGGAGCAGAGGGAAATGATCTCACAGTTGAGACCGTCTTTCCAGAAAACGTTGTGCTATCCTTTCCCACTGAGGATGCCATTCTGGGGGAGGGAGCTCCAGTTATTAGGAAAAGACAGGTGTTAGTAATGCAGTGAGAGGGTAGGTGGCTACACGGGATCCAGTGCTCGTGGGGAGCTGGCTTTTAGGCCTGCCCCCTTCCCCATACTGCTGCCTCTGTGGCAAGCAGTGAGGGAGGGGTGGTGGCAGGCAATTCTGTAGAACCAGCTCCCACTTCCCCCTCCGATGCAGAGGCAGCAAAGATGTGTGTATGCATGTAGTCATTTGGATTAATGCTTATTGCTTAATTCAGAGGTTCTCAAACTTGTGATACCACAACCCCCCTCTCAGTTGCTCACGACCCCCCTCTAATATGCTTGCGATCCCTCTCTAAGTTGCTTGTGACCTCCCAGGAGGTTGGAACCCACAGTTTGAGACTGATTAAACAACTATACACTAACATCCCTAGATTGGACAGAGACATCCCTTAGAGGAGGGTCCATTGGTAGAGATTTTCTATGTTGTAGTAAACAGGAGAGGATGGAAGATTATAAAATATGGGTAAGATCTGATGAGAAACAGTCAAATGAGGAAGAATCCCATTCAATCACATCATGTAATGACAGACAGCTAAATAGTGACAAGTTTTTCAAGTCATCGTCTTCTTTGCCCATAGCACCTGTGGAAGCATAGGCCATCAACAATTTCTTTCCAAGCCTCTCTGTCTCTGTCACCTTTTCTAATTCTCTCCAGCTTTTGCCTGTAGTATTTCGAGTGCTTATACACAAACGCTAGATGTCTAACTAATACGCTGGGTGAACTAAAGGGCCTCGTATTGAATGAGGATATTGCTATAACAGGCATCACAAACTTGGTGGAATGAGGCTAATCGATGGGACACAGTTATACCAGGGTACAAAATATATCGGAAGGACAGAACAGGTTGTGCTGGGGGGGAAGTTGCACTATGTGAAAGAAAGAGCAGAATCAAATGAAGTAAAAATCTTAAATGAACCAAACAGTTCCACAGAATCCCTCTAGAAAATAATTCCATGCTCTCATAATATGCATGTAGTAATAGGACTATATTACTGACCACCTGGCCAGGGTGGTAATAGTGACTGTGAAACGCTAAGGGAGATCCGGTGAATTAGGAAATAGCTCTAATTAGAAATTCTGACACTGTTTTAATACAGGCTGCATGGGACCCCAATGGAATCCCTTATAGTCACTCAGATTTTTTTTCACACTACTCATCATTCATTATAGGTAAGTGATTGAGGAGTTGGTCATCTTGTTTTGTGTGTGTGATTCTGTGGTCTATAATAGTAGACACCAGCTAATACTACATCTTGTGCATTAATCTCTCAGGACATGAGCCATTAGCATTCAAGATTATGCTTCAGAGATCGTAATGATGCAGAAACAGATAATATGTTCACCATAGCATCTTTCCCTCTCTCTGTATGTTCACTGCACCATTCCTAAATCGGTTGTAACCACTGACTTTTAAAAGTGCATTCACAGAGATCATCCCACCATGCTGATATATAGGCTGAGAACACTGGGAGAAGAGCAATAGAGGCTGAATGTTTTGCTGGGGCGTCTACATATTCATGTTTGCTGGCTCATACGAGCTTGTGGTATGAACAAGTCTGGCTGTTTCCACGGCTAATGGGAGACAACAGTAAGTGTGAGCAAATAGCAGGTGGCACTGACGTTTCTGGTGAAGAGTGAGAAGGGAGGCAGACTTAGCACATAGAAGCTTTAGTCTGGTCTAATAGGAAAAGTCAGCAGTTTTCAGTTACTGACCACCTAGTTAATCTGAAATCCCCAATCATTTGTGAAATATGGTACTATACTCAAAAGCTATCTATTATGGAAAGCAGTGAGCCGCCTTCATTACTATTATTATTGGAGCCCTGCACAAATATACAAGCTGTGCCCACCTCCTATCCGCAAAAATGATCCACCAAGAGCTGTGCCCACAGCCGTGGCCATAAAGCAGGTATCTGGATTTGCAGGCCTTAGACTCTTAATTGTCATCGGCTGGAATCAGAAATGCAGCATTGCTGTAGTCCAGCAGATGGAGGCAAAACAAGAGTGTGTGTGTGTGTGGGGGGGGGGATGACACACACTCACTTTATTGTTTCCTATAACAGTGGCTCTGAACTTTTGCAGACTCCTGTACCCCTTTCAGGAGTCTAATTTGTCTTGCATAGCCCCAAGTTTCACCTCATTTGAAAAAGACTTGCTTAAAAAAAATCAAACAAAAATACAAGAGTCACAGCACATTAACTGCAAAATTGCTTATTTTCACCATATCATTATAAAATCAATTGGAATGTAAATATCTATTTGCAGATGGAGCAGTCTGAAATTGTAGTTTGTACTGACTTTGCTAGTGCTTTTTATGTAGCCTGTTGTAAAACTAGGCAAATAGCGAGTTGAGTACTGCCTGTTAGACCTCTGTATACTTCTGGTTGAAAACCACTGTCCTAGGATATGCTTACAACATTCTGAAAGGAGGGACTCCCTTAAAATATTCTACTGAAGTTACTGATATTCAAAACACTCCCTGAGTAAGATACTCTTGCTCTCCCTCAAACTTGAGTTCCACTCTTCCTGTTGCCATATCCATCAATCTTTTCATCACTCTCCTCTCTAGTTCAGCCTGCTTGATACCACTGCCTGTGAGAAGCAGCTAAGTAAATGCTCCTGCAGTTTGTAGTTATCGGGTTGGCTTCAGGTAGGTGGTGCACTGAGTGAGCCCTTTCAGCGATTTAAAGACCAGAAAAGACCGTTACAATCATCTACTCATCATCAGATCATAGAATTTCAATCAATAAATCCTGCATCAAGCCCAGAGCTTCTAGTTCAGCTGGTTTTAGAAAGAAATTCTGACTTTAGGATTTCAAGTGATAAATGCTACTACATTCCTCAATTACTCTTTAAAAATGTTATTTCCATTCTGAATGTGTCAGTCTTCACCTTCATGACACTGGATCTTCTTGTGCCTTTGTTTGCTAGAGAACCCTGCCTCCTGCTATCAGAAATCTGTTCTGCATGTAAATATTTATGGTCTGTAATCAAGTGACCTCTTAACCATCTTTTTTGTAAGCTTAAATATATGGATCTCCACTGTCTCTCTCACTTGGATCTGTTGTGAGGACAAACTGATATTTGAGATCTGGACTGTGTTTCTGGCTCAGGTTTCCTACATAGCCTTAGGCAAGTTAATGTGCCTCAATTTCCCAATTTGAAAAAAGGCACTAAAACTTCCCACATTTCAGGAATATTGTGAGGAGAGCCATTAATGTGCATACTTTTCTCAGTGAGGCCTGCATACAAAATCTAATTACAAGAGGGGGGCGGACACCCTTCAACAATATGCATTTTACTTTAGCTAAATGCAAAAGTATTTAGGATCGAAGCATGTAGGTCACGCAGTATAAAGGACCGTACTGTGATGGGTTCAACAACAGAGGTCCCTTGGGGACTGTTACCTGGTGTGTCAACCATGCTACTGAGCCCACCTTCCTACTCTTTGAGGCACAGGAGCAAGTAAGCCCCCACCTCTATCCCTTTGGGAAAAGAGGGTGGGAACCAATTGAGACGCCCTATTTAAGTGGAATCCGGTCTCATGGGGCAATGCCCCAAACTTAAGAACTAAAATAGGAAGTGGCTCTGAGTTCCTGGACCAGGAACATAGGGGGACAATGGGCCAGCCTGCCCCCCTTCTCTGCTCACCTGCTCAGCAAACTAGCCACTAGGATACTCAGTCTTCAGGGACCCAGCCACATGGCTGTACTGGTTTTGTAAATTCTAAAAGTAAGTTAAAAGGGATACATTTTCCTCGTTAGCTTAATATTGCCAAAATACTACTTATGTTCAACACTGACAATTGTTGCTAGAATACCGTAAGAATTGTAAGAGTTTCTTATAATGAGGGAAATATGGCATGTGATTTTAATTTCTGCATTAAAAAAAACAGTTACCCACCTTTCAGAACTTTCTCGAAGAACACCACCGACGAAAAGGCGGGTAACTGGCTTTGCTCTTCGGGTGTTTAATCATATCGATTCCTTTCCGGATGGCTCACAGGCAGCATCCTGGGAGTTGGACTCTGAGTTCATGGTCGTGGGGCTTGCAGCACTGCTCTACCAGAGCTGGCAGCATCTCAAACTTGTAGACTAAGCGTGTAGCGAGATAGGAACATGGGAATGGAAGTCCAGGTAGTGACCTTGCAGATATCCAAACGGGCACTTTTGCCAGGAAGCCCTGCACTCACCTGTGGAGTTGTCATTGCCTAGTCATAGCAGAACCAAATGCAGGAGGTGATCCGAGATGGAATTCTTTGGACACTGGATCACCTTTCACCCTATCTGCCACTGTGATAAGCAGCTGTGTTGGCTTATAAAACAGCTAGATCCTCTCCATATAGAAGGCTAATGCCTTCCTCTCGTCCTGGGAGCACAACCTCAGACATGCGAGGTTTTCAACAGAAGACTGGCAGAAATATGTCCTCGCTCGTGTGAAACTGGGAAACTTGAACAGAAAGGCCAGGCATGGCTACAGCTGGACTTTGTCCTTGAAGAGCATGGTGTACAGCAGCTCCCAAGTGAGCAACCTATCTTGGAAACCCACCTTGCAGAAGTTACCTCCATCCAATGCTTTTTTTGGAAGAAAAAAGGTGCTGGTACGCCTGGGAGAAATGCCATTCCTTTTCTGTGTGCTGGGAAAATAGGTGACGGTACACCGTTCCGGGCCGTACCGCCACAAAAAAAGCACTGCCTCCACCACGACTCACTCCTTCCAAGAGTGTAGAAGAAGAGAACAAACTGCTAAGGGCTTGAATGTGGCTGGCGTGAGCCGCATGGGCACCAGAGTAAGTTCCAGGAAGGAACAGGGTCCCTGGCTTGAGGGTCGAGTCCACAGGCAGCAGGTATAAGAGGCAAAGGGAGGCAATGCCTTTTCTGGCTCTTACTGCTCAAGCATGCCTCTCTTCCTATTCTGACTGTTCCTGAAGGCTCCCAGGACAGGCTGTTGCGGCTGCAGTCCGGTGACTCTTCCCCTGAAGTGGATCTGTTAACTTAAAATGAAAAGTCTTTTCGCTTGCCAGAGCTATTAGTGTAACACTGAACCTGTGAAAGCCATTCAGTGATAATGAAGCCATTTAACAAGCCTCAATTTACTGACAAAACCTGTTGTGCATTACTATGTCTACAGGACCTTCGTTTAAAATTTAATTATTTTGTTGCTGAAGAGTATAAAAATCACATCTCCCAAGAATCCATGCATAGACACTTAGATGCACAATAAGCTCTAGCCTTCAATGCTTGGATCTTCAAACATATCCCTTTTAAAATAAATTCCTCAAAGGACCACCCTTATCTAAAATACACATTTTAATTTGAAATTACTAGAGTACAAAAACTGGTTTCCAAACTCTCTCTGTTCTTCCTGTTCATCTCAACTCTCCTTTCATCGCCCTGCTGAAGAGATCCAAAGGGACAACAATCATTTTCTTCCAGAGAGCTGGACAAATGAGTTTCCCCTTTACTTTTAATTATTTGATGAACTACTTTTGAGAGAACCCTCCACCAAAATCAGTACCTCACTAAGATATAAAATCCGTTTTCATGACTAAAATCTTTGGAACCCAATTTTGAACAAATAGTGAAATGTCATAAATAAGACTTATGAAAATCACACATTAGTATTCCCTTTTTATAAAAGAAATTAACTTTATTATGAACACATTCAACCAATCTCAATTTAAAATAATGGCTTTGTTTCAGTGAGTTTAGATATGTAGTAATTTGGAATGATTACTTAATGAAGGCTAAGAGTATATTTAACATATAAAGTCAGTTTAGAAATAGTAATGCTGAAAATGTAAATCAGAGAAAAGCTACACCCTGTACTCCATAACACTTAATGTTGCATTCGGCATGACAACTGACCTGCCCTTACTACAAAGTTTTTGCAAATACATCTGACAAACTTCAAGGTTTATGAAAAGGAACCTGTGACTGATATTTTTTATTCCCAAACTTGGTGCTTTAATTAGGTAACTTCTGCATGTCCAGTCTTCACAATCCAGCATGCAGTTGAAAACAAACTCCCTTTCCTTTAGAAAAAAATATTAGAGTGTTCTTTATTTCAAATATAATTTGCTACATTTGTGTTCAGGGATTTGGCTGAAAGGGGCAAGTAGAGAGTGGGAGAGAGGAGAAAAGGGAGACAATGGAGAGTGGGTGGGACCGGGGTGGAGCAGGGATGAAGCCTCCCCAAGCAGCAGCTTCACCCACTGCCCTTGTTAGAGTCCCTCTCGACCCTTCAGGAACCGGACCATCACACCATTTGTGAAGACCGATCTGCCCCGGAACGCTTGGTTAAAGGCTGATGTGGCAGCCAGCTGGACTGTAAGGATGAAAGGGACAATCCCTGAAGTTTAAGATGCATGAGGTAGTTCAGGATCAGCCGCAACGAGACCTGCACTGGCCTAACTCCTTGGGTTGAAGTTCAGAATGTGGAACATTTCCATTTGGCCAGCTAGGTGGCCCTGGTAGAGGACTTTTCTTCCCAGCAGGCTTTGTTTGACCTGACCAAGCATTCCTACTTCTCTGTACTTGCTGTGGAGCAAACAAGCTGTCAGGTACGGCACCCATAAGCTCAGCCATGATTCTGCAAGAGGAAATCTGGCTGGAGAGGCAGCAATTTCAGGGTCAACACTGATAGGTACAGGAGCATGCTGAACCAGTGCTGGCATGGCCAAGATGGTGTGATGAGTATGAGTTTGGCTAAGGCCTGGTGGAGCAGTGCCACTCGTAGGAAAGTGTACATCAGAACCCCCAGCCATGGAAGCAGAAAGATGTCCAACAGGAAACCCGTCAGTCCCTCAAGGAACAGAAACAGGGGAATTCCTGTCCTGGTGAGTTGTAAATAGGTCCACGTGGGGAGATCCCTACTTCTGGGTGATCCTGTCTGCCATCTCGGGGGGAAGGGGGAGGAGAGAGAGACCACTTGTGGGAAGACAAACAGTTTCTGCTGAGGCAATCCGCCAGCACAGTCCCTGTACTGGGCAGATGTGCTGCAGTGAGATGCCTGACATAGCAAACAACCAATAGTCTTGCAGCACCGTAGAGACAAACAAAACATGTCAATGGGATCTGTGCTGCAAGACCATTTGTTGTTTTTCAGTTTTTCCAGTTAGACTAACTTGGCTCCCCCTCTGAAGCTCATCCCAAACACAGACGTCCCAGAGACAGAGAGGTTCCTGACAAGGCTGAGGAGCTGGCTTCATCTTCGTTGTTGATATAAAACATTATGGCAGTGTTGTCCCTTAGGACTTGAACCATGCTCACTTGGAAGTGGGACTGAAAAGCTCTGCAGGCCAACCAAACTGCCCTGAGCTCCTTGATATTTATGTGGAGGGAGTGCTCGGCCCTCAGCAAGGGTCCTTGAGATCCCTCAGGTAGCCTCTCCATCTGAGATATAAAGCATTGGACACCAGAGTCCGCAACAGAGAGGAGGACAAAGACAACGTCCTCCAAGGCCGACACAGGATCTAGCCACCAGGCCAGGGATGCACAAATATGGTCTGGCACTTTGACTACCAAGTCTAGTTCATGTCTGCTGGGAGGATAAATTAATGGCCACCATGCCTGCAATAGCCAGAGATGAGCTGGGCATGTCGAACCAGGTAAGAGTAGGCTGCCATAGGACCTAACAACCATAGACAGGCGCAGGCGGTAGAGGATGATCCCTTACATAGGAATTCCCTCTGAGCAGGCTTAGAAGCAGAACTCTGGGAGGAATGCCCTTGCGGTGGCGAGAACCATACTGATGAACTCCATGTCTGATGAACTCCATACTGATGAACTCCATGTCTCCATGAAGGGTTAACTTCTGCATGTTGAGTAAGAGGCCCAAGTCACAGCATGTGGCTTGTACCAGATCTAAGCTGCTCTGCAGTTGATCCTGCTGTCTGCCCCTAATGAGCCAGTTGTTGAGATAACAGATCTTGATGCCTCGGCATCTCACATACGCGGCTACTAAGACCATTCAGTTTGTAAAGATCTGCTGGGCTGAAGAAAGGCCAAAAGGGGAGCACCATAAATTGGAAATAGCACTGGCCTACTATGAAGCTTGGGAACCCTCTGTGTCCGAGGCAGATGGAGATGTGGAAACAAGTGTCTTTCAAATCAAGAGCAGCAAACAAGTCGTAGGGTTCAAGGGAGGATATACTAGAAGCCAGGGGCACCAGGTGAAACTTCAACTTTCAAGTGTTTGTTGAGCTGTTGCAAGTCCAGAATGAAACTTAGGCCCCTCTTGCCTTTGGGCTCAGGAAATAGCAGGTGTAGAACCCTTTCCCCCTTCTTCCACTTGTCTGATGTGGTGATTGAGGGCCTTGCTCTTCAAGATGGAGAAGTCCTCAGCCTCCATTGACCAGGGTGGAGCCAATGAAGCCTGGGCATGGTGGCTAACAATCTCTGTGGGATACTGGTGCTGGGAATGGCCCAGCTGGTGCCATGTTGACGAGTGTAACCAAGGTCTCAGCAATGGTGACCAATGGTGCGACATGACTTGTACTGACTGTGGGATAATCGTCTATCAAGGGGGAACTCCAGCATGAAGGCAGAGATGAAGAGCATGGTGCCCATGACTTGTATTGATGAGCTGCAGTCCTGGATCCATACAGAGACCAAGAGTTGTTTTGCTGTATTCAGGCTCACCCCCAATAGGAGATCCTCTCCTGCAGATTAACAGTTACACTGGCTTTTCCTTAGGTTCCTCCTATAGCCCGTCTATCAGAGCATGTAAAGTAAAAGTACAAACACACAAGTGTGCTGTAAAACAAGCCCTTTATTAACTAAGGGTAGAGGAGGAAGGGAAGGAAAGGGAGAAGGAGGATTAAACACTGTTGGAAAGTAGCGGTTGCACTCCCACCAAACACACATTCACGTAGATCAGTTTCTCCAAGTGGGCTGTAGGCTGCTTTGGGAAAGCTGCCAGCTGGGTTGCATTGCTCTGTTTACTGGGGCCCACAGTCACAGAGTCTCTCAGCTCCTATTGGCTCTGGTTTGCTGTTTCCAGCCATGGGATGCCACAGGAAGCAGCAGCCTGGGCCACGCCCCTTCTCAACAGGGATACCTTTAATAAAGATTTATACTCTATCATGTCCTTCCGTAATCTGACCGGGTGGTTTGCAACACTGCGACATTCGCTTGCCTTAGGCAAGGCCTTTCCCGCAGACTTGTCCTCCTGGAGGGCTCTAGCCAGATCCAGTGCTGCACACGGGGATGGTTGCAGCAAGAGCATCGATGCTCTTCTAGCACAGGGAGCGGAGAGGGTGTTGAGTACATCAGCGTGGACCACCTACCGTTCCCCATCACCAGTCCTGGGTCCCTCAGCTGGGTCCTTTGTCCAACAGCACCTGATCAGGGTTGTGCAGTGTCATCTTAACTTTCTTCTTCTGCACCAGTGATGGGGACTGGTGCCAGGAGGGCAGTGCCAGAACTGCACTATGCACCCAGGCCAGAAAAGTGGACGCTGTGTCAAGCCACGCTGGCTCTGAGGCTGGAGGAAGGGTGGCCTCCATCAAGAGGGCCCTTAATGGGATGTCATGCTCTGTGTTCTGGGATAAAAGTTCTTACAGTTACACCCTTTTATTAGGTAGGATTCCCCCTTGTGCAGGTTGCTAACAGGCATAGGCATGTTGCAGTCAGACCAGGGTATAAACCCAGAGGCAAAGACACATGAGCTGGGGGCAAAGTTCTCACTGGAACCCTAATGGACTAACACTTAACAAGTACCAACAACAAACCAAACCATTTTCAGCTGGAACTTGAGGTGCAGAGAGAAGAAGAACTGCTGAACACTTGTGAAGCAAGAGAAAGACCCTCTGACTGACATCGTGGGCAGTAAGAGACACTTGGAGGACACAGTGCCAGCAGTGTTTAATATACTGACACAAGCACAGGCTCCTGAGCAAGGTGAGGGGTGGCTCTACCCTCCAGGAGGAGGTGGGGCAGGGAGCAACCAGTCCTTAGCACCATCTGGAGCATGGTGCCCCCCCCCCCTCCCCACAGCCCTCAGAGCTGCACAGAGAGTATGGCGTGGCGCTCCGGTGGAGATTTAGAAGGCTGGGGCTTTCAGCAACCACCACTGATGCAGTAGCAGCAGCAGGGAGAGCAGGGCCCTTTTGAATTTCCAGGCCCTGGAGTAACTGTCCCCTTGTGCCCCTCTTACCCCAGCAGCACGTCTGCATGAGTGCAGCACACCAGAGGGCACCTCAGTCAATCCTACTGCTAAGGCAAAAGTCTCCAATAACCGGGCACATGGCACATACACATGGAGAATGGAATCAACATGAGCAAGCACTCGAAGAAGAAAAGACAATCTTACTTTTCAGTAAGAGTTAACACAACATTCAGGGTTTTTTTAATGAACACATTTTTTCAGAGACCTAAGTGGCACTTTTGTCAGTTAAGTTTACTTAAAACTAACATGTCTACAGCAATGGTTCACTCACTTATATCCACATCCAAAAGAAGCTATTAAACATGACATTTTGGAGAAGCAAATAAATAATCATATTGTATCCTTGTACAACTCGTTAAAAAACATGTGAAACGCTCCCAAAGACAGCTGTTCCAAAAAGACACCAACCCCATTTTTTGGCTATATTTTTTATTTACTTCACATACTATGAACATATACATTACATGCTACAAAAAATAAAAAAGTAAAATTTAACTGTCAAGAAAGTGTATAGTGTTATAATACAATGGCATGTGTTCATATATTTTTACTTCAAACTGGTTTGCTTAGCATCTTTCCCCAAAAAACCATTAAGAACATGAAGTGTTTTACTCAAATGATTAGAAATATTTGCATTAACAAGTACAATTGAAACAGATTAACAAGATTGAACAAGGTCATATATTAGTATAAAAGTCTGGGATTTATGGAAATGAAATACATATTAAAAAATAGCAGCCAAGTTGTACTTCGTTTAGTGTAATATAATGTGAAAATGCTCTAGGAGAACACAGTGTAGTTGAGCGTTCTGCTTTTCATGGTGTATTTCTAGAAACCATAATTATTCTAATTCTAGCACCTGCCTATGCACAATAAACCCAAATACTGAGAGAAACAACTAAAACTTGAATGACTACTAACTGTCGTATTAATCAGGTTTTTTTTTTGGGGGGGGGGGGGTGTAGGAAGTTGCGCAAAAGAGGGAACAAAGGCCATAAAACAATTCAATCTACATATTTATGAATCATTCAATTTTATCTTTCCTGGTTTAAGACCTTGGTGAGAGGTTGAAGTATCAATATCTTGTACAAATGCAGACTTATCCTGTAGGCCTGTTAGCTGATGAACAAACTTATATGTCATTTGAAAACTTAGTATATTAGGTAGCTAAGAAAAGCGGTTTCACAAGAACTTATGCTTCTAGAATAACAGCAGGTATTAAGACTTTTGTGGGGATGATTGTTTTTCTGCTCTGTCACAGGTTATAATAAATGTAAAGTATTTTCAATTATATAGGCTTCACAAACACATAGCTACATAGTAATATGTTTGCATTCTTTAGTTTAAATGATTGTATAGGGCATTTATTTAGCAATAAAAATTCTGTTATACCACCTCCCCATGTTAAAATATAACCTGCGTAGTAAGCCCATGTATTTCCTTAAAGGAAACTCTGTTATCCACAAAAGTTCGGGAGTGGAATCTTGTAGACATGACTAAGCATGTGCAGGATGATTTAATTATGATTGGAAGAATCAGTTGAAATGGACTACATTGTGTTACCTTACTGAGAACATAACTCGCTTGCTTTTTTTTTTTTGGCAAAAGGTGATGAAAAATATATAATCTATGAGCAATTAATTCTTATGTAAAGATACCAAATTTAGAGATTGCCTGTATCAAGTATTCAATTCCCATAAGTAGCAAGATCAGGAAAAAATATGAATTAAATGTTAAGAAACTAACATTTTAACAGCCCATGATTAGCTCATCTTTAAGCACATTCAGTACTAACTCAGAAGCAGTCCCATAGTCAAGGACTGACGCCATAGCATCCCAACTATAATATCAAGTTAGATTAGAAATGCAGTCACTTAATTACTTCTCTCCATCAAGGAACTGACAAAAACAGATGAGTTGTAAGTTTTCTACAGAGGGTTTAGTGATACTTTACAAAAAAAAAATCAATGTTTATTAGGATTTATCTACAGTAATCTGCCCCTACCTGAAAATTGGATATACTGATCAATTAGTTCTAAGGTAGCGGAAGTACGTAACAGTTTTATTCTTTCCAGCATGTAATAGTTTTGAGGTAAAGTGTTATCAGTATTCTATTTTCTGGACCCATGCCTCTCAGCAGTAGCCTCTTTCATAGGAGCTAGCCCTTGAAACATTTACAACTGTTCAGAGACATTCTAGTGGTATTTAACTATTTGTTTCATGTCTAAGAGGTCTTTCAGCTTTATGGCATTTAGAAAAATCCTGTTTAAAATGTAGCCACAAATGTTACAAAATAACTTTGAATATTTGTGTCACTAGATCGCTGTATTTGGAGAACTTACAGACACAGGCAAGAGATAGTTACTTCATTGTTTTAATTTACAAAAATTACTGCTTCCATTCTGATTTTAATGTTAAAAAAATGAGAATGATTAGTAGAAAAAGTTGAAGATTCAAGTAGTGCATAACATAACCTAGTCAATGAACTGATTTTTATCATTAGCTATGAAGTAGTAGTTTACTTTATTATGCCTTTTTATAATCAGTCCAGAAGCACGTAAGTATTTTCTATTAGTTTATTACAAATAAAACCTTCTCATGAATTTACCATCAAATGCTTTACAGATGGAAACAAGCAGAGCAGTTCCAAAAGTTATTTTAAAATAAAGATAATATTTGGTTTGTTAGTTCAAGACATTTTACACTGATTTACTCTTGCCAATGAATAAAACTATTCACTAAGGATAAAGGAGTTATGAAACTGTCCCAATATAATTTAATTTTCTCTCTTACAACTGGCTAATATTCTCTGTCACTTTTTCAGAGCAATGCTGCATATTTTGGTATGTTTATGAATTAATGAGTAAAGTGCTAGGCACGTATTTGTCAGCATTGGTATGGAGGTCTACAATTCCTTAAAACAGTATTTTTGGGTAAAAAAATATCAGGATGTGTTAATATAACATCTCAACTTGAAGTTAGCTACTAGCAAAGTTTGAAGCAACAGTACTAAAGAAACCCATCTCTAGTGTCCTCAAACTCTTCTGAAGCCCTGAAAGAGGATTTGATCTCATTTACCATTGAAATGGTAGTTATCAGTAAATCACAAAGCTATCCCAATGTATGTTCTACATCTAAAAAGATTATTTGCATGGTGCAAAACATTAGGGCAAAGAAAGTAAGAATGAAAACAAAGGCAAAAGCTCCAGGATTAACTGGTTGTGAAATTCCTACCTATACATTGAATTTTCTAAGGTTGATTTGCATTGCCTGTGGAAGCAGCAACATAAGCAATGGGAATGGAGAAAGCTAAAACTCTAATCAACAGATGTATTGCTGCTTTCTCTACCTGCTGCTGCAAGTAAGGTACAGTGCAGGCATTATTATCAGCTATCATGTACTAGTTCTGCCATTTGACACACAGGTTATTTAGTTTCGTACCCTGAATAACACAAGTCTTGATTAAGGAATGGTGGTGTTCAGTCCCATGGGTTTGCAGGTATCAGAATGCTTGTATACGCAAAACTCCTTTCAACATCTGTAGGAACACAGTCTAAATGGCAGCTGCAGTAAAATACAGTGAGACCGTTCCCATCTGTAAGGAAAATTGTTGAGCCACACTCAGCTGAAGTCCTCATCAGGGTTCTGTTGGTCCAGCAGGCGGACATGCGTGAACGGAAAGTGACCACGTTTACCATTGCACTCGCCTTCCCACTGACCACTCACATTAATCTTTGTGACCTTAACCAGCTCACCGACCTGCAGGACAAGAACAAGTGAATGGTTATTACACCGTGCAGAGGAGGTTTAACACCTTGTTACCCTCATTTTGGTGCTGGCACTCTCCAATGGAAAATGCTACTTGCAGTCGGAAATAGTCTTTGGCAGAATAGCCTAATCCACATTATTAAGCTCCTTAGGAAAGCAGAAGAGCAGAGAGAGAAATGCAGCAGTGTAAGGACAGAAGACATCTACAGTGAACATTCCCTGCACCAGTCTCTTTCAGTGTGTTCTTGTGGCCCTCCTGTCATGGTAAATGAATAACTGCTGAACTAGCATTAGATACATGCATTAATCACGGGGGGACCGATAACTGAACGTAAGAATGACAATGGTTTGCAAGTGTCCAAAGGAAATGCATTACTACACTGGAAACAGAACAGCACTGTAAAAAGAGACCCCTCAAATTCAACTGAAAGGTTGTACAAAATGTTTTAAGAAATAATAGATCAGATACAAGCCCTGCTCAGGTGCCAACAATTCCTCAATGGCATCTTGCAGCACCCTGAGCATAAAAGTAAGTAAAAACAACAAATAGTCTAATAGCACCTTAAAGACTGAAAACATATAGATGGTATCATGAGCTTTTGTGAGCACAACCCAAGAAGTGGCTTGAGCCCACGAAAGCTCATGATACCATCTACATGTTTTGTCAGTCTTTAAGGTGCTACTAGACTATTTGTTGTTGTTTAAGTTTTCCTGTTACAGACTAACTCGGCTCCCCTTCTGAAGCTTATAAAATTTAGTGACAATGACAGCTAAAGTGCAGTGGTGACGTTCTCTGGTTTAGGAGAACAAGTATCAAATTTTAATAGTAATAAAGGGCAGTATTTATAGCATCTTCCATATGACTAAGCACTTCACAAACATTAAGACTCAGTCAGGTGTATGGTAAGCATTATCCACACTTGACAGACAGGAAAAAAGCAGAGAACTATTAGGTGATTTGCCCAAAGTTGTACAGTGAGTCACACCTTGCAAAATTAAATCACACTTACTATTTTAAGTGTTGCTCAACACAGAAGGAGTGAGGTAATATCTTTAAAGGGCCACCTTTTTTGTGAAATTTACCAGCTCCACCAACAAGTAAATTATTACACAATGCAGAAAACTATTTGATTTCTTGTTACCCTAGTTTAGTACAGAGATCTGATTAATGCTATAGACTGCATGCATTCCCTTCCCTCCCCCCTCCCCCAGAACATTTTTAGCAAGTTGGCCAGCAGCCCAGTTCAGTCCCGGCCCGCACCAGGTCTGAGCTCAGACCCTCCTCCCAGTCAAGCACTGTTGCCACCTCATGCTGCTGCCTCTCTATCAGAGGCAGCAGCACAGGGCGACAAGCAGCCAGTCCATGAGGGAAGCTGGCTTTTAAACTGGCTCCCCTGGCAGACCAGGTCCCACCTGGCAGGGGGCTCCTCAAGAGTGGGACTGAAGCGCACTGGCTGCTGGCCTCATCTCCAGATACTACAGAATAGCCAAGTAACCTATAAGAATCCACGAGGTTAATCCACTATTCAATTAACTGATAATTAACATCCGTAGTTTGGTACTGTTCATACTGGTACTTTTCTATGAAAAGGGCTCACTTGCAGTCTCAAACAGGTCAAAAGCATGTGTGTCTCACCAGCAGAAGCTAGTCCTTGTGTTTCTAATATCCTGGAATCCACATGGCTCCCACTACACTGCGGATCAATTAATACGGCAGATATTTGATTACATACAAAAACTGATAATGTAATTTATTTGCAAAATCAAGCCCTTAAGAAATGGGAAATGCCAGATGTAAGACTGCTTGTGAGACTTTATTTCTACTCACTTGTGCACACATATTATGATAGTCGTTATTACATTACAAACACTATTTTATCCTCAGGATTCATCGAATTCAATGCACAGGATGGATGATGCTCAGGGAATGCAATAGATGTTTAAGACAAGAAGGAACCTTTATAATTATCTAATCTAACCACTACATGCAGACCTATGTCTTGTTGATTGCTTATCAACCGAATGCCACACTGAATATGTAGTTATGAATTTACTTATGGGCTCTATTACGATGTTTTTGTGAGCATCACAAACATTAATTTACCTTCATAACTACTCTCTGAGAAAGGATATCATTATTCCCATTTGACAGACAGGAAATCAAGACACAGGGAGAAAGCCAAGAATTTGCAAATGTCTACTAATTTTCTGTGTCTTATTAGAGATGATATTTAGAGTATTGGAATTGTTATAGTAATTCTATGTGTTTCTTAACACTGTACAGATATTAATGTATACATCTTCAACAACCCCGAGTATCAGATGGGCAAGTTATATTTATCCCCATTTTACAGAGGAGAAAATAGAAAAATAATGTGGCAGAAACTCAGGACCACCTAATTTTCAATTCGAGCATCACTGCTCCAAACGAGTTTACTAACCAGAATTGCTCAGCACCTGAGCTGTATTTCAGCTGTGGTCGTTGAGCATTCAGCCCTTCTGGAAATCACCTGCTACAATCGGTTCTTCACACAATGCACAATCAACACACAGCTTTCAGCACTGTCGCACACGCTTTACAAAGCTGGATTAGGCTATTTGACAGTGTAGTCAAGCACTAATATTTGGCACATAGACACCCAGTATCAGTAAGTGGCTGAGATTTGGGTCCGGGTTCTACTTGCACCTTTGTAGTCTGTGGTATTTCTCATTGGACCAAGCCTCCCAGACTGGGTTGATGGATCTGAGTAAGCAGGGCAGGTTGCTGTGTAGACATAACCCTATAAGGCTTTGTTCAGTAAAAAAAAGGTTGTGAAGGGGACAGTATTGTTACTACGAGTTGGTAGAAATTAGATTAGAATTAATGATCTTCTAGTTCTCTGTACAGTTTGTTTTCCCAAGCCCAGAGGTAATTTGACTGCGTTCGTACAGACGCAGCAGCAGTGTGCTGTTAGACATGGATGATCCATTTGGCTGTGTTCCATCCTCAATTTCTTGTTTGTGTGCACACTACTACTGTGAAAAACCAGGACAACAGCACATGCATAGTGACAATAGAATCCTGAAGGGGTACAGCAGCAAGACAAAAAATAAGCTGCAGCTTGTGAAGCATAGTCAGGCAATGGCTGGTTCTCACCAGCTTATAACTTTGACAAATGCAAACAGATTTTCATGAGGCCAACAAAAGCTTCCTCCTTACTCCCAAGGCTATCATCCTCTAAATGTATGTTTGCTCCAACCCATGGTTGTATTAGAGTTCTTTAGAAAAAAACAGTAAGATTGTTATTTTTAAGTAACAGAAAGTTTTAGGCACCCTACAAAAAGGATTGCTGCTGCTTCCCAGTACCCACCCATGGATGTTTCCATTTCATGTAATTAGTGATGGATTATCCGTTGTGCCAAGGCACCTTCTCCATCTCATCAGCTTCCCCCTTTGGTGAAACAGGCCTGGGGTAAATCAACCGCTGCTTGCCTCACTAAGCAGCCTTTGTCTTTCCCCTTCTGCATTCCTCTGGCTGAATGGCCTGGTCAGGCATCAGGGCAGGTCTAAGGGGTGATGCTCCGACAAACAGAAGGAACTTCACTAGACACAAACACAAAGGGAGACGCTCTCCCCTCCCTCCTCGCTGGGGCTGGGTATCATCCTGGGCTTTCCCCTAGGGAGGCCCCCCTCCCCAGCAGATACTCAGGCTTATCCATTTCCCTGGGCAGAAGCACAACCACTGCACCCCCAAAGAGGCTTAGGCCCCTACTGACACAGCCTCTGCCTCAATGGGGGGGAGGGGGGAGGAGTGAGAGAGAGTGGAGAAGAGTTAAAAAGGTCTCAGACAGCCCTTTGTTGGATTCAGGTGTTCTTAACTGATCTGAGATAACCCCCTTCTCAGCTGATAGGGAAGAGGGCCTTTAACATTCATGGGCTTACAGCTTCCCAGATTCTCTTGCAGCTAGCCAGCCTGACTGTCACACTGTTTGGGAGTCCAAATATGCCTGAACAGCCAAAGGGGGGTAATTTTTTTTTCAGCCTCTGATCAATTATCGGCTAATGAATTATCAAGCTATGAATACTTAACTAGCATAGTTACAAATTTCTTGACCTCAAGGATTATACCTTGACAAAGTTTACTGGCTTTGTAGCTAGGTCAAAACTCAGTGATCCAGGCAGGCTGAATCTGTGAGAACAGATTTGGACTCATGATATTGCAATAAACTAGGTAAATACAACTTAGATGGGGCTACTATAAGGTGGGTGCATAACTGGCTAGATAACCGTACTCAGAGAGTAGTTATTAATGGTTCACAATCCTGCTGGAAAGGCATAACAAGTGGGGTTCCGCAGAGGTCAGTTTTGGGACTGGTTCTGTTTAATATCCTCATCAACGATTTAGATATTGGTATAGAAAGTACGCTTATTAAGTTTGCAGATGATACCAAGCTGGGAGGGGTTGCAACTAATCTGGAGGATAGGATCGTAATTCAAAATGACCTGGACAAATTGGAGAAACGGTCTGAGGTAAATAGGGTGAAGTTTAATAAAGACAAATACAAAGTGCTCCACTTAGGAAGGAACAATCAGTTTCACACATAGAGAATGGGAAGCGACTGTCTGGGAAGGAGTTCGGCAGAAAGATCTAGGGGCTATAGTGGACCACAAGTTGAATATGAGTCAGCAGTATGATGCTGTTGCAAAGAAAGCAAACATGATTCTGGGATGCATTAACAGGTGTGTTGTGAGCAAGACACAAGAAGTCATTCTTCCGCTCTACTCTGTGCTGATTAGGCCTAAATTGGAGTATTGTTCCGGTTCTGGGCACCACATTTCAAGAAGATTGTGGAGAAATTGGAGAGGGTCCAGAGAAGAGCAACGAGAATGATTAAAGGTCTAGAGAACATGACCAATGAGGGAAGGCTGAAGGAATTGGGTTTGTTTAGTTTGGAAAAGAGAAGATTGAGGGGGGACATGATAGCCGTTTTCAGGTATCTAAAAGGGTGTCACAAAGAGGAGGGAGAAAACTTGTTCATCTTGGCCTCTGGGGATAGAACAAGAAGCAATGGGCTTAAACTGCAGCAAGGGAGGTTTAGGTTGGACATTAGGAAAAAGTTCCTAACTGTCAGGGTGGTCAAACACTGGAATAAATTGCCCAGGGAGGTTGTGGAATCCCCATCTCTGGAGATATTGAAGAGTAGGTTGGATAAATGTCTATCAGGGATGGTCTAGACAGTATTGGGTCCTGCCATGAGGGAAGGGGACTGGACTCGATGACCTCTCGAGGTCCCTTCCAGTCCTTGTGTTCTATGATTACAGATCACCTTGCTGCTTCTATAGCAGTCACCACACTAGAGTACAGCATCTGAATTTGCTGGTAGACTGCCTTCAACTTCTTACTGGCAGCCTTGTGCTGTTAGACCTCTGAAGTTTTTCAAGCCCTAGATGTAATGTGTGTCTTGTAGGGCTTTAGTTACATTGTTTGGCTAAGAACACTGGTGGATTAAAAGTGATTTAAAAGACTTGACAATGAAAATTTCTGAATTGTGAAATGGGGGACAAAGAGTGTGCATCTAGTAAGATACCATACTGATAAAAATTAGCGCTGGATTTATTTAACTGCTTGGTTATGCAGGAGATCCACACAACTGCAATTTATAATTATGAAATTGAAAGGAATTAAACACCAGAGAGGTGAGAGAATAAAAAAGGGCCCTAGTGATTAGAAACTTGGGGGGAAAATAAAACAAACAAAAATCTTGGGAAAATGCAGGCAGGGAAAAAAATCTTAACCCCTAATTACTATGGAGGGATGTGAATGATTGACCAGTTAACTGGTAAGTATCGCCCTTACTGGGTGATGTTTAGTGGTTATGGTTAACCGGCAGGGACTGAAGCAGCCCTGTGCTTGCCATGGGCAGGGGGCGCTCCAGCCTAACTGGAAGAGTCTCTGTCCGTAGTGGGCCCCGCCCAGCTGGAGAAGTCCCTGCCCACTGTGTGTGGGGGGAAGCTGCTCCTGCCTACGCATGGTAGGCAGGGAGGCCACTCACCCCCATTTAAGTGCTTAACCAGTAAAACATAACGTTTAACCAGTTAACTGACTAAATGGGATTTTACGTCTCTATTACTAAGAATCTGGGAAAACAGTAATGTTGACGGATACATTGGAATAATAGTGGATAATGAATTGCACAAGGCTTTACAGTGTGAGGCAAGAGCCCAGAAGAATGACCCAAAGTTGTTGAGCCTGTGGAATGTTGATACAATTTGCTCACCACATAGATCACTACAGTTCACTGACAACTTTTGTCAGATGAAATACAGAGACAGGCAAATTAATACTGATATTAAGGAATACACTTTGAATCCATCCATTAACAGCACAGACGTCTCACAATAAAAGTAGAAAATTCATTCCTCCAATATCTCCATACATCATGGGTTCCCAAACTAGGAGGCATGAAGAAATTCCAGGAGGGGCACGAGGCGACCCAGCCTCCCCCACCCCAATCAAGTTTTACTGCCCTGTTCAGTTCCTTTTTTCACTCAACAAGTTTCGCTGCTATCGGGGGGGGGGGCGGCGGCGCCATGAGGTTTTTTCAAAAATCAAAAAGGGGGGTCATGATGCCAAAAAAGTTTGGGAACCACTGCCATAAACCATGGCCAGAAGACCTATCCTGTATAGTGAGCAGCCTAATTAACCCAGACTGAATAATCAAAACATTGAAGGAAAAAGTGCTAACCCTACTTTAAGAAAAGAGCAAAAAATGAGAGGAATTCATCACTAAAGCAGAAAACTTTAAACCAAACGAGAGTGTATTAGTCATTTAATCATCTGTGTGGAGTATGGCCCAAAATCACAACCAAGCCCTGAGAAATAAGGGACTCTCTAAAGGCAGGGGGGATGGGGGGGATAGGGCATTCATCTTGAGAGCACAGGGTAGTGGGCTCAAGTCCTGCCCCCCCCCCCCAAGCAAAACAGATCCATGTCCTGCACTTGTATTCAGTCAAGTGAATGGCAATAAAGAACATTACCTACTTCTAATGAAAATCAAAATGCCCTTTCCACAGAAAAGCAAGCCTGCCAACCTTCCTGACAAATGAAATGTTCTGTCTAAACCTCAAGAAGCCAATGCTATTAAAATGTTTTATTTGCATTACAAATGTCACAAATCACAAGCCCATTACGATAACTCTGTGTTTGTACGTGACCTAACAATGTCGGTATAAAATGAGGCAATAGGTGGTCTCATAATAGCAGATAAAGAAAATTTCCAATTTCTAGTCAAAATCATTCAGAGATAAGAAATCTGAACTCCAATAACATGCGATAATGTTAACCATCAGGATGGCTTGCACACCTGTCATATCTGGATCCACATGCTAAACTTAATTGTTGGCTTAGAAGTAGGCACGGTACATAAATGATTTTGCTCTCCTGTTCTTACTGCCTCTTCTTCTTGGCCTGGGTGGGCAAACTCCAGCCTACGAGCCGGATCTGGTCTGCAAGGTTAGTCCTTGGCAGGCCCCTACCTCCATGTCCCAGTCTCCTACCACTCCAATTGGCTGCAAACAGCCAATGACTGCCTGGTACCTGCAGAGGCGGAGATAAATATAGCAGCGGTAGCTCAGCAGAGACTAACCCTAGAAGGCTGCTGGTTTTTTATTTCCTGTCCCTGTTTTAGGCAAAGACCAAACCCTTCCTTCTTCCACACAAGGGAAAGGGGCCAAAACTCTCGTGGAAACTCTTGGATTATTTGCATTTCCAAGAAAGGCAAAACACAAAGCTGATGAGCTGGTAGAAGAACAAGACCTTGCTGACCAAAACAGAGACAAGCACAAGACAACAGGAGGCTAGAACAATGCTAGATGCAAAAAAATCTGTTGCTAGTAAAAAACCAGAGACAGACTAAACACCACCAGACTCCAAGAGCATGCAATATCTGCCAACATGCTGAATTCACTGCAATTAGGCTTCACACTAGGACATAGCCCAGAGGGGGACAAATGGTGATTGGCGGTCAGTTTTACAAAGGTATTTAGGCTCTAACATTGCAGACAGACATCTAAAGATTTTACCAATGTGTTGTAATCAAGTTTAAGTACTTCCTCTGATTAAATCTTCTGTTTTAGATGGGACAGTACGCAAATCTCAGAAGGGATCATTGGAAATGGAGTGACAGTTCTGAAGAGGGACAATGCAGAGCACAACACAGGGGCAGTGGCAAAGGTGGTTTGCATCTTTCCTATCCTGGGATTGCTGTGGTTCAGTTCAGCTCCTCCTGCAGGTTAGGGTAGCCATGAGGGCATTGCAGCGCCTGATGGTGAATAAAGGACTAGCACCAACCAGGGAACAGATGGATCCAAGGGATAACCTCAGCCATGCCCACCACTGACCTCCTGCCAGTACCAGAGCACCCTCTGTGCTTGGGGCAGCACAAGGACAATGGACCCAGCTCGAAGCTGTCCGAGTTCCATTGTGCTGGAGGTATTCTCAAGAGGCTGAATGGGTGCTCTGCCATCCGTCTGGGCTGGCAACCTGAAAAAGGTGTTGAGAGACCACAGCAAATATGGATCAATGTGTTTGGATGGCAAGAAAGGACAGACAAAACTTGAGATAAGCTATAATTGAATTCTAGATAAAACACACAACAAATCAGATCATTTAGTTTGAGGGTTTTTTAATATTATAAATCTCAAAGAATAAGTAGTAACTTATGCTTGGCACTTGTTTACCTTTGTGGAAGTTTGCCATTGCCCATTGCTCACAAGCATGTCTACAAGAACATGAAAAGGCCACGTTAAGTGTATTATGTATTTCAAATAGCAACCCGAGTCAGTGAAGTAAGAGTCACCATTCCCAAAACACACTTAACTTACTGTACAGAATTAAGAAAAACACTTGTACTGGTTTAGGGACTGTCACTGAAGGTTGTTAAAAGGGGAGATTTCTATATTTAAGTATTTTGTCACTGTTCCACTACCTCCATGTAATGAATTGAACTGTCTCTCATTTGGATCTGACCTGCAGTAATACATCCTAGCTTTCTAGATTGGTAAAGCAAAGTAAGACTGAACATTTTTTTCACCTCATTGGAAAGTAAGTACAATCAAAGCTTCCAAGCTATTACAATAGCTTTTAATTTAAGCTAATGATTTAAGTCTCAATAACCAAAGTTAAGTTGGACCATCTTAAACCAGCTTTAAAACTTGGCAATCCAATGATTTGTTTCAAACATCTGTTTGAAAAGTAAGGTAATATACAACATAAAACAGGTTATTTAAATGCTCTGTTTTGTTTAGACATCTTTAAAGAATTGCTTTACAGAGTTTCTGTATTCCATTGGTGGAGAATTGGGAAACATTTATTTTTATAAAAGAATATGAACTGCTCTGTTTTCCCTCTCACCTTGTATTGTTATCTAAGGCAATGAGGTGAATTACCTTCTTGAAAGAGGACAAAACTGAAGGGAAGTCAACTAAAGAGGAATGAAGTATTAGGAACCTATGTCTCTAAGGGTAATTACTGCACATCTCTAACAGGTACACAAGTTTGCAGAAGCACTACACCCTGGGGAAAGGGCATATATGGGTTCTGACCTAAGGATGTTAAAATGTGGTTAATTGACTAGTTGATGGAATTTCCATCCATTAGTGGACAGGCACTTCCACATTCCTCCTTTGAAATGTACAAGAGCTCCAGCAGGGGCTCTTGTACATTTCAAAGGAGGAATGCAGAACTCCATGTACAGCCCTGGCCAGCAGGAAGTCCCACTGACTCCAGGCTGCACTTGGGTGGCCTGCTTTGAAATGCACAAGAGTCCTGCGGGGGCTCTTGTGCATTTCAAAGCCATGGAGGCCAGGGTCAGCAGGGGACTCTCAATCCCCCACTGACTCCGGGCTCCATGCTATGGGCTCCCCTGCCCCTTTGAACTGCGCGCCCCCAGCGCCGAGCCCAGCTAAGGAGAAACAAGCTGGGGTGGGTTTACGAAGACAAAGTTGGCAGCAGGATGGGGCTACAGGAAAGCAGCCTCTGGGAGAAGGGAGGAGTGTTTGAGTACTAGAACGCCATTGCTGGGAGGAAGGAGATTTGGGGCTGGCAAACCCAGAGAAGCAGTGGCACCAGAAGGTTAGGAAAGGATCAGGGAAGACAGTCCAGTCCAGAATGGAACAGAGCTTTGCTGATGTTCAGAGGACCCCTTAGCTGGAACTTGGAGTAGAGTGTGGGCTCTGGTTGCTCGGTCCACCACTGGGGCAGTGGCACTGGCAGGGCAGGGAATGGGAAGACTGTACCTGTTCACAAGAAGAGACTCTGACAACCCAGAAGGGGAGGACACATTTGACTTGATCATAGAGCTGAGCCTCAAACACAAAGCCTCTTGCCTTGATGAGAGAAGGTAGGGTGTGTGGTGAGACCAAATGGAGCCATTGGACCTGGAATCAGCTACACCCCAGAGTAACCCAGAGGCGGCACACTAATGGTATGCAGACCCTGTGACACTACAGCAGGAGCGGGGAACCTTTTTAGGGTCAAGGGCCACTGACCCACAAGGGGGGAGGGGGAATCAATCAGGGGCCACACACAAGTGAGAAATAAAAGGAAAAAAAACCCAAACCCTCACTGACGTGGCCCCAACCACGGAGCAGAAAGACACTCTCCACATTCCCCTTAAACACCAGAGCCTAGGGGGGCCCAGGCTAGTAGATTTTGTGTGCTCCAGACCCTGGGGGTTTTGCGGAGGGGCTGGAGTGCCAGCATGAGCTCTCCAATGCTAAGGGGGGGAGCCCTGAGCCCAGGGACTGGAGCCAGGCAAGCCAGAAGCCACATCCAGCCCCTGGGCCTTGGGTTCCCCACCCCTTCACTATAGGTTTGTGGCTTTAACTAGGAAGGAAAACTGTGCTGGGTGTAAGTGGCTTAAATTAGCTTAGAACAGGAGAGAAATGGTATCCATGGAATGTCTTTTACTTACAAAATATGGCAGACAAGTGATTTATCATTAAGGGATGAGTGTCCAGTCCCATGAACTCAACAACTGGAAGATCTGCCAAGGCACCTGCAGGTAATTTGTCCCTTGAGCTGCACAAGAGAGCCTAAATGTTTAGTGCTTCCAGTCTCACGTTCCATGACCAAAAAACACACAAGCTTTTAATGTACATTTTCTTTAGAGATGAATTCTCCTCGCCTACAGACAACCCCCTAACCGCAAACAAATTCTTTCCAGTAACCACGCAGCATACCTCCATCATACACATCCAGGAATCCACCCCTGCAATTAACCCCAGTGCCAACTCTGTCCACATATCTACACAAGTGATTTCATCACTGGACCCGACTGCACCAGCCACTACATCAGGGGTTCATTTAACAGCAATCCACTAATGTGATCTATGCCATCAAATACCAGCAATGCCCCTCTGCCATGTATATTGGCCAAACTGGACAGTCTTTACAGGAAAGAATCAATGGACACAAATCAGATATCTGAAAAGGCAACACACAGAAACCTGTTGGAGAACACTTGAACCTGCCCGAGCACTCATTAATGGATCTCAAAGTCACCGCGATGTTTCAGGCCAATTAAACAAGCCAAATACAGAGGGAAGTTGGAACTTAACTTCATTTACAGGTTTGGGACTCATCACAAAGATCTGAATAAAGACATTACCTGGCTAGCACATTACCTTCCACATCCAAATGACAACCAACCAAACAATGGGTACTTACGAACAATTTGCACATTCTCTATAAGCTTTATGTAACATGAACACTCTAATTCTCTATTTTTTCCCCTTCTATTCCCCCCCCACCACCACCACCACTCATCCCCTATTTATTTTGGAACTGGACTTTTAATACTCCATTCATCTGAAAAGTGGGTACCCAAGAAAGCTCACGATACCATCTACAGGTTTTGTTAGTCTTTAAGGTGCTGCTAGACTTTTTTTTTTTTTGGTAGGGGTTTTTTTTTTAGTTTTTCCCAATTACAGACTAACTTGGCTACCCCTCTGAAGCTTTCTTTATAATTAATTTGCTTACAAGCTTTAACGCTACACTGGAATTTTCCCTTAAATGTGAACTAAACCTAAAGAAGGAAATGCAGAAATGTGTGCTGAATGTACCCACTAAAAAGGCTTCTATAGATATTGGAGAACATGGTGTCACAACACATATTTTTTAAATTTCACTGAATTTGGGGAAAAAAATCTCATTCTTCTTGGTTTCCTAGAGATGCCATAGCTTCAATGTCAGAGCTCATGTAATAGCTAACATCTGGCACCTATGATCGTCCTATGTGCACTCTGGCCAACTTGTATCTTTAGGACACACAATTTTCTGGGTTATTCATCTAATATTTGATTAACACCACAATACTTCTGCTGTTGCTATGAGCCTATGACAGCATTTTTAAATAATAATGTAATTATGTACAGTGTCCACATCACTGATGTACTTCAGTATATTTTATACTATGCACATACCACACCAAAACTAAACATGAGAATGGGGAGTGCCTCCTCTGTGCCTCTCCACAGAAACTGTCTCAGCTTCCATGAAAGGACCCAAGATGGTGGGCAACAGGAAGCAGGTTCCACAGCATGTCTTACCACTGAAAATGCCCTACTCCCAATTCCCTTAAGCTTTACTTCAAGATGAATTAGTTGAAGTGTGTCTATACAGTATTCTTATTTCCTTGGTATTTCATTTTAAAAGAAAAAAGTATGCACATATGATTAGAATGTACAATCAGTACAATCAAAAAATGATTCAGCAGTGATGCATCAAGAAACATCCTGCATCCACTTGTCCCAGTGTTTTCCATATGTAGTGTTACCAGGACCACTTGACACACAGGGCCTTGGTAAAAGAGCTATCACCTAAAGGGTTCTACATCAACCACATGAATGATCAGCATCACCTCAGTGTGTTATTAAGGAAGATGATATATGAATCCTGCTATAGAACTATTTGAGTTATTCATCTGGAGGTGTGGGAGAGAAGTCAGCATGCCCACATAGGACTGGAAAGAGACTGTGCCCAAGTATTCAAACTAACCAGTTTATGAACTCTTAACATTGTTATTGGAAAAAAAATCCCAGAAGCACAAAGCTGTGAATAAGAACGCGATGAGGAAGCGTTGATATATTAGTAATGCTTGAAGTGGAATAGGTTATTTGTTCAGTACATTTAATACCTTAAACATTTTATAGTATAAATTATGAGTAGGTTTCAAAACAACAAACTAGTTATTAGTTTTACATCAAGAGTAATATTACAATGCTTTCTCTCTCTCTCTACATCACTACAAAGGCTATGTGTTTGAAGGGAAATCCCTTGAATAGAGCTCTTCTTTCTAATTTTTGCCCATTATGTACCTCCAAAGCCAAGGCTGTCTTGTCGTAGGCATTAGGGACTCGCTTCTGGATAACCCGGGCATAAATAGGGCCATTCTGAAGGTTAGGGAGCGGAGTGTTGATGCTGGGTTGGGCATAGGGCCCTGGCTCCGGCCCACCCAGTGGCTGTGGGTGGGAACTATCCTGGTTACCTCCAATCAGAGCAGATACTGAAGCAGAGGAAGGTCTATACTTCTCCACGTAAGGAACAGGTATCATTCCCCTCTTTCCATCGCTGTCTTCTGCATTCCACCATTGCTCTTCAGGCTTATCCCGGATTCTCAGTATGTCTCCTTTCTTAAATGGAAGATCTTCCTCATCATTTCCATTAAAGTCAAAGAGAGCTCGCACATATTCAGCCTCTTCCTGCCTCAGTATAACTCCACTATTCTGTCTGGATTTGGAAACAGGTTCTATCAAAGTTGTAGTGTCCAAATAGTGTATTTTGTAGAATTCCAATAAAGACGGTAATGAATCAAATTCTTGGTCACCTATTCGAAATCTGCAGGGATTCAACCCTAAAAGAAAAAAGGCCACATATTATTAGAGAGAATTTAACAAAAATGTGAAAAGCTGAATTTTAATCTCTATGAAAATTACTAAAGTTTATAGATAAATAATTTGAAGAATTAGATGCTTTAGGGTAGGGATGTTAAATATTGGTTAATTGAAAAGTTGAGTAACCTCATTAATTCTTATTGGTTAGTTGACTATTCTATAGTGCCTACGGGTGGGGCTGGCAGCCAATGCACTCTGGCTTCACTCCTGGGGGAATCCCCTGCCACTCTGTGGGGAGTGCCAGGCGGGAGCAGATCTGCCAGGCGGGAGCAGATCTGCAAGAAGAGCCAGTTTAAAAACCAGCTCCCGTTGTGGACCGGCTGCTTGTCGCCCTATGCTGGTGCCTCTGATAAAGGAAGCAGAGCAGGGTGGCAGCAGCCCCTGTCCAGGGAGGGAAATGCGTGTAGTCTACAGCGCAAGCTTTTGCTTATCAGATAATCGGTTAATCGACTAAACTGTTACATCCCTACTTGAGGGTAGGGTTT
Organism: Pelodiscus sinensis; assembly: GCF_052426305.1. Taxonomy (NCBI): domain Eukaryota; kingdom Metazoa; phylum Chordata; order Testudines; family Trionychidae; genus Pelodiscus; species Pelodiscus sinensis. The sequence goes on along the minus strand of NC_143072.1, from coordinate 26,963,906 downwards.
TCCATTTTATTTAACCTTTGTGCAATGCCCTTTTCACGTATTACTACCTTTAATAATCAAAATCCCCTCCACTTGTTCATAGTTAATGATTTGTACAGATGCATACATGGAAGAAAACTGAAGGTTGTTTTGTTAGAATAATGAAATGTATAGTATCCTGTACCTTCCAGAATGAGAAGGTAAAGTGTGTGAATCTTATCAGATGGAATAGGATATTATTTTTAAAAGTGACGTTTGTCAAACTAGGAAGGCGAGGTTAGGCAGATTAGAACAAAATTATAGTAGTAGGCCAGTACTGCTATAGTGAAGGTTAAGACCAGCTTTCTGTTCAAAGATCAACTCTGAAAGTTTGATTCCTGTGAAATTTAATAACTACTTAACACCTTTTTATACACCTAAATACTTGCATCACCTAAATCGATATTTTCCCTTATCCATCATTAAATCCACAGACTGCTTTCATGTTCCATCTCACTACTGACCACACCCATGGGAAGACAATGCCAGTACTCTACTACTAACATACCCTACAAAGCTGTTTATTGAAATGAGGCTGACTGGAACCTCAAGTTACACATTCATCTCTACCCTTTCACCCTACATATGGGGGCTCAGAGTGAAACACCCTCCTATCACAATCACACTTCCGCATTCCTCAAACAAATCTACAGATCTCCTCATGTCACAAACACATCTCTACCAATCAGTCCTACCTATTGCTTCCACTATTCAGTACATCTACACCTATACTGAAAGCAACTGGCCTGAATATAGACAGTTTGCCAAAGACTTGTTCCAGCTCTGGGGGGGAGCAGAGTTAAGGTTGCATAAGTGTTTACTTATCCAAGTCATTTGGATTTCCCTGTTTTCACAAGTTTTAGTTTTTCTGAACTTGATGTTCTGGAAGAGCACAAGCTATCACTGGACAACCTTAACTCTGTTAGTAAAAATCCTCATTAAGTACCTGATTTTTCACTTCAAGGTTTATTCTGGAGGACGTGAAGGAGTTTTGTTTCTTACTTGTGTGTGTCTCCAACCTACCACATCTATAAACTCAGCCATATCCAGCTTTTCACTTAGAACTGTACAGAATTTTCATTTCCAATGTATACCACATCTGAGTATTTGATATAGAATGACGTTTAGGTACAAGCCCAAGATAAAGAATGAACCATGCAGCTTTTTCAGCCCTCTGCTCTTCATAGCAACACTGTCCTGAATGTTGCATCAAGATTGCTTTTACAGTTATGTTCAGTTACGGATAGTACTAATAGTTGTCAAAAAAACACTAACATGGTGTTTGAAAACAGATATTAATTGATCTGGAGCATGTGCGACACTTCCAGGCAAGGACCGAGCGTTGGGCAGTCAGGCAAAACGCCCCGCGAATGTCAGGGTACTGACTTGGGAACCGTTATGACACCAATACAGCCTACTGACCCGACCCCTACCTTTCCGCTAATCGCGCTCCGAGAGCATGTTTACACATCTTAGCCAAAAGGCCGAGAAGCGACTACACTTGATCTTAGCCCTTAAAAGGCCACAAAGAGTTGTTAGCTTGGCTTTGGAGCTGACATAAATGAGGCTGTTCTCACTTTTTAAGTGCATTTTTTCAGGAAAGTCATAAACACCTATTTTATCCAACTCAACATAGCAATACATATGCAATAATTGCATTAACCTTTTACTTCTAATTTCTTATAATTCACTTTCTTCATATTTGTCAATTGGAGGGTGAGTGATAAACTAGAATATTATATGCATCCAGATATTAAATTAAATAAATCACATCTTATAATAATTACACATTATGAATGGTATACAGCTGATTAATTGCCAATCTTGGTTTGAGTTGTCCAACCGTCCATTTCTTTTTTCCCCCCTAGGTTTTAAGTTCTTCATTTTATGTGGAAAACAGTAAGTCTTATATTCCATATATCGTATAACCAGTTGTGGGAGGAATGAAGACAAAGAAATTCACACTTCAACAAGTAATGAGGAATGGTAAGATACAGTCATACTTCAAGCTTTTACACTAGTCCATTTTCGCTCTATCAAGCAAGGATGCTTACTTATTGTGTTTCTCCAGAGAGGATCTCTACCAACTCTGACCCCTGGGCCTTAGCTCAAGACTAAATGAATTCTCCCTAGCTCTTAAGACTTATTTTATCAAGGGCAGCATTACCAGGGTGGATTATTGGTTCAGGCTGACTCCTGAATGTTCCAACTAGTTCCTTCAACTGAGCAGGAGATAGTCAGAGAAAAAGCATGTAAAAAAAAGAACCTCTGGGAATTCTGGGATGAAGCGGCTATAAGAGAATTCACCTAGACAAGATCTTGAGAGAAGCAGAATTATAAAGGTCAGTCAGTCCAGGATTCCCATTCCAGCAGACTAAGGCCAGGTCTACACTAGACCCAGCAGCTCAGCTCAAGATACAAAATGCAGCTTCCCTTACGCCGAGCTTGGTGGCAGCCCTGCAGTGGGAGGCCGATGGGCACAAACACTCCCATCAGCTTCCCTTACTCCTCACAAAAGCAGGAGTACTGGATGGGGATGTGAAAGAGTAGCTGACTAGATGATTAACCAATAAGCCTAGCCTTATCAGTTAATCTAGTCAACTACTCCCCCCAGCACTGGCCCCTGCTTTCCCCCTCCCCCCTCACAGAGGCAGCAAGTGGGGGGAAGGGAGAGCAGAAGCCAGTGCAGGGGGGAAATGTGGGGGGGTGGCGGGGGCTTAAGCCAGTTCCCCCAGCACCAGATCTGTGGTGCTGCCTGCCCTACCCCCCCTCACTTCAGGCAGAGGCTACTTCATGGTGGGGGATCCGAGGTCAGACACTATCCCCCCCCGGACAGGGGCTGCTGTCACCCAGTGTTGCTGCCTCTGTATCAGAGGAAGCAATATGGGGCAGCAGGCCAAGGCCGATTTTAGGCCGATTCAACCGATTCCCCTGAATCGGGCGCCACGCCTATGAGGGCCCCATGCTTGTTGCTCCCCTCCCACAGCTCTGTGGCGTGCCAGGCACGCTGCAGGAGGGGGCGATGGCCCGGAGGAGGAGCGCGGCAGCTTCCCTGGCTTTAAAGGGGCTGTGACTCTTTTTGTGTGCAGTGTTTTTTGTTCAACAAAAAATCCTGGCTGCCAGGGCCCTGTTGAAACTGTTCGACTTGGGCCCCGCACTTCCTAAAGCCGGCCCTGCAGCAGGCAGCCAGTCTGGTTTTTAAACTCGTTCCCCTCATGGATCAGCTCCTGCCTGGCACCCTACACTGCTCCCTCTGCCTGCAAGTGGCAGGGGGCTCCTTGGGAGTGGGGCTGGATTGCACTAGCTGCAGCCCTACCCTCAGGGACTACAGAATAGTCAACTAATTGCTAAGAATTCACAAAGTTAGTAGACTATTCAATTACCCACTAGCTAACATCCCTAGTATTGGATGCCTGAGGGGCATCCTCTGAGTTTGATTAGCAAGTCTTCATATATTTGTATCACCTTTTGAATTATGAGTTAGATATGTATGGTGTTTGGCTTTAAAATGTGTGCTATGCTTCTAGGTGACAACATTTTGGCATCAGCACTGCCTAGCCTGCTTGAGATTCCTTGATAGACTATCCCCTGTATAATGAACCCACTGAAAGGGTCAGAATTTACACTTTGTGACCCAGCAAGGCATACAGAGGCATGCCGACAGCAAGATAGCTAAGGCTTCCAGGCCACGTGCTGGGCAGCTTGTGTTTGGAACAGAGGAAATACAGTCTGCGTAGCAAAGGGCAGTTGCATCTTCTCCATTTTGTCTTCAGTCCTGCTTTTTACCTCTGGAGCAACTTTTCTACAAAGTTCCACAAGATCCAGCCAAGCTGAGGATGCGTACCAGAGGGACTTTCAAGCCAGCAAACTCACCAGTACTGCTAAGAATGTGATATATGGACACTGAAGTCTTTATATGTAACTGCTTTATCATTTAACAACTCTTATTATAAACCTTTTATTTTAGTTCCTAAAGGAGGGCTGGCAGCATGGTATTTTGGGGAAGATCCAAAACTATATTGACCTGGTAACTTTGCTGGCCTGATGGGGTCAGAAGAACAATGTGTGTACATGAGCAAAGTTTTAAATAACTGGGAGCAAGAGAACTGGAATGAAATAGAGGGGGGTGAGTGGCTTCTTTTTTAAACTTCTTCATAATCAGTGTAGGGGATCAAGAGCAGTTTGTGACTTGAATATTACCCATCAGTCTTGGGAGTATCAGCTCTCCCTTTTGAAGCCTGCCCTGCCCTTGGCATTTCCAGCAAGGGCCACACCAAATACACAGCTATTACAAGAGCTCAATGTGGAGCTATGCAGCTGAGAGAGGCCTTGAAAGAGCACTCTGACAGTCACAGCATTATGGTTTGGTCAATGGTGTTCTACCTGGCTCTGGAGTTTTGGGGGCTATTAGGAACCGTGTAGTACTAATTGTCAAGTGCTAATTATACATTTACAATTACACAGTTTGTCTCACTAATCTTACAAGTAGTGAGTGCTTTCAGCAGTGCTACGTATTCTGCAGGATATATTGTGAAGTAATAAAGATTGTTTACCAAAAAGTAGCTTTTATTCAGAACCAAAGCCAGTGTAAAAAAAAAAAAAAAAAAAAAAAAACAGGGTACAATTTCAAAAACTATAATAAAAACTTCTTAAATAAATTGTTCTGTTACTTTAACAAGGAGACAGAACATTCGTGTCTTTTCAATTCATTTTGGCTTCACAAAACACAGTGGCTCTCACTCTTCAGTGTATGTGAAGATAGATGCTCCTTACTGTCCCATGGCCTGGAGTGGTAGGGGATACAGCTGCATCCCCTGAAGCCACATAAGAAAGTTGAGGGATGGGATGTAGAAAGGTGCTAAAATGGAATTCTCCACTGATTGCCAAGGAAGATGAACCCACGATTGAACATGCAAGTCAATAAGAGTCTGCAGCTGTGTCCAATGAAGAAGGCCATTATGCCCTGATATAACTGCTTCTATCTGCTCTTTTCCTCTCTAGACTGTCTGCAACATTCACCCTCCAGGACCTCTTTTCATGATCCAATGCAGCACTGGCTTGCAGAATCTCTTTGCACATATCCTCTTCTTTCACCTCCTGTCCAGGAATTCCAGGGGTGCATAGGGAGGACCTCTCAACACCACAGCAGCAGCTATAGACAAAACATACAGCAACATCTTAGGTACAGCACAAAGAAAAGTGAAAGTTTAGTTTGATAATGCCCTTCCCTGGGCTCCATGTCTCATTTAAAACTTTCGCAATTATTGATACTGCAGCCTGAATGCACCCGTGCACAGTATTGCCAGCCAAACCCAGCCACGGTGAGTATGGCAGAGCAGAGGCACTAGAAGGGTTGCATAAAAACAACAACTTTTCAGCTTATGTTCCCTTATGCCAAGGGAAAAGGCATTGAGCACTGGTACTGTTTTCTACAGACAGTGGTGATGTTAGTTGGTATCTCATTCCTGAGGGTAACAAAGGCAAAAACAGCACAGCTGCAATTGGCATCCTGGAGTCACCTAGCCCGACATACACTAGCCTGTTCAGCAACTACCATTGCAGTAAAGTCATCAGGACTGGCATGGGAAAATATTTACTACAGAGGAATGGCTGACATCCACAGAAACCTTCAGGAGAGGACTGCTGAGTACCCTCACACAAGTTTGTGAAAGCTCTCTGGAGAATTTCAGGAGTGTCTGTGTACATAAACTGCTCTGCATGCCACTCCTGTTAAATCCATAGGGGAAGAAATAGCAGACAACAGCTTTACCTTTTTTTGGACAGTTACCACTTCTGGTATGAATAAATTAATACCACTTCTGGTATGAATAAATTAAATTAATTACTTGGTATGACAGCACCACATTCTTCTTAGTGATATAGAACTATGACAATCTTAATATTGATTATATGACATCATATTCATACAGGATATGATCTTTGACTTAACCTTAGGCTTAAATTGAAGCAAGGGAGGTTTAGGTTGGATACTAGGAAAGGCTTCCTAACTGTCAAGCACTATAATAAATTGCATAGGGAGGCTGTGGAATATCCACCACTGGAGATTTTTAAAAGCAGATTAAACAAATACTTGTCAGGGACGGTTTAGATAGTGCTTGGTCCTGCCATAAGTACAGGGGACTGGACTTGAAGGAACCTTGAAAGGTCATCCAGTTCTAGTATTCTATAATTATGATTTATTTTACGGAGGATAAGTCATATGAGATGTCACAGAAAAGGTTTGATTTGCTCAGTGTGATTACCTTATTTGTATGCATGTACCATCTTTGCATCTGACTATATTTATTTCAAAAAGTAGAATGCTCACCAGACAAGATGCTTTCATTCTAGATACATGGGTGGGGAAGGGGCTATTGAGAGCAAAGAGGAAAAAATAGCCTTTAGAGGAGAAGCTTCTCTCCCACCCGCTGAGCCTTCCCAAGGACAGTGCAAAAGCCTCCAAGTAATGGCTGCTGTGACTCTACAAAGAGATGTGATGTGACCACACGTCTCTAGACTCCATTGTGAAATGTCAGTACTTTTCCACAGCCCCATCTGGGAACTGAGCTTTGAAACAAATGGTTCCAGCCAGATGCAAAAGAGTTACAAGGCAAGGGAATGTCGTCATCTGGGTGTTCTTTGCTCCCCACCCAAGAATACTTCTGAACACACCTGAGGAACAAAGACTGAACTAGGAAAGTGCTAGACCCAAGCTAAACGTATTTCTAGCCTGTGACTGGAATACCTGGATTCCAAGCTATAACTAGTGCAGCTTGCCACTTCTGAACCCACAGTCTGCTTGAACCAGCATTGAGAGGGAGATTTTGCTATTCAATAATATAATAAATAGATTGGATAAGTTTAGTTTGCATTTGTTTATTTGCTAGGTAATCTACTTTGGTCTGTTTGCGATCACTTAAAATATATCTACTCTAGTTACTAAACGTTTAATTTAAATGAGTTTGGGGGGCATCATAACACAGGAGCAAAAAGTGGTTGCATATGCCTCTCCACATTGGTGGGGGAAGCGAATGTTATGAGCTCATGCTACACAGCTCCCTGTACAGTGCAAGACAGTATACTTGTGTTTATACTCGAGAGGTTACGGGTTCTGTTATGTTGGAATGGGGCACCATTTGTGGATTTAAACATTGCGATGAGAAATGCATTCACACACTTACCGGAGGTTCCTTCCCAGCATCACACTTGCTTCTGTTCAGCTGCTGAGATTGACTAGACTGCAGTGGACTCTCAGACAGATCCCTCATATGTGGCATCGCTGGACCCTCACATGTCCCCCATCCTCCTGGCTGTTCACAGAACTCTGTCTCTCTGGTGCCACTGAGGTATCTACAGTTCTCTGCAGCGTGCTGGTGTGGTCTCCACCAATTCTGACATAGAGCTCACTGTAAACCCAGCAGGTCTGTGCCTTGGTATCAGATGGACCGTTGGCCTCCCTGGCCTTCTGATGTGCCTGCCAGAGTTCCTTGGTTTTCACACGGCATTGTTGTTGTACCACTTCTCCTACATCCCCTGTGCAATTTTCTCATAGATGTTCACGTTTCTACATCTGTTCCGTAGCTGCGTCCACAGAACTGCTGCTCCTCACAGGCCCAAAAGATCCAAAACCCCTGTCTACTTCAGGCAGGAATACATTTGGTGCATGCAGCTAGCATGGTCAGCTGTACACAATAAGGCAGGGCTGCAAGATGTGTTCGCCAAGTTGGGCAATCAGGAAAATGCATTTCAAAAATATGCAGAGTGGGTTCCATTCTCTATGTCCCCTGGACAGTAAAGTTCACATCAGTGACCAGAGGGGGTCAATGTCAAGCACTGTGGGGCACCCTCTCCCCCATTCCTTTATTCCATCAGCATTTGAGAAGATTGGTGTACAAAAAATTTTTTTGGTAAAATCTGCGTATTTAAAGACATTTGTTTGTTTTCAAGGGGAGAGCCTCTGTTTAAGGAACATTTCGTTCAAGTGACTCCAAATTTGGATCACTAACCCTACCCTGCACTCCATAAGGCACAGCAAATTTCAAGACAGGTCAGCTTAAATGCAGATTTTGGAACATTTAGAAATAACTGTTCTTTAAGCAGAAACTCACAACATGCTAGCCACTAGCCATGTATAGCTATTTGGCCAGTTGAGTGTAGCTAGTTTACTATAGCAGTAGCTATACAATATATAGTAGCTACTGCTTTTCTATAAGCATGTCCTCACCACAGATCATGTCTCCTGAAGGCATAGCAGCTCAGAGACATACCTGTCAATTTTAGGACCACTGCTAATGAGTCTAAGTAAGTGGGCTGGAAGTGTCCCATTCTTAGCTTTTGATGTAAAAATGCAGTTAAGAGATTGACAGGCAAGTTTCCCCACCCCCCTTTCTTTTGTGCTGTTTATATAAATATAAATAAATATATTAGGTGTCTTATTTCCACTCCAGTTCATCTGAAGTGCGTTTTACCCACGAAATCTCATAATGCTATATATTTGTTGGCCTCTAAGGTGCCACAGGACTACTCATTTTTAAATTTACAGACTAACACGTCTACCCCTCTGGAACTTTGTCTTTTTAGGGTGTCTATTAGTTTTAATTGTAGGTTTAAGTTAAAGTAAACCAAGTCAGAGGAAGATAAAGCTAGCTTGAATAAATTCAGCACCTCCAGCTCAAAAATTGAGGAACTGGACCTGAACTGCCTTGGCATGCCAGAGGCGAAGTTTGTTCTTTGCCTCTTATCACCAGGTTCTCAAGAAAGGGTGCGAGTATATTAACCAAAACTTTATAGAAATAATACCACATGTATCTTTAGACTAATGCTGAATTTGTAACCCTGGTTTATTTTACCATTTGATTGCTAACTAATGAAAAATTAGTTTAAAATGTTATTAAAATATTAATCTCATTATGAGCATCCTGTCACACACCCCAGAGTCCTTTGCTTATTCAATCCTGATTCTGGGACAAGAACCTTATTTTCTGATCAGATTAACTGGCAAACTTATAGCCTACACTATCCAAATTAATATTGTTAACCTCCTAAATCATGCAACAACGAAGTAGGGCTGTAAAGAGTCTCTGCCCCTATTCTCCCTGCTACTCATCCCCCTATCTCCTTTCTCAGTGTCTCTCCCCCTCACCTTAGCTCCCAATGCCTCTCATCCCTCCCTACCACTCATCCCCTTAATCCTGGTCCCCTCTTGCTAAATCACTTCTGTGCATAGCCCCTCTGTGGGATCTGAGCCCCTCTCCATGCTCCACATGGGAAAGCCAGGATCTGGGCAGGCCACACTGCCACCTAACATTATACTTTCACTTATCCTTCAAGAAATCCATAGGCTACACATTCCCCACCTCATTTCTGACAATTCTCATGACAAGGCTAATCCTGTGCTTCACTTGCTGATAACTGACAATGCAGCATGAAATGAGGTATACGGATTCTCTTTTGCACATCTCTCCTTTGATCACATATACAGAGATCAGGAGTATTTCCCCTCTCCATATTGCCTCGTATTACAATCACAAATCTCCCATACTGGTCCAAGTAACCCCTCCATTATTCAGTACAGCTAGAAGTATCACAGGAAATGTGGCAGAAGTGCATGCAGTGGTTCTTACCACCTGCAAGGAAGGAGTTACGTTTGTGCAGGCATGTACCTTACCAGTATTTCCTGAAGTTCTTAGTACAGTAAAACTCCATTGGTCCGGCATCTGATGGTCCCGCACTCCCGATGGTCCGGCACCATCAGGAACCCGGAAGTGCTCCAGGCAGCCAGACCATTGGAGCTGCTCTGCCCCCGGCTTCTCCGATTCAGCCACTGCTAAAACTGACCAGTGGCTGAATCTGGGAAGCCGGGGTTAGAACAGCTGGGGTGCGGCCGGGTAGGTCCCGTAGCTGTGGGACCAACTCAGCAGCACTCCAGCTGTCCCCGATTCAGCCGCGGCTGACTCCAGGAAGCCAGAGGCAGAGCTGCTCTGCCCTGGCTTCCTGGAATCAGCCCCTGATCAGTTTCAGCAGCAGCTGACTTGGGTACACCTGGGACAGAGCAGCTAGGGTGCTGCAGGGTTGGTCCCCGCAGCACCAAGGTGCAGCGACCAACCCGGCAGCCTCCCAGCTGCTCTGCCCCAGGCGTCCCCAAGAGCAGCTGGGGTGCTGCCGGGTTGGTCTCGCCGCGCCAAGGGTCAGCACTACCAGACCAACCCGGCAGCACTCCAGCTGCTCTGCTGCAGGTTTCCCTGATTCAGCTGCTGCTGAAACTGACCAGCAGCAGCTGAACCAGGGATGCCTGGGGCAGAGCCAGACTATCGGAAGGGGGGGCTATGAGGGGTCTGAGGTGGTATCCCCCCACCCCAGACCCCTCATAGCCCCCCCTTCCAATAGTTCGGCATATCTGATAATCCAGCACCCTCTGAGTCCTAAAGGTGCCGGATTATATTACATTTGTACTGTACTCTTTCCCCTCCATCCCATTACTTCATTCACTTATCTACATTGATGAGCAGTCATCTGTTGAAGTGGGCTTTACCCACAAAAGCTCACGATGTGTGTGTTAGGCTCTTTTTTGAGAAGGAAAGCAAAGTCCTTTTGGGACCCCAATTTTTCAGTAGTGATATCTGTCCCACTCCAAAAACATCTCCATATTCTAGTGACCCTGCCTCAGGAAAAGAAGGCTGTTTGTTTGCAGTAGGGATGTAAAAGGTTAACCAGTAAGCCTCACTTTTAGCAAGTAGCCCACTGAGGCAGCCCCTGTCCATGGCAGCCCAGCCAGGTTCCCTGCCCGCAGGTTATAAGATGGAACTCTGCTACTGAATGGCATAGACTAAGAAAAATACTAAAAAAGAGTGGACATTAAATTGCTAATAGTAAATACTGAAGTATTAAAAGTTAGGGATGCAAAAATCCCATTTAATCATTTAACCACTGAAGGTTATGTTTAACCAGTGAACTGCTTAAATGGAGGCTGCTCCAGCTGGGCTAGATTGCCTCCCCTCCCCCTGTCTGCAGCACGCACCATAGGCTGGGCTGCTGCAAGCGTCCCCTGCCCGCAATGGGCTGTTCTGGCCTCGCCGACACACCATTGGCCCAGAAAGACTAGAGCAGCCCTCTGCCCACAGCAGGTGGGGGGGCTGCTCCAGTCTGGCCCTGCTCCCAGTTAACCATAACTGGTAAGCATGACCCGGTACGGGTGAAGCTTACTGGTTAACCATTCACATCTCTGATAAAAATGCCAGGCTTCAGGGATCAAACTATTTTCTAAGTATTAGGGAGTCAGTGAGAGTTTTAATAGGGAGCAGATTATCTTGCAACTCCCTATTGCAAGCTTTCTTGCACCTTCCTCTGAATTGTGTGGTTCCGGCCTCCATCACAGAACAAACGTTGGATCAGATGGACCATGTGTTTTATCCAGTGTGAGAATTACTATGTTCCTATAATCCAAGCATCTTGCACACTACAAAACAAAAGCTAATACCCCAGCAGAAAGGCTGGCATATCTGCCATGCCCATTCTGGTGCCATTTTAAAGGCAGTGGTGCAGAAAATTCAGACTCAAAAGGTTTGACACCGGAATGGACCATTATGATAATTTATTCCGTCCAGCATGACACCAGCCATAACATTTCACGTATTAATTTCTCAAACCCAAAAACCTGTATTTGAATTTGGAAGAAGATGTCTTGTTAAATGTCCTATTTTGACTGCATTCAGTCAAGTGATAGAGAATCCATCACATTCTTTGTTAAATTGTTCCCAAAGTTAGCTGCTTCTCCACACAAAAGTTTACACTTATTTCCAGTTGAATTTGACTAGCTTCAACTTCCAGTCCCTACTGCTTATTGGGTCTTCTGATGTGTCTGTACAGGCAAACATGAGACTTTATTCCAGAATAAGTATCCTGGTTCCAAAGGTACTTAAATACCAGGTTCAATTCACCTTGTAACCGCCTCTTAAAGTTAAATACATTGAACTAATTTACTCTTGCTGAATTTCAGGTTTTCCAGAATAGCAAAGAGACTAATTTTTGGACTGTCTCGAAATTTTTCCATATTCTTTTTGGAGTGTGGCCAATAGAATGGAACACATTCTAATAATGGTTACAGTGATCCTCCACTCAAAAGTAGTATCTTACAGCTCAATATTTCCATTTATACATCCAAGGATCACATTACTCCTTTTAGCAACAGCGCTGCATTGGGAACTTGTGTCCAGCATGACTCCTAAATTCAGAAGCACTGCTTTTGGATACAGTCCTCCAGCCGGTAAGTATAACCACTTTTCTTTGATCCTATATGTATGATATTGTGTGACTGAATTAAAAACACAGTTTGACACTTGTATTTTCATGTATCAGATTTCAAGCCATTCTAGAAGGCATAACACATCTGCTTATTCTCCACAAATGAAAGGAGAAAATCAGGGTAATTTTGCTTAGCATCCACTTGTAACATCTCAGAGAGGTTACCGGTTTAAATACTTAAATTACGCAATTCAAATATTTCCTTTTCAGACTCGGTCATTTTGAGGTTTGAAATTAAACAAAGGAAATCTCACCCCCCCCTTCAAGAATCTCTCATTAAAACGAGGAATTTAACGGTCTTTCCCCCACACCCCCAAGTCTCTACTATGCCAAATGTTTTCAAACGCCTCGTGCGATCGCTCCACGACCAGGCAGCGCTAGAGCGTCAGCTGCCTCCGGCGGGCGGGGCGATCCCCGAGCGACGGGCGATCTGGGGCGAGTGGCTGCCCCGCCGCGAGCGCTGCCGCAGGGGGCGGGAAAGCCCCGCGCCGCGCGGAGCCCGAGCAGGGGGCTGGGCCGCGCCCAGCGAGCGAGGCCCGGGTCGGACAATCCCCCCCGGCGCGGCGCACTCACCCGGGGCCCCGGGGCCCTCGCCGCCCGCCCTGCGGCCGCCCGCCGGCGCCAGGCTGTTGACGATGTAGTGCGAGACCCGCGAGCTCTCGGACACCGACAGCACGAAGTCCCCGGGGATGGTGCCCGAGTCCCGCACCAGGAAGGTCCCGTGGCGCTGCCCCTGCAGCAGCGACACCGCCTCGGCCCGGCTCAGCCGCCCCCAGTACCAGCTCGCCCGGTCCTCGGCGTCGAACTGCCCGGCCATGGGGGCCGCTCCCGCTGCGGGCCGCCGCCGCCCAAGCCCCCCGCTCGGCTCCGGGCCCCGCCACCCAAAATGGCGGCCCCTGCGCTGACCTCACCTACCAGACGTGACGACAAGTAGCCCGCGAAAAAGGGCGACGGTCCGGAGACGTCATCGTCCCGCGCAGGCCGCGCGGCCATTGGAAGGTCACGAGGGGCGGCCGCCATTTCTCTGCGGCTTTTCGAAGGGGCGCGCGCGGAGAGCCGCCATCGAGGGGAGGGCGTGGAACGGGCCGACTGGCGCGGCGGGTGCACCCGCCATTGGGGGACGGTCGCTGAGGGGGAGCGCGCCGCGGGTGGCAGGAGCAGGAGGAAGGTCCTGAGTACGTGCGGGACTGGACTATGCCGCCATGTGCAGAAGGTCGGCGACAGGCTGATTGGACGCGGGGGGGGGGGGGCGCCGCGCGCCTCTGCGGAAGCTGGCCCCGCCCCCACGCTGCGGGCCGGCTGGTAACGGTCGGTGCGCGCGCCCGGGCGGGAAAAGACGGACTGCAACGGTCTGCGGCGGCCGTTGGTTGTGGCTGAGCGCCTGCGACAGGGCCCAGCAACCCCCCCAGCCCAGGCGCAGAGTTGGGGTAACCGGACCCAGATCTGGAGCAGCCCGCTCCCTCAAGCCGCCCAGCCCGGCCGTGAGGCGCTGGGCTCTGTCTGCACTGCCGGGCTCCGCGGCAAACACGCGCCGGCCGCCAGCGAGCGTCCCCCCGCACGGCCAGGACAGCGCACCTGCGCGTTTCCGGGAGCCCCCAGCGGCCACGCCTGCCTTTGTGCCCAAGAGCTGTAGTGCAAAGAGGAGTTATCCTCGCCCAGAGGAGGCGCTGCCGGCCAAAGCCCTCGGCTCTGTTGAGTTTCTTGCGCAAAGATGTGCTTGAGGTGTGGACACTCCACCGGTTTTTGACCAAACCGGCTGTTTTTGCACAAAAACCTTGTAGTGTAGACAGAGTCTAAGGTGCCACAGGACTGCGTGGTTTGAAAGTTACCCCTCTAAGACCCTATGTCCAGACCACAAAGAAAAGTCAGAAAAAGATACGCAAATTGTGCTTTGCAATTTGCGTATCTTTTTCCGCTTTTTTTTTTTCTTTCTTTCTTTCTTTCTTTCTTTCTTTCTTTCTTTCTTTCTTTCAGAAGAGGCTTCTCTGAAATTTGGCCAACTGCATGGGGCCAAATTTCGGAAAAACCTCCTCTTTCAGAATATCCCTTCTTCCTCATACAATGAGGACTACTGAGATGCCAAAAGAACACGTCTGCTTTTTGGGAAACTGTCCAGAAAAAAGACACGTTCCTTGGATGCGGTATAGCTTTTCCGGGATATCGCCAGTATCCCGGAAAAGCTCTGCAGTGTAGACATAGCCAGAAAGAAGCAGAGTGGTTGCTTCCCTCCAGGTAACAATTATTTACACTGGGTCTGATAGTAAACAAAAGTGTTCTTACTAAGTACACACAGTGGGATTTAAGTCAGTGTTTCTTAAACTGTGTTCCAAGGCAGTCGGAGGTGTGCCACGGAGAACAGAATTAAAAAAGATTTCAGGACCAGGTGGTATGGTCACCTGTTTTTCTAGCACCAACCACCACTTGGGCTTTTAGGACAAATAAGGCTGCTCACAAGTCACTGAGCTGATCACCAAGTCATTAGGCTTCCAGAACACCAGTAATGGCTCTCATTAATACATTTTAAACTATAAACAGACTCACACTTCATATTTCTAACTTCACATACAAGAATGATACACGGACCAAAATAAGATATACAGATCCAGCAAACTGTTACATTATAGGTTTCATGAGGTATTTTGTCTAAAGCACCTTTGACTTATTAATATTTATATTCATAAGCCACATTTCATAAAACAATAAGTGTTTGAATTAAAACCCTTGGCTGCAAATTGGGTAGCTGCAAAAGACTGTCTTTTAAGACAAGGTGAACCATTTTAATCAGGAAGGTGACTGAAGTACATAGCAGTTCCATGTTTGCTGTCTTGTCATTTACTCTGCATGACAAAGCTGTTTTTAAACTGTTGTTGCCCCAGTCAAAAAAACAAAGAGAATGCTAGGAGTCATTAAAAAAGGAATAGAGAATAAGACAGAAAATATCTTAATGCCTCTATATAAAACCATGCTATACCCACATTTTGAATACTAGTTACAGATATGGTCATCTCATCTCCAAAAAGATATACTGGCATCGGAAAAGGTTCAGAAAAGGGCAACAAAAATTATTAGGGGTTTGGAACGGGTCCCATGTGAAGAGAGATTAAAAAGACTCGGACTTTTCAGCTTAGACAAGAGGAGACTTACAAGGGTGAAGGGGGATATGATAGAGGTCTATAAAATAATGACTGGTTTTGAAAAAGTAAATAAGGAAAAGTTATTTACTTATTCCCACAATATAAGAACTAGGGATCACCAAATGAAATTAATGGGCAGTAGGTTTAAAACAAACAAAAGGAAGTTTTTCTTCACTCAGCACACAGTTTAATCTGTGGAACTCCTTGCCAGAGGATGTGGTGAAGGCTAGGACTTTAACAGGGTTCAAAAAAGAGCTAAATAGATTAATGGAGGTTAGGTGCATCAATGGTTATTAGCCAGGAAGAGTAGGAATGGTGTCCCTAGCCTCTGTTTCTCTGGAGGTGGGTGACAGGATGGGGGTGAGAAGCTTGCTTTAAGGCATTTGTTTGACTCTTTAGAGCCAGGTTTTATTAACTTAAGAGAATTAAAAATAACATGCGTTTTCAGCCATTGTGGCTGCCAACACACTTTGGTTAACGGTTTGCTGCTTTTTAGCAATTTGCTGTGGAGTTATTTTCGTTTTCAGGTTAGTAACTTTTTTTCAAAAACACGACAGAGCCTCACACAGAGCTTGCACCAGCACAACCTTTTTCTATCCCTGGATGCCAGGGAGGCCTCCACCCACCCCTCAATGGCAGACCAATCCTGAAGATGCCTGGAGGGATCCATATAAGGATCTCCTCCCATTTCCCTACCAATCTGTTAATAAAATCCCTAACAGTGGTTGCAGTAAAGAGCCCATCAGACTTACCCATGGAGACAGGATGATCTGGCACAACTCTCCCCTGGGATCCTGTTCATAATGCCAGATGTTTGAGAAGAAACAGGCGGCAGAGGAGCAGATAGGGTTAATGGACTACTTTACTGTTGACGCACATTTACCTTGGACCCCCAACACAATGTTGTGAGTGGCAATGATTTGGCACCAGTTAGACTTTATTTATTTTAGTATGTTAATTTGCCCATTTATTACTACTTTACATTAACCCTTATTTAGCTAAATTAACTTCCATACAATTAATATTAATAAGCAGGTGATGAATACAATTATACCTGCCCCTTTTTGTCATTTACTGGTTTTTAATTAAATTAGCATTACATACTGTTTTAATTAGCAGTTTGGGGGGGGGGGGCGCACAGCTTTGACCCTGCAAGTATTTTTGCAGAGCAAGTGTGAAGACTAAGCAAGACACTGTTCAGTGCAACTCTTTCTAGGCCGCAAGGACAAAAGGAAAAAAAGATGCTTAAAGGGCAATGCCTGCTCTAGCTAACCCCCCTGCTGCTGTTGTATTTTTTCCCCAAACAATTGTTTATTCTGGTAGTTTGGCTGTAACACAAGAGACCTACAGGCCACGTCCTGTATGTTGAGCAAGGCAAAGTTGTTAGTTTTGTGTGGGACCCTTCACCCAGAAAGCAGTTAGCTCACATCTGCTTGGGACCTTTTGCCCGGCTCCATGGCGGTGCAAGCGAGGGACTTTGCATGGCACAGGCGCACCCAAGAATGCCCTTGCGTTTCACAGGAACATCGTTACTTAGAAAACCCAACATAACCAGTTGAGACCAGACTGAATAACTGGGTAGGACAGAAATAGTAAATGTGATCGAGAACCACAAAAGGCCCATGGTAATGAATTGACACGTAATAAGTTGAGATCAACGACATACTGACCTGCTGGAAAAAGACACGTCCCCATTAGCAAGGTGAGGAAATAAAAATGAGGGGAAAAGGAAACATCCCCTACTGAATATGCATCCAACATAACAATGTCAGGGTAACAGAATTCAAGTGGCATCCCAGATAAGCGTGGTAGGAGAAGGGGATGGAGTCCGTGGGAGGTGCCAGAAAAAGGCCATTGGTGATGATGGGGAAGACGACAGTTAACACCTCAGATTATTCTAGGCCAGTGGTTCTCAAACTTTTTGGCCCATGGCCCACCTGGCTCAATGCAAACCTTTCCACAGGCCCCCAGTCACTGTTAATTACATAATTACGCCCAAGCCATTTTGCTAGTGCTGCAGCTAGGAAGAATGATTTAATGGAACCAGTAAGAAAGGAAATATTACATTATGAAACCGATTAAGCACCTGAACTTTCTCATGTTAATTTATCAAACTTCATTTAAATAAAGTAAAATATTAAGTCCAACACCAAAGGTTTTAATGTCTGCTAGTTTCACAAACACTCATTACCTTGACTGGACATTGGGCATCTGCTGCTCCAGGGGACTCTGACTGGCCTGCCATGTACAGACGGCTGCTTTCCTCTGGCTGCGGCTCAGCTTCTAATCAAAGGGCTCCCCTTTAGGAGTAGCGGATCTCCCAGGGCAGGGGCAGCACGGCCTCCTGAGCAGAGCCTGGAACCAGGAAGATGCTGGCTCCTCCCTAAGGGGCTGGCCAACACGCTCTCTTCCGGCCTGTTAGTCTACAGCAGGGGTGAGCAATAATTTTTGGTGGGGGGCTACTCCAAGAATTTGGAAAGTGGTCAAGGGCCACACTTCCAGGATACGAATAGAGGAAGTGTGAGGGTCTGGGATGGAGGTGGGGGTAAGGGACTGAGATGCAGGAGAGGATATTGGGATCTGGAAGGGAGTTTGGATGAAGAGGGGGTATAACATGGAGCAGGGAACTGGGCTGCAGGAGAGGATTCTGAGCTGGAAGAGGAGTGCAGGGGTCAGAGGGGGGATGGCAGCTAGAGCTGGGAGGGGCTATAGGTGCAGGAGGTTTGGGTTCCATGGGGTAGAGGTGCAGGAGGCGGACAGAGGGGCTGGGATGCGAGAGGCAGGCTTTGGCCAGGAGGTGATCACCTACATGGCTCCAAGCCAGCTGGTCCCTCAGCCAGGCTTCCTGCTGGCCCCCCTCCTGCATATGCGGGGCCACGTGCTGCTCTGAATACTGCGAGCCTGGGAGGGGAGAAGCTTCTCATGCTGGCCCGGCCCCCAGCACAACCTTGCAGCTCTCACTGGCCTGTTTCCAGCCAATAGGAGCGGTCTGTTGCCCTGGCTGTCGTCTTGTGCCTCAGTTTCCTCCTCTGGAACCACTTCATCTCCTGCTCACACCTGCCCCCGCCGCTCACACCCTCCCCCAGTCACCCTGATCCAGCCCCCGCTGCCCAAGCCTCATCTCCGCTCCCGCTTCTGCCCACGGCCCCCAGCAGGTCCCAGTCTGACCCGCTTCAACACAGATGAGCCCAGCCACAGCCCCCACTGAAACTGGTGGGAGCCCCAATCCCCCCACCCTCCATCAGCCATTGCAGGGCCAGCGGCACAGGGGGGAGGTAGAGCCCGCTGCCTGCTCTCCCAGCAGCCAGTGTGGGGCGCAGTGCCTTCTGCTGCTTGGGCGAAAGGACGCTTTCGGCATTACGGCGTCCCTTGGCAGGGCGCGGCGGAAACGGAAATTGGTGAAGAGGAAGTGACATCAGCGAGGAAGCCATCTCTGCGACGAGAGGGGACCAAGCTTGTTCTGGGGGAGTCCCAGACCCGCCCCGCACATCAGAGCCCCTCCCCCGTTCTCCAGGCTGCTATTTGAAACCCACCAGCTTCTAAAAGCCCCGCCCCAGCCTTGCGGGAGTGATGACTGGACCCAGGCTTCAACTGATGCCAGGGGACAAATGATGAGAAAGCGGGTCGGGGTGGGGTCGGGGTTTAAATCGAGGGAGCCGGACTGGGCCCCCGAGCAGAGAACCCCGGACAGCGCCCACGGCTCCTCGGCTGTCCAGGGAGCCAGCGCACCTGCCCAGAGGAACGCTGGGAGAAGCAGGGCCCATGCTCGGCTGGCCTCCTCCTCCTGGCGCTGCGTACGGCGGCTTTCGCCAGGGCCAGGCGGAGGGGGACGAGGGCTCGCAACTGGGGGGCCACGGCGGGGTGGGCGTAAATGCAAGGGGGAGGGAAAAGGGCAGCCAGAGCCTCAGCAGGAGCCGGGAGAGGGGCTGCAACAGGGCACAGCGAGGCAGGCGGGTGCCAGGCTGTTCCTACGCCGCAGAAGGGGCAGGCGTCTGGGAGGGGGTGAACCGTGCCAAGTACACGCCCGTGCTCACAGCTCCGTGGAGGAGCAACCAACTGATGTCCCCGAAGGGGCGCCGGGCCATGCACACCTGCCCTGGTTGCAGGGCGGGGGGGGGGGGGTGGAGGCTGCTTGGCTCCTGTGGGGGGCAGGGCAGGGCTGGGGTGCTTACTTCCTCCAGCCTCACCTTCACCATCCATGCAGCCCTGGGGGGGAGGGAGCAGCGCCCAGCAAGCGCCTGCCCATCTGGGAATGGTGCCCTCGCTGTGCCCTCAGCTGGGGCCCACAAATGATTAATCCAACATGTTGGGAGCTCCCCCTGCAGCCTCCCTTCCTCCCCACACAGCCACCGCCACGCGGCCCCACAGCCACCGCCACGCGGCCCCGCAGCCACCGCCACGCGGCCCCGCAGCCACACCGCCACCGCCACGCGGCCCCGCAGCCCCGCAGCCACCGCCACGCGGCCCCGCAGCCACACCGCCACGCGGCCCCGCAGCCACACCGCCACCGCCACGCGGCCCCGCAGCCCCACCGCCACCGCCACGCGGCCTACTGGAAATGCCACTTACTGCTTGGTAACCTTCCCCACGGTGCTCTGATACAGAGCAGGGGCCCGCTGCCGGTCCCCAGGGGAATGCATGAGCCTGGCCCAGCCAGTCTAACCTGAGAAAGGGGAGGGCCTGCGGCCTGGCCTGGGGACAGGGGGTGCCACGGAGGGGAGCCGATTCCTAGCTACTGGCCCAGGGAAGAGCCACGGCTGGCGGAGGGGCGGGGTGCCCTTGGCTGCTCTCCGAGGCGCAGGGGAGGAGGGCCACAACGGGGATTTCCTGAGCCTGTTGAACAGGGCCCTGCCTGCAACCGTCAGGAGACGGAGTCTCGCAGGTGGCCTGGTCTCAGCAGGCCGGAGGAGCGGGCCCGCTCTGCCTCAGTCAGGCCAGGGGCGGCTCAGGGAGGCCAGGAGGTCACAGTCAAAATCTGCAAAGGCACCGGAAGGTCCCAGGGCTGTCGCCTCCGCTTGCCGCGCAGCCACAACGCACGGCACCGGCTGCTTCTGCAGGAGCTCGGCGTCGAAGCTCACGCCCCGGAAGAAGAGGTGGCTCTCGAAGTGGTGGAGGTAGCGCGGGCGGCGCAGGGGGTTCCGGCAGAGGAGCTGGGGAGGGAGAACCCGCCAGTGAGAAGGGGCTGCATGTGCAGGAGACAGGCTCGGGCCGGGAAAGGGGAGGGACCAGGCGGGGCCGGGGAGCCGAGGTGCAGGAGGGCGGGAGGCACCTACCTCGCTGAGCAGGAGAGAGAGCCCCCGGCTCAGGCAGCCTGGGCTCTCGTAGCTGCAGCGGTTCACGCTCGCCAGCATGGCCAGGTGGTCTCGCTCTGGAGGAACCGGGAACTGGGGGCAACAGGGCAGGGTGATCAGGGCCTGGGAGGAAGCGTTTCCAAAGTGCAGCAGAGGGTGCGGCCTCCCCCTGCTGCCTCTGCACAGGCCTGGCCCCAAGATCCAGGCTGCAGCGTGAGCACCGCACGCCGGCCGCACGCACCCACCCACCCGACCCTCTGTGCTTCCAGCCCTCAGCTGGCCAGAGGCTCTCGGGGCTCCAGCCCTTCCCTGGGCTGTTGCACAAGAGCCACAATGCAGTCCCTGGCCCGGGAGGGGCAGGGAACCGGGCAGCAGACTGGCCGTGCTGGGGGGGCTGCAGACTGGAGGCAGCCTTCGCAGCAAGACGCCCGGTGACCCGGCCAGCAGCCTCTGGGAGAGGCAGGGAAGACGAGTTTCTCCTTCCCACTGCCCAGTGGGGCTCCGTGGCCTCGGAGGGCCCCATGCAGGAGGGATGCTGCCCCGACTCCTCCCCTCCCTACCACAGAGAATCTGCCCCCTCAGGCTCTCGCCAGCCCTGTCGCCTCACCTGCCCTGCAGCCAGGGTAAAAAGCAGGACGCCCAGCGACCACCAGTCCGCAGAATGGCTGTAGGGGCCTCCGCTCAGCACTTCCGGGGCTGCCGGTGCCAAGCAAGAGAGAGTCAGGGTCCACGCTGGGCCCGGCCCTCCGCCCCGCCCGCCCCCCCGCCCGGCCCCCTGCCCGGCCCCGCCAGGCCCCCCGCCCGGCCCCGCCAGGCCCCCCTCCCGGCCCCGCCAGGCCCCCCGCCCCGCCCCGCTTACCCATGTACTGCAGGGTCCCGCAGATGGTGGACGCCCGCTCCCCTCGGCGCAGGTGGCGGGAGAGGCCGAAGTCTGTCAGCTTCACGTGCCCTGGGCGCACACGCGGCGTCAGTGCCCTGCCAGAGCCTGCCCGGCACCCCGCCAGCCTGGCTGCCCTCCCAGCCCCCGCCCTGCCCAGATGCTGGCAGCACAGGCCGCCCCAGCCCCCGCCGCCCCGGGCTACGTACCTCGTTCATCCAGGAGGATGTTCTCCATCTGGAAAGGAGAGAGGCCAGAGGTCACATGGCTTCCCCACCCAGGGAGGGCGCCTGCCCAGGCCCCACACAGCGGCCAGTGTGAGGAGACCAGCCCTCTCCAAGCCACCCAGGTCCCGCCACGGGCTGGGTCAGGCCTCGGGCAGCACTCGCCAAACTAGTGGGGGAAAGAGCAGCCGCCCACTTGCTCCCCCTCCCTGCGGAGCAGGAGAACCAGCTGCCACCCCACCCGACGAGCGTCTGGGTGGGGAGGGAAAGGACCCCCAGCGTCCGGCGGACTGGCACCCAGCCGCCGGGAGCACGTACCTTCACGTCACGGTGCATAATGCCCAGGTCGTGCAGATAACCTGGAGGAGGAGAAAGGAGGAGGAGGGTCACCAGAGCCCCACCGGGCACGGCTGGAGGAGCCACAGGCCTGGCCCAGCATCTGGGCTCTCGTCGCTTCTGAGGATCCAGAAGAAGCTGTGACGCCCTCAACTCCGGCCCCTCTACCCTGAGCCTCCGTCCCAGGCCCGGGGATCCCTGGGCAGCCCCAGCCACACGGCCCCAGGGGAACCCCAGGGACGGTCTGGTGCAGCCCAGGCGCCTCCGCGGGTCACTCACCCAGCACCAGAACCAGCTCGGCTGCAAAGAGGCGAATGGAGGCTTCTGTCAAGCGCCCCGCGGCGGCCCAGAGCGAGTACAGGTCTCCGGTGCTGCAGTACGTGCACACTGCAAGGGGGCAAGACGGACAGACCGACGTTACGGCTCGCAGGTGGAGGGCCAGGGCGTCAGGCAAACACCATCTGCTCCCCATTCCTGCAGATCAGAGACCTCCGCAGACCCTGCCTCCACGGCCCCAGGCTGATCACGGCAGCGGGCTGCTCCCCTTCGCAGCCAGAGGGCCAGGAGGACGGAGCCAGGCCGGGGCCTCTCTCCTGCTCGGACGACCCAGCCCGGGGGAGGAGAGCGCGCTGCAAAGCGGCTCCTTATCCGCAGGCATCGGGAGCACCAGAGCCACTGAGGGGGAGCAAGAGGCTTCATGTCGGTCACACGTGGGGGGGGTCTACGCTAGGGGAGCCCCGGGGGGCAGGTGGTGACTCACTAATGAAGAGATGCCGCTGTCCCTGCCAGCTGTCCCCTAAGCAGTGAACAAATGGGTGGCTGACCTGCCTCTGGGGACAGAAAAACAGGACTCATGAGAACGGGAGCTGGGGCAGGGGGACAGTCAGGGAGGAGAGGGGGCTGGGGCAGGGGGACAGTCAGGGAGGAGAGGGGGCTGGGGCAGGGGGACAGTCAGGGAGGAGAGGGGGCTGGGGCAGGGGGACAGTCAGGGAGGAGAGGGGGCTGGGGCAGGGGGACAGTCAGGGAGGAGAGGGGGCTGGGGCAGCAGGAACAGGAAGGCTCAGTCCCTCTCACCAAGCATCCGAACCCGCCACCTCGGGACACAGCCCCACCCCCACGGCATCTCAGAGGAGCCAGCTGCCCCCGATCCTCGGAGGGGCACTGGGCAAGTGCTCCTCCCAACGCCGCCCCTCCGGAGGGAGCCGCCCGCCCCTCCAGCGCGCCCCACGCCGGGCCGCAGCTACCTGGATGCTGACTTCCTCCTTGCACTGCTTCAGGGTGTCCCGCCGCAGCACCTCCCCTTTGGGGACCACCTGCGAGAGAGGGAATCGTGGGCCTGGCGAGCTAGCCGGGAGAGCGGGCCAGGCCCAGGGAAGGGGGCTGTGTCTGAGGGGCACCCACCTTCACAGCAAAGACCTTCTCCTGCCCGCAGTCCAGCACCTTCAGCACCGTCCCGAAGGAGCCTTTGGCAACAAAGCCCAGAATCTACAGGGAAGGAGCCAGAGCGGGGGACGGGGGTGAGTGCTCCTGCCCGTACGGCCTGGGCCCTCCGCTAGGACAAGCCCTGGGCGTCTCCTGGCCGGAGCCCCGAAGCAGGCTGGGTGGGAAGGCGTCCCCTCGGATCTAGACGGGACCCCAACGGCTGGGGGGCAGGCCCCTGCCGGGGGGCACGTCCTCGCTCCAGCACTTGGCTCAGAGAGGAAAGGCCGGTTGTTGCCCAGGGCTGGAGGCAGGAGGCCTCGCGAAGCTTGTGGCTGTGGTGTCCAGCACTGCTGGGCTCCCCGACTCCAGCTCGGGACCTGGGGCCGCCGAGGGCCCTGCCCTAGCCAGGACTCATTCCAAGCCCCCATTGGGCCAGCCCCGCACCTTGAGCTCCTGCTGTCCCACCGGAGGCCGGACGGGGAACTCCGGGAGGAAGAGCGAGACGAACTGCGGGATTGGCCACTCCGACGCCACCTTCTCCGCCAGCCGGGGCAGCTGCTCGCCGGGGCACCGCTGCGGCTGCGCCCTCCTCCTCGCGCCCCAGCAACGCTCCAGCCCCGACACTGGGCCCCCGATGCCAGCCACGAGGCTCCTCCAGCGCCGCACCCAGGGCAGCTCAGCTACCAAGCCCCTGCCCTGCGAAGCCAGGGAACTGTGAGCCCCCTGCAGCCAGCTCTGGGGCAGAGCCGGGCCCCTCGCAGCGGTGTGGAACAGGGAATCGCAAGCCCCCCCTGCAGCCAGCTCTGGGGCAGGGCCAGGCCCCTCACAGCGGTGTGGAACAGGGAATCGCGAGCCCCCCCCTGCAGCCAGCTCTGGGGCAGGGCCGGGCCCCTCGCAGCGGTGTGGAACAGGGAATCGCGAGCCCCCCCCTGCAGCCAGCTCTGGGGCAGGGTCGGGTCCCCGGCAGTGGCGTGGAATAGGGAACCGCGACCCCCCCCTCTCTGCAGTCAGCTCTGGGGCAGGGCCCCCCGCAGCGGCGTGGAACAGGGAATCGCGACCCCCCCCCCAGCGGCGTGGAACAGGGAACCGCGACCCCCCCCGCAGCGGCGTGGAACAGGGAACCGCGACCCCCCCCGCAGCGGCGTGGAACAGGGAACCGCGACCCCCCCCGCAGCGGCGTGGAACAGGGAACCGCGACCCCCCCCCCGCAGCGGCGTGGAACAGGGAATCGCGACCCCCCCCCCGCAGCGGCGTGGAACAGGGAATCGCGACCCCCCCCCCGCAGCGGCGTGGAACAGGGAATCGCGACCCCCCCCCCGCAGCGGCGTGGAACAGGGAATCGCGACCCCCCCGCAGCGGCGTGGAACAGGGAACCGCGACCCCCCCCGCAGCGGCGTGGAACAGGGAACCGCGACCCCCCCCGCAGCGGCGTGGAACAGGGAACCGCGACCCCCCCCCCGCAGCGGCGTGGAACAGGGAATCGCGACCCCCCCCCCGCAGCGGCGTGGAACAGGGAATCGCGACCCCCCCCGCAGCGGCGTGGAACAGGGAATCGCGACCCCCCCCCCGCAGCGGCGTGGAACAGGGAATCGCGACCCCCCCCGCAGCGGCGTGGAACAGGGAATCGCGACCCCCCCGCAGCGGCGTGGAACAGGGAACCGCGACCCCCCCCGCAGCGGCGTGGAACAGGGAACCGCGACCCCCCCCGCAGCGGCGTGGAACAGGGAACCGCGACCCCCCCCCCAGCGGCGTGGAACAGGGAACCGCGACCCCCCCCGCAGCGGCGTGGAACAGGGAATCGCGACCCCCCCCGCAGCGGCGTGGAACAGGGAACCGCGACCCCCCCCCCAGCGGCGTGGAACAGGGAACCGCGACCCCCCCCCAGCGGCGTGGAACAGGGAATCGCGAGCCCCCCCCTGCAGCCAGCTCTGGGGCAGGGCCGGGCCCCTCGCAGCGGTGTGGAACAGGGAATCGCGAGCCCCCCCCTGCAGCCAGCTCTGGGGCAGGGTCGGGTCCCCGGCAGTGGCGTGGAATAGGGAACCGCGACCCCCCCCTCTCTGCAGTCAGCTCTGGGGCAGGGCCCCCCCCAGCGGCGTGGAACAGGGAATCGCGACCCCCCCCCCAGCGGCGTGGAACAGGGAACCGCGACCCCCCCCGCAGCGGCGTGGAACAGGGAACCGCGACCCCCCCCGCAGCGGCGTGGAACAGGGAATCGCGACCCCCCCCGCAGCGGCGTGGAACAGGGAACCGCGACCCCCCCCCCGCAGCGGCGTGGAACAGGGAATCGCGACCCCCCCCGCAGCGGCGTGGAACAGGGAATCGCGACCCCCCCCCCGCAGCGGCGTGGAACAGGGAATCGCGACCCCCCCCCCGCAGCGGCGTGGAACAGGGAATCGCGACCCCCCCCCCGCAGCGGCGTGGAACAGGGAACCGCGACCCCCCCCGCAGCGGCGTGGAACAGGGAACCGCGACCCCCCCCGCAGCGGCGTGGAACAGGGAATCGCGACCCCCCCCCCGCAGCGGCGTGGAACAGGGAATCGCGACCCCCCCCCCGCAGCGGCGTGGAACAGGGAATCGCGACCCCCCCCGCAGCGGCGTGGAACAGGGAATCGCGACCCCCCCCCCGCAGCGGCGTGGAACAGGGAATCGCGACCCCCCCCGCAGCGGCGTGGAACAGGGAATCGCGACCCCCCCCCCGCAGCGGCGTGGAACAGGGAATCGCGACCCCCCCCCCGCAGCGGCGTGGAACAGGGAATCGCGACCCCCCCGCAGCGGCGTGGAACAGGGAACCGCGACCCCCCCCGCAGCGGCGTGGAACAGGGAACCGCGACCCCCCCCCCGCAGCGGCGTGGAACAGGGAACCGCGACCCCCCCCCCGCAGCGGCGTGGAACAGGGAATCGCGACCCCCCCGCAGCGGCGTGGAACAGGGAATCGCGACCCCCCCGCAGCGGCGTGGAACAGGGAATCGCGACCCCCCCCCCGCAGCGGCGTGGAACAGGGAATCGCGACCCCCCCCCCGCAGCGGCGTGGAACAGGGAACCGCGACCCCCCCGCAGCGGCGTGGAACAGGGAACCGCGACCCCCCCCGCAGCGGCGTGGAACAGGGAACCGCGACCCCCCCCCCAGCGGCGTGGAACAGGGAACCGCGACCCCCCCCGCAGCGGCGTGGAACAGGGAACCGCGACCCCCCCCCCGCAGCGGCGTGGAACAGGGAACCGCGACCCCCCCCCCCAGCGGCGTGGAACAGGGAACCGCGACCCCCCCCGCAGCGGCGTGGAACAGGGAACCGCGACCCCCCCCCCCGCAGCGGCGTGGAACAGGGAACCGCGACCCCCCCCCCGCAGCGGCGTGGAACAGGGAACCGCGACCCCCCCCCCAGCGGCGTGGAACAGGGAATCGCGACCCCCCCCGCAGCGGCGTGGAACAGGGAACCGCGACCCCCCCCCCCCCAGCGGCGTGGAACAGGGAACCGCGACCCCCCCCGCAGCGGCGTGGAACAGGGAATCGCGACCCCCCCCCCCCGCAGCGGCGTGGAACAGGGAACCGCGACCCCCCCCCAGCGGCGTGGAACAGGGAACCGCGACCCCCCCCCCCGCAGCGGCGTGGAACAGGGAACCGCGACCCCCCCCCCAGCGGCGTGGAACAGGGAACCGCGACCCCCCCCCAGCGGCGTGGAACAGGGAACCGCGACCCCCCCCCAGCGGCGTGGAACAGGGAACCGCGACCCCCCCCCAGCGGCGTGGAACAGGGAACCGCGACCCCCCTCCCGCAGCGGCGTGGAACAGGGAATCGCGACCCCCCCCCCGCAGCGGCGTGGAACAGGGAACCGCGACCCCCCCCCAGCGGCGTGGAACAGGGAACCGCGACCCCCCCCCCGCAGCGGCGTGGAACAGGGAACCGCGACCCCCCCCCCAGCGGCGTGGAACAGGGAACCGCGACCCCCCTCCCGCAGCGGCGTGGAACAGGGAACCGCGACCCCCCCCCCGCAGCGGCGTGGAACAGGGAACCGCGACCCCCCCCCCGCAGCGGCGTGGAACAGGGAACCGCGACCCCCCCCCAGCGGCGTGGAACAGGGAACCGCGACCCCCCCCCAGCGGCGTGGCACTGACACGTGGGCGGCATCGCGCCGAGACCGCCCGGCCCCGCCACAGACCTTGAGGGGCCCCGTCGGGGCCTGGGGGTCGCTGCTGGCCGCGCCCATCGCGCCTCCTGCCCCGGCCGCTAATCCCCCGCCGGCCCGGTTACGTAACAGCCCGCCCGTGCCCTGCACAATGCAAATAGCGCCCCGCCCACTCATGCATAATGCAAACGAAACCCCGCCCCCATGCATAGCGCAACTAGCGACCTGACCCCGCCCCCCACCGTGCCATGCTGGCCCCGCCCATTTGCGTGTTCCCTGCTCCTCGTGCCGCCCCCTCCCCGCCCCAGGGCTGCTCTATTCAGGACCTGGGCCCAGGGCTGCAGCCATGGGGGGGGGGGCCAGCCATGGGGGGGGCCTGGCCATGGGGGGCGGTGCCAGGGATCTGCAAAGAACTGGAGCCAGGATCCATCCCCCTCCCTCGGCCAGCAGCTGCTCCCAGCCCACCCAGGGAGGGGCCAGGCGGGCAGGGGGCTGTGAGCAAAGGTGCTGGAGGGGAGGAGTGGGGGTCTCTGAGCCAGGAGCCGCCACAGCCAGGCCTGTGCCTAAGCCCCTGCTGCAGCCGAGGGCGGCCACTGCGAGCACAGTAGGGCCAGACCCAGGGCCGGGAGACTGGAGATCTTCCCCAGGAAACAGGTGAAGCCAAGAGGTTCATGTGAGCTGGACTCAGGCTAATCCACAAGCAAGGGGGAGGGGAGTAACAGCTCAGCTCCAATGGCCCCCATGCTGGCCAGAGGTGGCATTCACGAGGCCCTGCCAGGAACGGGGCCGCCAGGCTGGATCCGGAAGGAGGGGCCCTGCCAGGAACGGGGCCGCCAGGCTGGATCCGGAAGGAGGGGCCCTGCCAGGAACGGGGCCGCCAGGCTGGATCCGGAAGGCGGGGCCCTGCCAGGAACGGGGCCGCCAGGCTGGATCCGGAAGGCAGGGGGCTGCCAGGAACGGGGCCGCCAGGCTGGATCCGGAAGGCAGGGCCCTGCTAGGAACGGGGCTGCCAGGCTGGATCCGGAAGGCGGGGCCCTGCCAGGAACGGGGCCGCCAGGCTGGATCCGGAAGGCAGGGGGCTGCCAGGAACGGGGCTGCCAGGCTGGATCCGGAGGGCAGGGCCCTGCCAGGAACGGGGCCGCCAGGCTGGATCCGGAGGGCAGGGCCCTGCCAGGAACGGGGCCACCAGGCTGGATCTGGAAGGAGGGGCCCTGCCTGGAACGGGGCTGCCAGGCTGGATCCGGAAGGAGGGGCCTTGCCAGGAACGGGGCCGCCAGGCTGGATCCGGAAGGAGGGGCCTTGCCAGGAACGGGGCCGCCAGGCTGGATCCGGAAGGAGGGGCCTTGCCAGGAACGGGGCCGCCAGGCTGGATCTGGAAGGCGGGGGCTTGCCAGGAACGGGGCCGCCAGGCTGGATCCGGAAGGAGGGGCCTTGCCAGGAACGGGGCTGCCAGGCTGGATCTGGAAGGCGGGGCCCTGCCAGGAACGGGGCCGCCAGGCTGGATCCGGAAGGAGGGGCCCTGCCAGGAACGGGGCCGCCAGGCTGGATCCGGAAGGCGGGGCCCTGCCAGGAACGGGGCCGCCAGGCTGGATCCGGAAGGAGGGGCCCTGCCAGGAATGGGGCCGCCAGGCTGGATCCGGAAGGCGGGGCCCTGCCAGGAACGGGGCCGCCAGGCTGGATCCGGAAGGCGGGGCCCTGCCAGGAACGGGGCCGCCAGGCTGGATCCGGAAGGCAGGGGGCTGCCAGGCCGGATCCGGAAGGAGGGGCCCTGCCAGGAACGGGGCCGCCAGGCTGGATCCGGAAGGCAGGGCCCTGCCAGGAACGGGGCCGCCAGGCTGGATCCGGAAGGCGGGGCCCTGCCAGGAACGGGGCCGCCAGGCTGGATCCGGAAGGCGGGGCCCTGCCAGGAACGGGGCCGCCAGGCTGGATCCGGAAGGCAGGGGGCTGCCAGGCCGGATCCGGAAGGCAGGGCCCTGCTAGGAACGGGGCTGCCAGGCCGGATCCGGAAGGCAGGGCCCTGCTAGGAACGGGGCCGCCAGGCTGGATCCGGAAGGCGGGGGCTTGCCAGGAACGGGGCCGCCAGGCTGGATCCGGAAGGAGGGGCCCTGCCTGGAACGGGGCTGCCAGGCTGGATCTGGAAGGAGGGGCCTTGCCAGGAACGGGGCCGCCAGGCTGGATCCGGAAGGAGGGGCCCTGCCTGGAACGGGGCTGCCAGGCTGGATCTGGAAGGAGGGGCCCTGCCAGGAACGGGG
The DNA here is from genome assembly GCF_052426305.1 of Pelodiscus sinensis. Lineage (NCBI taxonomy): Eukaryota > Metazoa > Chordata > Testudines > Trionychidae > Pelodiscus > Pelodiscus sinensis. Next base: position 26,933,931 of record NC_143072.1, on the reverse strand, counting down.
CCGCCAGGCTGGATCCGGAAGGAGGGGCCTTGCCAGGAACGGGGCCGCCAGGCTGGATCTGGAAGGCGGGGCCTTGCCAGGAACGGGGCCGCCAGGCTGGATCCGGAAGGAGGGGCCTTGCCAGGAACGGGGCCGCCAGGCTGGATCTGGAAGGAGGGGCCCTGCCAGAAACGGGGCCGCCAGGCTGGATCTGGAAGGCGGGGCCTTGCCAGGAACGGGGCCGCCAGGCTGGATCCGGAAGGAGGGGCCTTGCCAGGAACGGGGCCGCCAGGCTGGATCCGGAAGGAGGGGGCCTGCCTGGAACGGGGCTGCCAGGCTGGATCTGGAAGGCGGGGGCCTGCCAGGAACGGGGCCGCCAGGCTGGATCCGGAAGGAGGGGGCCTGCCTGGAATGGGGCTGCCAGGCTGGATCTGGAAGGCGGGGCCCTGCCAGGAACGGGGCCGCCAGGCTGGATCCGGAAGGCGGGGCCCTGCCTGGAATGGGGCTGCCAGGCTGGATCCGGAAGGAGGGGGCCTGCCTGGAATGGGGCTGCCAGGCTGGATCTGGAAGGAGGGGGCCTGCCTGGAATGGGGCTGCCAGGCTGGATCCGGAAGGAGGGGCCCTGCCTGGAACGGGGCTGCCAGGCTGGATCTGGAAGGCGGGGCCCTGCCAGGAACGGGGCCGCCAGGCTGGATCTGGAAGGAGGGGGCCTGCCAGGAACGGGGCCGCCAGGCTGGATCCCGAGGGCAGGGCCCTGCCAGGAACGGGGCTGCCAGGCTGGATCCGGAAGGAGGGGGCCTGCCTGGAATGGGGCTGCCAGGCTGGATCCGGAAGGAGGGGCCCTGCCTGGAATGGGGCTGCCAGGCTGGATCCGGAAGGCGGGGGCCTGCCAGGAACGGGGCCGCCAGGCTGGATCCCGAGGGCAGGGCCTGCCAGGAACGGGGCCACCCGCCTGGATCCGGAAGGCGGGGCCCTGCCAGAGGCTGCCAACCACACCCCCAGGAACAGCCCAGAGCGCGAGGCAGCCCACGGGCTGCAGGGCAAGGCCGCTCAGAAGGCCGCGAGGCTCCAGAGTCGCCAAGGGATGGTCGCTGTCCTGGGGGAGTGGCCCAGGCTGGGCCCTGCTGGGGAACTGACCAGTAACACCAGGACAGAGATGGGTCCAAATTAAAAACTCTTATTTAAATTCTCCTCGGTGCCCGCTCCCCACGGGACCCGGGCTGGAGCCGCCGCGCTGCGGTGCAGACAGTGCGCTCGGCAGCAGCCCCCGCGCAGGACGCCCCGTGATCCCGAAGAGCCCCCCGCTACCCCGCCTCTGTGCAAATGAAAGCAGCCCGGCCGACGCAGCCGCCCCAGCGCCCGTCACTGGGGAGCCTCCCTGCTGCCAGGCCGCCCGCTGGCGGGACAGGGCTCTGCCCGCGCCATCGGTCTGGCCCCACGGCCGGGCTGGGCCGCCGAGAGCCCGCCACCTAGACAAAGTTGCTGGCTGCGTGCCAGCTCAGTTGCCCAGGGGCCTTGTGCCCGAGTCCCTTCCTGGCCAGCCGGTGTGGCCCTATTTGCGCCGGCTGAAGATGGACTTCTTGCCGGGGTTCTTCTCGCCCACACTCAGGCCGATGAGCAACCGCGCCTTCTCGTCCTCCTCCTGCTGCTGGATGGTGCCGTCCGGCTTGCTCTCCAGCTTTCCCCGGGCCTCCGCCCCGGCAGCCGGCTTCAGACGCAGCTTCTCCTTGATCACCTGCACGAGACGACAGCGCGGGAGCTGCAGCCTTGCGGCGTGCACAGGAGCACTGGGAACCAGCCCGAGGTTCGCACGCGGCGCCGGCGCTAGCCCGTCTACCGCCACTCGCCACAGCGGGGCGGCCCCGCGAGAGTCCCGCAAACAGCCCCCCAGAGCGCAGCCAACAGCGCTGGGAACCGTTACAAGGGGACAGAACGTCTCGCTGTGCCTATCCCTCCAGGGGCGCCCACGTGTGCAATGCTGCCTACAGCTGGGGCCTCCTCATCTCGCAAGCGATCTCTTGGCATTGAAAACGGGTGAGAATGGGCAGCAGAGATGATGAGGGGGTGGAACGGCTGCCATAGGGAGGGAGATTAATGAGAGTGGGACTTTTCAGCTTGGAAAAGAGGCGACTGGGGGGGATACGGTAGAGGTCTATAAAATCATGACGGGTGTGGAAGAAGCGAATAAGTAAAAGTTATTTAAATTAACAGGCAGCAGGTTTAAAACAAACCAAAGGAAGTTTTTCTTCACACAGCGCGCAGTCAACCTGTGGAACTCCTCGCCAGAGGAGGCTGTGAAGGCCAGAACTTTAACAGGGTTCAAGAAAGAGCTTAATATAGTCATGGAGTATAGGCCCATCAATGGCGGTTAGCCAGGATGGGCCTCTGTGGGTCAGGGTCTGGGAATGGGCAACGGGGGAGGGATCACGTGAGGATTCCCAGTTCTGTTCCCTCCCCCTGGGGCACCCGGCCTTGGCCGCTGTGGGCAGAGGGGGCCCTGGGCAAGATGGACCCAGTGTAGCCGTTCTGCTCTTGACGCCCCAGCCTGACTGATGGGAGGGGGCCATAACCCAGTGCCAACAGCTGCCTCCAGAGTGCCCCAAGCACCGGGGGCCCTGAGGGGCTCCTGTGAGCCGGGCCGGGCCCTTACCTGTGCCACCAGCGCCTTGCGGCTGTCCCGCTTCACAGCCATGGCGAAGTCCAGCCAGGTCCACGTGTTGTTGTGATACTCCAGGCAGGGCAGCACCAGGTTCAGGTCGCCCCAGTCCACGCTGTTCTTCTCGCCCTGCGCCAGACGCCGTGTCAGACCCCTGGCTGGGCTCCCAGCGAGACCCAGCAGCCAGAACCCCTGGGCTCCGGGGCACACGGGACCCAGGGCAGGGAGCTGTGGGGCAGCGCCCTCTTCCCCGCTGCCCACAGCTCAGGGCGAGGCCTGGTCCCCAGCCAACCACGTGGAAGTGAGAGTGCAGGAAGAAGGCCCCCGGCAGCAGCCAGAGCCCCAGGGCAGAGGGGAGGCAGAAAATGAACTTCAGGTTGGAGATTCTGTTCCTGCACATGCCACGGCTCCCCTCCCCGCCACGCCCACAGCTCCGCCCTCCCCAGCCCCCTGGGGCTGCCCCGCCCCGGGCACCGGGCTGAGGCTGGTGCTGACCTTGTAGCTGACGCAGAGAGGCACTTGGGGGATCTTGATGTAGATGAAGGAGTTGTTCATGGCCGCACGCTCCTTCATCTTGTCAATGTCGTCCACAGGGTGCTGGGAGGGACAGAGCCACCGTCAGCAGAGCCAGCAAAGGGGACGAGGCGCACGGCTGGGCACTGGGTTCCTCTCCCCCTGCCAGGCCTGTTCTGCCCGTGCTGCTCAGCATGCAAGGGGAGCTTTGCAGGCCCACGGGGGAGCCCCCCAGCCCGGGGCCAGGACTCCCCAGACGAGGGGACAGGCGGCAGGGCGGGTACCTCGGGGGCTTTCCGGAAGGACCTCCTGACCCCTGTCGTCCGGTTCAGTCCCTGGGTCACTCCTTTGCCCGGGCCCAGCGAGTCGTCAGCCGCAATCAGCTGCCTCGGCTTCACCACCGGCATGCCTGGGAGAGAGAGACGAGCGCTGGGGCCGTGGGCACCTCCCCGCTATGAGCAGGCGCTGGATTTCCAGCCCCCCCGGCTCGGCTGAGGCGCCCTCTCTGCTCAGAGCTCGTCCTCTCTGGGGCGGAGCTCCACCCCCTGCGCCTGGCCCTCATTGCTGACCCCTTCCGTGGCCCTCGGCCTTCCGGAGCCCCAGCCCAGCGCCAACAGCAGACACAGCCCAGGGCTGCACCCGCCCCCTCCCCGCTTTCCAGAGCACGTTGCCCCAAACGCGAGAGCTGCCCTCCTGGCTGGGGATCAACGCGGCTCTCGAGAACCGCCCTGTCCCACCGCCGGCGCTGGATCCAGGGACGCTGCGACGCGGAGCCCTCGCCGCCGGCCCCCTGGGGGCCCCCTGGGCGGCCGGTGTGCGCCAGCATTGCACTGCCCAGCACACTCACCCGTCGTCACCAGCTTGGACTTGTCCTCCTCGTCCCCCAGCTCCTCCTCCTCCACGCTGCGCCCGGGGAAGAAGAAGCCCATCATGCGGTGGAAGAACTGGTGGGTGAGCTGGATGGTCAGGGGCACCACGTTCACCTGCAGGAGGAGGCGCCGGTCAGGGCCCGCGGACCCGCAGGGGCCCCCCGCTGCTCCAGCGCCCCAGCCCCCTCACAGCCTCACCTCGAAGTGCTCCTTGATGGAGATGCCTCCCACCGGGGGCCGCACCTTGCTGAAGATGCGCAGCGCCAGCTGCCGGCCCGACTGGCAGGAGCTCTGTGGGCGCAGCACCACCTGCGGGGCACGGGAGGCAGAGGTGGGCGGAGGCAGCCGCAGGCCCAGCGCGTCGGGTTCTGCCCGGGCAGGGCTGGCACCTACCTTGTAGATGGCGTTGGGCAGCAGGTTGTTCATTGTCACCCAGCCCAGCTCCAGGAGGTGCTCGGCCGTGTCGTCCGACTTGTTCACCTGCAGAAGAGCCATCAGGCGAGGGAGCCGCGCAGGGGCCGGGGCCGCACATAGCAGGGGACACGCAGCAGGGGACACGCAGCAGGGGACACGCAGCAGGGGACACGGAGCAGGGCGTCCCGGCTTTGCTGTCCTGGCCACGTCACCCTGCTTCATGTCCGCTGCTGCCACTGAGTGCAGGGCGGACCCCTGGTGCCAACCCAGGCACCTCGGCTGAGGGGAGAGGTGGGCGGAGAGCAGAGCAGGGGGGTAGGAGGGAGGCGGGGGCAGGGTGAGGGGAGACGTGGGGCGGGGGCAGAGCAAGAGCAGGGGAAGGGAGCGGGGGGCGGTTCCTCCCACCTCTCCTTCCCACAGGGGAGCCCCTGTGCCCCCCAGGCAGGCACCTGGTCCCGGCCGGTACCTTGCTGTAGAGGAAGCGCTGCAGCTCCAGCTCCGCGATGCCCAGCTGCCCGTCCTCCTCGGTGAGGCGCCAGCGCGCCTGGGCAAAGTAGAACTCGGTGCGCCGGGCCACGCTGACGTCCTCCGGCGGCTTGCGCAGCTCCATCTTGTTGGCCCGCTGCAGCTGGAAATCTTTGAAGCACCTGCCCGAGTGGGCGAGGGAGCCGTGAGAGCCGGCCCGGAAGCAGAGCTGGGCGCTGTGGCTCCGGGGAATGGGGTTCGGGGCCGGGGCTCTGGGGGATGGGGAATGGGGCTCGGGGCCGGGGCTCTGGGGAATGGGGCTCGGGGCCGGGGCTCTGGGGGATGGGAATGGGGCTCGGGGCCGGGGCTCTGGGGGCTGGGGAATGGGGCTCAGGGCCGGGGCTCTGGGGGATGGGAATGGGGCTCGGGGCCGGGGCTCTGGGGGCTGGGGAATGGGGCTCAGGGCCGGGGCTCTGGGGGATGGGAATGGGGCTCGGGGCCGGGGCTCTGGGGGCTGGGGAATGGGGCTCAGGGCCGGGGCTCTGGGGGATGGGAATGGGGCTCGGGGCCGGGGCTCTGGGGGCTGGGGAATGGGGCTCGGGGGGATGGGGACTGGGGAATGGGGCTCAGGGCCGGGGCTCTGGGGGCTGGGGAATGGGGCTCGGGGCCGGGGCTCTGGGGGATGGGGAATGGGGCCGGAGCTCTGGGGAATGGGGCTCGGGGCCGGGGCTCTGGGGGATGGGGCTCGGGGCCGGGGCTCTGGGGAATGGGGCTCGGGGCCGGGGCTCTGGGGGATGGGAATGGGGCTCGGGGCTCTGGGGGCTGGGGAATGGGGCTCGGGGGGATGGGGACTGGGGGATGGGGCTCGGGGCCGGGGCTCTGGGGGCTGGGGAATGGGGCTCGGGGCCGGGGCTCTGGGGGATGGGGAATGGGGCCGGAGCTCTGGGGAATGGGGCTCGGGGCCGGGTCTCTGGGGGATGGGGAATGGGGCTCGGGGCCGGGGCTCTGGGGGATGGGGCTCGGGGCCGGGGCTCTGGGGAATGGGGCTCGGGGCCGGGGCTCTGGGGAATGGGGCTCGGGGCCGGGTCTCTGGGGGATGGGGAATGGGGCTCGGGGCCGGGGCTCTGGGGGATGGGGCTCGGGGCCGGGGCTCTGGGGGATGGGGCTCGGGGCCGGGGCTCTGGGGGATGGGGCTCGGGGCCGGGGCTCTGGGGGGCTCGGGGCTCTGGGGGCTGGGGAATGGGGCTCAGGGGATGGGGACTGGGGAATGGGGCTCGGGGCCGGGGCTCTGGGGGCTGGGGAATGGGGCTCGGGGCCGGGGCTCTGGGGGATGGGGAATGGGGCTCGGGGCCGGGGCTCTGGGGGATGGGGAATGGGGCCAGGGCTCTGGGGAATGGGGCTCGGGGCCGGGTCTCTGGGGGATGGGGAATGGGGCTCGGGGCCGGGGTTCTGGGGGATGGGGAATGGGGCTCGGGGCCGGGGCTCTGGGGAATGGGGCTCGGGGCCGGGTCTCTGGGGAATGGGGCTCGGGGCCGGGGCTCTGGGGAATGGGGCTCGGGGCCGGGGCTCTGGGGGATGGGGCTCGGGGCCGGGGCTCTGGGGGATGGGGAATGGGGCTCGGGGCCGGGGCTCTGGGGGATGGGGAATGGGGCTCGGGGCCGGGGCTCTGGGGAATGGGGCTCGGGGCCAGGGCTCTGGGGGATGGGGAATGGGGCTCGGGCTCTGGGGGATGGGGAATGGGGCTCGGGGCTCTGGGGGATGGGGAATGGGGCTCGGGGCCGGGGCTCTGGGGGATGGGGAATGGGGCCAGGGCTCTGGGGAATGGGGCTCGGGGCCGGGTCTCTGGGGAATGGGGCTCGGGGCCGGGGCTCTGGGGAATGGGGCTCGGGGCCGGGGCTCTGGGGGATGGGGCTCGGGGCCGGGGCTCTGGGGGATGGGGCTCGGGGCCGGGGCTCTGGGGGATGGGGAATGGGGCTCGGGGCCGGGGCTCTGGGGGATGGGGCTCGGGGCCAGGGCTCTGGGGGATGGGGAATGGGGCTCGGGGCCGGGGCTCTGGGGAATGGGGCTCGGGGCCAGGGCTCTGGGGGATGGGGAATGGGGCTCGGGGCCGGGGCTCTGGGGGATGGGGAATGGGGCTCGGGGCCGGGGCTCTGGGGGATGGGGAATGGGGCTCAGGGCCGGGGCTCTGGGGGATGGGGAATGGGGCTCGGGGCCGGGGCTCTGGGGGATGGGGAATGGGGCTCGGGGCCGGGGCTCTGGGGGATGGGGAATGGGGCTCAGGGCCGGGGCTCTGGGGAATGGGGAATGGGGCTCAGGGCCGGGGCTCTGGGGAATGGGGAATGGGGCTCGGGGCCGGGGCTCTGGGGAATGGGGAATGGGGCTCGGGGCCGGGGCTCTGGGGGATGGGGAATGGGGCTGGGGAATGGGGCTGGGGAATGGGGCTCGTGGCTCGGGCCAGCCCCTCCCTGCTCCGCAGGGGCTGCTACCTGATGAGGATGTTCAGCTCTTCGCTCTCCAGCTGCAGATCCGCCTTCTCCCGGCTCAGCTGGAGCTGCAGCTTCTGGTTCAGCTCCAGCAGGTTCTTGTTCTTGCTGTCGTCCTGCAGAGACTGGAGCGCCGGCACCCGTCAGCCCCCCCCGGCCCGAGCAGAGCCCCCCCCGGAGCCTGCCCCCCCCCCCCTGCCCCCCCCGGCCCGAGCAGAGCCGCCCCCCCCGGAGCCTGCCCCCGCCCGGCCCGAGCAGAGCCCCCCCCGGAGCCTGCCCCCGCCCGGCCCGAGCAGAGCCCCCCCCCCCGGAGCCTCCGCCCCCCCCCGGAGCCTGCCCCCGCCCGGCCCGAGCAGAGCCCCCCCCCCCTCCGCCCCCCCCGGCCCGAGCAGAGCCCCCCCCCCGGAGCCTGCCCCCGCCCGGCCCCGCCCCCCCCCCCGGCCCGAGCAGAGCCCCCCCCGGAGTCCGCCCCCCCCGGCCCGAGCAGAGCCCCCCCGGAGTCCGCCCCCCCCCGCCCCCCCCCCCCCCCCCCCCGGCCCGAGCAGAGCCCCCCCCGGAGCCTGCCCCCGCCCGGCCCCGCCCCCCCCCCCGGCCCGAGCAGAGCCCCCCCCCCGGAGTCCGCCCCCCCCCGGCCCGAGCAGAGCCCCCCCCCCCGGAGTCCGCCCCCCCCGGCCCGAGCAGAGCCCCCCCCGGAGCCTGCCCCCGCCCGGCCCCCCCCCCCCCCCGAGCAGAGCCCCCCCCCCCCTGCCCCCGCCCCCCCGCCCCCCCCCGGCCCGAGCAGAGCCCCCCCCCCCCCGGAGTCCGCCCCCCCCCCCCCCGGCCCGAGCAGAGCCCCCCCCCCCGGGCCCCCCCCCCCCCCCGGCCTGAGCAGAGCCCCCCCCGGAGCCTGCCCCCGCCCGGCCCGAGCAGAGCCCCCCCCCCCCAGGCCGCCCCCGCCCCCCGGGGCCCCCCCCCCCCCGGCCCGAGCAGAGCCCCCCCCCCCCCCCTGCCCCCCCCCCGGCCAGAGCCCCCCCCCCGGCCTGAGCCCCCCCCCCCCGGAGCCTGCCCCCGCCTGGCCCCAGAGCCCCCCCCCCCCCAGAGCCCCCCCCCCGGAGCCGCCCCCGCCCGGCCCTAGCAGAGCCCCCCCCCGGAGGCCGCCCCCGCCCAGCCCTAGCAGAGCCCCCCAGAGCAGAGCCCCCCACCACCCAGCCTCCAACAGAGCCGCCCCTGGAGCCCACCGCAGTCTGGCCGGAGCAGAGCCCCCCCCCACGCAGCCCGAGCAGACCCCCCCAGAGCCCCCCGACCTGCCCCCACCTGGCTCAAACAGAGCCCCGCCCGCCCGCACCTTCACCACGGAGTACATCTGCTTCTCCAGCTGGCGGATGCGGGCCACGTGCTGCCGCACGGCCTCCTGCAGGTGCAGGATGCTGCTGCGCTGCTCCTCGGGGTTGCTGGAGATCTCCAGCTGGAAGCGCACCCTCTGCTTCTTCTCGCTGTGCTCCTGCGGGCAGAGACGGGCGGGTGAGGGGTGGCGGGGGGGTGCCAGTGCGCCCCCCGGGCCCCCGCTACCTTGCGCTTGGGCTCCACGTGCAGCAGCAGGTTGTTGACGATGTCCAGGATCATGGCGTACTGCGCCGGGTTGGTGGAGATCTCCAGGTCGTGGTGGATCAGTGTGAAAGTGTCGACAGCTCCTGGGGAGAGACGAGAGGCAGGGTGGGGCGGGGCAGGCCAAGGGGAGCCTGACTGGCCCCCGCGGGCGCCGACAAACCCGCTGCTCTGCCTCTGAGCTGGGCTTCGCCGGAGCAGGCCCCGAGCCGGGCCCCTCCCTGCGCGTGCAGGGCAGAGCCGCCCGCAGAGACCGCGCCCAGCGCTGGCCCGCACCCTCCTGTTTCTTCAGCAGGTCCTCCTTCTCCGCCTGGGCGGGGGCCTCGGGGGGCTTGATCTGCGTGGCCAGCTCGGGGTCGATGTCGTGGCTGTAGCTGATGTAGTACATGCGGCAGCTGCAGCGGGAGATGACCCTCTGCACCTGCTGGGGCTGCTGGGCTTCCGAGGGGTGGTTCCAGTCTGGGGGCAAACGGGCGGCTGTCAGGGCCAGGCCGCAGGCAGCCTGTGGGGGGAGGCTCTGGGGTGGGGAACCCCCCGCGTCCACACGAGCCGGCTCGCCGTGCTGACCTGTGGTGGTGCTGACCATGCCGCCCACGGCCTGCCCGCTCTCCATCAGCTCCTGCACCGAGTCCAGGCTCCTCTGCCGATGCTCCTCGATGTTCTTCACCTGGCGCAGGAGGGAGGAGGCTGGTGACGCCCCAGAGCCAGCAGGCTGGAGGGCGTGTCCCGGGGGCTGGCCTGGCAGCCTCTCCCCCAGCTGCTGGCTCTGGGAACCTGCCCGGCTGTGGCTTTAAGAGGCCCCAGGGCTGCCTCTCGGGCCGTGGCCGATACAGCCCCCCACGTGGCACTGGAGAGCCCTGCCCCCACCCCAGCGGAGCGCCTCACCTCCAGCCACAGCTGGCCGTCCTCCCGCTCGGTGGGGCTGCTCTCAGTGGTGGCGAAGTACTGCATGCCGTCCAGCAGGCAGGTCCACGAGGTCTTCTGCTTCAGGCAGTCTCCGTACCAGGCGGGGTGGTGCTGGCACTGCAGGAGCTGGGCCTTGGCAGCCGACACAATCACGCAGCCCTCCGTTTCTGCACCCCGCAGCACCATCTGCGGGAGGACAGGCCCCTCAGAGACCCTGCCAGCTCCCAAGCCGGGAGACAAACCAGAGCAAGGAGGGCCTGCAGCATCTGCCCCAGTGGCATGGCCAGGGAAAGACACAGCTCAGTGACCACTGTGCCCAGCAGGGGGTGCTGTGGGGCGACTCCCTGGCCTCTCCCCACAAGGGGCACTGTGGGGAGTGGGGCAGGAGGGGGCTGTGGAGCAAGCACCTGGCCTCTCGCAGGGGGGGTGCTGAGGGGCGAATTCCTGGCCTCTCCCAGCAGGGGGCGCTGAGAGGCGAGTTCCTGGCCTCTCCCAGCAGGGGGCGCTGAGGGGCGAGTTCCTGGCCTCTCCCAGCAGGGGGCGCTGAGGGGCGAGTTCCTGGCCTCTCCCAGCAGGGGGCGCTGAGGGGCGAGTTCCTGGCCTCTCCCAGCAGGGGGCGCTGAGGGGCGAGTTCCTGGCCTCTCCCAGCAGGGGGCGCTGAGGGGCGAGTTCCTGGCCTCGCCCAGCAGGGGGCGCTGAGGGGCGAGTTCCTGGTCTCTCCCAGCAGGGGGCGCTGAGGGGCGAGTTCCTGGTCTCTCCCAGCAGGGGGCGCTGAGGGGCGAGTTCCTGGCCTCTCCCAGCAGGGGGCGCTGAGGGGCGAGTTCCTGGCCTCTCCCAGCAGGGGGCGCTGAGGGGCGAGTTCCTGGCCTCTCCCAGCAGGGGGCGCTGAGGGGCGAGTTCCTGGTCTCTCCCAGCAGGGGGCGCTGAGGGGCGAGTTCCTGGTCTCTCCCAGCAGGGGGCGCTGAGGGGCGAGTTCCTGGCCTCTCCCAGCAGGGGGCGCTGAGGGGCGAGTTCCTGGCCTCGCCCAGCAGGGGGCGCTGAGGGGCGAGTTCCTGGCCTCGCCCAGCAGGGGGCGCTGAGGGGCGAGTTCCTGACCTCTCCCAGCAGGGGGCGCTGAGGGGCGAGTTCCTGGCCTCTCCCAGCAGGGGGCGCTGAGGGGCGAGTTCCTGGCCTCGCCCAGCAGGGGGCGGGGGCAGGAGGCGCTGCAGGGGGCACCTGGCAGTTGACCAGCTCGAGGAGGCAGTTGCGGGTGAAGATGTCGTCGGTCTGGCAGGCGGCGATCCCGCACAGCTGCTCGCTGGCCCCCGACTCCTCCTCCGTGAAGACCACGAACTTATCTGTCTCCTCAATGAGTTTCTGCAGCATGTAGGCCCCTAGGGAGCATAGGTGGGGGAGGGCGGAGAGAGTCAGGGCGGGGATGGGGGGGCCAGGCACCACAGGGGGGAGCCAACAGGGGGCAGGGGAGTAAGGGGATGGGGGGGGCGGCACCGGGGGAGGCCCTGGGGAGCCCACGGGCGGTGAGGAGTCAGGGGATGGGGGCCGGGCACCGGGGGAGGCCCTGGGGAGCCGACGGGCGGCAGGGAGTCGGGAAGGGGGCCGGGCGGGGGGGAGGCCCTGGGGAGCCGACGGGCGGCGGGGAGTCGGGATGGGGGCCGGGCACCGGGGGGGAGGCCCTGGGGAGCCGACGGGCGGCGGGGAGTCGGGATGGGGGCCGGGCACCGGGGGGGAGGCCCTGGGGAGCCGACGGGCGGCGGGGAGTCGGGATGGGGGCCGGGCGGGGGGGGAGGCCCTGGGGAGTCGGCGGGGAGTCGGGATGGGGGCCGGGCACCGGGGGGGAGGCCCTGGGGAGCCGACGGGCGGCGGGGAGTCGGGATGGGGGCCGGGCACCGGGGGGAGGCCCTGGGGAGCCGACAGGCGGCGGGGAGTCGGGATGGGGGCCGGGCACCGGGGGGAGGCCCTGGGGAGCCGACGGGCGGCGGGGAGTCGGGATGGGGGCCGGGCACCGGGGGGGAGGCCCTGGGGAGCCGACGGGCGGCGGGGAGTCGGGATGGGGGCCGGGCGGCGGGGAGTCGGGATGGGGGCCGGGCACCGGGGGGAGGCCCTGGGGAGCCGACGGGCGGCGGGGAGTCGGGAAGGGGGCCGGGCACCGGGGGGGAGGCCCTGGGGAGCCGACGGGCGGCGGGGAGTCGGGAAGGGGGCCGGGCACCGGGGGGAGGCCCTGGGGAGCCGACGGGCGGCGGGGAGTCGGGATGGGGGCCGGGCACCGGGGGGGAGGCCCTGGGGAGCCGACGGGCGGCGGGGAGTCGGGAAGGGGGCCGGGCACCGGGGGGAGGCCCTGGGGAGCCGACGGGCGGCGGGGAGTCGGGAAGGGGGCCGGGCACCGGGGGGAGGCCCTGGGGAGCCGACGGGCGGCGGGGAGTCGGGATGGGGGCCGGGCACCGGGGGGGAGGCCCTGGGGAGCCGACGGGCGGCGGGGAGTCGGGAAGGGGGCCGGGCACCGGGGGGAGGCCCTGGGGAGCCGACGGGCGGCGGGGAGTCGGGATGGGGGCCGGGCACCGGGGGGAGGCCCTGGGGAGCCGACGGGCGGCGGGGAGTCGGGATGGGGGCCGGGCACCGGGGGAGGCCCTGGGGAGCCGACGGGCGGCGGGGAGTCGGGATGGGGGCCGGGCACCGGGGGGAGGCCCTGGGGAGCCGACGGGCGGCGGGGAGTCGGGATGGGGGCCGGGCACCGGGGGGGAGGCCCTGGGGAGCCGACGGGCGGCGGGGAGTCGGGAAGGGGGCCGGGCACCGGGGGGGAGGCCCTGGGGAGCCGACGGGCGGCGGGGAGTCGGGATGGGGGCTGGGCACCGGGGGAGGCCCTGGGGAGCCGACGGGCGGCGGGGAGTCGGGAAGGGGGCCGGGCACCGGGGGGACAGGCGAAGGAGCTGTCCAATGTGGGGCAGGGACCCGGCGGCTGGGCACTCACCCCCCGAGGGGCCCCGCTCGCTGGCAGTGCCCGTCCGTCTCTGCGGGGGAAGGGCAGCGGACAGCGGGCGCCGTTTCAGCTTCTTGGCTTGCAGCTGGGTGTCGAGCTTGAGCCCTTTCAGCGCCTCGGTGGACAGGTTGCGCTTGAGCACGGCCGCCTTCTTGTAGCCGTCGTAGAGGCCGAAGGCGATGTCCCGGTTGGTGGTGGTCCAGGACGCCCGCAGGTCCACCAGGTGCAGCTGGTGCGTGTGGAAGGCGTCGGCCCCGTCCCGCATGCTCAGCTCCTGCGACCAAGCCAGGTCAGACACGGGGCAGAGCAGCCCCCGGCTCCCACCCCCAGCCCAGCCCTGCGGGCCGTGGGCACCCAACCCCGGCCACGGCCCCTCTGGGAGCCTGGGCTGCCATCGGAGAGGGGCAGCAGCCGCACCCAAGGCTGCCAAGACTGCGGCCTGTGGCCCAGCGCCCCGCCCCGCCCCGCCCCAGGGCCCCCCGCCGAAGGCTCGTGCCGCTGCGCCAGGCTAGGCCACGGTGCCCCTCCCCCGTGAGCCGGCGGCACCTCTTCGGCCGTGCGGTTGCTGTGCCGCTGGTAGGTGAGGGAGGACAGGCTCAGCAGGTGGGTCTTCTTCACCCGCGCGTCCAGCCGGTGGTCGGCGCTCTCCTCGCAGGGCGAGGCCATGAGGTGCACCGTGACGGAGCCCAGGTCGCTCCCCATCTGCGTGACGCTCCACTCCGAGATGAGCCGCCGCATCACCGTGCCAGCTGGGGAGGGGCAGGTTAGTGAGCCAGGGACCTGCCCCGCCCCTGCCCCGCCCCTCACCGTGAGCCCCGCTCCTGCCCCGCCCCTCACCGTGTGCCCCGCCCCTGCCCCACCCCTCACCGTGAGCCCTGTCCCTCACCGTGAGCCCCGCCCCTGCCCCGCCCCTCACCGTGTGCCCCGCCCCTGCCCCGCCCCTCACCGTGAGCCCTGTCCCTCACCGTGCCCCGCCCCTGCCCCACCCCTCACCGTGAGCCCTGTCCCTCACCGTGTGCCCCGCCCCTCACCGTGAGCCCCGCCCCGCCCCTCACCGTGTGCCCCGCCCCTCACCGTGAGCCCCGCCCCTGCCCCTCACCGTGTGCCCCGCCCCTCACCGTGTGCCCCGCCCCTGCCCCACCCCTCACCGTGAGCCCTGTCCCTCACCGTGAGCCCCGCCCCTGCCCCTCACCGTGTGCCCCGCCCCTCACCGTGTGCCCCGCCCCCTACCCCGCCCCTCACCATGAGCCCCGCCCCTGCCCCGCCCCTCACCGTGAGCCCCGCCCCGCCCCTGCCTCACCTTGGGGGATGAGGCGCTGCGTCCCACGCGTGAACACGTGCCCCTGGCCGCACTCCAGCTGGACCCCGCGCTGCTGGGCAAAGGAGGCCCAGTAATGCACCTGGGGGCACAGACACGGGCGCTGAGAGGCCGCCCCCCGGGCCGCAGGGCGCCGGGGGAGGCCCAGCCCCGCTCACCTGCAGCTGGGGGAAGAGCGCCGTGTAGGACAGCTGCTTGTAGTGCTGCCCTAGCTTCTTCTTGCCGGGCTTCATGTTGTGGAAGAGCTTCCCGCGGCAGATGGGGCGCGTCACGCTGGTCCAGGTGGCCCAGAAGTTCTGCATCCACCTCAGGGTGCTGCTGTAGAGCAGGATCCGGGGCTGCGAGAGCTCTGAGAGCAACACACGTCAGCACTGGGCCCCGGGCTCCTCCGGCCACCCCGCCACCCCGCCACGGCTCAGCCCCGAGTGCGTGGCCAGGGCAGGGGTCTCCCCAATGAACAGCCCCCCAGCTCCGGGCAAGGCCGGGCCCCGCAGGCCTCACTCACCCCCCGGGCGGGCCAGGTCCATGCGGATGGAGAGGTTGAGGTTCTCGGAGCGGAAGGCCCGGTAGGAGTCATGGTGCTGCCCCACGAAGCTGGGGGCGCGCAGCACCACGCCGTGGTGGTCCTGGGGGTTCCCGTGGCAGAGCCACTGCAGGTCCAGGGTCATGCACAGCTCGGGCAGGTGCAGGAAGCAGCAGTCGTCGTACCTGCGCAGGGAGCAGGGGTGGGTCGCTGGCAGGCTCCGCCCCCGCCCCCCGCCCTCCGCCCCCACCGACACTCACTTGGAGGCCGTGCGGACGTTGACGTCCAGGTCGCCCTTGAAGACGAACTGGCCGGGTCTCCAGTGGAAGGCCAGGTGGCTCCACTCCCAGTGCATGTTCTCCGTGGTGTTGTAGGGGTCCTGTGGGGGGCAGGTGGGGTGAGAGCAGCACACGGCGGCCCTGGGCAGGCTCTCGGGGCCAGCCCTCACGGCTCACCTCGGCGGCCAGCTGGTGCAGGTTGGCCTGCTCGATGTCCAGGTGCCAGTCCCCGTGCAGCAGCAGGCGGCTTTTGTCCCACCAGGGCAGGGGCGGGCTGGGGTCCTCCGAGGCCTTGGTGAGGAGATCCACGCACTGGCCAATCAGGGTCCAGGCCGGGTCCCAGCAGGGCCCCCACACGATGGTGCACTGCAGGATCTCCGCTGGGGACAGACAGTGGCTCAGGACAGCTGCCTGCTGCCCCAGACACAGGCTGGCCCCAGGGCCCGTCTCCCACCCCCCCACTCCACTGCACGAGAACAAGCCGGCTTCACCCCCACCGCCCAAGGAGGGCAGCACCTGCCCCCTGGCTCCTGGAGCCTAAAGCCTGGTCCAGGGCGCCAGGGGTAAATGGGCAGGACCCACACGATCATCCCGCAACCCCCAAGCAGCCCGGCCTGGCCAGAAGGAAACCTACCCCATGCACATGGCCCGGCAGCAGGGCCCTGTCCGCCCCCAGCGTCACGCCGCCGGCAGGCTCAGGGCTCCCACAGGCCATGGTTCTCTGTGCCCCGTAGGCCTGGGCCCACTGGTAGCATCGAGGCCCCCCGAGCCCACTTACAGTGGAAGTCGTGGTAGAACTTCAAGGGAGGCATGTTCCTGTCCACGGCCGTGTCCCCCCACGGTGCCCCGAGCTTCAGCAGCTGGCGCCGGCGGGAGCAGGCCTGGCCGCTCTGCTCCGTCCCGACCAGCCGGCCCGAGAGCCGCCAGTCCCGGATCTCAAACAGGTAGCGGGGGTAGTCCCGGATGCGCACTGCGGGGAGAGCCGGAGGCCGCGCTGACCGGGGCAGCCTGCACTCGCCCAGCCCTGCGGTCGGGGGCAGGCCAGGCCTCCAGGGAAGTGCCCCCCGCTGGATCAGGAGGGGCCCTGCGGCGGGGAACCCCAGTGCTCCGCCCGCCCACGGCCCGGGGACATCGCGCCGACAGGGAGCCTGCGCTGTTAATTAGCAGCCACCTGCAGTCGCGGAGCCTCGTGAATTCGAATCGCTGAGTCGACCAGTCGCTGGTCCCCGGGGGCGGGGCCGGCAGCCCGTGTGCTCCCCGTCGCTCCGCACTGCTGCCTCTGGGGCAGCGCGGGGGGCCAGGCGGGGGCTGGTCCGCGAGGGGAGCGGCTTTAAAAACCAGCTCCTCATCGCCTGGGGGTCCAGTCCCAGCACGAGCCCTGAGCCGGGCTGCCTGGCCCCTGGCTCCCAAGACACTGGAAATGCAGAGCGGCAGGGCCCGGACCCCATGCAAGCAGGACTGGCCTGGCTGCCAGGCAGCCTGCTAAGCGCGTACTGGGGGGGCGTCCAGGCTACAGCAGGGCTGCTCCGCTTTGGAAGCCCCAGTGACGCCGCACGTGCCGAGGGCCGCCCCAGGCGCACTCACCCAAGAAGGTCTGGACGCTGCCCTTCAGCATGCGGCACCACTGGGTGACCAGGGCCAGCCCCTCGGGCGGGAAGGGGCTGGCGCTGTCCAGGTCCCTCAGCTGCTCCAGGACGCGCTCCTGCCCGTGGAAGGACTCGTCGGCCAGGGCCGCCAGCTCCAGGCCGGAGAGGGTCCAGGTGAGCAGGGCCCTGCGCATGGGCGTGTTGGCGTAGAGGCGCCGGGAGCGCTGGATGTAGATCTCGATGTTCTTCCTCTCCAGCGAGGCGTACAGCTCCTCGATCTTGCGGGCGGGCAGCAGCTCGCCGTGCTGCTTGCGCAGCGCCGCCACCTTGGCGTCCAGCAGCTGCAGCCGCTTGGCGCTCTCCTTGCCCTCGTCCTTCAGCAGCTCGTAGTTGTCCCGCAGTTTCACCTCGAAGACGTCGTCCAGGAAGACCCAGGAAAAGCGCTGCACCTTGAGCAGGAGGTCAGGGGGCAGGGCCGGGCTGGGGGGGCGGCCCCGGCGGTGCAGGCCTCTCAGCCACTTCTGCACGCCCACGGCCTCGTCCAGCGCGCGGGAGACGTCGTACTGGTAGGGCAGCTCCACGGCCGCGCTGGCGCAGGAGAAGGCCCACACGCGGTTGCGCAGGGTGCGCAGGGAGGGGAAGGGGCTGCGGTGCAGGATCATCTCCTCCAGCTCCGGCACCAGCTGCACCTCCACCTCCTTGAGGCTGAAGATGCTGTGGCCGTCCAGGCCGGCGGCCAGCTCGGGGCAGTAGGCGTGGAGGGCGCCGCCGTGCCGGCTCACCGAGGCCCGCTCCACCGCCAGGCTGATGTAGTTGGACTCCGAGACGAAGGCCGTGACCTTGGCTGAGCTCAGCTCCAGCGTCAGGTTAAAGACTCTCTTTGCGGGCGCCTGATCCTGCTGCTCCGGGGGCAGGGAGGGGGCGCCCCTTCGGCCCAGGGTGCCCAGCAGCAGGTCCCGGCACTGGAGCGTGGTCAGGACGTGCTCGTACAGGTACATGTGGTCGGGTGGGCTCCACAGCACGGTCAGGCCCTCGCCACACTGGACCTAGGGTACAGAAGGGGCAAGCACCTGGATCTCTGCTCTCCCAGCAGCCCTCAGCCCGCCCTGGCGGCCAAGTGCCTGGGGCTAGGCCTGAGCCAGCCAGGAGCCAAGCCAGGCCAGACCCAGCGGGGGCCGGGGCCGAGCGAGCTCCCCCACTGCATTGCCAGCCTGCCCTGAATCCCCCTTCCAGTGCCCCTGCGGAGGGCTGCAGCAGAGGCCTCTGGCCACAGGGCAGGGTGTGCCGTGGGGGGACGGCCTGGGCTGACCCTCCCCGAGTCAGGTGCTCTTGGATAGGCCCCAGGCACGTGTTCCGCCTGGCCCGCACGCCGGGCCCAGCCCTACCTCCAGGGAGTGGATGCTGCTGTGGTAGGTGAGGCAGAGCATGGAGAGGCTGACGAGAGGGCTGCGGATGGCGGGGGCTTTGCAGCAGGGCTGCATCTTCTCAGAAATGCTCTTCACCAAGGCCAGCGCCAGGCCCTGGACGCTGACCGTGCAGCTCTCGGCACTGCCCAGGGCAGTCAGTGTGTCCAGCCGCACCGCCGAGGCACCTGGCAGAGACGGGGCGTCACCTGCGGGGCAGCACACGGCCCAGCCCTGGCACCCGCCAGCACGAGCTCGCGCAGGGAGAACCAGCGGCTGCTGACACCCAGGAGAGCACACAGAGACCTTCCCCTGCAGCAAAGGGCTGGTGGCACCCAGGAGGCAAGGGAGCGGGGGCTGCTGAGAGCCAGGAGCCCCTGTGATGGATGGTGGGCAGCTGGGGGCAGGAGTGTGCAGGCAGGGGTGGGCAGTGTGGATGGTCAGGGGCAAGCAGCAGGAGCAGGCAGTGTGGGAGGGTGGGCAGTGTGGGTGGGCAGGCAGCATGGGCGGGCGGGGGCAGGCAGCGTGGGCAGAAAGGCAGCATGGGCAGGCAGAGATGGGCAGTGTGGCCGGGCGGGAAGCGTGGGCAGGCGGGCGGTGTGGGCGGGCAGCGTGGGTAGGCAGGCAGCGTGGGCAGGCAGGCAGCGTGGGCAGGCGGGCGGCGTGGGCGGGCAGCGTGGGCGGGAAGCGTGGGTGGGAAGCGTGGGCAGGCAGTGTGGACAGGCGGGCGGCGTGGGTGGGAAGCGTGGGCAGGCAGTGTGGACAGGCAGGTGGCGTGGGCGGGAAGCGTGGGTAGGCAGGCAGCGTGGGCAGGCAGGCAGCGTGGGCGGGAAGCGTGGGCAGGCAGCGTGGGCAGGCGGGCGGCGTGGGCGGGAAGCGTGGGCAGGCAGCGTGGGCAGGCAGGCAGCGTGGGTGGGCAGGCAGCGTGGGCGGGCAGGCAGCGTGGGCGGGCAGGCAGCGTGGGCGGGCAGCGTGGGTAGGCAGTGTGGACAGGCGGGCGGCGTGGGTGGGAAGCTTGGGCAGGCAGTGTGGACAGGCGGGCGGCGTGGGTGGGAAGCGTGGGCAGGCAGTGTGGACAGGCAGGTGGCATGGGCGGGAAGCGTGGGTAGGCAGGCAGCGTGGGCAGGCAGGCAGCGTGGGCGGGAAGCGTGGGCAGGCAGCGTGGGCAGGCGGGCGGCGTGGGCGGGAAGCGTGGGCAGGCAGCGTGGGCAGGCAGGCAGCGTGGGCGGGAAGCGTGGGCAGGCAGGCAGCGTGGGCGGGAAGCGTGGGCAGGCAGCGTGGGCAGGCGGGCGGCGTGGGCAGGCGGCGTGGGCAGGCAGCGTGGGCAGGCGGGCGGCGTGGGCGGGAAGTGTGGGCAGGCAGCGTGGGCAGGCGGGCGGCGTGGGCGGGAAGTGTGGGCAGGCAGCGTGGGCAGGCGGGCGGCGTGGGCGGGAAGCGTGGGTAGGCAGGCAGCGTGGGCGGGCAGCGTGGACAGGCGGGCGGCGTGGGCGGGAAGCGTGGTTGGGCAGGCAACGTGGGCAGGCAGCATGGACAGGCGGGCGGCGTGGGCGGGCAGCGTGGACAGGCGGGCGGCGTGGGCGGGCAGCGTGGGTGGGTAGGCAGGCAGCGTGGGCGGGCAGGAAACCGAGAGCCAGCAGCTGTTTCCGGGTCTCTAAGGAGGAAAGGCGGGTTGCCCTTCGGGAGAAAGCCAAATGCCTACAGAGGCCTCCTGCCTCCCTCCGGCTGGCACTGCGGGTCCTGTGGCACGGCTGCCCATGCCCTGGCACTGCCCCCTCCCCTGCAGCCCCCCCGTCACTCACCCACGAGGCTGGACAGCCTGAACAGGTTCACATCCTCCACTTTCAGGTCGACCTTCCAGAGCAGGCCCATGGACTCTGCCGGGGAGGCGGCCGGCTCAGCTGGGGGCTCCGCCTGGCTGGCCCCGGGGTGCAGCAGGGTCAGCACCCTGGAGAGGCACTGGGTGCAGGTATCCGACGATTCCACCTGCAGCCCCTGGATGGTGCAGTCCAGGAAGAGCGTGTCCGCCTGGGCGCTGGACGTGCCCAGGGGCTGGTTGTAGCTGCCCTGTGGGGGGCACAACCCAGTCACTGGCTGGCAGCTCCTCATGCCCTGCCCCAAACCCAGCCCCACGGCCCCGCGCAGGGTCTGGGGAAGGCAATGCCCCCCCGCTGCTTCACCATGGAGCCAGGCCCAGGCTTGCTGCCCTGCTCAGCCCCTCACCTGCAGGCTGAAGGAGTCCAGGATCAGGGCCTCTCCCCACACGTGCATGCTGGGCGGGTGCGGGGCCCTCTGGATGTGCGAGTCGGTGCCCACGCGCCAGCACAGATGGTCGATGATCAGCACTGCCCGCTGGTGCACGCTCTGGGGGCGCAGGTGCTGGTAGTCTGCAGGCACAGAGCAGGAGGGGAGCACGGCGGGGGACCCAGTTGCTACCACTCAGGGGCACAGGGCTGAGCATTCCCCTTGCCCCAGGGGACAAGCCTGCCCTAGAGCCGGGCAGCAGGGGACGGCCGCCGAGGCGTGCCCAGCCAGGCTGCAGGGCCCCCACCCGCGTCCCCAGAGAGCTGGGGTCCCGAGCCAAGGCAGAGCAGCCCAGGCCACTGGCCACAGGCTCCTACCTGCAGAGACGGCAGAGAAGCCCAGAGCGAAGGGCGGCGTGTCCCCCAGCTGCACCGAGAGGCTGACGTTGGACAGGGAGGCAGAGAGGATGATGGGAGCCAGGATCTGGGGGTAGCTCCTGCCAGAGGGCGAGGCGGGCCAGGCATGAGCCAGGAGCACAGCCTGGCCGCAGGGCCCGCGCACGCTGAGCGGGAGTCAGGGGTCGCCACACACAGACCTCCGGGGCCCGCCTGTAGGCTTCCAGCTCACCGCCGGCCATGGGGCGCAGCAAGGGGAGTCCCTCAGCCACACCCCCATTTCCTGCTTCCTCTGGAGCAGGCCTGCCCCGAGCCAGCCGCCAGGCAGGGCCCCGCCGCACCGCTCTCCCCACACGGGGCAGAACCGGCGGGCACCAGCCAGCCCACACGTACCTTGCCCTGTGGCTCTGGAGGGGGGCCGGCGCCCCGGGGCCCCAGCACTCCTGGGCCAGCCTGGTGAACCAGTGGGAGAACTCCTGGTGGCGGTAGTGCACGATGCAGGTGTTGAGCAGCACCGCGGCAGACAGGTCTATGGCCGTGACCTAGAGGCAGGACCCGGGAGGCGTGAGCAAGATCCTGGCCCGGCAGCAGGCCCAGCCAGCACCATTGAGCGGCATGGCTGGAGGCAGCACGGCTGGGGAGCGCATGGTGAGGGGCTGAGGGGGCCACATGGCTGGGGGTGCCATGGCTGGGGACTGGGGGTGGCATGGCCGGAGGCTGGGGGTGCCATGGCTGAGGGCTGGGGGCAGCAGGGCCGGGGGCTGGGGGCGGGATGGCCGGGGGCTGGGGGCAGCAGGGCAGGGGACTGGGGGAGGCAGGGCCGAGGGTTGGGGGCGGGATGGCCGGGGACGGCAGGGCAGGGGACTGGGGAAGGCAGGGCCGAGGGTTGGGGGCGGGATGGCCGGGGGCTGGGGGCTGGGGGCGCCGGGGGCTGGGGGCGCCGGGGCCGGGGCCTGGGGGCGGCAGGGCCGGGCGCTGGGGGCGCCAGGGCCGGGGGCTGGGGGGGCAGGGCCGGGGGCTGGGGGCGCCAGGGCCGGGGGCTGGGGGCGCAGGGCCGGGGGCTGGGGGCGCCAGGGCCGGGGGCTGGGGGCGCAGGGCCGGGGGCGCCAGGGCCGGGGGCTGGGGGCGCCAGGGCCGGGGGGGCCGGGCCGGGGGCTGGGGGCGCCAGGGCCAGGGGGTGCAGGGCCAGGGGCTGGGGGCGCAGGGCCGGGGGCGCCAGGGCCGGGGGGGCAGGGCCGGGGGCTGGGGGCGCCAGGGCCGGGGGCTGGGGGGGCAGGGCCAGGGGCTGGGGGGGGCCGGGCTGGGGGGGCAGGGCCGGGGGCTGGGGGGGGCAGGGCCAGGGGCGGCAGGGCCGGGGGCCGGGGGAGGCAGGGCCAGGGGCGCAGGGCCGGGGGGGGCAGGGCCGGGGGACGGGGGGGGCAGGGCCAGGAGCCGGGGGGCCAGGGCGGGGGGCCGGGCGCCAGGACACAGCCGCTGGGCCGCGCTCACCTGCACGCTGGCTTTCAGGGAGCTGAGGCACACGATGCGCTGGCGGGTCTGGGACAGCAGCAGGCCGTCTGGGGGGAAGGGGCGGCAGGTCATCACCAAGTCAGATCGCTCCCCTCCCCCTCCCCGGCCCCCCGCAGCGCAGCCCCCCGGTGCCGCCCTGGGCCCCCGCCCCCCACTCGCCTTCCAGCAGCAGCTCGGAGCTCATCTGGCCCAGGTCGGAGGTGGCCGTGAAGCTCCGCAGGGGGAGTTGCTCCTCATCTCGCTGGTACAGGAACCGCAGCAGCTTCAGGCTCCATGTGAGGTGCCTGGACCCACAAGAACCGGAGCTGGACCAAGCCCCAGGAGCCGTGGCTCCAGCCCCTGCCCCCGCCCGCTCGGCCTAGCAGAGCATTCCCCCACAGCCAAGGGACGCCCAGGCCAAGCTCATCCTGCCCCCGCATCTCTGCCTCCCCCGGGGCTGCCCAGCCTGCTGGCTGCAGGCCCTCGGGGCGGGAACGCCCAGCCAAGGGGTGGCAGGAGAGCGTGGGGGGGAGGGGTAGCAAGGCAGCTGGGCTGGGCATTAGGGCCCGCAGCGGGGCCGGGCCAGGCCTCCCTCCCGCCCCCCGTTACCTCTGCTGGCTGTTCACGGACAGCACCACGCTGGTGTTCTCCAGCTCCACCTTCAGCTTGCTGGGGACAAGCTGCCGAGCCGGCAGGGCCTTCCCGAGGCCTGGGAGCAAGGGACAGACCTGCTCAGAATCTCACCCCACCCACGGCCTGGCCGGGACCCAGGCCCGCACAGCCCGCCGCGCTCTCAGGGCCCAGGGTCCCGGGGCACCCCCAGGCCTGGTGGCTGGCTGACCTGAGTCTCCTGCGCTTCTCCGCCTCACGCCGCTGGCTGCCTGGCGCAGCAGCTCGCTGCAGAACAGCCCCTCGTGCAGCTCGCCGTGCAGGGTCCACACGCCCAGGCTGACGCCCACCAGCCGCCCTTGGCTCACGCTGGCTTCCATGGAGCAGGTGAGCGCCAGCGCCAGCTCTGCCAGGCATGTGTCATCCTGCGGGGCACAGGGGCCGAGGAAAGGCCGCGCGGTCACAGGGAGGCAGCCCGCAGATGACGGGGCGACTTCTCGTCACTCCCTGTACGTGCCAACTGGCCACCCATGCAGAGAGCAGGACCCTACGGCCCGAGGCCACCAGTGTCGCTCGCTGGGCTCCAGGGCGGGGAAGTCAAACCCTACGTTTAACCGGGTAACCGAGAAAACGGGGGGCGGGCAGGCTGGAGTGGCCCTGTCTGCGTCATGCCCGGGCCACGCTCTGCTGACAGGGGCTGCTCTGGCTGGCCTGGAGTGCGCCCAGCCCGTGGCGGGCCCCCCGGGGCTGGCCTGGAGTGCGCCCAGCCCGTGGCGGGCCCCCCGGGGCTGGCCTGGAGCGCGCCCAGCCCGTGGCGGGCCCCCCGGGGCTGGCCTGGAGCGCGCCCAGCCCGTGGCGGGCCCCCCGGGGCTGGCCTGGAGCGCGCCCAGCCCGTGGCGGGCCCCCCGGGGCTGGCCTGGAGTGCGCCCAGCCCGTGGCGGGCCCCCCGGGGCTGGCCTGGAGTGCGCCCAGCCCGTGGCGGGCCCCCCGGGGCTGGCCTGGAGTGCGCCCAGCCCGTGGCGGGCTCCCCGGGGCTGGCCTGGAGTGCGCCCAGCCCGTGGCGGGCCCCCCGGGGCTGGCCTGGAGTGCGCCCAGCCCGTGGCGGGCCCCCCGGGGCTGGCCTGGAATGCGCTCTACCCGTGGCGGGCTCCCCGGGGCTGGCCTGGAGTGCGCCCAGCCCGTGGCGGGCCCCCCGGGGCTGGCCTGGAGTGCGCCTAGCCCGTGGCGGGCCCCCCGGGGCTGGCCTGGAGTGCGCCCAGCCCGTGGCGGGCCCCCCGGGGCTGGCCTGGAGTGCGCCCAGCCCGTGGCGGGCCCCCCGGGGCTGGCCTGGAGTGCGCCTAGCCCGTGGCGGGCCCCCCGGGGCTGGCCTGGAGTGCGCCCAGCCCGTGGCGGGCTCCCCGGGGCTGGCCTGGAGTGCGCCCAGCCCGTGGCGGGCCCCCCGGGGCTGGCCTGGAGTGCGCCCAGCCCGTGGCGGGCTCCCCGGGGCTGGCCTGGAATGTGCTCTGCCTGCAGCGGGCCCCCCGGGGCTGGAGTGCCAGACCCGTGATTCCCTCTGTGCCGCCCGGCAGCACGCCATGCCAGGCTCAGGCACTGGGCAGCATGAGCTCCCTAAGAGCGGGCGCCCTGCCTGGATACTCACCAGCTGGCTGCTCTTCAGCACCTTGCTGTTCACCTGGGCCAGGCTCACCTCGCAGTCCAGGCTATGGGGAGAGCAGAAGGAAGCTCAGAGCAGACCTGCCAGACACAGAGGGGCCTGCAGCCCCCCAGCCGGGTCCTTCCAACCTGGGATCTGTGCTCCAGCCCCTGCTCCCATGCAGAGCGTCTCCCTACAACTGGGCCATACAGGAGGAGGCTGCCCAGGGCTGGATGGTCCCAGTCCCTGGCAGAAGAGGTGAGGGTGCCAGGCTCCTGGCGCGCCCTCCAGCGACCTGCTGACTAAGGAGGGGCGGAAGCTCAGGATCTGTGCAGCCCGTGGGGGGTGGGGGATCGGGCCAGCGCCTGTGGAAAGCAGGCGCCCAGCCCAGCCCTACAGGGCCAGCACAAAGCAGGTACCCAGCCTTGGTCCCGCGCGGGAGAGCCAGCGGGAGTTACCGCTTCCCGTCGCTGGCCACCAGCAGGCGCGTCCTGGTGACCTGGGTGTGCCACAGGGACTCGGAGGCAGCCACGTGCAGAACCATGATGTTGACGGACTCGACGTGGACTGAGAAGATCTGCAAGCAAGAGGGCCACAGTGAGAAGCATCTGCCCCCCGCCCGCCCTCCTCCTTCCATCCAGCCCACAGACTCACCTGACTCAGGACTCTCAGCAGGGAGGGCTTCATGGACAAGTGCCCCCCACTCTCCACTCTGCTGCCCTCCGCGGTGGCCCCAGGGGGGGTGGGCCCTGCCCCCGGTGTCTTCTGGAGATCCACACGGACCCGCACCTCGCCAAAGCACAGCGCAAGGTAACGTCTGCACAGAAGAACAGCATTACTGCCGCTCTGCAAGGGCCCTGCCCGACACCAGCTCGGGGCCCATGTGGCCGGCCCCTGCACGGCCAGGGGAGGCTGGGCAGGACACGCCGGTGCCCAGGGACAGCGGGTCTCTCCTTACGGCAGGGGGACCGGCCCTGCCACAGCAGGCTAAACTCCACAGGCCAGGAGATCCTGGCCAGGGGAGCCCCTCCAGGCACAGGAAGGAGCCAGGGCGGGTACTTACGGCAGCTCATGGCTCAAGAGCTTACTGGAGAGCCAGACGCTGTCAATCTCCTGCAAGGGGACAAAAGGAGGTCAGCGGAGCTAGAGTCCACCCCTACTAGCGGTGGGGCTAAGCATGAGGGGCGAGGGCCAGAGGCGGGGCTAGGCGCGGGGGGCGAGGGCTAGAGGCGGGGCTAAGCATGAGGGGCGAGGGCCAGAGGCGGGGCTAGGCGCGAGGGGCGAGGGCTAGAGGCGGGGCTAGGCGCAAGGGGCGAGGGCTAGAGGCGGGGCTAGGCGCGAGGGGCGAGGGCCAGAGGCAGGGCTAGGGGCGAGGGGCAAGGGCCAGAGGCGGGGCTAGGAGCGAGGGGCGAGGGCCAGAGGCGGGGCTAGGCGCGAGGGGCGAGGGCCAGAGGCGGGGCTAGGCGCGAGGGGCGAGGGCCAGAGGCGGGGCTAGGCGCGAGGGGCGAGGGCCAGAGGCGGGGCTAGGCGCGAGGGGCGAGGGCCAGAGGCGGGGCTAGGCGCGAGGGGCGAGGGCCAGAGGCGGGGCTAGGCGCGAGGGGCGAGGGCCAGAGGCGGGGCTAGGCGCGAGGGGCGAGGGCCAGAGGCGGGGCTAGGCGCGAGGGGCGAGGGCCAGAGGCGGGGCTAGGCGCGAGGGGCGAGGGCTAGAGGCGGGGCTAGGCGCGAGGGGCGAGGGCTAGAGGCGGGGCTAGGCGTGAGGGGCGAGGGCTAGAGGCGGGGCTAGGCGCGAGGGGCGAGGGCCAGAGGCGGGGCTAGGCGCGAGGGGCGAGGGCCAGAGGCGGGGCTAGGCGCGAGGGGCGAGGGCCAGAGGCGGGACTAGGCGCGAGGGGCGAGGGCCAGAGGCGGGGCTAGGTGCGAGGGGCGAGGGCCAGTGGCGGGGCTAGGCACGAGGGGCGAGGGCCAGAGGCGGGGCTAGGCGCGAGGGGCGAGGGCTAGAGGCGGGGCGAGGGGCGAGGGCCAGAGGCGGGGCTAGGCGCGAGGGGCGAGGGCCAGTGGCGGGGCTAAGCATGAGGGGCGAGGGCCAGAGGCGGGGCTAGGCGCGAGGGGCGAGGGCCAGTGGCGGGGCTAGGCGCGAGGGGCGGGGGCCAGAGGCGGGGCTAGGCGCGAGGGGCGAGGGCCAGAGGCGGGGCTAGGCGCGAGGGGCGAGGGCTAGAGGCGGGGCTAGGCGCGAGGGGCGAGGGCCAGAGGCGGGGCTAGGCGCGAGGGGCGAGGGCTAGAGGCGGGGCTAGGCGCGAGGGGCGAGGGCTAGAGGCGGGGCTAGGCGCGAGGGGCGAGGGCCAGAGGCGGGGCTAGGCGCGAGGGGCGAGGGCCAGAGGCGGGGCTAGGCGCGAGGGCCAGAGGCGGGGCTAGGCGCGAGGGGCGAGGGCTAGAGGCGGGGCTAGGCGCGAGGGGCGAGGGCCAGAGGCGGGGCTAGGCGCGAGGGGCGAGGGCTAGAGGCGGGGCTAGGCGCGAGGGGCGAGGGCCAGAGGTGGGGCTAGGCGCGAGGGGCGAGGGCCAGTGGCGGGGCTAGGCGCGAGGGGCGAGGGCCAGAGGCGGGGCTAGGCGCGAGGGGCGAGGGCTAGAGGCGGGGCTAGGTGCGAGGGGCGAGGGCTAGAGGCGGGGCTAGGCGCGAGGGGCGAGGGCTAGAGGCGGGGCTAGGCGCGAGGGGCGAGGGCCAGAGGTGGGGCTAGGCGCGAGGGGCGAGGGCCAGTGGCGGGGCTAGGCGCGGGGGGCGAGGGCCAGAGGTGGGGCTAGGCGCGAGGGGCGAGGGCCAGTGGCGGGGCTAGGTGCGAGGGGCGAGGGCCAGAGGCAGGGCTAGGTGTGAGGGGCGAGGGCCAGTGGCGGGGCTAGGCGCGAGGGGCGAGGGCCAGAGGCAGGGCTAGGCACGAGGGGCGAGGGCTAGAGGCGGGGCTAGGTGTGAGGGGCGAGGGCCAGTGGCGGGGCTAGGCGCGGGGGGCGAGGGCCAGAGGTGAGGCTAGGCGCGAGGGGCGAGGGCCAGTGGCGGGGCTAGGCGCGAGGGGCGAGGGCCAGTGGCGGGGCTAGTTGCGAGGGGCGAGGGCCAGAGGCGGGGCTAGGCGCGAGGGGCGAGGGCCAGAGGCGGGGCTAGGCGCGAGGGGCGAGGGCCAGTGGCGGGGCTAGTTGCGAGGGGCGAGGGCCAGAGGTGGGGCTAGGCGCGAGGGGCGAGGGCTAGAGGCGGGGCTAGTTGCGAGGGGCGAGGGCCAGAGGCGGGGCTAGGCGTGAGGGGCGAGGGCTAGAGGCGGGGCTAGGCGGGAGGGGCGAGGGCCAGAGGCGGGGGTAGGCGCGAGGGGCGAGGGCCAGAGGCGGGGCTAGGCGCGAGGGCCCGTGGCGGGGCTAGGCGCGAGGGGCGAGGGCCAGAGGTGGGGCTAGGCGCGAGGGCCAGTGGCGGGGCTAGGCGCGAGGGGCGAGGGCCAGAGGCAGGGCTAGGCGCGAGGGGCGAGGGCCAGAGGTGGGGCTAGGCGCGAGGGGCGAGGGCCAGTGGCGGGGCTAGGCGCGAGGGGCGAGGGCCAGAGGCAGGGCTAGGCGCGAGGGGCGAGGGCTAGAGGCAGGGCTAGGCGCGAGGGGCGAGGGCCAGAGGTGGGGCTAGGCGCGAGGGGCGAGGGCCAGTGGCGGGGCTAGGCGCGAGGGGCGAGGGCCAGAGGCAGGGCTAGGCGCGAGGGGCGAGGGCTAGAGGCGGGGCTAGGTGTGAGGGGCGAGGGCCAGAGGTGGGGCTAGGCGCGAGGGGCGAGGGCCAGTGGCGGGGCTAGGCGCGAGGGGCGAGGGCCAGAGGCAGGGCTAGGCGCGAGGGGCGAGGGCTAGAGGCGGGGCTAGGTGCGAGGGGCGAGGGCCAGAGGTGGGGCTAGGCGCGAGGGGCGAGGGCCAGAGGCGGGGCTAGGCGCGAGGGGCGAGGGCCAGAGGTGGGGCTAGGCGCGAGGGGCGAGGGCTAGAGGCGGGGCTAGGCGCGAGGGGCGAGGGCCAGAGGCAGGGCTAGGCGCGAGGGGCGAGGGCTAGAGGCGGGGCTAGGCGCGAGGGGCGAGGGCCAGAGGCGGGGCTAGGCGCGAGGGGCGAGGGCCAGAGGCAGGGCTAGGTGCGAGGGGCGAGGGCCAGTGGCGGGGCTAGGTGCGAGGGGCGAGGGCCAGAGGTGGGGCTAGGCGCGAGGGGCGAGGGCCAGAGGCGGGGCTAGGCGCGAGGGGCGAGGGCCAGAGGTGGGGCTAGGCGCGAGGGGCGAGGGCTAGAGGCGGGGCTAGGCGCGAGGGGCGAGGGCCAGAGGCGGGGCTAGGTGCGAGGGGCGAGGGCCAGTGGCGGGGCTAGGTGCGAGGGGCGAGGGCCAGTGGCGGGGCTAGGTGCGAGGGGCGAGGGCCAGTGGCGGGGCTAGGTGCGAGGGGCGAGGGCCAGTGGCGGGGCTAGGCGCGAGGGGCGAGGGCCAGAGGCGGGGCTAGGTGCGAGGGGCGAGGGCCAGTGGCGGGGCTAGGTGCGAGGGGCGAGGGCCAGAGGCAGGGCTAGGCGCGAGGGGCGAGGGCTAGAGGCGGGGCTAGGCGCGAGGGGCGAGGGCCAGAGGCAGGGCTAGGCGCGAGGGGCGAGGGCTAGAGGCGGGGCTAGGTGCGAGGGGCGAGGGCCAGAGGCGGGGCTAGGTGCGAGGGGCGAGGGCCAGAGGCAGGGCTAGGCGCGAGGGGCGAGGGCTAGAGGCAGGGCTAGGCGCGAGGGGCGAGGGCTAGAGGCGGGGCTAGGCGCGAGGGGCGAGGGCTAGAGGCGGGGCTAGGCGCGAGGGGCGAGGGCCAGAGGCAGGGCTAGGTGCGAGGGGCGAGGGCCAGTGGCGGGGCTAGGCGCGAGGGGCGAGGGCTAGAGGCGGGGCTAGGCGCGAGGGGCGAGGGCCAGAGGCGGGGCTAGGCGCGAGGGGCGAGGGCCAGAGGCGGGGCTAGGCGCGAGGGGCGAGGGCTAGAGGCGGGGCTAGGCGCGAGGGGCGAGGGCCAGAGGTGGGGCTAGGCGCGAGGGGCGAGGGCCAGTGGCGGGGCTAGGCGCGAGGGGCGAGGGCCAGAGGCAGGGCTAGGCGCGAGGGGCGAGGGCTAGAGGCGGGGCTAGGTGCGAGGGGCGAGGGCCAGAGGCGGGGCGAGGGGCTCGGTTCAGCAGAGGGGTAGGCGCGAGGGACTAGCCAGGTGGGGCCATGCTCCGGGGCTGCACGAGCCGTTGCAGGGGAGTCCGAGAGCTCGGCGGGTCTGCGGGGAGGGCAGGGCCCTCCTGGCAGCTGGAGGAGCCGAGCCCCGACCCTCCGAGCGCCACCAGAGCCCACCACGGTCTGCTGCTCCTGCTGGAACTTCAGGCTGATGTTCTGGAGCCAGAAGAAGCCGACGGAACCGATCTTCAGCTCCGCCCGGAGCCTCTGGCGGCACCAGGTCGTGGCCAGTCGGCACACGAGCCACCTGCAGGCGAGGCAAAGCCGCTCAGCCCCGCCGGCTGGGAGCCCCGAAGCCCCGCAGGGACTGTCCAGCCCAGCAGCACCGGCCCCGGGCCAGCCCTGAGGGGCCCGGCACAGGGCATGGAGCAAACCCCACGGGAGCGGCACCGTCCGACCTGGGGCGGTGCCTGTTGGGGGGGGGTTTGTCCCTCTCCCGGGGGCCCGCTCGGAGCCACCCCCACACAGTCCTGGCCCGTGCAGCTCTGGGGAAACGCCAGGGCCCTGCGACTGGGGGGCCTGCTTCTTGGGGCCCCAGCCATCGGAAATGACAGTGTCCCAGCGGGGTTACAGGCTGGGGGGCGCCAGGCAACTCCTCCCCAGCTGTTCCCAGTCCTCTGCCCCCCAACCACCCCCACGCCCGCTGCTCACCAGCCTGCCCCACCCCCGAGCCAGCCCCCTGCCCTCCCCACAGAACTGGCCCTCCAGCGCCAGCCCCCCGCCTTCCCCCCGCAACAGGCCCCCCCCCCACCAGCCCCCTGCCCTCCCCCCGCAACACCCCCCCACCTTTCCCCCACAACCGGCCCCCCCCCCTCACCAGCCCCCCGCCCTACCCCCACACCACCCCCCCCCGCGCCAGCCCCCTGCCCTCCCCCGCAACAACCCCCCCGCCTTCCCCCCCCCCCCACAACCGGCCCCCCCCGCACCAGCCCCCCGCCCCCACCCCCCCCCCCACCCCCTCCCCGCGCCAGCCCCCCGCCCTCCCCCCACAACCGGCCCCCCCCAGCACCAGCCCCCTGCCCTCCCCCCACAACCGGCCCCCCCCGCACCACCCCCTGCCCTCCCCCCACAACAACCCCCCCCGCGCCAGCCCCCCGCCCTCCCCCGACAACCGGCCCCCCCGCACCAGCCCCCTGCCCTCCCCCCACAACAACCCCCCCCGCCCTCCCCCCACAACCGGCCCCCCCCGCACCAGCCCCCTGCCCTCCCCCCACAACCGGCCCCCCCGCACCAGCCCCCTGCCCTCCCCCCACAACAACCCCCCCCGCGCCAGCCCCCGCCCTCCCCCGACAACCGGCCCCCCCGCACCAGCCCCCTGCCCTCCCCCCCGCAACAACCCCCCCCGCGGCCCCCCCCGCACCCCCCCGCCCTCCCCCGACAACCGGCCCCCGCCCGCCCCCCCCCCACCACCCCCCCCCCCCCCCCCCGCAACAACCCCCCCCGCGCCACCCCCCCCCCCGCCCTCCCCCCACAACCGGCCCCCCCCCTCACCGGCCCAGCGCCAGCGCCCCCAGCACCAGGCCGAGCAGCGCGGCGAGCAGCGGCAGCATCGCGGCCTGTCCCGGCCCGGAGCCCGCGGGGCCGAGCGGCCGCAACCCCGAGGGAAGGCGGAGCGGCCTGCGCGGCGTGACGGGCCCGCGGGGGGGGGGGGCGCTCCGGAGAGCACGGGGGGGGGGGGGGGTTCGGGCGGGGGGGCGGGGGGGGGGGGAGACAGCTCCGGAGAGCACGGGGGGGGGGCTCGGCGCGGGGGGGGGGCGGCTCCGGAGAGCACGGGGGGGGTTCGGCGCGGGGGGGGGGGGGGCAGCTCCGGAGAGCACGGGGGGGGGGGGGGGGCTTCGGCGCGGGGGGGGGCGGCTCCGGAGAGCACGGGGGGGGGGGGGGGGGGCGGGGGGGCTCGGGGGGGGGGGGCAGCTCCCGGAGAGCACGGGGGGGGCCAGCTCCAGCGGGCTCCGGGGGGGGGGCAGCTCCGGAGAGCACGGGGGGGTTCGGCTCGGGGGGGGGCAGCTCCAGCGGGCTCCGGGGGGGCCAGCTCCGGAGAGCACGGGGGGGTTCAGCTGGGGGGGCAGCTCCGGAGAGCACTGGGGGGGGGGGGGTTCAGCTTGGGGGGGGCAGCTCTGGCGGGCTCCGGGGGCAGCTCCAGAGAGCACGGGGGGGGGGGGTTCGGCTCGGGGGGGGGCAGCTCCGGAGAGCACGGGGGGGGCTTCAGCTTGGGGGGGCAGCTCCGGCGGGCTCCGGGGGGCAGCTCCGGAGAGCACGGGGGGGGGGGGGGGGATTCGGCTCAGGATGGGTTCTGCTCGGGGTGGGGGGGTCAGCTCCGTGGGGCTTGGGAGGGTAGGGGGGGTTGGCTCGGGGGGGGGCACTGTGGGCAGAGGGGTATCTGCCGGGGGGTGTCTCTGTGCCTGGAGCGTCTTCCGGGATCTGAGCCTCCGTGCAGCCGGGCACCTCTCTGCTCGTGCCACTGCCCCTAGCCAGGCCCCAGGAGGGAGGGCGCATCCTGCATCCAGAGCCACCCTGGGCTGCCCCACCAGGCCTGGCACCCGCAGCATCAGGAAGCGGGGGTGTGGCTGACAGGGCTGGGAGAGTGCGCCCATCACCATGGCCCCCCAGCACCTCCTGGACCTGCACAGCCACTGAGCCTGGACCCACCGGATCGTAGCACCTTCATGATGCCCAGGCAGCCGGCAGCCTGGCGTCCAAGGCAGACAGCATCTGTCCAGGACCAAGCACCCAGTGCCAGGCCATCCCGGCTTCTTTCCCAGTTGAACAGGATGGGACCAAACCCCTTTCAAAAGCACTTTGTGTCTGGCCGAGTGCACGCCCCGCACTGGAGCCTGCACTTTCCCCTGCTGCGGCTCTGGGGCTGAGCCCTGCTTATTCCTAGAACAGGCTCCGGCTGGCCAAGCCTGCATCGCCCCCGCCTGGAGAACCTGGCCCTGGGGGAGAAGGAAATTCAGTCCCTGGCTGGAACCCTTGGCCTCTACTGAGGCTGCCAAGCAGCAGCCAGTAAGTGCCAAAATGGGATTTTGATGACACTGGCACCTGCCCATTGGGAACTCGGCTGAGGCCCCCCCCAAACAATTCCACCTTGGGGGTTGGGATGGCAGGGTAGCCAGTGAACTGGCCCTGCCTATGGCAGTGCGGCAGGCCACGCCCAGGCTGGACGGAGCAGCCCCTATCCCCCGTGCAATGCATCGGGCCAGCTGACCAGTTACACCTACTTAAACCAGTTAACCTTTTAGACAGGATTTTACATCCCTAGGCTGGGGCCAGCACGTCTGCGACGGAGCCAGGCAGGCCAGACCCACCCGTTTCCATTCTGTTCGAGGCCCCCTGCTACGGAGCAGCCTGTGCTGGGAATGGGGGGGGCAGTACTCCCCCAGGTCCTGCTGGAGTCCGGCAGCAGTACTGTCCTGACAGCCCGCTGACGAGACCAAGCAGCACCCTGCTAAAAGGATGGCCCAGTGGTGGCGCCCCAGGAACATGGCTGCCTTCAAGGCCGTGGAGAAGAGCTGCTCTCAGACAGCGCTAGCCACACCATGGTAATACTCAAGGGAAGCGGCCTGGTCTCCAGTCCTCTGTGCACCCTTCCCAGCTCTCCTTCCCCAGTGAAATCACCACGGGTGGTGAATGGGCCAGGGGCTGGGAGCTGGGCTAGCAAGGACAAAGAATAACAGCCGCCCTAGAGCGCCAGCCCCTGAACATGAGCGGCCAGCCTGGGTCAGACCAGCGATCCATCCAGCCCACAATCCTGTCCGCCGAGAGTGGCCAATGCCAGATGCCCCAGAGGGAGGGATCACAACAGGTAATCCCCACGTGATTCCTCCCGTCACCCACCTCCAGAGAAACGCAGGGTAGGGACCCCATTCCTCCCCATCCTGGCTAACAGCCATCGATGGACCTAACCTCCAGGAATCTACCTAGCTCTTTTTTGAACCCTGCTAAAGTCCTGACCTTCACCACATCCTCTGGCAAGGAGTTCCACAGGCTGACTGTGCGCTCAGTGAAGGAAACTTCCTTTTGTTTTAAACCTGCTGCCTATTCATTTAATTTGGTGACTCCTAGTTCTTTTATTGTGGGAATAAGTAAATATGTTTTCCTTAATCACTTTTTCCATACCTGTCATTTTATAGACCTTTATCATATTCCCCCTAGTCTCCCCTTCGCTAAGCTGAAAAGTCCAAGTCTTTTTAATCTCTCTTCATATGGGACCCGTTCCAAACCCCTCATCATTTTTGTTGCCCTTTTCTGAACCTTTTTCAATGCCCATATATCTTTTTTGAGATGAAGTGACCACATCTATATGCAGTATTCAAGCTGTGGGCGTCCTATGATTTTATACAGAGGCAATAAGATATTCTCTTATTCTCTATCCCTTTTTAAATGATTCCTGACATTCTATTTGTTGTTTTGACTGCCGCTGCATATTGAGTGGATGTTTTCAGAGAACTATCCACGACTCCCAAGAGCTCTCTCTCGAGTAATTGTAGCCAAATTAGTTCCCATCATATTGTATGTACAGTTGAGATGTTTTCCAATGTGCATTACTTTACACTTATCCACATTAAATTTCATTTGCCATTTTGTTGCCCAGTCACTTCGTTTGGTGAGATCTTTTTGAAGCTCTTCAGTCTGCTTTCGTCTTAACTATCTTGAGCAGTTTGGGATCATCTGCAAATTTTGCTGCCTGTTTACCCCTTGTTCTAGATCATTTATAAATAAGTTGAATAGGATGGGTTCCAGGACAGACCTTTGGGGGACCCCACCAGTTACTTCTCTCCACTCGGAAAACTGACCATTTATTCCTACCTTTTCTTTCCTGTCTTTTAGCCAGTTATTAATTCACAAAAGGCCCTTCCCTCTTATCCCATGATAACTTAAGAACCTTTGGTGAGGGACCTTGTTAAAGCCTCTCTGCAAATCTAAGTGCACTCTATCCACTAGCTCCCCCTTGCCCAGGTTTGTTGACCCCCTCATAGAACTCTAGCAGATTAGCAAGGCAGGATTTCCCTTTACAGAATCCATGTTGACTTTCCCCAACAAATTCTATTCATCCCCGTGTCTGACAATTTCATTCTTTACTATAGTTTCAACTAATTTGCCCGGCCCTGCTGTTAGACTTGCCGGTCTGTAATTGCCAGGGTCGCCTCTAGAGCCCTTTCTGAATATTGGCATCACATGAGCTCTCTTCCCGTCACTAGGCCCCTGGCCAGGCTTGGGGCACGTGTTAGTGAAGCGAGGGCCTGAGAAAGCTGGGGCATCCACGGGCCGCAGGGAGGTTTCCTCTCATTTCTGCAAGTGCAGGCCTAGGAACAGTAGGGCAAGTTCCCCCTCCATGCACTGTTGCCACCCCCCGGGCCTCAGTTCGTGCTGGAGGCGGCATCTGTGGGGCAGTGGCTGTGGCTCACTCCCCGCTGGGCCGCTGCAGGGGTGGTGCTGAGACGCCCGTTCAAACTGGAGCGGGATTATTCCGAGGGGTCCCCTGGGCGTTCGGGACGGCTCCGAGACCTACACACAAGTGAGGAATCCCCAGCCCAGGGGAAGGCCTTTCCCTTTCTGCTGCTCCAGGCTGCATCTAACCCGCACCCTGGGAGAGCGTTATCCAAGCCGTTTACAGCAATAGAGCTGGACTGGTCATTAGGAATGTGCCCGAGCCCCCCACCTCCTGCCTGAAAGCAGGGGGGATGCTGTGGGGAAGAAAGGGTCATGATCAAAAGTGGGCACGTTAACGTGTTTAACTAACCATGTAACTGCAGAAAATATCAGTGGTTACAGGTGGGGCAGCAGTCAGCTCCCGAGAGCCGGCGCGAGCAGAGCGCCAGCTTTTAAGCCAGCTCCCTGTGCATTCTGGCTCCCCCATGTGATTAAAGGGGAGGGGGGAACCGCTCTAGTCTGGCTGGAGCAGCCCCTGCCTGTGGCAGGCCAGGGTGCCCTGAAAGCAAGGCTGCTCTGGCATCTTAGCCAGAGAAGTCCCTGTCAACCGCAGGTCCCCTACAGGGCTGAAGCAGCCCCCAGTGGTTACCCTTAACTGGTTAAACATTCCCATCCCTATCAGGCATCTCCCCCATTAAGCCTTCAGAAACAACCAGCCCTACTATCCTCCGTGCCTGTGTTCAGAGACAAGCCTTGGCCACACCTGGCCGAGACACTTCTATGCTCTGTGTCCCTGGGATCGGCAACACAGCATTTTCACCCCATTTTGGATGAGCAGGCGGGACAGACAATGCTTACATACAGGTTTACACCCAAATAACTGTCCTTCTCCTCACCCAGTGCCCCTTCTCTCACCAGCTGCTGCTGGCCGCGCCTCGGCTGGCGCTCAGATGACATGACACGAGCGGTCGGGGGCTTTTTTATTTCGTAAGTGCTATTAGTTCTTTTTTTAATCTGTGCCACTCGTCAATGGATGCATCGTGACCCTTGCCTGCCCCGTGGGAGCTGCTGTTGATTTCGATGCCTGCTGGAGTAATTCAGTCGGGAAGCAAATATGACGGGGAGCAAGATAAAGCATCACCTACTCTTTGACAATTGATTTTTTTTTTTATGAGCCCAGTTCTAGTCGGCAACTTTCCCCCCACCAGGCACGGCTGGGCATGAACATCAGCACCATGGCGCTTACAGAGACAAGATGTCACGGCAGCTGACTCCCAGAGGGTAGCTACAGGGAGAATGGGCTCGGTACAAGGTGACAAACAAGTCCCCTCTTTCTGCTTTTCCTGTGGAGGGAGAGATTCTCTTAGCCCCTCTGCAGGGAGAATGCCAACTGCAGTAGGACCCTGAGAGACACAGGCCTAAATAACACACAGAATGAGTCACACAAGAATAACCAGGGGACCAAGGGCTCTGCTCCTTGGCCTGTGCCAACCACTGAGGAACAGAGTCTCTCGAGAAGCATCTAGAGGCAGACCAGAGCTGAACACTGTGTGGTAAGGGTACTGAGGAGCCCCAGCGCAGTGCATCATAACTCAGCGTGGTAAGAGTCAGTCTTCAACAGCTCACTGGGCTTCATGAAGATCCCCTCCATCACCTTCCAGTTGTTGTTCTGGTTGGAGTAGGACATGCCATGCACTTCCTTTTGGCCATGGATAGGTCGCCCGTACTGCTCCCCGGTCACAGACAGGAGCACATCAGTAGATGAGTGTCTGAACCGTACTTCGCCATCCCGCACCCAGTAGGTCCCACTACACAGAACAGTCCAGTCATCCAGGTAGTCTCCTTCGCCATCCTCCCCAAACGCGCTAACTTCCTGAAACAGCAGCAGAAGGAAACACCATTAAAACGGGCTCCTGGAAGGCAGAGTGAGCCACACAGAGAAGAGTCAGACGGTGGAATGATCCTGTTCTTGAGAGAGGCGTTCACTGGAAGGAGAAACCTCTAATTCTGAGCACTGGGCAGGCATTTGGGCCCCTTCACCTGAAGCATCCCACCATGTCAGGTTTGGAGGACTCACACAGTGGACACTGGAAAAGGGGGAAGGGACCCTCAAGGACTTGCCTTTCATGACAGTGATTTACAGACAAGTCTCTCCCGCTGCAGTCGAGTGCCCTTCTCCTCCCTCAGGCACACAGGAAGAACAGGGTAGCCAGTGTCAATGTCCCAGGGAAGCTCCATGGCAGCTGTCAAACAGGTCAAGACTTGTCCTGTCCAACCACCCTCAAGCAAGTACAGATCACTCAGTGATCAGAGAAGGGGGCCAAAGCTGGTGCTCTACCACAGAGCTCCCGCAGAGACCCTGCTCAGGCAGCACCAAGGGAATGAGTCAGTGTGATGCCTGCAGCTGTCGACGCACAACTCCAGTGATTACCTGGTTCCCAGAGAGAGGTGATGTGAAATGATGGCTGTGCAGATTTCGCCCAGTGTTGATGTGGGTCAGCCGGATGGACTGCCCACATTTCACAGGCGTCCCCCTCTCACAGACCGTAGATGTCTTTCCCCGAATCCTCCAGTAACTGTTGCTGTCATCCACAGCAGAGACGCCAGTCACCGACTGCTGCCCACTCCCTGTGTGAACAGAAACATTAGTGTGCAGCCATGGGAAGTGGGGGTGGGAGAAACTACTGTGGGCAGGCCAGGGGGGATGGACCTGGGGGTGGGACAGAGGAGGGCTGGGGAGATCCCTGGGGCGGGTCTGGGGAAACCTGGGGGTGGAAGCTGGGGAGAGGGGATCACAGGGGTGGGTGCGTGGGCCCAAGGGAGGGGAAGAAGGGAGGTCCGGAGGGGGAGGGGGGTGAGCCCAGGGGAGCAGAATCCCAGGGGAGGGGGTCCCGTGGGGGAGGCCAGCCCCAGGGAAGAGGATGCCTGGGGGGGCGGGGTCCCAGGCGAAAGGGTGTCCCGGGGCGGCCGGCCCCAGGGAGGGGGGGGCCCAGGGAAGAGGATGCCCGGGGGGGGGCGGGATCCCGGGGGGGGGGGGGGAGGTCCCGGGGGCGGCCCAGGGAGGGGGCCCAGGGAAGAGGATGCCCGGGGGGGCGGGGTCCTGGGGGGGGGGGGCCCAGGGAGGGGGCCCAGGGAAGAGGATGCCCGGGGGGCGGGGGGGGGCCCGGGGGAGGGGGGGCCCAGGGAAGAGGATGCCCGGGGGGGCGGGGTCCCGGGGGCGGCCCAGGGAGGGGCCCAGGGAAGAGGATGCCCGCGGGGGCGGGTCCGGGGGAGGCGGGGTCCCGGGGGAGGGGGGGTCCCGGGGGGGCGGGGCGGTACCGGATCCGTAGCGCACGTCGTGCGAGTGCAGCCGGACGTTGTGCCGGACGTTGAGCAGCTTCACGACGGAGCCGCAGGTGACCGGGCCGGGCTCGGAGCCCGCCCCCGCCCCCGCCGCGCCCAGGCCCAGCACCAGGACTAGGAGCCGGGGCCCCGGCAGCCGCCAGCGCCGCATCCTCGCCACCGGAACCGGAACCCCGCCCGCGCGGCCCCATAGAGCCGCGGAACCCAGCGCCCGGCCGGGACCAGAGGGACCGGAAGTGCCCCCGTGCGCCGGAAGCGAGGCCTGTGGGTGACGCTCTGAGCGCCCGGAGGCCGCAGCTCTTCTGCTCCCACCTATCGCCGCCGCAGCGGAGGCCTCCATTTTCCCATCGGCCCTGAGCGGAGGCGGCCGGAGCCTCGGCGGCCGGCGGGTAAGTGCGGGCGCGGGGCCGGGCCCCATCGCCCTCGGGCGCCCCCTGCGCCCCCCCTTCCCGGCCCCCCGCCCTACTGCGCCCCCCGCCCCCCCACTGCGCCTCCCCCACCCTCCCCCCGGTCTCCCCCCCACTACCCCCCTCCTTCCCGGCCCCCCTCCCTACTGCGCCTCCCCCTCCCCCCGGCCTCCCCCCCCCTGCCCCCCTCGCCTCCCCCCGCCCTACTGCGCCTCCCGTCTCCCCCCGCCCCCCCACTGTGCCCCCCGCCCACCCCTCCTTCCCCCGCCCCCCCACTGCGCCTCCCCCCCGCCCCCCCACTACCCCCCTCCTTCCCGGCCCCCCTCCCTACTGCGCCTCCCCCACCCTCCCCCCGGCCTCCCCCCCGCCCCCCCACTGCGCCCCCTCTTGCCCCGTCTCCCCTCCCCCGCCGGCCCCATCACTCCCCGTCCTGCCCCCCCGACGCCCCCCCCCCCCCCCCCCGCGCCGAGTCAGTCCCGGGGGCCCGAGTCCCCTGGCCCGTCGCGCTGCGCCATCGCCCGCAAGAGCCCCGCCCTGCCGGGACCCCGGGGGGGGAGCCCCGACAGGCCCCCCCGAGCTGCGCGGGTGACTCCGGGTTCCCGGGGCGCGGGCGGGGCTGAAACGCGTTTTCCAAGCGCTGCGCGACCGAGCCTGAGTCAGCGCTGCGGGGCGGGGCGGGGTGACTCGGGGCTGCGCCCCCTCCTCGCGCGGGGGGCACCAGCTCCCGGAGACACCGGCCTCGCTCCGCAGCAGGCTGGGTGGGAGGCACGAGCACGGCCCGTGTAACCGGAGCCGCCGTGTCCGGCTCGTACTGCTCTTCCGACCAGCGCGGAGCCCGGCAGCTCCTGTTTGGCGGCCAGCCCGGTCTGCCGCGAGCCGGCTGGAGCTGGAGCAGGCGGGGGAGGGTAGGCAGCACGCAGCCCCGTGGAGATGGTGCTGGGGGGGAACCAACTTTTACGCCAGCTACCCCCAGCCCCGGCTCCTGCTCTCCCCCTCAGAGGCAGCAAGTGGTGGGGGGCGGGGGCGAGCAGTCCATACTCCAGTCATCTACCTTTGCACTGCGCCCTGCAGGTGTTACAGCTGACCCTTGGAGTTCTATGGACCAATTATATTTGGAAGGTCCCCAGATAATAGCAAGGTGCTGAACGTACGGAGTGTCTCCGTGTACTGGTGCTGGGGTGTTGTAGGTGCAGATAGCTAGCTTTCGAAAGACACAGATACTGCTGATTTTAAAAGTAACTAACATTTGGCGACCCTCAGAACCCACAGTGGTTTAATTAGGCAATAGTCCCAAGGTGGGCCGTGATTTGGAAGGACCCATTGATCATTCAGATGCTAGATGGGTGATAGCTTGTTCTTAAGAAAGGGACCAATCCCCCACATCAGTGTCCTAGAGAAATAAAGAATACGGTATTGCAGCGGGGAACGACCGTTGGCATGAGGATGAGGCAGGTTTTACCAGGTGTGGTCACTGTTCGTAGAGTCTGAACAACACAAATATCCAGGGAGCACTG
This sequence comes from Pelodiscus sinensis, assembly GCF_052426305.1. Lineage (NCBI taxonomy): Eukaryota > Metazoa > Chordata > Testudines > Trionychidae > Pelodiscus > Pelodiscus sinensis. The sequence continues at coordinate 26,893,775 of NC_143072.1, read as the reverse complement.
AGCTTGGTCGCACAAAACTTTGAAGGCCATCAGGATAGTCAGAAATAGGTAGAAGGTGGAGCAGAGCCAGTGGTCCCGTCCAGGGGACACGCAGAGCAGCTGGCTCCACTGTGCATGCTCCATGAGAAAACAGCCCGAAAAGGGGGTGTTTCTGGACTACCTCATACTGCACGTCAGAGTCCCAGTTCGTATTTGGATGATGTATGGCCTACCCTTCTCCAGTGGTGTTCGTTCAGTTGCTGACTCGAGGGGTGAGGCCCCCGAATCTTTGCATGTAAATAAGGTGAAATTAGCCCGTGAGCTCGGTGTTTGGAACAAGATTGATCATACCTGTGCGCAATGAGGATTTACAGAGGCAGTGCTAATAAGGATCTGTAAAACTTAAATAACTAGAAAATAACCTGGCATTGCCCTGGTCTGGCCCAAGGCAGGGTGGGGCTAAGCAGCCAGGCTTCCAGCTTCATCCTGTAGCCAGCCGAGGAGAGAGGGAGCTGTCCCCTCACTCCGGGGTGGGGGGGGAAGCGGAAGCGGAAGGGGGAAGGGCATGCAAGCATCCCACCTGTGCTCCCCCGGCCAGGCGCTAGGGGGAGGGCAGTAGCTTCTGGCTGTGGCTCTTGCTGCCCCCTTGTGGTCATTCCACAGTATAACTCTTCTTTCTGCCAGACGGCTCCCTTTCTATTTAATGAGAAACAGTCGAATTCGAGATGCATCCTATTGTCCTAGCTCAACCAAACCCTGACCTGCCTTTCAGTTAAGTTAAGAGGATGCGGCATACCAAATTTGGTGGTCCTAGCTCTTCCTGTTCATCAGGAGCTCTTGAATAAACAGACTCAAGGACAGACAGAGAGGCGCGTGTTTCTAAAATACATAGTTAGATTACACCTTTCCAGTTCAGGTGTGCTGGTGCCTAAACATCTATTTAAACTACTGACTGAAAACTACAAAGCTGCCTTAGGAGAAGGGCCTTTTATTTTTTGAACTTGATGCGGTGCTTTGAAGCAGGAGGCGCTTAGATGGCGTTTGGCCTGGCATGTCGTGGTTTATGCTGGTTGATTGGCGGCACGACGTTTCTGTTACCACAAAGTCATTCCAACAAAATGTAGCTTTTGTCTCCACAGGCTAGAGCCAGTGCTAGTGGCAGAGTGGTGTTTGGGAGTTCTCTCTCGGGTGCCGTGGCATTGCAATCCGTGGCGTAAGGGGTGGGGTGATGGCAGCAGTGTCATTTTGATGTTGCAATAAAGACAAAGAATTGCAAAATCCAAACCAGAGATGTACACTGATGTCCGTGGAGTACCTGCAGGGCCCCTCGTGCTAGGCACAGGGCACGTACCTGCCGGGCTGTGCTCTCCGCACTGAGCGGCAAAGGTGGGCGTAGCAGGGCTGCGTTCCGGTTTGTAATGTCTTGTTGGCTGTCGGGCGTGGCCCTGCAGTTAGTTGTGCCTGAAGAGTGGTTGTGTCTAAGATGCAGGGCTGGGGGCATGGAGGTGCTTTAGGGTGATGTCTTTCCTGGGCTTTAAAAGCAGAAGGGACCATTGTGAGCATCTAGTCTAAGGTTTCCCAACCTTTTTGTACGTGGGGCCAGCTTTCTGCCTCCTAAATTGTCAGTGTCCCCTCCAGCGTTTCCCACCATGTGGGGAAAGACTTTGGTTCTGTGCACCAGCATGGGGCGATGTTTGCTTCCCCACGTGCATAGTGGTGCCCATGACAAAATTCATGTGGCAGGAGTGGGGCCAAAGGGCTCTGAGTGGAGAGGGAGTAGGCCCGGGGGGTGGGCCCAGGGCAGAGGGTTGCGGTCTGAGGGCTCCAGTTGGGGTTAGGGATGTTAATTACCATTTAAAAAGCTAACCGATTAAATGCTACTTGTTATTGATTAACGCTGGATCAGCCCCCTGCCTGCAGCATGGTGGGCTGGGCCCGCTGCATGGCGGGTGAGCGGGGACCCAGGCCCACCATGCTGTGGGCGGGGGCTTGTTCCAGCTGGGCAGGGCCCATGGTACTGCTCTGGTGAGGTTCATGCTTACCGGGTAACTGGTTAACCCTTCACATCCCTACTGGGGGGTGCAGGCTCTGGATGGGGCTGAGCAAAAGAGAGTTCTCCAAGGCTACCCTGAGGGGAGGGGGGTCTCCCCGCTCTCTCTCCCAGCAGCCGTGCCTGGGCTGATAGTGGGGGAGAGGGGCTTTTCCTACTGCAGCAGCTCCAGGACTGGGGCTGCAAGCTAGGTGCCCCTTCCCTGGCCCCCAGCAGGTTTGAGCTCGAGGTGGCAGGAGGACCACCCTGGCTGGATTCGGGTCCCTTCCCAGGCTAGAAGCTGGGCTGGGTTGGGGCTGGGAGAGGAGTGGCCCTTCCACAGCCGCAGCAAGTTTCCAGGGGGGCTCTGAGTGCCTGCCTGGCGCAAAGTGACACCAAGGAGGTTGCAGGGAGCTTAGAGAGATCGCAGGTGCTGGCTAGAAGTCTGCCCAGCGGGGTCCTGGGGAAACACTGATCTCTAGCCTGGGCTTGCTGGTTAATCTTCTCGACTGCTCGTATTTCCCCCACCTCTGTATCGGGGCAGCAGGCAGCCAGTCTCTGCTGGGAGCTGGTTTTTAAACTGGATCCCCTCGCTTACCAGCTCCGCCTGATACAAAGGCAGCAGTGTGGGGCGGCGGGGGCTCCCCGGGAGTGGGGCCAGAGTGCCCTGGCTGCCAGCCCCCGGGGGCTATAGAATAGTTAAGAATTCATGCGGTCACCCAACTATCCAGTTACCTGCTGTCTAACATCCCTCCCGTGCGCCATCTAGCTCCGTGGTGTCCCGCACGCTAGCCACATGTGGCTGTTTGGCCAGTTCAGTGTGGCTAGTTCGCTATAGAACTGGTTGGACACCAGGGAGCTAGACCATCCCTGGCAGGTGTCAGCCTAACCCGCTCTTCAATATCTCCCGGGATGGACATTCCACAACCCCCCTAGGCAGTTTATCCCAGTGTTTAACCACCTGACAGGCAGGAAGCTTTTCCTAATGTCCAAATTAAACCTCCCTCACTGCAATTTAAATCCAGTGCTTCAGTTGAAGCCTAATCAGAGCAGAGCGGAAGAATGACTCCTTGTGTCTTGCTTACTGTACTCCTATTAATGCATCCCAGAATGTTGTCGGCTGCTTTTTTTTTTTTTTTTTTTTTTTTTTTGCAACTGTCATGCTGCTGACTCGTGTTTAGTTTGTGGGCCATTATGTCCCCTAGATCCGTTTCTGCCGTACTCCTTCCTGGACAGTCACTTCCCATTCTGTGTGTGTGAAACTGATCGTTCCTGCCTACATGGAGCACTTCACATTTGTCCTTATTGAGTTTTATCCTGTTTATCTCAGACCTTTTCTCCAGTTTGTCCAGATCAGCTTGGATTATAACTTCAAAGTACTTGCAACCCCTCCCAGCTTGGTATCATCTGCAAGCTTGATAATCATCCTCTCTATGCCAGTATCTAAACTGTTGATGAAGATATTGAACAGAACTGGTCCCCGCAGAATCCCGCTTGTTCTGCCCTTCCAGCATGACTGTGAGCCATTGATAAATTACTCTCTTGGAATGGTTCTCCAAGCATTTATGCATCCACCTTATAATAGCCCCATCTAGGTTTTATTTCCCTAGTTTATTTATAAGGTGGCCATGCAAGGTTCGATAAAGTGCTTTACTAAAGTCTAAGTATAGCACATCTACCACTTCCCCCTTATCCACAGGCTCATTGTCCTGTCAAAGAGAGCTATCAGGTTGGTTTGACGAGACTTATTCTTTACAAATCCGTGCTGGCTGTGACCTATCACCTTATTATCTTCCAGATGTTTGCAAATGGATTCCTTAGTTACTTGCTCCATTCTCTTTCCTGACACAGAAGTTAAGCTGACTGGTCTGTAGTTTCCTGGGTTGTTCTTATTTCCCTTTTTATAGCTGGGCACTAGATCTGCACTTTTCCAGTCTTCTGGAATCTCTCCCATCTCCAATGACTTTTCACAAATGATAGATAATGGCTCAGATATCTCCTCAAAAGTAATTTTTAACTTATTATTTTCGTATTTTAACTTCTAAACCTTCCTCCTTTTCTCCGGCATTCGCTATGCTAGGAAACCAATCGCCACCAGTCTTCTCGGTGAAAACCAAAACAAAGAAGTCGTCAAGTGTCTCTGCCATTTCCAAGTTTCCTGTTACTGCTTCTCCCTCCTCACTGAGCAGAGGCCTACCCTGTCCTTGGTCTTCCTCTTGCTTCTAAATTATTCAGAGTGTTTTCTTTTCCCCTTTGTCTCAGCTAGAGGGAACTCGTTTTGAGCCGTCACCTTTCTGATTTTGCCCCTGCATATTTGTGTTTCTCTACTACAGGCGAACCCGCACTTACGACCTAATTGGTTCCTGGAGAACCATCGTAACTCGAACCCTTATTGCCCATAGGGGCAATGTTATGAATGGGGATTCCATTCCTGGCCCGCTTTGCCTCCTGGGAGTTGTAGTCTCTTGGAGTCGGGGGGATCTGTTGGGAAGTAGGCAGCCCCATGGCAAAGCGCAAACAGCGCCATGAGCCAGCTGGGGGCTGGACCGGGCAGTAAGTGGCCCCGTGGCTCCCGGGGGCAGGGGTGTCGCAGGTCAGGGTCACCTGCATGTATTTGAGAGAATCTGTCTGTTCAAGAACTTCTGAAGGGTAAGCGCTAGGGCCAAACCATTCGGTGTGCAGCTTCCTTTTGTAACGTAAAGCAACACACGGGTTGGGTTGTGCCTGGCCAGTGGATGTGCCGGAATGGGGCTGCCTTTCATACAACCCTACAGAAAAGGGACAGAATCGCCAGGCAGGAGGAAGGGGCTTGTCGGTGAGCACCCAAGCCTCCTCCTCATCCCCCCCCAGGCGCCCTTTAGGGACAGCGGGGGGGGCTGATGCTTCCCTTCCCCCGACACCTAGGGAACATCGCTGGCTGTTCCCCTTTGTCAAGGAGTATGGGGAAAGTGCCCCGTTTGCTGCAGTCCTCGCTCTGGCTGGGGAGCTTGGGGGCAGTCGGACCTGGACCTGGATCTGCCCCAGCCAAGGGACATGCATCTCTGCCTCGGCTGTGCCTGCTGGACCTGCAGCCGCCATGGAGAGGCGCTTGTCCCCTGGCCCCAAGCTGCTGCGGGGTGAGAGGGCGGGGGTAGGCATTCTTTCCCCCGAAACCTAGGCTGGCGGCCTCTCTGCGGAAGTGCTGTCGGTAATAGAGTGCCTTCTGGCCAAGGGGCGTGTCTTTTGGAGAACGCCGCCTCTGCCCTGTGCGCACCCCAAAGGTTATGCTGTGGCCCCCGTCTCCTGGCCTGCACCCCCCACGCCGCAGCCCCCTTCTGCAGGCTTAAGCGGGGCTGAGCTGCTCCCTTGCTGCTTTGCACGCCCAGAACGAGGCCCTGCAGTGACTCGCTAATCGCAGTGCAGGTTGACCCCCTCTGGCCCGGCAGAGGGATGTGGGCGATTGCTCGGGTACTCGACTGCCTGAGAAGCTTAGGCTTGTTGGGCATTCGAGTCGCTACTCGACTACTCGCCCCCTCCCCATGCTGCCTCTGTTAGAGGTAGCAAGAGGGAAAGGGGGAGCCGGCTTAAAAGTCTGTTCCCCCAGCACCGTCTCTGGGGGTGGCAGGGAGGCAGGTGCAGCAGTCCCGGAGCCGACGTGAGCCATCGACTGCTCAGCTAGCATCCCTAGTCCAGCAGGGCGGGAGTTAGCTGGGTGTCCACTCACGCGGGTGTGGCCAAGTTTCCCGCCATCCCATGAAGTTTGTTTACAGCCCCTAGTCCTGGCTCTGGGTTCTGGGCTATGATTTAGCTCGAATTTACCCCCAGCGTCTTCTGAGAGCCCAGCGAGCTGCGGGAGCGTCGTGATGCTGCTGGGCAGTACTGACCTCCCGTGGTCCGGCAAGTCTGAGGGTGCTGGGCTAGAGAGTCCAACCTGTCCCTGGGCTAACTTTGCGCAAGCATGCGTGCAGGGTCGCAGAGCCGGGCCTGCCCTCCGCGTCCGTGGGCGTTAAGCAGGTAGGACTGCTGGCTCCGTTGCGTTAGTGGCTGGTCTTGGCCAGGTGCTTCCGTGCTGAAAGCAGCAATGGCTAAAGCGAATCAACCAGGCCGAACGCAGATCCTGGCGTCTGTCGCCTCCCCAGAGATGTAACCCCGAGCGTGCGAGGATCGCCGTGAGCGGACCTGGAAGGCGAGGGGCAGCTGCTCTCTGCATGGCTCTGTCCAGCTAAGGACCCCTTGTGGGCTCACGCTGCCTGTGTGCCCTTGTAAGCAGGGTCTGATGCCCCAGGCCCTGCCTTGTGTCTCTTGGACAAGAAAGTGGCGGGGGGGGGTTCCCTGTGCCTGGCTCAAGGTGTGAGGGCTGGGCTTTCCATTGCCAGCTGTCTGACCTCGCCGGGCTGTAAAGTGCGGCTTCACGCCAACAGTAGGACACGACCCGCCCCAGCTGCCTGGGAAGGCTTTTAACAACACAGGGCACTTGCTGAGAGGACGGGCAGAACCCCCTGCACTCAGCGCTCCGGAAGAGCTCACTGATGTCTCGTGGCGGTGTCACAGGCATTAGGAGAACCTCCAGCGCCAGACTCCCACAAGCGGGGAAGCAGGAGTCAGTTCCCCCAGCTCCGGGGGGTGGGGTGCAGCGGGGATCTGGCGGCGCTTCTCTCTTCGAAATGTAGCTGGGGGGGATCTTGCTGCGTTACAGATCAGAAGTGCCGCGAGGAGCACGGGGTGAGCGGGGGATGCACGTTCCATCGCCTGTGCGATTTGGTGGTTAATCTGAGTTTCACGTCCCTAAGTCCTCTCCCTAGCCGTGGCCACGTGGCGGTGTGCTCAGTTACCTGTGGCCCTAGCCGGCTTTGGGCGCCCAGCGTCGTGTGCGCTGCTGTCCAGGGCAGCGAGAGCTCTTTGCAGCAAGGGGGTGTGCAGTAAGGGTCGCTCGCCTCGGGAGTGCCCGCTGATGGCGTGCTGGGCCGGCGGCCTGTCACGGTGTCGGGTCAGATGCAATTGTCTTTTCCTAGGGCCCTCTAGAGGGAGGTAAAGGGTTTACAGGCTCGGTGTAACCAGTGGGGACGGCTGCTCTCACTGTTTCAAGCAGCCCCTGTCAACAGCGGGCCCGGGGGGCACAGGCAGGGGCTGCTTCAGTCGGGCTAGAACAGCCCCTGCCTCTGGTGAGGGGCCACTCTAGCCCAACCATGGTGGGAGAGGGAGGGGTGACACCCCCCCTTAAGTGGTTAACGGGTTCAATGTGAAGTAGACTTTGTTAACTGCTTCACCAGTTACCCCAGTTCTGTAGTATTCAGCACTCCCCACGGCTGGCAGCACGGTGCCACCCAGCCCCACGGCTCCAGCACGGGCCTTGGTCGGCGCATGCCAGGGCAGGTCTGTGGGACGGGGCAGAGTCGGCGTACTTGGCGCCAGTAGCGCTGTGAATACCGCAGCTGGCGTGGATGTGCCTGGGGTCGAGCTACCGCAGCGTCGGCACTGCGGGGCGTTGCCGGGAGAAACTCGGAGGGAGCCGGGTGGGCCCTGCGGAGGAGCATTTGGGCTCCGAATGAAAAGTTCTGAGACGTGGGAACAGGTGGAAGGGCTGGGGGGCTGGGGCAGCGACTGCCGTCTTAGCAGCTCTCCTGCCTGGGTGAGTTGTGGGCTGACGGGCAAGTGTTACGCTCTGGAACCGTCTTTGTGAGCAGGTGCACAGGGAAACTGGTTGGCTGATCCGGCCGGCCGTGTGGGGCGTAAGGATACACTGCTCTGTGAGGCTGCGCTGTTACATCGTTCCTCTAAGGTACTTGGTGCAACAGCTGTCTTGAGAAGCGTCTGCGGCCCTCCTGTCTGGACAGCAGCTCAAGCAGATCTGGGGGCGGGGGGCTCGGTGTGCCTGGTCGCCAGACATGCCCTGCTGGACACGTCTCACGCGTGGGTGACAGACCGACGTGACTCCACCTCGTGGCCAACCTTGGGGCTGTTGCTCCAAGTCTCGTGTAGGTTGTAGAGGGTGGGCAGGCTGGGGCCCAGGGCAGGATGTTAAAAGCGTCATTTGTTAATTGTGTAGTCGACAGCAATGAATCGATGAGGGACAGTGCTCAGTCCCAGCTCGTGCCGGGTCTGGGAGCTATCCCCACTGCAGCTCTGCACTTACTGGGCCCGTGGGCAGCCTGGCTCAGTCCCAGCTCGTGCCGGGTCTGGGAGCTTTCCCCGCTGCAGCTCTGCACTTACCGGGCCCGTGGGCAGCCTGGCTCAGTCCCAGCTTGTGCCGGGTCTGGGAGCTATCCCCACTGCAGCTCTGCACTTACTGGGCCCGTGGGCAGCCTGGCTCAGTCCCAGCTCGTGCCGGGTCTGGGAGCTATCCCCGCTGCAGCTCTGCACTTACCGGGCCCGTGGGCAGCCTGGCTCAGTCCCAGCTCGTGCCGGGTCTGGGAGCTGGGTGGGCCACCTGGCTCAGTCCCATGTTATGCCTCAATGAAGCACACGAGATCTTTTCTGGGGAAAAGACAGAGCACCGCAGTGATTGAAAATACAACAGTTGCATATGCTTTGCAGTCATTCACGCTCCCTCTCCCACCAGCCCATGTTCTAGTCACCAGTCCAGAGTCTGTGTCCGTCTAGTGCCAGTTAGGTGGATCACAGAGGGGAGCAGGGCCTTTGGCGGTCGTTGGACCCGGCGCTCCTCTGAAGACGAACCCAGAGTCCATAGCGAGGCACCCTGCCTTTGTAACCCTTTTCTCTGTTGGAGTCTGTGGGTTCCGCTGTGTCAGTCTGTGACCGGCGTGTTATCTTGTTGATGTCAGTCGTTCCCAAAACATTTCCAGAGCTCGTCCTGTAATCAGTCGTCTTTAGGGGTGCTTGCTTCGGTCTGCCACCCCGATGGCTCCTTGGCCATGGGCACGCACTGGTGGTAACTGATGGCTCTTCTGACGCCGATCAGTCTGTTTTCACCCACGCTCCCCCCTCCTCCTTTGGCCATCTGGTCCTGAGCAATAACCTTCGCCCCTTTATCTCGACACACATACCGCTTCCACACACCGTCTTTTACAAGGCCTTTCGAAGAAAAGCAAAACATTAGTAGCTCCTGTTGGGCAAAGCAAGAGGCATCGTAAATCAAACAATCAAAACTTCAGCCTTCAGCCCCCCTCTAGCCTCATTACATAGACACAATACCAGACTGTTTCCTTGTTACTGAACTTTCAAAGCAAAGGGCTGACTGAGGGGCTTGGTTTAAGTGCGCTAACGTTACCGTGCACGGCTACGTTATGAAACCGAAAAATCCCAGTAGAAAAAGGATAAAACTTTCAGTCCTAGCACCAGCTCGTGCCAGCCAGGACTGCGCTTGCCTGCCCGCCCGCCAAAAACGTACTGGCGGGGGGGGGGTAGTCGATAGCATCAACCGATCAGCGCTTGCCAGTCGTTCGTCGACTCCACTCTCATGGCCCTACGCCCAGGGGTCGCCAGGCGGCTTGGGGCTGGGAGGTGCTCGTGGCGTTACTGTCGTGCACGTTCTTTGCTGTGTCTGCTGGGGGAGGTGTGCAAACGGCTGGTGCGTTTCCCTGTGCCGTGTGGCGCTTGGCAGGACTGCCGAGGTGTCCCGGGGAGGGGTGGAAACTCGCTTACTTGGGTAACCGGTTAAGGGGCTTGGGGGGCCACTCCTGCCCCACTGGGTGAACCGCGCCCGCCATGCCAGGCGGGAGGGGCCCACCTGCCACGGACAAGGGCTGTTCTGGCCGGCCGGTTTGAGCGGCTCCCTGCGCCAGCCCCTGCCAGTTACCCAGAACTGTTAAGGGTGGCGCTTAGCGGTTGACCTCTCGCACCCCAAACCCTGCATCCTGGGCCGTGGTTTTACAGCCCCGGGTTGCTGTACGTAGCCATGCATCTCTAGACATGTGGGCAGCTGCGGTCATGGCTGCGTGATCAGTCTTCTGGGGATCGATTTAGTGGGTCCAGTGAAGACCTCCAGCTACTCGCCTGTGGGCTCCAGCGCTCCCCTGGCGCAAGGGAAGTTGGGGGGGAGTTTCTCCCGTTGGAGACCCCGGTGGCCCGACCGAGGGCAAGTGGTCTCCAGCTACAGTCCTCACCCAGCTGGAGCTGCGTCAGTGAAGTCGCCGGCCCCCAGGGCGGACCTGCCCTTGGCTGCCATGACGGACGGCGAGCAGGGGTCTCAGAGCGTGCGGGAGACGTGTGACTGTGTTGCCTGCCGTTGGGGAGCGGAATGGGGGTGTGGCTTGCCCGTATGCCAAGCCATCGCTGTCCTGGAGGGGGGTTCCCGTCCCCGGCTGTCGTTGGGCCGGGGTCACGGGAGCATTCGGGGGTTGTGTCCCCGCTGTCGTTCCCGGTGGGCCGTGGAATTCTGCTGCTCTGTTTCTCTTGCACGTACTGGACGGGGAGAGGAGCTTTAGATCTGCCCCTCCCTCTCACCCCCTCCATCCCTCTGGAGAGGCAGCCCCGGTGCCCGTCTGCTCTGCCTCCGCCCCAGGGTGCTCGCTGGGAGAACTGCCACGTGGTGCTGGGGTCTCCGCGCCGCACGGAGGCTGAGAGTCCGTGCGCCGTGCAGGGGTGTGAAGCCGAGCTGTGACTCCAAACCGCCCTGGGGCAGCCTGCTGGCCTCGGCTCCCCTTCTTCCCAGAAGCCGCGCGCTAATGCAGTGCGGTCGGAGGGCTGGACCCTGGAAACAGCCCGTCACGGCCCTGGTCTAGTGCCTTCCTGTTGGCCCGTCATGAGTCTCTCCCGGTTCCCTGGCAGCCTGCAGCCATTCTACCCTGCCTGGCCGCCTCCAGGCTCGTGGGGGCCCTGCCTGGCCTTGGTTTGGCAAGCAGCCGGCAGCAGCGGGCCTCCCGTAGCCACGCACGCCCCGTCGTCACGCTGCAGCCTTCGCCCAGGCTCTTGCCCGCCTGCTCGCGCTCTGGGCAGGGATCGGGGGGCCTGCTTTCTCGGAGCAGGCTGCCGGCAGCTCTCAGCTGCTCTGCCTTGTGGTTGCCAGGTGGCTGTCGGTGAGCGGAGGGAGGAGCGGCGCCATGTCTGACTTTGTGGAGAGCGAGGCGGAGGAGTCGGAGGAGGAATACAACAACGAGGGGGAGCTTGTCCCGAGAGCGAACAAGAAGTTTGTAGAAGAGGAAGACGGTGAGTGCGCTTGTCGCCGCGGGGCTCGGTGGCCAGGCCAGGGCTCCTCACCGCAAGGGGCGCAGGGCTGGGGGCGTAACCTGCCCCAGGCCAGCTAAGGCCGCACTCTCCTGTGTGTCCCTGCTGACTGGGAAGCTGCCAGTGGAGCCGGGGGGGTCTGGCCGCCCCGCTGCGGGGAGACTGGCCTGTGCCCGGCGTGATGCGGCCGGAGTCTGTCGGCCAGGTCCACGAGAGAAGCCTTTGAGTCCGTCCGTTCCCGGTGTGGAGGTGTGATCCCTCGCCGAGCGCCCCGGGTCGGTGGGGGAGCCGCGACAAGCCCGTGGTGCACAGCGCCTAGGAGGGCGGGCTGGGAGTGTCCAGTGCTCCTACCCCTCGGCACCGGGACGAGTGTCTACTCCCAACAGCCAAGTCACCTGCTGCGCTGCTCGAGGGGAGGCTCCCCTGAGCCTCGCTCCCCTCGCCAGAGGGCCCAGGAGCCAGCGGGGAGAGTCGATGCACTTGGGCGTGGAGGGCGGAGCAGGGGGTTCCGGCGTGCCTGGCCGTTCCGAAGGGCCCCCTTGGGCAGCCAGCGAGGGTAACCCAGCTGCTCGCCGGAGACGCGGGTAACGTCAGGGCCCCAGAACTGGTTCTCCGCGCAGGCAGCGCCCGGGAAGGGGGGAGGTCGGGGACCCCCGCGCCCTGGCTGAGCTGAGAGGGGAGGTCCTTGCAAACACCCCAGAGTAGCCGGGCTCTGCAGCGTGTGTTCCTGCCCCGCAGACGAGGAGGAGGAGGAGGAGAATCTAGATGACCAAGATGAGCAGGGGAACCTCAAGGGCTTCATTAACGATGATGACGACGAGGACGAGGAGGAGGAGGAAGAGGCGAGCGACTCCGGCGATTCGGAGGACGACGTTGGCCACAAGAAGCGGAAGCGCAGTAAGTTGTTGGCTGCGCGGTGTGGCGCACACACGCCGGGTGGGGGTGGGGGTCCTCGCCCTCGCGGTGTCCGGGGCTGGCTCGCTCCCGGCTGTGCGCTGACTGTACGGGGGTGTGACCTGTTCCCGCTCTCGCCTGCCAGCTTTTGACGACCGCCTGGAGGACGACGATTTTGACCTGATCGAAGAGAACTTGGGAGTCAAAGTCAAACGCGTGAGTTCCTTCTCCGTGCGGGGAGACGGGGGGGCGGTCTGGGCAGCCGTGGAGGCCAGGCCTTCGGCCCTCCGTGCCCGAGGGGAGAGCTGCTGGCCCCGCGGATGGCGTGCGCCATGGGGCCGGGCCGCGTTGGCAGCGCTCAGAGGGCTCTGCCGGAGAACGGGCTGCGTTGCTGTGGGGTCTGCGAAGGCGGCGACTTGACCGTTACATAAGATTTTACCCTCGTAGCAAAAATTCAGGCGTGTGCGAAAAATGTCCGATGACGAGGATGATGAAGAGGAGGATTATGGGAAGGAGGAGCACGAGAAGGAAGCCATCGCTGAAGAAATTTTCCAGGACGGGGAAGGCGAAGAGGGGGGCGAGGCTGTGGATGCCCCCATAGGTGCCCCGGAGGAGGAGGAAGAGGAGGAGGAAGACGAATCGGGTGGGCACCTCCCTGCCTTTCGGGCGTGGCTGTCCCAGGCTGAGTGCCCGGGGTGGCAGTGACCGTGGTGCCGCGTGCACCCTGCCCAGCCAGGCTGCGGGGCGGGAAGGGGGCTGCTCGGACCTGCCTGCCCGCCAGAGTGAGGGCAGCCGCTGGCACTGCTGCGGCCAGTCCCCCTCGGGCAGCAGCCCCACTCCGGCCGGCGTTCCTTGCCTTCGCCTCGGGCGCTCTGCCTGGCGTGGCTTTGCGCTCGCCCTCGGGGGGCACGTGGGCTGAGCGCTGGCTGATGCTGGAGCTTCCCAGCAGGTCCTGGGTTAGCGCCCAGCGGCCACTGGCACCCGTGGAGCGGCAGGTCTGCCTGGCTCCGCGCTGGCGGCTCCCAACAGCCCCGTTCTCTCTCCAGACATCGACGACTTCATTGTGGATGACGACGGGCAGCCTCTGAAGAAGCCCAAGTGGCGGAAGAAGCTCCCTGGCTACACGGATGCGTAAGTAGAGCGGGAGGCGGCTCGGTTTCCTGGCCCTCGTGACGGCAGACCAGCCGCCTCCTCCCTGTCCCCATCACGTCGCCTCCAGCCCCCTCTGTGGGCCCAGAGCTTGTGGCTGTGGAAGCAGCGGATCTCGCTCCCTGGTAAAGCCTGCCCCTTTCCTGCTGGGACGCTGGCCAGCCCCTCAGAGCCAGGCCGTACCTCATCTGCATCCTCCCGTGGGCCCAGTCCCTTCGCCCTGTGCGGGGCAAGCGCTCCCCCCATCCCTTCCGCCGCTGCCACTCGGGGCCGCTCTGCGGAGCGTGGCCGACGTGTTCTTGTTCCCCCAAGAGAGCGCTCCCGCGAAATGCAAAGTCTCTGCTGTCAGTTCTGGGGTGCCAGGGTCTCCCTTCTGCCGATCCTGGGAGCAGGGTGCGATACCTCCTCGTGTGTCGCGGGCTGTGTCCAATCCTGCCCCGCGCCGCTTGGACCCCTGGTCCGCCCCCCGGAGAGAAGGGTTGGGTGAGCCGGATCCCGGGGTTAATGGAGCTGGGTCCCTCCGCCAGGGCTTTGCAAGAGGCGCAGGAGATCTTCGGGGTGGACTTTGACTACGACGAGTTTGAGAAGTACAACGAGTACGACGAGGAGCTGGAGGAGGAGTATGAGTACGAGGATGAGGAGGCCGAAGGGGAGATCCGCGTCCGACCCAAAAAGGCTGCCAAGAAGCGCGTCAGTCGCCGCAGCATCTTCGAGATGTACGAGCCCAGCGAGCTGGAGAGCAGCCACCTGACCGACCAGGACAACGAGATCCGGGTGACGGACATGCCGGAGAGGTTCCAGGTGAGGGGCAGCCGGCGCTCGGCTCCGTGGCCCGTTGTCCCCGGCGCTGCGCTGAGAAGGCGCATGGCAGCTGCAGCGGGTTCCCGAGGCTGCTGGCGCCTGTGTGCAGTACGGACCTGTGCCTGCTGGGCCGGGTGCCAGCCCTTGGGGCACGTCGGGGAGCTATTGACGAGGGCTGGAATTGTAACGTGTGTGCCCACGTGCCCGTCCCTCCCTGGCCCTCGGGTTCTGAGCCGACGCCCTCCCTGGCTCCTGGGCATGGGGGCGCTGTGGGTTGCAGGTCCCACCTGGGACCCCTGCTCCCCTGCCCCTCAGCCGACTGAGTGGGAAAGGTGTGGGGCGCTCCCCGGCACAGCTGAGCCCAGGGCCCCGGCATGGAGCGGGCAGGCGACGGGGGAAGGTCTGTGCGGGCAGAGCGCCGAAGCAGCCCAGGAAACACTGCTGTCTGGGCCTGGTGGTTACAGGCCACGCCAGGGCCGCGTGGAAACAAAGGGGCTTAGACAAGCGGGCCCCAGGGGCTGAGCCCCAGCCATGGGAGGCAGACAGCCCTGGCGCCATGGCAGCCATGTTGTCTTCCCATGAGCCCCGGGCTCTGGGGTGAGTGGGCCTGGTGCCGGCGGGGGTGGGAAGTGGAGTGAGCAGCCGCAGCGCTCCTGGGCTCCCTGCGCTCACAGCTGGGGCTGGGGCTGGGTCACTCCGCTTCCCACGGCTGCCAGGGAGCACAAGGGGCGGGACCCTCCTGCTTCCGGTTCCAGCCCCGGCTAATCCCCTGGGAGGAGGAGCAGGGGTGGGAAGAGGCAGGGCTGGCTGGGGGGGGGGGCGTGTTTGGGCCCCTACCCATCGGTGAGCTGCTGCAGCCCTGGCGGTGAGGGTGTGTCCCAGCGCCCACGGCCGCGCGCAGTCCCCTCACGGCGCAGCGTAGACCTGCCTCGGGATGGGGGAGGGGGCTCGCTGGGACTTCCCCGCCTCCGCTCTGCCCAGTGCAGCCTCTTGCCTGCTAGTCCTCAGCAGAGCCCCTCTTCGGCGCGCCTGTCAGTCCCACTGCCAGAGCCCTGCCCCCTGGGAACGGGGCACTCGCTGCCTCCCGCACCCCCTTGGGCCTTGCGCCCCTGAGCTCCCGGCCGCGCTCGGCCCCGGCGTCCTGGGGGGACGCAGCCTGTTTCCTTCTGACTCTAGAACAGTCGTTTTCCTTCAGACCAGCCGGCCCTGGGAGCGGGGCTGGGGCAGCGAGTGTCGTCCGGCCTCCGGGCGCTGCCAGGGCTGTGACGTGCTGGCGCAGGGGTGGAGGTGGGGGGGCCAGGCACCGTCGCTGGCGCTCGCCTCAGTGTGGCTGCGGCAGGACACTGACCAGGGCCAGTCCCAGGGAGAGCAGAGCCCAGGTGCTCTGACTCCTGGTGTCACTTGTGCGCCCTGCTGGAATTCCCACCGGCGATTCTCCAGGGAGCTGGGCCCAGACTCAGGGCTTTGGGAAGCTGCTGCCGGGGGAGCCCCGAGGTGCAGGCGGGTGCCATGGGGGGCCGGCCGTGGGCCCTCAGAATCCACGTGTGGCCCAAGCTACCGGTGCCATGGTAACCCGACCCCCCTCCCTGCAGCTGCGCTCCATCCCGGTGAAGAGTGCCGAAGACGAGGAGCTGGAGGAGGAAGCTGACTGGATCTACAGGAATGCCTTTGCCACCCCCACCATCTCCCTGCAGGTAACCTCGGCACGGCAGGGCGCTCTGCCTGGCGCCTAGTTCCCGGGACAGCAGATGCCTGGGCGCCTTGTCCGGCCCACACGGACAGGACGCCCGCATCTCGGCTTGGCCTGGTCACTGCACCTCGCCCGGGGGCCTGCGTCGTCATTCAGCCAGCTCCGGGCAGGGCTGGGGCAGCGAGTGTTGTCCAGCCTCCGCGCTCGCTGCCGGGGCTGGAGCCGTGCTCTGGGCTCGCCGGCCCTGGCTGCGACCGGCTCCCTTGGCCTGGGCCTGTCTCCCCAGTGGCGGGGCAGCCTGGATACAGCGTTCCCTCCCTCTCGCAGGAAAGTGCCGACTACCTGGACCGGGGCCAGGCCAGCAGCAGCTTCAGCCGCAAGGGGCCCAGCACCATCCAGAAGATCAAAGAAGCCCTGAACTTCATGCGGAACCAGCACTTTGAGGTAGCTGGCAGCTCTGCAGAGGGGCAGGGTTCGTGCAGCGGCTGCCAGCGGGACGTGCGCGCGGCAGGGGCCAGCTGGCGTGGGAGGCCTGGCGGGAGCCAGAGCAGCGGCCGGGAAGGGCCGGCCGAGGGGTGAACGACACGGGGCCGGGGGCGAGATCCCTTGGCTCTGTTGCCTGGGCTCTCCGCGGCCCAGCCCGTCCCTGCGGCGCTCGGTGGGAGCGGGATGGAGGAGGCAGGCGAGCCGAGCGCCGGGGCGGCCGACCAGAGCTGGGGGAGCTGCGCCGCGTGGCAGCGTTTGCTCCCCGCCGCCAGGCGAACGGCCCTCAGGCAGCCGCGGGCTCGTCTCTCCCCAGGTCCCCTTCATCGCCTTCTACCGCAAGGAGTACGTGGAGCCAGAGCTGCACATCAACGACCTGTGGCGGGTCTGGCAGTGGGATGAGAAGGTGAGGGCTTGGGACACTCCTGCGGCCCCCCCGCTGAGCCCCGGCCCCTCACGCCGCCGGCTGCCCCGGCCTGGGCTCTGCTGCCATTCGCTGCCCTGGTCTCTCGTGACCTAGTGACTCCCAGCAGCAGTGAGCCGGGCCCGCGGGCACAGGCTGCTCCGACCCGCCCGGCGGCGCTCGGCTCTCCAGGTGCTGCCTGGCTGGTGACCGCGGTTCCAGCGCCGGCAGCAAGGGCGGTTGGGCTGCCGGCGGGCGGGAGACGGCTCCCCGGCCAGTCAGCTCACCCTCCCTTCTCCCCGGGCCAGTGGACCCAGCTGAAGATCCGCAAGCAGAACCTGACCCGCCTCTTTGAGAAGATGCAGGCCTATCAGTACGAGCAGATCTCGGCTGACCCGGACAAGCCGCTGGCCGATGGCATCCGGGCGCTGGACACCACGGACATGGAGAGGTACGGCCCCGGGTCCCGCCGCCCAGGGAAGTGCCAGGGGTCTCAGGGCAGCTGTGGGGCCGGGCAGACAAGGACGCTGCTGCTGGACTCTCCCAAGCGGCAGTTCACACCAAAGGCCAGCGAGAGCTCTGTCTGGTGCCCCCCGTTACCTCAGGGGTGCGACCCTACGGCCCTGGCTTGCCTGGATCCGGCCCCTGAGGCTCCGGGCTCCTCCCAGTATTGGGTAGCCCCACGCTGGTGCTCCATCTCCCCTGCTGTCTCCCCAGGGGCCGGCGTGTGAGGGGACTGTGGGGAGGGTCTTTCTGCTCCTTGGCCGGGGCCACGGCAGTGAGGGGATTTCGTTCCGGGGGTGGGGTGTGGTTTGCCGCGTATCTGTGCGGTCCCACCCCTGCTTGGCGAGGCAGCCCCACGCCCGCCTGCTGCCGGCTCTGTGCGGTCCCGGGTGGGCCCTGTGCCAGACGAAGCAGTCGCGCTCTGCGGCTTGCACGCGGTGACCTGCCGCCTCTGCCCGCGCAGGCTGAAGGACGTGCAGTCCATGGACGAGCTGAAGGACGTGTACAACCACTTCCTGCTGTACTACGGGCGAGACATCCCCAAGATGCAGAACGCGGCCAAAGCCAGCCACAAGAAGCACAAGCGCAGCCGGGAGGACGGGGAAGAGGCGGAAGGTTTGTCCCCGATGAGACCCGCTGGTCGCTCCTGACCCCGGAGCTGCGGCTTAAAACCGCTGCGGGATTTGGGGGCAGCTCGCTTGCCCCTCCCCCCGCACGGGGAGCTCTGCACCACCCCCGCGCGCCCTCGGTCTGCGATCCGCTCTGAGCTCTCATGGGTCTTCCTAGGGCTCCCCCACGCAGAGCCTGTGGGTCCCGTGCCACACCCTGCGCCACACGGCCCACGTGCCCCTGGGCTAGCTTCCACGGGGGCGGGGAGCCCAGGAGCTGCGTGGGGCGGGTTTCGCTGCAGCGTGCTGCAAGCTGCCCTAGGGACGCAGAGTACGACCGGGCTCCCGGCCCCGCTGGTCCTGTGGCGTCTCGGCTGCTGCAGCCCAGCCCCCAGGGTCTGGCTCCCCTGACGGCTCCGCTCCCCGGCAGGTGAAGGGGAGGAGGCAGAGGACGAGGAGCAGAAGGGGCCCGAGCTGAAGCAGGCCTCCCGCCGGGATATGTACACCATCTGTCAGAGCGCGGGGCTGGGTAAGGGCTCCGGCCGGGCGAGTTGAGGGGCGCTGGCTGCGGGGGGGGGGGGCGCTCGGTGCCGTGTAGGCCGGGCGAGTTGAGGGGCGCTGGCTGTGGGGGAGTCGCTCGGTGCCGTGTAGGCCGGGCGAGTTGAGGGGCGCTGGCTTTGGGGGAGGCGCTCGGTGCCGTGTAGGCCGGGCGAGTTGAGGGGCGCTGGCTGTGGGGGAGGCGTGCTCGGTGCCGTGTAGGCCGGGCGAGTTGAGGGGCGCTGGCTGTGGGGGAGGCGTGCTCGGTGCCGTGTAGGCCGGGCGAGTTGAGGGGCGCTGGCTGTGGGGGAGGCGTGCTCGGTGCCGTGTAGGCCGGGCTGCGCGTGGGGTGGCCTGTGGCTGGGCGTGCCGGCGCCGGGCTGCACGTGGGGTGGGCTGGGCTGGGCTGTGCGTGCCGGCGCTGGGCTGGGCTGGGCTGCGGCTGGGCGTGCCGGCGCCGGGCTGCGTGTGGGGTGGCCTGTGGCTGGGCTGGGCTGGGCTGGGCGTGCCGGCGCCGGGCTGTGCGTGGGGTGGCCTGTGGCTGGGCTGTGCGTGCCGGCGCCGGGCTGCGCGTGGGGTGGCCTGTGGCTGGGCGTGCCGGCGCCGGGCTGCGCCTGGGCTGGGCTGGGCTGCGCCTGGGCTGGGCTGGGCTGGGCTGGGCTGATCTTGCTCTGTCCTAGACGGCCTGGCGAAGAAGTTCGGCCTGACGCCCGAGCAGTTTGGCGAGAACCTGCGGGACAGCTACCAGCGCCACGAGACGGAGCAGTTCCCGGCGGAGCCGCTGGAGCTGGCCAAGGACTACGTGTGCAGGTCGGTGGCTGGGCCGGCACGGCCGCGCCTGCCGGGTGGGGAGAGGGGCCGTGCGACGCGCTCACCCCCGGCTCTCGGTTCTGCTCCCTTCAGCCAGTTCCCCACCCCCGAGGCCGTGCTGGAGGGAGCCCGCTACATGGTGGCCCTGCAGATCGCCCGAGAGCCGCTGGTCAGGCAGGTGCTGAGGCAGACTTTCCAGGAGAGAGCCAAGCTCAACATTGCCCCCACCAAGAAGGGGAAAAAGGTGAGGCGGAGGGCAGGCCCCGGCGCGGCTGGGGGAGCCGAGAGGCCAGGAGACGCTGCCTGGCCGGGGAAGCGCCGCGTCCGGCCCGGCCCTGCGTGTCTGTCGGGGCCTAGGGCTCGGCTCGGGCTGCGTGACGCCCCCGCCCCCGCTCTGAAGGCCCCTCGGGGTGCATCAGTGGGCTGCCACTCGGCTCTGACACCCCCGCTCCAGGGCCCTGCCAGCGCTGGTTCTCTGGGGGCCTGTTCAGAGCCGGGGGAGGGCACTGGAAGCCCCTTGCAAGCGCAGAGTAGGCCTTCAGGACAGAACGTTGGGTCACGTAGCTGCCAGTGGGAGGTGGTTCTCGGACCCTGGCTGCTGGGGGGAGAGGGGTGCTCTGTGCCCATGGCTGCCAGCAGGGGGGCAGGGGAGGGAGGTTGTGCTCCGGGCCGGTGGGGGGTGGGGCAAGGGGAGGTTGCTCACTGCCAGCAGGGGGGTGGTGCTGTGTGCACACGGCTGCCAGCGGAGGGGCAGGGGCAGGGGAGGGAGGGAGGGGGTGCTCCGTGCCCACGGCTGCCAGCGGAGGGGCAGGGGAGGGAGGGGGTGCTCCGTGCCCACGGCTGCCAGCGGAGGGGCAGAGGAGGGAGGGGGTGCTGGGGGGGGTGCTCCGTGCCCACGGCTGCCAGCGGAGGGGCAGGGGAGGGAGGGGGTGCTCCGTGCCCACGGCTGCCAGCGGAGGGGCAGGGGAGGGAGGGGGTGCTCCGTGCCCACGGCTGCTGGGGGGGGGTGCTCCGTGCCCATGGGGGGGGGGGCTGCTGGGGGGGGGGGTGCTCCGTGCCCACGGCTGCCAGCGGAGGGGCAGGGGAGGGAGGGGGTGCTCCGTGCCCACGGCTGCCAGCGGAGGGGCAGGGGAGGGAGGGGGTGCTCCGTGCCCACGGCTGCCAGCGGAGGGGCAGGGGAGGGAGGGGGTGCTCCGTGCCCACGGCTGCCAGCGGAGGGGCAGGGGAGGGAGGGGGTGCTCCGTGCCCACGGCTGCCAGCGGAGGGGCAGAGGAGGGAGGGGGTGCTCCGTGCCCACGGCTGCCAGCGGAGGGGCAGAGGAGGGAGGGGGTGCTCCGTGCCCACGGCTGCCCGCGGAGGGGCAGGGGAGGGAGGGGGTGCTCCGTGCCCACGGCTGCCCGCGGGGCGGGGGCGCTCAGGCCCGCGGCTGCCGGCTCAGCTGTGGTCCCGTGGGCAGGACGTGGACGAGGCGCACTACGCCTACCCCTGGAAGTACCTGAAGAACAAGCCGGTGAAGGAGCTGCGGGACGACCAGTTTCTGAAGATCTGCCTGGCGGAGGAGGAGGGGCTGCTGAGCATCGACGTCAGCATCGACATGAAGGGGGTGGAGGGGTGAGTCCAGGCGCCGGGGCCCTGTGGCCGAGGCTCATCCCGGCCGCGCGCCCGCAGCCTGGAGAGCCGCCCCCCGGCCTGGCCCACGGCCTCCTGCTCCCCTCCTCGTGCGGGCTTGGGGGGCGTTGGGCTCCCAGGCAGGCTGCTAGCACGGCCCCCAGGGCCTGTGTCCGGCCCAGGGAATGCTGGGAGAGCTGGCTCCTCCCTCGGGCTGCCCACGGGGCTCCCTAGCGCCTCGGAGCCCCTCGGCACAGGCCTCTGCCCGCCGCGGCCGAACAGGAGCAGGCCACTGGTAAAGAGGCTGCCCCGTGAGCAGAGCGGCTCAGCCTGAAACCGGCTGCCCTGGGGCGCGGCCCTCGTGGGTGGGGCTGGGCCCCGGCGCCTGTTTCCTGAGCCCAGGCCTGACGTCCCCCCGCCTGCCCCAGGTACGGCAGCGACCAGACGTACTTCGAGGAGATCAAGCAGTTTTATTACCGCGACGAGTTCAGCCACCAGGTGCAGGAGTGGAACCGGCAGCGCACCATGGCCATCGAGCGCGCCCTCAGCCAGTTCCTCTACGTGCAGATGGGCAAAGAGCTGAAGAACAAGCTCCTGGGGGAGGCCAAGGAGTACGTGACTAAGGTGAGCGCCAGCGCGTCCGGCCCCAGGCGGGAGGGAAGGGATTCGAACCGGCCTCGGGGCCGGCGGGCTCCCTTCAGCGCCGTGGCCGGCAGGACGGAGGCCTCGTGGTGCTCGCAGCAGAGCAGGGCGGCTCCAGGGCCCACGGGCCAGTGCTCGGGTTTCAGCCCCTCACGCCCTCCCTCTTCCTGCCCCTCAGGCTTGCAGCCGGAAGCTGTACAACTGGCTGAAGGTGTCTCCCTACCGCCCCGACCAGCAGGTGGAGGAGGACGACGATTTCATGGATGAGAATCAGGGCAAGGGCATCCGGGCGCTGGGCATCGCCTTCTCCTCTGCCAGGTACGCGGGGCAGGCCTGGGCCGGGCCGGCGTCCCGGGCGGGGCTGCTGCTTCAGGGCCTGTCTGTGTTGCAGAGACCACCCCGTGTTCTGCGCCCTGGTGAACGGCGAAGGCGAGGTCACCGACTTCCTGCGGCTGCCGCACTTCACAAAGAGGCGCAACGCCTGGCGGGAGGAGGAGCGGGACAAGAAGGTTGGCGGGGCGGGGGGGGTGCGTGCCGGTGGGTCAGGGAGGGCGCATGCTGGCGGGGCGGGGGGCCGGTTGGCGGTGGGTCAGGGAGGGCGCATGCCGGCGGGGCGGGGGGCTGGTTGGTGGTGGGTCGGGGAGGGCGCATGCTGGCGGGGCGGGGGGCCGGTGGGTCGGGGAGGGCGCGTGCCGGTGGGTCGGGGGGGGGCGCGTGCTGGCGGGGCGGGAGGCCGGTTGGTGGGGGGGGCGCGTGCTGGCGGGGCGGGGGGCCGGTTGGCGGTGGGTCAGGGAGGGCGCATGCCGGCGGGGCGGGGGGCTGGTTGGTGGTGGGTCGGGGAGGGCGCATGCTGGCGGGGCGGGGGGGGCGCGTGCTGGCGGGGCGGGAGGCTGGTTGGCGGTGGGGGTGCGTGCCGGCGGGGCGGGGGGCTGGTTGGCGGGGGGCCCCTCCCGGCTGTTTGGGGTGCCGGCGGGTCGGGGGGTGCACGTGAACCCCAGCCTGCCCCGAGCGGGGGAGGGGAAGGGCCCTGGCGGGGCGCGAGGGTCCCTCCGGCGCACCAGGAAGCGCCTGGCGCAGGGACAGTCCCGGGCATGCAGGACCCTGCTCTCTGCGCTGGGAGCTGGGCAAGGCCCCTGCGGCTGACGGGGCAGACACGGCTGCAGCCTGGCCTGGGCCTTCTGCTCCTGCATGTCTGAGCCCCGCCCCGCCCCGCCCCGCCCCGAGTCTGTGCCCGTCACGGCTAACCCTCGCCAGCGCTCGGCGCCCCCGTGTCTGCGGAGGAGACACGGGGCCCAGAGCCGGGGTTTGAGGAGGCCGGCAGGGGGGGCCCAGAGGCGGGTTTGGGGCGGCCAGAGGCAGGGTGGGGGCACCAGAGGCGGGGTTGGGGGGGGCCAGAGGCAGGGTGGGGGCCCCAGAGGCGGGGTTGAGGGGCCAGCCCGGGGTGGGGCCCCAGAGGCGGGGTTGGGGGCCAGCCCGGGGGGGGGCCAGAGGCGGGGTTGGGGGCCAGCCCGGGGGGGCACCAGAGGCGAGGGTGGGGGGCCAGAGGCGAGGGTGGGGGCACCAGAGGTGGGGTGGGGGGGCCAGAGGCAGGGTGGGGGGGGCAGAGGCGGGGTTGGGGGCCAGCCCAGGGGGGGCACCAGAGGCGGGGTGGGGGGGCCAGAGGCGGGGTGGGGGGCCAGCCCAGGGGGGGCACCAGAGGCGGGGTTGGGGGGCCAGAGGCGGGGTGGGGGCACCAGAGGCGGGGTTGGGGGGCCAGCCCGGGGGGGGGCCAGCTTGGGGGGGCACCAGAGGCGGGGTTGGGGGCCAGCCCGGGGGGGGGGCCAGAGGCGGGGTTGGGGGCCAGCCCGGGGGGGGGGCCAGCTTGGGGGGGGCGCCAGAGGCAGGGTTGGGGGCCAGCCCGGGGGGGGGGCCAGAGGCGGGGTTGGGGGGCCAGCCCGGGGGGGCACCAGAGGCGGGGTCGGGGGGGGGCCAGCCCGGGGGGGCACCAGAGGCGGGGTCGGGGGGGGGCCAGAGGCGGGGTTGGGGGGCCAGCCCGGGGGGGCACCAGAGGCGGGGTGGGGGGGGCCAGAGGCGGGGTTGGGGGCCAGCCCGGGGGGGGGGGGCCAGAGGCAGGGTGGGGGCACCAGAGGCGGGGTTGGGGGGCCAGAGGCAGGGTGGGGGCTGGGGGGTCCGTGGCCAGGGACTGGGGCTGTTTCCACGGAGCCTCTTGCTTCCCTCTGTGCCCCAGGCCCAGGACATCGAAACGCTGAAAAAATTCCTTCTGAACAAGAAGCCGCACGTGGTGACGATTGCAGGAGAGAACAGGTAAGAGCGAGCGCAGCATCCCTGGCCCCGCCCCTCGGCCCGCCCGCCCTGGCCCCGCCCGCCCTGGCCCCGCCCCTCGGCCCGCCCGCCCGCCTGCCCGCCCTGGCCCCGCCCCTCGGCCGGCCAGCCTGCCCTGGCCCCGCCCCTCGGCCCGCCCGCCTGCCCGCCCTGGCCCCGCCCCTCGGCCCGCCCGCCTGCCCGCCCTGGCCCCGCCCCTCGGCCCGCCCGCCCGCCTGCCCGGGGGACATGGGGCAGTACCCATGGCGTGCCCAGCCCCACAGAGGCTGGATCTGCTGGTTCTCCTGCCCCCTCCCCACGCCCGGCCGTCTCCAGCGTTACACCCTGAGCCAGGCCCTGCCCCTCGCCTGTGGGCCCGTGGCTAGTGGTCAGCGGAGGAGCCCCGGGCGGCTGCTGCCGGTGTGTCCGTGCTCGGGGCGGCAGGGAGAGGCAGCAGCCTGGGCGAGGTGGCTGTGACCCACGTGCGATCCCAGCCCCCCGGCCGTGTCCCCCCAGGGATGCCCAGATGCTGATGGAGGACGTCAAGCGGATTGTGCATGAGCTGGACCAGGGGCAGCAGCTGGCCCCCGTCGGGGTGGAGCTGGTGGACAACGAGCTGGCCATTCTCTACATGAACAGCCGGAAGTCGGAGGTAAAGGGCCAGGGCCCTGGCTCCCCTGGGCTGGGGTGCTCAGGCGCTTGGCCCCGCCGTGGCCGGCATCCCACCCCCTCTGGCGTGGCTAGCCCCCTCCAGAGCCAGCGGGCCAGGCCGCCTCCCGCTTAGCATGCTCCCCGGGCACGGGCCCGTCTCTCGGCAGGCAGGCTGGGGGCCTCGCCTGCTGCATGGGGATCCCACGGGGGCTGGCTGTAGCCGTGCACCCGAGGGCCCCGCTGGTGAGGTTTGGATGGAGCCTCGCCCACCCGGGGGGGAACTGGGCAAACGCAGCCGGAACCAGCCGCATCTCCTGCGCCTCGTCTGCCTGCGGCCCCCCGCGTGGCGAGCGCCGTGCGAGCCCTGCTCTGCTTGCTGCCCCTTGCAGACGGAGTTCCGGGATTACCCGCCCGTGCTGCGCCAGGCTGTCTCCCTCGCTCGCCGCATTCAGGACCCGCTGATCGAGTTCGCGCAGGTCTGCAGCTCGGACGAGGACATCCTGTGTCTGAAGCTGCACCCTCTGCAGGTACCTGCCCCGTGGGGTCTCCGCGCAGCCCCTCCTGCGAATGCCCAGAGCCGAGGCGGCAGGGCAAGGCCCGCTTCTGGGGTGTGGCCGCTAGCGTGGATCCTGGCTGCTCCCTTCCTGGCTCGGGCTGCTCTGCCAGCTCGGCCTTGTGGGGCCCTGCCCCGACTGACCCCCTCCCTTGGCAGGAGCACGTGGTGAAGGAGGAGCTGCTGAGCGCCCTGTACTGCGAGTTCATAAACCGGGTGAACGAGGTCGGGGTGGACGTCAACCGGGCAATTGCTCACCCGTACAGCCAGGCCCTGCTTCAGTACGTGTGCGGCCTGGGCCCGCGCAAAGGCACCCACCTGCTCAAGGTGAGACTGCCCCGACCGCTGCCACGTGCTAGCCGGCCCCGCAGCTGCAGTGGGGGGCCCCTGGGGCTGTGGTACGGGGGGGGGCCCCTGTGGCTGTGGTACGGGGGGGGGGCCCTGTGGCTGTGGTACGGGGGGGCGGCCCCTGGGGCTGTGGTACGGGGGGGGGCCCCTGGGGCTGTGGTACGGGGGGGCGGCCCCTGGGGCTGTGGTACGGAGGGGGGGGCCCTGGGGCTGTGGTACAGGGGGGGGCCCCTGGGGCTGTGGTACGGGGGGGCGGCCCCTGTGGCTGTGGTACGGGGGGGCGGCCCCTGGGGCTGTGGTACAGGGGGGGGGGGCCCCTGGGGCTGTGGTACAGGGGGCGGCCCCTGTGGCTGTGGTACGGGGGGGCGGCCCCTGGGGCTGTGGTACAGGGGGGGGCCCCTGGGGCTGTGGTACGGGGGGGGGCCCCTGGGGCTGTGGTACGGGGGGGGGGCCCTGTGGCTGTGGTACGGGGGGGCGTCCGACAGCACTGTCCCCATGGGGCTGAGAGCGGTCCCTGCCCTGCCAGGGCTGCTCTCCATAGCAGGCCCATCGATCCCAGCCGATTCCTGGGCCGTGGGGGGGGGGTGTCTGCCAGGCTCTGCTGTGGCATCAGGCCCCCCGATGCTTTAAGAAGCCCCAAGTGGCAGGCCAGGTGCCTGTCCCACCTGTGGTGCTGGCTTTAGAGCCTCCCTTGGTCTGGCTTTGGGATGGGCCCTGGGCAGCAGGGCGGGGCTAATGGGGCAGTGGGCGGGGCTAATGGGGCCACTGTGCCAGGGGCTCTTTTCGGGGATGAAATCCCAGCTAACGGGCTAAAGGGCAGCGAGTGGGCGGGCTGCTCTGGCCAGGCCGGGCCCTGCAGGGCTGGAGCAGCCCGCCGGTCGTTAGCCGTACCCCGTTACGGTGATGCTCGCTAGTTAACCGAGGGCTATTCAACTCGGGTAGCCCTGGGGGCCACAGACACACTCAGCACATGCCAAGGGCCGCAACTTAAGTGTGGTTGCATGTACATGCAAATAGATATTCAAATCTATGCAAATAGCTTGTTTCACGCGGCCGGGCATGAATACAGAGATTAAGGCCAGACTACAGCACACGCAGGCCCCGTTCAGCCAGCTCTGCTGACATGGCTCCACCGCGTGTCCCCCACTTCCCCCGAGCGCTGCTAATGAGCAATGAGGGGCCAGGAAGTTAACTACTAAACGCGCAGGAACAGGAGGCCGTTCTATTGTCGACTTCTTGGTTTGGCTCCCACCCGCGGGCCCCAAACAGACGGGCCGGGCCGCGTGTTGAGCCCTGCGTAAACCCGAACCGCGGCGCGGGCCCCAAACAGACGGGCCGGGCCACGTGTTGAGCCCTGCGTAAACCCGAACCGCGGCGCGGGCCCCGAACAGACGGGCCGGGCCGCGTGTTGAGCCCTGCGTAAACCTGAACCGCGGCGCGGGCCCCGAACAGACGGGCCGGGCCGCGTGTTGAGCCCTGCGTAAACCCGAACCGCGGCGCGGGCCCCGAACAGACGGGCCGGGCCGCGTGTTGAGCCCTGCGTAAACCCGAACCGCGGCGCGGGCCCCGAACAGACGGGCCGGGCCGCGTGTTGAGCCCTGCGTAAACCTGAACCGCGGCGCGGGCCCCGAACAGACGGGCCGGGCCGCGTGTTGAGCCCTGAGTAAACCCGAACCGCGGCGCGGGCCCCGAACAGACGGGCCGGGCCGCGTGTTGAGCCCTGAGTAAACCCGAACCGCGGCGCGGGCCCTGAACAGACGGGCTGGGCCGCGTGTTGAGCCCTGCGTAAACCTGAACCGCGGCGCGGGCCCCAAACAGACGGGCCGGGCCGCGTGTTGAGCCCTGCGTAAACCCGAACCGCGGCGCGGGCCCCGAACAGACGGGCCGGGCCGCGTGTTGAGCCCTGCGTAAACCCGAACCGCGGCGCGGGCCCCGAACAGACGGGCCGGGCCGCGTGTTGAGCCCTGAGTAAACCCGAACCGCGGCGCGGGCCCCGAACAGACGGGCCGGGCCGCGTGTTGAGCCCTGCGTAAACCCGAACCGCGGCGCGGGCCCCGAACAGACGGGCTGGGCCGCGTGTTGAGCCCTGCGTAAACCCGAACCGCGGCGCGGGCCCCGAACAGACGGGCTGGGCCGCGTGTTGAGCCCTGAGTAAACCCGAACCGCGGCGCGGGCCCCGAACAGACGGGCCGGGCCGCGTGTTGAGCCCTGCGTAAACCCGAACCGCGGCGCGGGCCCCGAACAGACGGGCCGGGCCGCGTGTTGAGCCCTGCGTAAACCTGAACCGCGGCGCGGGCCATGAACAGACGGGCCGGGCCGCGTGTTGAGCCCTGCTTAAACCCGAACCGCGGAGCGGGCCCTGAACAGACGGGCTGGGCCGCGTGTTGAGCCCTGCGTAAACCTGAACCGCGGCGCGGGCCCCGAACAGACGGGCCGGGCCGCGTGTTGAGCCCTGCGTAAACCTGAACCGCGGCGCGGGCCCCGAACAGACGGGCCGGGCCGCGTGTTGAGCCCTGCGTAAACCTGAACCGCGGCGCGGGCCCCGAACAGACGGGCCGGGCCGCGTGTTGAGCCCTGCGTAAACCCGAACCGCGGCGCGGGCCCTGAACAGACGGGCCGGGCCGCGTGTTGAGCCCTGCGTAAACCCGAACCGCGGCGCGGGCCCCGAACAGACGGGCTGGGCCGCGTGTTGAGCCCTGCGTAAACCCGAACCGCGGCGCGGGCCCCGAACAGACGGGCTGGGCCGCGTGTTGAGCCCTGAGTAAACCTGAACCGCGGCGCGGGCCATGAACAGACGGGCCGGGCCGCGTGTTGAGCCCTGCGTAAACCCGAACCGCGGCGCGGGCCCCAAACAGACGGGCCGGGCCGCGTGTTGAGCCCTGCGTAAACCTGAACGGCGGCGCGGGCCCCGAACAGACGGGCCGGGCCGCGTGTTGAGCCCTGAGTAAACCCGAACCGCGGCGCGGGCCCCGAACAGACGGGCCGGGCCGCGTGTTGAGCCCTGAGTAAACCCGAACCGCGGCGCGGGCCCTGAACAGACGGGCTGGGCCGCGTGTTGAGCCCTGCGTAAACCTGAACCGCGGCGCGGGCCCCGAACAGACGGGCCGGGCCGCGTGTTGAGCCCTGCGTAAACCCGAACCGCGGCGCGGGCCCCGAACAGACGGGCCGGGCCGCGTGTTGAGCCCTGCGTAAACCCGAACCGCGGCGCGGGCCCCGAACAGACGGGCCGGGCCGCGTGTTGAGCCCTGAGTAAACCCGAACCGCGGCGCGGGCCCCGAACAGACGGGCCGGGCCGCGTGTTGAGCCCTGCGTAAACCCGAACCACGGCGCGGGCCCCGAACAGACGGGCTGGGCCGCGTGTTGAGCCCTGCGTAAACCCGAACCGCGGCGCGGGCCCCGAACAGACGGGCTGGGCCGCGTGTTGAGCCCTGAGTAAACCCGAACCGCGGCGCGGGCCCCGAACAGACGGGCCGGGCCGCGTGTTGAGCCCTGCGTAAACCCGAACCGCGGCGCGGGCCCCGAACAGACGGGCCGGGCCGCGTGTTGAGCCCTGCGTAAACCTGAACCGCGGCGCGGGCCCCGAACAGACGGGCCGGGCCGCGTGTTGAGCCCTGCGTAAACCTGAACCGCGGCGCGGGCCATGAACAGACGGGCCGGGCCGCGTGTTGAGCCCTGCGTAAACCCGAACCGCGGCGCGGGCCCCGAACAGACGGGCGGGGCCGCGTGTTGAGCCCTGCGTAAACCCGAACCGCGGCGCGGGCCCCGAACAGACGGGCTGGGCCGCGTGTTGAGCCCTGAGTAAACCTGAACCGCGGCGCGGGCCCCGAACAGACGGGCCGGGCCGCGTGTTGAGCCCTGCGTAAACCCGAACCGCGGCGCGGGCCCTGAACAGACGGGCCGGGCCGCGTGTTGAGCCCTGCGTAAACCCGAACCGCGGCGCGGGCCCCGAACAGACGGGCTGGGCCGCGTGTTGAGCCCTGCGTAAACCCGAACCGCGGCGCGGGCCCCGAACAGACGGGCCGGGCCGCGTGTTGAGCCCTGCGTAAACCCGAACCGCGGCGCGGGCCCTGAACAGACGGGCTGGGCCGCGTGTTGAGCCCTGCGTAAACCCGAACCGCGGAGCGGGCCTGGAACAGACGGGCTGGGCCGCGTGTTGAGCCCTGCGTAAACCCGAACCGCGGCGCGGGCCCCGAACAGACGGGCGGGGCCGCGTGTTGAGCCCTGCGTAAACCCGAACCGCGGCGCGGGCCCCGAACAGACGGGCCGGGCCGCGTGTTGAGCCCTGAGTAAACCCGAACCGCGGCGCGGGCCCCGAACAGACGGGCCGGGCCGCGTGTTGAGCCCTGCGTAAACCCGAACCGCGGCGCGGGCCCCGAACAGACGGGCCGGGCCGCGTGTTGAGCCCTGCGTAAACCCGAACCGCGGCGCGGGCCCCGAACAGACGGGCCGGGCCGCGTGTTGAGCCCTGCGTAAACCCGAACCGCGGCGCGGGCCCTGAACAGACGGGCCGGGCCGCGTGTTGAGCCCTGAGTAAACCCGAACCGCGGCGCGGGCCCCGAACAGACGGGCCGGGCCGCGTGTTGAGCCCTGCGTAAACCCGAACCGCGGCGCGGGCAGCGAACAGACGGGCCGGGCCGCGTGTTGAGCCCTGCGTAAACCCGAACCGCGGCGCGGGCCCCGAACAGACGGGCCGGGCCGCGTGTTGAGCCCTGCGTAAACCCGAACCGCGGCGCGGGCCCCGAACAGACGGGCCGGGCCGCGTGTTGAGCCCTGAGTAAACCTGAACCGCGGAGCGGGCCTGGAACAGACGGGCGGGGCCGCGTGTTGAGCCCTGAGTAAACCTGAACCGCGGCGCGGGCCCCGAACAGACGGGCTGGGCCGCGTGTTGAGCCCTGCGTAAACCCGAACCGCGGCGCGGGCCCCGAACAGACGGGCCGGGCCGCGTGTTGAGCCCTGAGTAAACCTGAACCGCGGAGCGGGCCTGGAACAGACGGGCTGGGCCGCGTGTTGAGCCCTGCGTAAACCCGAACCGCGGCGCGGGCCCCGAACAGACGGGCGGGGCCGCGTGTTGAGCCCTGAGTAAACCTGAACCGCGGAGCGGGCCTGGAACAGACGGGCGGGGCCGCGTGTTGAGCCCTGCGTAAACCTGAACCGCGGCGCGGGCCCCGAACAGACGGGCCGGGCCGCGTGTTGAGCCCTGCGTAAACCCGAACCGCGGCGCGGGCCCCGAACAGACGGGCCGGGCCGCGTGTTGAGCCCTGCGTAAACCCGAACCGCGGCGCGGGCCCCGAACAGACGGGCCGGGCCGCGTGTTGAGCCCTGAGTAAACCTGAACCGCGGAGCGGGCCTGGAACAGACGGGCTGGGCCGCGTGTTGAGCCCTGCGTAAACCCGAACCGCGGCGCGGGCCCCGAACAGACGGGCGGGGCCGCGTGTTGAGCCCTGAGTAAACCTGAACCGCGGAGCGGGCCTGGAACAGACGGGCGGGGCCGCGTGTTGAGCCCTGCGTAAACCTGAACCGCGGCGCGGGCCCCGAACAGACGGGCTGGGCCGCGTGTTGAGCCCTGCGTAAACCCGAACCGCGGCGCGGGCCCCGAACAGACGGGCCGGGCCGCGTGTTGAGCCCTGAGTAAACCCGAACCGCGGCGCGGGCCCCGAACAGACGGGCTGGGCCGCGTGTTGAGCCCTGCGTAAACCCGAACCGCGGCGCGGGCCCCGAACAGACGGGCCGGGCCGTGTGTTGAGCCCTGCGTAAACCTGAACCGCGGCGCGGGCCCCGAACAGACGGGCGGGGCCGCGTGTTGAGCCCTGCGTAAACCCGAACCGCGGCGCGGGCCCCGAACAGACGGGCCGGGCCGCGTGTTGAGCCCTGCGTAAACCCGAACCGCGGCGCGGGCCATGAACAGACGGGCGGGGCCGCGTGTTGAGCCCTGAGTAAACCCGAACCGCGGCGCGGGCCCTGAACAGACGGGCTGGGCCGCGTGTTGAGCCCTGCGTAAACCTGAACCGCGGCGCGGGCCCCGAACAGACGGGCTGGGCCGCGTGTTGAGCCCTGCGTAAACCCGAACCGCGGCGCGGGCCATGAACAGACGGGCGGGGCCG
This sequence comes from Pelodiscus sinensis, assembly GCF_052426305.1. Classification (NCBI taxonomy): domain Eukaryota; kingdom Metazoa; phylum Chordata; order Testudines; family Trionychidae; genus Pelodiscus; species Pelodiscus sinensis. The sequence continues at coordinate 26,862,582 of NC_143072.1, read as the reverse complement.
CGTGTTGAGCCCTGAGTAAACCCGAACCGCGGCGCGGGCCCCGAACAGACGGGCTGGGCCGCGTGTTGAGCCCTGCGTAAACCCGAACCGCGGCGCGGGCCCCGAACAGACGGGCTGGGCCGCGTGTTGAGCCCTGAGTAAACCCGAACCGCGGCGCGGGCCCTGAACAGACGGGCTGGGCCGCGTGTTGAGCCCTGCGTAAACCTGAACCGCGGCGCGGGCCCCGAACAGACGGGCTGGGCCGCGTGTTGAGCCCTGCGTAAACCCGAACCGCGGCGCGGGCCCTGAACAGACGGGCTGGGCCGCGTGTTGAGCCCTGCGTAAACCCGAACCGCGGAGCGGGCCCCGAACAGACGGGCTGGGCCGCGTGTTGAGCCCTGGGTTAAGTCGCAGCCCTCCTCCCTGTGCAGTCAGGGTTCTTGCCCTGCCCGTCTCCCACCTCGGCTGGGCGTCTGCTGCCCCCGTGCTGCCCGGCACAGCTGGCCCTAAACTCTCCTCCCTTAGATCCTGAAACAAAACAACACGAGGCTGGAGAACCGGACTCAGCTCGTCACCATGTGCCACATGGGCCCCAAAGTCTTCATCAATTGTGCCGGTTTCATCAAAATCGACACGGCGTCGCTGGGGGACAGGTGGGTGCCCGGGAGGGTTTTCCTTCTGCGGAGACGGGCCCCCAGGCGGCAGCCCAGCCCTGAGCGTCCGTGGGGGCTGGGGGGAGTGGAACGAGCCTGTTCCGTTGCGTAGAGGGGCCCGGGCTGGCGCCAGCGTCTAGCTGCGGGGCCCGTGCTGTGCTCAGCCGGTGCTCTCTGGGCTGCTGCTCTCCTGGTACCCGCTGGGCTTGGGGCCAACAGGGCAGGCCGGGGAATGCTGCAGCCTCGCTCCTCTCCCTGCGAGGCCTGGGCCGCCCAAGCACGGGGCCACGGTGGGGCGCACGGCCCAGGAGCGTGACTGGGGGGCTCTGGGACTGAGCGAGGTTCAGACCCCTCAGCCGCCGCCGGGGGCGGTTCACAATGCAGCGCTTGGGCCGCCTGCTGGGCCGGAGGCACGGTGGGCCCGGGGGCGTGCCTGGCTGATGGGACTCGGGTGAGACGGGACTGCTGCCGCCCTCCGCCCTGCCCTAGCCCGGCCTGGAAGGGGTTCGCAGGAATCGGCACCTTGGGATGTTCGCTTCCAGCCACGTACACACCTAACGGCGCCTGGGCTTACGGGTCAATCCAAGCGACGCCGCTTCCCACTGCCTCTGTATCAGAAGCAGCAGCGGGCAGAGGCGGGAGCCAGCTCCTCGCCCCTGCCCCCCGCGGCAGCGTTGCGGAGGCCAGGCGGGAGCCAGTGCTCTGGGGGGGCACCGGGTCCTGCCGAGCCGCCGTCCCCTCCGCCCCGGCGAGTGGGAGCCGGTACACCCGGGAAGCGGCGCTCCGCACGTGCCGGCTCCAGAGAGCTGCCCGCCTCCCCAGCTCTGCTGCCGCTGTCGGAGGCGGGAGCAGGGAGGGTGCCAGTGCAGCCTCTGAGCGCGGGGAGCCCGGCTCCCCCAGACGGGCTGCGGCCGCCCTGCCCGGTGCCAGAGGCAGCAGCGTGGAGCGGCAGGGGGCTCCCCGGGAGTGGGGCTGGGAGCGCCCTGGCAGCCTTTTAGTGGCTGTGGAGCTGCTAAACACTGACGAGCCGCCCGCAGCGCCCGGTTCCATGGCCTGTTCGAACCCCTCCAGCACTGACTCCTACATCGAGGTGCTGGACGGGTCCAGGGTCCACCCTGAGACCTACGAGTGGGCCAGGAAGATGGCGGTGGACGCCCTGGAGTACGACGAGTCGGCGGAGGATGCCAACCCCGCCGGCGCGCTGGAGGAGATCCTGGAGAACCCCGAGCGGCTGAAGGACCTGGACCTGGACGCCTTTGCAGAGGAGCTGGAGAGACAGGTCTGTGCGGGGCAGGGGCGGGTAGCCCAGCCGGTTGCACCCGGCTCTCAGGACCCCGGTCAAGGAAGTTGCTGTCCCCGACCCAACGGCACGTGCTGGGGCGGGGGCGCGGGGGCTGGGGCTGGGGCAGGGGGGCTGGCCTCAAGGGGCCCCAGTGAGAGGTGCAGCTGCCTGCCTCCATGCTGTCCCCAGACGCAGCCGGCAGCAGGGTCCCAGCCCATGGAGTGGGGGCTAGCTCGGGGCAGGGCAGCCGCGCAGAGCCCTGTGCTCCGGCCTGCTGTGCCGTCTGCGGGGCCTGGGCAGCCAGGGAGCAGCCTCAGCCCCCCAGTGGGCCCAGCGCTGCAGAGCCGTGCTGGCGCGCCCGTCACAGGGACCCCGTGGCGCTCGCGTGGCCTCTCCCGCCCGGGTCACGCAGAACCGTGCGTTGTGCGGCCAGGGCTACGGCGACAAGCACATCACCCTCTACGACATCCGCGCCGAGCTGAGCTGCCGCTACAAGGACCTGCGCACCCCCTACCGCTCTCCTAACACCGAGGAGGCCTTCAACATGCTGACCAAAGAAACCCCCGAGACCTTCTACATAGGTACGGCCCTCGGGGGGGGCTGGGGGCCTGGCCGGGGTGGGGAACTCTGGCTTTTCTGCTGGCCACGCGGCCGTGGGGAGCCCCTAGAGCCTGCTTGGCGTCCCATTCCGGGCACTGCCCCTCTCCTGCCTGTGCCTGTCGCGCTCCCCGGCTCTTGGTCCCAGCCCTGCTGTTCCTCTCCCCAGGGAAAATGATCACCTGCAACGTGACGGGGATCGCCCACCGCCGGCCCCAGGGCGAGAGCTACGACCAGGCCATCCGGAACGACGAGACCGGCCTCTGGCAGTGTCCCTTCTGCCAGCAGGACAACTTCCCGGAGCTCAGCGAGGTAGGGCCTGTCCGCCTGGCCCCCGGCCTGCCCCCCGGCGCCTTCTGGGGCGGGTGGCCCCCTTCGGAGAGGAGTCGGGTTCAGGGCTGGGCTTGTGTCTCCCGTGCAGGCGGCACAGAGCACATGGGCCCCACCCCCTCCTGTGGCCGGAGGTGCCTCTTCCGGCAGCCCAGTGAGGTGCTGGGCGAGGGGTGCCCAGCGTGTCTGACTAGGGCTGAACGGGAGGGGGCACTCTCCTGGGTGGGGTGGAGGAGGTAAGCTGGGCCCCCCTCGTGTCTCCGGTTAGAACCCGCCCGGTGCTGGTTTGGGTCTGTCTGAAGAGGGGAATTCCAGCGGGTCAGTTCTGCAGCCGTGGGCCTGGCCTCGCAGCGTGGAGGGTGCGGGCGTGGCAGGCCCCGCTGTCTCGGGTTTGACAGCACCCTGCGCGCCGGCCCCGAGGGCCTGGACCCTGCACCCCTGCAGTGCCCCCACGGGTGTCCGGCGGCCTCACGCCTCTGCCCCTCAAGGTCCCCGAGCTGCTGCGGGTTCTCCAGTGGGCGGCGAGGGCCGGAGTGGCGCAGAACATCCTCTCCTGCCCTGGCACGCCCAGGCCCTGCGGGAAGGGGGCTGGGGCCTTGAACTCTGGGCCTTGGTGCTGCCTTCAGGGCCGGTTTCCACACCTGCCTTGTTGCCTTGCTTCCCGAAGGTTTGGAATCACTTCGACAGCGGCTCCTGCCCTGGCCAGGCTATCGGGGTGAAGACGCGGCTGGACAACGGCGTCACCGGCTTTATCCCCACCAAGTTCCTCAGCGACAAGGTGGTGAAGCGGCCGGAGGAGCGGGTGAAGGTAGGAGAGCGGAGCCCCTCTCCCCCCGCAGGATGGAGCACGGCCGGGGCTGACCTGTGTCCCCAGCGTTCGGCCGGCTGGAGGAGTGGGGCCGGGGGCCGTGTCTCCTAGCACAGGCCGCTCCACGGGCGGGGGCCCTGCCGAGGGGGTGACCATCAGCTGAAGGACTCTCCCAGCCACTCCTTGTAGGGGGCACTGCTGGAGCCCGGTTGCATGGCCCCTCGAAGCGGCACGACCGGGACTTCGGACGTGCTCAGGCCTGCTCCCCGAGCCGCATGGAAGGGCCCTTTGGACAGGCCTGACCCCGCACCCCTCCCTCCCCGCGCCGCCCACAGGCTACGGGAGCCCCCGTGCGCGGAGCGTGAGATGGTCACCGGTCGCTAGTCTCTTCCGGCCGGCGGGGGGATCGCTGCTGTCGGGGCTGGGTCCCTGGAACGGCTGGGGTAGGGCAGCCCCTGCCCGCTGACCCGGCCTGCCCCTCCCCGCAGGTGGGCATGACGGTTCACTGCCGCATCATGAAGATCGACATCGAGAAGTTCAGCGCGGACCTGACCTGCCGCACCTCGGACCTGATGGACAAAAACAACGAGTGGAAGCTGCCCAAGGACACGTACTACGACTTCGACGCCGAGGCGGCCGACCACAAGCAGGAGGAGGACTACAAGCGGAAGCAGCAGCGCACGAGTGCGTGTCCCCTCCCGGGGTCCGGGGCCTCGCAGTCTGCCCCAGGGAAGAGGGGCTGGCCTCCCGGGAACGCCAACCGCCCCTCGCGCCCCGCGGCCTGCCGGGAACGCCAATCGCCCCTCGCGCCCCGCGGCCTGCCGGGAACGCCAATCGCCCCTCGCGCCCTGCGGCCTGCCGGGAACGCCAATCGCCCCTCGCGCCCCGCGGCCTCCCGGGAACGCCAACCGCCCCTCGCGCCCCGCGGCCTGCCGGGAACGCCAGCCGCCCCTCGCGCCCCGCGGCCTCCCGGGAACACCAGCCGCCCCTCGCGCCCCACGGCCTCCCGGGAACGCCAACCGCCCCACGGCCTCCCGGGAACGCCAACCGCCCCTCGTGCCCCGCGGCCTCCCGGGAACGCCAATCGCCCCTCGCGCCCCGCGGCCTGCCGGGAACGCCAGCCGCCCCTCGTGCCCCGCGGCCTCCCGGGAACGCCAATCGCGCCCCGCAGCCTCCCGGGAACGCCAACCGCCCCGCGGCCTCCCAGGAACGCCAACCGCCCCTCGCGCCCCGCGGCCTCCCGGGAACGCCAGCCGCCCCACGGCCTCCCGGGAACGCCAGCCGCCCCTCGTGCCCCGCAGCCTGCCGGGAACACCAGCCGCCCCGCGCGCCCCACGGCCTGCTGGGAATGCTAACCGCCTCTTGTGCCCCACAGCTTACATCAAGCGGGTGATCGCCCACCCCTCCTTCCATAACATCAGCTTCAAGCAAGCGGAGAAGATGATGGAGACCATGGACCAAGGGGACGTGATCATCCGGCCCAGCAGCAAGGGGGAGAACCACCTGACTGTCACCTGGAAGGTGAGCGATGGGATTTACCAGCACGTGGACGTCCGAGAGGAGGGCAAGGAGAACGCCTTCAGCCTGGGCTCCACCCTCTGGATCAACACGGAGGTGAGAGCCGCGGGGCGCGCGACGGGGCAGGGGCCTGGCACTGCCGGGGGGGCGGCCACAGGACCCAGCGGGCGGGGTTCGGAGCCAGAGGGGCGCTGGCCTGACGCCGGCCTGGCCTGACGTAGGGCCTGCCACGGCTGCCTGTGCGGCCGGCCGGGCCCTGGTGCGACGGCGCGTCGGGGGCCCCCCACCCTGCACCCCCGTCCGCAGCCAGACGGGACCCCGCCGGCCAGTGGAGGAGACAGCGCAGCGTGGCCTCGACACTGCCACCGGAGCCAGGGCAGAGCCTTAGACCTCCTGGACCCCTCTGGCCTGGGCTGTGTCTGCCTCCATCCTCCTCCACCCAGCCCAGGTATCAGGCGGCTGGGCCATGCCTAGGGCCCTCAGGGACCATCCCCCCTCCTTCCGCTGGGCAGCCGGTAGGGTCACCCCCAGCCCACACAGCAAGCAGACAGCCCAGCAGAGGGGAGCCAGGGCCGCAAGCGTGGACAGCCCCCCGCTACGTCACACCTGGGGCCCCTGTTCCCTCCGGGGCTGGCGGGCAGGTTGGGGGCAGCGTCCGGCTCTCCCGGCCTGAGCCAATGCCCAGAAGCCTCCCGCAGCCCTCAGGAACCTGCCTTGCGCAGCGAGACGCCCCCAGCCCTTGGCATGCCAGCGCCCGGGGACACGGGCTGGTCGACTGCGGGGGCGGGACGCCAGCGAGGGCTCCCCAGTGCGGGGGGGCCTGAGCCCCGGCCCGTGGCTCTGCCCCGTGGACAAGAATGCAGGAGATCCGCTAGCCGGGCCCTTCCCACGTCCAGTCCTGAGGGGCCCTTCCGGCCGAGCACGGTCCGCTGATCTCGGACGTGGGGCGGGGCTGGCAGGGGGGACTTGCCCTGGGGGCGGAGTCGGGAAGGAGATTTTCGTGGCCCGAGGTGAGATTTCCCGCGCCGCCCCTCGTGCCCGGCCCCGGGTGCGTTGCAGGCCCCACAGGGCGGTTCTTGGGGCCGCGCTTGCCCCCAGCTCCTTCGGCCTGCCGAGCGCTGGCCCCGTGTGAGCGCTCCCTGCCCCCGCGGTGCACGTCACCCCCGAGGGGCGGGGGGGCAGGGATGAGCAGCTCGGGGCCCGGCGCGATGCCCCTGCACACCCGCGGCTCCAGCAGGGCCGGGCAGGCCGGGAGAGGCACCTCTCCCTCGCTGCAGGGCTGGGCTCGGGGGGACGTCTCCCTGCCGCAGCCCTGAGCCCGTAGGCAAGCGGGGGGGAGGGGCTTGCTGAGCGTGACCGGCTCTGGGCGGCCCCTGGGAGACGCCTGCCCCTTGCTCACGCGGCTCGTCCTGCCCCACCAAGGAGTTCGAGGACCTGGACGAAATCGTGGCGCGCTACGTCCAGCCAATGGCGTCGTTCGCCAGGGACCTGCTGAGCCACAAGTACTACCAGGACTGCGGCGGCGGGGACCGGAAGGTGAGCGCCCGGGCTGGCGGCACGCGCCGGGGGAGGGGCCATGGCAGCGGCAGGAAGGCGTCGCTCCCTCTCCATCGCCCTGCGCTAGGGGAAGGCCTCAGCTGAGCTGTGCGTGCCCTGGGCCCAGCATGACGGGCTCCCCTCGCCCGCTGCTGGGGGCTCCTTGTCTGGAGCACGAGCGGGTCCACTGGGCCTCCCTGAGCGGCTGCAGCTCCGGGCTCCGCGCCAGGCGGGGGATTGGGACCCGGGGCTGGACGCTGCGGTGGAGCCGGCTGCCTGCGCCTGCTGCCTCCTGGGGCATCTGCCTGCGCCTGCGCCCCTCGCGCTGCCCCAGGCTGGAGCACTGGCCGGTCTCTCCCCTCTCCCCAGAAACTGGAAGAGCTTCTAGTCAAGACCAAGAAGGAGAAACCCACCTTCATCCCTTACTTCATCTGTGCCTGCAAGGAGCTGCCTGGCAAGTTCCTGCTGGGCTACCAGCCTCGCGGCAAGCCCAGGTCAGTGCGGGAGCTCGGGGCTGGCCGGGGCTCACGGGGCAGGCCGGCAGCTGTGAGCTGTGTCCGCCCCTCGCAGGGAGATCTGCAGGCCCTAGGCGCTGGCATTGCCGCAGGAGCGGCCGAGTGCCGTGGGGCTGGTCGCAGCCCCTTCCTGTCCCAGGCAGCCATTGAGTCGGGTCTGGGCCCCGGCTGCGATCACCCTTCTCCCCTTCCTGGCCTGGCAGGATCGAGTACGTGACCGTGACGCCCGAGGGATTCCGCTACCGGGGACAGATCTTCCCGACCGTCAACGGGCTCTTCCGGTGGTTTAAGGATCATTATCAGGACCCGGTGCCAGGTGACCCCCCGTCCTGCTCGGCGGGGGCAGGTGGGGGTGGGGTCGCGCCTCGGGCAGCAGTTAGCGGGACGTGGGCGCTCGCTACGCGCCTGCTCCCAGCGCCAGAGCCGCGGGGCTCCCTGGCCGCCTCTAATCCCAGAAAATGTCGCTTCCCGCTGGGCCCCTGCCGAGGGGTCGCTCCGCCCCTCCCGAATCCAGAGCCTGCCCCCCGGGTGTGTTGAGCTCTGGACTCGGCGCCGGAGTGGGACCGTCCCCCTGCCGCCTGCTGTCTGTTGGCGCGGCTCTCGCCCGTGGCATGGCCGGCGCCGCAGGGCTCGGCTGGCAGCGCCCATGCCTGGCCTGGCCGGTCCCAGTCGGGTTCCCATGTGGCTCGGGGCACCCGTCCGTTGGCGTTCAGAGCAGGGTGCCTGCGGGCAGCGTCCAGAGTCGATCCAAGCCCTGAGCTCTGATTGCATCCGCAGGCTGCCCGGGGGCTGGGCCTGGCCTTGCAGTCTCCCCTGTCCCCGGCAGCAGACGCTCCTTGCTCCAGTCGCTGCGTCAGCGGCTGCCCGCCCCTTAGCCGGGTGGGATCTGTTCAACCCCAGGCAGTAGCGGGCGCCCAGAGTGAATTAACCCCCCTTGTTCCACAAGGTATCACCCCGAGCAGCAGCAGCAGGACCCGGACCCCAGCCTCCATCAACGCGACGCCTGCTAACATTAACCTGGCGGGTGAGTGCCGGCCCCTCCCTGGCGCCCGCGCCGGCCCCGTCCCGCCGGAGGCTCGCTGGGCGTCACGGGCACAACTCGGCTCTTGCAGATCTGACGCGCGCCGTCAACGCGCTGCCGCAGAACATGACGTCGCAGATGTTCAGCGCCATCGCGGCGGTGACGGGGCAGGGGCAGAACCCCAACGCCACGCCCGCCCAGTGGGCATCCAGCCAGTACGGCTACGGGGGCAGCGGCGGGGGCAGCAGCGCCTACCACGTAAGTGGCGGGCTCGCGGGGCGGGCGGGAAACGCAGCGCTGGCTCCCACGGGACGTGCCCTGGGCTCACAGCTACCCAGGCAGCTTGCATCAGCTGGGGCGCGCGTGGGCAAGGGGCCAGCTCTGCCTGGCTGCGCGTGCAGCCCCCTGCGCACTGAGCACCTGGCCCGCTGTGTCCCTGCATGGTGGGGGCGGGGCTGGGCCCTGCTGTGTCCCTGCATGGTGGGGGCGGGGCTGGGCTGGGGGCGGGGCCCTGCTGTGTCCCTGCATGGTGGGGGCTGGGGGCGGGGCCCTGCTGTGTCCCTGCATGGTGGGGGCGGGACTGGGCTGGGGGCGGGGCCCTGCTGTGTCCCTGCATGGTGGGGGCGGGGCTGGGCCCTGCTGTGTCCCTGCATGGTGGGGGCGGGGCTGGGCCCTGCTGTGTCCCTGCATGGTGGGGGCGGGGCTGGGCCCTGCTGTGTCCCTGCATGGTGGGGGGCGGGGCCCTGCTGTGTCCCTGCATGGTGGGGGCTGGGGGCGGGGCCCTGCTGTGTCCCTGCATGGTCGGGGCGGGGCCTGGCTGTGTTCCTGCATGGTGGGGGCTGGGGGTGGGGCTCTGCTGTGTCCCTGCATGGTGGGGGCGGGGCTGGGCTGGGGGTTGGGGTTGCCTGGGGGCAGGCCTGGCTGTGTCCCTGCACGGTGGGGGTTGGGGCGGGGCCCTGCTGTGTCCCTGCATGGTGGGGGCTGGGGGCGGGGCCCTGCTGTGTCCCTGCATGGTGGGGGCGGGGCTGGGCTGGGGGTTGGGGTTGCCTGGGGGCGTGCCTGGCTGTGTCCCTGCACGGTGGGGGCGGGGCTGGGCTGGGGGCGGGGCCTGGCTGTGTTCCTGCATGGTGGGGGCTGGGGGTGGGGCCCTGCTGTGTCCCTGCATGGTGGGGGCTGTGGGCGGGGCTCTGCTGTGTCCCTGCATGGTGGGGGCTGTGGGCGGGGCTCTGCTGTGTCCCTGCATGGTGGGGGCGGGGCTGGGCTGGGGGTTGGGGTTGCCTGGGGGCGGGCCTGGCTGTGTCCCTGCACGGTGGGGGCGGGGCGGGGCTGGGCTGGGGGCGGGGCCTGGCTGTGTTCCTGCATGGTGGGGGCTGGGGGTGGGGCCCTGCTGTGTCCCTGCATGGTGGGGGCTGTGGGTGGGGCTCTGCTGTGTCCCTGCATGGTGGGGGCGGGGCTGGCCTGGGGGTTGGGGTTGCCTGGGGGCGTGCCTGGCTGTGTCCCTGCACGGTAGGGGTGGGGCTGGGCTGGGGGGTGGGGTTCCCTGGGGGTGGGGCCTGGCCTGGGGGTTGGGGTTCCCTGGGGGTGGGGCCTGGCCGTGTCCCTGCACGGTGGGGGCGGGGCTGGGCTGGGGGGTGGGGTTCCCTGGGGGTGGGGCCTGGCCTGGGGGTTGGGGTTCCCTGGGGGTGGGGCCTGGCCGTGTCCCTGCACGGTGGGGGCGGGGCTGGGCTGGGGGGTGGGGTTGCCTGGGGGCGGGCCTGGCTGTGTCCCTGCACGGTGGGGGCGGGGCTGGGCTGGGGGCGGGGCCTGGCTGTGTCCCTGCATGGTGGGGGCGCGGCTGGGCTGGGGGTTGGGGTTGCCTGGGGGCGGGCCTGGCTGTGTCCCTGCACGCTGGGGGCGGGGCTGGGCTTGGGGGGTGGGGTTGCCTGGGGGTGGGGCTGGGCTGGGGCCTGACCAGGGACCTGTGGCTGAGACCTGCCGCTCCCTATCGGCGCCCCAGGCTGCTGGCTGGGGTCTGTCCCCGGCGTCAGCATCTCTGTCCCCGGCAGGTCTTTACAACTCCCGCCCAGCAGCCCGTGGCCACCCCGCTGCTGACCCCCAGCTACTCCTACACCACCCCCAGCCAGCCCATCACGACCCCTCAGTACCACCAGCTCCAGGCCAGCAGCACTCCCCAGTCCACCCAGTCGCAGCCCTCGTCCAGCTCCAGGCCAAGGCAGCAGCCCAAGTGAGTAGCCGCAGGGGGTGGCCAGATGGGCTGGGGGAGGGGAGGATGAGCTGCATGGCTGCGGCACTGGGGCCCCTCTAACTGTTTCCAGCCCTGTGCGGAATACATTTTGTTCTGTGCACCGAGGCATGTGCGGCTGTGCACCACCAGTAGAAACACAGGTTGCCTGCTCGGCGGCACCTGAATCTCTCCTGGGCGACTGCCCAAGCGCCCGGCTCACGGGAGGCCTGGCCGGGCAGTGACTCCGGCCGTGGTGCGGGGGGGCTAAAGGCGCCAGCCCCAGGAGCTGGAACCTGTCGGCCTGCAGCGAGGGCGGAACAGCCTGCGAAGAGACAGGCCGCAACGGTCCCGTTGGCTGTCGGCCACTCGGCAGCTACAAGGAATCTGCCGCCTCGCGCTGCGCCCTGCTCTAGGGAGGGGCACCGCCCCAGCCGCGCTGCCCTGTGGCCCGAGGAGATGTCCTCCTGCCCGGGCAGCTGGGGGCAGGGAGGGCGGGAAGTTGACCCGTTGGGCTCCTGCTGCTCGGATGTTTCACTCCCTGCCTCTGGCCAGGTCCAACAGCCACGCTGCCATCGACTGGGGGAAGATGGCCGAGCAGTGGCTCCAGGAGAAGGAGGCTGAGCGGAGGAAACAGAAGCAGCGGCTGACCCCTCGCCCGTCCCCCAGCCCCATGATCGAGAGCACGCCCCTGTCCGTGGCCGGGGACGCCACGCCCCTCCTGGACGAAATGGATCGATAGGCCTTGCAGCACCGGACCCTGCACCTCTGCTCTCTGGGGGGCTCCCTTCCCTCCCCGTCACTTCTTTTCTACTGCGCCCCCGGGTGGCAAGGCCACAGGGCGCGTTTGCCCGGGAGCTGCCCGCCGTGGCGGGGCGGGGCCCCAGGTGCCCTGTGTGGGGAGCTCAGCCAAGCAGGTAATGGTGGAGCCAGACTCTAGCAATGCCCAGCGCCCTGCTTCCACAGCCAGAGACTAGAGCACAGCCTAGCTGGGAAGACGAGCGCTGCAGCCCCTCGGCCCGGCCCCACAGCTCAGCCCGGGGCCGCCGGAGTGCGTGCTGGGGGCTCCCCGGGGGCGGGCCCTGCAGCTGCTCCCCGGCGGGGTTCGCAGGGCGCCCGCGCAGCGCTGGGCCAGGGCTCTTGCCGGGAGAGGCAGCTGCGCGGCTTCCTCTGCTCCGGCGGGGTGGGGACAGTATTTATTGAGGGGTTTTCAGCCCGCTGCTTTGCCAAGGGGCGTGCGGCCCGTGGCCCAAGCTGAGGGGGAGGGGAACCAGCTGGAGGCGCTCATTCTCTGCCGTCCTGCTTCGCTCTGCGCCTGTACCCGCCAAGGGCTAATAAATAGTGTTTGTACCGCGCGGCTCAGGCGCTCTCTCTGCCCCGGAATCCTGTGGGGCGAGGGCTCCCGCCACCCCCCAGCAGGAGCCGTGTGAACGCAGCCACCGCCTGGGGGTCTGGCACAGCCGGGGCCTGTCCACTCCCGTCCCTCCGTGCTCTAGAGGCTTTGCCTGGCAGCCGCGGAGGCACTGCTGGCCCCACGATCCTCCGGGAGTCGGCCGCGGCCTCTGCCCTCAGCTGGGAACGGAGCCGGCGTCTCTCCAGGGACGAGGGGCCTGGCTTCCCCTGGGGGCCGGCCGGCCGCGTCCCTCCGTGCAGGAGGGCTCTAAGGCGCAGCCTGACCCCCTGCGCCTGGTTCATTTTGGTCAGTGCTGGCGGGGGCAGCAGGCAGCAGCCAGGGCTGCTCCTTGGGCTCTCCCTGGCTTGGGGCTTCCCTTTCCATCAAGAAAACTCTCCTTGTGGGATGTGGATTGGGCCGTGGCCCGCCACCTGCCCTGCTCTGAGGGGAGGGGAAGGTCTCTTGCAGTGAGTGAGCCTTTCGGGGGTGGAGCTGCTTGGCGGCAGGGTCTGCTGGGTCCCTCGGCGGGGGCGCGAGCCGTCCGTTACTGCCCCGCGGTGCCCAGACCTCGCCCGGCTCTGGTGGCCCCAGGCTGCGACTGGGCGAGGGGGAGGGATCACGTGAGGGTTCCCTGCTCTGTTCGCTCCCCGGGGCCCTGGCCTTGGCCGCCGGCGGCAGACAGGCGCTGGGCTGGCGGGGCCTTGGGGCTGACCTCGTCTGGTCGAGAGCAGCTGCCAGCAAACAGGGCCTGGGCTCCCCTGCTCCCTTCGCAAGCGGCCGTGTCCGGAGGCAGAGGCTGGCCGGGGGCCCTGGAGCTGCCCTCTCCCAGGCTGGCTCTGGAATGGTGACAGATCAATTTGCCAACCCCGCGTGGAGCCGACGGCGCTTTGAGTCTCGGCGGCCATGCTTGAAGGGCCGGGCCTAGCTCCAGGCCTGAGCTCGGGGAACAGCTGCTCTTATTGCACAGGGCAGGGGAGAGTCAGTTACGTGCCACCGGCTGGGGTCTGGCCTGGGCTCCTGGCCCTCCCTGCGCTTGAGCAGCGTTCAGAACCTGCCTTTCCTCGGGCGGGTCCGGGTGTAAAACCGCCCCTCCCGGCCGGCCCACGAGCAGGGCAGAGAATTCGCTCTAAACCCCTGAGCTCTGTAAGCAGCTTGAGAACTGGCTGAGTCAGCAGCTAGTGCCTGCCCCAACCAGTGCGGCCCAGCGGTGGGAGCTAAGCTGGGTCAGGGCAGGGGAGCACGTGGCCACAGGCCCTGGAAAGCAGCCCGGAGCCTGGCGTGAAATGAAACCGCAGGCAGGGGGAGCAGGGCCTCGGCCTTCTCTCACCTGCACTCGCGGTGGTAGGCCCAGGCTGAAGGGAAGCAGCTGGTCCGGTGGGGCGGGGGCTGGGCTGGCTTCGTGGCTCCGGGCAGGAGTGCGGGGTGGTGACTGGCTGGGGCTGGCTCGGGGGCCCACTTGCCGACAAAGTAACGTGCAGTCGCCTCTTGGCTGCGAACGTTCCAGCCCCGCCGGGACGTGACCCCCAAGTCCTCAGGCGGCGCAGGCCCCGGGGGAGGTACAGACCCCGCTGGGCCCAGCTGCTGCATTGATCTCCTTTATTACACGCCAGGGCCCTCATAGCAGCTGGGGCAGAGGCCCAGCTCTCTGGCTCCTGCCTTTCCTTCCACTTCTTTCCCTCTGCCTCCTCCTGCTGGCGCCTGGGGGCCTAGGCCGGGTCCTGGCCTTGCCCTGCGGCTGGGCCGTGCCGGGAGCCTGCTCTGGCCCCCGCGGTGCCAAGGCAGCCGCTGCAGGGGCATCGTTCAGGATGGCATTGAAGGCGTTCTCCCTGCCCCCAATGTCCAGCAGCTCCCGGCCCGCCTCTGCCCCCCCCAGGTGCTTAGGGGAGAGGGAGGCAGCCTCTGCAGCGGGGGTGGGGAGCCCCAGCACCCCTGCTGTGGATGGGCCTTTCTTCAGCCTTTTGCCTTTCTTGCTTTTCCCCCCCCTCTTCTTCCCTTGCCCCTGCTGCCGGCTGCCTGGCTTGGGCCCCGGGGCCAGCGATGTCCCGAAGCTGCCCAGCCCCTGGGTGCCGGTCCGGGCAGGGCCCCTCGACGGAGGCAGGGGGGTGCTGGGCAGGGCCGCTGGCCTGCCCACAGCAGCTGCGTCGATCCGCTCCCCGCCGAACTCGTAGAGCACCGGCTCCCGGGCCACGGCGATGGGCACCGTGTGGTACTTCCTGCACCTGGAGGGGGAGGCAGAGTCAGGGGGCAGCGGGCACGGGGGCGGGACGTACCAGAGGTACAGGTAGGGCTCGGCGCGCTGCTGGGGGGGGGGGGGGCGGGACGTACCAGAGGTACAGGTAGGGCTCGGCGCGCTGCTGGGGGGGGGGGGGGGCGGGACGTACCAGAGGTACAGGTAGGGCTCGGCGCGCTGCTGGGGGGGGGGGGGGCGGGACGTACCAGAGGTACAGGTAGGGCTCGGCGCGCTGCTGGGGGGGGGGGCGGGACGTACCAGAGGTACAGGTAGGGCTCGGCGCGCTGCTGGGGGGGGGGCGGGACGTACCAGAGGTACAGGTAGGGCTCGGCGCGCTGCTGGGGGGGGGGGCGGGACGTACCAGAGGTACAGGTAGGGCTCGGCGCGCTGCTGGGGGGGGGGCGGGACGTACCAGAGGTACAGGTAGGGCTCGGCGCGCTGCTGGGGGGGGGGCGGGACGTACCAGAGGTACAGGTAGGGCTCGGCGCGCTGCTGGGGGGGGGGGGGGGCGGGACGTACCAGAGGTACAGGTAGGGCTCGGCGCGCTGCTGGGGGGGGGGGGGGGCGGGACGTACCAGAGGTACAGGTAGGGCTCGGCGCGCTGCTGGGGGGGGGGGGGCGGGACGTACCAGAGGTACAGGTAGGGCTCGGCGCGCTGCTGGGGGGGGGGGGCGGGACGTACCAGAGGTACAGGTAGGGCTCGGCGCGCTGCTGGGGGGGGGGGGCGGGACGTACCAGAGGTACAGGTAGGGCTCGGCGCGCTGCTGGGGGGGGGGCGGGACGTACCAGAGGTACAGGTAGGGCTCGGCGCGCTGCTGGGGGGGGCGGGACGTACCAGAGGTACAGGTAGGGCTCGGCGCGCTGCTGGGGGGGGGCGGGACGTGCCAGAGGTACAGGTAGGGCTCGGCGCGCTGCTGGGGGGGGCGGGACGTGCCAGAGGTACAGGTAGGGCTCGGCGCGCTGCTGGGGGGGGGCGGGACGTGCCAGAGGTACAGGTAGGGCTCGGCGCGCTGCTGGGGGGGGCGGGACGTGCCAGAGGTACAGGTAGGGCTCGGCGCGCTGCTGGGGGGGGGCGGGACGTACCAGAGGTACAGGCAGGGCTCGGCGCGCTGCTGGGGGGGGCGGGACGTACCAGAGGTACAGGCAGGGCTCGGCGCGCTGCTGGGGGGGGGGCGGGACGTGCCAGAGGTACAGGCAGGGCTCGGCGCGCTGCTGGGGGGGGGGGACGTGCCAGAGGTACAGGCAGGGCTCGGCGCGCTGCTGGGGGGGGGCGGGACGTGCCAGAGGTACAGGTAGGGCTCGGCGCGCTGCTGGGGGGGGGCGGGACGTACCAGAGGTACAGGTAGGGCTCGGCGCACTGCTGGGGGGGGGGCGGGATGTACCAGAGGTACAGGTAGGGCTCGGCGCGCTGCTGGGGGGGGGCGGGACGTACCAGAGGTACAGGTAGGGCTCGGCGCACTGCTCCTGGTAGGCGAACTCGAAGCAGGGCACCTGGATGACGTTGAAGAAGGCCTGGCCCACCACGCGGGAGGCCGTGTCGTTCACCTGCCGCAGGCACCCCTGCAGCCTGCAGGCCAAGGCAGAGCGTCAGGCGGGGCAGGGGCTGGGGCAGTGGAGGGAGGCGCCTTCCCGTCCCATCCCCCGCGCCCCGCTTCCTTCCCCCCTGCAGCCCCAGCCGCCGTGGGCCGTGGCCTTGCAGCTGTTGGGGGCAGCCTGCCGGTGGCTCCAGCCCGAGGCCTTGGGGCCGGACGGGGGGGGGGGAGGGGTGTTCCCAGCCCGGAGCTGCTGCCAGCTGCTTGGTGAGGAGCACCGGGCACTGACCTCGGGCCCTCCCCGCCCCGGGGCCCTCCCGCCGCCCCCCGGGCAGGCCGTACCGGCGGTCGCAGGCGCAGTGGCTCACGGTGTGCCAGCGCAGGTTGCGGTAGCCGTAGCGGGAGGTGAAGGGGTGGATGACGTGCTGGCAGTGGTCGTGCTCCCGGCAGCACCTGTCCGTCTCCCGGTGCTCCCCTGCGCGGCCGAGACACCGGCTCAGCTCTGCCCCCTAGCCGCCCACTACCCTGACCCCCAGCCCCTGCGGCCCCCTGACCCCCAGCCCCTGCGCCCCCCTGACCCCCCGCGCCCTCCTGACCCCCAGCCCCTGCGCCCCCCTGACCCCCCACTACCCTGACCCCCCAGCCCCTGTGCCCCCTGACCCCCCACTACCCTGACCCCCCACTACCCTGACCCCCCAGCCCCCCCCCCCACCCCCCCCTGTGCCCCCCTGACCCTCCACTACCCTGACCCCCAGCCCCTAGGCCCCCTGACCCTCCACTACCCTGAGCCCCAGCCCCTAGGCCCCCTGACCCTCCACTACCCTGACCCCCTGACCCTCCACTACCCTGACCCCCAGCCCCTGTGCCCCCTGACCCTCCACTACCCTGACCCCCAGCCCCTGTGCCCCCCTGACCCCCCACTACCCTGACCCCCAGCCCCTGTGCCCCCCTGACCCCCCACTACCCTGACCCCCAGCCCCTGTGCCCCCCTGACCCCTCACTACCCTGACCCCCCAGCCCCTGTGCCCCCTGACCCCCCACTACCCTGACCCCCAGCCCCTGTGCCCCCTGACCCCCCACTACCCTGACCCCCAGCCCCTGTGCCCCCCTGACCCCCCACTACCCTGACCCCCAGCCCCTGTGCCCCCCTGACCCCCCACTACCCTGACCCCCAGCCCCTGTGCCCCCCTGACCCCCCACTACCCTGACCCCCAGCCCCTGTGCCCCCCTGACCCCCCACTACCCTGACCCCCAGCCCCTGTGCCCCCTGACCCCCCACTACCCTGACCCCCAGCCCCTGTGCCCCCCTGACCCCCCACTACCCTGACCCCCAGCCCCTGTGCCCCCCTGACCCCCCACTACCCTGACCCCCAGCCCCTGTGCCCCCCTGACCCCCCACTACCCTGACCCCCCAGCCCCTGCCCCCTGCCCCCTGACCCCCAGCCCCTGTGCCCCCCTCCGCCCCCCTGACCCCCCACTACCCTGACCCCTAGCCCCTGTGCCCCCCTGACCCCCCACTACCCTGACCCCCAGCCCCTGTGCCCCCCTGACCCCCCACTACCCTGACCCCCAGCCCCTGTGCCCCCCTGACCCCCCACTACCCTGACCCCCAGCCCCTGTGCCCCCCTGACCCCCCACTACCCTGACCCCCAGCCCCTGTGCCCCCCTGACCCTCCACTACCCTGACCCCCAGCCCCTGTGCCCCCCTGACCCCCCACTACCCTGACCCCCAGCCCCTGTGCCCCCCTGACCCCCAGCCCCTATGGCCCCCCGACTCCCACTATACCCCGCCCCCCACCCCGGAGCCCCCTCGGGGGCCGGGCCGGGCGCTCACCCAGCTGCTCGTAGCTCTCGGCGTTGGTGCCGGCCCCGCACCACAGGGTGCCCGGGTAGGTGAAGCCCCGCTTGGCCCGTCTGCGGGCGGCGCCTCCCGCCGGCTCCGGCGCCCACGTGGCCCCCGGCGGCTGCCGCCCGCCCGAGCCCGGGGAGCCGCAGGCGGAGCGGGGCGGCCCGGGGCTCTCGGCGCCCCGAGCCGCCGCCAGAAGGCAAAGGAGCCGCAGCGCCGCCCGCATGGCCCGGCCCGTTCAGCACCGCGGGGCAGACAGCGCCCGGCGCCGCCTTATAGAGCGCCCGGCCCCCCCCCCCCGGGCCCTCCTCCCCCCCCCCCCCCCTGGTCCCGCCCCCCCCCCGGGCCCTCCTCCCCCCCGGCCCCCGCCCCCCCCCCCGGGCCTTCCTCCCGCCCCCCCCCCCTGCCCCCGCCCCTTCCGCCCCTCCCCCCGGGGCGTCCTCCCCCCCCGGCCCCCGCCCCCCCCGGGCCTTCCTCCCGCCCCCCCCCCCGGCCCTGCCTCCGCTCCTCCCCCCGGGCCTTCCTCCCGCCCCCCCCCGCCCCTCCCCCCCCCCCCCCGCCCCCTCCCCCCGGGCCCCCTCCCGCCCCCCCCCCGCCCCCCCCCCGCCCCTCCCCCCCCCCCCCCCCGCCCTGCCTCCGCTCCTCCCCCCAGGACCCTCCTCCTGCCCCCCCCCCGACCCTCTGCCCCTCCCTTCCACCGCCCGCCCCCCCCCTCCCGGTCCACTGGCCCTCCTCCCGTTGGTGCCGGCCCCTGCCCTCCACCGCCCGCCCCCCCGGGGCCCTCCTCCCGTCCCCCCATCTGCCCCGGTGCCTTCCTCCTGCCCCCACAGCCCTGGAGTCTCCACCTCTCCCTTCCGCCTACCCTCTCCCCCCTGCCCTCAATCCCTCCCCCACCAACCACCCCGGCCCTTCACCCCTCCCCCCACCCCTCTGGATCAATCCCTGCCCCCTCTACCCCTTGCACCTCTCCCCACGCTGCGCCCAGGGCCCACTGCCCCTCCCCTCCACCACCCTCCGACCTGATCCCTCTGCCTCCCCTTCTCCCCCCCCCCCCCCCCCGAGGCCCGAGGCAGCCATGGCCGGAGAGGACACAGGCATTATATGCATGAGGTGCCCCAAAGGCTGGGCTGGATACCGGGCCGGGGGCTGGGCTGGGCCAGGGGCCAGGGGCTGGGCTGAGCTGAGCTGGGCCAGGCTGGGGACTGGGGCCTGGGGCCTGGGGCCTGAGCTGAGCTGGGCTGGGCCGGGATGGGGGCCGGGGGCCGGGGGCTGGGCCGGGCTGGAGGCCGGGGGCTGGGCCGGGATGGGGGCCGGGGGCTGGTCTGGGATGGGCTGGGGGGCAGGGGATGGGCTGGGCTGGGGGCCGGGGGCTGGGCTGGGCCGGGCTGGGGGGCAGGGGATGGGCCGGGCTGGGGGGCAGGGGATGGGCCGGGCTGGGGGCCGGGGGCTGGGCCGGGCTGGGGGCCGGGGGCTGGTCTTGGATGGGCTGGGGGCCGGGGACTGGTCTGGGCTGGGCTGGGGGCCGGGGGCTGGGCCGGGCTGGGGGGCAGGGGATGGGCCGGGCTGGGGGGCAGGGGATGGGCCGGGCTGGGGGCCGGGGGCTGGGCTGGGATGGGGGCCGGGGGCTGGTCTTGGATGGGCTGGGGGCCGGGGACTGGTCTGGGCTGGGCTGGGGGCTGGGGGCTGGGCTGGGCTGGGGGCCGGGGGCTGGGCCGGGCTGGGGGCTGGGGGCCGGGGGCTGGGCTGGGCCGGGCTGGGGGGCAGGGGATGGGCCGGGCTGGGCACTGCACACTGACACCATCTGCAGCAACAAGCCCAGCCCCAGCCTGACACGTGGTCGGGTTCCCCTTGGGCGCTGGCTGGCAGGGTGCCAGGGACCCAGGGCCAGTGGGGGATCGGGATCCCCACGTCTGGTGTTTGGTGCCACCCGGGGGGCAGGGCAGGGCTCTCAGGCGGGGCCTCCGCATGCACCTGCAGCCACCTGCCCTCGGCCACTGCCCTCCGCTGAGCTGACCTGGCTCGATGCAGCCAGCTCTGGGGCGGAGGTGGGAGCTGTCAGTGCCCTGAGTTCTGACAGTCCCCGAGGAGCCTGCAGGACGCTGGATGGGTCTGAAGGGCCGGGGCAGCCCTGCCAGGGTGATGGGGGCTGTCTAGGTTGCTCAGCCCTGGGGCTTGGCCCCCCAAGGCCCTGCTGCGTGATGGCCCAGCAGGGCACCCGCTCACCTCCCTGCAGCCAGCGCTGGGCAGCGAGGGCCACGTTGCTGCAGGGGTAGCCTCTGAGCTCCTGCGGGGGAGGAGAGAGGGGGCAGCCCCCCCCACCCTGGAGCTGGCCTTGGATGGGGGCCCTGGGGTGCAGAGGGGTTTCTGGGGCTCCCTGCAGCTGGGCATGTGCAGGGACGTGCAGGAGCTGGGAGCTGGGGCAGAACCAGCCTGTGCCAAGCGCTGGGCTGGGGCCAGGATTTCCGGGGGGGGAATCGCAGCCAGGAATAGCCCTTGGCCCCTGGGACCAGGCCTGGCTCTGCCTGGCCCCCCTGCCCGACACCCTCCCCCAGTCTCCGTGGGCTCAGCTCTGGGACTGAGGGCCCTTCCCAGGCCGGGCCGTGTAACGTCGCACCCGCCCTGCGCCTGGCAAGAGAAGGGTTAATCTGCCGCGTCCCTTCCCAGCGCCGACCCGCAGCTCCCCCAGCCCCCCCGAATGGAAGGGCCGGGCCGAGCCCCGTTGCCTGGCAGCCTGCAGTGGGGTGATGTGGCAGGGCCCATAGGACTCTCGCCTCCCCCTGAACACGCCATCGGCCCCTCCATGGCCCCGGCCCGGCCCTTTGTGCTGCAGCAGGCAGGGCGGGAGCCCCGGGGGCCCAGGGACGCCGGCCAGGAAAGCCTCTTTCCGGGGGCATGTTCATCAAAGTTGCATTAAGGAATCTGGGCTGGATTACGGAAAAGCTGCACGATCCGCCGGGGCCTTCGCCGTGGGGCAGGCAAGGCAGCTGCCACCAGCACCCTGTTCTCCCGCAGGCCAGACCTGCCCCTCTGGGCTGACGGAGCCTTCTGGCCCCCCTGCCACGGGGGAGTCCAGAGGTACCCGGGCTGGCCGGCGCGGCTCAGAGCTACCTCCCGGTACAGCAACAGCCCCCCGGCCCCGGGCTCCAGCAGGCCAGAGTCAGGCATGAGACGCACCGCGGGGCCCGCGAACTCAGCTGAAGCATCAGGCCTCGGGCTCTAGGGAGGGGCCCGGAGCTGCCCCCCAGCCCAGGTCGGTGCTACGGCTCCAGAACCTTGGGCTGAGTTGCTGCCAGACGCTGCCCCGTTTCCAGGCCCGCCTGCCAGGCCGCACTCGGGTTGCCAGGTGTCCGGTACTGGCCCGGCCAGGCTGGTATTGGCAGCTTCTGTCTGGCCAAAAGCCCCAAACAGAGCCATGTAGAATGGAAGCCAGGTGGGACCGTTCCCTGCCGCGCCCGGTGGGGTTTAAAGGTGCCCAGACTTTTTTCTTTTTGCTCAACCAATTGTTTTCGATATTTTTTGTGAAACTCTCTGGCCACCCCAGGCCACACACGTAGCCTCCCTGGGCTGCGCCTCCCACCGGCCTGGCAGTGCGGGGGGATTCCTGCCTCTGCTGCCCCCTCCCCCACTGGGACACTGAGGCAGGGCCTGACCCACATGGAAGGCTACCTAGGTGGCGCAGGGGATTTAAAGGGGAAACGGTGCCGGACCCAGGGCTGCTCTGTAACCCATGGCCAAGGCGTTGCCCCCCCCCCCCGGTTTATGGCAGGCTGGTCCGGCACGCTGTGGGCACCCCCGGCACGGGCTCAGGCTCCACCTGGCTGACTCGGGGGGACGTGGGTGAGCGGCGAGGAGAATGGGACTGGGAGCTGCCTGCTAGCCAGAGGCCTGCTGGGTCACCTCCATGGCCAGGGCCCGGGCAGCCCAGGCCCATGTGGCCTCCTTGGCCTGCGTTTGGAGGGGAACTGGCCCAGCCTTGGCCGCCAGCAACTCGCTTCCACCCTCCTTCGCTGGCTTCACGGAGCCCGTGGGGGACAGACTCAGCCCGGCTCCCCAGGCCAGAGCCGGGCCCTGGCAGCGCAAACTGCCTTGGAGAGACTGGGGGGCGCTGTCTGTCCACCCCTGCCAGAGCGTCCACCCCGGGACAGCCCCTCACCCTGTTCTCGGGCCCCGGCTGTGGGGAGCAGAGGGCAGCCAGGCTCCGGTGGGTAAGATCCCTTGGACGCCCCCCAGTGACAGATGCAGGCAGCCCCCTGGGGCCCTGGCACCCCCCGGAAGGAGAACAGCCCACAGCCCCCACTGCTCCTGCGCCAGTCAGGGTCTGGAGAGGCCCCCCCATGCAGAGGGGGAGGGGCTGCATGTGGGGGGCTACTCCCAGAGCCATGGGGTTGCAGAGAAGGCTGCGAGAGCCTGGCCAGGGCCTGGCATCGCTGGGCAAGGCTGCAGTGTCCCTGCGGCCGTTACACCCAGCCCCTGCCCCGAGCACTTGGGGCTTCTACGTTCTCATGGCGCTGCCTGGCCATTCACCTGGAGCCCCCGGGCCGGCTCCTTCTCCCGGCTAACCCTGAGCCCCCGCGGCGGCTCCTTCTCTCGGCTCTGTGACCCGGAGCCCCCGGGCCGGCTCCTTCTCCCGGCTCTGTGACCCGGAGCCCCCGGGCCGGCTCCTTCTCCCGGCTCTGTGACCCGGAGCCCCCGGGCCGGCTCCTTCTCCCGGCTCTGTGACCCGGAGCCCCCGGGCCGGCTCCTTCTCCCGGCTCTGTGACCCGGAGCCCCCGGGCCGGCTCCTTCTCCCGGCTCTGTGACCCGGAGCCCCCGGGCCGGCTCCTTCTCCCGGCTCTGTGACCTGGAGCCCCCGGGCCGGCTCCTTCTCCCGGCTCTGTGACCTGGAGCCCCTGGGCCGGCTCCTTCTCCCGGCTCTGTGATCTGGAGCCCCCGGGCCGGCTCCTTCTCCCGGCTCTGTGACCCGGAGCCCCTGGGCCGGCTCCTTCTCCCGGCTCTGTGATCTGGAGCCCCCGGGCCGGCTCCTTCTCTCGGCACTGTGACCTGGAGCCCCTGGGCCGGCTCCTTCTCCCGGCTCTGTGACCTGGAGCCCCTGGGCCGGCTCCTTCTCCCGGCTCTGTGATCTGGAGCCCCCGGGCCGGCTCCTTCTCCCGGCTCTGTGACCCGGAGCCCCTGGGCCGGCTCCTTCTCCCGGCTCTGTGATCTGGAGCCCCCGGGCCGGCTCCGTCTCTCGGCACTGTGACCCGGAGCCCCCGCGCCGGCTCCTTCTCCCAGCTCTGTGACCCGGGGGCCTAGAACCCCAGCACCAGCTCATTCCGGCACAGGCCAGGGCCAGGCCCTCCAGACGCACGCAGCTGCCACGCTTTGCCGCTCAGCCTGCCCCAGCCTGCGACGTGGCCGCTCTGTCACTGGCGGCTGCACACGGCTCTGGGCAGCTCGGGCCCCGGCACTGTCCATGCACAGCCTGCTGAAGCCCATGGGGCTGCGGAGCCCAGCCAGCCAGAAGGCCAGATGCTCCAGCAGCTTCCAGCTGCACAGCCGAGAGCAGCAGCTGCGGCACATCCGGGACTGTCCGTCCAGGCCCAGGAGGAGATCCTCGCTGGTACGTCCCCAGCAGGCGCCTGAGAGCCGGCCGGAGCCTCGCTGAGCTGGGGGATCCGCCGCCCCATCGGCGTTCGGGGCCACGCCTGCCCGCGGGGGCCATCCAAGGCGCCGGCGGGGGGACCAGGCCTCTTTGCCTTGGGGGGGGCTGGGGCCCAGGCTGCAGGTGCAGGCGGAGAGGGGCAGACACTGACGCCCCTGCTTAGCGCGAGCACAGTGCAGAAAAGGGGTATTTGTGCAGGACCCTGCACAGAGGGGTCTCCCAACCTAAAGCCCCCAGCCCATGGGGAGGGTCCTGCGGTGTGCGGGGTGGCGCCCGAGCCATGTGCTCCCCACCGTGGGGCAGCCCTGGGGTGCGGGGCGGCGCCCGAGCCGTGTGCTCCCCGCCGTGGGGCAGCCCTGGGGTGCGGGGCGGCGCCCGAGCCGTGTGCTCCCCGCCGTGGGGCAGCCCTGGGGTGCGGGGCGGCGCCCGAGCCGTGTGCTCCCCGCCGTGGGGCAGCCCTGCGGTGCGGGGCGGCACCCGAGCCATGTGCTCCTCACCGTGGGGCAGCCCTGGGGTGCGGGGCGGCGCCCGAGCCATGTGCTCCCCGCCGTGGGGCAGCCCTGGGGTGCGGGGCGGCGCCCGAGCCGTGTGCTCCCCGCCGTGGGGCAGCCCTGGGGTGCGGGGCGGCGCCCGAGCCGTGTGCTCCCCGCCATGGGGCAGCCCTGGGGTGCGGGGCGGCGCCCGAGCCGTGTGCTCCCCGCCGTGGGGCAGCCCTGCGGTGCGGGGCGGCACCCGAGCCGTGTGCTCCTCACCGTGGGGCAGCCCTGGGGTGCGGGGCGGCGCCTGAGCCGTGTGCTCCCCGCCGTGGGGCAGCCCTGGGGTGCGGGGCGGCGCCCGAGCCGTGTGCTCCCCGCCGTGGGGCAGCCCTGGGGTGCGGGGCGGTGCCCGAGCCGTGTGCTCCCCGCCGTGGGGCAGCCCTGAGGTGCGCGGCGGCGCCCGAGCCGTGTGCTCCCCGCCGTGGGGCAGCCCTGGGGTGCGGGGCGGCGCCCGAGCCATGTGCTCCCTGCCGTGGGGCAGCCCTGGGGTGTGGGGCGGCGCCCGAGCCGTGTGCTCCCCGCCGTGGGGCAGCCCTGAGGTGCGCGGCGGCGCCCGAGCCGTGTGCTCCCCGCCGTGGGGCAGCCCTGGGGTGCGTGGCGGCGCCCGAGCCGTGTGCTCCCCGCCGTGGGGCAGCCCTGGGGTGCGGGGCGGCGCCCGATCCGTGTGCTCCCCGCCGTGGGGCAGCCCTGAGGTGCGCGGCGGCGCCCGAGCCGTGTGCTCCCCGCCGTGGGGCAGCCCTGAGGTGCGCGGCGGCGCCCGAGCCGTGTGCTCCCCGCCGTGGGGCAGCCCTGGGGTGCGGGGCGGCGCCCGAGCCGTGTGCTCCCTGCCGTGGGGCAGCCCTGGGGTGTGGGGCGGCGCCCGAGCCGTGTGCTCCCCGCCGTGGGGCAGCCCTGAGGTGCGCGGCGGCGCCCGAGCCGTGTGCTCCCCGCCGTGGGGCAGCCCTGGGGTGTGGGGCGGTGCCCGAGCCGTGTGCTCCCCGCCGTGGGGCAGCCCTGGGGTGTGGGGCGGCGCCCGAGCCGTGTGCTCCCCGCCGTGGGGCAGCCCTGGGGTGCGGGGCGGCGCCCGAGCCGTGTGCTCCCCGCCGTGGGGCAGCCCTGGGGTGCGGGGCGGTGCCCGAGCCGTGTGCTCCGTGGCCCATGTCCTGGCCCTGTTTCCTGCTCCGCGAGTGCTAGATTCCTGTCACTCTCCTCTTGCCAGGTGCCGCCCCACGAGCCCATCGCCGAGCACCCCGATGAGGACTGTGAGCCCCCCGCAGGCCCTGGCCCAGCTCCGGGGGCCTGCTTTGCCAGGGGCCCGGCCGAGGCCCTGGCTGTGGGCCCAGTGTCCCAGCAGCGCGTGCCGGGCGGGGCCGGGGGGAGCTATTAAATGCCAACGTTCCAGGTTCCCTGTTCGCAGGGCTGGGCTCTGCTGCTACGGGGGGGGCGGGGGTGGGAGCGGGGCGGGGGGGTTACCCCAGAATTCAGAGCCGTCCCCGGGACTCCAGCCTGAGCGAGCGGCTCCGGGGCCTGGGCTGCAAACAGGTGGGGGGGCAGGAGAAGGGCCCCTGGCCCAGCCCCCGGGCTCACCACAGACTCCAGTGTGCGACCGGGCCTTGTGGGGCCCTGCAGCGAGCGCCACGCACGCCCCAGCTCAGCCCCCTCAGCCGATCGGCTCCTGGCACCGCCCGGCCCGGCAAAGCCCCCGTGGAATGCGCAGGGCCAGGCCGGGGAGCAGCCGCTCGGACGGGGAGCGGCCCGGCCCCTCGCTGGGGGAGGCTGGCCCAGGTGGGGGTGAGGCCCAGGGGGGCGGCGTGGCGGGGGCTGGGCGCTAGGGGGGGTATGAATGTGGGTGGCCCCACACACCTTTGTGCAGCTGTCCCCAGTGCCCGGGACCCGCCAGGTTCCCCCTGCTCAGCCACCCCAGCCTGGCTATGTGCCCCCTGGCACAGCAGCACCTGGGCACCCCCCCCGCTGCCATGGGGGGCCGGGCTGGGCCCAGAGCGCTGAGCAAGGGGCCTGCTCCGTCCAGTCGCTCGGGGCTGGCTCTGCGCCTGGCACAGCAGCAAACAGCAGGTCCCCACCGGGGGCACCCGCCTGCACCAGGGAAATGCCCGGGGGAGCAGGCCAGCTGGTCCCCAGGGTGCTGCCTGCCTGGAGCCCAGGGGCGGGCTGATGCCAAGCTGCTGTGCCAGGCATCAGCTGTTTCCTCCCGGACACCCGAGCTGCCATGGCAGGCCTGGGCCCTCTGACCAGTCTGCGAGGCAGGCGGGGGGGCAGATGCCAGGCGGGGGGCAGAGGGCAGGACCAGGCAGGCAGGTGGGTAATTTTTCCCCATCACCCTCTGCTTTTGACCCTCAGCTCTGGGGAGCCCCCTGCCCGTCTCCCCGCGCTCAGCACAGACCGCCCGGGCCGGCAGCCGGCAGGGTGCGGGGCTTTCCTGGCTCTGGGGCCTCCGTCCGCTGGCCCACTGCTCCCCACGGCCGTAGAGGGTGTGGGGCCAGCGAGCCAGCATGGGCGTCAGGGCCAGGCTCTATGGCCGCCCAGGTGGCTGCTGGGTAGGGCTGGGGGCTGAGCCGGCAGGGGCTGCGCTACCTTCGCACAAGCCCTGCCAATGCAGCGCGCCAGCCGGGCCCTGCCCCACCCTGAGCTCAGGCCCCCAGCCGTGCTGTGCAGGTGAAATTGCCGGGGAGCGCCCTGCCAGTGTCCGGCCGCCAGGCCCCCGGCCCAGCCCTTGCACAGGCGGCTCCTCTGTGCCAGCGCAAACCCTTCAAAGCCTGGGCCCTGCCCCACCCTCACGCCAGGCGCCGGGCTCGCCTCTGGGG
Organism: Pelodiscus sinensis; assembly: GCF_052426305.1. Lineage (NCBI taxonomy): Eukaryota > Metazoa > Chordata > Testudines > Trionychidae > Pelodiscus > Pelodiscus sinensis. The sequence goes on along the minus strand of NC_143072.1, from coordinate 26,836,143 downwards.
AGAACCGGAGGGGTGGGGCTGGCTGGGCTCAAGCACCCTGACTCCCAAGGGTGCCGCTCTGGGCTCCACCTGGAAGCTGGGCACGAGGAGGCCCCAGGCGCTCCGTGGGGCTGCGTGGCTCCGTGGGGCAGCGTGGCTCCGTGGGGCTGGGCCTACAGGGTCAGGGCCCCGCCAGCCCGGAGTGTCACTGGGCGTCTCTGCAGGGGCCCACGGGAGGTGCCCTGCCCCTCATCAGCGCGTCTCTAGGCCTGCCCCAGCGTGCGGGAGGCTCCGGGGAGTCAGGCCCTGGCTCCGAGAGCCACGGGGCCGCCTGTCACTGCAGCTAAGCGAGGACGCCTCCCAGGAGGGCCACGGGGCTCCACGCCCAAGCCCAGCCCAGCCAGGCGCCGGAGCCGGGGAGATGTGCCTGCTCTCGCGGCTCACCACCTGCGCCACGGCAGCGAACTGGCCAGCACACGGCAGGGGAGGAGCCCCATGGAACCGGGCGACCCCACTGGCCTTGGGGGCTGACCTGGCCGGGGCCGCGGGAGAAGCAGCCGTGTGCGGCGTCGGGGGAGCGGCGGGGATGCCGGAGGGTGAGTAGCTCACTCAGGCTCGAGCAGGGGGCCGGCTCCACCTGCCAGGAGCCGGGCCTGCCCCTGCGGGAGCACAGCAGCTGGGAGCCGGCAGGGGCCCGGGAGCTCCCCACAGGGCTGGCGAGGCGTGCCCAGGAGCAGGGCTGCCCCTCCCACTGGGGGCTTGCCAGGCCCTTCCCTTTGGTGGCCTCCCCCTTCCCGCGGGCCCTGGGCCCCAGGCTTGCCGGAGGCGGAGGTGAGCTGCTCTGTGAGCTCAGGGGTCTTGGGCCCCGGCCAGCGAGGGGCTGAGCTTCTCCAGCTGTCGCTGTCTGTGATAGGAGCTTCACTCACGTCCAGCTGCACTTTGGCTGGCCTGGGACGTGGCTGAGGCCTGCGGGCGCTGGGACGGGCTGCAGCAGAGACCAGGCGAGTACCAGGCCAGCGTGGCCCCCGCGCGGGGGCATTGCCTGGGCTCCTGCGTGGGACTGCGAGCGGGAGGGGAGAGGCAGCGGCCACGGCAGGCGTGGAGGGTGGGTACGGCTGGCCCCAGGCACAGGGCTGCAGCACAGCTACCTCCAGGGACCCTGCCGCACTGCATGGATAGCGGGGACAGCAGGAGGGGGACAGTGGGGGGGACAGCAGGGAGGGGAAGGGGAGGGGAAGGGGAATGGGAAGGGGAGGGGAAGGGGAAGGGGAAGGGGAAGGGGGACCCTCCCTGCCTGACTCCACCTTCCTTGTGCTAACCAGCAGGAAACTTGAACATGAAAGCTGCCTCCTTGCGGAGCTTTGCATGTGCCCCAACATGCAGGATTGTTACCGTGGGGCCGCTCGCGAGCGCTGGGCACCGTTGGGTGTCGCCGTGGGGCCGTTCGCGAGCGCTGGGCACCGTTGGGTGTCGCCATGGGGCCGCTCGCGGGCGCCGTCGGGTGTCGCCGTGGGGCCGTTCGCGAGCGCTGGGCACCGTTGGGTGTCGCCGTGGGGCCGCTCGAGAGCGCTGGGCGCCGTCGGGTGTCGCCGTGGGGCCGTTCGCGAGCGCTGGGCACCGTTGGGTGTCGCTGTGGGGCCGCTCGCGAGCGCTGGGCGCCGTCGGGTGTCGCCGTGGGGCCGCTCGTGAGCGCTGGGCGCCGTCGGGTGTCGCCGTGGGGCCGCTCGCGAGCGCTGGGCGCCGTCGGGTGTCGCCGTGGGGCCGCTCGCGAGCGCTGGGCGCCGTCGGGTGTCGCCGTGGGGCCGCTCGCGAGCGCTGGGCGCCGTCGGGTGTCGCCGTGGGGCCGCTCGCGAGCGCTGGGCGCCGTCGGGTGTCGCCGTGGGGCCGCTCGCGGGCGCCGTCGGGTGTCGCCGTGAGGCCGCTCGCGAGCGCTGGGCACCGTTGGGTGTCGCCGTGGGGCCGCTCGCGGGCGCTGGGTGGCAGCGCTGGGCGCCGTCGGGTGTCGCCGTGGGGCCGCTCGCGGGCGCCGTCGGGTGTCGCCGTGGGGCCGCTCGCGAGCGCTGGGCGCCGTTGGGTGTCACCGTGGGGCCACTCGCGAGCGCTGGGCGCCGTCGGGTGTCGCCGTGGGGGCCGCTCGCGAGCGCTGGGCGCCGTTGGGTGTCGCCGTAGGGCTGCTCGCGGGCGCTGGGCGCCGTCCAGTGTCGCTGTGGGGCCGCTCGCGGGCGCTGTGCGCCGTCGGGTGTCGCCGTGGGGCTGTTCGCGAGTTCTGGGCAGCGTCAGGTGTCGCCGTGGGGCCGCTCGCGGGCGCTGGCCGGCGTCGGGTGTCGCCGTGGGGCCGCTCGCGGGCGCTGGGCGCCGTCCGGTGTCGCCGTGGGGCTCTTCGCGAGTGCTGGGCAGCATCGGGTGTCGCCGTGGGGCCGCTCGCGGGCGCTGGGCAGCGTCGGGTGTCGCCGTGGGGCCGCTCGCGGGCGCTGGGCAGCGTCGGGTGTCGCCGTGGGGCCGCTCGCGGGCGCTGGGCAGCGTCGGGTGTCGCCGTGGGGCCGCTCGCGGGCGCTGGGCGGCGGTGGGTGTCGCCGTGGGGCCGCTCGCGGGCGCTGGGCAGCGTCGGGTGTCGCCGTGGGGCCGCTCGCGGGCTCTGGGCGGCGGTGGGTTGTGAGACGTAGGTGGGGGGGGCTGAACACTCCTGTAGCCCTGAGTCCACTCTGTGGGGCAGTCACTGGTGGCTGCGTGGGCTGTGGGTGACCCCTACTGGCCGGTGTCTGTAAGCGCTGCCCAAGGGGAGTCTCACCTGGCCGGGGAGGGGGATTAGAGAGGAAGGGGGGTGCTCCCTGGGGGGATGGGTGTTCTGTGGCTTTGAGAAGGGGCAGTTGGAGTGTGGGGGAGCATGGAGGAAGCAGACGAAAACCAGTCTGGGGGGCTCAGGGGCCTGTGAACCCCTCCCCCAAGGGCGCTAGGGCTGTCGGCCTGTCCTAGGCCTGCATCGAGCCTACGCTGGGCTGGATCTCGGAGCAGCCCAGCCAGGACACAGAGCAGCTGGATTCTGCTCCAGGCTTCCTGCCAGGAGCCAGCTCAGCCCCAGCGTGGCTCCTCCCGGCTCCTGTCCTGCTGGGGGGCTGCTGAGGGTTGGGGGGGCTGGGGGCCCCCAGCTCCCCACACCCAGGGCACTGCACTGCAGCGAGCTGCCTTGCTGGGAGGCCGGCGCCGGGCCCGGTGAGCCTCTCCCCTGGGGCGCTGGGCCCGCCGTGCCAGGGCACTCAGGGCCGGCTCTTCTTCCCGCAGTTCATGGACCTGTGGCGTGTGCCCGCCAGACGAGAGCGGGGCTGGTACTTAGCGCTCATGGCCCCCAATGCCAAGGGCCCCAGTTATGCTTGGCTGGACCCCTCCAGGCTGTACTGCCACTGGCAGGTATGCCCCCCGGCCGGAAGGATTCTGGGCCCATGGGCGTCCCTTGGGGGGGATCCAGCGTGAGGAGAGCCTGGAGGGCACCCTGCCCTAGCTGAGCCCCACGGCGATTGCTGCACGTGTGGGCAGGCCTGCCGTGGCACCAGTGTCCCACGGGCCAGTGAGGGAGGAGGACACCGGCAGTCCTGGGAGCCGGCTGCCCCGAGCAGAAGCGAAGGGGCCGCCGGAGCCCAGCGCCACGGCCTGGCCCGGACGCTGCCACATGCTGGCAAGGGGAGCAGAGGCCTCAGGGCCGTGGCGAGGGCATGGCAGGGCCCTGTCCAGCTGCCCTGGCTTGGGGGAGTGACGCCTGAGCAGGGCTCTGCTCCGGCCGGGGGCAGCAGTCACCAGGCTGGGCCTCTCCCCAGGGCCTGCAGGACTGCATCGCCGACCTGCTCCAGCCCTTCCACCACGACGCCATCGACCTCGTCGCTGGAATCGACGCCATGGGCTTCATCCTAGGTACCCGCCGCCCTGGGGGTGAGCTGGGGCGCGGGGACACGGGGCTGGGCTCTGGCTGACTGGCTGACTGCCCCCCGGCCTGAGCCCAGCCGCCCAGGGTGTGGGGCCGCTCACGCCTCTGCCTGCCCTCGCGCCAGGCGCCGCCATCGCCAACACCCTGCAGAAGGGCTTCCTGGCCATCCGCAAAGCCGGGCACCTGTGCGTGGAGACCCGCTCGCAGCCCTACACCGACTACTCCGCCCGCCGCAAGCTCATGGAGATGAGGACAGACGCCATCCAGCCAGGTGAGGGGCCCGGCTCGCCGCCCCTGCCCCCCCTGGAGCTTCCCTCAGCACGGGCCTGGCTCAGTGCCCCCCATTGTCCCCCGCCCACCCCCCCTGGAGCTTCCCTCAGCACGGGCCTGGCTCAGTGCCCCCCCATTGTCCCCCGCCCACCCCCCTGGAGCTTCCCTCAGCACGGGCCTGGCTCAGTGCCCCCCCATTGTCCCCCGCCCACCCCCCCGGAGCTTCCCTCAGCACGGGCCTGGCTCAGTGCCCCCCCATTGTCCCCCGCCCACCCCCCCTGGAGCTTCCCTCAGCACGGGCCTGGCTCAGTGCCCCCCCATTGTCCCCCGCCCACCCCCCTGGAGCTTCCCTCAGCACGGGCCTGGCTCAGTGCCCCCCCATTGTCCCCCGCCCACCCCCCCTGGAGCTTCCCTCAGCACGGGCCTGGCTCAGTGCCCCCCATTGTCCCCCGCCCACCCCCCCTGGAGCTTCCCTCAGCACGGGCCTGGCTCAGTGCCCCCCCATTGTCCCCCGCCCACCCCCCTGGAGCTTCCCTCAGCACGGGCCTGGCTCAGTGCCCCCCCATTGTCCCCCGCCCACCCCCCCGGAGCTTCCCTGAGCACGGGCCTGGCTCAGTGCCCCCCCCCATTGTCCCCCGCCTACGCCCCCTGGAGCTTCCCTAAGCACGGGCCTGGCTCAGTGCCCCCCCCATTGTCCCCCGCCCACCCCCCCGGAGCTTCCCTCAGCACGGGCCTGGCTCAGTGCCCCCCCATTGTCCCCCGCCCACCCCCCCGGAGCTTCCCTCAGCACGGGCCTGGCTCAGTGCCCCCCCATTGTCCCCCGCCCACCCCCCCGGAGCTTCCCTAAGCACGGGCCTGGCTCAGTGCCCCCCATTGTCCCCCGCCCACCCCCCTGGAGCTTCCCTCAGCACGGGCCTGGCTCAGTGCCCCCCCATTGTCCCCCGCCCACCCCCCTGGAGCTTCCCTCAGCACGGGCCTGGCTCAGTGCCCCCCATTGTCCCCCGCCCACCCCCCCGGAGCTTCCCTAAGCACGGGCCTGGCTCAGTGCCCCCCCATTGTCCCCCGCCCACCCCCCCTGGAGCTTCCCTCAGCACGGGCCTGGCTCAGTGCCCCCCATTGTCCCCCGCCCACCCCCCCTGGAGCTTCCCTCAGCACGGGCCTGGCTCAGTGCCCCCCCATTGTCCCCCGCCCACCCCCCTGGAGCTTCCCTCAGCACGGGCCTGGCTCAGTGCCCCCCCATTATCCCCCGCCCACCCCCCCGGAGCTTCCCTGAGCACGGGCCTGGCTCAGTGCCCCCCCATTGTCCCCCGCCCACCCCCCCGGAGCTTCCCTAAGCACGGGCCTGGCTCAGTGCCCCCCCATTGTCCCCCGCCCACCCCCCCGGAGCTTCCCTGAGCACGGGCCTGGCTCAGTGCCCCCCCATCGTCCCCCGCCCACCCCCCCGGAGCTTCCCTGAGCACGGGCCTGGCTCAGTGCCCCCCCATTGTCCCCCGCCCACCCCCCCGGAGCTTCCCTGAGCACGGGCCTGGCTCAGTGCCCCCCCATTGTCCCCCGCCCACCCCCCCGGAGCTTCCCTCAGCACGGGCCTGGCTCAGTGCCCCCCCATTGTCCCCCGCCCACCCCCCCGGAGCTTCCCTCAGCACGGGCCTGGCTCAGTGCCCCCCATTGTCCCCCTCCCACCCCCCCGGAGCTTCCCTAAGCATGGGCCTGGCTCAGTGCCCCCCCATTGTCCCCCGCCCACCCCCCCTGGAGCTTCCCTCAGCACGGGCCTGGCTCAGTGCCCCCCCATTGTCCCCCGCCCACCCCCCCTGGAGCTTCCCTCAGCACGGGCCTGGCTCAGTGCCCCCCATTGTCCCCCGCCCACCCCCCCTGGAGCTTCCCTCAGCACGGGCCTGGCTCAGTGCCCCCCCCCATTGTCCCCCGCCTACCCCCCCCCCCCCCCCCCCCCCCCCCCCCCCCTGGAGCTTCCCTAAGCACGGGCCTGGCTCAGTGCCCCCCCATTGTCCCCCGCCCACCCCCCCGGAGCTTCCCTCAGCACGGGCCTGGCTCAGTGCCCCCCCCATTGTCCCCCGCCCACCCCCCCGGAGCTTCCCTCAGCACGGGCCTGGCTCAGTGCCCCCCCATTGTCCCCCGCCCACCCCCCCGGAGCTTCCCTAAGCAGGGGCCTGGCTCAGTGCCCCCCATTGTCCCCCGCCCACCCCCCTGGAGCTTCCCTCAGCACGGGCCTGGCTCAGTGCCCCCCCATTGTCCCCCGCCCACCCCCCCGGAGCTTCCCTCAGCACGGGCCTGGCTCAGTGCCCCCCATTGTCCCCCGCCCACCCCCCCGGAGCTTCCCTAAGCACGGGCCTGGCTCAGTGCCCCCCCATTGTCCCCCGCCCACCCCCCCTGGAGCTTCCCTCAGCACGGGCCTGGCTCAGTGCCCCCCATTGTCCCCCGCCCACCCCCCTGGAGCTTCCCTCAGCACGGGCCTGGCTCAGTGCCCCCCCATTGTCCCCCGCCCACCCCCCTGGAGCTTCCCTCAGCACGGGCCTGGCTCAGTGCCCCCCCATTGTCCCCCGCCCACCCCCCCCGGAGCTTCCCTAAGCACGGCCCCAGCAGCCTGGGTACCCCGTACCAGAGCTCCCAGCAGCGCCCCGCCCCCCACGGGCACCGTTACAGCAGCGCCCTGCCCCCCACGGGCACCGTTACAGCAGCGCCCCGCCCCCCACGGGCACCGTTACAGCAGCGCCCCGCCCTCCCATGGTCCCCCCGCCCCTCCCATGGACACCATTTCAGCAGCGTGCCCGAGCAGCACCAGGCAGGAACGGCACGAGGGCGCCAGCGGGGCTGGGGAGATGCCCCCTAATGGAGCCCTCGCCCCCCAGGTCTGCGTGTCCTGCTGGTGGATCAGTGGGTGGAGACGGGGGGCACCATGCGCGCTGCCGTCCAGCTGGTGGAGCAGCAGGGGGGCGTGGTTGCAGGTAGGTGCAGCGTGGGGGGCAGGGGCGCGGGGGTCTCTGTGGGGCTGCCTGGAGCCAGCCCCCGGGGCAAGGCCACCGCTGGCCGTGGGCAGCAGCGCGGGACGTCCCCTGCCCGGAATCCCCTTCTTTGGTTACCAGACTCTTGGGGGTAGCCCCCCCCCCAGGCCCGGGGCTGCTTCAGGGCGTCTGGCACCTCCCGGCTGGCGAGGGACCCCCCCAAGGCTCCCCGGGACACTCCCAGGCTGGCCCTGCTGCCCCCCATGAGCAGGTGGGACAGGAGGCCCCATTGTCAGCGGGGGCCAGGGGGCTCCAGGAGTGGTGCGGAGGCCATTCACCCGGCAGGCTCCAGCCCTGGGAGGAGAGCTCCGTTGGCGGAGGGTTTGCCAGGCAGGAGGGGCTCCGCTGAACCGGGCCCTGGGCGTCGGAAGGAGCAGCCAGCAGCAGCCCCCGAGCACAGGAATTGCCCCCTTTGCCACTTGGGGAAACTGAGGTAGTGATGCAAAGCCTAGCACCATGTAGCCCTGAATGGGTGGGTGCCGTGTTGTCCTGAACTTGGGGGGGGGTGGGCAGGTGCTGCCTCGTGCCGTGTTACCCTGAATGGGGGGGGGGAAGCGGCCTCGTGCCGTGTTGCCCTGAATGGGGGGGGGGAGCGGCCTCGTGCCTTGTTACCCTGAATGGGGGGGGGAGCGGCCTCGTGCCGTGTTACCCTGAATGGGGGGAGCGGCCTCGTGCCGTGTTGCCCTGAATGGGGGGGGGGGGAGCGGCCTCGTGCCTTGTTACCCTGAATGGGGGGAGCGGCCTCGTGCCGTGTTGCCCTGAATGGGGGGGGGAGCTGCCTCATGCCATGTTGCCCTGAACGGGGGGGGGGGGGAGGCGGGTGCTGCCTCGTGCCATGTTACCCTGAATGGGGGGAGCGGCCTCGTGCCGTGTTGCCCTGAATGAGGGGGGGGAGCGGCCTCGTGCCGTGTTGCCCTGAATGGGGGGGGGAGCGGCCTCGTGCCGTGTTGCCCTGAATGAGGGGGGGGAGCGGCCTCGTGCCGTGTTGCCCTGAATGAGGGGGGGAGCGGCCTCGTGCCGTGTTGCCCTGAATGGGGGGGGGAGCGGCCTCGTGCCGTGTTGCCCTGAATGGGGGGGGGAGCGGCCTCGTGCCGTGTTGCCCCTCGGCAGAATATCAGCTTTGCTGGGGCAGGATCCGGCCTGTGCCCCCATAATGCCCGGCGTGGGGGTCCCTGGGCGAGGGCGCAGGCTGTCCGTGAGCCCCGCTCTGCTCTGTGTCCCCAGGTGTGGCAGCCGTCTGCATCGAGGACAGCGAGGGCGGCCGGTGGCTGCAGGAGCATTACAAGTGTTCGCACTGCGTCCCCCACCACCTGATGCCCCAGTTCAACAGCCACTGGCTGGAGTCCTTCCAGGACGCGGGGACCTCGCCCGGCCAGGCATAGCGCCACCTCCGGCCTGCCACCGCACCTCGGACCACGGCCCCTGGGGCTGACCAGCCCCTGCCCCCCAGCAGTGTTCCCTCGCAGAGGGTCAGCCTCCCCCGGCCGCTCACTCAGCACAGCTGCCCCACAGTGCCCTCCGCACGGCTGCCTCCCGCGTGCAAATCCAGCGCCCTGCCTGCAAGCCTGCGCCAGCCTCCCCCGATCTGCCTCGGCCAAAGCGCTGGCTGCCGGCCCCCGCTGCCGACGCCCCCCAGCCGCTGCCGTGGGCCTGGGGATGCCCTCCAGTGCCACCCTGGGGCGCCCTGTGTCCAGCCCACGCCGCTGCACCTTGCCTTGCCTTGGAAAGCGTAGAAAATCGGGTTTATTACATAGCCTCAGAGCCGGGAGGCCTCTCCCCCTGCCAATTACACACTGATTTGCATAGTGAACGAGCTTGGGAGGTCTCTTCCCTCTGGCTGCAGGCAGCAGGGTCTCTGGGGCAGCGGGAGGGGGCACGTCGCAGCCTGCAGCTCCTGCTTCACAGCTGGCGTTCGGGGGCTCCGCAGCGGCCGAGTCGCCCCATTAGCCCAGGGGGCGGAGCACAGGGACCCGGCTCTGCCCCAGCCCGCAGGGAACAGCCGGGTGTCTCCGTCGCCCCGAGGCGGGTCCGGGCAGGGAGCGGGGCAGGCCTGGCACCCAGCCGGTCTGGCTGAGCCGTGGTGCGGAGCCGTCTGGGACCTGCCCGCGGAAATGGCAGCAGCTCTTTGGTAGCGCAGGGGTCGGTGCACGTGGCGGGGCGGGCGGGGCCGGCCTCCCCTAGCGGCAGCACTTGGCTTTGCTCCTCTGTGCCGGCAGGTACAGGTCGCTCTCCTTGCCCTGGAGCTCTGGGAAAGCAGCAACGTGCCGGGATGGCCAGCGAGCCCAGCCACTCAGCAGCCCAGAGCCCTTGGCCCGCGGGCACCGGGGGAGCTGGCTGTGACTCTCAGCTCAGCGCCCAGGGAGGAGCCACCGCAGAGAGCCCAGGGCTGCTCTCGGCCCCACGGGCCCCCTGGGGTTGGGCAGGGTGGGGCGGAAGCCTGCCCCTCCCCTGCTCCATGGTCCCCCAGCCCGGCGCTCCCCCCGCCCGTGGGGCCGATCCCAGCACCCTCGCGGCCCCAGTACTCACGCACGACGTCCCCGATCTTCCTGGCGCTGCTCTTCTCCAGCTCGGCCAGCACGCTGCTCTCGAACGTCAGCGAGGCCACGCGGAAGAAAAACTCCCGCACGTTCTCGCCTGCCCGGGGAGAGGACGCTGAGGCCGGGATGGGCCGGGCGCTGGGGCACACGCGGGGCGCACGGGCTGCGGCGTGGCCCTGCCTGCCCGAGGAGCGACATGCCTGGGGCGATGCCACGGTGGGGCAGAGGGCTGAGGGGGGTTGAGGTGTGGCCTGGGCAGCGGTGGGGCGGGGGGGGGGGTCAGACCCCAGTGATGCCAGCAGGGAATCTGGGGCGAAGCGTCAGCCCTGGGGGTTAGAGAGGCAGCAGCCAGGGGCCCGTCTCCCCGCTGGCCCCACCAGCCAGGCAGGGGCACTCACCGGTGAGCGAGGACACGGCCCAGTACTCCGCCTGCATCTCCCTGGCCACCTGGAGGGCGTCTCTCTCGATGAGGCTGTACCGCGCCGGCAGCTGCGGGGAGACGGGGGTCACCGCGGGAGCCCAGGGGCCGCCCTGGCGGGACAGACGGGGGGCCGGCAGCTCCAGGGCAGAGAAGGACCCCAGGGCTCTGTCCGGGGAGTCGGCTGCACCAAGCTCCCCCGGGCCGTGGGTTGGCCCCAGGCTGTCCCCAGCGAGCGCCACTGGGCTGGGAGGGGCCGGGGCGGGGGCCCCCACTCACACTCAGATCCTTCTTCGAGCCCACCAAGAAGAGGATCACGTTGGAGGGGTCGTTCTCCTTCAGGGCGTCGGCCAGCCACTGCCTGCCGGGCGAGAGCGGCCCTTAGCCGGGGAGGCAGGCAGGGCCCTGGGCCCGAGACGGCAGCAAACGGCCCCCTGGCGCAGCTTCGCCCCTGGGCCTGCACCCCACCCCCACGCCTTGACTTCCCGCCTGGGCTCCCTGGGCCTTGAATAACTCACCACGGGCCGAAGATGCTGGGCCTCCCCATCCCCTCCGGCCTCCCCCCATCCCCTCCGGGCCTCCCCCCATCCCCCCGGGCCTCCCCATCCCCCCCCCGGGCCTCCCCCCCATCCCCCCCGGGCCCTCCCCATCCCCCCGGGCCTCCCCATCCCCCCCGGGCCTCCCCCCATCCCCTCCGGCCTCCCCATCCCCCCCCGGGCCTCCCCCATCCCCTCCGGGCCTCCCCCCATCCCCTCCGGCCTCCCCATCCCCCCGGGCCTCCCCCCATCCCCTCCTGGGCCTCCCCATCCCCCCCGGGCCTCCCCATCCCCTCCGGGCCTCCCCCCATCCCCTCCGGCCTCCCCATCCCCCCGGGCCTCCCCCCATCCCCCCCGGGCCTCCCCATCCCCTCCGGCCTCCCCATCCCCCCCCGGGCCTCCCCATCCCCCCCGGGCCTCCCCCAATCCCCTCCGGGCCTCCCCCCATCCCCTCCGGCCTCCCCATCCCCCCCCCGGGCCTCCCCATCCCCCCGGGCCTCCCCCCATCCCCTCCGGGCCTCCCCTTCCCCCCGGGCCTCCCCATCCCCCCCCGGGCCTCCCCCCATCCCCTCCGGGCCTCCCCACCCCCCGGGCCTCCCCCCATCCCCTCCGGGCCTCCCCACCCCTCGGGGCCTCCCCCCATCCCCCCGGGCCTCCCCCCATCCCCTCCGGGCCTCCCCTTCCCCCCGGGCCTCCCCATCCCCCCCGGGCCTCCCCCCATCCCCTCCGGGCCTCCCCACCCCCCGGGCCTCCCCCCATCCCCTCCGGGCCTCCCCACCCCTCGGGCCTCCCCCCATCCCCCCGGGCCTCCCCCCATCCCCTCCGGGCCTCCCCACCCCTCGGGCCTCCCCATCCCCCCGGGCCTCCCCCCATCCCCTCCGGGCCTCCCCTTCCCCCCGGGCCTCCCCATCCCCCCCAGGCCTCCCCCCATCCCCTCCGGGCCTCCCCACCCCTCGGGGCCTCCCCCCATCCCCCGGGCCTCCCCCCATCCCCTCCGGGCCTCCCCACCCCTCGGGGCTTCCCCACACCCCCCGGGCCTCCCCATCCCCCACCGGGCCTCCCCCCATCCCTCCCGGGCCTCCCCATCCCCCCAACCTCCCCATCCCCTCCTGGGCCTCCCCATCTCCCTGGGCCTCCCCACCCCCCGGCAGAGCTCTAGGAACGCCCCCTTGTCAGAGTCAGTTCCACACACTGCTCCCCACCTGGCCCCTGGGCTCTGCCGGTGGCACCCTCCCTACCCCCGGCATCGGCCCAGCCCCGCCTGCCTGCTGTCGTGGTGCCCCCCAGCAGTCCCCTGGCCCGCGGCGGCGTGGCCGTACCTGGTGTGTGCGAGCGATGCCACGTCGTTCACATCGAACACAATCACAATGGCTGGGGAGAGAACAAGATGAGGTGAGAGACGGGAGGTGGCAGGACCACGGGGGTGCTATGGCGGGGACGCTGGTGGGGCTGGGGGGTGTTACCGGGGGACGCTGGCGGGATCTGGGGGGATGTTACCGGGGGACGCTGGAGGGGCTGGGGGGTGTTACCGGGGGACGCTGGCGGGATCTGGGGGGGTGTTACCGGGGGACGCTGGCGGGGTCTGGGGGGTGTTACCGGGGGACGTTGGCGGGGTCTGGGGGGTGTTACCAAGGGGACTCTGGCGGGGTCTGGGGGGGTGTTACCGGGGGGACTCTGGCGGGGTCTGGGGGGGTGTTACCGGGGGACGCCGGCGGGGTCTGGGGGGGGTGTTACCGGGGGACGCTGGCGGGGTCTGGGGGGGTGTTACCGGGGGACGTTGGCGGGGTCTGGGGGGTGTTACCGGGGGACGCTGGTGGGGTCTGGGGGGTGTTACCATGGGGACGCCGGCAGGACGGGTGGGGTGTTACCGGGGGACGCTGGCGGGGTCTGGGGGGTGTTACCGGGGGACGCTGGCGGGGTCTGGGGGGTGTTACCGTGGGGACGCTGGCGGGGTCTGGGGGGGTGTTACCGGGGGACGTTGGCGGGGTCTGGGGGGGTGTTACCGGGGGACGCTGGGGGGTGTTACCGGGGGACGCTGGCGGGGTCTGGGGGGTGTTACCGTGGGGACGCTGGCGGGATCTGGGGGGGTGTTACCGGGGGACGTTGGCGGAGTCTGGGGGGGTGTTACCGGGGGACGCTGGGGGGTGTTACCGGGGGACGCTGGCGGGGTCTGGGGGGTGTTACCGTGGGGACGCTGGTGGGGGTCTGGGGGGTGTTACCGGGGGACGCTGGCGGGGTCTGGGGGGGTGTTACTGGGGGACGTTGGCGGGGTCTGGGGGGTGTTACCGTGGGGACGCTGGCGGGGTCTGGGGGTGTGTTACCGGGGGACACTGGCGGGGTCTGGGGGGTGTTACCGTGGGGACGCTGGTGGGGGTCTGGGAGGTGTTACCGTGGGGACGCTGGCGGGGTCTGGGAGGTGTTACCGTGGGGACGCTGGCGGGGTCTGGGGGGGTGTTACCGGGGGACGCTGGCGGGGTCTGGGGGGGTGTTACCGGGGGACGCTGGCGGGGTCTGGGGGGGTGTTACCGTGGGGACGCTGGCGGGGTCTGGGGGGGGTGTTACCGGGGGACGCTGGCGGGGTCTGGGGGGGTGTTACCGGGGGACGTTGGCGGGGTCTGGGGGGTGTTACCGGGGGACGCTGGCGGGGTCTGGGGGGGTGTTACCGTGGGGACGTTGGCGGGGTCTGGGGGGGGTGTTACCGGGGGACGTTGGCGGGGTCTGGGGGGTGTTACCGGGGGACGCCGGCGGGGTCTGGGGGGGTGTTACCGGGGGACGCTGGTGGGGTCTGGGGGTGTTACCGGGGGACGCCGGCGGGGTCTGGGGGGTGTTACTGTGGGGACGCCAGCGGGGCGCTGGGCGTTGCAACAGGCCACAGCGTAGGGGCAGGGTACAAGCCCCTGGCTCTCAGCCTCCTGGGCCTGGCCTCACCTTGGGCTCCACGGTAGTAGGTGGACGCGATGCACTTGAATCGCTCCTGGCCAGCTGTGTCCCACCTGGGGGGAGCGGGCAGTGCGTTAGGGGGAGGGCAGCGCACTGGAAGGAGAGTGGGAGGGGGCAGCGTGTTAGCGGGGGGAGGGGGCAGTGCGTTAGGGGGGAGGGGGCAGCGTGTTAGCGGGGGGAGGGGGCAGTGCGTTAGGGGGCGGCAGCGCACTGGCAGGAGAGTGGGAGGGGGCAGCGTGTTAGCAGGCGGTAGAGGGCAGTGCGCTGGTGGGAGAGGGAGCGCAGCGCGGTAGAGGGTGGGGAGGGCACAGTGCTCTAGCGGGGGAGGGGCAGCGGGTAGAGGGGGAGGGGCAGCACTCTAGCGGGGGAGGGGCAGCGTGGTAGAGGGTGGGGAGGGCGCAGTGCAGTCTAGCGGGGGAGGACCAGTGGGGGAGGGGGAGGGGCAGCGGGTAGAGGGGGAGGGCAGCGCTCTAGCAGGGGAGGGGCAGCACGGTAGAGGGTAGGGAGGGCACAGCAGTCTAGCGGGGGAGGGGCAGCAGGTACAGGGGGAGAGGCAGTGGGGGAGGGCAGCACTCTAGCGGGGGAGGGGCAGCGCGGATGAGGGTGGGGAGGGTGCAGCGCTCTAGCGGGGGAGGGGCAGCGCGGATGAGGGTGGGGAGGGCGCGGCGCTCTAGCGGGGGAGGGGCAGCGCGGATGAGGGTGGGGAGGGCGCGGCGCTCCAGAGGGGGAGGGGCAGCGCGGATGAGGGTGGGGAGGGCGCGGCGCTCTAGCGGGGGAGGGGCAGCGCGGATGAGGGTGGGGAGGGCGCGGTGCTCCAGCGGGGGAGGGGCAGCGCGGATGAGGGTGGGGAGGGCGCGGCGCTCCAGCGGGGGTGGGGCAGCGCTCCAGAGGGTGGGGAGGGCGCGGCGCTCCAGCGGGGGTGGGGCAGCGCTCCAGAGGGAGGGGGAGGGCGCGGCGCTCCAGAGGGGGAGGGGCAGCGCGGATGAGGGTGGGGAGGGCACGGCGCTCCAGAGGGGGAGGGGCAGCGTGGATGAGGGTGGGGAGGGCGCGGCGCTCCAGCGGGGGAGGGGCAGCGCGGATGAGGGTGGGGAGGGCGCGGCGCTCCAGCGGGGGAGGGGCAGCGCGGATGAGGGTGGGGAGGGCGCGGCACTCCAGCGGGGGAGGGGCAGCGCGGATGAGGGTGGGGAGGGCGCGGCGCTCCAGCGGGGGAGGGGCAGCGCGGATGAGGGTGGGGAGGGCGTGGCGCTCCAGCGGGGGAGGGGCAGCGCGGATGGGGGTGGGGAGGGCGCGGCGCTCTAGCGGGGGAGGGGCAGCGCGGATGAGGGTGGGGAGGGCGCGGCGCTCCAGCGGGGGAGGGGCAGCGCGGATGGGGGTGGGGAGGGCGCGGCGCTCCAGCGGGGGAGGGGCAGCGCGGATGGGGGTGGGGAGGGGCAGGGGTCCAGCGGGGGGCGGGAGGCCGGGCACCTGGGAGGGGCCGGGGACTCACAGCTGCAGGCTGAAGGGGACGCCCAGCACCTCGAAACGCTCCATCTCGAAGTCCACCCCGATGGTCGCCTTGTAGTTCTTGTCGAACGTGTCCTTGCAGAACCTGCGAGGGGGGCGGGTCACCGAGCAGCCCCCCCGACAGGCCAGGCCCTGGGGCTCGAGCCAGGGAGCCCCCTCGGGGGGGGCAGTGGACACAAAGAAGCGGGGGGCCCACGGGGGTCTCCCGGGACGCTGACGCGCCCAGCGCCCGCCCCGCCCCCGCTCCGGCGCTCAGCCTGGCCAGGGGACACCCCACCGCCAGCCGGGAACGGCCTTGGGCACGAGGCGACTCCCCGTAGCCCCTTGGCCCACGTCTCCTGGCCCAGGCTGCTCCTGCCCCCCAGCCCCTCCTGGGCCCGGCAGCGCAGCCCCCAGCCGGCTCCACCCACCTGTTGATCAGGCAGGTCTTGCCCACTGACAGGTCTCCCACCACGATGATCTTGGAAATCTTAAACCTGGCGGAGAGAGCCGGGCACATGAGCTGTTCGCCCGTCCCACCCCGCCAGGGCCCGCAGCATCCCCTGCCTGGGGCTCACGGGCCCTGCTCCGGCTCCTTTCCGCACCCGTGTGCGGAATAAACGTCTCACCCAGCGGGCGTGCGCAAGGTGCACCACCCGCAGGAAGGCGTGCCGCGGCCCCGGGCAGCTGTGGGCGCCCCACTAATCAGCCAGTGATTAATTGCCGGCGCGGCCGTCTCCTGGTAACCTCGGACACCCAGGCAGGCTCCATCTGCTCAGGGACTCTGGGAGCGACCCGCCCTGCACTGCTGGCAACTACAGACCCCTGCGCAACCGGAATCTCCTCCCCTCTCCCCAGGCACCTCACCCGCCCCAGGCCCTGCCCCCAGGCACCTCACCCGCCCCAGGGCCCTGCCCCCAGGCACCGCACCCGCCCCAGGGCCCTGCCCCCAGGCACCTCACCCGCCCAGGGCTCTGCCCCCAGGCACCTCACCCGCCCAGGGCTCTGCCCCCAGGCACCTCACCCGCCCCAGGCCCTGCCCCCAGGCACCTCACCCGCCCAGGGCTCTGCCCCATGGCACCTGCACCCCTCACGGCCCTGCCCCCAGGCACCTCACCCGCCCCAGGGCCCTGCCCCCAGGCACCTCACCCGCCCAGGGCCCTGCCCCCAGGCACCTCACCCGCCCAGGGCTCTGCCCCCAGGCACCTCACCCGCCCAGGGCTCTGCCCCCAGGCACCTCACCCGCCCCAGGGCCCTGCCCCCAGGCACCTCACCCGCCCAGGGCTCTGCCCCCAGGCACCTCACCCGCCCAGGGCTCTGCCCCATGGCACCTGCACCCTTCACGGCCCTGCCCCCAGGCACCTCACCCGCCCAGGGCTCTGCCCCATGGCACCTGCACCCCTCACGGCCCTGCCCCCAGGCACCTCACCCGCCCCAGGGCTCTGCCCCCAGGCACCTCACCCGCCCCAGGGCTCTGCCCCCAGGCACCTCACCCGCCCAGGGCTCTGCCCCATGGCACCTGCACCCCTCACGGCCCTGCCCCCAGGCACCTCACCCGCCCCAGGGCCCTGCCCCCAGGCACCTCACCCGCCCCAGGCCCTGCCCCCAGGCACCTCACCCGCCCAGGGCTCTGCCCCCAGGCACCTCACCCGCCCAGGGCTCTGCCCCATGGCACCTGCACCCCTCACGGCCCTGCCCCCAGGCACCTCACCCGCCCCAGGGCTCTGCCCCCAGGCACCTCACCCGCCCCAGGGCTCTGCCCCCAGGCACCTCACCCGCCCAGGGCCCTGCCCCCAGGCACCTCACCCGCCCAGGGCTCTGCCCCCAGGCACCTCACCCGCCCCAGGGCCCTGCCCCCAGGCACCTCACCCGCCCAGGGCTCTGCCCCCAGGCACCTGCACCCCCCAGGCACCTGCACCCCCCACGGCTCTGCCCCCAGGCACCTCACCCCCCATGGCTCTGCCCCCAGGCACCTCACCCCCCACGGCCCTGCCCCCAGGCACCTGCACCCGCCCTACGGCTCTGCCCCCGGGCACCTGCACCCCCCACGGCCCTGCCCCCAGGCACCTCACCCCCTACGGCCCTGCCCCCAGGCACCTCACCCGCCCCAGGGCTCTGCCCCCAGGCACACTGCACCGGTCCCACGGCTCTGCCCCCAGGCACCTGCACCCGCTGCTCTGTCTCTCCAGCCCCTGCCAGTGCAGGCTGTGCCCTTTGTAAAGGCCTTTTGGGAGCCTCAGGGCCAAGCGCTGGGACGAGCAGTGGCAGAGTCACCCCAGTCGCGGGGGCCCAGCCCTGCAATGCTGGGGGGCTGGCGGGGCGATTCGCCCTCCAGATCAGGCCAGGGGCCA
Organism: Pelodiscus sinensis; assembly: GCF_052426305.1. Classification (NCBI taxonomy): domain Eukaryota; kingdom Metazoa; phylum Chordata; order Testudines; family Trionychidae; genus Pelodiscus; species Pelodiscus sinensis. The sequence goes on along the minus strand of NC_143072.1, from coordinate 26,818,697 downwards.
GGGCTTCTCACCGCTGTGCTGAGCCGCAGCCCGGAGCCCCCGAGTCCCTTGGGGCAGCACGTCCAGATTCCACCATCCCTGGGGGTGGCTCTGCTCTGGGCCCAGCTGCCCCCTGCCTCCTGCTGGGAACCCACCTCCCTGCACCCTCCCGGCAGCAGCCGTGAGCCGCCAGGCCCGAGCTGAGCCTCTGTGAGAGCCAGCGGGCGGCAGGGCTGCCTGCAGCCCCCAGGGCCCCTGCTCCGGCTCCAGGCAGATCTCGGGCCAGAGCTCGTCTGCCCTGGGAACCTGGCCCAGCTGAGAGGCGCCTTCCAGAGGCACTGGGGCCCCGGAACAAGGCAGGATCCCACCTCCTCCCCTGCCCACCTGCATTCCTGCAATGGGCGTCAGCTCCCGCCATGCTCCGGCATGCAGGGCTCTTCCAGAGACATGGCTGGGTGCACCCCAGGGTGCAGTTCTGTGTGCCCCACGCCCAGCCCGGCTCAGCCCCCTGCCCTGCCTGGCTTGGCTCAGCCCCCTGCCCCACGCCCAGCCTGGCTCAGCCCCCTGCCCCACGCCCAGCCTGGCTCAGCCCCCTGCCCAGCCCGGCTCAGCCCCCTGCCCTGCCTGGCTTGGCTCAGCCCCCTGCCCCACGCCCAGCCCGGCTCACCCCCTGCCCCACGCCCAGCCCGGCTCACCCCCTGCCCCACGCCCAGCCCGGCTCACCCCCTGCCCCACGCCAAGCCTGGCTCACCCCCTGCCCCACGCCCAGCCCGGCTCACCCCCCTGCCCCACGCCCAGCCCGGCTCACCCCCTGCCCCACGCCCAGCCTGGCTCACCCTCCTGCCCCATGCCCAGCCCGGCTCACCCCACTGTCCCTGTTCGCTGCTCCTGGCAGGCGCTGGTTACTTGGGGATGGAAGCTGGTGCGGGAATGGAGGGCGGCCTCTCTGTGAAAGCACTGGAAGGGAGCAGGCAGCCGGTGAGCGGGCAGTGGCGCCCCAGGAGCCCGGCTGGAGCAGCAGGGGCCCAACAGGGAGCCCAGGGCACACTGCCACTCGGCTTGCGGAGGGACCACACACGCAGCCTTGCTCCAGTCGCAGCCGAGTGCAGCCAAACGCCAGCAGCTCCTCAGTCTGGCTGCCAAGCCAAGCACGGCAGGACAAGCTGGGGAGAATCCGGCCCCCTCCAGCGAGCTTGGGCCCTTCCCGAGCTGACGCTCTTCCTCCCTGGCCCCCCGCAGGTATCGATCCCCCCAGGCCCCTGCAGCCCTGCGTGCCCACCTGCGGCAGGTCGGCGACGACCCGGTCCCTCCGGATGGGGGCCAGCATGCTCATCATGTGGAGCCCGAGCCGGCCGGGGCGCCCAGGCACCCGCACTCGGCCAAGGGTTGAGAGAGGTTTCCTCCCCGTTGCTGGCGGCGCGTCCTGCAGGGAGAGAGCAGGGGGGGGGGAGAGGGGGCTGCACCCTCTGCTCTGCCCAACCAGGCCACCCGCCAGGAGAGCGCCGCACAGTGGAGCAGGGGCAGCTGCCTCTGGCTCCCAGCCTGGAGGGTGGCTGCACCTGGCCCCCCGCGTCGACACAAATGGGCAGCCACTCAGCGCGCCATGAGCTGCTCTGCTCTGTCTGGGGGCCAATGGTCCCTCTCCTTATTACCCCCATGTGCGGAATAAACTGTGTTCTGTGCCCAAGGCATGTGTGACGTGCACCACCAATAGAAGCAGGCTGCTGGCGGTGGGCGCTCTGCCAGCCAGCTGGGCAGCCCCGAATCTCTCCTTGGTGGCTGCCCAGGGGACACTGCTGGGTGCCACACTGGCCTGCTCCAGCCTGCCTGTGCCAGGCTATGGAGACGTCCAGCCGTGGGGAAGGACGTGCCAGAGCCAGGCAGGCGACAGCTGCGCTCCCGTCGTCTCTCGAGCGGCCCCTGGGCTGGAAGGGGGACGAGGCTGCAGCCGCGCAGGGCGCTGGGCACGCGACAGCTCTTCGAAGGGCCCCCTGGCCCAGCCTTACAGCCGGCCGGCACCTGGGGGATCTCACATGGGCCCCCCGTGGGGCAGGGGCCGGGCTGGCCAGACCCATGCCTGCGTGGGGCCCTGTGGCTCCCGGCGGGGTCCCTGGGCCGGCAGGGCGGGTCACTGACCACGCGGCTCGCTGGACAGCCATGGCTATTCCCGGCCCTCGGCCTCCTTGTTTCTCTTGTGGCTGCCCCCTCCCCCCGCCTTACCCCCGATCTGCTGGGGGGCTCTGACCCCGGGCCCCAGCCTCCCCCCAGGCCCTGGCTAGCCCAGCTGGGGAAGGGCCCCAGGCCGGGCACTGCTCCACTGACACCGGGGACCAGGCTCCGGGCAGGGAGGATGCATCTGGCCAGGGGCGGGCTCCTCGCGGGGGGGGTCCAGAGACCCTTCCCCTCCCCCCCCGCACCAGCGGCGCCTTCGGGCTGCGGGCAGACGGGGGGAGGGGCAGGTAACCTGATCCCCGGAAATTCCAGGGGCTGCGCCGGCAGCAGCCGGGCCGGGGAGAGGGGCCGGCGCACGTGGGGCAGAGACACCCCGGCCGGGCAGCCCCCTCCCCCGGCAGCCCCCCTCCCATCCCCCCCGGCCCGGGCAGCCCCTCCCCCCGGCAGCCCCCCCATCCCCCCCGGCCCGGGCAGCCCCTCCCCCCGGCAGCCCCCCTCCCATCCCCCCCGGCCCGGGCAGCCCCCTCCCCCCGGCAGCCCCCCTCCCATCCCCCCCGGCCCGGGCAGCCCCCTCCCCCCGGCAGCTCCCCTCCCATCCCCCCCCCCCGGCCCGGGCAGCCCCCTCCCCTCCGGCAGCCCCCCTCCCATCCCCCCCGGCCCCGGGCAGCCCCCTCCCCCCGGCAGCTCCCCTCCCCTCCGGCAGCCCCCCTCCCATCCCCCCCATCCTTGGCAGCCCCCTCCCCTCCGGCAGCCCCCCTCCCATCCCCCCGGCCCGGGCAGCCCTCCTCCCATCCTGGGCAGCCCCTCTCCCATCCCCCCCCGGCCCGGGCAGCCCCTCCCCCCGGCAGCCCCCCTCCCATCCCCCGGCCCGGGCAGCCCCCCTCCCATCCTGGGCAGCCCCTCTCCCATCCCCCCGGCCCGGGCAGCCCCTCTCCCATCCCCCCCATCCTGGGCAGCCCCCTCCCCTCCGGCAGCCCCCCTCCCATCCCCCCCCGGCCCGGGCAGCCCTCCCTCCCGCCCCCATCCCGGGCAGCCCCCTCTTCCCTCCCCGGCTCTGGCAGCTCCGGGCAGCCCCTCTCCCATCCCCCGCTCCCCCATCCAGGGCAGCCCGGGCAGCCCCCCGCCCCGCCTCGCCCGGGATGCCGGGGAGCGGGGCTGGCTCTCCCCCCCGGGTCCCCACTTGCAGGCTTGTGGCTCCAGCTCGTGTCCCCTCCGCACCTTCCCCGCGGCTCTCCCGCCCCGTCCCGTCCCGGCTCCTTCCCGCGACAGCTGCTTCTGGCTAATGACTCACAGGCCGAGGCTCCGGAGGAGCGGGGGGGGGGTGGGGGCGGGCTGAGCCCCCCGCAGAGCATCCGCCCCCGTGACACCGGGCCCGCCCCGGGGCTCCGGCCGGGCATCCCGGCCCAGCGGCTCCCGCCCCGGAGCGGCCAGCGTGGCCGGGGGCGGCGCGGCACAAGAGGGTAGAGGCGGTGCTGGGGGGAGGCGCCAGGCAGGCCCGGCTGGGCAGCCCTGCACGGGGGGGGGGAGCTGCCCCGGCTGGGGTGGGAAGGCAGGGCCAGTGCTGCTCCCCAGGGGCCACAGCCCCCCGGCCCATGCCGGCCCCCAGCCTCACCCCGGAGCCCCCAGACGGGCATCTGGAAGCTGCCCGGCTTTGGGACCAGCCTGGCACATCTGGCAGCTCCAGAGAGGGTGCTGGGTGCTGGGCGCACCTCACCTTGGCTGGGCCCAGCCTCCACATGGGTGGCAAGGGGGGCAGCTTCACCCTGGCAGCGTTCCACTGGCCTGGCCAAAAAGGGGAGGAAGAGCTCCGATGGAATGGTTGGCTCTGTGCCCCCGGCGGCTCCTGGCCCATGGCCTGGCCTCTCTCCCATCCCTCTGCCGGCAAACCAAGCCCCTCTCCCCTCGCCTCCATCCTACTGCACAGGATGCTTCTGGCACCCGCACTGCTGGCTGTGGGCGTGCCGAGCCCAAGGCCGGAGGAAGGGGCCGGTCTGTTCCTGCGAAGGAGGCATGACAGCGTCCTGTTCAGGCAGGAGCCAGAGTTGAGGGAACGCCAGGGTGGGCCTGATTCTGCCCGGAAATGGGTGACATGATCATTATTGAGTCTTGGTGCAAAATGCTGCTCTCTCCTGGCAGAAGAGGGACAAACCCGAGTCTTGTACTGCACAGTGGCCTCTTGGCGCATAATGGGCCTATCCTGCCTCATAGATGTAAGGGGAAATCCTGCCTCACCAGTCTATTAGAATTCTTGAAGGGTGTGAAAAATATATGGACAAGGGTGAGCCAGTGGATACAGTTTACTTGGACTTTCCAAAAGCCTTAGACCAGGTGCCTCTCAAGCCAAGTGAGCTGTCATGGGATAAGAGGGAAGGGCCTCTCAGAGACTGATAACTGCTTAAAAATGAAACAAAAGCCAGGGCTATACAGCACTTTAAAGACTAACAAGATGGTTTATTAGGTGAGGAGCTTTCGTGGGCCAGACCCACTTCCTCAGATCAATATGTGGAAGAAAATTGGCACGACCATATATACCAAAGTGATACAATCAAAAAAAAGTGAACACACATAAAATTGACGAATCAGGTTTAAGAACAGAGGAGGGAAGGTGAGTGTCTGTGAGGTATTGACATTAGGGGTGATAACTGGGGAAGCGATCTTTGTAATGGGTGAGATAATTAGCATCTTTGTTAAGACCCATACGTAAAGTGTCAACATGGTTAGGCTGGACCTAACCATGCCAGTTACAAGATCAAGAGCACATATTCCTGTTCATCCAGAAATATAATATTTATGCCATCATGTGCCTAAAGTGTCTGTCTGCTATGTACATTGGACAAACTTCTCAGACACTTCACCAAAGAATCAATGAGCATAAAACAGACATCAGGCTCTCTCCCAGAGAGAAAACTGTTGCTTGCCATTTTAACCAGACTGGCCATTCCCTCAATGACCTTAAAACATGCATATTGCTTCAAAGAGATTTTAACTCCAGACTTTCAAAGAGAAGCCTCAGAACTGTCATTCATGCTTACGTTTGACACTGAAATCTGATTCGTCAATTTTATGTGTGTTCATTTTTTTGATTGTATCACTTTGGTATATATGGTTGTGCCAATTTTCTTCCACATATTGATCTGAGGAAGTGGGTCTGGCCCACGAAAGCTCCTCACCTAATAAACCATCTTGTTAGTCTTTCAAGTGCTGCATAGTCCTGTCTTTTGTTTCAGCTAGACCAGACTAACACGGCTACATCTCTGTCGCTGGTTAAAAATGAGAAGCAAAGGGTAGGAATAAACCATCAGTTTTCCCAGTGAAGATAAGTCAATAGGGGATTCCCAAAGGGTCTTACATGGAACCAGTGCCATTCAACATAGTCACAGTAGGTCCAGAAAAGGGGGTGAACAGAGAGGTGCAGAATGCAAAAGTGCTCAAGATCGTTAAGTCCAAAGCTGACTGCAAAGAGTTACTGATGCAGTGTCACAAAACTGTGTGACTGGGCAACAACAGGTGAAATTCATTGTTGATAAGTGTAAAATAAAGACATTGGAAAAGATAATAGCAACTGTTCATAGAAAACAATGGGGGCTACGTTAGCTGTTACTGATTACTTCTACAGCCCTTTCTTGGAGTGATTGTGCGTAGTTCTCCAAAGACCCATCTGCTCAATGTGCACCCGTAGTCCAACGAGTGAACAGCCTAGAGAGGGATCCATGAGAAGACAGAAGATAGCACAGTGCTGCGGTGCAAATCCACGGGCTCTCCACCCCACGAACATTGGCTTCATTTCTGAGCGCTCCTTCTGAAAAAAACAAAGATTCTGTAGAGCTGGAAAAATTACAGGGAAAGGCATAAAAATGATTAGGATATGGAACAGCTTCCATACCAGGAGCAATTTTAAAAAATGGGAATTAATATTCAGCTTGGAAAAAAGACGACCGAGGGGAGATATAGTAGAGATCTAGAAAATCATAAAGGACGTGGAGAACATGAGTAGGGAAATGTTATTTCCCCCTTAAACATGTAACCCAGAGGCACTGAGGCTACTGACAAGGGAGAGTGAAGTCTGCTCGGCAGCCTGAGCTGAGCGCCAGGTGGCTTTCAGCTCCTGTGGTAGAGGCTCTATAAAGATAACACAGAAACCAGGGGTCACACCATGAAATTAATAGGCCTTAGGGTTAGCACAAACAAAAGGTAGTCGTTCTTCACATGATGCACAGTCAGCCTGCTAAACCTGTTACCAGAGGATGTGAAGACCAAACGCATAACTAGGTTGGAAAAAGAATTAGATACCTTCATGGAGGATGGTCCAAGACAGTCAAGGATGCAATAAACCCATGCTCTGAGTGTCCCTAACCTTTTCAGGAATGTTACGTATCGGTTACTTGAATAGTTGATTACTCTCGTGAATTCTTCTCCGTTACTTGACTATTCTGTAGTACCCGGGGGTGGGGCCGGCAGCTCCAGCCCCACTCCCGTGGTGCCCCCTGCCAATCCACACTGCTGCCTCTGTATCTGAGGCAGCAGCACGGGGTGCCATGCAGGAGCTGGTCCACAAGGGGAGCCAGTTTAAAAAACAGATCTAAGTTCCCGTATCCGGTGTGAGCTGGAACTGAGCGGGGCTGCCTGCCTGCCCAGCTCCTAATACACTTTAAATGCAGAGCCACAGCAAGGGTAGGTCCCAGACCCAGTGCAAGCCAGGACTGAGTTGGGCTGCTGTCCAGCCTGCTAAAAAATTGATTGGAGAGGGGGGATATGTGTAGTGTATAGCATTAATCAATAAGCTTTTGCTTATCAGTTAATCGACTACACTATTACATTCCTAAATGTTTTGCCTGCTAGAACAATAGGGGGTGAATGATAGGGGAAGGATCACCGAATAAATAGCCGTGTTCTGTTCCTTTCCTCTGAAGCTATGTCCACTTCTGTCTTGTGCAGGGGTGGATAGAGGGCAGGGCGAACGGGGCGGCTGCCCCGGGCCCTGCGCTTCAGAAAGCCCCGCACATGCACCGTGGCGCCACTGCGCATACGCATGGTGTCACTGAGCATGCGCCGTGGCAAAGGCGGGGCCCCGCAGAATTATGCTGCCCAGGGCCCTGCAAAACGGTCATCTGCCTCTGGTCTTGTGACACTTTTAAAACATTTGTATTAACACTTCTTGCTATTCAATGTATAGAATTTCAGTATGTGATTAGAAATGTCATTGTCCCATGTACCATTCATTTGTGCCATGTTTGGGGACTCCTGGATGGAAGGTGTTTAATAGGATCAAAAATTTCAAACTATGAATTAATTTAAAAAAAAGCTTTTTAAAAAGACAATCTTTCTAAAAATCATTTGCACAAAAGGGCCAATGTAGACAGCAGAGATTTGTTTTCTGCAAAAAAGCCTCGATTGCGAAAATGGCGATCGGGCCCGTTTGGCGGAAAACCGCGTCTAGATTGGCACTGACGCTTTTCCGCAGAACGTGCTTTTGTAGAGAAGCGTCCTGCCAATCTAGGCGTGCTTTTCCGAAAATGCTTTTAACAGAAAACTTTTCACGGAAAATCATGCCAGTGTAGTAGCCCCGCAGGGCAGACAGAGCCTGGGATTGCTGGCTCCCCCCCCACACACACACTCTGGGGATGCTGCCCCCCTCCCCCCCGGTTTTGGGCTGCTGGCTGGGGCCGGGACGGGGGGTGGCCTGTCCCGTCGGGGGAGTCAGCACGCCTGCACATGCCTGCAGGAGCGGGCGGGGGCGGCCGGCGCGTGCGCAGGAGGGGCAAGTTGGAACTCGCGTGACAGACAGACAAGAACGGTGACGATTGGCTCATCTGTGGTAGTAACAAACTACAACTCCCAAGATGCACCTCTCGCAGGCACTTTCCTGCGCATTCGCCGTCCCGGCATGCCGTGCGTTATCTCGCGTTGTCTGCGCAGCCTGTCGCGAGATTTGGCCCTATAAGCCCGCGTGAGGCGGCCCGGCAGGCCTCTTTTGCTTCCCTTTTCCCAAGATGGCGCCGAAGGCCAAGAAGGAGGGTGAGTGTGAGGGGGGGGAGCCGGGCCGGGGGCGCACGCGGGAGCAGGGGGGGACCGTGGGGGGCACGAAGCAGGCGGGCGGGGGTGACACGAGGGGAGCGGGGGAGGCGGGGGGCGGGGGGAGCAGGGGGCGGGGGGGGGGGGGGGAGGGGGGTTCGTGGGGGTGGGGGAGCGGGGGGGCAGGGGGGGAGCGGGGGGGGGGGGGCTCGGGAGGGGCGGGGGGGCGAGGGGCGGGGGGGTTCGTGGGGGAATGGGAGGGAGCGGGGGGGAGGGGGGCGCAGGGGGGCGGGGGGGACGGGAGGGGGGGGGGGGGCGCAGGGGGGGGGGGGGCTCGAGGGGAGGGGGCGGGGGGGACGTGGGGGGAGGGAGCGGGGGGGCTCGAGGGGAGCAGGGGGGGGGGGGGGCGGGGGGCGCAGGAGGGGGCGGGGGGGCGCAGGGGGGGGGGGGGACGGGAGGGGCGGGGGGGCTCGAGGGGCGCAGGGGGGTTCGTGGGGGGGCGCAGGAAGGGACGGGAGGGCACGGGGGAGATGGAGGGGTGGGGGGGGCTCGAGGGGCGCAGGGGGGTTCGTGGGGGGGCGCAGGAAGGACGGGGGGCACAGGGGGAGATGGAGGGGTGGGGGGGGCTCGAGGGGCGCAGGGGGGTTCGTGGGGGGGCGCAGGAAGGGACGGGAGGGCACGGGGGGAGATGGAGGGGTGGGGGGCTCGAGGGGCGCGGGAGGGCAGCGGGGGGAGCAGGGAGGTTCTTGGGGGGACGGGGGGGCTCGAGGGGCGCAGGGGGGATGCGGGGACACAAGAGGTGGGTCCGGAGCGCTGGGGGGGCTGTGAGCAAGGCGGGGGGCGAGCGAGGCCCCTGGTGAAAGGGGGGGCTGGTCATTCCCCTAGTGGGGCTCCACCCGCCTTGAAGCCCTGGGAAGCCTCCAGCTGCCTCGCCAACCTGACCCTGAGTTTCCTCTGGTCTGTCGGGGGTGAGCCGAGTTTCCTTTTCGCTCCCCGATCTGTGAGCGGGTCCGCCGCAGGTATTGCCCAGAGACAAGGGCAAGACCCAAAGTTGACCGTAATTGGCCAGGTCTGGTGACACAGCCCAGAGGCTGCTAATAGGGATTAGTGCTTTGTGTCTAGAGCCTTGTCACGGTCCACGGCTACTGCTAGCAACCTCCAGTAACCAGTCATTTCTGTGTAGCTGTCCCTGCTAAGACTGAGGCAAAATCCAAGGCTCTGAAGGCTAAAAAGGCCGTATTGAAAGGAGTCCACAGTCACAAGAAGAAGAAAATCAGGACATCTCCCACCTTCAGGAGGCCCAAAACGTTACGATTACGGAGACAGCCCAAATATCCCAGGAAGAGTGCTCCTCGGAGGAACAAGTAAGTCTGGGGGGGGGGGGGGCATTTCATTTAAAATCTGCTTAGTACAGGAGGCCCCCGACTTGCAACACGATTGGTTCCTGGGGAAACGTCGCAAGTCGGGGGCATCGTCACTTGAACCCTCATTTACAATAGGCGCTGAATGCGGGCTGAGGATGTAAGTCGGGGGTTTTTGGCCCCTTCCACGCTTACAAAAATGGTTGTAAGTGTGGGGGGGGGTCAGAATGCAAACGGTCACAAGTCAGGGGCCACCTGTATCTATCCAGTCCAAGCAGCCACCTTCCCCCATCTCCGTCAGCGTGATGGTCCTTGAGCTAAAACCAGCTTGGTGTTAGTCATCTTGTCACATTCTTCTTTTTGAAGATACTTCACTTGTTAAATGTAAATTTATATTGGAGAATCATAGCTAAAATACAAGCTAGTAGTTTTAGGTCAAGTCTCTGTTAGAAGAGCTTGATGTGTTGCAGAACCAGCAAACCCTCCTATTGCAGATACCAAAAGAGTGCATGAAACAAGTTGTTTTTTAATGGTACAGGTTGAACTTCTCGAGGCTGGCACTCTCTGGTCCAGCAGGATTTTAGGGAGCCGGATGTCTGTTTATCAGGGGTGTGGCCAAGTTTCCTGCAGTCCCATAAAGTTTGTTTACAGCCCCCAGTTCCTGGCTCAGGGTTCTGTGCTGTTTAGCTCCAGTTTTCCCCTAAATGTCTTCAGAGCCCAGTGAGCAGTGGGAGTGTTAGTAATGCTGCTGGACAATACTGACCTCCTGGGTTGGCAAATTCCCTGGCTCAGCACCGGTCACATCCTGAGGGTTCCGGACCAGAGTTCAACCTTACAACTGCATCTACACTCGGGCTTTGCTGGTACAAAGACGCTGCAGAAAATCACACCTTGAAGTAACATTGCAAACAGGAGTCTAGTGTCGATCTGGCCTCAGTGACTGGAAAAGCTGTTTTGGAAACTAAACTAACAATGTCCTGGCAGCTTTCTTAACAACTTAAGCTTAATGTTATAAGGCACATGATGATTCCATGCGACTAAACAGCCTGAGAGCTTATGATTAAGGGTGTGAATGGTTAACCTGTAAGCTTCACCCTTAACAGGTGAAGCTTACTGGTTCTGGTTTATCCGGTTAACCAATTAAACAGGATTTTACATCCCTACTTGTGATTACAATCTTGCTAGCGACTGATGTAACCTGATGTTTCCTAGAGCAAAAGTGACTATTCGCGTGAAGAGGCTTTCTCTGTTGCTGCCAGTTATGCAACTCAAATGCTTTCCCCCCTCCACAGACTTGATCACTATGCTATTATCAAGTTCCCTCTGACCACGGAGTCAGCCATGAAGAAGATCGAGGATAACAACACCCTGGTCTTCATTGTTGATGTTAAGGCCAACAAACACCAGATCAAACAGGCTGTCAAGAAACTGTATGATATTGATGTGGCCAAGGTCAATACGTTGATCCGGTAAGTGACGTGGGTAAGTGGGAAGGAGATGGAGCACTTGTACGTGTAAGATGTTTCAAAGTGCTTTGCGCGATGGCTAAGCAGATAATTGATTAAAAAGCTTGAGAGAAAGTACCTGGCTTGAACGAAACTCTAGTCTAGCAGATAGATGTAACTGGAAGACCTGTCACTGGCTGAGAGGTTCAGTATCACTGGCTGAGAGGAATGTCCAGCAATGTTGAAGTACCAGCCAGTTGATTGGAGCAGGAAAGGGGATTTCTTTGTGCAAATGATGGAAAACAGCTTCACCTGAGTACAGTGATGTTATCAAAGGAACCACTGATGCACAGCACGGCCCGTGCAACTGGAAAAGAAAGAGGGCTCGTGGGTACTAATGCCTCATGCTTCATTGTAGGCCGGATGGTGAGAAGAAGGCTTATGTGCGACTTGCACCAGACTACGATGCACTGGATGTAGCCAACAAGGTGAGGCTCTTGACTCTTCTCACTCCCCATCTGCCCCCTCGACTCTGCCTCAGTCAGGGTCTGTTTTGACATCGAGCTGAGGTCAGGGCTCTTCTTTTGGGGCGGTACTTTGGCTTCCACTGGAAATGTGGACACTGGGATACTGATCAGCAGTGAGGAACAAATGGCCCTGAGCAAATTCATGAGCTCTGCCTGAGAGCAGGCAAAACTGTACCCAGCATTTTCAGCCGGCAGAGCCAGTTCTCCCTTACTCTCTCCATAATGCTGCATAGCGTTGCTGGCAGACTCAGTTCCCCTTTTCCCTCCAAGGAGAGGGCCTGTATTGCAGCTTAGGAGCAGTGATCATACGCAGATGGCGTGGGAAGTACTTTGGGATGAGACAAGCTCTATAAATCTTGCTTACAGTCTCTGAATGGGGGAATAAATCTCTTGGAGCTCTTCTAAAAGCTTCTCTGGCACAACCTACGCTATCCAAGCGACTTGCCAGCTGTTAGCATTTGCCACACGAGTTCCACAGATACTCCAGACACTTGCTGGGACAGGGTGGGAATTGTTTTGCTTTACTGGGTGGTGGTGGGGAGGGGGCAATTAGTTCTACAGCAGCCTCACCAGCCTACCACAAAAGTTCATCATAGGATGGTTGTAAGAGGCATTTTAGAAGGGCTCTTAGGCATCATCTTGTGCCAGGATATTCTCCGTAAATGTTCCTCTACTCTGTTGTGGGCAAGATTGCACTTGCTTTGAGCTGAGGCAGGCAGGAAGGCCTGTGGGGTGGAAGGGATGTTTGCATAGGGTTAGCGTTTTCTTGGGGGAGATGTATCCTTGCCGCAGTTCTACCTCCTAGAGTCTCCGTCTCCCTGTGGTTAGGGTACAGGCTGTAACGTTCCTTTTGTTTCCTTTCAGATTGGAATCATCTAAACGCATCCACCAAGAGCTGGGCAGATGAGAGAATAAATTTTGTAAAACCACTTGTGGGCTCGTGTGTCGTAACTCAGTGATGGCCTGGGAGGCTTTGGGGGCGCTCTGCGCAGTTTCAGTGGCTTGAAGCTTCCTTATGTACTATGGGGGGGCGGGTGATAGAGCCGTTTGATGCCATTCCACAGGTGAGAGTGAAGCCCTGTCCCAAACACCTGCCCTTAGGTGCAGCATGGCAGACTTCTCAGGAGCTAGTCTGCAGGACGTGGGTGTTACCAGAGCACAGGAAGAGACGTCTGCACTGAGCTAGCCATGTCAGCTCATTACTCTCATTGCAGGAAACCGGCTTGCTGTGTGCAATGCGCTGCTCCGGTCTTACCCTGGCTGCGTTTGTAACACCACGAATGCTGCGTTAATTACACAGCAGCTTCCGCAGCTCTCCCCGCTTTACCCCATGGCTCAGTCAGACCCTGTGCAGAGCTTTTTAGACAATGGAAGGTTCTCAGTGTATCATGACTTCATCCCTTTGCAAATTGCTTCAGGGTTTGCTTGCTGCTGCCATCGTGTGGTTGTTTCATTTCAGATGAGACCTTTACATAAGCTCTGTTCATCTGATTGATCTCGAGCGCCTTCTGGTTTAGCCAAACTGGCTTCTGGTCGGCCACATGCACATGTATCGGGAACAATAAAGTCAACTAAAGGACGTTCTTGGGGGATCCCAGCTGCTCGTGTACTTTAGGGATGGGAGCCATAGGGGAATCCAGTTCGTGCAATCAGTCCATAAGAAGGAATTGCTACCACTCGGTGTTGCTGCTTTGCCTGCAAACCGGAACCGAGGGTAACAGGCTGACACAGGCTGAAGGACAGAGACTCACAAAAATGGGGCAGAGAAGCCCTTTCAGGATCTCACAGGGAGAGATGGCTATCTTAAGGGATTTCTACACAACTGGAACTGCCCTCCATTTCCTGTCTTCTCAGCTGCTCATTGGCCATCACTTACAGTACAGGGTGGGCAATTATGTAGAATCGTGGAACACTGGAAATGGAAGGGACCTCAAGGAGCCATCGAGTCCAGTCCCCTGCCTCACGGGATCCCTCCACGCATTTGGTAAGTGGTTACTATGGAAGAGACCGGCCCTTGGAGGAGATGTGGGTCTGGGGTGGCAGGTGGAAGGAGTGGGGGGAAGGGTCCGGAAGGGGTATGGGCGCAGGAGAGGATTCTGACCTGATGGAGAGATGTAGGAGGGGGTTGTGACCTGGGGCAAGGAATTGGGTCTGGGAGAGGGTGCAGAGGGGTCAGGACTGGGGGAGGGAGGGTCTGGGGTGCCGGAGGCAGGTTCTTGCCAGGGCAGCAGGGCCCTCAGCCAGGCTTTTACTGTCTTGGGCATGGGCTGCTGGGGCCTTGTGCTGTGAATGCTGGGGGGCCCAAGGGAGGGGAACTTGACAGGCTGCCTGTCCTGCCAACAGGCAGCTCCCAGTGGTGGAAACCAGCCAATAGCAGCTGTGGGGGTGGGGTCAGCTCAGTCTCCCCCTGCCTCCCACAGACGTGCACACAGCCCCCCCAGCTGGGGGTGAGCAGGGAGGGAGCCATTTGCCCACCCCTGCAATAGCGCGTGAGCATTGCACCAGGTTGCTGAGCCCCACCTGGAGCTGGGTGCTTGGGGCCCAGAGCAGTGGGAAGCGCTGGCAGAGGGCTGAACCCAGGGAGACATGGATCTGAGGCCTTTGCCTTCCGCCTGGGCTGGTTCTTCCCAGCTGCTCAGGTACAGCAGCCTCCCTTCCACTGCCAGCCCTTAGGAGTAAAACAAATGCCTTGTGTGACCCTGCTGCTGCCCGGAGCTCGCCTCCCCCGGCGTGCTGCCTGCGCTAGCAGTGCGGCATGGCATGGCATGGCACTGAGCGAAGGCCACTCCAGCCCCACCTCCTCCCCCACTTGTCTTGGGGGCTGCTGCCCCAGCTCCTGTCCTGCAGAGCTTGTGGGGGGGCCCATCAGGCTGGATGACTCACTATGGCTACGTCTACACTGGCATGATCTTGTGCAAAACCTCTTCCAGAAGTGCATCCCCACTGGCGTGTGCCTTTGCGCAAGAGCCTCCGTGCCAGTGTGGACGCTCTCCTGCGCAAGAAAGCGCCAATGGCCACTTTAACCAGCGGCCTTTCTTGTGCAAGAGCAAGGGGGCTTATTCCTGAGCGGGAGCAGCAGAGTTCTTGTGCAAGGAGCCCTGATTTCACGCATTGGAATGTTCTTGCACAAGGACTCGTGGCCAGTGTAGACAGGCAGCACGTTTTGGTGCAAGATCACGTGCAGACACAGCCTATGGGTGATGCTTACGGGTAGCCACTTAACTGGTGCCAGTTAACATCCCTGCTGCTAGCTGGAAATGGGGGCTTGCCATCCACTCTAGTTGGAACCAGCCTTCCAAAGCATTTGAAGACTAGGTAAGAGAGCGGGGAGCTGGGTAGGCAGGAAGGGGCTGCAGAGCCAGCTGCCTCTGAAAGGTGCTTGTGGAACAAACACGGCAGTTGTGAACAGCTCAGGTACAAAGATAAGATCTGGGAGAAAAGGACAGACAGGCCTGACCCAGCTAATGTGCATCATAATCCCTGCCCCTCCGTGCTGCTCGCTCCCGGTGAGGGCTGGCTCTGCTCCGCGTTTCCCCGGAGCCTCCTGCACTGCAGCGAGGGGGTGCGGGCCGCACGGGAGGTGCTGCGTGGCGAGAAGTGCGCGAAGGGCTCTTGCGCAAGGTGCTGCTTGTGTTGTGAAACTGCCCGCTCAGCCAGGCCCAGGCCGACAGGCGGGTCCCAGGGAGGCGGCGTGTGGGATTTCCAGGGCAATGCACCCCAATGCGCCTCTGGCTGGGCTCGGACCATGGACCTGGCCTTTCGTGGTCCCCCAGGAGGGTGGCTGGGCAGTGTGAGTTACACAGAAACAGGTGCTGCGGGGAGCCCTGCATGTGGGGTTAGTCCTGCTTCCAACCAGGGGTGCAGCAGCAGCACCCCTACCCCCAGAAATGGTGCATCCCCGTGGGGGCGGCAGGGCTCTGGCGTGTCCAGGGCAGGATGCAGCTTCTACGCAAAGTGCCTTCTGCTGTAGCAAGAGGCCTGGCTGAGCCTGGAGAGCTTAAAAACCTGCTGTGCGGACACGGACACACTGCGCCCCACTCTGCAGAAGCAGGGGCGAGGCATGAACACAGCCCAGCTGGGGCTCCCCCAGGATGCTGGGGGGGGTGAGATGGAGGCCAGTGCCTGGAGGCCTGGCTGGAAGCTAAGGCAGACGCGTTACCTGGGCATGGGAGGGGGGCTGGACCCCAACTTCTCACCTAGTGCATTAGGCTAGGGGGCAGGAGCCACAGAACTAATGCTGGCTCAGCTTTGCGCGGGGGGAGGGGGAGCTGCCTGCGCCCTGGGAGATGCAAGAGCCCTGCCCCCAGGCAGCATGGGCCACAGGGTGAAGGCTGTATGGGGCACCAACTCCCAGCATGCACTGCTGTGACCCGTCCTTCATTATACCTGGTCAAACGGGCAGACACAAGGGCCTGGGACCAAAGCCAGTTTCTCCCCCGAGTGTGCGGCCCCCGCCCCTCCCCCAAGCCGTGCACAAGTGGGGCTGTCGGGGGGGGGGCTCCCCCCATTGTCCCCGTCTCTGCAGCACCCTCCTGCCTCCCATGGACACGGGAGAGGCCGGGAGGAGCAGGTAGGGGGGGTGCTGGCCTGTCCTGCCTGCAGGAGGGAGGGGGGCAGGCAGAGCCAGTCCCATCCTGCTTTGTACCCACCAGTTGAGGCCGTGGAGAGGGCCAGGGAGCTCCCCCGTCCCAGCCAGCGCCTCGGCCCTCCTGGCTGGCCGCTTCCCAGACTGCCCCATGCCGCCCCTTGGCTCCTGTCGGCCGCCATCTTCCCTTCCTCCAGCCCTCGTGGCCCCTCCCCAGCTGGGCTCGCCCCCCGGCCCTTCCCTCAGCCGCCCCAGAGCGCCCTCCTCCCCTCCCAGCCTTGTGACATTCCTGCCATTCTCTGGCTCCTTCCTCTCTGCCTACAAGGGCACTTGTCTCCTTCCCCCAGCCGGCTCTGGAGCCGGGGCCGGCTCTCTGGCAGGGCAGGGCAGGGCAGGGCAGGGCCAGCCCGTGGCAAGTGGCACTGAGGCTGACAGCACAGGCGGTGGGGTGGGGTGGGGTGGGCTGGGCTAGCAGCCCGGCCTGTGGCCCTGGCTTGCCCCTCAGGCTATGGGGTGGCCAGCAGCCACCCCTGCCCTGCTCCTGCCTTCAAGGTCAGCGCGGGGGCATCTGCCTGAGCTGGAAGGCAGCTCCAGCAGGGATGTGTGAGGGGGCCGGGGCGGGGCAGCACCAAAGGGGAGGGGTCGAGATAAAGAAAAGGAGGGAAACGCCCGAGCGCTCTCAGTCCTCGGGGGGTGGGCGCCTGCCTGCCTGGCGCAGCGGAGGGAGCCGTGAGCGTCGGGCGAGGGGCTGCCGTGAGCGTGGCCCCTGGGGACCCGGCTGCCTGCTCTGGGCACCGGTGCCCACCCCCACCATCCTGCGGGTTCCCAGGCACGCTCCGCCCGGGGAAGGACGCCCAGAGGGGCGGCAGCAGCTTGGAAACAGACACGTGTTTAATGCAGGTAACATCCCCCCACAACATGGAAAAGAACCCCCTTCCCCCGCCAGCTCCGCGGCTCTGACCCGGCCCCACTGGCCCCGCGGGCTCCTCGCCGGGCAGAGCAGAGGGGTCCAGCGACCGCGGTGCCCTCTGCCAGCGCAGCTCGGCTGCAAGGCACCCGCGGTGCAGGCCTCGGAGGGGCCAAGCCCCCTCTGCAGCAGGTCGGCAACCCCCCGAGCGTGGCCCCTCCGCTCAGTCCAAGAACTTCCTGTCGGCCGGGTCCTTGCTGCTGCGCCGGCGGCCTGGGCAGAAGTCGGAGCGCAGCAGGCGGGAGAAGTAGGTGAGGATCATGGCGTCCAGCAGGAAGAGGTTGACGATGAGGAAGGCTCCCTGGCCCCGCACCTCCACGTAGCGCACAAAGTACCAGGTGAGGTAGGCCTGGGGCGCCAGGCGGAAGAGCAGGTACATGCCCAGGTTGATGTACTTGTTGAGGGTGTAGAGCGCGGGGGCCGGCGTGTTGCTCAGCCGCAGCAGCATGCGGATGGTCAGGAAGATGTTGCTCACCTCCACGAAGAGCGACAGCATCCCCGCGGCCATGAAGCGACCCAGGAAGATCCCCGAGAAGAAGGCTGAGATGGCCTGGCAGGGAGGACCCAGACACAGGTGAGGCCAGCTGGCTTTGCCCCTGCTCCGGCCCCTCCTGGGCATGGAGCCGAGAGCCCACTCACGGGAGGGGGGGGAATCCTGCAGGTCAGCCTGCAAGGCCCTGAGTGGGGGGAGCCCCCGGGGGCTCTGGGCACGGCTGTATGGCTGCCCCCCCCCCCCCCAGAGATTCCGACGCAGCCAGCGGCCCAGCCTGCAGGTACTAGCTGGGCAGGCTCTTTCCCCACCTCCTGCTTTGCTCCCCAGGGAATCACCCGGCCCGGCTGACTCCGCCTGTTTGACGGGTCCCCGATTCTGCAGGCTGACCCCGCAGGCCGTGCCGGGAGAGCTACAGGCGAGACGGGGGCAGGGCGCCGCTCAGATCCTGGCCTGCAGCGCACGCGCAGGCTCCTCCCCCGAATCGCGACCCACTCAGCCACCAGGCCCAACCTCGGGACTCCCAGCCCCCGGGTCAGTCCTCGCAGCGTGGGGGGTCGGGGAGGAACGGAGTCGGCCCAGGGGCCGGGGCCAGCACTTGCCATGCCGTGGTGAACCAGGTACTCCCAGGACGCCCGGGACTGGTGACTCACAATGATGTCGAGGGCATCATGGATGAAGTAGCCTGTGGGCGAGAGAGCAGTCAGTCCGGGGCAGGGCAGCGAGCCGGGTGGGCAGGGACTCTGCTCCTACACAGCGGGGAGCAGGGGCGGCTCCCTGGAACGGATCGCCGGCAAGGTCGGGACGAGCGCCAGGCAGCCCTGTGGGGGCCAGCAGGGAGGACTGCGACGGGGGGATCCGCTGGGGAGGGCCAGGCCAGACAGCTGCGTGGGGCTCGCCGCAGGGGGCCCGGGACAGATGGAATTCCAGCCCGGGGGAGCTGCACGCGGAACAGGAGGGATCGGGCTGAAGAACACCCTCCCCGGGATACACTGGCAGACCCGGCACGCTCCGGGGGGCTGCACTACGCTCCGGGGGGCTGCACTGCGCCCCGGGGGGGCTGCACTGCGCCCCGGCTGGGGCGGCGAGACGGGGAAGGTTCCTCCAGCGTCAGCGTCTCTACGAGCCACCGGCCGCGAGGCCTGCGCCGGGCCGCCCCCTACCTGCGGAGAAGCAGAGCAGCAGGTATCCCGAAGCGGGCGTCGCATTCTCGATGTCTAGCAGCATCTCCGGAGCCTGCCATACCCTGGGGAGGGGCGAGGCAGAGGAGGGGTGTCAGTGGGGCCAGCCTTCCCCAGCAGCAGCATCCCCGTGCGCGTCACGGGCAGATGTCCGCTTCCTGGGGGAGCCGCACTGACTCCCCAGGGCCCTGGGTGAGGGGGACCAGCTGGCCCCTTGGTCTACGCCAGGCAGCTCCCATGGTTCAGTGCCCCACGCCCGGCCTTTGCGGAGATCGCTAACACCCCCAACGCCCGGGGCCTTTCTCCTCAGTGCCGGCGGCAGGGTGCTTCCAGCCTTGGGGGGAAGGGCCAGGCCCCTGGACCAGGCTGTGGCACTTGGTACGTGCTCCACTCGGCCCCTCTGCCGGGGGTCACTGCCGAGGTCTCCTTAGCAAGGGAGCTGCCCTTGTCCAGTGTGCGCATCCAGGAATGCCCCACAGCACGCACGCCCCGCCCCCTTGTCCTCCGACACTGCTAAGGGCCTAGACGGCAGCTGCATCCAGACGGGTGCTACCTGCTGGATACGGCTCATCACGCCGCAAGCCAAGAGCAAGGGTCTCCGGTGCCCCCGGGGCAGGGGCCCACAGGCACCGAACACAGCCCCCGGCGTCTGGGTGCAGCCCAGTGTGGTCGCCTCAGCATGACTCGGCACAGCAAGAGCCCCTGGGTGCGGGCTCCCGGCTCCGAGGTGCCCCCGCGCCAGTGTGCTGTGGCACCGGGCCCGGTGAGGGGCTGATGGCTGGGAGCGGGTCGGCGCCTCCTGCCAGGGGCCCCAGCTCTGCCGGGCGCTGACACACAGGAGGAATCCGGGCAGCAGCTACTCAGCGTCAGCTACCTGAGAGCAAGGCGGGAGCCCCGGGAGGGCAGGAGAGGCCAGCTAGAACTGCTGGGGGGCGCACTGCCCACACCGCCTCGGGCTCCCTGGGATGGGAGGGGCCGCTCCCCAAGGTGGTCCAGGCTGGGATCATGGGGGGGGGGGCTCCCCAAGTTGCCCCGGGCTGGGATGGGGGGGGCTCCCAGGTGCCCCGGGCTGGGATCGCGGGGGGGGGGGGGGGCTCCCAGGTGCCCCGGGCTGGGATCGCGGGGGGGGGGGGGGCTCCCAGGTGCCCCGGGCTGGGATCGCGGGGGGGGGGGGCTCCCAGGTGCCCCGGGCTGGGATCGCGGGGGGGGGGGGCTCCCAGGTGCCCCGGGCGGGGATCGGGGGGGGCTCCCAGGTGCCCCGGGCGGGGATCGGGGGGGGCTCCCAGGTGCCCCGGGCGGGGATCGGGGGGGGGGGTCCCAGGTGCCCCGGGCGGGGATCGCGGGGGGGGTCCCAGGTGCCCCGGGCGGGGATCGCGGGGGGGGGGTCCCAGGTGCTCCGGGCTGGGTTCGCGGGGGGGGGGGGGCTCCCAGGTGCCCCGGGCGGGGATCGCGGGGGGGGTCCCAGGTGCCCCGGGCGGGGATCGCGGGGGGGGGGTCCCAGGTGCTCCGGGCTGGGTTCGCGGGGGGGGGGGGCTCCCAGGTGCCCCGGGCGGGGATCGGGGGGGTCCCAGGTGCCCCGGGCGGGGATCGCGGGGGGGGTCCCAGGTGCCCCGGGCGGGGATCGCGGGGGGGGGGTCCCAGGTGCTCCGGGCTGGGTTCGCGGGGGGGGGGGCTCCCAGGTGCCCCGGGCGGGGATCGGGGGCTCCCCGGGCGGGGCCCAGGCCGGACTCACCCCAGCACGGCCCAGAGCCCCGTCACCACCGAGTGCACGAAGGAGACGAGCAGGTTGCGCCAGCGCCAGGCGCGGGTCGGGTCCCGGCGCACGTGGGCGGGCAGGGGCAGGCGGCGCAGGCCCCGCTGCAGCGCCTTGAAGAGCAGCGCGGAGCCCAGCACCAGCCCGGCCGCGCGCACCCAGGGCCCCATGGCGCCGCCTCCGCCGCCCGCCCGGCCCACGTGCGCCTGCGGCAGCGCCCCGCCCCCCGGCCCGCCCCGCGCGGCCTCCATGGCATGGGCGGGGCGGGGAGGGGTCATGGCAGGCGGGGGAGGGGTTGCACTAGCGCAGGGGGGTCAGGGCGGGCCCATGAGGGGGTGGCACGGGGGAGGGGTTGCACTAGCTCAGAGGGGTCAGGGCGGGCACATGAGGGGGTGGCACGGGGGGGGGGTTGCACTAGCACAGGGGGGTCAGGGCGGGCACAGGAGGGGGTGGCACAGGGGAGGGGTTGCACTAGCATAGGGGGGTCAGGGCGGGCACAGGAGGGGGTGGCACGGGGGAGGGGTTGCACTAGCGCAGAGGGGTCAGGACGGGCCCATGAGGGGGTGGCACGGGGGGGGGTTGCACTAGCATAGGGGGGTCAGGGTGGGCACAGGAGGGGGTGGCACGGGGGAGGGGTTGCACTAGCATAGGGGGGTCAGGGCGGGCACAGGAGGGGGTGGCACGGGGGAGGGGTTGCACTAGCATAGGGGGGTCAGGGTGGGCACAGGAGGGGGTGGCACGGGGGAGGGGTTGCACTAGCTCAGAGGGGTCAGGGCGGGCACAGGAGGGGGTGGCACGGGGGGGGTTGCACTAGCATAGGGGGGTCAGGGCGGGCACAGGAGGGGGTGGCACGGGGGAGGGGTTGCACTAGCGCAGGGGGGTCAGGGTGGGCACAGGAGGGGGTGGCACGGGGGAGGGGTTGCACTAGCTCAGAGGGGTCAGGGCGGGCACATGAGGGGGTGGCACGGGGGAGGGGTTGCACTAGCTCAGAGGGGTCAGGGCGGGCACATGAGGGGGTGGCACGGGGGGGGGGTTGCACTAGCACAGGGGGGTCAGGGCGGGCACAGGAGGGGGTGGCACAGGGGAGGGGTTGCACTAGCATAGGGGGGTCAGGGCGGGCACAGGAGGGGGTGGCACGGGGGAGGGGTTGCACTAGCGCAGAGGGGTCAGGACGGGCCCATGAGGGGGTGGCACGGGGGGGGGTTGCACTAGCATAGGGGGGTCAGGGTGGGCACAGGAGGGGGTGGCACGGGGGAGGGGTTGCACTAGCATAGGGGGGTCAGGGCGGGCACAGGAGGGGGTGGCACGGGGGAGGGGTTGCACTAGCATAGGGGGGTCAGGGTGGGCACAGGAGGGGGTGGCACGGGGGAGGGGTTGCACTAGCTCAGAGGGGTCAGGGCGGGCACAGGAGGGGGTGGCACGGGGGGGGTTGCACTAGCATAGGGGGGTCAGGGCGGGCACAGGAGGGGGTGGCACGGGGGAGGGGTTGCACTAGCGCAGGGGGTCAGGGTGGGCACAGGAGGGGGTGGCACGGGGGAGGGGTTGCACTAGCTCAGAGGGGTCAGGGCGGGCACAGGAGGGGGTGGCACGGGGGAGGGGTTGCACTAGCTCAGAGGGGTCAGGGCGGGCACAGGAGGGGGTGGCACGGGGGAGGGGTTGCACTAGCTCAGAGGGGTCAGGGCGGGCACAGGAGGGGGTGGCACGGGGGAGGGGTTGCACTAGCATAGGGGGTCAGGGTGGGCACAGGAGGGGGTGGCACGGGGGAGGGGTTGCACTAGCTCAGAGGGGTCAGGGCGGGCACAGGAGGGGGTGGCACGGGGGAGGGGTTGCACTAGCTCAGAGGGGTCAGGGCGGGCACAGGAGGGGGTGGCACGGGGGAGGGGTTGCACTAGCTCAGAGGGGTCAGGGTGGGCACAGGAGGGGGTGGCACGGGGGAGGGGTTGCACTAGCTCAGAGGGGTCAGGGTGGGCACAGGAGGGGGTGGCACGGGGGAGGGGTTGCACTAGCGCAGGGGGTCAGGGTGGGCACAGGAGGGGGTGGCACGGGGGAGGGGTTGCACTAGCTCAGAGGGGTCAGGGCGGGCACAGGAGGGGGTGGCACGGGGGAGGGGTTGCACTAGCATAGGGGGGTCAGGGTGGGCACAGGAGGGGGTGGCACGGGGGAGGGGTTGCACTAGCATAGGGGGGTCAGGGTGGGCACAGGAGGGGGTGGCACGGGGGAGGGGTTGCACTAGCATAGGGGGGTCAGGGCGGGCACACGAGGGGGTGGCTCATCATAGGGCATCCAGGCTGGCCGGGGAGGGGTGAGGGCTCAGGGCAGGCCTGCGGGGGATTCCAGCTGGCTGTGCTTGGCCAGCGTGGCTGGCACGCAGACGCATGGGAGCTCTCGGTGGCTTCCGTGCTCCGAGCCCCACTCCTAGCTGGTCCCTTCAGTCCAGCTCATGGCTCCTCTCACCCTTGTCACTTTCCAGGGCAAGGCCTCTCCCAGGCCAGGCCCTGAACGATACAAAGAACAGCCCTGCATCCGTGCCAGTGGCCACTCCAATCCCAAACCCACAGAGCCGGAGAGACGCCGCCTCCTGAGCCAGCACCTCTTGTGGGCCCTTCTAAGCCGGAATTGCTGCCCTCCCCCCCCCCCGCCCCGTCAGCCCTGCGGTGCCTCAGAAACCTATAGCCTTCCCTCTTCAAAAGCCTCCTCTCCTTCCCCTGCCTGTTCCCAAGGAGTCTCCCTGCTCGGTGGCATGTGGCCGGCAAGAGAACCAGAAGGCACAGAGCAAGGGGCTCTGGGAGCCGTCCGCCTTTGCAAATTGGGCGGGGGGTAGCCAGCAGGCCGCAGATAAGGAGGTGATGAGGAGGGGGGCCGACATGGGTTTTGGAGAGCAAATAACTAAAGGTGCAGGCAAGCAGCAAGAGATTGTCTTCCTCAAGCAGGAGTGATGGATCAAGGTTAAAGGGCGCAATCAAGGATGATGAGGACGTTGGGGGACGGCTCACATTTCGTAGCCTCTCCTCACTGCAGGGGGTGTTGGGAGATTCCGACTCGGGTCTGCTCCTTCTGGCACCACGGGCGAGGAGCTCTCCCGGAGGCAGGAGAGGAGGAGATGGAGCAAACTGAGCATTTCAAAGACAGCACGGCACCTGGCCCCGCACCCCCCGTGCGGCATGGGGAGCGCAGACCCCAAACGGCTGCTTACTCCCGCGCGGCGGCTCGGCTGAGCGGCGCAGAAGCCAACCGAGCGCCACAGTGGGAGGCAACAGCGCCGCCCAGAGGGAACAGCCGGCGTTCCAGAGTCACCGACACTGGGCTCCTATAGCTATAAGGGAACCCGGAGTTCTGATGGTTAACGCCAGCACCTGTTTGGGGAAGGATATTAAACCCTCTGCTGCAGGGTTTTGGCCAATCTCGCGCTACGGGAGCCCAGGGTGAAAGGAAACTGGTCCTGTCTGTTGCGGGGCTTTGCACCTTTCAGGACCAGATGCCTCGGAGAAGAGACAAGGTACTGGGCTGAGCCACCCTGGCATTACCTGTGCGCCTGGATGTTTCAGGGGAGGGGCCAGGCTGGGCCGAGGGGGTTCAGGCGCTCCTGGGGGTGCCGGGAAAGAGCAGCGTTCTCTCTGTGTCAGTGGGCTCCCCGGGCCTCTCGGCGCTGCGGCGGGACCGTGCCTCGCTGGCTGGGGCGAGGGGCGTCCTTAATGCCGGGGGATCCGATTGCTCCTCTGCCGCGCCGGAGGCGGGGAGCGGAGGCCACCCTGCCCGTTGCTGGTTGCAGGCAGGGCTGCTGGAATCGGGCCCATGGGGCTCCGAGGGGCACTTGCTGTAGGACGAGGTTCGTGCAGCACCCGGGGGCCTGGGCCCGGAACTGACCTGCTCCGGCCCTGGCTCCTCCTGTTGGCCACCAGGGGGTAGGGGCGGCCCATGGTGCCACGACCGGGCTGGGCTCTCCCAGGTGGACAGGGTGACCCGGGTCCTGGGCTCCGTATGGGTCTCACCAGCATCTGCCCCATGGGGCTCAGGCCTCCATGCGGGTGTGTGGTGGGACCCCTGCCCCGTCTCCCCACCAAGCAGGGCCTAGCCCCTCCTGGCACCGGGCACCCCCTGCTCCTGGCTCAGCTCATCCCCTGGACGTTGGGTGATGGGGGAGCTGACCTGAGCCCCCACCCCCACAGATAGCGGCAGGGCACCAGGGGGTGAAGCCCCCCCGAACAGATCCTTGCTGCAGGTCTAGCGGGCGCCTGGGCTGGAGCTGGCTGGACAAGCTGCCCTCTGGCGTGGGTGCGAGGAAGGGGCCATGGGACCAGCGTGCCGCGGTGGGGGGGGTGGTCAGTCCAGCTGTGCTGGGCCTTCTCGCGGCTCTGCCCCTTCCCCTGAGGACTTGTCACCTGTGTCTGGCACCTACCAGGCCCTTGGCCTGGGTCTCTGGCTGGGATTTCTGGGGGCGGGTCAGTGCATGGGGCTGGCAGCCCAGCCCCTGGCCTGGCATTTCCACTCCCTCCGCTGAGAGCAGGGTGTCTGCCCCTGCCCAGCACCGCAAATTCCTTTCCTTTGTGTGCGGCTGCCCCACACCCTGGCCCGGGCTCCGCCAGCTGCAGGCTCCTCTGCCTGCAGGGCCATGCTGGGTGCCGGCCATCGTGCAGCTATCCCAGGAATGCAAGGGAAAGAGAGGCCGGCTCCTGGGAAAGTAGCCAGAGCCCCGTCCTCAGGGCAGGGGCTGGCCAGCGCAGAGGGGTGTGCACCCAGGCAAGGCACCCCGCAGCACCCAGCGCCCCAGGGAATGGCACTGCTGCTGCCCCGCAGACTCTGAGCCCCCCTCCCCCTGCCTTGCTGCTGGGGCCAGCTGGCGCAGCCAGGGCAGGGGAGGCAAACAGCTTTAGTCCAGTGCAGACCCCTGCGGCTGAGTCTGGGGGGGGCCAATGTTTATCTCCAACTAGAACTAGAATCTTGTCAGAGCAGCCCAGCCCCGCAGTCAGCCCCTGGGGGAGGTAATTGCTGCCCTCTCTGCCCGGGGCCCAGCTGCATCTCTGCCCCCCCCCCAGCCTGGCACTCCTGGAGAGCCTCTGCCAGGCCCCTCCCCATTTGCCCCTGCTGCCGAGAGCTGGGGGGCAGGAGCAGGGCCGGTCTGGTGCTGCCGAGAGCTGCGGGGCGGGAGCAGGGCCCGTCTGGTGCTGCCGAGAGCTGGGGGCGGGAGCAGGGCCGGCCTGGTGCTGCCGAGAGCTGGGGGCGGGAGCAGGGCCGGCCTGGTGCTGCCGAGAGCTGGGGGGCGGGAACAGGGCCCGTCTGGTGCTGCCGAGAGCTGGGGGCGGGAGCAGGGCCCGTCTGGTGCTGCCGAGAGCTGGGGGGCGGGAGCAGGGCCGGCCTGGTGCTGCCGAGAGCTGGGGGGCGGGAGCAGGGCCGGCCTGGTGCTGCCGAGAGCTGGGGGGCGGGAGCAGGGCCGGCCTGGTGCTGCCGAGAGCTGGGGGGCGGGAGCAGGGCCGGCCTGATGCTGCCGAGAGCTGGGGGCGGGAGCAGGGCCCGTCTGGTGCTGCCGAGAGCTGGGGGCGGGAGCAGGGCCCGTCTGGTGCTGCCGAGAGCTGGGGGCGGGAGCAGGGCCCGTCTGGTGCTGCCGAGAGCTGGGGGGCGGGAGCAGGGCCGGCCTGGTGCTGCCGAGAGCTGGGGGCGGGAGCAGGGCCGGCCTGGTGCTGCCGAGAGCTGGGGGCGGGAGCAGGGCCCGTCTGGTGCTGCCGAGAGCTGGGGGCGGGAGCAGGGCCCGTCTGGTGCTGCCGAGAGCTGGGGGCGGGAGCAGGGCCGGCCTGGTGCTGCCGAGAGCTGGGGGCGGGAGCAGGGCCCGTCTGGTGCTGCCGAGAGCTGGGGGGGGGAGCAGGGCCCGTCTGGTGCTGCCGAGAGCTGGGGGCGGGAGCAGGGCCCGTCTGGTGCTGCCGAGAGCTGGGGGCGGGAGCAGGGCCCGTCTGGTGCTGCCGAGAGCTGGGGGGCGGGAGCAGGGCCGGCCTGGTGCTGCCGAGAGCTGGGGGCGGGAGCAGGGCCGGCCTGGTGCTGCCGAGAGCTGGGGGCGGGAGCAGGGCCCGTCTGGTGCTGCCGAGAGCTGGGGGCGGGAGCAGGGCCCGTCTGGTGCTGCCGAGAGCTGGGGGCGGGAGCAGGGCCGGCCTGGTGCTGCCGAGAGCTGGGGGCGGGAGCAGGGCCCGTCTGGTGCTGCTGAGAGCTGGGGGGCGGGAGCAGGGCCCGTCTGGTGCTGCCGAGAGCTGGGGGCGGGAGCAGGGCCCGTCTGGTGCTGCCGAGAGCTGGGGGCGGGAGCAGGGCCCGTCTGGTGCTGCCGAGAGCTGGGGGCGGGAGCAGGGCCCGTCTGGTGCTGCCGAGAGCTGGGGGCGGGAGCAGGGCCGGTCTGGTGCTGCCGAGAGCTGGGGGCGGGAGCAGGGCCCGTCTGGTGCTGCCGAGAGCTGGGGGCGGGAGCAGGGCCCGTCTGGTGCTGCCGAGAGCTGGGGGCGGGAGCAGGGCCCGCCTGGTGCTGCCGAGAGCTGGGGGCGGGAGCAGGGCCGGCCTGGTGCTGCCGAGAACTGGGGGCGGGAGCAGGGCCCGTCTGGTGCTGCCGAGAGCTGGGGGCGGGAGCAGGGCCCGTCTGGTGCTGCCGAGAGCTGGGGGCGGGAGCAGGGCCGGCCTGGTGCTGCCGAGAGCTGGGGGGCGGGAACAGGGCCCGTCTGGTGCTGCCGAGAGCTGGGGGCGGGAGCAGGGCCCGTCTGGTGCTGCCGAGAGCTGGGGGCGGGAGCAGGGCCCGTCTGGTGCTGCCGAGAGCTGGGGGCGGGAGCAGGGCCCGTCTGGTGCTGCCGAGAGCTGGGGGCGGGAGCAGGGCCGGCCTGGTGCTGCCGAGAGCTGGGGGCGGGAGCAGGGCCCGTCTGGTGCTGCCGAGAGCTGGGGGCGGGAGCAGGGCCGGCCTGGTGCTGCCGAGAGCTGGGGGCGGGAGCAGGGCCGGCCTGGTGCTGCCGAGAGCTGGGGGCGGGAGCAGGGCCGGCCTGGTGCTGCCGAGAGCTGGGGGCGGGAGCAGGGCCGGCCTGGTGCTGCCGAGAGCTGGGGGCGGGAGCAGGGCCGGCCTGGTGCTGCCGAGAGCTGGGGGCGGGAGCAGGGCCGGCCTGGTGCTGCCGAGAGCTGGGGGCGGGAGCAGGGCCGGCCTGGTGCTGCCGAGAGCTGGGGGCGGGAGCAGGGCCCGTCTGGTGCTGCCGAGAGCTGGGGGCGGGAGCAGGGCCCGCCTGGTGCTGCCGAGAGCTGGGGGCGGGAGCAGGGCCGGCCTGGTGCTGCCGAGAGCTGGGGGCGGGAGCAGGGCCGGCCTGGTGCTGCCGAGAGCTGGGGGCGGGAGCAGGGCCCGTCTGGTGCTGCCGAGAGCTGGGGGGCGGGAACAGGGCCCGTCTGGTGCTGCCGAGAGCTGGGGGCGGGAGCAGGGCCCGTCTGGTGCTGCCGAGAGCTGGGGGGCGGGAGCAGGGCCGGCCTGGTGCTGCCGAGAGCTGGGGGGCGGGAGCAGGGCCGGCCTGGTGCTGCCGAGAGCTGGGGGGCGGGAGCAGGGCCGGCCTGGTGCTGCCGAGAGCTGGGGGGCGGGAGCAGGGCCGGCCTGATGCTGCCGAGAGCTGGGGGCGGGAGCAGGGCCCGTCTGGTGCTGCCGAGAGCTGGGGGCGGGAGCAGGGCCCGTCTGGTGCTGCCGAGAGCTGGGGGCGGGAGCAGGGCCCGTCTGGTGCTGCCGAGAGCTGGGGGGCGGGAGCAGGGCCGGCCTGGTGCTGCCGAGAGCTGGGGGCGGGAGCAGGGCCGGCCTGGTGCTGCCGAGAGCTGGGGCGGGAGCAGGGCCCGTCTGGTGCTGCCGAGAGCTGGGGGCGGGAGCAGGGCCCGTCTGGTGCTGCCGAGAGCTGGGGGCGGGAGCAGGGCCGGCCTGGTGCTGCCGAGAGCTGGGGGCGGGAGCAGGGCCCGTCTGGTGCTGCCGAGAGCTGGGGGGCGGGAGCAGGGCCCGTCTGGTGCTGCCGAGAGCTGGGGGCGGGAGCAGGGCCCGTCTGGTGCTGCCGAGAGCTGGGGGCGGGAGCAGGGCCCGTCTGGTGCTGCCGAGAGCTGGGGGGCGGGAGCAGGGCCGGCCTGGTGCTGCCGAGAGCTGGGGGCGGGAGCAGGGCCGGCCTGGTGCTGCCGAGAGCTGGGGGCGGGAGCAGGGCCCGTCTGGTGCTGCCGAGAGCTGGGGGCGGGAGCAGGGCCCGTCTGGTGCTGCCGAGAGCTGGGGGCGGGAGCAGGGCCCGTCTGGTGCTGCCGAGAGCTGGGGGGCGGGAGCAGGGCCCGTCTGGTGCTGCCGAGAGCTGGGGGCGGGAGCAGGGCCCGTCTGGTGCTGCCGAGAGCTGGGGGCGGGAGCAGGGCCGGTCTGGTGCTGCCGAGAGCTGGGGGCGGGAGCAGGGCCCGTCTGGTGCTGCCGAGAGCTGGGGGCGGGAGCAGGGCCCGTCTGGTGCTGCCGAGAGCTGGGGGCGGGAGCAGGGCCGGCCTGGTGCTGCCGAGAGCTGGGGGCGGGAGCAGGGCCGGCCTGGTGCTGCCGAGAGCTGGGGGCGGGAGCAGGGCCCGTCTGGTGCTGCCGAGAGCTGGGGGCGGGAGCAGGGCCCGTCTGGTGCTGCCGAGAGCTGGGGGCGGGAGCAGGGCCGGCCTGGTGCTGCCGAGAGCTGGGGGGCGGGAACAGGGCCCGTCTGGTGCTGCCGAGAGCTGGGGGCGGGAGCAGGGCCCGTCTGGTGCTGCCGAGAGCTGGGGGCGGGAGCAGGGCCCGTCTGGTGCTGCCGAGAGCTGGGGGCGGGAGCAGGGCCCGTCTGGTGCTGCCGAGAGCTGGGGGCGGGAGCAGGGCCGGCCTGGTGCTGCCGAGAGCTGGGGGCGGGAGCAGGGCCCGTCTGGTGCTGCCGAGAGCTGGGGGCGGGAGCAGGGCCGGCCTGGTGCTGCCGAGAGCTGGGGGCGGGAGCAGGGCCGGCCTGGTGCTGCCGAGAGCTGGGGGCGGGAGCAGGGCCGGCCTGGTGCTGCCGAGAGCTGGGGGCGGGAGCAGGGCCGGCCTGGTGCTGCCGAGAGCTGGGGGCGGGAGCAGGGCCGGCCTGGTGCTGCCGAGAGCTGGGGGCGGGAGCAGGGCCGGCCTGGTGCTGCCGAGAGCTGGGGGCGGGAGCAGGGCCGGCCTGGTGCTGCCGAGAGCTGGGGGCGGGAGCAGGGCCCGTCTGGTGCTGCCGAGAGCTGGGGGCGGGAGCAGGGCCCGTCTGGTGCTGCCGAGAGCTGGGGGCGGGAGCAGGGCCGGCCTGGTGCTGCCGAGAGCTGGGGGCGGGAGCAGGGCCCGTCTGGTGCTGCCGAGAGCTGGGGGCGGGAGCAGGGCCGGCCTGGTGCTGCCGAGAGCTGGGGGCGGGAGCAGGGCCGGCCTGGTGCTGCCGAGAGCTGGGGGCGGGAGCAGGGCCCGTCTGGTGCTGCCGAGAGCTGGGGGCGGGAGCAGGGCCCGTCTGGTGCTGCCGAGAGCTGGGGGCGGGAGCAGGGCCCGTCTGGTGCTGCCGAGAGCTGGGGGGCGGGAGCAGGGCCGGCCTGGTGCTGCCGAGAGCTGGGGGCGGGAGCAGGGCCGGCCTGGTGCTGCCGAGAGCTGGGGGCGGGAGCAGGGCCCGTCTGGTGCTGCCGAGAGCTGGGGGCGGGAGCAGGGCCCGTCTGGTGCTGCCGAGAGCTGGGGGCGGGAGCAGGGCTGGCCTGGTGCTGCCGAGAGCTGGGGGCGGGAGCAGGGCCCGTCTGGTGCTGCCGAGAGCTGGGGGCGGGAGCAGGGCCCGTCTGGTGCTGCCGAGAGCTGGGGGCGGGAGCAGGGCCGGCCTGGTGCTGCCGAGAGCTGGGGGCGGGAGCAGGGCCGGCCTGGTGCTGCCGAGAGCTGGGGGCGGGAGCAGGGCCGGCCTGGTGCTGCCGAGAGCTGGGGGCGGGAGCAGGGCCCGTCTGGTGCTGCCGAGAGCTGGGGGCGGGAGCAGGGCCCGTCTGGTGCTGCCGAGAGCTGGGGGCGGGAGCAGGGCCGGCCTGGTGCTGCCGAGAGCTGGGGGCGGGAGCAGGGCCCGTCTGGTGCTGCTGAGAGCTGGGGGCGGGAGCAGGGCCCGTCTGGTGCTGCCGAGAGCTGGGGGCGGGAGCAGGGCCCGTCTGGTGCTGCCGAGAGCTGGGGGGCGGGAGCAGGGCCCGTCTGGTGCTGCCGAGAGCTGGGGGCGGGAGCAGGGCCCGTCTGGTGCTGCCGAGAGCTGGGGGCGGGAGCAGGGCCGGTCTGGTGCTGCCGAGAGCTGGGGGCGGGAGCAGGGCCCGTCTGGTGCTGCCGAGAGCTGGGGGCGGGAGCAGGGCCGGCCTGGTGCTGCCGAGAGCTGGGGGCGGGAGCAGGGCCGGCCTGGTGCTGCCGAGAGCTGGGGGCGGGAGCAGGGCCCGTCTGGTGCTGCCGAGAGCTGGGGGCGGGAGCAGGGCCCGTCTGGTGCTGCCGAGAGCTGGGGGCGGGAGCAGGGCCGGCCTGGTGCTGCCGAGAGCTGGGGGGCGGGAACAGGGCCCGTCTGGTGCTGCCGAGAGCTGGGGGCGGGAGCAGGGCCCGTCTGGTGCTGCCGAGAGCTGGGGGCGGGAGCAGGGCCCGTCTGGTGCTGCCGAGAGCTGGGGGCGGGAGCAGGGCCCGTCTGGTGCTGCCGAGAGCTGGGGGCGGGAGCAGGGCCCGTCTGGTGCTGCCGAGAGCTGGGGGCGGGAGCAGGGCCGGCCTGGTGCTGCCGAGAGCTGGGGGCGGGAGCAGGGCCCGTCTGGTGCTGCCGAGAGCTGGGGGCGGGAGCAGGGCCGGCCTGGTGCTGCCGAGAGCTGGGGGGCGGGAGCAGGGCCGGCCTGGTGCTGCCGAGAGCTGGGGGGCGGGAGCAGGGCCGGCCTGGTGCTGCCGAGAGCTGGGGGCGGGAGCAGGGCCGGCCTGGTGCTGCCGAGAGCTGGGGGCGGGAGCAGGGCCGGCCTGGTGCTGCCGAGAGCTGGGGGCGGGAGCAGGGCCGGCCTGGTGCTGCCGAGAGCTGGGGGCGGGAGCAGGGCCCGTCTGGTGCTGCCGAGAGCTGGGGGCGGGAGCAGGGCCCGTCTGGTGCTGCCGAGAGCTGGGGGCGGGAGCAGGGCCCGTCTGGTGCTGCCGAGAGCTGGGGGCGGGAGCAGGGCCGGCCTGGTGCTGCCGAGAGCTGGGGGCGGGAGCAGGGCCCGTCTGGTGCTGCCGAGAGCTGGGGGCGGGAGCAGGGCCGGCCTGGTGCTGCCGAGAGCTGGGGGCGGGAGCAGGGCCGGCCTGGTGCTGCCGAGAGCTGGGGGCGGGAGCAGGGCCCGTCTGGTGCTGCCGAGAGCTGGGGGCGGGAGCAGGGCCGGCCTGGTGCTGCCGAGAGCTGGGGGCGGGAGCAGGGCCGGCCTGGTGCTGCCGAGAGCTGGGGGCGGGAGCAGGGCCCGTCTGGTGCTGCCGAGAGCTGGGGGCGGGAGCAGGGCCGGCCTGGTGCTGCCGAGAGCTGGGGGCGGGAGCAGGGCTGGCCTGGTGCTGCTGAGAGCTGGGGGCGGGAGCAGGGCCCGTCTGGTGCTGCCGAGAGCTGGGGGCGGGAGCAGGGCCCGTCTGGTGCTGCCGAGAGCTGGGGGCGGGAGCAGGGCCGGCCTGGTGCTGCCGAGAGCTGGGGGCGGGAGCAGGGCCGGCCTGGTGCTGCCGAGAGCTGGGGGCGGGAGCAGGGCCCGTCTGGTGCTGCCGAGAGCTGGGGGCGGGAGCAGGGCCGGCCTGGTGCTGCCGAGAGCTGGGGGCGGGAGCAGGGCCCGTCTGGTGCTGCCGAGAGCTGGGGGCGGGAGCAGGGCCCGTCTGGTGCTGCCGAGAGCTGGGGGCGGGAGCAGGGCCCGTCTGGTGCTGCCGAGAGCTGGGGGCGGGAGCAGGGCCCGTCTGGTGCTGCCGAGAGCTGGGGGCGGGAGCAGGGCCCGTCTGGTGCTGCCGAGAGCTGGGGGCGGGAGCAGGGCCGGCCTGGTGCTGCCGAGAGCTGGGGGCGGGAGCAGGGCCCGTCTGGTGCTGCCGAGAGCTGGGGGCGGGAGCAGGGCCGGCCTGGTGCTGCCGAGAGCTGGGGGCGGGAGCAGGGCCGGCCTGGTGCTGCCGAGAGCTGGGGGCGGGAGCAGGGCCGGCCTGGTGCTGCCGAGAGCTGGGGGCGGGAGCAGGGCCCGTCTGGTGCTGCCGAGAGCTGGGGGCGGGAGCAGGGCCGGCCTGGTGCTGCCGAGAGCTGGGGGCGGGAGCAGGGCCCGTCTGGTGCTGCCGAGAGCTGGGGGCGGGAGCAGGGCCGGCCTGGTGCTGCCGAGAGCTGGGGGCGGGAGCAGGGCCCGTCTGGTGCTGCCGAGAGCTGGGGGCGGGAGCAGGGCCCGTCTGGTGCTGCCGAGAGCTGGGGGCGGGAGCAGGGCCCGTCTGGCCCTTTGCTTTGTTTGCAAAGGCTCGAGGGCTCTGCAGCCAGTTCCAGATTAGCTCCCTTGCTGGAGTGAGCTGGGCTGGGCAGGGGAGCGCCTGGGGGGTCGGTCATGGCGTCCTGCCTGGCTGGAGGAACCGTGCTGAGCAGTGGCTGGAGCAGGCTGGGCTAATCCATTCTCCCTGTGGCCTCCCAGAACCCTCCCAACCCCTCCCCCAGCTGGGCTCCAGACGCTGGGGGCTGGGCTGCCTCCCCCTCGGCGCTGATGCTCACGGGCCCCCGGCTTGAGCTCTGCAGCGCGGGGGCCACGGCCGAGGAGAGCGAGGCAGGAACCCTTCAGTTCCTGACAAATGAACCGTCCCCTGCCTTGCCCCCCCCCGCCGACAGGCTGGGCTCTTGCAAGCCCACTGCCCCCACCAGCCTGGCGGGGCGATGGGCTCAGGGCTCTGCCGGGGCCTGGCCGCCTGCCGCACAGGGGCTCACCCCAGAGCCAGAGGCCTGTGCGCCCCAGCAGCCTGCCAGAGCTGCCAGCTGGACTCACCAGTCACCCAGAGCGCGGGGCCCGAGTCGTGTCCTGTGGGTGCCGTGGGCAGGAGCAGGCCCGGCCCGCCGGCTCAGGACAGTCCGTGGGACAGCCGGGGGACAGTCTGCTCCCGTGCCTTCCCCTCGCTCCCGTGGCTGGGCTCAGTCGCCGTAGGGGGGGCCAAGGGCCAGGCCCGGGTCACTCAGCCACTTCGGCACGGTGCTGGGAGCCGGGGATCCCCAGATGGCTCACTGGCCACCAGACCGACCGGCAGCCCCCCAGCTCTGCCGGGACAGCCCCTCTCCGGCACACCCACCCCGCAGAACCCTGACCCTCCGAGCTACCCACTGGGCCAAGCCAGACGCTGCCCAGGCCGGGGAGGGGGAGGTTGCCTGTCCGGCCCCCGTTCTTTGCATGCCCTCTGGGCTGGCATTTTCTGCCCCCGCCTGGCTGTGTCTGACAGGAGCCAGGTAGCGCCCAGGGCAGGGCTGGCGTTTACACTGCTGCCTTTGTCTGCAGAACAAAGACCCCCTCCCCCGCCGTCAGCCTCCCCTCCCCTCCCACCAGCTAATCACCCCAGAGGCACATGGCAACTCACTGAGATTAAAGGGAGCTGGCAACTTACAGCCCTGGGGGTGGCTGGGCCCAATAAAGAGCCATTTAGTGAGTGGGGAAGGCAGGGAGGGGGCGATGGCCAAGGAATTGGAGCTGTCGCCCTGGGGGAGAGCAGGCGGGAATTCACACCAAATTACGGCCCACCAGCCACCCCGGGGCACTGGCTGGGCGGCTCCAGCCCGGGGCTGGCAGTCTGGGGACGGGAGCTCGCGAGGTCCTGGGGTACGGGCAGGGTGGCACTTACTGAACCCACAGGCACTGGCTGCAGCATGACCCCCCAGCAGAGAGCCCAGCGCCAGGACCCGAGACCCCCATAGCAGGATGGGGAAGCTCAGCACCAGCCTCCGTGACCCAGGGAGGGGGAGCCTGGCACCCGAGTGGGCTGGGGAAGGGGGACATGGCCCACTGTGGTACCCGGCTCTGCACCCCATGAGCCTGGGGACATGCCGGGCTGCAAGCAAGTGGGTGCTACCCAGGGGCAGATGAGAGCGCCGTGGGGCCCCGGGCAGCGAAATTTCGCAGGGCCCCCACTTTGACACGACACATGCGCGGGGCCTCGGGAAGCGCGGGGCCCAGGGCAGCCGCCCCACTCGGCCTGCCCTAAATCCGCCACTGGTGCTACCAAAGCCAGCTCCTCGAGAGACAAGGTGACTGGCTGCCAATCTTCACCAGCCTCAACCGGGCAGGGAGACCCAGCTACAGCAGGGTAGGCCTGTGCAAACCGGCTGCACCCTGGGGCCTCGGGCCCCTGCACAACAGCGCAGAGCACCCTCCCCACCCTGTGGAGGGGGACGAGCGCCGGGCCCGGGGGGCTGCAGGGCTGCACGGAGCACTGGGACCTCTTCCTGGGCCAGACAGAGCCCTGGGCTAGGTGGGCCAGGCTGGCGCAGGTCTCGGATGAGGCAGGTGCCGGCGCAAAGGCCTGAGGCCCACCTGAGGGATGCGTCTCACCCTCCCTTGGCAGGAAGGTTAGAGCGCGAGGTCCCTGCTGGGGTCGTTGCCCAGGGCCCTTGGCAATGCTGCCAGCCCCAGCCCCCAGCCACGAGCCAGGCCTCTGAGGGAGGCCTTCCCGCCAGGAGTGGGGAGCTCTCTGTGCTCCCCTTGTTTGCTGAGGCTTGGGGTCAGGTTCAGGGCACTGGCTGGCACCCGCCAGCGTTCCCTGCAAGCTGGGCGCCCGGGCAGCTGCTCAGGCGAGATCCTGGTGCCGCCCGGCTGACTCGCCAGCGTCGTGGTTCTGTTAGTGGGGCTCTGCCGTCACGCCCCGGCACATGGCAAAGGCAGGCGGCACGCGGGTGGAAAAAACCCGCCCATGGATGGAAAAAGGAGAGGGGTGATTGGCCGTGACTTCCTGGAAAAACCAGCAACCCCTACGGGCAAGATGCTCACTAAGCCCTGGACTCCAGAGTCTGGGTCTCTAACCCCCAACCCTTCAAGACTTGCCATCGCCAGCCAGTCCCCGCTGGCCAGGACCGGAGTGCCCAGAGCCAGCGGTGAAGGGCCCAGCAGGCTGCGGGTTAGCTGGCTGGTGCGTGGAAAGGCAATCTCTTGATCTGTGAGGCTTGGTGCATAACCTCTGAGCACTGCCACGTGCCTTGGTGGAAGAGATGTGCTTTTGCGCAACAGCATCCATGGCAGCGTGGACGCTTTCTTGCACAAGAAACCCCTGTTGCCTGTCTACACTGCCTTCTGGTGGGAGAGCTCGTGTGCGAGAGGGCTCATTCCTCACGGGGGGAGGAACAGCTCTTGTGCAAGAAGCCCTGGTTTCCGACGCTGGACTGTGAATTTACTTGCCCAAGAACGCGTGTGCAGTGTACACGCTGTGCAAGTTTTTGCACAAGAACAGCTGTTCGTGTGCAAAAAGCCTGCAGTGTAGAGGTAGCCTTGGAGTTGCAAGCGCCTCTGCCAGGGAGATCTGCTCCTGAGCCCATCTCCCCCCAGCATGTGAGCCATGGGGCACCCCTCTGGGTGCTGCAAACCGTGGGGTACTGCCTGCGAGCACTGGGAGCCGTGGGGCACTGCCTGTGGGCATTAGGAGCCATGGGGCACTGTCTGTGGGTATTGTGAGCCGTGGGGCGCTGGGAGCTGTGGGGCACTGCCTGTGGGTATTGTGAGCCGTGGGGCGCTGGGAGCTGTGGGGCACTGCCTGTGGGTATTGTGAGCCGTGGGGCGCTGGGAGCTGTGGGGCGCTGGGAGGCAGGGGGCGCTGTCTGGGGGTATTGTGAGCTGGGGGGCGGGGCGCTGGGAGGCGGGGGGCGGGGCGCGGTGCGGGGCGCTCAGGGGTGTCTCTGATGCCGCCACCGAATGGCCCCGCCCCCCGCAGCGACCTCAGGGCCTCTCGAGCGCGGAACGCGCAGGATGGTCCCCCGCGGCCGCCGTACCTGGCCCGGAAGTGTCTCCATGGAGATGCGGGGCGCCGGGCCGCAGTGCGGGGGCGATGGAGAAATACGAGCGGATCCGGGTGGTGGGAAGAGGGGCCTTCGGGTGAGACCCCCCCGGGGCACAAAGCGCGGGAGTTGGCCTGGGGGGGGAGCAGTGAGGGGCAGGGATAGCGGGGGGGGCGGAGAGCAGTGAGGGGCAGGGATAGCCGGGGGGGGGGGGCGGAGAGCAGTGAGGGGCAGGGATAGCCGGGGGGGGGGGGGCGGAGAGCAGTGAGGGGCAGGGATAGCGGGGGGGGCGGAGAGCAGTGAGGGGCAGGGATAGCGGGGGGGGCGGAGAGCAGTGAGGGGCAGGGATAGCCGGGGGGGGAGCAGTGAGGGGCAGGGATAGCCGGGGGGGGGCGGAGAGCAGTGAGGGGCAGGGATAGCGGGGGGGGCGGAGAGCAGTGAGGGGCAGGGATAGCCGGGGGGGGGCGGAGAGCAGTGAGGGGCAGGGATAGCGGGGGGGGGCGGAGAGCAGTGAGGGGCAGGGATAGCGGGGGGGGGGGGGGCGGAGAGCAGTGAGGGGCAGGGATAGCCGGGGGGGGCGGAGAGCAGTGAGGGGCAGGGATAGCCGGGGGGGGGCGGAGAGCAGTGAGGGGCAGGGATAGCCGGGGGGGGGCGGAGAGCAGTGAGGGGCAGGGATAGCGGGGGGGGGCGGAGAGCAGTGAGGGGCAGGGATAGCCGGGGGGGGGCGGAGAGCAGTGAGGGGCAGGGATAGCCGGGGGGGCGGAGAGCAGTGAGGGGCAGGGATAGCCGGGGGGGGTGGAGAGCAGTGAGGGGCAGGGATAGCGGGGGGGGCGGAGAGCGGGGGGGGGGCGGAGAGCAGTGAGGGGCAGGGATAGCCGGGGGGGGGGGGGCGGCGAGCAGTGAGGGGCAGGGATAGCCGGGGGAGGGCGGAGAGCAGTGAGGGGCAGGGATAGCCGGGTTGGGGCGGAGAGCAGTGAGGGGCAGGGATAGCCGGGGGGGGGCGGAGAGCAGTGAGGGGCAGGGATAGCTGGGGGGGGCGGAGAGCAGTGAGGGGCAGGGATAGCCGGGGGGGGGCGGAGAGCAGTGAGGGGCAGGGATAGCGGGGGGGCGGAGAGCAGTGAGGGGCAGGGATAGCCGGGGGGGGCGGAGAGCAGTGAGGGGCAGGGATAGCCGGGGGGGGGAGCAGTGAGGGGCAGGGATAGCCGGGGGGGGGCGGAGAGCAGTGAGGGGCAGGGATAGCCGGGGGGGGAGCAGTGAGGGGCAGGGATAGCCGGGGGGGGGGAGCAGTGAGGGGCAGGGATAGCCGGGGGGGGGCGGAGAGCAGTGAGGGGCAGGGATAGCGGGGGGGGCGGAGAGCAGTGAGGGGCAGGGATAGCCGGGGGGGGCGGAGAGCAGTGAGGGGCAGGGATAGCGGGGGGGGCGGAGGGCGGGGGGGGGCGGAGAGCAGTGAGGGGCAGGGATAGCCGGGGGGGCGGCGAGCAGTGAGGGGCAGGGATAGCCGGGGGAGGGCGGAGAGCAGTGAGGGGCAGGGATAGCCGGGGGGGGCGGAGAGCAGTGAGGGGCAGGGATAGCTGGGGGGGGGGGCGGAGAGCAGTGAGGGGCAGGGATAGCCGGGGGGGCGGAGAGCAGTGAGGGCCAGGGATAGCGGGGGGGCGGCGAGCAGTGAGGGGCAGCGATAGCGGGGGGGGGGAGCAGTGCGGGGCAGGGATAGCCGGGGGGGGGCGGAGAGCAGTGAGGGGCAGGGATAGCCGGGGGGGGCGGAGAGCAGTGAGGGGCAGGGATAGCCGGGGGGGCGGAGAGCAGTGAGGGGCAGGGATAGCCGGGGGGGGCGGAGAGCAGTGAGGGGCAGGGATAGCCGGGGGGGGGCGGAGAGCAGTGAGGGGCAGGGATAGCCAGGGGGGCGGAGAGCAGTGAGGGGCAGGGATAGCCGGGGGGGGGCGGAGAGCAGTGAGGGGCAGGGATAGCCGGGGGGGGGCGGAGAGCAGTGAGGGGCAGGGATAGCCGGGGGGGCGGAGAGCAGT
The DNA here is from genome assembly GCF_052426305.1 of Pelodiscus sinensis. Taxonomy (NCBI): domain Eukaryota; kingdom Metazoa; phylum Chordata; order Testudines; family Trionychidae; genus Pelodiscus; species Pelodiscus sinensis. The sequence continues at coordinate 26,780,290 of NC_143072.1, read as the reverse complement.
GAGGGGCAGGGATAGCGGGGGGGCGGCGAGCAGTGAGGGGTAGCGATAGCGGGGGGGGGGGGGAGCAGTGCGGGGCAGGGATAGCCGGGGTGGGGAGGAGTGGCAGAGAGCAGGGCATGGTCTGCCTGGCTGGTGTGACTCTCCGCCAGTTCCCAGGGCCAGGCCTCCGGAGCCAAGCACCTTTCCCAAAGGAAGTGGGGCTGTGGCGGGAGCAGGGCTGGCGTTTAGCCTCCCCAGAACACTCTGCATGGCTACCTCAGTGTCACTGCCTCCCGGGAGTGGGCATCACCCTTCTGCCCATCGGACTGCTGCGGGACGGGAAGCACGGCTGGGTGCGCTGTGCCAAGGTCCTGTGTTCTGAACACTGCACCTACTTCCTCTTGTAGGTTGTGGGGGGCGTGGAAGCGGGCACTAGGCTGCCTGAAATGGTGCCTGTCTTGCCCATGTCTCTTGAGATTTGCCTGTGTGCATTGGGCTCACATCTGCTGCTGGTTTCGGCTTCCCCCGCACATTGTCCCCTTTGCGGGCCCCTAACGCCCTGTGTTGTTGCAGCATAGTGCACCTGTGTCTGCGCAAGGCCGACCAGAAACTAGTGATCATTAAACAGATTCCTGTGGAGCAGATGACGAAGGATGAGAGGCTGGCAGCTCAGAATGAGTGCCAGGTGCTGAAGCTGCTGAATCACCCCAACATCATTGAGTATTACGAGAACTTCCTGGAAGACAAGGCTCTTATGATTGCCATGGAGTATGCACCAGGTGGGACACCGGGCTTGGGCTAGGCATAGAGCTAAGCCTTCTTGGACTCATAGTATTTGCCCTCTGGCCAAGAAGCTGTAGCTGGATCTGGGGGAATGAGCCTCCTTAGGCTAATTTTCAAGGCATCCATAAAAGCTGAATGTTCGTGAGGTGGGGATGTAGAAATGTGGTTAAAAGGGAACTGGACAACCGCTAACAACCCTAGCAGGTACACGCGCTGCGGGCTCTGCAGTGTAAAGATTAAATAAGCTGTATCCTGCCAAGCCTGCAGCGAAGCTACCTCCCGGGTCGCCGGGCCTGTGGTGTGGTGGCGGCTGGGCCCGCCATTGACGGGCTGCTCCTGTGGGCCCCATGGGACTGGAATAGCCTTCTGCCTGGGACAGGCAGGGAGTTGCTCCAGCCCTACCGGTTACCCGGAACCATTAAGGGTGAGATTAACCAGTTAACCTTTTACATCCCTACTGTGAGGGTGAGGAGAATCTACCTGTGTCCCTGGTACATGACATGGGCCTGACTTCCTTGGCAAGACTGTTTCCCTCAGAAGAGATGCTCACTCCTGTCCATTGTTACCTCCTATTGCCTTATCTTGAAACATACCCCATGGAGGTGCTGTGGTGGGAGTGGCTCCAGAGTAACTGCTGTTCAAAGGGCTCTGGCCGAACTGGACATCCTTTGGTTTGAAAAGGATGAAATACATGTGTGTTATTAGCATTGCCAGCCCAGACCCCAGCGGAAAGGGTTCTAAAACTCTGCCTCACTGCTGATCTGTATGCTCCCTGGCTTCTGCTCCTCGCTTGGTTTCCTCAGTTCCCCTTCTGAGTGTTCTCAGTTTCCCTGTGGGGCTGCAGCGCTGGGGGTGGCAGTTCAAACAAACACACCATTTGCCTTGTCACTTAAAGTAAAGAGAAGCCACATTTACCTTGGGGTTTGTAAACCCGCTTTGCACGAACCCTGGATTCTGGGCTTGCACTGAGTGATAGGGCCTCTCTTAACCGCATGAATACTTTCGCAGGGGAATTTCCCTATGCAGAACAGGCTTATCTTGTTCTCCATTGACATTTGCTTCCTCACCCTGCTCTGATATGTATGGTTTTAGCATTTCTTTTCTGACTGAGCCCTGCAGGCAGCGCTGCCATTGATAGTGTGTTAAGGTTAACCCCTCCACTGCTGGTCCTGCATCCCATCTGCTGTGCTGCTATTGTTCTCTCTGTAGTCAGAGAATTTGTGGTATGTCCCATGGTGCATTGTGCTGCTTTGGGCAGACCTGGCTCGCTCAGCAGTGATTGTGGAGTTGAGATACTGTGGCTGGAGGCCATTACTTTTAGTTGAGAGCACGCCAGCGTAGATAAACTTCCTTTGCTGATGGCCCTTCTGCGTCCATCCAGGTGGCACCTTGGCAGAGTTTATTCATAAACGTTGCAACTCCCTGTTGGACGAAGACACCATCCTGCACTTTTTTGTGCAGATCCTGCTGGCCCTTCATCACGTTCACACCAAACAGATCCTGCACCGAGACTTAAAGACTCAGAACATTCTGTTGGACAAACACCGCATGATTGTCAAGATCGGAGACTTTGGCATCTCCAAAATCTTGAGCAGCAAGAGCAAAGCCTACACGGTGTGTATCCACTGAGCGTGCCCAAGCTCCCGGGGAATTTCTTCCCCTCAAAGCTACTGTTTCTGTGCCTCTGTATCATGAGAATTCGCCTGGGATCAGGTTGCAGCAGTGACTGGGTTAACAAGTCAGTATCACTGCTCCTCTTTCCTCTCTGTTCACTCAGGCATGCTGGCTGATGGGAAAGGAGCAGTGAAGACACAGCAACTCAGGGTTTAACACGGGTTGGTGGCTGGCGTTCCGTCCCAGATGCCCTTTTGTTTTCTGTTAACCTGAGCTAAAAGCTGCTGTGGTGTGTGTCTTCGCTGCTCCTGTCACGCAAGGGAAGAACAGACCTTTGTGTGCCGTGTAGAGACACCCTTAATCTCCCTGATATCCTAGCTTGCGGCAGCCATGAAAATGAGTCGGTGTCAGTCCCTGTGTCTCTCTCATTCCCAGTGTCTCCATGCCTTCCAGTAGTGCATTCAAACCACTGCCGTGCGTGCTTGGTTTTCCTCTCCCTCCTTCCCTAGGGGAGCATTATATGGGCCGGAGATTGGTTCATTTTCGTAGGGCTCTGTAGCTGTGTGTGGGGTTTTCATTGAACAGTATCCCTGCTGGGGTGTGTGTGTGTGCGTGTGTGCTGGAGAAGCTGGCTGGAGGGGAGAGGTGATGGGGGATCTTGGGGGATCTTCAGTTCCCGGGGAAGTTTGTTCCACAGTCTGGTACTGGCTTTGAGGAGGCTCTTTCTCCTGCACAGACCAGTTTTCCCTTGGGGTAGAAGTCCCACTGTGCCAGAGGTGGAGCTGTGGACAGTCTCATCTTGGAGCTCCAAGCACTGAGCACCTTGAAGATTACCCTGCATCCTCGTACTTGACTCTTAGTCTCAGGAAGGCAGCCGAGAGGGCAGTGGACAGGGCTGCTGTGCTCCTGCTGGCCTGAGGTGCTGAGGAGACTCGCTGTGGCATCCTGTACTAGCAGGAGTTTCCTGAGGCCTGTTGGCTTTGGGCCCATTGCATTGCTGTAGTCAGGTGGGATGTGCTAAAGTCTTGGAGAACCAAGGCAGGTCACTGTCCCCCAGCCCTTGATGGAGTCTCCTAGCCAACCAGAGATGGTGGTTGAGAGGTCAGCCCCTGTGCGCCTCTCCTGGGACAGGGCCGGTATGACCCGCGCTTTGGGACCGACTTCCTAAATCCTGTTGGTTGGCTGGATTCCCTTTCCTCTGCCTGGTACCCCAGTATCTCTCCCCCTCTAACCTGACCGGCTTGGCTTTGCCCAGGGCTCTGAGCCCTCAGAAGCCCCATTGGAGCTAAGTGCTGCATGGGAGAGAGCCATGCTCTAGCAGTGCTGGAAGCGGTAAATCCTCTAGCAGCTTTATCACTGGTAATCAGCAGCAGGGAGACCAGGGCTCCTTCAGCTCCCCATAACCCCTGGAAAAGCAGCGAGGATCCTGTGGCACCTTCAAGACTAACGATTTATTTGGGCATCAGCTTGGGGAGTAAACCCACTTCCTCAGCTGCTTTGGAGTCCCGAAACCTGGTGCCCCAATGAAAGTCAGGCTGTAAGGTGCCCAGGCTCCTGGTGGGTTTGGCAGGTACGGACTAACACCGCTACCACCCCTCTGACACGAGCGCTGGCTCCATTGTGATGCAGTGAGACTGTGCCTGCCTGTACCCCCATGGTTCTGGAGTGCCATTGTGCAGCTATACCTGTTCCCTTAGGTTGTGGGGACGCCGTGCTACATCTCCCCAGAGCTGTGTGAAGGGAAACCCTACAACCAGAAGAGTGACATCTGGGCACTGGGCTGCGTGCTCTACGAACTTGCCAGTCTCAAGAGAGCCTTTGAAGCTGCAGTAAGGCTGGGCCCCGGGTTTTCTGAAAGCGGGGCGGGAATGCCAGACACACGCCCGCCTTGGGCTGTCTCCTGCGTGCCCACGCAGCCCCCTCTCAAGCCGTGCCCTGGCCTGATGCACTGCCCGTCCAGCAGCCAGGCTTCTGCTGACCACGTGTCTGTTCCTTCTGTGCTCCAGAACCTGCCCGCCTTGGTGCTGAAGATCATGAGCGGGACGTTTGCTCCCATCTCGGACCGATACAGCCCAGACCTGCGCCAGCTTATCCTGAGCATGCTCAACCTGGACCCTTCCAAACGGCCTCAGCTGAATGAGATCATGGCCCAGGCCATCTGCATTCGGCCGCTTCTCAACCTTTATACTGACGTGGGCAGCGTCAAAATGAGAAAGCAAGTGCTGCTGCTGCAATCCCGGCTCTGGGGCCTAGTAGTGGGGGGTGATGGAGATGGGGGGCTGCAGCACGGGGGCTCGGAATGGTGGGTGGCTGAGGGGCTGTCGCCGGGCAGACAGGCTGATCGCCGGGCACAGGGGATGGTGGGTGGCCGAGGGGCTGTTGCCGGGCAGACAGGCTGATCGCCGGGCACAGGGGATGGTGGGTGGCCGAGGGGCTGTTGCCGGGCAGACAGGCTGATCGCCGGGCACAGGGGATGGTGGGTGGCCGAGGGGCTGTTGCCAGGCAGACAGGCTGATCGCCGGGCACAGGGGCTGGTGGGTGGCCGAGGGGCTGTCGCCGGGCAGACAGGCTGATCGCCGGGCACAGGGGATGGTGGGTGGCCGAGGGGCTGTCGCCGGGCAGACAGGCTGATCGCCGGGCACAGGGGATGGTGGGTGGCCGAGGGGCTGTCGCCGGGCAGACAGGCTGATCGCCGGGCACAGGGGATGGTGGGTGGCCGAGGGGCTGTCGCCGGGCAGACAGGCTGATCGCCGGGCACAGGGGATGGTGGGTGGCCGAGGGGCTGTCGCCGGGCAGACAGGCTGATCGCCGGGCACAGGGGATGGTGGGTGGCCGAGGGGCTGTTGCCAGGCAGACAGGCTGATCGCCGGGCACAGGGGATGGTGGGTGGCCGAGGGGCTGTCGCCAGGCAGACAGGCTGATCGCCGGGCACAGGGGATGGTGGGTCGCCGAGGGGCTGTCGCCGGGCAGACAGGCTGATCGCCGGGCACAGGGGATGGTGGGTCGCCGAGGGGCTGTCGCCGGGCAGACAGGCTGATCGCCGGGCACAGGGGATGGTGGGTCGCCGAGGGGCTGTCGCCGGGCAGACAGGCTGATCGCCGGGCACAGGGGATGGTGGGTCGCCGAGGGGCTGTCGCCGGGCAGACAGGCTGATCGCCGGGCACAGGGGATGGTGGGTCGCCGAGGGGCTGTCGCCGGGCAGACAGGCTGATCGCCGGGCACAGGGGATGGTGGGTGGCCGAGGGACTGTCGCCGGGCACAGGACGCTCAAGCGGACACAAATTGCTTGGTGCGGTCACTGGGCCAGCCAGCCCAAAGTGACCTGTGTCTCCTGCTCCCCCCCGCCTGCTGCCTTTGGCTCTGCCCCACTGAGAGCCCATCCCTGTCCTGCGAGAGGGGTGCGGGCTGGCCGGGCTGCCAGCTCTCAGTAAGGTGCGGTGCTTTTTGCTTTGACAGGCCTGAGAAGCCCTTAGCGGCGGTGCCAGCCGTGAGCCATAGCAGAGCGGGCGGAAGGGTGGCCAGCGCCAGACCCAGGGGTAAGGCCGGGCACGGCACGTTCAGCAGAACTGCACGGCGGAGGAGGAGCCTTTGTACCGACTGCCAGGGGTGCCCTGTACCACTCGGGCCCTTTGCTCCCGGACCCCCTGCCCCGGAGCAGCCATGCTCCAGCCCCGGGCAGCTTCCAGATCTGCCCTCCCCAAGCTCTCCTGCCCTCGTCGTCCGGAGCCTTAGTGCCGCTGTACTCCAGCCCCGCTGGGCAGTCTGGGAACTGAGGGTCCCTGCCTGAGGAAGCAGAGCTGGGAGCAGCCTACGCTGCAGCCCCTGGGGGCCGCAGGCCTGTTCTGCCAGCTGGGTTAGCCCCTCTGTTGTCCTCCACTGCGGTGGGCGTCTGCATGGCAAGGCTGGCGTCATGTTCCTGCCCAGGAGAGCAGCCAGCTGGGCACTGGTATTTCATTTGCCCCTAGGGGTTCCAGTGGGCTCAGCCAGGACTGGAATCCCGCCTCCCCTCTCCTCCATCTACACCTGGGGCAGCGGGATCACCGCCCCTTTCCGCCTGCCCATGCTCAACACAGAAGTGGTGCAGGTGTCTGCCGGGAGAACCCAGAAGGCCGGCGTCACGAAATCCGGGAGGCTCATCATGTGGGAGGTGAGCAACGGCGAGCAGGCGGCGCCCAGTGGGCAAAGGGGCGTGGGCCGGGGGTCCCCAGGGAGCACAGCCTTCTCCCAGAGCTGCACTCGCCCCTCCAGGGGCAGGCAAACCCGGGCCGGTCCTGGTGAGGGAGGGGGTGGGCTGGGCTTACTGCCCCAGACTTGTTCTCTTCACCCCAGCTCCGCCGCCGGCAAGCGCGTTTCCACACCCTCCTTCTTCCCTGCCAGGCTTCCCCGCTGGGCGCTGCCGGCGGCTCCTCCCTCCCGGGGGCCACTGCGCAGCTCCGGCCCCAGTTCGTGTCGCGCTTCCTGGAAGGCCAGTCTGGAGTGACCATCAAACGCGTGTCCTGCGGGGACCTCTTCACAGCCTGCCTGACAGGTCTGGACGGGCTGGGCTGCTCCCGCCGTGCGGGGGGTTCCCAGGGCAGCCGGGGGCTGGTGCGGAACGGGCAGGCCCACTGGGGCGCGTGTGCCTGGTACTGCAGTGAGTGCGTCATGGGGAGCCCCGGCAGGGCCAGGTGTCCCGGCCATAGGACGGTTTGGGGCGGCCACCCCAGGCCCTGCACTTTTGGGGCCTATGGACAGGTGGGACCTGGGGATTACAGGGCCCTGGTGCAGGGCGGCAGCAGGGGTGCCCCCACTTCCCCTCGCACTTCCCATGGGCAGCCTGCCCCGCCCCACCCTGTCCCCCTCCCACTGCTGTGCTCCACTTCGCCATGGCAGCGGAAGGCAGAAAGCCCGGGCCCAGGGAGGCAAGGTGCAGCAGGCTGGGGGGGGTGTGTGTGTGTGTGTGTGTGTGTGCGCGCGCGCACAAGGGAGCAGAGCAGGCTGTGGTGTGTGTGCGCACAAGGGAGCAGAGCAGGCTGGGGTGTGTGTGCGCACAAGGGAGCAGAGCAGGCTGGGGTGTGTGTGCGCACAAGGGAGCAGAGCAGGCTGGGGTGTGTGTGCGCACAAGGGAGCAGAGCAGGCTGGGGTGTGTGTGCGCACAAGGGAGCAGAGCAGGCTGGGGTGTGTGTGCGCACAAGGGAGCAGAGCAGGCTGGGGTGTGTGTGCGCACAAGGGAGCAGAGCAGGCTGGGGTGTGTGTGCGCACAAGGGAGCAGAGCAGGCTGGGGTGTGTGTGCGCACAAGGGAGCAGAGCAGGCTGGGGTGTGTGTGCGCACAAGGGAGCAGAGCAGGCCGGGGGCTGTGTGTGCGCACAAGGGAGCAGAGCAGGCTGGGGTGTGTGTGCGCACAAGGGAGCAGAGCAGGCCGGGGGGTGTGTGTGTGTGCACAAGGGAGCAGAGCAGGCTGGGGTGTGTGTGCGCACAAGGGAGCAGAGCAGGCTGGGGTGTGTGTGCGCACAAGGGAGCAGAGCAGGCTGGGGTGTGTGTGCGCACAAGGGAGCAGAGCAGGCCGGGGGGTGTGTGTGTGTGCACAAGGGAGCAGAGCAGGCCGGGGGGTGTGTGCGCGCACAAGGGAGCAGAGCAGGCCGGGGGGTGTGTGTGTGTGCACAAGGGAGCAGAGCAGGCCGGGGGGGTGTGTGTGCGCACAAGGGAGCAGAGCAGGCCGGGGGGTGTGTGTGTGTGCACAAGGGAGCAGAGCAGGCTGGGGTGTGTGTGCGCACAAGGGAGCAGAGCAGGCTGGGGTGTGTGTGCGCACAAGGGAGCAGAGCAGGCTGGGGTGTGTGTGCGCACAAGGGAGCAGAGCAGGCTGGGGTGTGTGTGCGCACAAGGGAGCAGAGCAGGCCGGGGGGTGTGTGTGTGTGCACAAGGGAGCAGAGCAGGCCGGGGGGTGTGTGCGCGCACAAGGGAGCAGAGCAGGCCGGGGGGTGTGTGTGTGTGCACAAGGGAGCAGAGCAGGCCGGGGGGGTGTGTGTGCGCACAAGGGAGCAGAGCAGGCCGGGGGGTGTGTGTGTGTGCACAAGGGAGCAGAGCAGGCTGGGGTGTGTGTGCGCACAAGGGAGCAGAGCAGGCCGGGGGGTGTGTGTGTGTGCACAAGGGAGCAGAGCAGGCCGGGGGGTGTGTGTGTGTGCACAAGGGAGCAGAGCAGGCCGGGGGGTGTGTGCGCGCACAAGGGAGCAGAGCAGGCCGGGGGGTGTGTGTGTGTGCACAAGGGAGCAGAGCAGGCCGGGGGGTGTGTGTGTGTGCACAAGGGAGCAGAGCAGGCCGGGGGTGTGTGTGTGCGCACAAGGGAGCAGAGCAGGCCGGGGGGGGGGGGGTGTGCGCACAAGGGAGCAGAGCAGGCCGGGGGGTGTGTGTGCGCACAAGGGAGCAGGGCAGGCCGGGGGGGGGTGTGTGTGCGCACAAGGGAGCAGAGCAGGCCGGGGGGGGGGGGTGTGTGCGCACAAGGGAGCAGAGCAGGCCGGGGGGTGTGTGTGCGCACAAGGGAGCAGGGCAGGCCGGGGGGGGGGGTGTGTGCGCACAAGGGAGCAGAGCAGGCTGGGGGGGGGGGTGTGTGCGCACAAGGGAGCAGAGCAGGCCGGGGGGTGTGTGTGCGCACAAGGGAGCAGGGCAGGCCGGGGGGGGGGGGTGTGCGCACAAGGGAGCAGGGCAGGCCGGGGGGGGGTGTGCGCACAAGGGAGCAGGGCAGGCTGCCAGGCTGCTCTAGCTCCTGCCGTTGGGGGGGAGGGGTTGACCTCTGCTGCTGCCTCAGGACCCCATAATCCCCCTGGCTGCATCCCCCAGGGAGGGGACAAGAGGACAGGGCAGGGCCAGGGCAAGTGCGGTGGGGTGGGGCCTGCAGCGTGATCTGGGGATTGCCCGGGGGGGTTGCTCCAGGCCCCAAGCCCCTCGAGATGGCCCTGTCCGCAGCCCCTGGGAGCTGGTGTCCGAAGCTGAGGCAGCCCCTCCAGGTCAGAGCTGCCCGTCTGGGGGCCCTGGGGATGGGCCGTGCGCTGTCTGGGGGCCCCGGGGATGGGCCGTGCGCTGTCTGGGGGCCCTGGGGATGGGCCGTGCGCTGTCTGGGGGCCCCGGGGATGGGCCGTGCGCTGTCTGGGGGCCCCGGGGACGGGCCGTGCGCTGTCTGGGGGCCCCGGGGACGGGCCGTGCGCTGTCTGGGGGCCCCGGGGACGGGCCGTGCGCTGTCTGGGGGCCCCGGGGACGGGCCGTGCGCTGTCTGGGGGCCCCGGGGACGGGCCGTGCGCTGTCTGGGGGCCCCGGGGATGGGCCGCGCGCTGTCTGGGGGCCCTGGGGATGGGCCGCGCGCTGTCTGGGGGCCCTGGGGATGGGCCGCGCGCTGTCTGGGGGCCCTGGGGATGGGCCGCGCGCTGTCTGGGGGCCCTGGGGATGGGCCGCGCGCTGTCTGGGGGCCCCGGGGATGGGCCGTGCGCTGTCTGGGGGCCCCGGGGATGGGCCGTGCGCTGTCTGGGGGCCCCGGGGACGGGCCGTGCGCTGTCTGGGGGCCCCGGGGACGGGCCGTGCGCTGTCTGGGGGCCCCGGGGACGGGCCGTGCGCTGTCTGGGGGCCCCGGGGACGGGCCGTGCGCTGTCTGGGGGCCCCGGGGATGGGCCGTGCGCTGTCTGGGGGCCCCGGGGATGGGCCGTGCGCTGTCTGGGGGCCCCGGGCAGCCGGGCGTGGGTGCCGTTGGCGGGGGTCGGGAACAAGTGGCAAACGTCAGGCGTGTGTGTTTGTCCTGACTCTGAGCAGGCCAGGAAACGGGGGCGCTGGCGCTGTGGGTTTAACGCCTCTCCCGAGCGCTGAGTGGGGAGCTGGGACACTTAGCTCCTGTCCCATCAGCCCCTGCTGTGTTCCTTCCTGTTCGGGACTCGGCCCAGCACTGCTATGGCGGAGCCTGGACCTGCCTGCGCCCCCCTCGCAGCTAGCAGAGGTGCGGGGCTGCCAGCCAGCGGCTGTGCTCTGTGTCCTAGCTAGTCCCTAGGCTGGGGGACACAGTGGCTGGAATGTGGCTTTATTCTGCTTTTCCAGACAGGGGGATAGTCATGACTTTTGGCAGCGGCAGTAACGGCTGTTTGGGGCACGGAAGCGTCACCGACGTGACACAGGTCTGTGGTGTAGGGACCATCCCGCTTCTCCTTCGCCCTGCAGCCGGCCTGCTCCGCGCCCCCAAACGGCGCCAGCGGTCTCTGGACTGGCCCCCTCCCCAGCTCGGTCCCGCTGCCCCTGAAAGACCCATCCGGCTTCTCGCTGCCCCTGCGCACAAAGATCCCTTTGAGTGTGGGGCTGCAGCACCAAGGGAAGTCGCAAGCTGCCTTGTGGTTGCTTTTGGCTGGGGCCCAGCCTCTGCCGCTGCCTCCAATCACGCACCTGGCTGCTGAGTCTCAGCCCTGCAGCTGTTGCGGTTCACTGGGAAACTTGTTTTTCAAAAGAGCCAGTGTTCAAAGGAGGCCACATGTCCCTGCTTGGCACAAGCGCAGGAGCAGGAAAGCGCTCTCCCCTCCCCCTCCCCCTCCCCCTTCCAGCCCACCCTGGCTGGCGGGTGGCCACAGGGTGTGAAATCCAACCAGGGCCGAGGTCTCCGCCTGCGCTCAGTCGCCCGGCTTCCCTGGGGTTCCCTCTGGCTGCTGCTGGAGACACCTCCCGTTTGTCACGGCTGGCTGCAGCCATATTGAGCCAAGTGGAAGCAAATGGTGTTCCCACTGGGGGGGCCGGTGGGATGGAGGTGTCAGATCTGCCTCCGCAGGGAGCAAAGGAAGTGAGGAGATAAAAGGGACTCTTCATCCCTCGGCCTCGGGAGATTTGGCTCCTCTCCAGGCCGTGCCTGCCTGTGGGCCTTCCAGGTGAGATGCTGTGGCCAAGCTTTGTCTGATTTGCCCTGCTGCCTTTGGCATGGCATTTCTCCTCCCCACAACTGATGTGCGAGCTGGTTGCCTGGCACCCGTCCTCTGGGTACCCGGGAGCGGCAGCATGTTCATTGGTGCTGTGTGCAGGCCCCAAAGCGCTGCTAAGAGCCCATGGGACACGAGGCGCTGCAGAAATGTCAATATTGTGCGTAGAGTGGAAAACCCGTGAGCCCTGGAGCCCTGCCTGGATAGCCGGCGGCGCCCGCAGGTAGGCAGCCCCGCTGTGGGGAGGGCCCTCGCGGGCTACTGCTGTCCTTCTCTCCGCCAGCCCAAGATCGTGGAGGCGCTGCTGGGCTACGAGATCGTGCAGCTGGCCTGTGGCGCGTCCCACGTGCTGGCCGTTTCCAACGACCGCGAAGTGTTTGCCTGGGGCAGAGGGGACAATGGTAAGGGGGGCTAGCTGCTGGGGCTGCTATTCCCCCCACCGAGCTCCCCGGCCGGTGACGGCTGGGTGAGATTCCCAGCAAGCGGCTTCCCTTCCTGCCATGGTGAGTGTGGGGGGGTGAGCCCCCGTAGCCCCCTGGGTTGGATGGCTCCGAGGAAGGGTTCAGTGGGGCAGGGGGAGGAGTGGAGCGGGGCAGAGCAGGGGGTGAAGAGGCAGGGCGGGTACCGGGCCTAGGGCAGAGGGTGTTGCTCTGAGCCCTCATCCCCGTTGGGACAGCCTGATGGGCTGCAGCAGCTGGCTGTTCCCACAGGCAGGGTGTCTGCACACGGTGCCCTCTGGCTGTGTCCTACAGTCCCGCTCTGCTGTCGCCTGTTGGGCTTGCCCTTTGACACGTGAGTTTCTTTGGCCCAGGTCGGCTGGGGCTGGGAAGTCTGGAGTCCTACAGCTCTCCCCAGCAGGTAGCTCTTCCGCCGGAGCAGGAGGCTCACAGAGTCCTGTGCGGGATTGACGCCTCCATGGTCCTGACGGTGCAGAACCGGATTCTCGCTTGTGGGAGCAACAGGTAAGAAGCGGCTGTTTCCCCGCCAGAGCCGCCACCCAGAGCCCGTCCCATCTCCAGTCGCACACGAGCTCCGTGGGTGTCTCCGGCCCTCCCAGAGAGCCCTGGCCTAGAGCAGGACCCTGCCCGGCGCCCCTGGGTGTGTTTCTCAGCCTCCCGGGGCAGCAGGCAGTTCCCCTGCAGAAGGGCTGAGCCCCGGGCCTCGCCCCCCTGCAGGTTTAACAAGCTGGGCCTGGATAAGATTGCGGAGGAGGAGGAGCCGTCTGCGGTGGATCAGGTGGAAGAGGCTCACGCATTCATGGGCGTCCAGTCTGGGCCCTTAGCTCAGGAGCCGGTGGTGTGTGCGGATATCGGAACGGCCCATTCGGCTGCAGTCACGGGTGAGGAGGCGGCCCTTGGATCCAGCAGGGATGGAAGCCTGCCGGGGGGGGTGGGGGGCCCGAGGCCAGGAGTCCGTTGGGGCCGTGAGGGGCAGCGCGCGGGGCTGCTCAGCACGCCGGTGGCTCTCGCCGCTTTCTGCCCAGGCTCACGTCTGTCTTCCCCTGACAGCGTCTGGCCGGTGTTACACCTTTGGCAGCAACCAGCACGGGCAGCTGGGCACCAGCTCCTGCCGGGCCAGCCGGGTGCCCTACCTGGTGGTGGGCCTGCAAGCAGTAAGGGTCACCATGGTGGCTTGTGGCGATGCCTTCACGGTGGCTGTTGGAGCAGGTGAGATTGGAGCCTGGGGGCTCTGCGGTGGGCTGGGGGCAGTGAGGCCTTGCTCTGGGTGGGGGGCTGCTGTGTAACGAGACGGGGGGGCCGCCCCGCTCCCGCTGCTCTGAGCCGCGTGTCTCCTTTGCAGAGGGGGAAGTGTGCACCTGGGGGAAAGGTGCCCGCGGGCGCCTGGGAAGGAAGGATGAGGAGACCCGGGTTCCCAGGCCTGTGCAGCTGGAGGAGACTCAGCCCTACATGGTGACCTCTGTAGCCTGCTGCCATGGGAACACCTTGCTGGCAGTGAAACGTGAGTCTGGGGCTCGTGCCGTGGGGCAAAGGGGCCAGCTGCATGGGGCCTGGCGATTCACAAGGGCCCGGGACCCCCAGCTGGCTGGAGCCCCTGGCCTGTTCCCCTGCTGACAGCGCTGAGCTGCATGCTCCAGGAAGTGCTACCACGCCCCTTCTGCCTGAGGCCACGCCCCTTCTGCCTGAGGCCACGCCCCTTGCAAAGAAAGGAGCTGGCCTTTTCCACCTTGCCCAAGGACCTGCCAAGCCTGTCGGCTCTGCTGGCCACAACTGCTCCTTCTCTGAGCCCAGGGGACCTGAGCTAAAGCCCTGCCAGAGATAGAGGGGTCGGTGCCCGGCAGCGCTGGGGGCAGAGTGTGCCCAGCCAGCGCTCCCGAAGCCCCTCGGAGTGCAACGTTGGGAGCAGAGTGTGCCCAGCCAGCGCTCCTGAAGCCCCTCGGATCGCAACGTTGGGAGCAGAGTGTGCCCAGCCAGCGCTCCCAAAGCCCCTCGGATCGCAGCGCTGGGGGCAGAGTGTGCCCAGCCAGCGCTCCCGAAGCCCCTCGGAGTGCAACGTTGGGGGCAGTGTGTGCCCAGCCAGCGCTCCCGAAGCCCCTCGGATCGCAGCGCTGGGGGCAGAGTGTGCCCAGCCAGCGCTCCCGAAGCCCCTCGGAGTGCAACGTTGGGGGCAGAGTGTGCCCAGCCAGCGCTCCCGAAGCCCCTCGGATCGCAGCGCTGGGGGCAGAGTGTGCCCAGCCAGCGCTCCCGAAGCCCCTCGGATCGCAGCGCTGGGGGCAGAGTGTGCCCAGCCAGCGCTCCCGAAGCCCCTCGGAGTGCAACGTTGGGGGCAGTGTGTGCCCAGCCAGCGCTCCCGAAGCCCCTCGGATCGCAGCGCTGGGGGCAGAGTGTGCCCAGCCAGCGCTCCCGAAGCCCCTCGGAGTGCAACGTTGGGGGCAGAGTGTGCCCAGCCAGCGCTCCCGAACCCCCTCGGATCGCAACGTTGGGGGCAGAGTGTGCCCAGCCAGCGCTCCCGAAGCCCCTCGGATCGCAGCGCTGGGGGCAGCAGGGCCCTCCCTCAGCGCATCCAGTCCGGAACTCCCTGCGGAGCAAGCCACGTGCCTGGTCCTAGCTCCGGGGCCACGAGAGGGGCTTTGCTGTTGCCATGGCGAGCTTGGGGTGCCACGCCCCAGGACGCTCTATGCTCGTCCTCGGGCCACGTGCTCGTAGCCAGGGCGCCCGCGCCTTGGCAGAGTGGATATGCTGCTCTGCAGTGGGCCCCTCAGCCTGCCAGGTGGGCTGCCCCAGCGTCTGCGCTGTGGGTCGGAGACTGAGCCCTGACCCAGAGCTGGGCAGCACCCTCGGGGGTCACTGCTCATGCATCAGCTGGTGGAAGGGGAGCACCGAGGCCCCTGAGCACTGCAAAGCCCAGCACCCTGGGGGGTGCACTCTGCAGCTCCCCCAGTGCCAGGAGGCCCCCGCCCCTGCCCCTTGCCAGCTGGCTGGGTTCTGGGATCCAGGGCGACATGAGAACAGGCCAGGCACAAGCTCCCTCTGTCCCGGTGTGCTCCGCCCCTAGGCACTGGCCACAACCTCATGCATGGAGCAGCCCCTTGGGTTCCCAGTGCCCTTCTGCTGGGCTGGGGGCGCTAGCCTGCAGGTGGCCGTGGCCGTAGAGCCAAAGCCGGCGGCTTTCCCAGTGACCGAAGCTGCCTAAGCCGGAGCTGAGAGCTGAGGCATTTTGCTCCTGGATCGTCTCTGCAGTTGGATAAGAATAGCAGCGGCTTGTGGTGTCTCTTCCCTCGGTCATTGCGTGGTTCAGGCAAACCACACTCGGACCTGCCCTTCCTGGGCGGCTCTGCAGCCTGGGCTCCAGCCTCGCCCCTCCCTGGCCCGGCTAGCTGCCCAATTGCCCCAGCAGACAGGCGGCGCTTCCCGGGCCCACAGCTTTTAGTTCCCTCCTGCATCGCGGGGCACCTTGACTGAGCTACAGGAAACGTTCTTGTATCTGCGCTGCTCCATCCTAGGCCTTGCCGCCCTCCCCAGCATCTGAGCGCCTCCCAGGGTGGTGGGCGGACCCTGCCCCGGGGGCCGGGCAGCCAGGGGAAAGGGGGGGCTTGCTCCCAGCCGTGGGCTTGGAAATCTTTGGGATCTTCTGCTCGCGGACTGCCCCGGTCTCCTGCTGGGGAGTACGGAAGGCCCCTCGCTGCAGAGCGACTGTGCCAAGGCTGCCACGGCCCTGGCAGCCCCGCTGGTCCTCCGCTCCCCACTGAACGCGATTCCTTTCCAGCATTTGGGATTTGCTCCCTCGCTGCTCCCACCCGGCACTGGGTCCCTGCGGCCCACTTTGCCAGGCGCGCTGCACGGCAGCCAGAGCTTGGCCCTGCCAGCCTCCGGGCCGAAGAGCGCTCACCGGAAGGGCCAGCCTGTGGAACAGCACAGGCCCCATAGACAGTGTCTCCCCTTCAGGGCTAAGTGTGGGGCGGGGGACCGGCCTCAAGGAGTCACCGTTCCCCCTAACGACCCTTAGAATCTACAGGAGGACAAAGGGCCCCTCTGTTAGCCCTTTAGCACCAGTGACAGGGCTGTGCCTGTTGGGAGGCCGGTCCCACGCCCTCTGCTCTGCGTGCTAATGAGGCCCCTCAGTGGCTTCCTGGGGCTGCCAAAGGTCGGGCTGCTGAGCCCCAAAGTCTGCCAGCCCGCTCGGCCGCACTGATCCCCGCTTTGTCCTCTCTTTCAGCTGCAGGGGAAGAGTCGGGCCCCCAGTGAGGAGCGAACTGCACGGCCGCCATCCGGACGTAGCAGCTTTCCTCTGCGCTCCTGCCCTGCACGGCTCCCCTCTCCTGCCTGCCTCCGTGCTCCTCGGGCTGGGCCAACGCCAAGGGCTGCGTCGGCATGTCCAGGTGCCTGAGAGCCCCTGGCCTGTAAGGCGAGGCGTGCCCAGCACTCTGCCCTCCTCAGTACAGAGATGGCAAGCCACTGCCTCCCCAGCCACTCCGCCAGGGCGAAGGGGGACCGTGACCTGTCTTGCATTCGACAGGCCCCTCAAGCAACTTCCTGGTGCCCGTGCGTCTGCCTGTGGGGAGGACCTGCTGTGGCCAGCACCCAGGGCTCCGGTCCCTTTCCGGGCCCCGTGCAAAGGGGCGCAGGTTACACAGCCTGGTGTTGGAGGGAGCTGTCAGTGTTTGCACTGGAGCGTCTGTTCCAGCCCCAGGCTCCCTGGCGGGTGACTAAGTGCAAAACTCTATTTTTGTCCACAGACTGGTTTGCCTGGTTCCTGGCTGAGTTCATTGCGTTTTGGGCTGCCCACGTTCTGGGCCCCTTTGCCAGCTGCCACAACCAGCCAGAACAGCGACCTTGGCCCTGGGCCGCTCTTCCCAAAGGCCTTTAACTCTCCCGTTACAGCTTGCCCTGAGTCTTCAGCCTAGCTCCGCACGCCCCAGCTAAGGGCTGTTCTCAGGCAGCCCGGGCCCAGGTCACTGCCCCTGAGAGTCCCGGTAACTGGAGCTCTAGTCCAGCCCAGAGCAGGAGGAAAGGAGGCTCCCTGGGGCTCTTCCGGCCGGGTCTCGGTAACCAGAAGGACCCTTCCCTGTGTGCCTGACACCCGACACTGGGCCATTTGCTGAGGCTGTCTCTGATCTGCCACGCAGCCGGCCCCTGCACATCTGCCGAGACTCTCCTGCCAGTCAGCTGTGCGCGCTGGCTGCCGGGCGCGCTGGCTCAGCTGCGTGATTGTGGAGTTTGGTTTCCTTTGAAGCCAAACTTGGCAGTGGCTGACAGGCTCCAGCTGCAGGGTGAAGGGCGACTTCCTGGATGGCTGCTCCCGGCCCCGTTGGGTGCAGGGGCGCTGGAGAGGCTGAGGAGCTGCACAGTGGCCTGGCCAGGGAGCGCCCCGTGCCCCCTGCAGGCGGGAGAATTGGTGCTCTGTTGCCACCAGGAAGTCCTGGCTGTTGTTCAAAGGGGCCTTTGCCTCAGGCCACCCGCTCTGCTGGCCGGAGGCCGCCTGCACGGAGGGGCTGGAGAGCAGATCCTGTACCTGCTCATGGGCGCTCCCTGGCCCTCAGGGCGGTGGGGCCTGCTGGGGCGATGGGTTCCCCACCTGCACCGAGGGGAAAATGGGGCTGGCTGAGCCTGGCTCTTTTCTGGGGTGGGCTGGGCTCCCTCTCCCTGCGGAGCAGGCGCCGTGCTTGGCAGAGTGTTCTGTGCCCCCAGGCATGTTGCCACGGGGACTGCAGCTTGAGGGGCAGAGACCCCCTGCAGCCTTCCTGGGCCTCCAGCCCGTTGTGTGGAGCCCAGGGCGAGGGCTGCCAGAGGACTGTGTGCGAGCGGCCCTGCCCGGCAGCCCCCCATCCCGGCCAGGCTGCTCCCTGCTCAGTGCAGGGCAACCAGGGCTTTCCTGGAGGCAGCTGCTGTTCCTGCCTCGGGAGGGCCACGGGACATGGTGGCCGGGCAGGGCAGCTACCGGCTGAACCAGATCTGCCCCCGCCAGAGCTGAAGTCTCTGCCCTTCGCTTTCCAGCCCGGGACCCTCTCGCGCAGTAAAGTGCCGCTGAGTCGGGTAGAGCGCCCCTCCCGGCACGGTGCCTCTGCCTGGGACTTGCCACGTGCTCTTGGAGCCGCCGTGGGGGCCGGGCCCTGGCTGTCTGCCTGAGCACTGGTCTCTGGCCCAAGGAGCCGCTTCGTTAACTGCGCTTTCCGGGGTGACGAACCAGGGCCCGAGCCCCGTCTCTCCCCAGTGTGCAGGGCTGGCCTGGCCAAGCCGCTGCCCCCAGCCCTCCCGCCCAGGCAGGGCTGGCTTTGCTGCCCTCCACCCCGCGTTCCGGGCAGTTGGTCCCTTTGCGCTCCCACCCGGGCGGCCGGCCAGAGGAACCGCAGATGCCCAGGTGCTAAAAACGTCAGCACAGGGCTTTAAGGAGGGGCAGTCACCCCTGCCTGGGCCCTCTGAGTCCTGGCCCGCCTTGGGGGTGCTGCGGCGGCTGCTGCTCCTGGCCCGGAGCGCCGGGGTTGCGGGGGGCGGAGTTGGCGAGGTCATTGGAATCACTCACTGGCTGGGAGAAGGCACAGAGAGGCCCCAGAGCAACAGGAGCTCTGGGAACTGCAGGCTGAGGCAGGCTCCCCGCCCTGGGCCCGACAGCCCCTCCCATTCCAGTCTGGCTTTGTTTCCTGCACACGCCCCAGTGAAAGCTGCTGCTCCTGGCAGTACCTGGCCTGGGTCAGACCTGGTCCCTTGTCCCGCGGCCCCAGGCACAAGCTAGGCCTCCAAAGCCACAGGCCCAGACGTGCGCTTGCGGCTGCCCTGTGCTGTGCGCACCCGCCTCCCCGCCACTGGCTTCTCGAGCCAGAGCCCTGCAGGACCCGGGGCTGGGCAGGTTAGAACGCACGTCACCGGCTAACGTTGGGTACAGGGCGGCATGCCGCCAGCAGCCTGCTGCCTCTGACACGGGCAGCCACGGGGGGCAGGCAGCTCCCCGGGAGCCGCGTGTAGCCGTTTGGGAAGCGGTGGGTACCCCGACAGCGTGGCGTGCAGCCCGGTGGCGAAGGGGCAGCTCAGAAGCTCCCTGGCAGGACGGACAAAAGGCGTGTTCCGGAGAGGCTGCTGGCAAGGGCGAGTGCCCCATCCCCCTCCTGTTCTTGGGGGCACGGGGAGGTGCCCAACGCCCTGCACGGTGTGGCTGCTGCAGCTCCCCTGCGGGAAAGGGCGGCGCCAGCTGGGCGGGGGGTGAGCAAGGGACTCGGAAAATCCCTCGAGTGGCGGGATCCCAGATTTGTTCCCTGCCCCGCTGGGAGCGGCATGGCGGCAGCAGAGGGCTCACTAGGACAGCGGGTGCCTGGAGGGAAGCCCTGGATCACCTGTGCTGGGGGGGTTCTGGTTACACAGCAGGTGCCCCCAGGCATTTGGGCTGCAGGAGCCGCAGACACCTGGAGCTGGGCTGGGCTGATCTTTCCTGTCTGGGCCCGTGGCAGGGACAGGGACCCCTCTCCAGCAGCCTGTGGCTCTGCGGGCTGGGTGGGCGGCTCTCGTGGCAGGCTGAGTCCTTGTAAACCTGGCGGTGCAATAAAGAAAGAATGGACGTAGCCGGCTCGTGTCGTTCAGCAGAGTCCCTCAGGCCTCGCAGCCCTTCGTGAATGGACCCGCATGTCCCTCTGAGCCAGCAGCGCCCGTTAGCGCCCGTCCACGCTGGCCTCCCCCACGCGGAGAGCTGGGGCCAAAGCCACGCTCCAGCCGGCCAACTGAGCGATGGGACCCAGTCACGCCGTGGTGCTGACAGGACCCTCCCTCTCTTCCCAAACGGGGTGGAAGGGGCCATGGCTCCCCGGACACAGGAGCCATCTCTGCAGCAGGGGGCTTACGTGGCTGCTCCCCGCCGGCTTAGCGGCAATGCCCGAGGCCCCAGTGTGTGCCAGGTCGTGCTGCGATGCGGTGGCGGGGTCAGGAAGGAAATCTGCCTCCCATTCCACCATGAGCCCGGCCCGAGGAGCTACCCACAGGCGGGCGCAGGCACCCAGCATGCCAGGCCGGGGTGTAACATCGCGGGGGACACGCAGCAGGTTCCAGAGGTGTCCAGTGCTCCAGCCTGCTCTCACAAGCCCCTCCCCCCGTTAATCTCTCAGCTGCACCATTTCTAGGCGCTCCAGCGAATTCCTGCTGGTTAAACTTTAGCCCACTTGGCCATCAGCTCCCTGCCTTCACAAAGCCTGTTTGTTCAGCCCGCCTCCCTGAGCGCGGAGCCAGAGCTGCCAAAGGCCTGCTGGTCAAGTCGGGGGGCCCAGCCTGCTAGACAGGAGTCCTCAATGCCGGGCCCCCCATTTAACCCGCGTGTCACCTGCCCCCTTGTCTGACAGCAGGCAGGGCAAGTCCATGTGGCAGGTGAAGGCTGAGCAAGGGGGGCTGCAGCCTGCTCCCCACAATTCTGCAGGGGCGATGGCGCCTGCCTTGATTCTAGCAATTGCAGGGGGCCGGCCTGGCAGAGTGTTCTTATTGTAACCAAGACGTTTTGGGGAGAAGAGCAGGGGCCGCGAGCAGCACGAGGGGGGTTTACTCAGCCTTGCCCCCAGGAACCCTGCTGCCCGCACCGGGATGCAGACTAGAGAGCATTGGCTGCCCCGTCTGCAATATCCCTACATGCCGAGAGCAGCCAGTAGAGGCGGCGGGCGGGCGGCAGCTTTGCTCAGCCCCTCTTTTCCTCCCAAAGGCGAGATGCTGGCAGGGGGGCTCTGCCTGCTGCGTGGGGGAGCTGGCCAGGCAGAGGCCCCAGGCCGGTGGCGGGGGGTGGCGCTCACCTATGCCCAGTGGAGGGGAAGACGGGCTCAGCCGGGAGCCTGGCAGAGTTGCATGGAGAGGGAGGGCAAGAAATTGGAGGCGCTTTTGTACAACGGGACAGTGTAAATCGCCCTCATTGGCACGGCCCCAGGCCTAGCAGTGGGGCAAACGTCCTTTGTGGGAATGGCCCCGGCTGCCCCGAACCGTCCTATGGCCAGGAGGGCTCTGCCTGCAGCTCTGTGCCCTGCCCTGCAAAGGGGGGCAAGTCTCCCCTTCCTCCGGAGGCGCGAGGCTTACTGCCTTGGGCAGGCGGCCAGCGTGCTCACTAGACGGTGCCCCCCCCCGAGCCTTGAGCTTCCATGGCGGTGCCGGCGGTGCGGGGGGAGCCGGAGGAAACCCGAGTGGTGCCGGCAATGGGGTGACTCAGTTCTAACAAAGGCTTAGTCAGGGAGAAAGAACCGGGGGAGGGAATGGCCGCACCCCACCACCTGGGGGCTGAGCCACTTGGCTCGTCTCTAGGCCCTCCCAGGCCCCAATGGGACGCCGCTCCCAAAGCACCTGGCAGGGCAGAGCTACTGACTCCTCCCCTGCAGGGGAGTCAACACTCCCAGGTAGACCCCCCCCCCCCCCCCCCCGGCATCCGTGACTTGACCGAGGCCCCCCAGCGAGCAAGTGGCAGAGGCAAGACTAGGCCAGACCCCGAGGCTGGGGCCGCCCTTCCCCTGCCGGGAGCAGCCGCTGGTTGGCCGCGCGGCAGGCTCGGGGCGGCGCCCGGGCGCTAGGACCGCGCCGAAGCCGCAGCCGCCCCCTGGCCGCGCTGGGCGGAGCTGCCCAGCGGCGCCGGAGCAGCTGAGCGGCGGGCGCAGACCGGCCCGGGAGGCGCAGGGGAGCGGCCCGGCCCGGCCCCGCCATGCCCGGCTTCGACTACAAGTTCCTGGAGCGGCCCAAGCGGCGGCTGCTCTGCCCGCTGTGCGGCAAGGCCATGCGGGAGCCGGTGCGCGTCTCCACCTGCGGCCACCGCTTCTGCGACACCTGCCTCCAGGAGTTCCTCAGGTGCGGGGGCCGGGCTCTGCCTCCCTTCCGCGAAGTGCCGCCCCGGGGGGAGTCTGCGCCCGGCCCCCCTTCCCCCGCGGCCCCGATCCGTCCGCGGGCCGCCACGTGCTGCGCGGCCGGGCTCCGGGCGCTGCCTGCGGGCAGGTGCGGGCCGGGCGGGGCCGATACTCGCCGCTTCCGTGACGTGCCCAGGGCAGCTGGCTGCGGAGTCCCGGGGGGTTGTGGCGGGCGGGGAGTTTCCCGGCGCTGCCCCCCAGCCTGGGGCTGGAGCAGATCTGCCTGCCCGGGCCGGCTGTAGGGCCCCGGTGTCGGGCTGCGGGGAGGGGACCTGGTTCGGGTATCGGTGTGGAGCGGGGGGGGCACGGGGGGGGGAGGCTGGTCGGTCCGATCCTGCGAGTGGCCGGCCCGGGGACCTGCGCTCTGCCCGGTGAGCGGACGGGGGGCGCCCCGGTGGGGGGGGGGGGCTCCGTGGGGCCTGCCACCAGGTGGCACCTGCGGGGGGTTTCTAGGCTCGTTTCTCCGTCGCTTGCCCCCCCCCCCCCCGGGGCCCGTTCCGCTCCTGGCCCTGCCGGGCTCACGGGGGCCCCGAGAAGCCCCTTTGGGGCGGGTCTGGGGGCTTCGCCCTTCGGTCGCGGCAGGCCCCGCCTCTGCCTAGTGTGGGGCGCTGGGTGCCTGCTCTGCCCCCCCCTTTGTTTGCACCTCCCGGCCCTGGATCCAGCCCCCTCCCCGGGCCTGGCAGCGGGACGGACGCTGCGCCCCCCCAGGGCCGGGGGAGGGGGAGGGACAGGGCAGCCCCTCGGCGCAGACCTGGGCTGCAGAGGGGGGGAACCTGGGTCAGGACAAGCCCCTCTGAGGAGCCAGGCTGCACCCGCCCCCGGCCCGGGGCTTCCTGTGCTGGCGGTGGCCGCTCTGCTCTCCGGGGCCTGCGGGGGGGGAGCCCGAGCCCCAGCCCCAGCCCCAGCCATGGCAGGAGGGACCTTTCTGCGCTTTGCTGGGCCCGCTGCGGCCGGGCAGCCCTGCCAGTGCGAGTCCGGCCTGGCACCAGGCTCCTTCCCCCTCCCTTGGAGATGGGAGATGGGCCCCGTGCGCCGGCCGGCCGGGTCCGGGAGGCCTGGCATGGGCGTCCCTGCGCGTCCCCTTCCCGTCCTGGCAGCCTGGAGCCTCCCGGAGCTGCCCAGCCCCCTCTTCCCAAATGAGGCCAGGCGGAGCGGGCAGGCAGCTCGGCCTATCCCTGCTGAGGCTGAGCCGGGTTCGGGGGGGGGGGGGGCACGTTCATTCACTCCCCAGCAGCCTGCGGCTCTTGGGGGGGCTGGTGTCCCCGCTTCCTCAGGGCTGGGGGGGGAGCTGGCTCCAGCCTGTGCTACCCAGAGCAAGGGCTGTCTGCGGCCCAGAGCCGCGGCCCCCCGAGCTGTGCCCGCCCCGGGGCAGGGGGCCAGGCGAGCCTGGTCATGGCCAGCCTTGCCGGGCTGGCTGCGTGGGGCCGGGGGTTTGGCCGGCGTTCGGTAACCCCTCTGGCCAGGTCCGGCGCAGGGCCGGGCCGCCAGTGTAAACGCTGCCAGCGGTGCCTGTTCTGTCGGGGGGCTGGGCAGGAGCTGGAGGCCCAGGAAGGCTGCAGGGGGTCTCTGCCCCGGTCAGCGAAGGGCCCCACGCGGAGCAGAGCTGGAGAGCCACAGGGTGCCAGCTCCGGGGAGGAGCCAGGCGGGTGCCCCACGCAGGCTAGAGGAACCCAGTTTGTGCCCAGCGGGGTTGCTCCTGGGAGGTTCCCCCGCACCGGACGTGGCTCGGGGCTGGTTCTTAGCTCCCTGGCTACCTGCACGGGAGCTGCCTGCGGGCGCCCTGGCTGGAGTTAGGGTCGGGGGGCGCGGCTGTCGGCTGGATCAGAGCAGGGGGGTGGGAGCCAGGACTCCTGGGTTCTGGCTCTGGGGCCGATCCTGCTGCAGGTCTCTGCTCTGCCCAGCCCCCAGGAGCCTGCAGTAACAGACTCCCAGCTGTGCGGCGGCCTTGAGAGCGCAGCGGGCGGCGAAGGCTGAACTCCCCCATCTGCTGCCTCAGCACATTCTCTGCCCAGCCAGCCGTGCTGCAGGCCGGCGGCTTGGGGGCTTCTGGGTCAGGCCCCTCCTGTGCTGCTGCGCGCCGCTGGGAGGCCCCGGCAGCTCGGGCTGGCTCTGGGCTGCGGGGTCCTTGTCGACAGGCCTGTGCCCAGTCTGGGCTAGTGCTGCTGGCGTCAGCCAGGCCCCCTGGCAGCCTGCTCAGGCCTTTCCTAGGGGCCTCGCTCGCCCGCGCAGACGGTCACCCCGCCTGGGGCTCGGTTGCCGGGGCTGGCGCTGCTGAGCCGTTCTTCGGCTGGCGTGCTGCGGTGGCCCCGGCCGGGGAGTGCCCACCTGCACCTGGGGAGGTGGCTGGCAAGGGCCCGTAGGCGCCAGGTGCGCAGGGGCCGCAGGCTGCTCTCTGGCAGCGCCCAGCCCTTGTAGCCTGGTGCCGAGTTGGGGCTTCGTGTCCCCTCGCTGGCCAGCTGCTGTCCCGCCCGGGAGCCGGGCAGCCTGGGCACCGCGGGGGGACACGGCTTGGGTGGCAGGTGGCAAGGAACCATCCGGCCGACACTGGGCCACGTGGGGCCCCGCCTGGCCGGACCGTGGGGTCAGCAGCAGGGTGGTGCCCGGGTTGAGCGCCCGGCTCTGGCTAGCCCCTGCTGCACGCCAGGGATGCGAAGGACCCGTCGCTCCCCCTTTGCTGCCTCTG
This sequence comes from Pelodiscus sinensis, assembly GCF_052426305.1. Taxonomy (NCBI): domain Eukaryota; kingdom Metazoa; phylum Chordata; order Testudines; family Trionychidae; genus Pelodiscus; species Pelodiscus sinensis. The sequence goes on along the minus strand of NC_143072.1, from coordinate 26,756,015 downwards.
TCGGGGGGGGGCACTGCAAAGCGGCAGCGCCGTGTGGAGCCGGGATCAGTTGGGCCCCCCCCGCCGACCCTGGGCTCCCCGCGGCGCGGCTGCTTTGAAAGGCCCGTGCAGCCTGGGGCCCCCTGCCGGCGGGGGGGAGGGGAGTCCTGGGCTCCGACCGACTCGCTGCTTAACATCCCTGCCGGCCGCGTGCTCCTCTAGCGCCCGGTGGCCAGAGACTCGGGCGAGGAGGGAAGGGCCCTTGGGCCCCGCCTGTTCCCCCAGTGCCTGGCCCTGCTTGGTCGCCTTCCCTGTCGGACTCTCCTGCCTCCACGGCTGGTTCCCTCCAGCCTGGCCAGTCGGTGAAACGCCCGGGGAGCCCGGTGGGGCCGCGACTCCAGGAGAACGGAGGCGTTTGCCTGGCGGGAAGGGCTGGGCTGGGCCAGCGTCTTGGGCCCTCGGCCTGTCCTGGGCTCGGCTGGGGAGCAGGTTTCACTGTCGGGCTGAGCTTGGGCCCTGAGCTGCTGGGCCAGGCCTGCAGCCACTGGGCCCCGGCGGCCTCCCCTCCCCTCCCCTCCCCTTCTGGCCCAGGCCCTGGTGCCTTCCAGACGCTGCCGGGCTGAGCCTGGACTAGCAACGCGACCCCTTCAGCTCCCTCAGGCGCGGGCGGTAGGGTCCGGGGCACAGGGGGCTGGGGGCAGGCTGGGGGACTCGGTGCTGCTGCCTGGCGCACTGGGGTTCCAGGGTGGGGGGCGCCTGGCGTGGGCGGTAGGGGCCGGGGCACAGGGGGCTGGGGGCAGGCTGGGGGACTCGGTGCTGCTGCCTGGCGCACTGGGGTTCCAGGGTGGGGGGCGCCTGGCGTGGGCGGTAGGGGCCGGGGCACAGGGGGCTGGGGGCAGGCTGGGGGACTCGGTGCTGCTGCCTGGCGCACTGGGGTTCCAGGGTGGGGGGCGCCTGGCGTGGGCGGTAGGGGCCGGGGCACAGGGGGCTGGGGGCAGGCTGGGGGACTCGGTGCTGCTGCCTGGCGCACTGGGGTTCCAGGGTGGGGGGCGCCTGGCGCGGGCGGTAGGGCCGGGGCACCGGGGGCTGGGGGCAGGCTGGGGGACTCGGTGCTGCTGCCTGGCGCACTGGGGTTCCAGGGTGGGGGGCGCCTGGCGCGGGCGGTAGGGGCCGGGGCACAGGGGGCTGGGGGCAGGCTGGGGGACTCGGTGCTGCTGCCTGGCGCACTGGGGTTCCAGGGTGGGGGGCGCCTGGCGCGGGCGGTAGGGCCGGGGCACCGGGGGCTGGGGGCAGGCTGGGGGACTCGGTGCTGCTGCCTGGCGCACTGGGGTTCCAGGGTGGGGGGCGCCTGGCGCGGGCGGTAGGGGCCGGGGCACAGGGGGCTGGGGGCAGGCTGGGGGACTCGGTGCTGCTGCCTGGCGCACTGGGGTTCCAGGGTGGGGGGCGCCTGGCGCGGGCGGTAGGGCCGGGGCACCGGGGGCTGGGGGCAGGCTGGGGGACTCGGTGCTGCTGCCTGGCGCACTGGGATTCCAGGGTGGGGGGCGCCTGGCGTGGGCGGTAGGGGCTGGGGCACCGGGGGCTGGGGGCAGGCTGGGGGACTCGGTGCTGCTGCCTGGCGCACTGGGGTTCCAGGGTGGGGGGCGCCTGGCGCGGGCGGTAGCCGGGGCCTTTCCCATCCCTTCCCAGCTGGGTCGTGCTGTGGAGGAAACAGCCCGGGGTGGGGGTGGGGTAGGGCCGTTTCCGGGGTCAGAAATCGCTGCTCAGGGCCCTTGCTGGAGCCTGCGCAGGGCAGGGGAGCGCCGGGGCCCCCTGCCCGTCCCCAGGCCCTGGGGCTCCGCAGCAGCCGGGCCATTTGGGTTTGATTCCATCAGGGGCTCCTGCAATTTCTCCCGCAGCTGGGGGGCGGGGGGAGGGGCGGAGAGGAGCAGCTGGCTGAGCTGGGAGGGGGAAGGGCCGTGAGCCCGGTGAACCCCCTGCTCCCTGGCTGTGGAGTGGGGGTGCTGGGGGCTCCGGGTGCCCATCCGGCTGGTGCCGGGGCGGCCAGGGCAGGCCGGGAGGGGAGGCTGTGCCGTCAGCTCCCACCCTGCCCGTGACGCACGGGGAGCGCTGCCCAAGGGCGCGGGCAGGAAACTGACCTTTGGCATGCGGGGAAGGAGTTTCGGTCCCTGCCTGGCCCAGCTGGAGCGGTGCCCACGCAGCGGGAGGCAGCCGGGGCCTGGCCCAGCTGGGAGCTGGAGCGGTGCCCGTGCAGCCCGGCCGCCCGCGGGAGGGAGATCCCTGGGCCTGTCTGCCCCGGGAGTTAGCTCAGGGCCGAGTGCTGCCCCCTTGCTGCTGTGGGCACAGCCGGCCTGGCCTGCCTCTGCCAGTGCTGCCACCTGCCCCATGCAGAGGGCCCTGGGCAGCTGTAGTGGGGGGCTGTGGGGCCCGGTGGGGCGCCCGAGGAGACTCGTGGCCTCTCCCCTTCCCCTGGGTGCCAGGGGTCTGTGGGAGGCTGCCCCTCCCAGCACATGCGGGGCTCCCCCAGGCTTGCCTCGGCCCGGTACTGGGGGGGGAGCCATCAGCCAGCTGCTGTGGAGGGGGGGTGCTGCTCCCCTCAATGGGCCTGGGAGGAGAGCTGCCGAGCCGGAGACGTGGGGCTGGGCTAGGCCCTGCTTTCCCTGCCTCCGCCGCCCCGCGGGTGCCTTCTGGGGCAGAGCCTGGCGCTGGGGGCTCTGGGCCCCACGGGGGCTCTCGGCGGTTCTCCCTCCTGCGTGGTCCCCTGCACAGAATTCTAGTCGGGCACCCGCCCTCGCCCTGCGCATTGGCAGGTCCCAGCCTTCGCCGTCCTGCCCTGATCCCTAGTCAGTCACCGCAAGGGCAGCTTCCGCGGGGTCATCGGCACAGGGCGGGCTGGGTCCCACAGAACTTCCTTTGCTTGGGTCCTGCTTAGCTCCACCTGAACCAGCGATTCCTGGGAGCCGGGCGTTCGGGTGGCCGCCCAGCCTGTGTTTCTGTTGGTGGTGCACATCTGCACATGCCTCGGTGCACTGAACACATTTATTCTGCACCTGGATGGAAAAAAATTCACCATAACCCATCATTTTACTCTAATTTTACTAGCCAATCATACCCCGCCGCCTTAATTGATTGACACCTAGTAAAACTCATTGCCCAGCAGGCAAACCATGAACAACCAGACAAGCAACGGGAGAGTGGGAACGGTACCATCAGAATCAAGCCACCAGCTGCTGCTCTTTCCGTCTGGCTGCAGGCAAAGGCCTGGTCCGTAGGACGGGAGCAGGAGCCAGGTCTGGCGGGAGGCTGAGCAGAGAGCTGGGCAGCGGGGTGCGGAGAGCTTGGGCGCTGGGCAAGCCCGGGACGCTTCGAGTGACTCTGCCCACCCAGCCTGGGGACCCGCGCGTCTGCCCCCTGCCCTCAGCGCAGACCCAGGGGTGCCGTGCGCCTGGGGGAGCGGGAGGTCCCCCCGAAACTCCCACTTTGCCAGCCAGGGCCGGGCCGCCCCTCTGACCTTGGTTCCTTCCTATTGCAGCGAAGGCGTCTTCAAGTGCCCAGAGGACCAGCTGCCCCTGGACTACGCCAAGGTGAGCGGGCTGGTGCCAGGGCGGGGCCAGGGGAGGGCGGCATCGCCTGGGCCTGCAGGAGCGGAGCCAGCCCCCAGCCTGGGCTGCCTGAACTGGCCCATGGGGGCCCTGGCAGCCAGGACCCCTCCCCCCACACGCCTCGGCCCGGTGCCGCGCCCGCCCAGGCCACGGTACCAGCAGCGCTCTGGGGCGAGAGCCCTTTGTGCAGCTGGACTGGGAACGTGTCCCCCCCCCCCCCGGGGCCGCGTGCTCCTGCCTGGCACCACACAGAGCCCCTGCCCTCCGCCTGGCTCCACGCCGGGGAGGCACCGCCCCGAGTCGGGGCCGTGCTTATGGGGCCATTGCTGCCGAAGCTGCCTCCCCGCGGCACTGGCCCTGCCCACAGGTCGGGGAATCCTCCCCGGAGCCGCACGCCCTGCCTGGGGCGGCTCCTCCCTGCCCCGCCGGGGCGGCCTGGCCCAGACGCCTGCTGGGACTCCCACCCCCTGCCCTGAGCCCTGCACAATGTCCTGCTCCCCAGATCTACCCGGACCCCGAGCTGGAGCTGCAGGTGCTGACCCTGGCCATCCGCTGCATCCACAGTGAGGAGGGCTGTCGCTGGAGCGGGCAGCTCAAGCAGCTGCAGGTGAGGGGCTGGGCGGGGGCGCCCGGGGGGGCTGGCGCTGGGGGCTGGTGCCCGCCCCTCACCCTCCTGTCTCGCCAGGCCCATCTCGGCACCTGCAGCTTCAACGTGGTCCCCTGCCCCAACCGCTGCAGCGCCAAGCTGAGCCGGCGCCACCTGCCCGAGCACCTGCAGCTGGACTGTCCCCAGCGCCACGTCACCTGCCCGTCCTGCGGCAGCGACTTCAGCGGCGAGGCCTACGAGGTGCGGGGGCGGGGCTGGGGGGGGCGGACAGGGGGAGGGGCGGGGCTGGGCGGGGGGGCTGGGGGGGGCGGACGGGGAGGGGCTGGGGGCGTGGACAGGGGGAGGGGCTGGGGGGGCAGACAGGGGGAGGGTCGGGGCTGGGCGGTGGGGCTGGGGGGGGTGGACAGGGGGAGGGGCTGGGGGGCGGGGCTGGGGGGTCGACAGGGGGAGGGGCTGGGCGGGGAGGGGCTGGGGGCGGGGCTGTCGGCTCACCCTGCTCTTCCCCTCCCCCTCCAGAGCCACCAGGGCGCCTGCCCCCAGGAGAGCGTGTACTGCGAGAACAAGTGTGGGGCGCGCATGATGCGGCGCCTGCTGGCCCAGCACAGCCTGGCTGACTGCCCCAAGCGCACCCAGCCCTGCCTCTACTGCAGCAAGGAGTTCGTCTTTGACACCATCCAGGTGAGGCGGGGCGGGGGCGGGGGCGGGGGGGGGCGGGGGCGGGGCGGGGGTCTCTGCAGCCCGCCGGGTGTGCCCAGGCCGGCCCTGGAGCGCTGCCCCGCTGAGCCCCCCCTCTGCCCCCAGAATCACCAGTTCCAGTGTCCCCGGTACCCCGTGGCCTGCCCCAACCAGTGCGGCGCCTCCAGCATCGCCAGGGAGGACCTGCCCGGGCACCTAAAGGAGAGCTGCAGCACGGCCATCGTCCTGTGCCCCTTCAAAGAGGCCGGCTGCAAACACCGGGTAAGTGCTGCCCAGGCCACGGGCGCCCCCGGACCCCCCCTCGCGGCTGCCCCCCATCGCCATTGCTCGCCTCCTGCTTCCCCCGCAGTGCCCCAAGCTGGCCGTGAGCCGGCACCTGGAGGAGAGCACCAAGGTGCACCTGGGCCTGGTGTGCTCGCTGGTGAGCCGGCAGCGGCAGGAGCTGCAGGAGCTGCGGCAGGAGCTGGAGGAGCTGTCGGTCGGCAGCGACGGGGTCCTGGTCTGGCGGATCAGCGACTACGCCCGCAGGCTGCAGGAGGCCAAAGCCCGCGGCAACCACGAGTCCTTCAGCCCCCCCTTCTACACCCACCGCTACGGCTACAAGCTGCAGGTCTCCGCCTTCCTCAACGGCAACGGCAGCGGGGAGGGCAGCCACCTGTCCCTCTACCTCCGGGTGCTGCCGGGCCGCTACGACACCCTGCTGGAGTGGCCCTTCTCCTACCGCATCACCTTCTCGCTGCTGGACCAGAGCGACCCCTCGCTCGCCAAGCCCCAGCACGTCACCGAGACCTTCCGCCCCGACCCCCTCTGGAAGAACTTCCAGAAGCCGGGGGCCGCCCGCGGGTCCCTGGACGAGAGCGCCCTGGGCTTCGGCTACCCCAAGTTCATCTCGCACGAGGACATCCGCAAGCGCAACTACCTGCGGGGGGACACCCTCTTCATCAAGGCCTCGGTGGAGATCCCCCCGAAGATCCTGGCCTGAGCCCCGAGGCCCCCGTGGCGCTTCTGGGCCCTCCTGAGCAGCCGTGGCTGGGGGTCGGGGAAAAGCCCTGCCCTCGCAGGCCACCTTCCCACCGGGCAGAGCGGAGGGAAGGTGGACCCAGCCCGCACCCCACCACGGTGAGACACGGCCACCGTAGGCCAGCTGGGCCGGCCCGCAGGAGCCCAGGAGCGGTGCCCGCTGGGGGCCACGGATGGCTGGCAGCTGGGATGTCTTGGCTGCCCCCCATTGGCCGACAGCGTCTCCCTGGATCTCGGGGGCGGTGGGGCGGGGAGCCAAGCTCCCCCCAGTCAGCTGGCCTGACGATGTCCCCTTCTCTCCAGAGCAGCAGCAGCCTGGAGTGAGCAGTGCCTGGAGGGGGCACGGGCTGACGCACCCCGGTGCCCCCTAGCCCAGCGAGGGCATCCCTGGACAGTACAGGAGCCCCGTGGCAGGCCAGGGACCCCTCCTCCCATGAGGCCTTTGAAAGGGAGCCCCCCGTGGGCTCCCCTTGTAGCTACCAGCCCCTCAGTGCTCGGGCAAGCGCCCAGGGAGGCACCGAGCAGCCGGGGGCTGATGCCCAGCAGTGAGGAGCCGGCAGGCCCCGCGCCCCCGGCTCGGTCTTCCTCCTGCTGTCTCAGGGACCCCGGAGGGCAGAAGACCCCTCCACACAGAGCCATTTGTGAGCCGCGCCCCGGCCTGGGCGTGTGCCTGCCAGCCGGGAGCCTTCCCCGGCGCCTGCCTTGGCGGGCGGGCGTCTTATTTATTCCCGGCCCGGCTGCCTTCACACTTTTCAATAAACGCTTCTGCGTGTCCGCCTGGCTGCCTTCCTCGGGCGGCTCAGCGAATGCAAACCTGCGAGCCCGGCTCTCCCTGCAGGGCCTGACCCCTGCCTGCGGACCCGCTGGGGGCCGGGGCTGGGCAGGGGAGCCGGCAGGCGCCATGGTGGGTAACTGCAGTCCAAGGCAGCTCACTGCTGGCTGCTGCACTGGGGTTTGGAAACATCTGCTGAGAACACAGGAGGTGGGAAATCAGCCGCCCCCAGCCCTTGCAGGCAGCCCCCCCCTCCCGTTCTGTAGCCCCCGCTGTCCCAGCTGCACTGCATAGGGGCTGCAGGCCCAGGGCACCGTGGTGCAGCCCCAGCTCCAGCAGTCAGAACCGCCTGGGGCCAGGGCCGTGGGGCGTGCAGCAGTCTCAGGGCAGCAGGAACGGTTGGGCGAGGGGCGGGGTCCTGAGCAGGCTGAGGGCATCCCCTCCCCCCTTTGTGCCGCAGCCCAGCCCTGGCTTTGCTCACACGCGCTCGCCCGAGCCGTTTCAAGGCGTTGCCGTGGCTCGCGGGAGGGAGCAGGCCAGCGAGGGCCCCTGGGCCTTCCCGCCGGGGAGAGCGTCAGGCCGGTTGTACGCGCGGCGGCTGTGTCCCCCCCAGGGCCAGGCTCCTGCGCCACGTGCTGCAGCCACGCTCCTGCGCCGTGGCCTGCGGCGTTCTGCTCTGCCAGCAGCCACAGAGCACCCTTGTCCACGGAGCCGTTTCCCCGAAGTTCCCACAGGCTGGCGCGGTGACGGGTAGTTGGCCACTTTCAGCTGGCGGCCGCGGGAACCACCCCTGGGCCTGGGGGAGGGGGGCAGGGGCCTGCGGCCAGCCTGGGTGGGGACGCGGAAGGGCTGGGCACAAGTCTCAGCCACCCAAGGGTCCGGGCTCTGCCTGGTGCCTGGAGCTGGGGCCCGGCATCGAGCGTGGGTTGACCCAATTGCGTTTCTTCCTGGGCGGGCTGCATGGCAGCCTTGTCAGCCCGGCCCCCCCTTGCGGCCCCCTGGCTGGGAGGGGGAGCCCACTGGCAGCTCGGGGTGTCGCCTGGTCTCTGCTGAGGAGGGAGGCAGGTGCCACTTCCAGCTTCGCTCAGTGGCTCTCGTGGCCTTTGGGGCGCAGGACAGCACGAGGCCCCCTAGCTCAGCGGGGCCGGGGCTGCCTGCCAGGTCTGGCCAGGCCCCTGGCTGGAGGCTGGGCTTTGGGGTTACCTGGTCCAGACTCCAGCCCTTGGCTCTGATCCTGAATAGGCCTGGAGCTGCTGGCTCAGCAGGGCTGGTTGCCAACTGCACAAGGCCCCCAGGGCAGGCGCCGGCTAATGGATCAGCCAGCAAACCTGGCCCTGCCCCCAGTGCCCTGCGACGCCAGCGGCCCTGCCAGGCACTGCTCCCCGCCCAGCCCCTTGCTGCCTGTGCTCCCGGCCCCGGGGGGGGAGAGGGGGGGCTGGATGCAGTGGCGGGCTTGGGCCCCACGGGGAGGGGCTGGGCTGGGTGTGGCCATAAGGGGGTGGATGCGGGTGCGGTGCAGCTGCGGAGGAGGGAGCGGGGGGTGCATGGTGTGGCTGGGGAGCAGGGGTGGGTGCAGGGGGAGCGCGGTGCGGGGCATGGGCTGGGCGGGGGGCTGGGCGGGGGGGGGCCGCGGGCTGGGCGGGGGGGGGGGGGAGCGCGGTGCGGCCCTGGGCTGGGCGGGGGGGGAGCGCAGTGCGGCCGTGGGCTGGGCCGTTTTCTTGGCCCCCAGACGTACCAGCAGCCCTGCGAGTGGCGACCTGTAACTTGCGTCTTTTCCCCGGGATGTCACTGGGGCCGGCAGGCGCGGGGGCCCGGCCCGTGGGGGCTGCGAGGGGCCGTCTAGCCCACCCCTCTGAGCAGCTGGCTGGGCAGGGAAGGGCTCAGGGGCGGGGGCAGCCGAGGCCCTAGGGGGGCGGGGGGGGCACTTCTAGCCCAGAGACACACACTGCACCCTGCTGGTGTAGAGGGGGGGGCCGAGTGTCTCCCCTGCCCCTCCCCCTCCTCTCCCCAGGCATCTCACTCCAGGCTGCAGTGGGGAACATGCCCCCCTTAGGCTGGTGTGGGGCTCTGGCAGGGCTGTGGGGGGGCTCAGGGGGCCCCGGCAGGGCTGGAGGGAGCTGGGGGCTGTGGGAAGGTTTAGGAGGCCCTGGCAGGACTGGGAGAGGCTGAGGGGGCCCTGGCGGGGGGGGGGGGAGGCTGGAGGTTGGTGTGAGGGACTGCGGGGGGGGTTCAGGGGGCCCTGGCGGGGGGGGGGGAGGCTGGAGGTTGGTGTGAGGGACTGCGGGGGGGGTTCAGGGGGCCCTGGCGGGGGGGGGGGAGGCTGGAGGTTGGTGTGAGGGACTGCGGGGGGGGTTCAGGGGGCCCTGGCTGGGCTGTGAAGGGGAAGCTGGTTTGCTCCCGCTAGCCCCCACCCCAAGACCAGGCAGCTCCCTCGCTCCAGGACGAGGCCTGTCCCGCACAAGGCAGCACCCCAGGGTCCCTCTCACCTGCACCCCTGCACCTGCCTGCTCCCCCCCCCCCCCGGCCCAGGGCCCTGCCGCTTTCCTGCCTGGTGGCATGGCCAGGTGCCGCGGTGCAGCCCAGGGGCTCTGCAGCCTTGGGGGGGGGGGAGGCAGTATTGAGCTCAGGCCAGAGACCCCTCAGGGCTGCGCCCAGCACAGAGGCCCCGGAGCAGCCCTGCCCCAGGACTAGGCCCTGCCAGCCCTGGGCTGCTGCCGTTGCTGGCTCAGAGGTGGGCAAGGCTGGACTCTGGCCTGTCTGCGCCCGGGGGGGGTACAGCTCCCCCCCTTCTGCCTGGGACGGGCTAAGCCGGCCCAGGCCCAGCACCCTGGGGCACCCCCAGGTTACAAGACCCCGTCTCTCCGCCTCACTGGCGCTCCGGGGGGGGGTGAGGGGAAGCTGATGCCTGACCCAGCAGCCACACAAAGCGGGGGGGGCTGCCGGAGGAAGAGAGTAGTGGGGGCAGGGCGGGGGGTGGGCAGCCCCGGGCCAGGCGGGACATGCCGGCGCTAATCCCTGACCCACATGGTGCGAGCAGATGGGGCTCAGCCGGCGTGGGTAATTCAATAATCACCGCGTGCCAGGCGGCGGCTCACGCCCTGCGCCCCCCACCCCCACCCCCTTTGTTCCTCGGCCAAGCAGCCGGGGGCGGGGGGGGGGGGGGGGGGAGTGGCTGCTCTGATCCAGCAGCTTAGCACCAGCCCCTGGGGGTTCTTTCCCCACCCTGGCCCCCAGCGGCTCCGTGGGCAGCTGAGCCCCGAGGCCTTGCCCCGCTCTGGGCTTCCTGCCAGGGCCAAGCACCCCTTTCGGGGCCCCCTGGCTGGCCTTGGGGCATGAGCCGGGCGGGTACCAGGTAACCCCCAGCAGCCCCTGTGCAGCCTGAGGGGAGCCCCCATGGCGCCGTGGGCGGCAGGTGGGTACCTGGTGGGGGTTCCCCAGGGGCTGAGGGGGCCACGCAGGGGTGGGAGGAGACGGCCGTGGCACAGGGGCCATGTCACGGACCCTGGCTGGGCACACGCGCCCTTCCCCCCCCATGGCTCTCGCCAAGCTCCCCTCCCCCGACCCCCCCCAACTCTGGGCTGAGCCTGAGCCTGGCGCTCAGAGGCTGCAGCAGCCACCTCGCACCTGGGCCCCTGGTGCGCTGCTCCAGCTCTGAGCACTGGGGGGAGCAACCCAGCCCCCGCTCCCACGGTGCTGCAGGACCCAGGCGGCTTGGCCGGGGCTGGGGGGGTTGGTTAAGTGCTCTGTGGGGTGCAGCTCTCCCCAGGTACAGGGCGGCGGGGGGCGGGGGCCTGGCTCTGGCCTGGCGAAGGCGCTGCAGTGAACCCGCGTCCATGCTGGACCCCCGCCCAGGAGAGCCGGTCCCTTAGCAGGCAAAGCCCCAGCAGGGCTGCCAGCTGCTAATTAGCTGAGCTGTAATTACAGTGCGATTTGCATACGCCAGGGCTAATGCCACGCAGACGTGGGGGTGAGGCAGGGAGGGAACCCGGCGCAGCGCTGGAGCCAGGGGGGCGTGAGTACTGCAATTAGTGGCAATGGGCAGGGCCGGGCCTGGGCCTGTCTGTGTGCAGCTGAGGGGTGTGTCCCTGGAGCAGGGGGGCCCGCAGGCAGGGGGGGAGGCCTGGTCCCTGGTAGGCAGGATGTCACTGTGAGCGCTGGGTGCTGTACCCTGGGGGCCCCGAGCAGGGGCAGTGACCTCCCCAAGCAATGGTCCAACGGGGCGTCCTGGCACCTGCTGAGCCCCCCCGCCCGGCCCAGCCCTGCCCTGCCCGGGCAGGAGGAGGCTGCAGGGCCCGGTAGCGCCTGAAGGCAGCTGCCCGCTTTGGGCCCAGGGGGGCGTGTGCAGGACTGAGCCCCCGCGCAGCATCACAGGCCCGGAGGAGGGCGAAGGCGCAAGGGGCTCCCTGTGGCTCCCGTCCCCCCCAGCAGGGCAGAGCTGTCAGGAGCGGGACGTCTGCCACCTCCCTGCTCTCAGCGCGGGCTGGGGCATGGTCGCCCCACATACCTCCCGCCCCCCCCAACCAGGCCCATGGCTGGAGCCAGTCGCTGGCTACCCCCCTCCCCCCAGTCATGGGCATGGCCTGTCAGGGCAGGGCCCAGCGGGGGAGGGGGGGTCCCCTTCCAGCCTGCTGCATCCCAGGGGCATTAGCGCAGCCCCCCCCCCCCCCCCCCCCAAGGTGACTAGCTCGGGCGCAGCAGCTGCAGAGCCGGCTGCTCCCTCCCTGCCAGCCCTTGGGGGGGGGAGGCTGGGCTGGAAGTGTAAGTTACAGCCCCCCCTTCCCCCCCCCCGGCCAGCTGGCAGCCAGGCGCTTGTGACCCTCCCCCGCAGGAGCCACTTCCCCTCTGGCTGCTGGGGCCCTGGCCACGCCCATGTGCAGCCCCCTGGCCTGTGCCCCACGCCGGCCGCACGCGCTGCCTGGTGCTGCCCCAGGCGGGGGGTTCCCGGCTCAGCCCTGCGGGCGAGCGCCCCCCCTCGGGGCCTCCCAGGGAGCCTGGTTCTGTGCTCCAGGGCGCCCCACCCCAGTGTGGCCCCCGGTGCCATTTCCCTCCCCCCCCGGCAGGGGCACTGGAGCCGCCCCCAAAGTGCTTTTGCCCGGGTACTAAATGGAGACAGCCACTGGCAGGGGGAGACAGGCCTGGCCGGGACGCCTGCTCCCGCACAGCCGCAGCGCAGCCCCCGGGGGCAAACCTCCCTGCTGGACGCCTGGGGGGGGCTCAGGTGGCACAGGGGTCCCCCCCACCCTGGGTCGCCCCCTGCCCCAGCTCACAGGAGCTGTTCTGCTTGTGCACCAGGAGGAGCCCCCCCCCCCAACAGGCGGAGCCACCACCAGGCACAGGCGAACTGGGGCCGGCTGCAGCTTAGTGTAGGCGCCGCCCCCTGAGCTGAAAGCCAGCTGGCTCCCGGCCCCTGCGGCGAGGGCCCTTGGGCTGGGCTGTGGCCGCGGCCAGTGACCCTCTCTAGGTTGGGGGGGAGCAGGCTAGTCCCTGCCAGGCAGATCTCAGCACACAGCTGCAGGGGGAACGTGGACCTGAGGGGGGGGGCCCTAAGACGGGGGCGGGGTGCTGTGAGAAGAGGGGCTGCTGCAGGCGGATGGGGCCAGCTGGCCAGTGGGGCAGGGCCGAGCGTGCACACGGAAAGGGGAGGGAGACAAGAGGGGCCGCAATGAAAATAATCAGTGGGGAGGAACCAAGCAGGGGCAGGGAATGGGGCTGCTGCCCGGGGCAGCTCTCGGGGTGCACACAGGCAGAGCCTGGTACGGCAGCACCGGCGGCGGCTGGGGAGTGCAGGGCTGAGGGGGGGGGCACCTCTCTCCCGATCAGGACGCTCAGCCGGCCACATGCCTCCGAGGGGCCCTCTGTGTGCCCGTAACATTGGGGCAGGGAGCGGCCGGTGTGGGGGGCAAACGCCCACCCCCTGGCTGTCGGGCACACACCTGCTCTAGGGGACATGGCCAAAGCACTCCAGGCCCATGGCTGGCGGCAGTGGACCCTGGCTTCCAGCACAGCAGGCCAGCCGTCTGGTGGGGCCGGGCGCGCTGGCCCTGGGGGTGCAGGGTCCTGCGGAGCCTTGGTCTCCCGCCCGGCCTTGTGCAGCAGGGTGGGAAAAGCTCCCAGGGGCGTGTGGTGCACGGGGGGGGGGGGCTCCCATCACAGGAGCAGCCCCTCACCCTCTGCTGGGGCCGGCCAAGTGGCTGCTGGGGGCAGCGAGGAGAAACTAATCCTACATCCAGCAAAGAGAAACCCGGGCCCAGCCCTGAGGCGTCCTCCAGGCAGTGGGGGGAGCCCAGTGGACCAGCCTGGGAAGAGTGGCGGGGGGGGGGAACAAGAGCCAGACATGCACAGGGACAGGACCGGGCCTGGCCTCTCAGCTCTGCACGCAGGTGGGCTGGGGCGGAGCAGGGACCCCTGGGGTACACAGCCCCGTGGGGGCACCACAGCACTGCGGGGGGGGGTACACAGCCCCGGGGGGGCGCCACAGCACTGCTGGGGGGGGTACACAGCCCCGGGGGGGCGCCACAGCACTGCTGGGGGGGTACACAGCCCCGGGGGGGCGCCACAGCACTGCTGGGGGGGGGGTACACAGCCCCGGGGGGGCGCCACAGCACTGCTGGGGGGGGTACACAGCCCCGGGGGGGCGCCACAGCACTGCTGGGGGGGTACACAGCCCCGGGGGGGCGCCACAGCACTGCTGGGGGGGTACACAGCCCCGGGGGGGCGCCACAGCACTGCTGGGGGGGGTACACAGCCCCGTGGTGGCGCCACAGCACTGCTGGGGGGGTACACAGCCCCGGGGGGGCGCCACAGCACTGCGGGGGGGGGGACACAGCCCCGTGGGGGGGCACCACAGCACTGCGGGGGGGGACCATCATCTGGCCTGGAGGGACTGAGCTGCCTGCGGCAGGGTCGGGCCACACTGCTGTCCGTGGGCCGGTGCGTCCCCCAGTGGGGTCCTGGCCAAGCCCAGGGAGAACGCCCGGGGGTGGCCCCGCTCCGGGTGGGCCCACGCTGGGTTTCAGGGAGGGCTGCAGGGGCTGGGCAGGGGGTGTCCTTCCCTGCCTGCTGGCCGGCGCTCCGGGGCTATTGCCCGTGGGCAGGGGCCCCCGTGGGGGGGAGCCTGGGGGCTGAGGGGCGGGGCTGGGGGGCGGGGCGGGCCTCCCCAAGCCATGGCCCCGGCGCCTCGGGGGGCGACGCGTGTGACGCGGCGGGGCCGCACAATGGGCGCGCAGCGGGCGGCGGGCGGGCGCGCAGAGGGCGGGCGGCGGGCGCGCACCATGAGCTGCCTGGGCTGCTGCGGGAGGCCCGGCCCCAGCGGCGCCGCCTCCCAGGCCTGGGGCTACGGCCCCGCGGACGGCCCGGAGCGCTGGGCTGAGCGCTTCCCGCGGGCCCGCGGCCGCCGCCAGTCCCCCGTGGACATCCGCGCCCAGGACACCCGCTACGACGCCGCCCTGCGGCCGCTGCGCTTCGGCTACGAGGAGGCGGCGGCGCAGGGCCTGGCCAACACCGGCCACACGGTGCAGGTGGCGTTCGCCGAGGGCGCGGCGCTGGCCGGGGGGCCGCTGCCGGGGCCCTACCGCCTGGCGCAGCTGCACCTGCACTGGGGCTCGGGGCCGGCGCAGGGCTCGGAGCACACGCTGGAGGGGCGCCGCTTCCCGGCCGAGCTGCACGTGGTGCACTGGCACCCGCGCTACGGGCAGCTGAGCCGGGCGCTGAGCCGCCCCGACGGGCTGGCCGTGGTGGCCGTGCTGCTGCGCCTGGGCGCGCCCTGCCCGGCCCTGCAGCCGCTGGTGGAGGCGCTGGGCTCCGTGCGCACCCGGGGCAGCCAGGCGCCCCTGGCCGCCTTCCAGCCGCTCCAGCTGCTGCCCGCCTCCGGCGACTTCTGGACCTACCCGGGCTCGCTGACCACCCCGCCGCTGCTGGAGAGCGTCACCTGGCTGGTGCTGCGGGAGCCGGTGGACGTGGGCGCCGAGCAGCTGAGCGCCCTGCGGGGCCTGCTGAGCAGCGGGCCCGGGGAGCCGCCCAGCCCGCTGCTGGACAACTGGCGGCCGTGCCAGCCGCTGCACGGCCGGGAGCTGCGGGCCAACTTCTGCTGAATAAACACCCTGCCCCGCTGGTACCCCTGCTACTTCCTTCAGGGCGCCAGGCTCTGCCCCGCCAGCGGCCGAACCCCGGCACGGCACGCTGGGCTAGCGGGGGATGAGGCAGGGGCCCAGGGACCCTCCACTGGCTGGGGACCGGCTGCCAGAGCCGTGGGCCACAGGGCTCTGTCCCACCGTGCCAGCGCCTTGCTCCTGGCCTCAGCACCCCCAGCTGAGAAATGGCCCATGCCCCTGGGGCTGAGCCGAGGAGGGTGGCACAGGGCTGGCCGGGAGCTGCAGGGGCTGGGCACTGTGGAGAGGCGGCTGCGAGAGGCCCAAAGCTCTGCCCACGCAGGGAGAATGGCCTAGCCCCACCTTGCGCGTACGCACAGCCCCCTGAGGCGGGCTGCGGGGGGCAGGGACGGGCTAGCGCAGTCGATCCATTGGTTAGCAGAAGCTGAGTGGTTATGCTCTCCACTGCCGGCATGTCCCCCCCTCGGTGAGTCTGGGACCGAGCCCTGCTGCGGCTCTGCACGTGAAGTGTAGTAGGAGCCGGGCGGCAGGAAGCTCAGACACCCTCCCCCCTCCCCCTGCTCCTCCTGTATCAGAGGCAGCAGCACAGGGCAACAGGCAACTGGCTTTTAAACTGGCTCCCCTCACAGACCAGCTCCCGCTTGGCATCCCCTGGAGTGGCCCATGAGGTTACTCGGCCCTCGAGTGACCCTCATCTCACAGCCCCAGTGAGGGTGGCCCCGGCCCGGCCTGAGGGTGCAGCTGTTTGAAGACGAGTCTAGTTCTGTTCGGGGGGGGGGGGGCTGCCCAGCACTGTTGTTATGGACAAGTCCCCCCCCATCAGTCTCACTGCGCCCCCAGCCAGCAGAGCGAGGCCCTGGCCAAGTGCCTGCAGCACTTCTAGACGCCAGGCCCACAGAGCGGGTTCAGCTCACGGGGGGCGGGGGATGTTGCAGTTGAAGGGAAGGCAGCTCATCTCAATGCAGGCAAAGCAGGCCGAGATGGGGGGCAGGTGGGGCTCACAGCAGCTGAGGCCAGTCAGCTGCATGTTTAGCTCATGCACCTTGATGCTCTGGCATCTTCCCCCACTGCAGCTGGGGCAAAGGGGAGCGGGCAGGGCTGAAGGACAGTCCCCCCAGCTGCAGCATGGTCACTTGGACAGGCTTAGGTGCCTGAGGCTGCCGCCGGAGGAACCAGCCCATGCTGGTGGCGCTCAGACCTGTAGCCCCAAGAGCAGGGGCAGAGGAGCAGCGCCCATACAGGCGCCAGGCGGCTCCAGGGTGGGCCTGTCTGGAGTGCTTTCCCCACTGCGCTGGGACAGGCGCCTGAGAAGTGATGGGAAGGAAAGCGGGAAGGGCAGTGGCTGGAGAGCGTTGTGAGGCGAGGCCCAGCGCCCGCCCCAGTAGCAGCTCCCAGCAGTGCGCCCTACAGGCACACAGGCTAACGGTGGTAGGAAGAGCATGGCCAGCAGATCCAGAGCTGGGATTATTCCCCTTTATTCAGCTCTGGGGAGGCCACAGCTGGAGTGTTGTGTCCAGTTCTGGGCCCCCACTACAGAAGGGAGGTGGACGCATTGGAGAGGGTCCAGGGGAGGGGGCAGCCAAAATGATGGGGCTGGAGCACGTGACCTATGGGGAGAGGCTGAGGGATTTAGGTTGGTCTAGGCTGCAGCAGAGAAAGGGGGGGAGAGAAGGGGGATTTGGTAGCAGGCTTCAGCTTCCTGCAGAGGGGCTCCAAAGAGGCTGTTCTCAGCAGTGGCAGATGGCAGGGCCAGGAGCAACGGGCTCACCTTGCAGCAGGGGAGGGCAAGGTTGGATATTAGGAGAAAACCATTTCCACCGGCGGGTGGGGAAGTCCTGGCTGGGTTCCCTAGGGAGCGGGTGGAATCTCCAGCCCTAAAGGGTTGAGAGTCCCAGCTGGACACAGCCCTGGCTGGGGTGATTGAGTTGGGGTTGGTCCTGCTTTGGGCAGGGGCTGGACTCCATGTCGCATGCCATCTCCACCAGCCCCGGATTCTGTATCTGTGTTATGAAAAACATGGGACACGAGGTGGCATAAGCAGCAAGGAAATCCCAGGAGAACCGGGGCTGGGCCGGGCTGGGCTGGGCCTGGCCCCAGGAGGCTGCTTTGGGAAAGAGGGAAGCAGAGGGCCGGAAGCCATGGCCCAGGGGGAGGGCCAGAGGGCCGCAGTAGTGCCCCCGGTGGGGAAAAGGGAGGTTTGGTGAAAGGAGACGGGAACAGCAGGCTGGCACCTGCTCCCAAGAAAGGGGTTTGGAAAGACAGGCAGACTTGGGAGGAGACTGTGGGACAATGGGGCCACGGGAGGAGACCATGGAACGATGGGGCCACCCCAGCTGCAGGGATGCATTTCGCTCCACTGGGCTGCATGACAGAACCGGGTCATCCAGCAGAGAGCTGCAGGGTCTACGGCCTGCTGCAGCCAGGCGTGAGGAGCAGGAGACCCGGCCCGTGCTTACTCCAAGCTGGTCAGGTAAGACAGGCTGGAAGAGCAAGACTGCAGGCGAGGCACTCACTGTTGGTGTACGTGAATACAGCTGTGAAACCCCACGGAACCAGGACAGGCCAGGGGCAGCCCATGTATGTGTGGGAGCCACAGGCAAGTACCAGCATGCCTGCACAGCTGTAACATGCACCTCCCAGATCCCACCCACCCAGGGAGCCACGGGTGACGGAGCAACATAGCGACTTCTCTACCATGGTTGTGGCTGCCACACATTGGTGACCTCAGCAGCTGGATTCAGCCCACAACTGAAAAAGCCCAAAGGCTGCTCTGAGTTGCACTGGAAACTGTCTGATTGGTGGAGCTCAAAGCTGTCCAACCCTACACGGGATCCAGTTTTCTCCTGCAAGCTTTAGTACCTTGGAGTCCTGACCATGCTGTATTATATATGAGGGATGTGAAATCAGCCAGGCCAGGCCTCTGGTTAACCATTCACATCCCCAACCGCTAGGAGCTATTTAGATCCTAAGCCCCCTTTTTGAACATGTTTTGGGCACTTAGGAGCAATGGGAGTGTGTCCTGTAGACATGTCATTAGGTCCTAAAAGGAATCAGCTAGCAGGGTCAAACAGCAAGGTAAGCACCACAAAGACTCAACTTAGGGCCACAGAAGTCACTAAGGTGGGTAATGTACCACATTAAGCATCCAGCTATACACAGCCTCAGCCAAGATGAAGCACAACTGTTCCGAGGTCCCTCCATCTGAAACTGTTGTGGGAGGGTTTTCACAGCCACAGAATGAGTGTCATTACTGGCTGCCTTTCGGATTCCTACTTTCCTAAAGGAGCCAGAAGTGTTTCTCTAATTGTGTTCTTACAAGAGTTTATTTGCCGAGAAGCTCTGAAAATAGCACCTCTGACACACACAGGGTACTGGCCGTAGCCTCATCTATTGTAAGCGCAGGCTACAAAACTGTAAATAATGCGATAGGACAAATGTTACAACTGCCTGCTAGAATTAACCATTCCCTGGAGCTCATTTGCGGCCGTTCTCTTTCAGAACACTGCACCCCCCAGTGCATTTCACAGGCCAGGACTGAAGAGAGAAGTACAAATTCAGGAGTGGAGAGACCAGCAATACGTGATCAAACAGTGGCAGGATTTCGGTACAAGAATCAGACCCAGAGAGGTGGTGAGCAACCCCAGACATGACATTTTCAGCTGATAAAAGGAAACCTCTCCCCAGTGAGCACACCCTCCGGCCCTTTGCCACAAGGTATCACCAATTCCCAGGAGGAGCGAGACCCATGGATCAGCAACATCCGGAGTTACCGTAGCCAGACCAGCTTTATTGTAAGGGATTAAACCCTCATGCTGACCACACAACAGAGCTCGGAAGACCCGTTCCTACGAGCCGAAATCATGTTCTATCGAGTTTCTTACATCTCTCGCATGTATTTGGCGCCTGCCCATGTTAGACACAGACTACTGGACGAGATGGACTTCAGAGACAACTGAAGCTACGACAGCTTCAGGGCATTTCACTTGGCCACCGTGATGGGGGAAGCATTCTGCAGTGACTGCAGGAAATGCATTAGATAACCTAACAGGTTTTTCCATCTAACACTTGTCACCTAGAGCGACTACTGGCAGCGCTGCTATGTATCGATGTCTCCCCGTGTGTACGTTGCATCGAAACTACACCTCAAATGCGGTAAAAGCTTGGGGCGAGACAGAGGGTATGCATCACCCCCCAGCCAGGACACTAGTTGCTTGGCTGCAATATTAATTCAGAAATCAAGCCAGAATGCCGGGTTCCTGGGCAGAAGGCAAGAGAAAAACAACCTCACTAGCCCCTCGGGATGTGAACGTACAACTGTGAGCCTGGGCTTATTGTTAATGTTCAGGGACACACGCACACGCCGGCCCCGCTCCTAGGGAGCCAGCTGTCCCCCCACACCACTGCCTCTGCATCAGAGTGAGCAGTGTGGGTGGCAGCCGGCTCCCCGGGAGCAGGGCTGCAGGTGGGAGCCAGTGCATGCCACGAGCCTGCTTAAAAGCCGGCTCCTGGTGCGCATTGGCTCCCGGGGAGCCGCTGCTGCCCCAGATACCCAGGGGCAGGACCCTGCAGAAACTACTGCGAGTATGAAACACTCCTTCTGCCACCGAAGCGCTTTCACTCCCCAGCCGCTGCTTGCACTGCTACTTGCACTTCACTCCTCTGCAATCCTGAGGGGGAAGATCGCTGGTGTTGCTCTATCTCCTCCAGGATCACACTTTAAACACCAAACAAAACAGCCAGGAAACTGGTAACTTGTGATTAACTATTAGCCCACCAAGGACACGGCTGTTTACTTAGTTGCTTTACAGCAGAGCGGCCAGACAGGGTCAGACCAAAGGTCCATCTCTCCCAGTGTCCTATGTGCCCACAGTGGCCAAGGCCAGGTGCCCCAGAGGGAGCAAACCGAACAGGGACTCACGTGACCCCTCCCCTGCAATCACACAGCTTGCCCTTCTCACGCAATGAGACGTCAAATGAATCTTTAAGCAGCTCTTAACTGGAACACGTTTGCAAAATTAGGTTTTTTAATCCAGTGGCAACGCCCCTGCCAGGCCAGCACAGCCAGCTTCTCTGAGGAACCAGGGAACCCCCCTTGGGACCCATACCCCAGCTTGTCCAGTACTAAACGCAGGCTTTCAAAGGGCCAGGTTTCACACCAACGCTTCCGGGCCCTTCCAAACAAAGCTGCAGTGCAGCTTTACCGACCCGAGCCCGGCATAGTCGAGACCAAGGCTTCCGAGGAAGGTGCAAGGAGCCACCTAGTGGATAATTAGGAGCAAGGGGCCGATCGGGAGGATCCAACAGTCAGTGTCTCTTGCCCGGAGGCCTGGTGTCACGTTTCTACAACCCAAGTGGAGGAGGTGCCCACTGCCTACACAAGCAGTAACTCACCTGGGGATTCCGTCAGGTCTTGCTTAAGGCAGGCAGCAGCGGCATCTGAAGGCTGAATGAGAATTGCCGTCCACAGCGACGTGCAGGGGCCTCCTAGTGCCAATACCCCCGGATTAAATCAATGTCACTCAGCCAGAATGTCTGGGGTGTTACGGTTTCATGCTGAGGGACTACCACAGGCAGGGGGTGCTCCAGCGCGGCCCGGCCAGCCCCTGGTCGTTCCTGATGAAACAGGATTTTACATCCCTCCACAAAGCGTATACGTTATTTGGACCAGGCCCTACAGCGCTGACCCAATGCAACAAGAGCAAGAGACAGGCCCTGCCTCAAAGCACTCACAAACTAGCCGGCTCTCTCCAGGTCACCCATTAAATTCCTGGTCTCCATTTTTCAGGGAGCAGTGGATTACTGTGTGCACCGGGCCAATAACCCAGCCGCGTCTCATTCGACATGGCTGGATCACACCAACATTCGGCGTTTGATCACATTCAGAAGTGGCAGCGAAATCGCCTCCCGTGACTAAGTAAGGTGCCAAGGCACTGAAGGAAAGCACTTCACAAAAATGTGGGCAACGGTCTAGGCCTGACCAGAAAATAAGAGTAAATCTGAGACCCACGGGAGTTTTGACTGAAGGTCCCTCACCAAAGGCTTGTAAACAAAGGAAGCTGTCATGGGATAGGAGGGAAGTTCCTCTCGTGGATTGATCACTGGTTAAGAGACAGGAAACAAAGGGTCGGCTTTCAGAGTGGAGAGGGGTAACTAGTGGGGTCCCCCAGGAGTCTGTCCTGGGACCAATCCTATTCAGCCTGTTTCTAAGTCTTCAGGAGAAAGGTGTAAACAGGGAGTGGCAAGCTTTGCAGAGGATCCCAAACTGCTCGAGGTAGTCAACACCAAAGCAGACTGAAGAGCTTCAAAAGGGTCTCCCAAAACAAGGTGACTGGGCAACAAAATGGCAGATGAAATTCAATGTTGATAAATCCAAAGTAATGCAGGTTGGAAAACATCATCCCAACTATTCACATAGGACGATGGGGATTAAATGAGCTTTACCACTGAAGAGATCTTGGAGTCATCGCGGAGAGTTCTCTGAAAACATCCACCCAATATGCAGCATCAGTCACATTCTCAGACAATGTTAAATTATTCCTAAGCAAGAGAAAAATCTCTTACTGCCTCTATAAAACCATGGGACGCCCCCATCTGGAATAGTGCGTACAGATGTGGTTGCCTCATCTCCAAAAAGATACATCAGCATCGGAAAAGGTTCAGAAAAGGGCAACAAAAATGCTGAGGGGTTTGGAACGGGTCCCATCTGAAGAGAGATTAAAGATATCGTGACTTTTCATCTTAGAAAAGATGAGACTAAGGGGGGGATGTGAGAAGAGGTCTATAGAATCATGACTGGTGTGGAAAAAGTAGATAATTTTCCTTATTTGCTCTCATAACACAAGAACTAGGGGTCACCAAATGAAAATAGGTAGCAGATTTAAAACCAAACAAAAGGAAGTTTTTCTTCACACCGTGCAGACTTGACCTGTGGAACTCCTTGCCAGGGGATGTTGTGAAGACCAGAACTTTTACAAGGTTCAAGAAGAGCTAGATAAATTCATGGATGTTGGGTCCATCAATGGCTGTTAGCCAGGCTGGGCAGGTGTCTCTAGCCTCTGTTTGTCAGGCTGGGAATGGGCAACGGGAGGGATTCCCTGTTGTGTTCCCTTCCTCTGGGGCACCTGGCATTGGGCACGGTGGGCAGACAGGACAGTGGGCTGGATGGACCTTTGGTCTGACCCCGTCTGGCTGCTCTGATGTTCTTAGGACCTGGAGCAAGGCAAAGAGCCTGTTTCCAGCTGGGGCTCTCCTTCAGCCACTGTGGCCAAGACAAAACCCACAGCTTGCTGCAAGAGGAGCGCCACAGCAGGGGACCCGACTACCACGCTGCCTTCCTACTGCTGTCCTTGAGGCTCAAAACTGGTTAGGCGTGAAGGGGTTACACCAGTCTCCTGCTGGGGAGCCAGAGCCCTGCAGCAAAGGGTTTTCTGTCATGAAGTAGCCAAGCCTCGTCCGCTTGGCTGCACAAGGGAAGCCAATGCTGCGGTCTGTAAGGCGGTAGGACTTTGGCAGGGCTGCTACACCAGCACACTCGCTTTCAACAGTCCCCCTAGATGGAGGCCGTGAACCTGCCCATGCTTTGAGTTAAGCTGATCCATGTGCTGTCCTGCATCGAGAACTCAAGCACCTTCCCAGCAAACGAGCGCCAGGGGATTCAGAGTGGAGCAGTGAATACAGCACCCCGCCCGCACCCTTGCTGATGAAAACAGCATCTGGGGAGACTCCGCCTCCTTGCAGATTGCACCATTTGGACACTGTGCTAGGTGCTTCTGATGTCCCTCGTTTGCGTTTACTACGTTCCCCAGTTGATTGGCACTTGGTATCCGTAAGCAGGGTCTCCCAGCTACAGCTCTAAGGCATCCATCCATCCATCCATCCATCCATCCATCCGAAGCTCTTAGAAAGCAATTCATGGACAGCAGGGATGCAAAGGAGTAGTCGAAGTAGGCTTATTGGGTAGTCAAGTGATACAGAAGCAGCAAGGGGGAAATGTGAGTATCAGAGGCAGCAAGGTGCGGGGAGCAGGAGCTTGGGGGCAGGGGGCGAGCGCCAGTGTAAAAGCTGGTTCCACATAGCACTGTCTCCATGGTACGGGGGCAGCGGCTCTGCCTTTTAAATGTAGTAAGGGCCATCCGGCTCAGCTCTTACTAAGTTTAAAAGGCAGAAGCGCAGTGCAGGACCCGGTGCAAGCCGGCCTGCTGCAGTGCCGGCTCATGCCGGATCTAGGACGTACCCCTGCTGCAGTGCCGGATCTAGGACGTACCCCTGCTGCAGTGCCGGCTCATGCCGGATCTAGGACGTACCCCTGCTGCAGTGCCGGCTCATGCCGGATCTAGGACGTACCCCTGCTGCAGCGCCGGCTCATGCCGGATCTAGGACGTACCCCTGCTGCAGTTTAACTGTAGTAGAGCCAGGCTGCCTGCCCACCTAGCGCTTACTGCATTTGAACTGCAGAGCCACAGCAGCCCCTTATCGACTTACTGTGCACTTGATGCAAATTGTGCCGAGTGCACAATTAGTCATTTACTCGCTACTAAACATCCTTAATGGGCCGCAGGGAGATGGCCCTGTCCTGTGCCCGTCAGTTACAGCCCCCCAGAGCAGGTCGCATTCCAACAGGTTCCTTTGAGTGACAAGGACCGTCTGCGCAAGCAGTTCAGTCACTCCTCATGCAAAGGAGATGCATTTCAAGGCACCTCCTCCCCTAGGAGGCAAGAGTCAACGAGAAGAGGAGAGAAGGACAACGGTGGCATATGCCGTCTTCTCCGCTAGAAGCCAAATGTCTGCACCAGCCCAATCCCCAGAGCTCGCAGGTAGGGGAATGACGAGCTACACCTGGAGATACAAGCTCGGAGCACTGGGATCTAAACGCGCACTGGGCGCATTAGCAGCAAGCCCAGGAGGGACGGCTTTGGAGACAATACAGCGCCCTTCCCCACTCAAGGAGAGACAGACCTTGCCTGTGCTCTAGTTTCATCACATAAAATTAGATGGATGTTCATCATCAACGGGAGGCAGCACCCTTGGCAATAACCTTCAGCCAAGTAAGAGAATCCTGCAAACTTGATCTAAGCTCCCTTTTACAATCCAGGTTTCAGAATTACACTAGTAAATGCAGAACCACAAACTCCCAGTTCCTTGCTGCAAATCCTTAACAGGAAGAAAGGGGGCTGCCGTAATAACCCTCTCCGCAGAGGCATGCCACCTTCGATGTAGGCTGCCCTTATGTGGGGAGGCGTCCAGTCTAGTCCCTTCTGAAAGTCACAGCAGACGAGCAATGGAGCCGACCTGCAGTTAGCACAAGCTGTGTCCTCCTCGAAGGCTTGTATCCTGCCTAGTTAAAGCAAGTGGTGTTAAAATGCCCCTGCAGAGTACGTTAAAGTCTGACCCTGACTCTTCCTCCTAGTCTTCACCGGAGGAGTAAGTGGCCATGCCAGCACGTTTCACTAACTGGTGAGTCAGATTGTGGGCTGGACAAGCAGATGGATTAGTCTTTCCTGCTAGAACCACCTGGCCCATTTTCTAATCTGAGTGTTGCAAGACCGTTTACTTCAGAGTTTGCTACCCAGGCCCAGTGGGTCGTCTCCAATAGGCTAATGAGATGGATTTGCCCCAATATCCCTTTATGCTGATTTAGAAGGGGATTCAGTGTCTGGGATCAGCCAATGCCCACTCCAGTTCTCGGGCACACCGAACCACACACCGATGGGTCAGTGGCGAGTTTCACACTGAACCCACCCAAAAGATGGTGACTGAACAGATGCTCAACCTGCATGTGCACCTCATTTCTGCTTCACGCAAAGCCTTCCAGCTGCCCAGTACTCACCCTGGCGCTAGGGAGAGATCAGCAGGCAGGCAGTGGAGAGAGGGGACAGGAGGCCACTAACTGTACCTTAAGTTTTCAAGTAAAGAACACGCTGTGCAAGACAAACTACAAGGGAAATGCCACCCCCAAACCCTGAGATAGCAAGACCAGGAACGGAGAAAACCCAGCTCAAACACAAGACTTCAGAAATGTCACCATTTCTGGCCGGGAGCTTTCTGCATGGCATAACGGTCTCCAGATTTCAGTGCTTTTTACTGCAGAAGGCTATCTAGGATGGCCTTAAATGGCGGGAAGTCTCACATGCAGCCCTTTCCCCACGTTTTTGCTGGGAATGTATTTGGCCAGAAGCTGGGACTATTACAACAAACATCCAGCCTGGCATCAGTGGGAAACCACAGGCTAGGGAGTGGGACGCACGAGTCGCCCTCCTCCATCTCAATGAGCCGCAAGGCTGCCCTACCCAAGCGTCTCCTGTGAGGTGGCAGTTTTGCTAACCGTGCACGTGAACCTAGAGTTCGCAGGGGTGCCGACTCCACCACAGCAGTGCTGGGATTAGCTGCAGAGGGAGCACACAGCTCTCACAAACGTTGTGTGCAATCAGCACCCATCTCACTTCACGTAAGTGTCACTTGAGTGATACCGGGAGGGGAAACACCTACGCAGACAAACCAGCAGACGGGCCACCCTGTGCATGGATGACGACAAACCAAGTGTCTCATAGGCCATGCAGAACCCCCATGGGCCACATGGGCCAGGTCCCCTCACCAGAGCCAGAGGCCAAGCCAGCTTCGCTCATCCACCCTGCTCAAACAGCAGAAGGAGGAGAGGGAACAGGACTCCTCAGCTTTATTTTTCCTGTAGACCAAAAGGAAAAGAAAGATTCTCATGATACCACTAGCACACAAGAAGCAGCGTGTGTGATCAGTGTGTTTTAATGAAATACAGCAGCAATGGCCGAGTTGCTCCACAGCAAACGTTTGGCTTCTAGGGGAATGGCCACCCTCTGTGAAGCCATCTTTCCCATCAGCAGCTTCAGGAAAGATTCTCCAAGAAAGAAAACCCACGTCATTATAAAACGTTAACTTTGGGCTGTAACAAATTGGGCTGATGATTTAACAGCTTCGCAGCCGCTGCTCAATAGACCAAGATGGAAATAGCCCATTGGGAGCCTTTACATCACTTTCACTCTTACCCCTTCACTGCGGGCAGAAGGAAGTCATTAGAAATTAGCACAGGCGTCCGATAGCAATATTCTGCTTTGCCGGGTAGTGCTAGAGGCTGGGATAGATGATGGTGCTCACAGCACAGTGTAAAATAGTCCAAGCTTCCTGAGAAAACCATGAAATGTCTAGTCCTGGCTCTTTCCCCTAAAGGGCAGACATTTATGGAGGAATTCTAAGACTGGTTTCACCCACACATGGACATGGAAATGGGGACACAAGATGTCTGCATCAGAGATCAGAAGTGGAAAGCTGGAAATGCTCTAATTGGAAGAGTGGTGTCAATTCCAATGGGAGACGCCGATCTATGACAAAAACCCAAATGAGAGCCTGGAGCGGTTACAAAAGCAGCGTACAAATTAACACACATGCAAAACAGTGTTTCCCTAGCTAGGGACATTTTCACAGCAGTGCCTACTAGGAAGAGAACACTCTATTTTCCTTAGAACCAGGAAAACCAGAGGGAAAAAACATCCAACTCAATGAATACCGCAAAGTCTGTGCTAGAAGTCAAAAGCATGGTTCCTACTAAACACAGTAGAGCATCACTCTGCATAAAAGACAGCTCCCCCCCCCCCCGCTCCCAAAAGCCAAGATACTACCAAATGATACTAAATATCAAACTCTATTCTGTATCATTTGAGCAACAGTGCATGTCCAGAGGGCCCTGCGCTGGACCCTTACTGCTGGGTTCATGTTGGACGAAAGGTCTTTTACATGCTTATAGACACAACCTGTAAGTGAACAATACTATTGATACAAAGGGTAAAAATCTCTGAAGTACAAGGAGGAGAAGTGGTTACACCCCGCCGCAGAAACGCAGCGCTTGTTCCAATAAAAATCCGACTCTCCGCATAAGATGAAATATCGGAGATTTTAATAGCAATTTTTGTGAACAGGCTAATGGAATGTCCTACCTGGACGGGTCTTGAATATTTTTGCTTCTCAGTCCTTCTGCACCAGACCAAAGTCTCAAAGGTGAGGATTCTATTTGCAGTAATGAGTGCAGAACAATTCATGACAAGACAGACTGTCTTCCATGGCTTACTGTAACATTAGCATAACTTCAGACATTTAAATCACTTTTCGCCAAGAGCCAAAGCACGGGGTTCACTAGTTTTGTTTTGGGGAGGGAGGGCAGAAGGAAAAATCAGTGTCTAGGGGCTGTATTTGCAGCAGACTAATGAACCAAATAAAAAGTAGGTATTTCAGGTAGCAGAACTCCTTCCAATAACTAAACTAGGGGGAAATGTTAAAGTCCTAGCACAACCCTAGATCAATTTGGAGAAGGGGGAAAACAACAGGGAGAACTGAAGGGAAGCAGCTTCAGACTCAATCCTTAGCTTCCAAGATAATGTATTCAGAAAAATATTGCATGAAAAGCCTTAGGGTTTTAGTTCTTTCATAGATGTATATTTACCAGTTTTCACAAAGACTGCAGGAATACGATTATAAACAATAAATTAGGACTTCATGTTGCTATCATTTGGCATAACACAATCAGGCAATTTTTCCTTTTAAATATAAGGCAACACAAGCCAACACATAATTTAATCCGTCTTTAGTGATAACTCTTTAGCAAAGTTAAGCAGTCTGACTAAAGAACGGTTTATAGTACACTGAAAAGAATTTAAATAATGACATGGTGTAAGTGTACTATCTTATGCAAGGAATCAGAAAACGTACTCTGCGCTAAGCTTGGAAACCTAAGTATTTGTTACAGCCCAGAACTACACGTCTAAATTAAAAAATACAAATAAATGTTTTCTAATTTTCCCATTTACCAAAAACTTTAAGAATCTCTAGCCAACTAGGACATCACTTCAAAACTTGTAAGTTTGTTGTGTTTTTTTTTTTTTTTTACTTTGTATGATGTCTTAAGATTTTAAGTCATGCTCATTAAGGAAAGTTTCAAGGAGCAAATACTTAAGGCTTTGTTTTTTAAAGGGCTGTGAGGGAGGCCAGTGAATGGTAGAGGCCAGTGGGTTCACTCATACACAATGCTACTCAAACCCACGCTACCAGGCGACATTCATACAGAAATATTACATTTAAAAGTTACAGTGTAGAGCAATATTTTAGCCAGTGTACATAGAAAGAATCAATGCATTTACTTTTAACTTCCAAACTTGACTGTGATCATTATGTTCAAGTATTAGTCTCATTTACAGAGATGGGAAACGACCTTACAAGAACTGTAGCTTTAAAAGAAGGGATGTTTCAACATGCTGAAGATGATGAGACCCAGAGGTTCTCCAACAGTTAGTGTTCTAGTGGCCACCAATTCACTGAGCTGCTTTAAGTGACACGGGGAGGACAGAGTAGTAGTTAGGCACAGATAAGAACTGTTCAGTTCTGTCTATGGTGGTGCTTTAACATACATGGGCTGCAAGTCCCACCGTGTCTCATGGCTAGAGCTTCATTTCATTGCTGTCGGACCGTGAATGCCATGCCAGTCACTGCGTGCCCTGACCTCTGCAGGGGAGACAGACTTCTAACTACGCTAAATATCTACTGGAGCAGTAACGGAACCTTTTTGGGGTCGTCAGTGGGTCTAGATTCCTGGAATAAAGCCTCAATGCAGCACTTTGCATCAGGAAATCCAGATTCCTAGCAGCAAGGGGTTCAGACCGTGACGTGGAAACAAAGCAAGAGGGAAGCAGGCAGCCATGTGCCCTACTCCCATACCCTGTCCTCAACCAAGCATCCAGAAGACTGGAGGGACTTTTGGCTCTGGACACAGACCGACATCCCATGAGAGAAATGCAGAACTCTCTGCGGGCTCTAGCAAAGAGCTTCTTCCTACACAAATGTCTAAATATAGAACCCTAACTAAATCCTTTCAAACACAGGGTTCCTTTCAACGAAATAAGCCCCTCGGCAGTGCAAATGGTCAATATCTAACACATTTCATGAAACAGACTTTAGAGTTGAAAATGCACCCCACTCCGGACAAATTCTGTTGCTCTTAATCTTCAGAGGAAATGCAGATGGAGACTTAGGCATCTATGCTACCTAGCTCGTGGATGGGGCTGAGTTTCTCACAGTCCCATAAAGTTTTTCAGCCACCAGTCCTGGCTCTGAGTTCTGTGCTGTTCTTTAGCTCGAATTTACCCCTAGATGTCTTCTGAGAACCCAGGAAGCAGTGGAAGTGCTGGTGATGCTGCTAGATAATAGTGACCTCCCAGAGTCTGGCAAATTCTCTGGTTTGGCACCGCTCAGGTCCCAAGTGTGCCAGACTAGGGAGGTTCAACCTGTAGTATAATCAAGTTCTTTGAAACAAAAGGCGGGTTACGTTTTTGATGCTAGCAGGCGTGAATGTGGATGTAAAGCTTTTAAATACACATTACATCTTGTTTCAATGGTTATTATAATGATCACGCAAGTTTGCAAATTAAAAATACTTTGCTGATTAGTTAAAATTAAGACTAAACCTCTAATTTTATCTGTGAAAGTGACTGCAGCCTATCTATACCCTGGGTGCTGAATATGAAGATTTCGACTATCGGTTGGTTCAGGCGCTCGGTTCATGGGAGGCCGATGGACTTTTCCCAGCACGGCCATGCTCTGATCTCTGAAGCAAGCCTGCTGGAAGTCCCCACTTAGGTAATCCATGGTCTGCATCACGCTATTCTGGCTGGACGAACCAGCCGCAGCTCGATAGTGAGCTCCTGCCGCGCAATCCAGCGGCGCCCCTGCTGGCTGTCCTCCGTGAAAAGACATGGCAAGGTCCTGGGAGCCAGAGCTGTCACTGTTCGGTGTGGGCAGAATGCTATTCCAGAGGGGCTGGAAGTAGTGCCCATTCGTATATGGCAAAGGTCCCTGAAAGCCATTCACAGGCGGGGAAGGGGTGGGCTTCTCAAGAGGGGGCTTGACGTTGTAAGACTGGCCCATGCACAGTTCTTGAGGGTAGCTGGACGTTTTACCCGGGAAGCCCTGGCCTGCCATCTCTCTCGGAGGGTGCTTCCCCGCAAGGCCAGCGGGCCCGGCAGCATCCCCACACATTTGCTGAAGATGCGCAAGCTGATGCTGGTTCCATGCCACGGATTTCATGTCGCTCTGGTAGGCAGCTGGCACCCTGCTGATGTTCACCATGGGCACGCTGAGAGAGGCAGGAGGAGGGATAGCAGCAGCGTGATCGACCGGGTTTACTACACAGGAAGGCATGGGAGTGGGAACGTTGTGAGTAGACACCCTGGTACTTGCATTGATAAGCAGGTTGCGACTGATTGGGCTCGGGTTTGCAATCTGTCCCTCACATACTGAGGTAGTGCTAATGCCAGCTCTGGCCTGGCAGAACTGGTTAATCTGGTGCACAATGCTGCTCAGGTCTGGTGGCTGGTTCTGCTGCAGCGTGGCAGCCATCGAGAGGGGAATGGTTGAGGTAGACACGGTCACATTCGGCGGCGCATCTGCATCGGGCATCTTTCTGCTGCCATGTAAACCTGGCTGCAGCAGAGCATTTGCGGGGTGCTGCAGAGTCTGATGTGCCATGGTCTGAGGATGCTGCAGGCTCTGGGGCTGCTGCATGTTCTGAGGGTGCGGCAGCGGCTGTGGCTGCGGGATCCCCTGAGGGTGTGTTAAGCTTTGCGGCTGCAGCATCCCCGGAGGGTGCTGCAAAGTCTGTGGTTGTGGGATACTCTGGGGGTGTGGCAGAGTCTGTGCATGCTGAAGTGCCTGCTGGCGAGCAAGCGATGGGGCGTGGTTTAAAGTGCTAGGTGCAACGTACGGTGTGGAAGGGGGATTCATCATTGCTTCTGGCAGCAGACGGACGCGCGTGCCGTCAAAGTCTTTAACGATGCCTTTCGCTGGGGATTTGACTATCGCAAGCAGGCCTGTCTTTGTGGCGGGCTGAGAGGGGTACGGACTATACCTCTGGCCTGAAGTATCAAGTCCATTCACAGTACGGCGTACGTGTTTCCTCTGGGGAACTTTGACGCTGTTTGGAAAAATTTTTATAGTCAGTGGATTGTTGGCAACCTTCTTAGCATAAGCATCCAATTCTGCTGGGGTAGGATACTGTGCAGAGCTCATCTTCTGTGTAGTGTCCCCTGGGGAGAAAAAGAGGGAAATCATCAACCCCACTAAGAAACGGCTCTCAGAATGAGCAAGTTACGTAAAAAGCATTGAAGATAAAAGCTGCATCTTCCTAAAACCAGTAGGCAAACATCCGTTCTCTCCCTCCCTTCGTCAGCGGAGGCCAGCCCAACGCACCACTCAATTTCAGGCACAACCAGCCTGAAGGGAGCCAAAAATCGAACAAAATCATTTCACGTTTGCAGCTACACGAACCCTTGAAGAGTAACGGACAAGAGAGAAGGGACGTTCCAGATGCAGCAGGTGATCTGCAACCTGTAGTATCTTCTGTGCTAGATAAAGTGGAGAAAATGCCACAGCATCAAGAATATTCTTTCAGTTGCCTCTGCCCACCCTTTCCAGCCCCTAGTTTTACACCATTCTTGGGATCCTGAGCGTGTCTCTTCGGAAGAGTGAGAGAAACCAGTTAGTGAACAGAAATTACACACCATACTGAGAGGAGCCCCACATAAAGCCACTTCAAGTAAACACTTACATTTTTTTAAACTGCCTTCTTTGGCAAACATTCTGAGGTTCTTTGGGAAGTCGCTTAAACCATATAATTTGGCTAATTCCTGCTCCAGAAAGATGCATTATATGTTGTGGCTTTTAATTCTGCTCATCCCTACCCAGCTAATCTCCATATTCACTACCATGGTCAATTTAGGAGAGTCCCCTCACAACAAACAGCTAAAAATCAGGGTACCACAGAGATCCACCTTTGTTTAACCAGGAAATCTTGAATGATCTAAAAAACCAAAAGGAAGTCTTACAAAAAAGTGGAAATTGGGTCAAATTACAAAGAATGAATATAAGCCATATAAAGACCACAAGTATGTAGAGGCAAAATTAGAAAGACCGTGGCAGAAAAACTCAAACTAGCTAGGAGACAAAGGGTAACAAGAACATTCTATAAATAATTCTATAAATACATTCAAAGCAAGATGACAGCTAAAAACAGGGTAGGGCCGTTACTCCATGAAGAGGGAAAAACAACAGGAAATGTGGAAATGATAGAGGTGCTTAATGACTTGTTTCGGTTTTCACCAAGAAGTCTGTTAGCAAATAGCCTAAGATAGTGAATGCAAGTGAAAACAGGGAAGGATCAGAAGCTAAAATAGGAAAAGAACAAAATTAAACATTTCTTACACAAGCTAGATGCCTTCAAGTCACTAGAGTCTGATGAAACGCATCCTAGGATATTCAAGGAGCTGACTAAGGAGATTAGAGTCATTAGCGAATATCTTTGAAAAGTCAAGGAAGATGGGAGAGATTCTAGAAGACTGGAAAAGGCAAACAGTGTCCATCTATAAAAAAGGGAAATAAGGACAGCCCAGGGAATTACAGATCAGTCGTATTAACTTCTGTACTAGAAAGATGATGAACTAAATAATTAAGGAATCCATTTGCAAACATTTGAGACACAAGGTGATAAAGCAACAGCCAGCATGGATTTGTAAAGAACAAACCATGTCAAAGCAACCAGATAGCTTTCTTTGACAGGATAACAAGCCTTGCAGATAAGGGTGAAGTGGTAGATGTGGTATAGCTAGACTTTAGTAAGGCTTTTGATACAGTCTCACATGATCTGAACAACAAGCTAGGGAAGTCAACCTAGAGGGATTTACTCTAAAAGTGGGTGCATAACTGGTGGAGGAGTAGTTATCAATGGTACACACTCATGCAGGAGAGGCATAATGGGTGGGGTTCTGCAGGCATCGGTTCTGGGTTCAGAACTGTTGTTCAATAACTTCATCAACAATTTAGATAATGGCACAGAGCAGTTATAAATCTTGCTGATGTTACCAACCGGGGAGGAGTTGCAAGCACTTTGGAGGCTAGGGTTATAACTAAAAACGATCTGGACAAACTGGAGAAATGGTCTGAGGTAAATGGGATGAAATTCAATAAGGACAAATGCAAAGCGCTCCACTTAGGAACGACTGCCTAGAAAGGAGCACTGCAGAAAGGGATTTAGGGGTCACAGTCGACCACAAGCTAAGTATGAGTCAACAGTGCGACATGTAAAAAACCCAAACATTCCAGGATTTATTAGCAGGAGTGTTGTAAGCAAAACACAAGATGTAATTCTTCTGCTCTACTCTGCGCTGAGTAGGCCTCAACTGGAGTCGTGTGTCCAGTTCTGGGCACTGCATTTTAGGAAAGATGTAAACAAGCCCGAAAAAAAAAATCCAGAAAAGGGCAACAGGACTGAAAGAATTGGGTTTGTTTAGTCTGGCAAGGAAAAGATTGGGGGGGGCGGGAGGGGGGAGGGACATGAGTTTTCAAGTAGCTAAAAGGGAGTTCTAAGGAGAAGAGAGAAACATTATTCTCCTTAATCTCTGTGAAGACAAGAAGCAATGGGCTTAAATTGCAGCGAAGGCAGTTTAGGTTGGACATTAGGAAAAACTTTGTAACTGTCAGGGTGGTTAAGCACTGGAATAAATTGCCTAGGGAGGTTGTGGAATCTTCATCACTGGAGACATTTAAGAACAGATTGGATATCTGTCAAGGATTATCTAGACAATGGGTTCCCAAACTGGGGGGCATGAAGAAATTCCAGGGGGGGCATGAGATGACCCAGTCCCTCCCCCAAATTTTTTGGGCCATTTTTGTTTTTCAGCCCCAGTCAGTTCCTTTTTTTTTGGCTCAACAAGTTTTGCTGCTATTCGGGGGGGGGGGGGGGGGGGGGGGGGGGAAGGGCGCAAGAGGGTTTCTCGAAAATCAAAAAGGGAGCATGATGCCGAAAAGTTTGGGAGCCACTGATCTAGACCATGCTTGGTCCTGTCATGAGGGCAGGAGATTGGACTCTCGAGGTTCTTTGCAGTTCAGTGATTCCATGATCCTTCTTTTAGGGTACGTCTAGACTACATGCCTGTCGCCAGAAGCATGTAGATTAGGCTACCCGACATAGTAAAATGAAGCGGTGATTTAAATCGCCGCTTCATTTAAATTTACATGGCTGCCACGCTGAGCCGACAAACAGCTGATCAGCTGTTTGTCGGCTCAGCGCGATAGTCTGGACGCGCGGGCGTCGACAAAGGTATTTGTCGACCACCCAGGTATGCCTCCTGATCAGCTGTTTGTCGGCTCAGCGCGGCAGCCATGTAAATTTAAATGAAGCGGCGATTATTTAAATCGCCGCTTCATTTTACTATGTCGGGTAGCCTAATCTACATGCCTCTGGCAACAGAGGCATGTAGTCTAGACGTACCCTTATATTCTATGGGAAAACTAAACAAGAAGAATTTTTGAAGTCCAATAGCAAACTATGCAATACATGTTATCGACATGGTATGGTGGACGGTTTGCCACCTGTCCAGTAATGCATTACCATTACTGTCAGGAAGCAGCTAAAGGATTCATCACATTCGAGCATGCAAAATTGTCTATCACCGGTAGCTCTGAACCCCAAAGAGTTCCTTATTAAAAAAGTGTCTTACTTTGAGTGAAAACAAACCTTCAGTCCAAGCCAAATATACACTCAGATGTTGCCTGGTGTCCTATCTTAAGGAACTGACAAACCATTTCTCAAATCCCCTTTGAATTGGCCTTTAAAGTTAACAACCCATTCTGATACCTTTCCTGGGTAATTCTAATGTATAGATTCAATGCCTCTCCTGCCGTGAACTAACACACACAGCCATAATTTATTTAAGACTGACCAAGGGAACATTTTCCTGAGGCTTCCCACGTGCTACGCAAGATATAATGATGTTACAGCAATAGTTTTTCTTCACAGTAAACTCTAATCTTCGCTGGATCAATCTGAGTAACAAAACAGAGAAAACTGTGGCTGGAAGTCACAAACAGAAATTAAGAGGGTCTCAGGAGACCTGAAGAACTGTACAAAGATTCCCAGACTACAGTGAGGTAGCCCTGGAGATTAAATAGGATAGAAAGAAAAAAATATCATAGTAGCTCAGTTGACTAAATGAATGAAAAATACCAACCTTAATTTAAACAAAAAGTGTCTTTGCTGTCCCACGCAACCCCTATCATGCGTGCTCAGTTCCAGGTTTGTGTGTCAGTGCATACAATTAGATGTGCACTTCGAAAGATCAGAAGTATTTTCTTGTTAGCAACAGCATGTTCCTCCACTCAATTTCAGTCTGAACGTAACATAAGCTTATTTCACATTATGGCTTTAAATCAGTTTTCTAAACTGCTTATATTTCAATCAATTTTAACAAAAATGTAACCATAACAAGCCTAATGGTACAGATTGGAGGATCAAGAGGCCAAAGGAGCCCTC
This sequence comes from Pelodiscus sinensis, assembly GCF_052426305.1. Lineage (NCBI taxonomy): Eukaryota > Metazoa > Chordata > Testudines > Trionychidae > Pelodiscus > Pelodiscus sinensis. Next base: position 26,720,857 of record NC_143072.1, on the reverse strand, counting down.
AAAGACAATACGGTCTTTGCAGAGAAGCAAAATTCATTCTTTGCTTCAGTCTTCACGGCTCAGGATGTTAGGGAGACTCCCAAACCTGAGCCATTCCTTTTAGTTGACAAATCTGAGGAATTGTCCCAGACTGCGGTATCATTAGAGGAGGTTTTGGAACAAACTGATAAATTTAACAGTAGCAAGTCACCCAGACCAGACGGCATTCACCCAAGAGTTCTGAAAGAACTCCAATGTGAACTGTGGAACTATTAACAGGGGTTTGGGACCTATCCTTTCCATGCCTAATGACCGGAAGATAGCTAATGTGACAGCAATATTCAGAAAGGGCTCTAGAGGTGATCCTGGCAATTACAGACCAGTAAGTCTAACATCAGTACCAGGCAAATAGGTTGAAACTATAGTAAAGAATGAAATTGTGAGACACGGAGATGAACATAATTTGTTAGGGAAAATTCAACATGGGTTCTGTAAAGGAAAATCATGCCTTACTAATCTGCTAGAGTTCTTTTTTTTGGGGGGGGGGGGGGGGGTCAAACAAACGTGGACGCAGGGGATCCAGTGGATAGAGTGTACTTAGATTTCCAGAAAGCCTTTTACAAAGTCCTTCACAAAAGGCTCTTAAAGTAAGTTATCATGGGATAAGAGGGAAGGTCATTTTGTGGATTGATATCTGGTTAAAAGATAGGAAACCAAGGGTAGGAATAAATGGTCAGTTTTCAGAATGGAGAGAGGTAACTAGTGATGTCCCCCAAGGGTCAGTCCTGGGACCAATCCAATTCAGCCTATTTCTAAATGAGCAGGAGAAAGGGGTAAACAGGGAGGTAGCAAAATTTGCAGATGATACCAAACTGCTTGAGATAGTTAAGTCCAAAGCAGACCGTGAAGAGCTTCAAAAAGATCTCACCAAATGAAGTGATTGGGCAACAAAATGGCAAATGAAATTCAATGTTGGTAAATGTCAAGTAATGCACATTGGAAAAAATAACCCCAACTACACGTACAATATGATGGGGACTAGGGATGTATACGACGAGTCGATCATCAGATAAGCAAAAGCTTATTGGATAGCCAACTAGTCCCTCGACTAGTCACTTCCCCCCCTTTCTGCCTCTGATAGAGGCAGCAAAGGGGGGGGGGGGAAGCGAAGAGAGCAGGAGCCCACCAGCACTTAAGCAGCTCTGCCTTTTTAAATGTATTATCGACTAATCAACTAGTCGATGGCCAATCCGTTGACTAGTCTATTAGTTGATTAAACTAAGTTTAACATCCCTAAAGGGGAAAGACTCAAGAGAGCTCTTGGGAGTCACTGTGGATAGTTCTCTGAAACATCCAGTCAATGTGCAGCTGCATTAAAAAAAAAACAAACAAAAAAAAAAACACAATGTTAGGAATCATAAAAAAAGGGATAAAGAATAAGACAGAGAATATCTTCTTGCCTCTGTGTAAAACCATGGAACGCCCACAGCTTGAATAGTACGTACAGATGTGGTCACCTCATCTCAAAAAAGATATACTGGCATTGGAAAAGGTTCAGAAAAAGGCAAAAAAATGAGGGGTTTGGCATGGGTCCCATATGAAGAGACATTAAAAAGACTGGGACTTTTCAGCTAAGGAAAGGAGGCGGCTAAGGAGAGGGAGGGAGGAAGATACGGTAGAGGTCTATAAAAATCAAGACTGGTGTGGAGAAAGAGAATAAGGAAAAGTTATTTACTTGTTCCCATAATATAAGGACTAGGGGTATATGTCTAGACTACATGCCTCTGCCGACAGAGGCATGTAAAATAGGCTACCCGACAGTCAATGAAGCAACGATTTAAATATCCCCAGCTTCATTAAAATAAAAATGGTTGCCATGCTGTGCCAGCTCAGCTGATTGTCGGCACAGCACGCGAGTCAAGACGCGGATCAGTCGACAAGAGAAGCCTGTGTCGAGCACTCCTGTAAACCTCGTTTCACGAGACATACCCTAGGGATCACCAAATGAAATTAGACGGTAGCAAGTTTAAAACAAATTAAAGGGCGTTTTTCTTCACACAGTGCACATTCGGTCTGTGTAACTCCTTGCCAGAGGATGTTTGTGAAGACCAGGACATTAACAGGGTTTGAGAAATAGCCATTGATGGACCTAGCCTCCATGAATTTATCTAGCTATTAGCCAGGATGGGTGGGAATGGTGTCCCTAGTCTCTGTTAAGAGGCTGAGAATGGATGACAGGGGAGGGAATCACTTGATTCCCTGTTGTGTTCCCTCCCTGGGCACCTGGCATTGGCCACTGTTGACATACAGGATACTGGGCTAGATGGGCCTTTGGTCTGACCCCGTATGACTGTTCTTATGTATGTTCTTAAAATTATCAAATTCAAAACAAGAAAGAGCTACAGCCAATTCCTAAATAAAGCTCTCAAATACACTGCAATTTTTCTGCAGATTACATGAGTGTCCTCAGTCTTTTAGCAGGAGTTTATAGTAGCCTGTGGATTTGTCTTTTAGCCCACAAATACAAAACCCACAGAGTCTCAACTGCAGCTACTCTACTATCATCTCAATCTTTTTCTTCAGGCCCCAAGGCACCTGTGTTTACAGCACTAGAAACTATGATAATTGGCTAAAGGCATTTTTGTTCTTTTGACAATGCATTCTTTGCCTCAAGTATTTTGATAGTGTCTTCAGTGTTATATTTAAGAAGTAGAAGACAGGAGGAAAAGAATGCAGATGGAAACCATGGAGAAATTACACAGGGAAGGACAAATTTCAGGATTACTCTGCTGTTTTCCCTTGAAATCTTACAAAATTGAGTTTTTTAGCTTTTGCAAAGTCTAGAAGATACACACACACACTCTAACGGTTCAAGATGACAATGTTTATAAGCCATCCAGCAGCTATTCCTTCCTAAGGAGTGTCCTAAGGAAAAAAGTTCTTCAATTGGAGGCAGGTGAACAGGGAAGAAAGTATGTATGTGGAGTTTTAAACAGAATGCAAGACCAATGCGACCCAGAGAGCTGTATCTAGAAAAATTCCTCAGGCTTCGGAACTCCTATTAACACAGGTTAACACTGATACAGTTATAGATTCTTAAGGCTTCTATCAAAAACATGGGATTATTTCAAATCCTCTTCCCCAGCCATCCAACCACTGCTCCCCCTAAAAACCCACAAGTTATTATTCATTAAAAACGCTCATTAATTCAGCTTTCCTTTGGTGAGGAGCAAGGCTGTTTATGCATATGCTGGATGTGAGAAATGCACCAAATAATTCTATACTGATCTGCTGCAGAGGGGGCATTTTGATTTTCAATACAAATCAGAGCTAACTGGAAATGTAAGCATTAGCACCATTTAAGCATCTGCCAGCCACTTCATGCACTAAGTTCTTTTAAACACAGTACTTAATGCTTTGCTAAGGACTTGTCCACACTAGGAAAAAGTGTGCAGCAAGCGAGGTTGCAAATTTATAGTGCACTAACTATTCCACACTAGCTCCCTGTGTGAGCACGTAATGCTCATCGGGTACTGGTTAACTGGTACTCGGGAGCAGTCCCTCACCCGTGGCCTGCCACATGCAGAGAGCTGCTCCAACTCTGCAGGGTGTGTGTGTGTCCAGGTGCAGGAGCTGCCCCTGCCCTGCCAGAAGTGGCAGCCGGGAGCCGAAGCCAGTCCCCATGTGGTGCTGCCAGGAGCTGATTAAATCAGGATTTTACATCCCTAGTGTGGACACACCAACTGAGCACTCCGTGGACAGTTTAACTTAATGCACTTCCAAAGTACAGTAAGCTATGGTGCACCAAACCATCAGCAAAGAGCAAGAGTAAATGGAGTAGCTATTACAAGCTTTTCCCCTGTGTAGACAAGTGAGGCTAAATGAGGCTATGGCAGTGCTTTCAGGCCAACATAAGGCAGTGCCTGAAAAGAACTAAGAGATGCTCGCCTATTAGCTTTACGAAAAAGCGCACTAATGCAGTATGAAGTTCATCCACCACCCAACAATCCACACCCACATCTCAGCAAACACGTTAAAAGACTTCACAAAGCTGCTCTTTCAGTATGAAGTTTTCCAACACACTGAAGCGATCAGCAACTAAGGAAGCCTTTCAACAAATTGTAGGTTTCCGTTGTGAGAAGTTCTACCCTCTCCCATGTAGTTTAGCTAGCAATACATCAGCTAAAAGACAAAATGCTCCATCTACTATAGCTATATTTTTTAGAGAGCGTCCATCAGTCTGTGTGTCTCGCTGCGAGTTCATTTGTTCCAGAACTCCTCCTGAATAGTAAGTTCTAAAGCCACCAAATTTGGTTTGCAGCTTCCTCTTCTCCCAACTTAAAGCAAGGTCAAGGTTTGGTTGTGCCAGGACAACCGGAAGCCCCAGGAAAAGGACTGTTTTCCATAACATGCAAAAGGAGGGACTGCTGTTCAGATGGACACGCTAGGCTAGTGGCCATTGGGGCAGTGAGCCCGCAAAGCGTCTACTGGGGGCAGTTGTGCCCCCAAGGGAATGGTCAATAGGATTAGGACTCTGCCATTTTGCCTGCCAGCACATTGGGTATATAGCCCAAACCCTCCCCTCCCCTCCCTGCTCTTTCCCTTCCTCTGGTGCTGTGGAAGGGAACAAACCCGGAGGGTAGGGCCGCTCACAGCTCCTATCGGTTGAGGAAGACGAGCCATGGCCAACAGGACCTGTGAGCGGCCATACCTGTGGATCCCATGGTCTGCCAAGGGCTAACCATGGCAAACCACGTCCATCCCACGGGCCACTAAGTGCCTCCCCCTAACCTAGCCAGTTAATCCATATTTTATAGTTGCACATTGTTCATATTGAATTTCATCTTGTTGATTTCAAACCAATTCTACAACTTTCAAGGTAGTTTCAAATTCAAATCCTAGCTTCAGAGAGTGTCAGGCTGGTGTTATCTGCAAAATTTATAAAGACCCTTGAATAATTAAAGGGAGAGTATTAGTGAAAATATTGATAATGACTAGAGCCAGAACAGACCCCATGGGATCACACTGGAAAAATTCCCCTGGCCCGACAGCAAATCACAGATACCATCTTTCAGTTGTGCAACCACTGTATAGTAATTTAATCTAGATCACATTGCCCAAGTTGGCTTATGAGAATGTCACAAAAACCATTGCTTAAATCAAGATACACCACAGCTACAACTTCGCTAGGCGCTGAACAGTAACCTGCCAGGCAGGATAGGAGATGGAGGAGTTCTCGAAAAATCCACATGGGCTATGCTTACAAACCTATTATCTTCAAGTTGCCAAAAAGACAATAATTGTTCAATAATTCATTCCAGTATCTTTCTAGACACAGATGTTCGGCTAATTGGTCCATAGTGCCACAGGCCCACTCTGGTCCTTTTTTAAAAGACAGATACTATGTTTGCCTTTCCTCCATGCCTCTGGGACCCAATCCATACTCCACAAATTCTCAGAAATAATTGCTAATAGTTCCCAAATTGCTTCAGCTAGTTCCTTTAGTACTCTAAATTGCATCAGGCCCGGAGGGTTTGAAAAAAAATCCTATTTTTTTTATTTAAATCCGTTTTTTTTGTAATCAATAACACACTAAATTTCTCATTTAAAAACACTTACAATTGAATCTTATCCAAACATGCTACCCCTACACTTACAGCCTCCTCAGCTGAACAGACTAGAACCATTAATGCATTTAACAACCAGCTCCTATTCTCTGAAAGTTCTGGGCTTTCAATTTCTGGTTCTCAGCAGAATAACGGGCAAGTTCAGATGCAGGCCGGATGGGATTGTTTCTGTTGTGTGCTTATGTGGTGGTGGCCCCGGGCCAAGCTCGGCAGAGGAGTTAGTTAAGTCACTGTCTAAAGACAGGCCGACAATACACAGGAAAGGCACGAGGCAGCTCAGAAAGGAACAGTGGAGTCGCTAAAAGGAAAGACAATTCAGCACACAGTACTTGCTCACACTTTTGCCACAGGAGAACGGTCCTGATTTCTGGGAGACCTCCTGTCTGGGAATAATTTTGAACAAATTCATCCCCTGGGTACAAAAGGAGAATGTGTCAAGTGTGAACAGGGCAAGGCAACGATGCAGGGCCTAGCTACATAAATGAAACATCCTAAGGAAAACTGCTTATTGAGAAAGACAGACGTGGGTCTGTGAAGAACAATGTGGATCAATTTTGCAAGGCATCGTTCAAGATGCTCTCTATGCGTTTTAGTAAGAGAGATTTGACAAGTAAATCCCCAAGCTGCTTGCTGTGCTGGATGTTGCTAGGAAAAAAAAGGCTTAGCTAATCTTTATGGCTTATTTAATTAGTTAACTAGGTTTAGAATCTATCACCCAAATATATAATACAGAGCAAGTGAAATCTAGAATTGCCAGGAGTGTCATTTTCTTTTATTTTACATAACACATGCCTCATTTTGGAACATCATGGCCACAGGCCATAATGGTGATGCCCTAATTCATTTCCGATTTTAATTCAGCACAACTCAACTTTCCCGAAGAAGCCCCATCCTATACCTGTTTTCAATAGGGCTTACTCCAAAATTAAGTGCACTCTAAGCACAGTCTTGGCTTTTTTGGTAACTTGGAATCAGATCTGCATCAAAATGACAGTGGGAGTGGGGAAGAGGAGAGCTAGTTATAGAAGTTAAGGAAACGGTACATTTTATGTTCTAAGGCCCTGTCTGTTAGTTATTAAAATTAGAAAAAAGTTTACACAGGCATCAGCCAGCAACTCAGGAGACTGCTTCAATTGTCAGTGTGAAACATTTATGTGACATTTAAGATTTAGTGTAATAAAATATAAAAGTTATTACGTTTGTGTGTATGATTTAGTTCTTCCTATTCCTAATATACTGCTGCTGTATCTGCAGCTTGACACAGGTAATGAGTATTATGTACTACTCCATACATTAATAAAAATCAAATTATCTTAAGAAAGCACACAATGTATACCCTTAGATATAAAAAACTCGTACTGAGCTGTAAATTAATGTTTTACTGATCAGATTTGACCCACTGTTTGAACATATGAAGTATCAATGAGAAACTTGATTTCAATCAATGATTTTTTGCTGATTTAAATTGTGAATTAAAACCGCCTTGATTTAAATGAATCCACCCTGTTAATAGTGTGCCACTACTGTTCTGCAATTACAAAGCACATTTGGAGAAACTTACAATAAATGTATTGAAATACTGAAACACACATGCCCCAAGAATTTGTTCTCCCTTGGCAGGCGCCAGTTACATACCTAGGAGACTAAGACCTTCCTCCTCAACATTCGCTTCAGCAGTTTGACTAGTAGGAATTACGTGACTTGAAAAGGTAATAGCAAGTCCAAAACCAAAAGTTACACAACGTGACATGAATTTCCCCCTGCACAAGGTGCAGATATTCGGGGCAGGCTGAAGGACACTATACCCAGTTATTTAATAAACACCTTGGGGACTGCTGAAGAGTTTATTTGCCACTCCAACTGGGGAACCAATTTGTGACTCAAGTGATCTCTGAAGGATGAAAGGAAGTGGGGGGAAACAAACAAGATGATTTAAGTGGTCCCTTAATAAACTAATGCTTGTATCCAAATAGGTTTCCCTGAAATATCAGTGCAGATGCCACAGGGATGAGAGGAGTTTAATGGTTACGGCGGTTCTCTATGCAACAGTTTTCAAAGCCACAGAAAAGACAGCAGGATGGAGACATGGCAACTGAGTACTGGAAATACTGGCCAGATGAAACTATTTGTGGCTCATCAGAATGCGATACAGCCCTATATCAACAAAACAAACTTCACCTCTGCATTAAGCATAAGCTAACTTCTACTGGTGCTTGCCTTGCAATTCAATTCAGTGAAAAAGAACCAAGAAAATTCTATTGAGTTGAATCAATACGCACAGTTTCACTGCCTAATGCTTTTAGCGAAGAGGCAAGAATTGTTGTCGTGCTAGGATTAAAATTAACCTCTAAAAGCTTTAACTTTAGTAGCTATTTCTCACAGCCATTATTGATGGAGGCCTTACAGGCATGACAAAACATAAAAGACAACTATTAAAATAGATTTTCTGCTGTACCCTAAATGTTTATTTCATAGCTATACCAAGGCCATATTTAACAGCCAACCATGTCCCGAAGGCAAAACACCACTCACATTTCTGAAGTCCAGTGTTCATCTGCGGGTAAGAAAGAAGCTGAAAGGAGAGGTCACCTGGTCCTGGCAGACAGGCCAGCATGGCAGACAGGCACTAACACAACATGGGGCCTTCACTCCTTCGCACACTGCAACAAAGAGACAACACAAGGTTATAATGCACGGCTGAGTACTGAGAGGAAATAGAAGCAAACAGCCATCCCTGTGTGAAAAAGGAACCCATGCTTCACCGATGCAGTTTAATTAGCAGGATGGTGATTGAAAATGTATCTTAGTCTTATCCATAGCAACAATGTGCTTTCCAAATGTTGTGATGGCAAAACTGACATTTTAAATGGCACCTCTGTACACCAGGTGGAAAATGAGAGAGAGAAAATTAATAGCTGCCCACGCCATTGTTCCCCTGTGTTTGAGGAAGGTTTCTATCATTAAACCTACAAACTACAAATTGGTGCCGGGGCAAGGAGGCACCAGGTGCCACGTCCCCAGTGCCCGATGGTGGCCACAGGATTCTAAGCCACTGTTCCCTCATTAATTGTTCTTGGTTGGAACTCCCGACAGACCTGGCATCGGGCCTATTGGTGACCCTCACCCAGGCAGGGGGAAAGAGGGTCATTCTTCCACATGTACTTGGCACACAACTGACGGGCTCTGAAGCCTGGAAAACAAGACATGCCCTGGGAAACAACCAGGGCCCGGGGGGGCGGGCCTAACGAATGTATAGTAATAGTTAGTGCTAAGCAGTAAGTACTAACACGGCTAACTCTATACAAGAGGTATGCTTATCCACGTATGAGGCAAGAGACAAGCATGGGGAAGTTCCAGCTACCAGCGCTGGCAGTAAGAAGGAATTGAGAGGGCCAAATGGCTGGGCCCCATATGGGGCGCCATGACAGTGCCATTCCAGGGGGCGCCTAGCCCTACCTTATGGCTAGCTGCTAGGGACAACCTTCCGGCTACCGTGCACGTGCACACACCTGATTGGAAAGCACATGAACAAGCACGTGAATCTGGATTTCCTACGCCAGACCTTCCTACTGTGAATCTACTGACTTGCATAAACAAGTTACCACACTGCTATTCAAAGATAAGTTATCAAACAGGTATTGTCCTTGAGTAATGGAGAAGGCTGCACCGCTGCAGCCCAATAAACCTAGACAATAAAGGTATTTTAGCTGTAAGCAAAACAGCTTCCCTGAAGGTTACAAGATGAATGAATAACCCATTTCCAGAGGTAGGTGGCAAGCAGCACATGGCACAGAGAAGCAAAATGGACACACACTATGCTCTTTCAGGGTGAGGAAACTTCCACCAGGGAACCTAGCCTATACCTTTTCGGCCTGGGAGCAAATCAGAGCAAATCTACTTCTAACAGGAAGGAAGGTAGTTGATGTGCACCTACAGTTTCTACCACCTACCTAAAGAGGGTAATTCTCTTACAAGCAGTTGTACCTAGGCCCAGAGTTAAGAAATGCACAGATAACTCAGTCTTTAAATCTTTCACAACCCTAACAAGACTCATTGAGTGGACTAGCTCTAAACGCACTAGCAACAGCCATGCCTGCTGAGGTTTCGTTGTGTGGGGACACAAGGCAGAAAACAAGCCCGTAGCTAGCTTGACATGGTGCTGGCCAAAGACTGACCTGTGTTTTAAAGCGCTCTGAGAGGGTAAGGCTGACACAGAGATAGGTCAACATATGATAAATGATCAGCTGCCACCGAGAAGCCAAACCAAGTCCTGTACATCCTGACTTCTGATGGAATGCAGAAGCCCATCTATCAGCATGGCAGGTTGGCAGATAGTGATGAAGGGGTCGTGTTTGCTCCAGGTACATAATTTTAGACGAAATATTGGAAAAAGAGTTAAACTAACATTCTTGCACCACTTAGATAAGTGCCAAAAGCCACCTTGGGAGAAGTGTTTCAGTCAGGGCCATGAATATATGCTAAACAAAAACCACCATCAGGGAAAAGCAGCTGTGAGCGCAAGGCACTTGCTACTCCAGCAAGATGCTCCGGACTGCACGCATTTCCTAGCCACACACTAACAGGTTAACTCCCTTTGAGCGTACAGCACCATGATCTTAGTGCCTGGGACAAAGCTTCACTAGAATTTCAGCGCCATACAAGTAATGTCACTAAGGGAGTGATAAACTTGAAACCTGCTAACAGAGCACAGGCAGAAATCTGGGTTTCCACAGGGATGAAGCAGGTGAGTGAAAAAGACAAATGAACCCTAAAAGTCCTGCTCTCCTACACAGTAAAACTGAACTGGACAACTGTAGCGTGGACACTAGTTTTGTTTAAGTTATTCACAATTAACTTAAAACCAAACCAAAATATGAGTAGCCATGCAAACCCCAAACTATAGGGACTTAAAGTTACAACTTTAATTAAATTGATGACTACCTTGTTAACATGAAAATGTAGCAAGATATCTAAAAGCTCAGACTGCTCAAGAAGAAGTGACAGACTTCATAAGTGATAGAAAACTTAAGAGTAGGCAAGGTTTTCTAACAAATTCCTTTTGACCAATGGGAGCACTTGAAATAAACCTCCCTCTCTAAAAGAAAACTGGTTGAGAATCCCGTATCCTAGCATGGAAGTTTAGCAGTCTAATGGGATCAGCTATGGTCATCACAGTCTAAGGGCATGGTTACACTGGAATTTACACCCTAATGCAGCCGTGCCACTGTAAATTCTCTAATGCACCTGCTCGGACAAGAGCACCTCCTTTGGCTTAACCACTCTAGCCCCCATGAGCGGCAGGAATGAGGTCAATGAGAGAAGCTCTTCCACCAAGATGGATTCCAGCATGGACAGCACTGCTGTGTATTTGATATTGCTGGGGGGGGGGGGGAAGGGGGAGGAGAGAATGTTAATTCACACCCCTGAGCAACAGAAGTTGTGATGGATAAGCTGCAGAGTAGACACAGCCTAGCCAGAAGTGGGCAATGAAAAGCATCTGTAGCATTCTACGTTGTCCTCAAGCACCCTGGGCTATTAACAAGGAGGGAAAGGTTCTTCAGAACTCTTAGGGCACCACAACGTGTGGCTGCTTTTTAGAGAGTACTATGAATTTCTGAATTTGAAACTGGATTTGCATAGATCAGTTCCCACTGATCTATGGGACTGACATGAATGATACACAAGTAGGGCACACTCACCATGACCTAGCCATCTTAAACACACACGCCCAAACAGATTTTTAGTTTTAATCAATGGAAGAGTGGATATTCACTTCACTCTGACTACAGGCCATGGTGTGCAACCCAGACGCACAGATCTTCACATGAAATTTAGCCCTCTGTTTTAATATTCTGCACAGTGGAGGGGTTCCAGAACATGAACTTCAACTCAAATCCAAACATCTGAACAGCTCCTTAGCCTAAGCCCAAATCAGCTGGTGCAGGCCAGTTGAAGCTTATCCGCCTCATAAGAGTCAGCTTGCACAACTTACCTCTTAATGAGCCAATTGACTGATCAAAAGTTGATCAAAACTAAGCACCAGAAACCCTGCACGTTTCTTCTCCGTAATATATATTTATAAAAGAGCTGCATCTTCACACCATGAATACTTCAGTTGGATGATATGCCTGGGGGACTTGCTGGTAATATTGGAAAAAGTAACACATACAATCAAGTCCCAGTTGTGAGTCACACAGCTCACTATAATTTGGGGCACTCAAAGTCAGCATGACAATTCTATGCTACTGATCAAGGCAGTCAGTTTCCTAGCCCTTGGAAAACCTAAGGCATTCCCTGGCAAGTCTGTGAGAAATGTAAATACACTGAACTCTCCAGGCAGTGTAGAATTCAGATAGTTATGCAAAACACCAAGAGAACAACTTCATTTGGCTCTCTATTTAATCATTAGTAGATGGTAATAACTGCATTCAACTCATACATCTTGCATCTTCTGTAACACCTGAAACCCTGAACCTGTAATTTTTCCTCCGTCTCAGATTGCATTCTCCATGGGATTTAAAAAACCCCTCAGTGCAAGCCTGCCATATCCAGAGCTTAAATTAATTTTAGGGGCAGAGACATTGCTTGGCCTCTACCTTTAAGAAACTTAGTCCTAAATACAAAGAAAGCTGCAGAATTCCCTGAGAACTTTCCTCGCATCCTGTGGACAGTTCCCTGTTCCAAATTATGCTCAACAAGAAACACAGACAAAAGCAGCATTCAAACTCCTTTTAATTCACAGACGACAGACACTGCAAGTTGCCACAGATCCACCCTACAAGGCTCAGGGCTCCCCTCCTAGCATTGGGGAGCCCATGCCTACTGAGGGACTGGAACACACAAAATGTACTAGCTTGGGCCCAACTCGGCTCTGGTGTGCGAGGGAAACAGGGGGAGGGTCTCTCCTCAGTCAGGGAGGGTTTGGGGGGTTTTTTTCCCCCCGATTTCTCACTAGTGTGCAGCCCCTGACTGATTTTTCTGTGGGTCAGCAGCTCCCAATCCAAAAAAGGTTCCCCACCCTGCCTTATAAAAACTAAATTCTGTTTACTGCTGTGTTTAACAAAACATTAAAAAAGTGAACAAAAAAGGTTACTAGGAGCAGCACTAAATTCAGAGAGATCAGACTGTCAAGGGACAGTAGCAGCTCCCTGGTGTCCAAACCAGACCTATTCACATAGCTGAGAACTCTAGCCCATCTCCAACTCACCCCCAGCTTATGCTGGCTATCAGGCTGAAAAAATGAACCTTGCCTGGATCATTCTCTGGAGGAACCCACAGGCTAAGTTACTCCCTTTAAACATAGGAGCTCTGTGATGACAAAGGCAAAACATACCTTGAAGGGGGAGTTTTTATTGATAGGATAACTTTGAAAAGGATTACTTTGTACGTGGTTTCAGCTGTAGGCCGATTGCCAATAATTCAATTCATAATGGCCAGGGGACTGGTGGGTAGTAAAAGCAGCAATACAGGTGTTCCGGCAGTGCTAAGTAAACATTAGGGAGGAGTTGGTCACAGTTAGCCTGTGCACCATGTTGTACCATAAGCCCTGCTTCGACCTATTTTTTTAAATGAAAATACAGATTCCCCCCCCCCCCCCCGGACTATAGAACTTACTCTGAGCACACAAAGGACTTCCTAAGATTTGACAAGTAAATTCCTTAGCTGATCAGTTAAAGATGAACTGTCTCCCATTAGATTTACGAGAGCCGTTTCTGTGTCTGCAGTGCTCTCCATAATAGATTAATGCAGAGACTTGATCCAATTGTTATGTTACAGGGTTAGGTAACTCCTAAGTGGGTCACTGGGGCAGGAGCAGCCCACCCTTCAATTCTACTGATTGGAATGACTCAGCAGTAAGAGAAGGACTAGAGCACGCGCGTCACCTGTTCTTACCCACAGACTTGGCTCGACTGTCACTTTCTAAGAAGGCTCTGATGCTGCATCCTAGCTTGAACATCAGCACGTGCCAGGCTCCCCTTACCACAGTCCTTTGAGGGAGCACTGTTGGGGAAACTGAGGCAGCTGAGCAGAGGACACAATCTCAGTTTTCCATGCTCCCTCCCAACCCTCTTCACTCACAGTTCTCTAATTTGCAAGTGACTCTGCAGTATAGACACAGCCAATTCAGTAAAAGATACACAAACTGCAAACCACAATTTGCATATCTTTTTCTGCTTTTCTTCTGAAAGAGGCTTTTCTGACATTTGGCCTGTCTACACAGGGCCACATGTCGGGGAAAACACCCTCTTTCGGAACATCCCTTCATCCTCGTGGAACAAGGTTTACAGGGATGCTAAAAAAAATACGTCTGCTTTCCCGTGTTTCTCCTCCCCCCAGAAAAGCAGACATGTGTTCCTTGGACATGGCAGAGCTTTTCCGGGATACCGAAAAGCTCTGCAGTACAGGCAGTCCCCGGGTTACATACAAGATAGGGACTGTAGGTTTGTTCTTAAGTTGAATTTGTACGTAAGTCGGAACTGGCATCCAGATTCAGCCGCTGCTGAAACTGACCAGCAGATGACTACAGGAAGCTCGGGGCACAGCAACTCTGCCTCAGGCTTCCTGGAATCAGCCGCTGATCAGTTTCAACAGCAGCTGACTTGAGGACGCCTAGGGCAGAGCAGCTGGGGTGCTGCCGGGTTGGTCCAGTAGCGCCGAGGAGCGGCGCTGCGGGACCAACCGGCAGCACCTCAGCTGCTCTACCATAGGTGTCCACGAGAAAGCCTGGTCTGCTGGGGGGGGTGCACTAGCTGCGCCCCCCCCCCCCCGCCCCTCAGCAGACCAGGGAGACTCGGAGCAAAGCCGTGGAGGACCCGGGCGGCGGGACCACGGCGTGTCTGGGCGGTCCCGCCGCCAGCGTCCTCCGCGGCTTTGCTCCGCGTCTCCCTGGTCTGCTGGGGGCCCCCCCTCCCCCAGCAGACCAGGGAGACGCGGAGCAGCTTTTCTCGGCGGGACCGCGGCGCGTCTGGGTGGTCCCGCCGCCCACGTCCTCCGGGGTGAGAAAAGCCCCGTTCGTAAGTACGGATCTGACATAAGTCGGATCCACGTAACCCGGGGACTGCCTGTATAGACATAGCCTTAAAGACAAGGTTCACCAACATGCTTCAGCTGCTGCCGCAATGCAAAGCAGCTGCGAACCCAGCTTAGCTGGGTTGTCTGGCTACTTGATGTGTCACTAAGTCTGCCCTTAAAAGTTGAATCTGAAGAGATTTAAAGCTGGCACTACATATAATCAAGTTAGGGATGGCTAATGCATAATGCTTACTGTTAACCAGCAGGGCTGGAGCAGTCCCCGCCTGCACTGGGAAGGGAGCTGCTCCAGCTGGCTGGCCAAAGCAGCCCATCCTTGGCAGCTCTGGCCTGCCCCCTCGTCGCCGGTTATGCACTGGCTCCCTGGGAGTGGGCCGGCAGCCTGTGCCAGCCTCCACCAGGGAATAAAGATGGCTCTAGGGCCTTCTACAGCATCAAGTAAATTCTTGGTTCTTAGCAGCCCTGTGCTAGAAATGAAGTCCCATTACTCTAATTTACAAGTTCTGCCACTACATAAATAGGTAACATGCTCCAATTAAACATCTTTGCTGAGCTCTCAGACATACTGAAACTCTCAAGCCGGCAAAGGAAACGGTTCTCACAAAACTGGCCTGGGCCAATGAAATGAGAGAAGGCCTGATTGAGAAAAGTAAGCTGAAGTCTAACTTTAGACTCATGAAAATAAACATGCATGTTTGAAATTCCAGGATTAGCTACAGACCTTCCCCACTGAGGTCACAAAGCTCAGCGATTTGAGAAGGCAACAAAAACTACCCACACAAAAGGAAAGCTCAAAGGTATGTAAAAGTTTCCAGCACCCTGGGGTCCTTTAAGCCTTGTGAGGGCTGTAATTATGGCTCAGATGTGCTCCACCTTTTTCCCTGTATTCGTGTAGGAACTGCAGAACATTCCATGAACAGTAGCAATGCAGGAGGGTTACGACAATCCCAAATCCTGCACACAGCAAGTTCAGCCTGCGCAGTATAAACGCACCCGCTGACATTCTAGAGTTTAAAGCAGTGTTGGTACAGCCGTATGCAAGTGCATGCTACAAAGAGATCTGAATGCAGGCAGCCAGGCTCCTAGGGAACCTGCCTTCTTTACACCAAGGGTATGTCTAGACTGCATCCCTCTGTTGGCAGAGGGATGCAGATTAGGCAGGTCAACATTGCAAATGAAGCAGGGATTTAAATATCCCATGCTTAATTTGCATAAAAATGGCCACCGTTTTTGCCGACTCAGCACTGTGTCAGCAAAAAGCAGCAGTCTGGAGGGGATCTGTTGAGAAAAAGCCTTTTTCTGCAAGGAGGCATAAGGGATCTGTTGAAAAAGGCTTTCTCTCTCGACAGACCCCCCTCTAGACAGCTGCTTTTTGTAGACAAAGTGCTGAGTCAGCAAAAACGGCAGCCATTTTTATGCAAATTAAGCATGGGATATTTAAATCCCTGCTGACAGAGGGATGCAGTCTAGACATACCCCAAGTTAAGACACTGACGACAAAGCTGCAGACTATCGAAAACTGAGGCGCCTCCCTTTACACTCTCCCAAAGTAACCCACAGTCTGGTTTTTGAACTATGTACAGATAGAACCCCTCTAGTCCAACACTTTCTGGTCCAGCAACATCCATTCTCCAGCATGATTGGAGTTAGCTGGATGTCCACTTACCATGGATGTGGCCAGGTTTCCCGACATCCCATAATGTTTGTTTACAGCCACCAGTCCTGGCTCTCAGGGTTCTGTGCTGTTCTTTAGCTCTAGTTTACCCCTAAATGTCTCCTCAGAGCCCAGCAACCAGTGGGAGGGCCGCAACGCTGACAGACAATAACGACTTCCCATGGTCCAGCAAATTCTCTGGTTTAGCACCGCTCAGGTCCCAATGGCACTAGAGAGGTACAACCTGTATTTGACACACATTTAGCTATTTTTCATAACTAAACTGCCAAAGCACCATTGCATTCACAGGCAACACATGCAACCACCTAACGTTTTAGAAGCAGAAAACTGCAATGTAATGTTACAGAGAAAGCAGCTTTTCTGGATCCAGCAATAAATCATTTCACTGTGAAAGCAGCAAGCCCCCGTGTATGACTTTTTAATATAAAAAGCCATTTTAGGCTGGTCTGAATAGATTTTAAAATGCAGCACTACATGTCTGCCGAAGAGCAGAACAGTAGGTTTTAACTGTAAAATGGAGTTGCATGGAGCTTCTGGCCTTTGGCATAAATGAGGTCTTAAAAAAAAAAAATGAACAATGCGTCACATCAGTTATTAAAACCCTTCCAACTTGTACTTTAGCCTTGGGCTCACCACCAGCAGCCTGACTTGGAAGGAGTTACCAAGGCTATCTGCAGTGCACACTAACTGGACGTAACACAACTAGAGCACTGATGCTGGCAAGAAGCCTGTACTCTGCAAAGGAAGCTGCTAGCAATGGTGGGGCAAACATGAAACTACTTACGTAGCTTGCCCATTGCAAATCACCAGGCAAGTCCACCACTGCCAAGTTAGCTGGGCCAAAAGAAAGCCATTAACAACGCTACTCACTAGGGAGGCGAGCACGGAACCCAAAGACAAAGGTGCAGTTTCTAATACACCAAGTTTCAGTCTAACTTGGTGTAACTACCCAGATTCAAAACAGCAGCACCTGGCTCACTCCATAATGCATCCAGTGACTCTGCAGGAAGATTAACTCTAAAGATCTTTTTTGCTCTGATCATTTATGACCTGAAAACAACTCAACAGCTTGTCTTGTAGCAGGGGGCTTCTCTGCTCGGCTGCCCCAGGCAGCTAACTGCTTCTAGTTATCTGACCCATGCTGGTGGTTGGGGGAAGGGAAGTTAGCTAGCAAAAATGCAAACTATAAATGGGCCAACCAGCAGGGATTAAGCTAACAGACCAGAAAACGGTTCCACCCCTTTACAGCTTACTTCCAATTTTAATTAACTTTGTTCTTCATCCAGGCATCTCCACAAACCTTGGACACACTTCAATCTCTCAACCACTCTGAGGTAAGCATGATTTGCACATGCTGCATTTTACAGATGCGTCTATCAAGACAAAAAAGTAAGTAGGAGGAAGGTGTGTCTTGCAATTAAGACACAGGGCTGAACTCAGGAGACCTGGATATAAAACCTGGTTCTGCCATGTGATCTTGGGCAAATCACTATCAGTCTGTGCTTCAAACGTCACATGGCCAAGGGATACTCTGCCTTGTCGGGTGTGGGGGGGAGGGGGTGCAGGTGCTCTGTATTACTGCGATAGGCCCCTAGGACACAAACAGATCAGCTGATGCTTAGGAGGAAGTGGCAAAGCTGGGAACAGAGCATGGAAATCTAGCTTCTCAATCCCCTTCGTTAGCCACTAGCCTCAAACTGCAAGGAGTCAGAACAAGACAGCATCTCTCCTCTCCAATACGCACAGCTCAAAGCCTAGGTACAGAACTGAGACTAGTCCCCTGGTGCCCAAACCCCAAATCTACGGTTCACTGTAGTGGACTGAAAGCATCCAGCTCAAGCGACATCTATTTTTAGTCTGTGGTGAAAGCTGCCAGGCTGTAAGACGCAGGTAGTAGCTCGAGGCAGGTGCTGAAGCTCTATCCTTAGGCGAGGATAAAGGGGAGATACTGACTAGACAGCAAGCAGGATGACAGGAGGGCCTAGGAAAAGCTGCAGTTAGAGCACTATCACACTTGAAACAAACATGCTTTGGGCCAGCCTGGGGTTAAGCTGAGAGACTATTCAGACCCTGAACATTTGGAGAAATAGGAAAATCAGCTTGAGGCCTGCGTCAATTTACAAACATCAGTGATTTTTCACAAAATTACAACACTTTGGCCCCCAGTTTCCTCTGCTGCTTATACAGGGACTATCCAAACAAGGGCCTTCAACACTCCCTCCATATTAGGATAGGCATTTGGAATAGGGTCCAGCCAAAGGCTGCAGTATCAGCTGTAGGAACAGCAGTGTCTGAGCTGGCCACTGTCGTTTGGTTCCAGAGGGAAGTTACTGGAGTTTCTTGAGGGAACAAAAAATCATGAGGGGAAGTCACCAGCCTGGAGCAGTCTCAGCCCTGGAGTGGTGGGTTTCAAACGACAGGTCACCTTGCTGTAAAGTGATCCAGTAACTAGTGGGGGTGTAAGGCAGGCGTCCTGCCTGGCCTGGCACTGTGGGCCATGCTGCATCCCATAAGCAGCTAGTAGCACGGGGAGGGGAGGGGGACGGGGAGGAGACCCTCTGTACGCTGCCCCCACCCTGAGCACTGGTACCACACTCCCACTGGTCAATTTCTGGCCAATGGGAGCTGCCTGGGGATCTGTACCTGCACGGGAGAGCTGTGTACAGAGCTGCTTGTGCGCCTCTGCCTAGGAGCCCGACCTGCTGCTGACCACGGACCACGCTGTGCCCTGGAAGCGGTGCCAGGGGAGACAGCAAGCTGCCTTAGCACTCCCACAGAGGCAGCTGGAGGTAAGCCCATGCCCAACTACGAACACCAACCCCAGCCCTAAGCCCCCCCTGCACCCCAGATCCCTCATTCCGGTCCCCCACCACCACCCAGAGCCTGCAATTTTCCCTCAACTGGGCCGTGAGAAAGAAGTTGAAAATCACTGTGCTAGAGAAGACCACACACACCAGTGTGACTTGGATGGAGGTGTCTGAGGCAAGGTCTAGACTTGACCCAGAAAGGTCAGTTTAAGGTATGCAATTCCAGCTTCGTAAATAACATACCTGGAGCCAACACACCTTAAGCTGAGGCACCATTTACAGTGGGATGTCTAGTGAAGACCCGCTAAATCCAGTGCTCAAGGCACAGTCAGCACCAGTACTCCTCAGAGCCACGAGGAGTAAGGGAAGCCACCAGCAGTGTGCCAACGGGCAAGTCCTGAGCATTCGATTAAGCAGGTCTTTATTAGATCTGCTAAATCGAATGCCAGAAGATCCAGCTCCATGTGGCCTGACAAACGAAGAACTGAAACCTGCAGAAAGCGGCCATGCTAACTGAGGGAGGGGGTCACTCACCTGGTTCAAGAACTGACATGAGTCGGAGGAGAGGAGCAGGCCCTGTAAGAGCCTGCAACCCTCTGCAGAACATGGGTGACACCTGATAAGTCAGAAACACACACCAGTTGTTTATGGTTTTACCAGTGTTTCTGCTGTAACGGTTGTGTTGTAAGCAACACCTAACAGCACATAGGTCACTGGTTAAGCCTGTCGCTGCCTCTGAGCAAACAGGACTGCAGGTTCTGAACCAAAGCATGGACAGCAGGAAGAACGGCAGCCTCCCCGCCCGGGCTAACTGAAGACCACTGTTGAACCCGGGACAGCTCAAAGCCGGAGCCCGCAGAGAAGCCCCACCGCGGAGCAGAGGTGCTGTGACTCAGCGCAGACACCCTGCGGGAACTGCACCAGCAGTTTCATAGCGCACAGCGCTACGCAGAAGTCCGGAGGGAAACTGTACCCAGCTGACACGGCAGCCTTTAAGCCGTTGGCCAATGCCACCAGGCAGAGTGCAGTTAATCCAGAACTCGGCAGGACACTAGACTAACATCCCCACTCTTGAAAGCGGTTCGAGGGCCCTTCAGTGCGAATACACGAGCCTAGGAAATGCCTGCCAGATCCCTCTTCTGCAGGGCACTGCATGCCACTGCCTCACAGAGGTTAGCTCCTCCAACTTGGCAGGTGCTGTGCAATTGGAAGACACTTCTATAAGGAAGTGATTAAGATTAGGGGTATGAACGTTTAACGAGTGGGGGCTGGAGCAGCTCCCCACCCGCCACAGACAAGGATGCTCCAACCGGGATGGAGCAGCAGGCCTGGGCACCCCACAGGCAGGAACTGCTCTGGCCAGGACACCGGAGTAGTACCTGCCTGAAACGGCAGGGGTGGGCCCAGCTCCGGCCCAGAAGCAGGCTGAGGGAGGGGGAAGAGCTTGCTCCAGCCTTCCGCCCAGCTCCCCTTTAATTTGTTAACCAGTTAAATATGTCTAACCAGTTAACTAAACAAACCAGATTTTACATCCCTAGTTACAGCTGGTTAAAGTACCACATCCACACAATGCGAAAAAAAGAAAAAAGTTGAAGTTAAAGTTAAAGTTATGGGAAGTCTCAACTGCCTCGTAATTCCTCCATCGCAGATTTCCCCTCATCGAGAAAGATACTGCATTGTCACTCAACTTCTTCCTGCCTCCGAGTGATAAGGAAACACACTACACATTAAACATCCCTTACAGTACAATGCAAAACTCAGTTACAGCCCCAGTGACATTAGCAAACATATGTGCAGAGGTTGACTGTGCTGCATTTAGGGGAAAAGCACAAGCCTGAAATTAAGGATTTGTAATTCATTGAAAGAAGATAGAGGTGTTGTGTGTAGTATTCTTTCACCCCACTCCTCGTGGCCCCGTCTGTGCTGTTCTAACGACACACTATCCTCCCCTCCAAAGCTGGGAACAGAATCAGCAGCTCCAATTCCCAGCAGTCTATTTGTCACAGTCGCATCACTGACGATAGGCGATATTTCTCTCTAATGGCTGCGCCACATGCAGGCTACATTACTACTGTAGTGCCTAATGTGGCGAATCGAAGGTCAATATTCATGACAATCACTGTTTGTTCTAGTTTTATTTTTTAAATCTCATTAATAAAATGTACTTAAGAGTGTTATTCCCTTGGCCTGAAGTGAGTAGCTTCCATTTACTCACTAAGTTTTGGGAAATGGAAGCCATCGTGAGTAAGAAAAATTACCACCATTATGTGATCATGATTGTTTTCCTGTGCATAATTACAATCAAATTTCTTCAAAATGTACATTTAAACTAACAGGCAACAAGTTTTAACAATATGTAAAGTGTGAAAAATGCACCAGCCATTTGGTAGCCAGACCCTGGAGAAGGAAAATACTCTCCTAGGCCACATCTACACTAGACCTGGAAGGTCTGGTTAAGGTATGCAAAGGTAAGCCGACTCATAGGTCGGCCTCAGCACCATCTTCACGGAGGGAGGCCGACAAGAGCAAATGCGCCCATCAGCTTCCCTTACTCCTCATGACTGCCAGGAGAACGGGAGCCGCTCTCAGCATTTGACTTAGCGGGTCTTAACTAGACCTGCTAAGTCAAACGCCAGAAGAGCGATCTCTGGCACAGCAAATGGAAGATGCGGCCCTAGTTTTTAAAATTAAAATTAATTTAAACCTCTAGTTGCAAATACGCAGAAGGTCCAATCTTTACTTGCAGATGATATACTGTAAGTCTGGAGAGCAGACACTAGTTTCCATACAAAACAGAAGGAAAAGCCAAGTCCAGTCTTAGTAAGAAAGGCACTTCTGCCTCTTTATAGCACAGCAGGCCTGAGACATGCTGAGCCAGGACTTTACAGTCAGTGCTCTGTACATGCCTGCAGCATGTGGCCATGTTCAATAACGCTGAGAGTTCCTTCAGCATTACATGCTGTTAGTACTGAATTTAAGTTCCCAGCTGTTGTCCAACTCTGTAGCCCAACTACAATGCAGCGGTTTTGGGGTTGGGAGGAACAGCAGACTTGCAATAAAGATATAAAACTGCAGACTAAAGGTTACTCCTTGCTCCACTGCAAACACCCTGGAACACATTGGGCAAGACACCCTAGTTAAATCTGTTTCTCCAGCTTTGAAGTGCCCTGTGCTATCACGGTTGTCCCTCCTGGCCTAAGAATCTATGCTCTCACTTCACAGGACGGCTGACAAGGCTTAGTATTTGGAAAGTGCTTTGAGACCCTCCAAAGGAAGTCACTATACAAGTTCTCAGTAGTAGCAGTCTTGGCTAGACACCTGCTAGTCAGAGGTTGATACAAGAGGGGCAAATCAATACCAGGAAGATGCAAAAGCAGCCTTCTGCCTTCACTGAATTGGAAGGATGCTCTGTGCCCTGCCGTTGTGTTAGCCCAGAGCAATTTTTCAAATCAGCCTCTATTTATTAAGTTTCTGAGGACCATGAAGGCACCCTTGAAAGCTTCTGACTATGAAAGAAGGGCTTACATATGCCCACCCCCACCCACCACCTTCTAGTTAGCCCGTGTGGGTCTCTGCTATCTGAAGCTTTGCTCGGAAGTAGAACAGGCCTGAGTCTTCTTGCTGGTGTTGCTGTTACCCACCGTTCAGCAGAGCAATAGTGAAACTGCCTAGTCCTGTCTGCAGCATAAGAGGCAGAGCTCCAGAGGATGGCTGGAGGCAGAGTTTCATTAGAAAGAAGTCGGGGGTTGCAGAAAGAAAGCTTCCATTCTTCTGGAGCTCCCTCCCCCCCCCCAAAACGGTCAGAGGATTTCATGTTCTGGTACCACAATGGAGCTGTACTGTAACTAGACTACATCTGGAAAAGAGGGGTGGCCAGGGTGTGTGGGATCAGAGCCAGAGTGCCACAGCCCAGCACAGCCGCAGCTCTAGCACAGACACGACAGGCCCTCAGTTCACTGATGCGCAGAGCTCCCAGCAGCCTGGGATGTACGGAACCCACGCTGGTAAGACCACGGTTTAACATCTCCTACAAGGGGAGATGCCTCCAGAAACTCAGGACCTCTTAGTCAGGGCTGGGCCATTGTCTTTGTGTAGTGGTGAGGCTGACAAGTGCGAGCACCATTTACTGATACCCCCCAACACTACCTCCTAATACAGAGGCGGGTAAGATCCGGACCATGGGCCTCACCACAGGGGCCCTCAGGCACAGAGCAGCCGCCGCTTCATAGCGGCCCCAAGTCACCTTGAGCTGTTCCCTGTGGCTTTCTGCTCTGGGCACCGGGGGAGGCTTTGCTGAAACCGGCCAATGGGAGCTGAGAGTCAGTGGGGGTCAGTGCGCGAAGCCTCCCCCACCAGGAGCAGAGAGCCATAGGGAGCAGCCAGGGAGCTTGCCTCAGGGTCCTGCAGGGCTGCTGCCCAGGAGATGCCTACATACGTGCCTCCCAGCCACAGCCTGCCTGCTGGCACCCCAGCCTCTCCCCCCCAATCACCATCCATAGCCTCTGCACCCCATTCTCCCACCCCAGGTCACAATTCCATCCCAGACCCTGCACCCCCTCCTATAACCCCTTCCCCAGGCCAGAATCCCCTCCTGCACCCACACCCCCTCCTGGATCTTGCATCCCAAGCCCCTACCCCAGATCAGTCCCCTTCACCCACATTTCCCCCCCAGACCCCATACCATCTCCAGCATCCCAGTACCTACCCTGAGCTCCATTCTAGATCCCACTCCTCCTCCATAGAAAAGTGTGGGCCTTGACCACTTACCAAAGTCTTGAAGTACCTGTCCCCTGTCAAAAATTATTGCCCACCCCTGTTCCAATATTAACCTCCAGGCAAATCTGACCTGCCTTCAAAACTCTCAAGGTGGTAGAAAGGTAAAAACTTTCACTTTCATTTATCTGCATTCATATAGCTTATAAATTACGTGATTGATAAAAGCTCTACAGAAGTTATAATTAAGGGGTTTTTGTCCTTGGAAGACATGCTCAACTCTTTGGCACTCATACCTTTAATGAAAAGCAATTATCTTGCTTTGAATAGCTGAATCTACATCTGCAATGCAAAGAGAGACTAATGAATGCAATATTCTGGGAAAATAACGCACACAACAAAACTCAAGAATGCTGTCAACGCAGTACTGATTTTGAAAAGGATGAAACTAATCACAATTCTCATCCAGTTTGGCAGAAGTAAGTGCTTTATAGTTTACCTGGAACTCTAATCTAGGATGCAATCCAGCAGGAAACAAACGTGTTCTTACACAACTAAATTCACAATTGGCTTTTTGGAGCATTTGAAATGGAACTCAAAATTTTACACAAGAGCTATATTCAAATGCCTAGCAAATGACCAGACTTGTACATTGCAGTTTGGGCACCTGTTGACTGCTTACAAAGCAGGCAAAAATAAAGTACACAGATACTACTGAAGGCTGTTCTCATAAATCTAATGCTGCTTTCTGCATTTGATAAATGCGAAAAACTTTCCTTTAAGAGAAAAGGCTCGGCATTGAGCAAAGGCTAGGATACTGTTAACTATGGGTGTGCGAGGCCAACCTTCAACAGGCAAGTTAAAGTCTGAAATCTACTGTTGTCTCACCAGAAGTGACGTCCAGCACAGAAGTTCGAATAAGGAATGTAAACTGCTGACTTGAATTTCAAGGCTAAGTACTTGCATTAAGAACATAACATCTGGTTCTCACTCCTGGAGAGACACGAGACATGGGCTCCTTACCATGTCTCATGACACGGGCTCCTTACCATGTCTCGTGACACAGAGAAAAGCCAGCAGATTACATTTGCTGAGGAAAGAAGGAGCAAGGTGCAGTATCTCCATGGAGCAAGACAAGTTGCTGAGCTGACGACTCCCAGAGCAGATCAAAATTACTAATCAGAGCTGTTCGGAAAGTCTACCCCTCCTGCATACCAGTCTGAACGGAATCCTGCAGATACAGACTAAACAAATCAAGGCAGCCCAGATAGTGTGGGATAAACTATTTTCAGGGGAGTGAAGGGAAACTAAGGCAGGAAAGGAACTGATTTTCTTCAGCGTGTTGTCCCTATTGGTCCCCTCTGACAGTGCACGAGCTGCCAACAAACCCCATTTCAGAGCCAACAGAGGAGCGTTATCTGTCTTACCGCAGCACGTGGCAGCCCCAGCCATGGACACGGCCCCATTGCGTAGGTGCTCTATGACCAAGAGCAATAGGACCGTGCCTATCCCAGAATACTCCAATCTAGGTGAAAGACAAGAGACAAAGGATGGAGTCAGAGGGGGAAAAGTGTTTCTTCGGCTTTTTACAGCCAAGGGTGCACCTTTGAAATTCCAACCGGGGGGGGGGGGGGGGGGGGGGGGGGAGATGGGGATCTGCAGAGGTAACAAACTCAAAACACAGGAATGTACTTCCATAGACCAGTGGGGGTACTGGGACCAACCCCATTCAACCTATTTATAAGTGAGCTGGAGAAAGGTGTAGACAGGGAGGTGGCAAATCTGCAGATGATACTAAACTGCTCAAGATCGTTAAGTCCAAAGCAGCCTGTGAAGAGCTTCAAAAGGATCTCACCAAACTAGGTGACTGGGCAACAAAATGGCAGATGAAATATAATGGTCAGGGCTCTCCGAGTGGCAGCGAGCTCTGCTCGCCTTCTGCGCTCTGCGCATGCATAGATCATTCTGCACATGCGCAGATCACTCTGCGCCAGCTCTTTCGGGGTGTAATCTACTCGCCCGTGGCAAGTAGATTACATTGTTTGTCGAGCCCTGAGAATGGTGATAAATGTAAAGGAAAAATTAGAAAAAATAATCCCAGCTCTACATACAATATGATGGAGACTAATTTAGCTATAAGTACTCGAGAGAGATCTTGGAGTCATTGTGGATAGTTCTCTGAAAACATCCACGCAATGTGCAGCGGCAGTCAAGAAAGCAAATTGAATGTTAGGGATCATTTTAAAAGGGACAGAGAATAAGACAGAAAATATCTTATTGCCTCTGTATAAAGCCATGGGACGCCAAGATCTTGAATACTGTGTACAGATGTGGTCGCCTCATTTCGAAAAAAGACACAGGTAGTGGAAAAGTTTCAAAAGAGGGCAAGAAAAACGATGAGAGGTTTAGAACAGGTCTCATATGAACAGAAATTAAAGAGACTGGGATTTTTCATCTTAGAATAGAGGAGACTAAGGGGGGGAGATAAGATAGAAATCTATAAAATCAAGACAGGTGTGGAAAAATCGAATAAGGAAAAGTTATTTACTTGTTCCCGTAAGAACTGGGGGTTCACCAAATGAAATTAATAGGTGGCAGATTTAAAACAAACAAGGAAACTTTTGTTCATGCAGTATACAGTCAACTTGCGAAGGGGAATGCACAGTCCATCTGTGGAACTCCTTGCCAGAGGATGTTGTGAAAACCAGGGCTTTAACAGGATTCAAAAAAGAACTAGATGAATTCATAAAGGTTAGGTCCATCAGTGGCTATTAGCCAGGATGGCTAGGGATGGTGTCCCTAGCTTCTGTTTGTTAGAGGCTGGAAATGGGCGACAGGAGAAGGATAATTTGGTGACTCCCTGTTCTGTTCACTCCCTCTGGGGCATCTGGCATTGGCCACTGTCGGCAGACTGGACACTGGTCTGACACAGTATGGCCATTCTTATGTGGTGATATTGCTCGCTCAGATCCCTCTGAGATGCTAGCCAGTAGTGACAAAGTAAGGAAAGGGCTGGGTCCTATTAGTTGAAAAGAGAAACATTTTCTCATGTGTTCATTTGGTTTTGTGATGAACACAGAGTGAGGCTTTGGAAAGGTGCGAATCACCTGGAGGGATCTCAACAGATGGCACACAACAGATAGCTGCTAAAGTAGCAGATATCCACGCCTCCTGTAGAAAGAGCTTTAAAAGTTCTTCTCATACAAGAATTTCAGTGAGCACAGACCATCTGTATCCAAAAACTAATCTGTTTACAGGGCCTCTGGATTCAAGAGTCCTGGATCTTTTCTCTAATTATGCACCATAATAAAACTAAGGACTTTAAAAGACTGCCTACTGCCAAGGAAATAACCAACTGTTCTCTTCGCATTCCAGGTATCCGACCAACCCTAACATGGAAGATCGAGAGGCTCATGTGTTTGCTTTAAAGGAAATGTAGAGGCCACCAGAATCAAAATTTTTGGACAGGAATCTTATAACTGAATCCTTACAAAATCTGCACAAGGATGACCTGTCGCCAAAGCTCCTACCTGACTGGTTCCAAACCAGAGAATTTGCCAAACCATAGGGCTATGTCTACACTCTGCTTCTCATGCAAGAAATATGCAAATGAGGCTAAGCGTGGAATATCGCCAAACCTAATTTGCATACCTAATGAGCTGCCATTTTGCAGAAGAGGCTCTTGCGCCAGGAGCTGTCTACACTGCCCCTTCTTGCGCAAGAAAAACCCTCTTGCGCAACGCTGCTACACTGACTTTTTTCAGGAATAACGGCATTGAGCAAGCGGGTTTTTCTTGCACAAGAAGGGGCAGTGTAGACAGCTCCTTCTGGAGTAACAGCCTCTTCTGCAAAAACAGCAGCTCAGGTATGCAAATGAGGCTTGGCGATATTCCACGCTTAACCTCATTAGCATATTTCTCGTGCAAGAAGCCGCCAGTGTAGACATAGCCTAGGAAGTCGCTATTGTTCAGCAGCATTACCAGCACTGCCACTGCTTCCTGGGCTCTGAGAAGTCATTTGGGGTAAATTTAAGCTAAACAACAGCACAGAACACAGAGTCAGGACTGGGGGCTGTAAACAAACTTTATGGGACAGCAGGAAACTTGGCCACACTCATGGTAAGTGGACACCAAGCTAACTAAAATCATGCCGGACCTGGATGTTGACAGACCAGAGCATTCCAGACTAGAGAGGCTCACCCAGCACTTCTGAATCTCTCCTGGCAACTGATCTAGTTGGAATGGAAGGATCTTTCGATGAGAGATGCGAGAAGAACAGGTGCCTTCGACAACCGAGAACCAAGATTCTAGGGCCACATTCTCAGGTTACAATTTGGATGTACACGTTGATCACACTTTGTAATGGGGCTGTGAAGTGTTTGGCTACATAATCGTGACAATCCCGAGGGAGGGGAGAAGAGGAGGTTCAGAGTCCATTCTCTCGAAGCAGCAATGGGAATATAGTTGAATGGAGGGAACTTCTGCACTTTGGTTTCTAGGATGCTGGAGCACAGAATCAGGCACACTCTCCTCCGGGCTGCTTTGAAATGGGGCCTGTCCCCATGGAGCCAAGGACAATCTCCTGGTGAAGATGTGCAGAGTTACAAAGAAGCAGCCCTGTTCCCAAAATATTGTACCAATACTTGGCATTTAGAGCACTGCTGTGTTGCTTGTCCATTTCATCCACCCGAAGGACAGGTTAGGTAAACTTTCTGCTCTTTAGAATCTGAGCTAACACTCCTGGGCTGTACTTCACAGACAAGGCCCCAATGCACATGCCATCATAAAACCTTGACTTCTTCCTTCCTCCAGTGAAACTTAAGTGTCTCCTTTGTTTTGCTACTGATGTCGGAGACTGAACATGCTCCATTGGGGAGACACACCTCGTGATTTTTAAAAAAAAAAAATATACTGATATCACTTCGGTCAAAACTATTTCAAATCACTTTCAAAATTTCAGTTGTAATATCTTTAACTCATGTAAGGTCTAAAATTCCTATCTTAACTTTTCATGAGCAGCTTGTAATATAATTAATGCAACGAAGTCAGATCTCATTTCAATGTGCAGTCGCCATAAATGTTACTAAAATACATTTAACGTTCAATAAACCTAAACCATTTTCCATTGCAGCTCACTCTAATTTGCATTTACAATAGATCAAACTCCTATCATGCAGAATTTAAAGAGAAACTTCCTTTTGCATGGAAGATTTCCATCTTATTGCAAAGAAGAATGTGTCACTTTACATGAGTATCTATCATGGAAAACCTATTTTGAAAGAGCACCGTAGCATTTGATTCTTAAGAGGCCTGTTAAAGTTAACCATGGTGGGAAACTACTTTTCTTTGCTATACACCACCAGCGTAAGACCTTGATGTAATACACAACAGCATGGATCTGGTTCAATGCACTTTCTCCCCCAATTTTACAGGCAGATTCTTAAATTGTGAATGTATTACTTGTTAATATTTTGCACTGTCTTGCTCTCTGACATAGATAATACTGTTTCTCGATTTAACTGTTTTCAAAAGTTAACCCTAAAAAACTGCCCTCGCCAATACAGCCAAAATATAAACGCTTCACCAATCAGGAAAGCAGTCCATTTTAAAATAAGGAATTATTTTCTCATTTTAACCTAATGCCAAACAAGGAAACTATATACCAAATGGATTTAGGAGAGATGCTAACAACACTGTTGTCTCTTATTTATTCCTGGATACAAACCTAGCATGTGTCCTTGAATCGATGGCCCTGCAACACCAGGCACTTGACAAGCGGATCACTCCGCAACACACATATGCCCAGCTCTTGAACAAGCAACTCCAGACTGCTTTGCCAGCTAAGGCCAGCCAGGACAGTTTGGAAGTGTCTAGTTCAGGCTCTCACAAAGAGCAGACCTGTAAGTGACATCTTAAGGATTAAACTGATTGAGATGCAATTTGCCTAGCAACCATTCATTAAGCAGAGTTCAGAAACAGGCCAGCAATCTATTCCCCCTCCTTATCTGAGCAGTAAACAGCTAATAGTCTCCACTGTGTCCTCTACCCTCTATTTCAGACACATTGCAAACAGCGCTCTCAAACGTTAAGCCTCCTACAGTAAATCTCATGGAACAACCCCATTTCCTAAATACATACAGGATTGAGTTCCAGCAAGCATCTGACAAGCCTGGAACAGCTAAACCCCCTATCCTAATGCAAATCCCAGAATGAATGCATTCACGGGCCTGTTCTGTGCACCAAGAACCCATCCCAGCCTTAAAAACACAACACCAAACATATCAGGCAAGGCTTTGGCACTGCTGCTCCAAACCAATCTTATTCCTTCCCTTCAACTTCTGAAAGGAATCAATTTCTATTTCTGAAGGCTTTGATGTAGGCTCGCTCTGAAGGAAGAGGACAAGTCTCACTTTTCCTCCTACTAAGCACTGCTTTTTTGCCCACTAAAGCTTATGTCCAAATAAATCTGTTAGTCTTAAAAGGGACCACAGGACTCCTTGTTGTTTTTCCAGGACAGAACAAAAACACCATCAGAGAAAATTAAACCAGCTACTTCGGTCTCAGTAGTGCAGTGTGTTTCAGCCACTTAATCTCTACAGCTATGGTAGGTCATGATTTCACATAATTGTTTCCTCATAGGTAAACAGCTGATGGTTTCCAATTTTGCATGTAAGTTAAATGATCGAGATTAGCGTAGACGTCCTATGATTACAGCTGAGTGTTTCATCTTCTATGTACAGTTCTTTTGGGAAATCATTGACACACAGCATAGCACTATTAAATATTTAAGGAAAAAATAAAACTGACAATAAATTAATGTTACATCATAGAATTTCATAAAGGCTGAACACTCTCACCAAGCAGCAAAACACAGGACTTTACTTTTATTAGGAAGTCATCAGTAGTTGATGACTCAGGGGCTCCTTTGCAATTCAATGCCTACGTGTCTATAGCCTAAGCTATCACTTCACCTACTCAACCAAATCTCAAATTAAAAAAGAAGCTTTTGAAGACACAGCAGTGTTGCAATAGTTGCTGCAATGCTCATTGGTGTGTTAGAGTTAATAGGCTTCCCAAACATTGCACTTTAATTAAGAAACGGGTTCCCTGGCAGAGAATGAAATAAACATGATGATGCAACAGTTACTAACCCGATATGGTGTTCAAATGCATTTGAAGGAGCTCCTAAATGCAGCTTCCTGTCCTAGCATCTATCGTAAGGGGAAGATTGCATTAATAGGAGTGTTTGTGAGCAAGACAAGAGAAGTCATTCTTCCGCTCTACTCTGTGCTGATTAGACCTCAGGTGGAGTATTGTGGCCAGTTCTGGGCACCACATTTCAAGAAAGATGGAGAAATTGGAGAAGGTCTAGAGAAGAGCAACAAAAATGATGAACGGTCTAGAGAACATGAGCTAGGAGGGAAGACTGAAAGAATTGGGCTTATTTAGTTTAGAAAAGAAAAGACTAAGAGGGGACATGATAGCAGGTTTCAAGTCTGTAAAAGGAAGGAGAAAAATTGTTCTCCTTGGCCTCTGATGATAGGACAAGAAGCAACAAGCTTAAATTGCAGCAAGGGAAGTTTAGGTTGGACATTAGGAAAAACTTCCTGTCAGGGTAGATAAGCACTGGAATAAATTGCCGAAGGGGGTTGTGGAATCTTCATTGCTGGAGATATTTCAGAGTAGGTTGGATCTAGACAGTGCTTGGTTCTGCCGTGAGGGCAGGGGATTGGACTTGATGACCTCTCAAGGTCCCTTCCAGTTCTAGGATTCTAAGATACCAGTGAGTTAACCACCAAAACTGTAAACTTAAAGCAGAAAGGTCTGTTGTGAACCTAAACCATGTCAATCCTGAGCTAAGAACCTACCAGTCTCCAACAGAGCTCCGTGTTACTGGCTGCCATCTGGTTACAACGACCTCTGGAATCTATGCTTTGCTTACTAAATGACACCAAGTCACTTGTGTTAAGATTTCCAATGTGCCTCAGAAACGGTGTTCAATCTCTTAGCATTGTGCACTAGACACCAGTCATACCAGCTCTTGGCTAATCAACATAAAAGATACTTGTTCCACGTATTTAGTTGTAAACTTTTTATAATTGGGCATTTCCAATCCGCATAGGCTCCTAACCTACTATCTAATTGAGGGAGTTTGTGTGTCTGTCTCTGCGGCCATCTGTCGGTACAAGAACTCCTCCTCCAAAACAATAAGAGCCAGCACCACCAAATTTGGTATGCAGCCTCCTCTTATCATAACTTAAAGCCAGGTCAGGGTTTGGTTGTGACAGGACAATGGGATGTGCCTGGAACATGACTGAAAGGGAGGGGACAGTTATACTGATGAATGACCACGGGGGGCAGCAAGCGCCCCAGCCCTGAGAACCAGCCACTGGTGGCAGCATAGCCCCCCCACCACCTCAGGCCAGACCTGCAGAGAAGCCAGTGGGCAGCCTGCGCAGCACCCCCTGTGAAGGTCCCCAGGAGAAGCTGGCAGGTGGCTTGCGCCCTTCCCGCTACTCATCCAGGGCTGGTCTCCGGAAGAAGTCAGTAGGCGGGCCACATGGCCCTCACCACCCTGGACTTGTCCCAGACAATGCCAGACTGTATGTTTCTTTCAGTTACTGTATAAGCACCAGGCGGTTACAAAGCGTTAATTTTAAAGCTTTACCTTTAAAATCCAATTAGGAACGATTTTAAGTATCAAACTCAGCACTACCCTGATTTCTGGTGGTTCCTAAGCACTCTTCCTGGTCCTACAAGGTAGTGACAGATAGATAAGACCCCACTTCAGCCCAATCCAGAAGAGAAGTACTGCCAGGGCCAGCTTCAGGCACAGCTAACCAGAATGCAAACCAGAAAATAAAAGCCAAGGGTGCTTTCTACAGACCAGGGAAGGAAAGGTCAAAAAGGACTGGGTTGAACAGTAATCCTACCAAGGAAAATTAACAGGGTCAAATTCAATTCGGAGAGGGGGAAGGAGGGAGAGAGGCGCTTTCACAGAGCCTGAGGGACAGGCCATGTCTGAAAGGAGGCGGGAGAGAAGGGGAAATAATCAGGAATCACGGGGTTTCTGCAAGAGAAAAAGGAAAGGAAAGGAAGGCCACAAGCGCAGGGCCTAGGGAGTCCTCGGAGGCAGGCTCGGCTCTGCCGGAAGGCCGCTGGGAGACCCTGCAGCCCCGCTACACCCCCCCAGAGATACCCACATCCCTCGCCTACACAGAGGCACACGCAGCTCACACTCCAGACACACACCCCTCTCGTGCACGGCCCGCACCCCCCCCACCGCCCAGCCCCCCCCCACGGCCACCCCAGGCCCGCACCCCCCCCACCACCACCCCAGGCCCGCACCCCCCCCACCGCCCAGCCCCCCCCCACGGCCACCCCAGGCCCGCACCCCCCCCACCGCCCAGCCCCCCCCCCACGGCCACCCCAGGCCCGCACCCCCCCCACCGCCCCCCCCCCCACGGCCACCCCAGGCCCGCACCCCCCCCCCCAGGCCCCCCCCCCCCCACGGCCACCCCAGGCCCGCACCCCCCCCACGGCCCAGCCCCCCCCCCCACCACCCCAGGCCCGCCCCCCCCCAGGCCCGCCCCCCCCCCCCCCACCAGGCCCGCACCCCCCCCCCCATCCCCCCCCCCACCCCCCCACGGGCCCCCCCCCCCAGGCCCGCCCCCCCAGCCCCCCCCCCACCACCCCAGGCCCGCCCCCCCCCCCACGGCCCAGCCCCCCCCACACACACCCCAGGCCCAGCCCCCCCCACCAGGCCGCACATCCTCCCCCCCAAGGCCCAGGCCCTCATGCCCCCCCCGCCGGCTCTGACCGGGGCCCTGCTGGGAGAGGCGCGGGCAGCCCCCATCGCCGGGGCCGCGGCAGCTGCTCGGGGCTCGGCGCTCGGCATCGTCCCTCCGCCCGGCTCGGCTCGGCTCGGCCCCGCGCCGGAAACCGGCCCCGCCCGGCCTGACGGACGCCGCCTCCCGCCAATGGCAGCCGCGCGCCGCCTTTGTTCGCCCGCGCCGCCTCACAAAGGCAGCGGGCCGCGCCCCGCCCCCGTGCGGAACGCTTTTTGTGCCGCGCGCCGCTGCGCACCACCGCCGGAGACACGCCCCGCCCCGCCCCGCGCGGCGCCTGCATCTCCCCGCGCGGGGCCCCGCTCACCCGGGAACTGAGTCAGCGGGGTTTGACGGCCCTGCTCCTGCTCCCGGCGCGCGGCCCCTCCTGCAGAACGGCCTGGCCAGGGCCCGGCACTGCAGACACTGCTAGAAAGCTCGTCCTGGTGGAGTTACTGGGGGAAGGGCCAAAAACCCACACACGGAGGGTGGCGACAGACCCCTTCCATTCCCTGGCCGCAGGCGGAAGGCGTGAAAGCCAATGTGGCCTCTCATGTTTCCATCCATGTGCAGAATAAATTACGTGCACCAAGGCATGTGTGGATGTGCACCACTGCGAGACAAGCATGCTGTCAATCAGCCGGGCAGCACCTGCATCTCTCTTGGGCAGCCACCCCAGCGCTCAGCTTATAGGGAATGCTGCCAGCAGCCCTTCTTTCCTTCCCGCCACTGCCCTCCACAAGAGGGGAAAGCAGCAGAGGCCTTCCTGTGTCTGCACTCTGAAGCCGGGGAGGCAGGATGCAGATTCCCCTTTCAACAACATGACTAGCCAGAATCGAACAGGAAAGCTGGGGCTGTAAGCGGGGCCCATGAATACGTCCTCGGTGACTATCCCGCCTTCCCTGATCTCAGCCACTGGAGGTGACAAGAGACCGGGGTGGGGTGGGGTCTGGTCCTTTCTCACAGAACCCTTACAGGCTAGGACAGTGATTCTCAAACTTTTTGGCCCGTGGACCACCTGGCTCAATGCAAACCTTTCCACGGCCCCCCAGCTGATTATGTAATTAATGGTGCATTTCCATTATTATGCCCCAGCCAATTTACTAGTGCTGCACCTGGGAAGAATGGTTTCATTTACATTATTAAACAGATTAAGCGTTTTAACTTCCTCATGTGAGTTTATCAAACCATTTAAAATAAAGAAAAATATGAATTTGTCCAACACAAAAGGTTTTTTTTTTTTTATTGATGGCAGGGGTGTGGAACCTTTTTTGAGTCGGGAGCCACTGACCCACAGAAAAATCAGTTGGGGACCACACAAGTGAGCAGCAAAAAAACTCCTCCAAAACCCCCCAACCCTCACTCATGTGGCCCCTCCCCCCATCTGAGACACTTCACTCCCCTGGCATCCCTGGGAGAAGGGATGGGACAGGAAGGACTGAGGTTCAGGGCTTCCCATAGGCCAGATTTACTTTTCTGGGGTTCCACAGTTAGTGGATTTTATGGACCCCTCCTTAGGCTCTGGGGTAGGGACAAAAATGAGGGATTTGGTGTGCAGGACAGGGCTTCCAGTGAGTGGGATAGGGATGGGGTGCAGGATCTGGGAGGAAGGTGGGGTGCAGAAGGGGGAAAGGGTACAGGGTCTGGGTGGCAGGTAGGGTGCAGAAGCAGGCTGGGAGTAGGGTGTCTGGTTGGGGAGAGGATGCAGGAGCAAGGGAGGGTGTCAGAGAGGGCTGGGGGTAGGGTGTCTGGCCTGGATGGGGCTTGGGGTAGGGTAGGGACAGAAGTGCCTGGAGATAAAGCTGGGGGGCAGAGGGGGTTTAGGGAAATAGGGGGCAGGGTGGCCCTAGGAATAGGGTTGGGGCAGGGTGGCTCAGAGGGGGGTTCAGGGAAATGGGGGTGGGGTGCCCCTGGGGGAGGGGGCAGGGAGGCTGGGCGCAGTGGGGCGGAGGTGACTCTGGGATGTCCAGCCCTGTGGGAGGTAGAGTCCCGCGGGGGTCCGGTCCATGACGTCCTGCAGGTGTGGGCTCCTCAGCCTCAGTGCCACCTCCTCCCACCACTGCCGAGCATGGCACAGCCTAGCTTGCTGCTGGGGAAGGAGGAGGGTGCCCGCCGCCCCTGCCTGGCTGGGCCCCACACAGCCCGACCTGCTGCCTGCAACACCGAAGCAACCGAGGGAAGCAACCCCTATTGCCATGGCGACGATGGCTCGGTGGGGCCTGGGGGGGCGGACGCTCAGCGGCGGGCGGGACTTTCCCATGGAGGTGGGCGGGGTGGCGCTCTTCCACCTGTAGCGATGCCGGGGGGGAGAGGGGAGTTTGCTATCTTCACCTCTTCCTGCGCGCCCTCCGAGTCGGAGCTGGTGCTGCAGCCTCACGGCTGTGCGCCAACCGCAAGGCTCAAGTGGAGCTGCAGCCCACCTGGGAGGCGGCCGTGGACCACGAGTGGTCAGTGGACTGCCCTTGGAGGACCACTGGTCGAGGAGGAGGGATACGAAAGACAAAGGGAAGTTTCAGGCCTCCCGTTAACGAAAACAGGCCTGTGAATTCTTACGGTTACGCTTCTTTTTATCCATCCAGATGGGAGGGGTGCAGCGTGAGCCCATTCCAAGCAGCAGGGCCCACTCCGCACCCTGGCCATTGGCTCCGGTGCACAGGTCGCACACATTAGACTGGGTTAATGACAGAGGGGCAGTCAGGCCAGTCCTGTGCCGTGTGTAACCCGTGCAGGTTACAGCAGCAGGACAGGAGCTCCCACTCTGCAGGAATGTTTCATTTTTTGAAGAAGTTTTGGTTCATGTTATTTCACATTTGCAAAAAAACACAAGATTATGAAGAAGCATCCAACAGCTGTTTCAGATCCTGTGCATTACATAGGAACATAAGAACATAAGAGCGGCCGTACTGGGTCAGACCAAAGGTCCATCTAGCCCAGTATCCTGTCTACCGACAGTGACCAGCACCAGGTGCCCCAGAGAGGGTGGACCGAAGACAATGATCAAGCGATTTGTCTCCTGCCATCTCTCTCCAGCCTCTGACAAACAGAGGCCAAGGACACCATTTTATCCCCTGGCTAATAGCCTTTTATGGACCTAACCTCCATGAAATTATCTAGCTTCTCTTTAAACTCCGTTATAGTCCTAGCCTTCACAGCCTCCTCTGGCAAGGAGTTCCACAGGTTGACAACACGCTGTGTGAAGAAGAACTTTCTTTTATTAGTTTTAAACCTGTTACCCATTAATTTCATTTGGTGTCCTCTAGTCCTTATATTATGGGAACTAATAAATAACTTTTCTTTATCAGCCCTCTCCCTCTCCACACCACTCATGATGTGAGGGGACTCGAGGTCCAACTTCATGAACCTATGCTCAATACTCAAAGAAGCGCACAGAAATATTTCCAAACGTTATTTATAATAAAATAGAGTGATCAAGGCAAAAGGCTCCATTGCTTTTGTTATTCGTCATTAGAAATTACAGTTTCCAGATCAAAAAGTATACTATAGAATGTTCTTTAATGTTGCAGTTAACCGTTACACAAATATGTAGTCACCTCACAACAATTCCAAAGTGTTCTGATTGGTAATGCTTTCTAATCTTTTGGCCTACTTTGTCCTAATTTGACTTATCAAATTAGGCCTCCTACTGGGAAGTACTAAAATTGCAATTGGGACAAATACCTCTTTCACTAAACAGATATCGAAACACTAACGTGTTCCTAAAAAAATGTTTTACATTCCTTGAAATTGTCATTATTCAACATTTAGAAAGTGTAATTATTGGAGTTTTCCTTAAAGCATTTCATAGTACAGGCAGTCCCCGGGTTACGTACAAGATAGGGACTGTAGGTTTGTTCTTAAGTTGAATTTGTATGCAAGTCGGAACTGGTACATATTGTAGGGGAAACTCTAGCCGAACATTTCTCCAGAGCTCAGTTTTATTCTCCCACACCTCTCTTCCCTCCATCCTTTATTCTCAAGCTGAGGTGTCTGCTGAGAAAAGCCGCTCCGCATCTCCCTGGTCTGCTGGGCAGGGGGGCGCTAGCTTCGCGTCTCCCTGGTCTGCTGGAGGGAAGCAACTAGTGCGGGGTTGCCTCACCCCGTTTGTAAGTAGGGATCTGATGTAAGTCGGATCCATGTAACCCGGGGACTGCCTGTAATACAGCTGATGCCTGAAGAAGCTCCAGTAAATATAGGCAACCCCTGATTTACGATTGCCCGACTTGCGACCCCCTGCATTTACGGCCACCTTGTTCTGGGAGACGGAGGGCCCCCGACTGCCCGGCACAGCTCTCGGCCAGGGCGCCATTCATGCTGCTGGCTCCAGGAGACTACAACTCCCAGGCGGCAAAGCGGACCAGGAATGGAACCCCCATTCATAACATTGCCTCTATGGGCAATAAGGGTTCTACTTACGATGGCCCAACTTACGACGGTTCTCCAGGAACCAATTAGGTCGTAAGTGCGGGGGTCGCCTGTATCTTTCTCATTTCTAATTTTCTTGTAAAACCTAAGGACTCCAATAATGCTCTGCAATTGTACAGCACCTTCCAACATTCAAATAATTTGAACACTCCTGTGAGATAAGAGCATATTAATCATGGACCCCTAGAACGGGAAGAGACCTCAAAAGGTCATCAAGTCCGGTCCCTTGCCCTCATGGCAGGACCAAGCACCATTTAGATCATCCATGATAGATGCCTATCTAACATGCTCTTCAATATCTCCAGAGATGGGGATTCCACAACCTCCCTAGGGAACTTATTCCAGTGTTTGCCCACCCTGACAGTTAGGAAGTTTTTCCTAATGTCCAACCTAAACCTCCGTTGCTGCAGTTGAAGCCCATTGCTTCTTGTTCTATCCTCAGAGGCCAAGGAGAACAATTTTTCTCCCTCCTCCTTGTAACACCTTTGTAGATACTTGACAACAACTATCATGTCCCACCTCAGTCTTCTCTTTTTCAAACTAAACAGACCCAAGTCTTTCATACGGTTGCCAGATGGTTTAACCAAAAATACCGAACACCTCCCCCCCCCAAAAAAAACACCAAAGAAAAAATTCTGTTGAGAAAAAAAGGGGGGAGACCAAAGTTGTTGGTGGGGAGGGGGGGGAGAAAGGACCCTGAGAGTTAAGCAAAAAAAATTTTTACATTAAAAATCCCCGGCATGGCCCCTTTAAGAAATGCTTTTGAGACCTTTTGGCTCTAACAGGCTGCCGGCGGCCATCTGCCATCTTGTCTCCCTGCGCTGGACCAGACAGCTCCCCTGCGGAATCTGGTAAGCACCCGGGATTTTCGCCTCCTGGCCGGGAAAAAAAAATCAGGAAATAACGGACATTGTAGGTGTCTGGTATTTTCTGAATTTTTTTTACTGGACAGGAGGTGAAAATACCTGACTGTCCAGGTCAATACTGGACACCTGGCAACCCAATTCATTCAATCTTCCTGCATAGCTCATGTTCTCTAGACCGTTCATCATTCTTGTTGCTCTTCTCTGGACCTTCTCCAATTTCTCCACATCTTTCCCGAAATGCGGTGTCCAGAACTGGACCCAGTACTCCGAGGACTAATACTACAGTTGAGGCCTATCATGTTCACACTCATCTAGATTAAATAAAAATGTATCTTTCACCAATCCTGAACTTTTGTAAAAAAGTGAAGGAAATAAATGTTTCCAAAAAAATAAAACATTCTCAAGTCCTCTGTATGACAATAACATTCCAGCATCAAATCAGAAAGCTATATAGTCTTTAAATAAGCCAGAAAACTGGAAGGACATGAGAGTTTCCTCCCAATAAGAAAAGTCAAAGTTACGAGTAGAATTTTAACTGGTAACCAAATATCCTTACTCACTCTTTACTGTATTCAGTACTAACAACATTAGGAGATGAGAGTGCTTCAAAACAGAGAATTCTCTTATTACACTCTGCTCAGGACTATTTAAAAGTTGAGTTCTCTGCACAAACCATCCATGGTTCTAGGAGGATCTTTGTTTCCAGTCATCATAGGAGAATTATTTACCCATCGCTGGTGACCTTCCTAGAGAAGTTAGATTCATAGCAGTTTTTGAAAGACTGAGCTAGCCTAGAACATTTCCCAAAAGAGGTTGTCACTTTTATGGATGTGTGAAAGATCACATAATGGCTACCATATTTTGTTACATAATCACTGCATGCCCAGCATCTAACTCAATGCTATGAGATTTTAATTGAGCATTTATTTGGCAAGTCCTAGGGGTGTAAGATGCAGCTTATGGGAAAAAACGAAAACACTTACACATTTTTAAATACAACTTTCACCCATACACCAAGTTTTATGCCTTGTCATAGGGGATAGTACTACAACAGGATAAAATCAAATGTAATTGCTTTTTAAACAGCTGCAACAGCTACTTTAATTTTCTTTCAACAGCAGTAAGTTATTCATAAATCAAGTGGTTCACAGAATGACGAGTAAATAGAGCAGAACACATTCAAGGAGAATATAAACCCTACACAATGAAAGACAATTTTTCTTACACACCGTGCACAGCCATTTTACAAATGTCACAAATAAACTACCACGCTACAGGCACCGAAAGCTTTAATCTTCATTAATCCTGGGATGCCAGACAATTCTGGAAGATCAAGGGAGGAAAAACCTTACTGATGAAAAGACACCTTGCCAAATGGGTACACGTTAGGAATGGTATTTAATAACTGGATGCAATTTCTCTCTCACACACTAGATGGTACTATTAAGAGTGCTAAGTACACTTTTTTCCACCTCTACTTTTAATTTGGTTGATTGGTTGTAATTTATATGATATATGACATTTAGAATTTCTCAGGCTTTAATTCTTTTAGTGTGCATCTTTACTCATTGTTAGCATTTATGTGGGAAGATAGCTTAGGCTAATTAATGTAATTTTCTACATGTTGAAGATTGATGCCATATATGTGGGAATATAAAACAAAATATTGTATTTATTAATTACACATATTTAAAGTAAGTTCATTACAGTTCCAAAATGTTAAAACTAGCACAGAGGTTTAATCACAAATGTAAATATGCAATTGGAAATACTTTAATGCAATAAATCCCAAAATATAACAAATGTTAATAATCAAAAGCATCACCTAGCAAATATGCAGAAACAAGGGATGGTTAGAACGGGTACAAGATTTTCCAAATATTTATTTAGCTTTGGTGTGGAAAACTAGATTCCTAAAGAATATCAGGAGAAATCTTATAAGAACAAGATGAAGTCTTGGGAATGAGAAGCTATAGACCAGAGCAGAAGATTTCAGAACTGAATAGAAGTATCTACAATTCCTTTGAAAAATGCTTTCAAAGTGAGCTATTCCAAAACAAAGTCATTTCTAAATCCATACATTTGAGCCCTTTATTAAAGAAGGGCAGAGGGAAGAAGTGCTATGAACTGAAAAAGGAAAACTGACTGGCTAGAGATACTTCTGTTAGCCTGCTTTGGCCTTTTCCCGGGGTTGGTTTTCATAGATATTGGTTCCCAAGTGCTCACAACTGTGGAGAATGTAATGTTAAAGGAGGCACGAATGAAGAGCTCCAGTAAGAACTCATTATCAACTTTATGTATGGGTGAAAAAAATGAAAGCCAGCATCCTGGAAGAATTTCCAGTAGTTGAAGATAAACACTAAATGAGAGTAACCCTCTGAATTGTGAATAATTTGGCACTTAAAAGAAAAATTAAATAAACTCTTAGTACTCAAGCCAAGGGCTTCTACTTCTGTTTAAAATGGCACTGTTCTCAAAGGGCTCTGGAGGGCTCAGCATCCATGCAGTCCGATTATCTCATACAATTGGGGGGTGGCAGGGTGGGGCAGCAAGAGAGCCATAAAGAAGGAAGCCAATTATAAGCAACATAAAGCTAACATTAAGAACATAAGAACAGCCAGACTGGGTCAGACCAAAGGTCTATCTAGCCCAGTGTCCTGTCTGCCCACAGTGGCCAATGCCAGGTGCTCCAGAGGGAGTGAACAGAACATAGTTTTGTAATTAACGAGCGGAGATTGCAGTCAGTGTATTTTCTTATTATAGACATCAAACAAAAAAAGAAAGAACCTTAAGAATGGTGGGAACTTACAAGGCTGGGTCCCACGAGAAATGACGGAACAAATGGATGTTTTAAGGCCACTGACCCGGCTGAAAGGAGACGTGATTGGGTAATTAGAAAGGATTCTCCTTTCTAGATGTTAATTGGATGGACATAGCTCCATTGCATATTTGCCATAGAGTGCAGGTGGTGGAAATTAACCTCAGATTAGTAGCACTGTCTCACTTTTAAACTCACATGATGTTCTTTCCATTCCATGGTAATTTTTACGTAATAAGCTGATGGCTTAACTTGAATCTTGGTCTTAACATAAAGATCACACTGGATAATAAATAGTCTTTTGGGAAGTTCTCTCTGCTGTGCATTCAGAGATAGATGGAACAACACAATATCCTAAAACGAAGGGTAAGATCGCAACATACAAGTCGTTTCAAATGCATGCTCAAAGATTTGACTGGGCAAGCAAGAATATAGGTGGCATGACATAGCAAGTCATGTTGTTACACAATGGTAGCAGAGAATGAAAAAATCCATTACTGAATACTCAAATGGCCAATATGCTCTTTGATGAAAACAGGTCAAAATACATTTAAAAAAATAATGAGCTTTGGATTCACTGAACGTCTAGAGGTTAGACATTTTGCTCAGCCAGGAACCCCATACTCCCCATATTTATGGGGAGTTGAATTTGGTTATCATATAAAAAATTAAAAAAAACAACCCTGAACACTGAAGTAGTTTCCCTGTTCTCGGTACAACACATCACTAGACTACAACACAGGACACGAGAAGTAAAAATTCCAGAAAAAAACAAAACCAAAATTTGATACTGGGCTCACTATGATAGCAAAGCGCATCACGTCACCTACTTCCTCGTGCTCTCACATGGTTCCAAAATTAGAAACAATCAGAATCCTTCTGGAAACAATATACAGCATCTTAGCTGGGCCACCTGGACTAAATACATCAGCAGCGTGTCACTTGGCAGATCATTTTTTGACTTACTGATTTTAAAAAACTAAAAATAAGCTTTACTGTCATGTTAAACCTTTTTCTTTGCAACGCTATTGCTTTCCCACTGTGACAAAACAAGAGTTGCAAACAGAA
Source organism: Pelodiscus sinensis (assembly GCF_052426305.1). Taxonomy (NCBI): domain Eukaryota; kingdom Metazoa; phylum Chordata; order Testudines; family Trionychidae; genus Pelodiscus; species Pelodiscus sinensis. The sequence goes on along the minus strand of NC_143072.1, from coordinate 26,678,026 downwards.
TTTAAATGTTTACTTAGACAGCAGCCTTAACAACACTGAAGATGGGTTTCACTCACTGAAGACAATCTAGCTTATACAATCCTATTTATAAGAATGAGAACATAAAATCCTACCTGAAACTATGTCCAAGATTAGAATTTTAAAAGTTACATTTATAGTAAAAACAATTTTGTAATACATTGTCCAAGAGTATATCCATCCACTCCTCTATTTAGGTGTTTTGATTAGTTTAGTTCTTCATATAATGTACATGGATGCACTTAAACTTCATTAGTCTATATGCAAAAAACACAGCACGGTTCTTAAAGTTTTACAGAAGCTTTTAGATCTTAACTTGGGTCAACCACAGGAACACCAGGCTAATTTAGAATATTGCGTTTAAACATTTCTCCTGCCCACTCCTCAAAAACCGACAAAGCTATCCAAGAAGACTTACTCTGTGTCAAAAGCCGACTAACTACAGTGATCAAATTGTGCCCTTCAAGAATCAGTTCACAAATCAGAATTTCTGTATTTTTTTCACAGGTTCTGGAGAGGCTAATTTCCAGATGCAAAACCCATGAACATTCTGAATATTATGAGCACAGTAATTCATAATCCCTGTGCACAAGAGAAGCGTGTTCGTGACAAGGTTATCTGAACTACACACAGAACAGGAGAATACGAAATAATCAACAGATAGAACTAGGGATGTAAAATCCTGGTTAACCAGCTAACCAGTTAAACATTACCGTGACCTCATGTTTAACCAATTAACTGACTAAAATGGGATCTTGGCTGGGGACTGCTCCAGTCCAGCTGGACTACCCCCCAACCCCATACTAGGACTGGCTGCTGGCTCCCAGTTCCACATTGGAGCTGGGACTGCTGCTGGCTCCCAGCTCCCCCCCCCCCATGCTCCCCATGGACAGAATCTGCTCTGGTCCAGAGCTGCTTCAGCCCCCCCTCCGGTTACCGGTTAACCAGGACTGGTAAGCATTACCCATTTAGGCTGATGCTTACTGGTTACGTTGTTACCCTTTTACATCCTTCGTAGCACAGAAATGGCAGCGATAAGTATTAGATCCCATGCACCACAGTAGCTTTTAGAAGATGTAGGTTTCAAAGAGCCCTGTGAGTAACACCAAACTTAACAAAGCCTTTGAAACAGGCGAGTAGCATGAAGACTCAGCAGTCAAAGGCACTGAGCCGAACGACACATACATTTGGATAGGACAGATTAAAGCAGGGCTACTCCACACGTGGCCCCTTTGTTTGTGGCCCACGGTGCAGTTTGGGTTTACTCAGGGCTCAACACACGGCCCGCAGGTGGGAGCCAAAACAAAAAAGTCGTCAATAGAACGGCCTTCTGTTGCGATGCGTTTTAGCAGTTACATTCCTAGACTGTCATTGCTCATTCCAAGTGCTGTTGTAAGGGGGGAAATGGGGGAATGTTGCATTTTATTAATATCAGCAGAAAGGACTGAAACGGGGCCTGCGTGTGGTGTAGTCTTGCCTTAATCTTTGTATTCATGCCCGTTAGCGTGAAAGAAGCTATTTGCATATATATTTGCGTGTACATGCGACCACACTTAAGTTGCAGCCCTCGCCATGTGCTGAGAGTGTCACCGTGGCCCCCGGGGCTTTCAAAGTGGAGTAGATCTGGATTAACGTGTCACCAGTCAAGGGTAACTGTTAAAAATAATCTCGCTAGCGTAGGTCAGTATCTGAAACAGCAACAGGACAGTTCGGGGAGAGGTTGTCTTTCTTATGAAGAATGTTACCTACACTCTTCTCAAGCCACAACATGCAATTAAAATATTCTATTATACTGTACATGCTACACTAGGCCAGGCAGGTCGATGTAAGGTACACAACTCCAGCCACGCAAAATGCATAGCTAGAGTCAGCTTACCTTAAACCGAACTGTGGCGGCGCCACACGGTGGGAGGCCAACAGGAGCCAACTCAGGTTCCCTTACTCCTTGCAGAACAAGAAGTACAGGGTGCCAGCAGGGGCTGCCCTCAGTGTTTGATTTAGCGGGTCTACATGAGACCCGCTAAATCAAACACTAGAAAATTGACCTCCGGAGAGTCCATCTTCTCCCTGACATGCCTATCGCTTACTAGGCTTAGAAACTCACTGGAAAAGTTACAAATACCACAAAAGCATCCATGCCAATCTAGACGCTCTTTTGCGGAAATACTTTTAACGGAAAAACTTTTCCATTAAAAGTATTTCCGCAAAATCCTGCCAGTCTAGACGCAGCCCAGGAGTAATGCCACAAAAGTCAACATTTATCAACTCGGGTACCACTCAGTGTGACATATAGACAGACCATCATGTGGCCACCTGCAAGTAGTCAATGATAACAGATCCTACCACTGTCCATGAAAAAACATGCACTTTATAGTGGGGAGGGATAGCTCAGTGGTGTGAGCACTGGCCTGCTAAACCCAGGGTTGTGAGGTCAATCCTTGAAGGGGCCAGTTAGGGATCTAAGGCAAGTCTGCCAGGGATGGTACTTGGCCCTGCTGTGAGGGCAGGGGACTGGACTCAATGATCTTTTGAGGTCCCTTCCAGCTCTAGGACATAAGTGTATAACTCTCTATATTATATGATTCATCTAGCAGCTCCAACCACTGGATCACTAAGCAGACAAGATTTGGGATATGTATTTAGGGGCACATTTAGAAGTTCCACAAAGCCAAGCATGGGAACAGGATAGTCCTTGGAGTAACTGAGTCAGGCAGGAAAATCCCCCAGAAGTCCATTTTACATCCTACATTTTGTCTTTGGAAAAGTTTATGGGCTGGATTATCCAGGAGGTCAGACTAAATTCCCACAAGAGCCTGCCTCGCTTTGGAATCTATGAATCTGCCAAAGTGGTTACATCTCTCGCTAGTCCAGTCGGTCCCACCACTAAGGGAGACAGAGCAATTTACGGGGCATGCTTTTGCCGTGGTGGTGTGGGTTAGTTGGGGGGGAGGGGCGCAGCTGTCATTGGCTCTCGCGCCCTCACGTGCTGGCCAAAACCGAGCAGAACGCAAGAACAAAGAGGAGGGTGATGAGAACCAAAAATGCAGAGAGGAAAATAATCAGTAAAGAGGAGCATATTGCGCACCCTGGGCAGTCAGAAATAGGAGTAGAGAAAAGCGGAGTGCTAAGGCATCTGCACATTCCACAGCAAGGGGCCTTTCTGGAAAACGCAGACACTTCACGGTTTGCAAGAACTTCATTTCTCCTCTCTGAGCCGTTCCTCAGCAACAGTCCCCAGTGCAAATGCAGATACATGGGTATCTCCCAGAAAAGAACTTGAAACATCAATAGACAGACAGTGCTGCTTGCCTTACAGTGACAGAAAACCCACGCAGCTAGAAACATTCGTAAGTCGCATTTACCAACCTCGGTTTCCCACTGTTACTAGCAGACTCTAATTTGGCAACTGCTCTGCAGAGGAAGCGCTGGGGATCTGTTTGGACTATGGAGGGAAGGGGGAATGCACGCTGCCACCTCATGCAAGATGCTGTTTGTTTTGCCAGCCTGATGCTGCTCACTGAGAAATTTCACATGATGTCACGTCAGACACAAGGTCGTTATTTAATGTCAACATTAAAGCAGTGCAGGTATTCAGGCGGCATGCAGAGCCTTTGATCTCAGCATCAAATAGAATTGTTTACGCTTCAAAATCTACATCCACAGAAAACAATTTGCATGAAGAGGAGACCTGAGGAACCGCCAGCCTCTTCCAATAATCTCGCCCGTGTTGTTCCTGACATTTGTCTTGTTTTGCTCATTTCTTGTTTCGTGCCTTCTGCTCGTCTCCTTGGACTCGCTCCAGACGGACGTCAGGACAATTCAGTGCGGTCCCTGCAGAGAGTTTCGATGTTTCATACCATAAATTGGAAGTCCAGCTGTGTAAGGCCGGGGTCTCAAACCCACGGCCCGCAGGACCTCTACAGCCGAGCACTTCCACAAAACGGCTCGTGCGCGGCTGTCAGCACACGGGTCCCTGTGGCCCTTGCGTGGCCCTGCCTTCCCCCACGCCCTGCTCCAGCTCTGCCCCCTCCCACCCCTGCTTCGCCCTCTCCCCAAAGCCACAGCGGAACTGGAAGCTGCTCTGGCCCTGCCGTGCTGCCATTGGTGGCGGCGGGGACCCCGTGGCAGCAGCGGGCGGGGCTGGGAGAACCTGCAGAGACACGGGAGGATAGCTCGTTAGCCTCTTCCTCTTGGGCTAGAGCAGGGCGGGCGATCAGCTTTGCCAGTTTTACATTTTTGACGTAGCACCAGGCCACCCTGGAAGGGGCGGGGCCTACACGGGAATGGGCGGGCTACCCACCTCCAGACCAGGATTGGTCTCGGGGTGAGGGAGCCCCTTTGCCCCCCCATTCCCACTAGGCCCCCATGCCCTGGAAGAGGCTTGGCACGCTCCCCCACCCTCAGGCCAATCAGGGCCTGGGGAGCGCACGAAGCCCCCTCCCGCCTTGCCAGGAGCACGTGGCACTTGGAAGTACCGCAGGCTCCTTGCAGGGCCAGGGCCGCCAGGCCCCGATTGGCCCGGGGGCGCGACGCCTCCTCCGCTCTCACAGGCTCTTCGAAGTGCCGTGTACTCCTGGCAGGGCGGGAGGAGGCTACGTGTGCCCCTGCCCACAGGCCAAGCAAGGCAGGGGGGGCAGAGCGCAGAAGGCTTCGGGTGCGTCCCCCACCCCGGGCCTAACTGGCCTGGGGGCGGGGGAGCAGCAGGGTCTCCACGGGCCGGATCCACCAGCAGAGGCCCGTTTGCCCGGGCTGGAGCGATGCCGCGTCTGTCGTGAGGACCCTGGCGCGGAGCCTCGCTCAGTGGCTCGAGGGGGGGGTCACTGCAAGACAAAAGTCAGTCAAGAGGAGCATGTTGTCAGTTGAGCACTTGCTGCGAAAGTCAGCGCCCCCCCCCGCTGGCCGGCGCGTCCTCCCTTGCCCGCGGCTCTTGCGGCCGGAGAGTTAGCGCCCCTCGGAGAGAAGCCGGATCCCTCCCCTCCCCCACACGCAGTTCTCAACAGCCCCTCCGACGCGGCGAGGAAACCCAGTCCACGGAAAGAACTTCCTGGGCTGGGGATGGACGCGAGCAGGCGGACCGAGGGCTGGACGACGCCCCCACCGCTGCCTTGCAGGAGAGGCAGCTGGGGGGGGGGGAGACCCTGCTTAACAGCTGGGTCCCCCCGGCACCGTCTCAGTGGTGCGCCTGCCACCCCACCCCCTTTATGAGGCAGCAGGGGGATGGGGGAGGCTGCTCCTGCAAAGCAGCCTGTGCTCACATGGGGGGCTGAGGCTTTCGCCAGGGGCAGAGGCTGCTCCAGCAGCAGCCCCCGTCCGTGGGGTCCCAGCAGGGAGCTGTCCCCTCCCCCCAGACAGGGACTGCTGCTGCCACGCAGCCCCTGTTCACAGTGGCCCCAGCTGGCTGCAGGCGGGGGCTGCTCCTGCCGCAGCCTCTGTCCGTGGCAGGCCCTGGCTGCTGGCCCCGGGGTGAGCTGGGAACGAGCAGTCCCAACTGGTGCAGGTCTGGGACGCTGAGCCTCTGCACTTCACTACATCTGACAGCGCCCTGCAGCTCTTGCATTTAAAATGCAGAAGCCCCAGCGGCCCAGAGCCGGCACGAGCCGGGATCAGTCCCAGCTCCCGCCGGGTGGCTCGGAGGAGGGGCCCCTTATCGCCTCAGCGGGTAGCCGACACAATTCACATCGACAGAATCACACGTTAACACCCTTCGTGAAAGGTGGGGATGTGAAAGTCAGCTCCCAGGGAGCCCCCGTATCGGAGGCAGCAACCGGGGGCGAGGCAGGCGGGGAGCCGGCTGGGGAGCCCCCCAGTGTAACCACTGATTTTTCAGCCGTCGCACATTTACTGGCTGCATGGGGGTGAAGCTGAGCTCGGCCCTGGGCTTCCTGGGCGCATGCGGCTTTGGCAGCACCACTCGGCCTCAGCGCAGCATGGTACAGCCCTGCCAGCCACACAGGTCGTACGGGACCAGGGCCTGCTTCCATCCTGGCGACAGCCGGCAGCCCCCCCGCGTCACACTCGCCTCGTCCCAGGCCAGAGAAGGCGGCAGGATGCCAGCCCAGCGGGGAAGCCCTGGGCCGATAGGAGCGGATGCCTGATAGACGGGGGCTATGTCAGGCCCTTGGTGATGGCACGAGGTGGCCAAGCGCGAGGGAGAGCAGGGGAGCAGCAAGGCGCGGCCTGAGGGGGGTGCGTGGGCCGTGAATTAACAGCTTCTCTGCCGTAGGGCCGCTACACAGCCGAGCTCCTTCGCTTGTGGCATGCCAGTGACTTCTCCTTGCAGGGTGTGGAAGCACCGCCCAGAGGCCTGATCCTGCCCAGCCCCTCCGCAAAACCCCGGCCCTCCTTCCCCCAGATTATAAACCCGTCCCCTCTGCACGTGCAGCCGTGCACACGCTGCCGCGCACTGCTGCAGAGCAGCCATTGGCATGGGGGGGACCAGAAGGGAAAGCAGCCCCCCCGTGCAGCGCCAGGGGACTGTGCATCCTGCAACGGCGGCAGGGCCTTGCTCCTCCGGTCCAGCCTGGCTGTGTGAAAAACCCTCCTGCGCGCCGCCGCTACGCTGATTCTTAGGGGCAGTGCAGACAGCTCCTGGCGCAAGAGCCTCTTCCGCAAAAATGGCAGCTCATTCGATATGCAAATGAGGCTCAGCGATATTCCATGTTTAGCTTCATTTGCATATTTCTAGCCCAAGAACCCGCCCGTGTAGACATAGCTATACTGTTTACAAAACAGCTGTCCCGGCCTGGCTCCCATTGGCTGGGAATGGCGAGCCGTAGCCAATGGGAGCGGAGGCCACGTAGCGGTCTCGCCCGCCTCTGGTTTAAAGCCCGCGTCCGAACCTCTCCCTCGGCCGCGCTGGGCGGCGGGTTAAAGCTTCGGACCACACACGGGCGGGGAACGAGGCTGGGCCGCAAAACAAGGCGAGGGACAGCCAGCCTCAGGTCCACCCAGGGCCTGGGAGCCGCCGCCCTGGGGACAGCGAAGGAACGGCCACGCCACGTGCCAGCAGGGCCTGGAGCAGGTGCAGCCGATGGGGGACGAGGGCAGCCCACCCCCCGGGAGGAGGCGGCCTGGCCGGAGCAGGCGGATTCAGGCTGCTGCCACAGCCGCTACTAGGTGCCAGGGACTCCAGTCCGCATGGCAAGTTCAGTCCGGGCCACGCTCCGGCGCAGAAGGGGCCCGAGGGAGCTGCAGCCTGCGGCGTCCTGCCGAGGTGGCTGTTTCACCGGCCCCCGGCAGCAAGGGGAGGCCTGTCGCTCTCCAGGGCTCAGCTGCACGTACTGCGCTTCACGGGGGCCCCTTGTCCCCGGAGCAGGGCCAGGCCGGACTCTGCTCTGTCCAGCTGCTTTGGGCTACTCATGTCCCCTAAGTAACCCCCCCCACTGGCTGCAAAGTTCCCTGCGTGGAGGGAGGGGGTGTGCACTGCCCAGGCCTCGTGGCTGGTCGTACGTGCAGTTAGTGGGGTGCGCCCGCCTGGGAAGGCTCTGTCCCGACTGGGAAGCCAGGGCTCCCGGCCAAGGAAGCGTCCACACACTCGTCCTGGGAGAGGGCGGTATGGCCAGCACAGCGCTCAACCCGGACACCCCGCTGTCTGGGGCTGTCCTGGGCCATGGTTTACTGCCCCCTGGTACCACCATCCGGATTCCTCCTGGGCTGCAACTGTGGAGTCAGCAAAGCAAGCTCCAGCCCAGAGTTAGCTGCATCTTTGCAAGTGGAGGTTTGGCCGTGTCCGGTTGCAGGAGGGGAGGAGCTGGCAGGCTGACCCAAGGGCGTCCAGCCCCAGGGAAGCAGGAATGACCCGCCCCTAGAGCCCTCTGGGCCCAGGGCTCTGTGTCCAGCTGCTGCCACCCCCAGCACTTGGGGCACTCACCTGGTAGAAAGTCCCCACTTTGCAGACCCTGGGGGAACAAGCCTGAGCCTGCGGCACGGCCACACGACCCTTCAGCTTCTTCTGCAGAGCACGAGCACAGCCCGTAGGAGGCAGGCACCCTCCTGAGCCCGGCGGCACCCACGCCAGGAGTTACCCCTGTCACCTAACTGCCCCCGCGGCCTGATCTCCATGCTCCCAGCCTCCCCGGGCCCCCGACGGCACGGCCGCCCGACCCCACCCCGCTCCCAGCCTCCCCGGGCCCCCGACGGCCCGGCCGCCCGACCCCACCCCGCTCCCAGCCTCCCCAGGCCCCTGACGGCCCGGCCGCCTGACCCCACCCCGCTCCCAGCCTCCCCGGGCCCCCGACGGCCCGGCCGCCCGACCCCACCCCGCTCCCAGCCTCCCCGGGCCCCCGACGGCACGGCCGCCCGACCCCACCCCGCTCCCAGCCTCCCCGGGCCCCCGACGGCCCGGCCGCCCGACCCCACCCCGCTCCCAGCCTCCCCGGGCCCCCGACGGCCCGGCCGCCCGACCCCACCCCGCTCCCAGCCTCCCCGGGCCCCCGACGGCCCGGCCGCCCGACCCCACCCCGCTCCCAGCCTCCCCGGGCCCCCGACGGCCCGGCCGCCCGACCCCACCCCGCTCCCAGCCTCCCCGGGCTCCCGCCCCCACCCCGCTCCCAGCCTCCCCGGGCCCCCGACGGCCCGCCCCCACCCCGCTCCCAGCCTCCCCGGGCCCCCGACGGCCCGGCCGCCCGACCCCACCCCGCTCCCAGGGCCCCTGACGGCACAGCCGCCCGACCCCACCCTGCTGGCCTCTCCTAGCTGCTCCACTGGCGCTGGCTCAGGACAACACAGAGTCCAACTAGCTCCCTCCGTGCCACGCTGCCTCCCTAAATCAAAGCAAGGGTGTGCTCCCAGACGCACCCCCCTCAGAGCAACGTTAACTGGACCTTTCCTATGGGAAGCGATTGGCTGACGATGCCTAATTAATCTACTTGCCAAGCCTTATTAACGAGCTGGTGCCTCACCTTTCAGCCGGAGGCGGGTCTCTGAGTCAGCCGGCGAGACAGGGGCCTGAGCATTTTCATACTCAAGTGTTCCCACTGTGAGGAAATCCATTTTGCAGGGAGTTTTCCACCTCCACTTCCAGAGACCAGCCGCTTCAGGGATCAAGCACCTAACTTCCGCCTAGCAGAGTCCCTGAAACATGCATCACAGCAGCTTGCAACTAACCTCAGCCTGCCACCGCTCTGCAGAGGAACGGCGCCCACCGCACCCAGCCGGAGAGCCTCAGAGCTCACCTATCCCCTGCCACACCCGCCGGCACCGCAACGCCGTCGCCGCTTCGCTGGAGGCAAGAGCCAGGAGAATGGCCCAATGTTAGCAGCTGTGCTGTGACTGCCAGAGGGGGAGGGGAGCTGCTGTATTGCCAGCGGAATGGGAGTCCGGTATCGAGCGAAGGGACTGAAATCCCGCCGCAGGAGAAGACAAGCCAGGCCACGGATCCGCAGGCGGCTGTGGCTGAGACACTCCCACCGTATCGGCCCGTGGGCTCTGGCAGAGCCACCGACGCCCCCTTTGCTCTGGGGAGGGAGAAACTGGCCCTGGGTTTCCGGGGAGGGCAGGGTTCCCGACAGGAGCCGGGACCTGAAGGCGTCCGCATGTTAATTGCTGGGCTCTGCTCCCGACACTCGGCTCAGTCGCGCGGCACGGGCAGCCCCCCTCCCCCGCAGCCACCAAGCAACGCCTCCGGCCCTCAGGCAAGCGGGAGGAAACGAGGCACCACACATGCTTGCGGAGGAGGCGAGGGGGACGGGAAAACGCTGCACCGCTGTGGAGGGGCTCTAGCTGGGAGCCACGGCTGTTAGTCCCTCAACCCTCCGGTATCCCGGCTACCCCGAACAGGCTAAGCCCCCTGCCCAGCCCCCCAGCAACACCTGGCTCCTCGAGGCCCATTTCCATGCGCTCCCAGCCAGTCACCTTGCACGAGGGACAGCAGGACGTGCTGCGGTCCCAGGGGAGAGCCGCAGGCGTGCGGGGCTGGGACGGTGCAGCCTTTGCGGCTGGAGCACCCACTGAAGACATGCCACTGGGAACCCCCCGTGCCAGCAGGCCTTGGCACGCTGAAGGGCTGTTGCCAGGCCAAAGGACCCCAAAGCAGCCTTCACACAGCCCCCTCCCCGCGTCCTGGACGGAGCAGGGCTCAGGCCGCGCCTGCATTCGGGCACACGCGCAGACGCAACCCGCCTGAGCCCTTCACAAACGACCCTGGCCTTTGAGATTCAAAATTTACTCCTCCCTGCTATCGCCACTTCAGTCCGCCCGCTGCAGAATCGGCCCTTCCCGCCCGGCGCCAGCCAGTGCCGCTTGCTTTGCTGGGGCAAGTCGCCCAAAGGCAGCGAACGCCGAGAGGCAGGAGAGGGAGCAAAGCCAGACAGCCCCGGAAACGCAGCTCTGGGCCTGTGCCGCGGCTGGCTCCCCATCGCCCACGTCGTGTCTCGCTGGATAGTCCGTGGGAGTGGAGATTTCACCCCGGCCCAGCCGTAGCCTCACTGCACTTCAGACCCCCACGTGCGTATTCTCCTTGGGCTCGCTCAGCGCCCCTCCCTGCGCCGGGGGAGACTCCTGGCCCCACCCAAACGGGGCGGCTCCATGTTCTTCAGCGTGTCCATCGCCTCGCTCGCGCTCAGACGGGAGCCGGCAACGTCTGCGCGAGCTGCTCACTTCTTCAGCTTCACGCAGAGCTTCAAGTGGATGTCGCACAGGAAGACGTTCATCAGCTCCTCTCCAGCCTCCCGAGCAACCCTGCTGACCAGCTGACCTCCCACGCCGATCAGCATCTTCTGCACCGCAACCAGAGAGAGTGAGCCCCGGCGCCGCCCGCCCGGCACGGCCACCTCACTGCAGGTGGGGGCCCCGAGCGCAGCGCGGCAGAGGAGGTTTCATTTCAGTGTCTCAGCCTCTCAGGCGTGAGATTCGCAGGACCAGTGCCCGTCACTGAGCATCCCTGGAACCCGCCCGTGGGAGTGGGGGGGGTCTCAGCACGACAGCAACTGCAAAGCCGGCTGCCTGGCACGTGAGGCCTGGAGCCTCTACCCCAGCGGGGAGCGCACGGGCTGTGCCGAGGGGAGGGACGCAGGCCCTGCCGGCGCACTCGGCCCCCCTGCTCCGCGCGGAAGGAAAGGAAAGTGCAGAGCAGGCCCAGTCTCTGACCAGCACCACGCGAGCTCTGGCCTCACCCTCGGTCTCGACTTGCTACAGGCATTTCACGCACGTTGCCCCAGGCCCACGGGCCTCGCGTCTGCCCTGCAAGCAGGGCGCAGAGACCTGGCTAAAACCGGGCGTCTAGTCGGCTCCGGGCAAACGTGACTGAACGCCGGGGGGGCACAAAGGGGCCTGCTCCCGCCCTCGGTCTGCAGACCCTCCTTCCTTGGGCCTCCCCCAATCAGCAGGGAACGAACCGAGAGCCCCCCTCCCAACACTCACCACGTGGGTCTCCTTTGGGACCAGCAGGTTCTGCAGGATGGTGAGCTCCCCACTCGGCCCTTCCTCCCACAGCTCCGTCTCCTGCAGCGTTGGGGCACAAACCCACACTCAGCAAAGAGCCAAGTCCCCTCCCTGGCCAAGCACACATGCCAGGCAGGCTTTGGGTGCGCCTGCTCCCCAGGGCCGCCCTCAAGGCGCCCCCACGCGCTAGAGATCCTGCACCCAGGAAGGGGATCTCACCACCAACACCGACGAAGGGCCACCCCTACCTGGAGCACCATGTAGGGCACTTCCTGCGGCAGATACTCCAGTAGCTTCCCCCTGATGATGTTCTCACAGATCTCCTGGGGGGACTGGCTTGTCAAAACCTTGCTGTGGTACTCCCATCGGCCGGGCTTGGCTTGCATCAGGAGGTACCTCTGCCAACACAGAGCAGTTAGAGGGGACCCAGTCACCAGTAGGAGTCCTAGGGGAACACACATCAGAGATGGAGCCCTTGAGAAGTCTGACATGGGGCAGTTGCCTTGGTCAGATGGTCCCATCACCAGCCTCCCAGGGACGCCTCTGTGAGCTGCATGCCAGGGGAAAGGCGACAGATCCAAAAACAGCTGGCGACTTCCCCACAGGATATGAGCGGTTATCTAGGGCGAGGCAGAATGCAATGACTTCAGGGCAATTTACCTTCAGCGTCTCCACTGCCTCGCCATTGAGAGCTGCTAGCATGAAGATCTCCCGGAAGTGGGGCCAGCTTTTCTTGATCTTTCCGTCTCTAGATACCTGGGGGGTCGCTGTTTGCGCCTTCTCTGTGCCTCCCAACACATGGCCCGAGTCTGATGCCAGTTGTGATGCAAAGGCATCTGAGCCAGGGCCCCTCTGGACTTTACTGCCCTCCTGGAGGCAACCCTCATCTTTGGGCGCGTTCTCCGGCGTGCACGCTGGGATGCTTGGAAGGGGATTATTTCTGGCGGGGTCTAAATGCGTCCTAGACAAAGATTTCACGTGCAGCTTCTTTCCATTTACGACTCCCTCGGTGAGCTCGGTTACCAGGTCTAGCAGAAGGGCCTTTTTCTTCAGCAGATCCACCTGAAAAGGAGAGCTGGGTCAGGGGTCTGTCCCAGGTGGGACTGCCCCATGTAAGAATCCCAGACTTGAGGAGAGGGAGGGAGGGAGGAAGCAGGCCTAGGGGTTTGAATGGCATTTAATTGGCTCATCGACCAGTGGATGGAATTTCCGTCGATCGGGGGGAACTGCAGAGCCACAACGGGGTTAGCTCCCAGCCCCGGGCGCTAACCCCGCTGCAGCTCTGCCTATTAAACGTATAAAGAGCACAAGTGCAGTGGGGGGGGGGGGGGGGACCAGGCATGAGCTGGGACAGCTGATTCCAGGTGGCTCAATACATTTATAAAGCACAAGTGCAGTGGGGGGACCGGGCGCGAGCTGGGAAACAGCTGATTCCCGGCTTGTGCCTGGTCCCTGTTACATCTCTGCCTCCCCTGCCCCCCGCGGAGATGATGCTGGGGGGAGGGGGAAGCAGCTTTTAAGCTGGCTTCCCCCAGCACCGGCTCCTGCTCCCCCCCTTGCTGCCTCTCTGATAGAGGGAGCGGCGGCGGAGGGGGGAGGAGGGAAGCGACTAGCTGAGTCACTAGTAGACTATCCAATAAGCATACACTTATCAGATAGTCGACTAGTCGCTTCCACCCCTACTCAGACACGTAAGATCTGCACTATTTGCTGCAGGCACAGTCACTCCAAGTACATTAGAAGACACTGGAAACCTTCAACTAGATTGTTCTCTTCTGTGGCATTTACCAAGAAACAACATTTAACGGAACCCCCCCGGGGGGGCAAAGGAAAGCGGCCCTGCATGGCATGGCCAAACACTAACTCGCTGCATAACAATGAGCACTTGGACCCTTCCTTTACCTTGTTCATGACCAGGATGCTGGGGATCTGGGGGAACCGGGAGAGACACTGCAGCACCTGGGAACTCAGGCAAGTGTGCGCCCAGCGTTCTGACACATCCACCAAAACCAGCACTGCCAAATAGAGAGACATTTAAACCCATCTGGGCGATCGCCTCCTTTACTACCCCCGCGATTACAGCCTCTTTCTTCAAGCCACAGGCCACAGTACGGCATGTAGGCTTGAGTCACGGGGCAGGCCTTCCTAAGGTGATGAAATAATGCACCGTGGCACATCGTCACAGAGCCACACAAACCAACCCTCCACAACCCAGCTCCACCCATTCATCCACGCTGCCTCCTTGGCCCCAAGATACATCGGGGACAGTTCCTGTGTGCGCCGCGCCTCCCCTCCGCTGTACCCCTCGCACACCCAGGAGACGCCAGGGCTGCTTCCGTAAGCATGTGGGCACTCGGATACCACGGCAACGGGGGCCAGACAAAGTACCCACCACAGAGAGCTCAGCGTTTGACTTGAGATAGCGAGAGATTTGGGTCCCACCTAGGTCTGCGTGTTTCATGCTGTCCCAGGGGTCCTGTATCAAGGATCTGTCCAGATTATGCCTGAAAGACAAATACTCATTGCGGAATCGCACCTGCTCTGATCACAAAGTGCCCCCTTTGCCACCTCCGGCAGAGTGGGCGGATTTCCTTTGAGTACCCAGCGAGTACAGCGTCAGCTTTTGATCTACATCCCCTCCCGAGTGCAGCGCCTTGCACGACGGGAGCGCGGAGCCCGGATGCCAGATGCTACTCTAGTGCTGGTAACCATGAGGTGGGGCAGAGGCAAGAACTGTGCGCGGAGACCTTCCCGTTCTATGGACAACAGGCCTCCCCCAGGGATGTGAATGTTTAACCAGTTAACTGGGATTTTAAATCCCTCGCCTCCATCCCAAACAAGCGCCCGTGAGACCCCCTTCATTCTGCGGCGCAAGCTCCCACAATGCATCTCATGCTCTGATCTCCCCCACTAAAGGGGATACCTTTTGGCTTTCGTCGGGCTGGTGAGGCCAGGCGTGTCCAGGATGATCTAGAAGAAGAAAACCAAAGCAATAAGGCTCTTCCAGTAATTACCGATAGGAAGCTAAAACTCGTATCTGGGCAACTGAAGTCGCCTGCAGGGCGTAGGCAAAATGCTCCGCATCGTCAGGGTAACAGTGCCTATCACATATGGAATGTGGCCTACCAGCTGAGTGTCGTCTTCTGTGATGACCCCATAGGCCTTGCAACGCGTGGTGTGCACCTTGCTGGACACTGGGAAAACCTGCAGGAGACAAGTCAGAGGTGGAGCACAGCCAGGAAATGCTGACAGAACCTACCTGCACCCTGGCTCCCAGATGCCGCTTTACCTTTCTGCCCAAGAGCGTATTAGATAGGGTAGATTTCCCAGCATTTGGTGCCCCAATGATGGCAACTCTCAGAACCTTGGGGTTCGCTGGCTCATCTGGCTGGAGCCCCAACAAGTCGTCTTGCTCAGCTGCAGAGAGAAAGGTGTTCAAGTGCTGTAGGAACACGCAATTGCACCAGTCTCTACACATGTAATGGATCTGTCCACCAGAGACATCCCTGCTCCCCCAATGGCTGCCTATCTTTCATTACCTGCTCTTTGAGACATGTTGCTCATTTCCATTCCAAGCAGTGTGTGTGGGCTGCATGCACAGCTGGCAGAAGGTTTTTCCCTTAGCAGTACCCGTTGGCCGGCTGTGGTGGCACTTGATATAACCTTACCCTCATCCAGAACAGCCGCAAGTTCCAAGCAAGAACTGAGCAGGGTGAGGGTCAGCAGTGGACAATATACAGCGCTTCCAGGGGGCTCCCCAGCTGACTAACAGGTACCACTAAGGAAAAAAACTTCCAACAACTGTGCATGTGGCGCGCACACTCCTGCTTGGAATCGACATGAGCAATCACTCGATGAACAACATATTAAGTGGCTAATGAGATTAATCCGGAGCAACGACAAGAATGTGCAGCCTTTAATCCCCATTTCGTTGGGTAACCACCTAACGGACATTTTTCTTTCTGCTATGCTCTCTTTACAGGCTGCTGTTCACACGCCCCTGAGAAAAAAAATCAGGCAGGCAGCTGAGTTTACCTTTCACGTAAGACACTGATGGTGGATGCTGCCCCAGTGCACCTTCTGTCTTTTTCCTGGAAATTCCTAGGATGGAATCCAGGGCAGAGCTGTCTCCATAAAAGCAAGCAGGGGACATGTTGATTCTCTGGGCTCTGTTCTCCAGGAAACATGCAGCCCCGACTGCAAAAATAATACAGCGACACCACCCTAAACCTGCTGCACGCTGGTCCGAAAACACTACCAGGAATCCTACGCTGGACAGCCTCAGAACACCGCCGAGAAAGGAGATTCATTTCACCAACGCAAGTCCCACAACCCCGCTAGCAGCTCACGGGTTTTGCGGGTTGCGTTTGGGTGGAAATGACAAGGGCAGCCCCGCACTAGCCAGGGGATCCCAGGGCCAGGCAGAGCGAAGAACCGCAGAACGGCGGGCAGGGCCAGGTCACCCACTTCCTCCGCAGCCCGGCGCCAACCCCTCCCCCGCCACTGGACCCCCCCGGCCCGCCCCCTCCCCCGCCACTGGCCCCCCCCCGGCCCGGCCCCTCCCCCGCCACTGGCCCCCCCCCCCCCGGCCCGCCCCCGCCCTGGCCCCCCCCCCCCCGGCCCCGCCCCCGCCCGCCCCCCCAACCCCCCCCTCCCCCGCCACTGGCCCCCCCGGCCCGGCCCCTCCCCCGCCACTGGCCCCCCCCCCCCCTCCCCCCGCCCTGCCCCGCCCTGGGCCCCCCCCCCCGCCCCGCCCCCCCTGGGCCCCCCCCCCGCCCCTCCCCCCCCTGGGCCCCCCCCCCGGCCCCTCCCCCCCCCTGGGCCCCCCCCCCCGGCCCCCCCCCCCACCGGCCCCCCCACCTCCCCCCCCCTGGCCCCCCCCCCGCCCCCTCCCCCCGCCACTGGGCCCCCCCCCGGCCCGGCCCCTCCCACCTGCGCGGGCCCGGCCCGAGCTCCCCGCCCAGCGCAGGGCCCGGCCCGCGGCAGCCACGACAGCCCTGGGCGCCGCCATCTTCATCCGCCGCGGGGCATTGTGGGAGCGAGCGGCCACGGGCCCGTCCCATTGGCTGGCGGAACGGCGAAGGGCGGGGCCCGGGCGCAGCCTCTGAGCGGCGCAGGCGGGGCGGGGCGACCCCTGCTGGAGCAGCGCGGTGCCTCCTTGCCCCCCCCCCCAGCTCCCTGCCCCCAAACCCCCAGCTCCCCGCTCCCCCAGGCACTCTGCCCCCCATCTCCCTGGTACCCCCCGGTTCCCTGACCCCCCAGCTCCATGCTTCCCCCAGGCACTCTGCCCCCATCTCCCTGGTACCCCCCGGTTCCCTGCCCCCCAAGTACCCTGACCCCCCAGCTCCATGCTTCCCCCAGGCACTCTGCCCCCCATCTCCCTGGTACCCCCCGGTTCCCTGCCCCCCAAGTACCCTGACCCCCCAGCTCCATGCTTCCCCCAGGCACTCTGCCCCCCATCTCCCTGGTACCCCCCGGTTCCCTGCCCCCCAAGTACCCTGACCCCCCAGCTCCATGCTTCCCCCAGGCACTCTGCCCCCCATCTCCCTGGTACCCCCCGGTTCCCTGCCCCCCAAGTACCCTGACCCCCCAGCTCCATGCTTCCCCCAGGCACTCTGCCCCCCATCTCCCTGGTACCCCCCGGTTCCCTGCCCCCCAAGTACCCTGACCCCCCAGCTCCATGCTTCCCCCAGGCACTCTGCCCCCATCTCCCTGGTACCCCCCGGTTCCCTGCCCCCCAAGTACCCTGACCCCCCAGCTCCATGCTTCCCCCAGGCACTCTGCCCCCCATCTCCCTGGTACCCCCCGGTTCCCTGCCCCCCAAGTACCCTGACCCCCCAGCTCCATGCTTCCCCCAGGCACTCTGCCCCCATCTCCCTGGTACCCCCCGGTTCCCTGCCCCCCAAGTACCCTGTCCCCCCAGCTCCATGCTTCCCCCAGGCACTCTGCCCCCCATCTCCCTGGTACCCCCCGGTTCCCTGCCCCCCAAGTACCCTGACCCCCCAGCTCCATGCTTCCCCCAGGCACTCTGCCCCCATCTCCCTGGTACCCCCCGGTTCCCTGCCCCCCAAGTACCCTGTCCCCCCAGCTCCATGCTTCCCCCAGGCACTCTGCCCCCCATCTCCCTGGTACCCCCCGGTTCCCTGCCCCCCAAGTACCCTGACCCCCCAGCTCCATGCTTCCCCCAGGCACTCTGCCCCCCATCTCCCTGGTACCCCCCGGTTCCCTGCCCCCCAAGTACCCTGACCCCCCAGCTCCATGCTTCCCCCAGGCACTCTGCCCCCCATCTCCCTGGTACCCCCCAGTTCCCTGCCCCCCAAGTACCCTGACCCCCCAGCTCCATGCTTCCCCCAGGCACTCTGCCCCCCATCTCCCTGGTACCCCCCGGTTCCCTGCCCCCCAAGTACCCTGACCCCCCAGCTCCATGCTTCCCCCAGGCACTCTGCCCCCATCTCCCTGGTACCCCCCGGTTCCCTGCCCCCCAAGTACCCTGTCCCCCCAGCTCCATGCTTCCCCCAGGCACTCTGCCCCCCATCTCCCTGGTACCCCCCGGTTCCCTGCCCCCCAAGTACCCTGACCCCCCAGCTCCAGGCTTCCCCCAGGCACTCTGCCCCCCATCTCCCTGGTACCCCCCGGTTCCCTGCCCCCCAAGTACCCTGACCCCCCAGCTCCAGGCTTCCCCCAGGCACTCTGCCCCCCATCTCCCTGGTACCCCCCGGTTCCCTGCCCCCCAAGTACCCTGACCCCCCAGCTCCAGGCTTCCCCCAGGCACTCTGCCCCCATCTCCCTGGTACCCCCCGGTTCCCTGCCCCCCAAGTACCCTGACCCCCCAGCTCCATGCTTCCCCCAGGCACTCTGCCCCCCATCTCCCTGGTACCCCCCGGTTCCCTGCCCCCCAAGTACCCTGACCCCCCAGCTCCATGCTTCCCCCAGGCACTCTGCCCCCCATCTCCCTGGTACCCCCCGGTTCCCTGCCCCCCAAGTACCCTGACCCCCAGCTCCATGCTTCCCCCAGGCACTCTGCCCCCCATCTCCCTGGTACCCCCCGGTTCCCTGACCCCCCAGCTCCATGCTTCCCCCAGGCACTCTGCCCCCATCTCCCTGGTACCCCCCGGTTCCCTGCCCCCCAGCTCCCTGCTTCCCCCAGGCACTCTGCCCCCCATCTCCCTGGTACCCCCCGGTTCCCTGCCCCCCAAGTACCCTGACCCCCCAGCTCCATGCTTCCCCCAGGCACTCTGCCCCCCATCTCCCTGGTACCCCCCGGTTCCCTGCCCCCCAAGTACCCTGACCCCCCAGCTCCATGCTTCCCCCAGGCACTCTGCCCCCCATCTCCCTGGTACCCCCCGGTTCCCTGCCCCCCAAACCCTGTCCCCCCAGCTCCAGGCTTCCCCCAGGCACTCTGCCCCCCATCTCCCTGGGTACCTGCTGGCTCCCTGCCCCTAAAACTCTCGTCACCCTGCATCCCAAGGTTTCTTGCCCTGCTCCCCCCCCACTCTGCTCTCCATCTCTCTGCTCTCTGAAACCTTCATCTGCCACCCCTCGGTACCCTGCGACTCCCTGCACCTCCTGGCTCCCCACCCTCCCAGGAACCCTGCTCTCTCGGTCCCCTCCGTCCCCTGTAATCCTCTTAGCTCCCCCAAGCTCCCTACAGACCTCCAAGACCTTTGTGCCTCTCCTGGCTCCCTACAGCGCTCCCTCCCCCATGACCATGCCCTCCCCTTAGCTCCCCCTAGGGCTCCTACACCCCCAGGCTCCCCTCCAGTGCCCCATCTCAGCTCCTGCACCCCCAGATCCTGGCAATAGTTGGACCCACCCCCCACTGCTGTGTTGCTGTTTGCATGCCAGTAGCTCTGCCCTCCCCCCTCTGCTCCCTGCACCCCAGCACCCCCATGTCTGTTCTGCCGGGCTGTAAACCCCCTCGGTGCCCCCAGTGTCAGCAGCCTGGCCAGCGTCCGTACAGGCCCAGCCCACCTGTGCCCGCTTGGCTTGGGCCCACTGCTCCCGTCTGAGCCAGGGCCGGCTGCTGTGGCGGGAGGGGGAGCTGAGCCTGCCACCCTGGCGTTATTCTCGGCACGCCAGCTGCTGGTTCAGCGCCCCTCCGAGAGCAGGGCCAGAACCCCGGCCACACACGTGTCTCCGTCCGCTGCCATGGGGTGGGCCCTGAGGGGCGCTGCCCCACCTGTTCCTTGTTGAGAGGACTGGTCCGCTTGGACAGAGCAGCCCCCAGAGCGGGGCTTGGCCACCCCGCGCCCCACACGCCTGCTCAGCCTCACAGCCCTGCGGGGAGGGGGGCCACTTGTGGGTGGAGATGGAGGCCCAGGGGTGAGGCAGGAGCACCCAGCCCCAGAGGGAGGGCGATGGCGCAGGGTGAGGACAAGCCACAGGCAGCTCAGAAAAGCACAAGGAGGCCAGGAATGGAGGAGCGGGGGAGGGGCTGTCAGGAGCAGGCTGCTGGGGGTCTCCTCCTGGCCTACGTCCCCCCCCAAGCAGCAGAGTGAACTGCCGGACTTGCTGGTTCTCGCTGCAGGCTGCATGGGCCGGGGGCAGGCTGCAGGGGCCGGGGCTCCCGGCCCAGGTCTCTCCTCGTGTGCTCTCTCCAGCCCCCCGGCCCGCGAGGGGCGACGGCAGGGGAGCGTCAGGCCGCGGGGAGGGCTGTTCTCTGGGACCAGGCGCATGGGGACAGGAATCCAGAGCTCGCAGCAAGAACCTTTATTTCTCCTCCATTGGCAGGTGCCAGAGTGCAAGGCCAGGGCCCCAGACTCCACACCGGGGGGGCGGGGGGGGCTCACTGCTGGCCCCCGGCAGGGCGGTGGTGGCTCCTCTTCCTGGCCAGCTGCTGGGGCGGCAGTAGAACCGTGACCATTACTAAAGTCAGTAATGGTAACGGTTTCATTGACACTCCACGGCCTCCGCCTCCTCGCAGGTCCTGTGCCGGGCTCCGAAAGCGCCTGCCCCTCCCTCCTCCAGCCCCCGGGGCTAGGCAGGGCAGGGCCTCCTCTGGGAGAAGGCAGGGGGCCCCTGTTGTCCTGGGGGCCACTGCCCCCTGCAGTAGCCACAGGCCTGGCCAGGCCTCCCAGGGAGCTTGGGCCTTGGCGGCTCCCTGCCCCCGTGCTCAGCCGCCCGCCGGAGGAGGGGAACGTGTGCCGTGCCAGAGCTGGCCTGCCGTGGGCCACGGCTCCGCACCGGCCGGTCGAGCTCTCCGCCGAGGGGTGAGGCTCAGGATAGTACATCATCTATACTGTAGTGTCTCATAGCAAACTTACAGTATACGATGATATCCTGCCCAGAGCCCCCAGGGCGCCGGCGCTCCCGCTGCCCGGCCAAGGAGAACCTAGAAAAACGAGGGAACAGCGTGGCAGTGCCCCCCCACTGCTCCCCTCCCCTGGGCGACCCCACAGCCCCGGGCACAACCCAAACCAGGGCAGGGCTGGCAGGCTGGCGCCGAGCCCTGCAGGACGCCCGGGGGGGGGGGGGGGGGGCACGAAATAGTCTCCGGCCGAGAACTGCCTGGATCTTGGCCTTGCCTGTCCTGCGTCCTGGCATCCCCCACCCATCAGCTGCCCCAGCCCCTGCCAAAGGCCTCCCCGAGCACGGTGAGCGCCACGGCCCGGGGATGACACTGCAGGCCCTGCCGCGCGCCTCGCCCCGTCGCGCTGAGCCGGGGCACGGCCGCCAGGGTAGGCAGGGCTGGCCCTCGGTCTGCTGCACCCCCAGCCTCGCCCCCACCCTGCGACTGGGCCGCTGGGGGGAGCAGGGAGCAAGCCGGGAAAGTCCAGCCTGGGGCCGGGCCTCTGCCCAGCTGATGCAGCTCTGGGGAGCTCCTGGGGGCACAGCCAGAGGCCCCCCCCCCCCAGCCCAGTGGCCACCAGCCTCCCTCTGGCCTCTCCAGGGACCAGCCTGGCAGAACCTGCCCCAGAGGGAGCACGCCCAGGCCGGGCCGGGGTGATCGGCTACGGCAGAGCCCCAGCCCCTTCCAAGGGGACCCTGCACCCCAGGGAGCAGGCACTTACCTGGGGGCCTTCCCGCTCCAGGCGCCCAGCTGAGTCGCTTATAATACCTACCCGGCCTCATTTGCATATCAAGCATCTGCTCCCACCCGCCCTCCCCCAGTAACCCCTTCCTGCCCGCCCTGCTCCGGCCCTTCCCCGGCCAGGCCTTCCTGGAAACAGCTCTGGGGACAGACACGCAGCCTGCTGCCTGGGCTCGGCGTGGGGCCAGCCCCCCTCCCCCTGCCCACGGGCCCAGCCCCCCTGCCCCTGCCCCTCCCACGGGCACAGCCCCCCTGCCCCTGCCCCTGCCCTGCCCTGCCCTGCCCCGCCCACGGGCCCAGCTCCCCCTGCCCCTGCCCCGCCCACGGGCCCAGCTCCCCCTGCCCCTGCCCCTGCCCCTGCCCACGGGCCCAGCTCCCCCTGCCCCTGCCCTGCCCTGCCCACGGGCCCAGCTCCCCCTGCCCCTGCCCCTGCCCCTGCCCACGGGCCCAGCTCCCCCTGCCCCTCCCCCTGCCCCTGCCCCTCCCACGGGCCCAGCTCCCCCTGCCCCTGCCCCTGCCCACGGGCCCAGCTCCCCCTGCCCCTGCCCCTGCCCCTGCCCCTGCCCACGGGCCCAGCTCCCCCTGCCCCTGCCCCTGCCCACGGGCCCAGCCCCCCTGCCCCTGCCCCTGCCCTGCCCACGGGCCCAGCTCCCCCTGCCCCTGCCCCGCCCACGGGCCCAGCTCCCCCTGCCCCTGCCCCTGCCCCTGCCCACGGGCCCAGCTCCCCCTGCCCCTGCCCCTGCCCAGCCCAGCCCCCCTGCCCCTGCCCCTGCCCCTGCCCCTGCCCACGGGCCCAGCTCCCCCTGCCCCTGCCCCTGCCCCTGCCCACGGGCCCAGCTCCCCCTGCCCCTGCCCCTGCCCACGGGCCCAGCCCCCCCCCCCTGCCCCTGCCCTGCCCACGGGCCCAGCTCCCCCTGCCCCTGCCCCGCCCACGGGCCCAGCTCCCCCTGCCCCTGCCCCTGCCCCTGCCCACGGGCCCAGCCCCCCCCCCCTGCCCCTGCCCTGCCCACGGGCCCAGCTCCCCCTGCCCCTGCCCCTGCCCACGGGCCCAGCTCCCCCTGCCCCTGCCCTGCCCACGGGCCCAGCCCCCCTGCCCCTGCCCCTGCCCTGCCCACGGGCCCAGCTCCCCCTGCCCCTGCCCACGGGCCCAGCTCCCCCTGCCCCTGCCCTGCCCACGGGCCCAGCTCCCCCTGCCCCTGCCCCGCCCACGGGCCCAGCTCCCCCTGCCCCTGCCCACGGGCCCAGCTCCCCCTCCCCCTCCCCCTGCCCCTGCCCCTGCCCACGGGCCCAGCTCCCCCTCCCCCTGCCCCTGCCCCTGCCCCTGCCCACGGGCCCAGCTCCCCCTCCCCCTGCCCCTGCCCCTGCCCCTGCCCCTGCCCACGGGCCCAGCTCCCCCTGCCCCTGCCCTGCCCACGGGCCCAGCTCCCCCTGCCCCTGCCCTGCCCACGGGCCCAGCTCCCCCTGCCCCTGCCCCTGCCCACGGGCCCAGCTCCCCCTCCCCCTGCCCCTGCCCACGGGCCCAGCTCCCCCTCCCCCTGCCCCTGCCCACGGGCCCAGCTCCCCCTGCCCCTGCCCCGCCCACGGGCCCAGCTCCCCCTGCCCCTGCCCCGCCCACGGGCCCAGCTCCCCTGCCCTGCTGCCGGGGGCAGAGCAGCACTGGAGGGGCCTAGGCTTAGCTGCCCCAGAATGGGGGCGCCATTACAGACCCTCCCCAGGACAGCCTCAGACGGAGCCAAGCCCTCGTGCCCTGGCCCCCAGCCCCGCGGGAGGGGATCCGGGGGAACCAGCAGGGGCCCTGGCAGCGGAGCAGCAAGAGCAGTTTTTCCCAACCCTGCATCTGCGTCCCGGGGAGCGGAGCCCTGGGCACGTGCACCCCCCGTGTACCCCTTGCGGCCCAGCTGCTTCTAGCCGTGGCCTTCATGCCATGGGCCCCAATCTGCTAGGAGACGGGCTGAGCCCCCACCAAACTCATCCCACGCGTGGGCCACCGAACAGCCACGCAGGGCCCCAGCGCTGAGCCCCGGCTTGGAGGGCGCCCGCTCCCGACAGGCCTGCCTTGCTGCAAAAGGAAACTCGGCTCCGTGCAGCATGGAGCAAAGGGCCCCCCTCCTCCCCAGCCCCAGACACCCCAGGGACGGGCAGTGGCTGAGACAGCTCTGCCCTGGGCTGCTCCCGTCCCCGCAGGTGGAGGCATCGGCGCCTGTCCACCCCGTGACGGCTCTACGCCTGCAGCAGCCCCCCCGGGAGGCCTGCCCCCCTGCAGGCAGGGCCCTTCCCCTGGGGAACCCTGAATTTGCCGGTGCAAGCTCCAGGGTCAGCAGCCCCCAGGAGCAGACTTGGCCCTGGGGTTCGCTGCTCCCACGAGAGCCCCCAGGCAGGGCTCAGGCTCGGCTCTGCCAAGGGGCACAGGGCGGGGCTCGTGCAGAGCAACACGTGGCTCCGGCAGGGGCTCAGCACCCTGGCAGCTAGATGGGGGCCACGCCGGGTATCCACGTGTCCGCAGGCCCAGCCACACGTGGGGCTCAGCCTGGGGGGCTGGCAGTGCTGCCGGGGGATGCCGCTGCCCCCTCCACCCAGCCGAGTGCTGCTGACAGCAGGCGCCCCACCCCCCTCGAGCCCTGTGTGGGGCTAGCGGCTCTGGGCAGCCAGCTGGCCCAGCAGGGGCGGGGGAGCGTTCCTGGAAGCTGCCTGCCTGCGGGCCTGTGATAAGGGGCTGGCTGGGGGCTCTGGCCAGGGGTGGCCGATAGGCGAGAGCGGCTGCTTATCGGGGCCCTGCCCCACCTGGCGCCTGCGCTCCCCCAGCAGCCCTGCCCGCACCCCGTGATCCTGGCGCCAGGGCCGCCCCGGCAAGCAGAGAGGGGCAGCCGGGGCCCTGCCCTGTGGCCGAGCCCGCCCACCCGCCCTTTGGTGCACCGAGTCCCAGAGAGCAGAGGGGGAAACGCCTCCGGTGCCTTGAACCTGCCTCAGCCACTGCCCAGGGCTCGTGCTACGGGAGGGCCAAGGCCAGCAGCCCGTTCCTGCCCCACACCTGGGAGCTTTAGGTCTGTCCCCCCCCCCAGCTGAACGCTGCTCCACGTGCCCCCTCGCAGGGGCCTTTCCCTTCGCTCTCGGTAGGACGGGCGCCTGCAGCGCCCCAGGACTTCGACCCCGGCCCGGCAGCTTTCTCCCTCCCGGCGCTCTCGGCACGGGGGCAGGTGGCTGCCGAGAGCAAGCCAGCGAGACGTCCGGCTGGAGTCGTAGCAGCTGCTTTGGAGCCCAGGGCTACGGGACGATGCTCTCCCGTGTGCACGTATCCCCTTGCGTCTTATCTGCTGGTCTGCTGCCCAGCCGCGGGTTTCTGCGGGCCCGGGTAGCTTGGGGCAGCCTGCTCTGTAATCAGCACGAAGCGATTTGTAGCTGCAGATTTTGCCATCGCACTGTCCACCCTTTTCCTGCTCACATAAGAGCAGGCAGGCTGGGTCAGAGCGAGGTCCATCGATCCCAGGGTCCTGTCCGCCGACAGTGGCCAATGCCAGGTGCCCCAGAGGGAGGGAACACAACAGGGAATCCTCACATGATCCCTCCCGTCACCCACCTCCAGAGAAACAGAGGCTAGGGCCACCGTTCCTAACAGCCATCGATGGACCTAACCTCCATGATTCCATCTAGCTCTTTTTTGAACCCTGTTAAAGTTTTAGCCTTCACAGCCTCCTCTGGCGAGGAGTTCCACAGGTTGACTGTGCACTGAGTGAAGAAAAACTTCCTTTTGTTTGTTTTAAACCTGCTGCCTATTCATTTTATTTAGTGACCCCTTGTCTTTATATTGTGGGAACAAGTCAATAACTTTTCCTTATTCACTTTTTCCACACCGGTCATGATTGTATAGCCCTCTATCATGTCCCCCCTTAGTCTCCTCTTTTCTAAGCTGAAAAGTCCAAGTCTTTTTAATCTCTCTTCCTATGAGACCCATTCCAACCCCCCCATCATTTTTGGTGCCTTTCTCTGAACTTTTTCAAATGCCAATATCTCTTTTTTGAGACAAGGCGACCACATCTGTGCGCAGTATT
Source organism: Pelodiscus sinensis (assembly GCF_052426305.1). Classification (NCBI taxonomy): domain Eukaryota; kingdom Metazoa; phylum Chordata; order Testudines; family Trionychidae; genus Pelodiscus; species Pelodiscus sinensis. The sequence goes on along the minus strand of NC_143072.1, from coordinate 26,652,553 downwards.
CAAGATGTGGCGCACCATGGTTTTATATAGAGGCAATAAGATATTCTCTCTTATTCTCTATCCCTTTTAAAATGATTCCATTTGCTTAACATTCTATTTGCTTTTTTGACGGCCAGCGCACACTGAGTGGATGTTTTCAGAGAACTGTCCACAATGACTCCAAGATCTTTCTCTTGAGTAGTTGTAGCCAAATTAGTCCCCATCATATTCTATGTATAGCTGGGATTATTTTTTCCAATGTGCATTACTTGACATTTATCAACATTAAATTTCATTTGCCCTTGTGTTGTCCAGTCACTTCGTTTGGTGAGATCTTTGTGAAGCTCTTCAGTCTGCTTTGGACTTAACTATCTTGAGCAGTTTGGTATCATCTGCAGATTTTGCCACTTCCCTGTTTACCCCTTTCTCCGGCTCATTTAGAAGTAGATTAAATAGGATTGGTCCCGGGACTTCACTAGTTACCTCTCCACTTGGAAAACTGACCATTTATCACCACCCTTTGTTTCCTGTCTTTTAGCCAGTTATTAATCCACAAAAGGCCCTTCCCTCTTATCCCATGATAACTCACTTTAAGACCCTTTGGTGAGGGACCTTGTCAAAGGCTTTCTGGAAATCTAAGTACAGTCTGCCCACTGGCTCCCCTGTGTCCATGTTTGTTTGACCCCCTCAGTGAACTCTAGTAGATTGGTGAGGCAGGATTTCCCTTTACAATCCATGTTGACTTTCCCCCAACAAATTATGTTCATCTCTGTGTCTGACAATTTGATTCTTGACTATAGTTACAACTAATTTGCCCGGCCCTGCTGTTAGACTTGCTGGTCTGTAATTGCCAGGGTCGCCTCTAGAGCCCTTTCTGAATATTGGCATCACATTAGCTACCTTCCAGGCATAGGTACAGAAGCTGATGTAAAGGGGAGGTTACAAACCACAGTTAATAGTTCCGCGATTTTCCATTTGAGTTCTTTCAGAACTCTTGGGTGATGCCGTCTGGTCCCGGTGGCTTGTTACTGTTAAATTTATCAATTTGTTCCAAAACCTCCTCTAATAGCACCTCAGTCTGGGACAATTCCTCAGGTTTGTCACCTAAAAAGAATGGCTCAGGTTTGGGAATCTCCCCAATATCCCGAGCCGTGAAGACCGAAGCAAAGAATTCATTTAGCTTCTCTGCAATGACCGTATCGTCTGTGAGTGCTCCTTCAGCATCTCCATCATCCAAGGGCCCCACTGGTTGTTTAGCCGGCTTCCTGCTTCCGATGTACTTAAACATTTTGCTCTTACTGTTTGGCTGTTTGGCTAGATGCTCTTCAAACTCTTTTTTAGCTTTTCTGAGTACATTTTTACACTTCATTTGACAACGTTTATGCTCCTATTTTCCTCACTAGGATTTGCCTTCCACTTTTTAAAAGACGTCTCTCTCTCTCTCTCTCTCTGCTTCTTTTACTTTGCCTTTGTTTTCTCTTAACCAGTTACTGATCCACCAAGAGAACCCTCCCCCTTCTCCCTGGCTTGCTCACTTTGCGGCGGGGACATTCAAGCCAGGGCTGGCTCCAGGCACCAGCAAATAAAGCACGTGGTTGGGGCGGCACGTTTCCAGGGGCGGCATTTCCAGGTAAGCATCTGCCCACGGCAATGCCTGGCCCCGCCCCGCTGATTTTAAAGGGCCGCAGGAGACGCCACTACCTGCTGCACAGCACTGGCACCACGCGCCAGACCCTGCTGACCACCCTCTGCCTCTGCTGCTGCCCGGCTCCGCCACCTACTTCGGGTGAGGCCTGCCCGCAGGGTGCCAGGGCGGGTTCGCGGGGGGGTGGCCCCGGTGCAGGAAGCACAGTCCCCCCTCTGGCCAGGACCATGGCGGCTGCTATAGCATTTCGCATTCTTTTAACATGACCAGGATCAGTGGCTTCGGGTGAGCGCAGTTTCTCAAAACTGAAATGACTAAAAAATTATTTGAGGTTCACCATGTCTCCAAATCGTTCGTCAGGACTCACATTCATTTCAATTGCAAGTGCCACTGCAGAAAATTTAGATTTTACTGAATTATTAAAAGGCTACGCAGGTATAAAAACCAGAAACATTCAGTTCATGTAAATTCTTTTCATTTCTGAGAAACCGGGCGCCGGACGACACTAAGGTTTTTCATTACAGTGGATCGTTGAACCCAAATTGTTTGTCATTGCGATTTTGTTACAATTCAATGAGTTCGCTGGTAGGAAATTGTTTTATGTCACTAATTACACATTTTCTGGTTTTTTTTTTAATTTTAAACAGACAAAAAATCCCAAAACAAAACAAAAAAAACATTGGAAAGTGCAAATGTGTGTAAAAGCCAACGAAAAAAGGGGGGGGTGGCCAAAATTTTTTGTTGCTTGGGACAGCAAAAAACCTAGAGCCCGCCCTGACTCAAGTGAGCCTTGGCAAAGGCTTTCCGAAAGGCCCAGTGCGCTGCATCTGCTGGCCAGCCTCGGCCACGGTTGTTGACCCACTAAAACAATTCTCGTAGGTCAGTGAGGCCTGATTCCCTCTTGCACAGGCTGTGTGGCCTCCTCCCCAGCAAGGCAAGTCCATCTCCGAGCCTGGCACTCGCTCTGGGACAGCTGCTCCTCCCCCCTCCCTGCTGTGTAGTGAAAACAGCCCCAAGAACTGTCGCTTCTCTGTCAGGGCCTCGTCCTTCTGTAGCAGCCCCGGCCCCCAGTGCTCCCAGCCTGGCAGGCGGCTGCTCCTGCCCTACTTGCTTCGGTACTTGGCAGCTCTGTGCCAAGGTGATCAGACAAACACGGGGGGGGGGGATGGGGGAGATGGATCCAGGGAAGCTGCCACCTGCCACGGAAACCACGTGTTACAATATCCATTACCCCTTGCTCCCATGTACAGGCTGAGCCGCTAAGCCAGGACCGTGGTCTGGCAGCATCCAGACTCTGGCAGGACCACAGATGCTCCAGGACTGGAGAGTCCTGCTGAAGGGCTGGTGGCTGGGAGAGCTGAGGGCTGTCAGAGCAGGGGGCTGCCTGACATGGAGGGGAAGTGGGGGATTGGCAGGGCAGCGGAGCTGGTGGAGCCAGTAGCGGGGGGCAGGCAGGTCTGATACCTCTTGGCTTGGTAAAATCCCTCATCTGGGACTGGTCAGGTCTGGAGCTGCCAGAGCAGGGAGGTCCAAGCTGCTCCATGCCTTGCACCCCAGGGTGTAGGGTGGACATAGGCACGTGGCAGGAACCAGCCCCTGCCCACCTGCCCCATTTACGGTTCGTCTGCCTCGTTTCCTCAGCTTCGTTTAGAAAGCTTTGGTTGCGGTTAAACAGGTCCTGGCTGTTCCGCCCCGGGGGAGGTGGCTGAGAAGGGGGGGGGGGTTTATCTCCACTGCCCTATTTGCTACTTAGCACAAACTGGCTGTGTCTACACTGCACCCCTTTTCCGGAAAAGGGATGCAGATCAGACCAGTCGGAATTTAAATATCCCCCGCGGCATTTGCATTTACAGGGCTACTTGAAAGTAGGAATAAGAGATCCTGCGGAAAAGGGCTTATTTTCCAGAGAATCGCGTCTAGACTGGCGCTTTTCTCTGGCTTATCCCCAAGCTGGAAAAAAGCAGCAGCCGTGTAAATGCAAATGCCTCAGGGGATATTTAAATCCCCCGCGGATTTGCAATTCCGACTGGTCTAATCTGCATCCCTTTTCCGGAAAAGGGGTGCAGTGTAGACACAGCCACCTTGTTTTAACTGATGATTTACTGACCTTCCAATTCTATCTGCAGAGGTAGATACGCTGGAGGGCAGGGACAGGGTCCACAGGGACCTGGACAGAGTAGAGGATTGGGCTAAAAGCAATGTGAGGAGGTCCAACAAGGACAAGTGCAGAGTCCTGCCTTTGGGACGGAAGAATCCCAAACACTGGTACAGGCTGGGGACCGACTGGCTAAGTAGCAGTTCTGCAGCAAGGGACCTGGGGGTGAGAAGCTGGAGATGAGTCAGCAGGGGCCCTTGTAGCCAAGAGGGCTAATGGCATATTAGGTGCATTAGGAGGAGCATGGCCAGCAGATCCAGAGATGTCATTATTCCCCTTTATTCGGCTCTGGTGAGGCCACACCTGGAGTATTGTGTCCAGTTCTGGGCCCCCCACTACAGAAAGGACGTGACGCATTGGAGAGGGGCCAGCGGAGGCGACCAAAATGATTCGGGGGCTGGAGCACGTGACCTATGAGGAGAGGCTGAGGGATTGGGTCTGTTCAGTCTGCAGGAGCGAAGAGCGAGGGGGGTTGAGAGCAGCCTGCAGCTCCCTGCAGGGGGTTCCAGAGGCTGCGAGAGGCTGGTCTCAGCGGGGGCAGAACGAGGAGCAATGGGCTCAAGTGGCAGCGGGGGAGGTCCAGGTTGGAGATCAGGAAAAGCGATTTCCCTAGGAGGCGGTGAAGCGCTGGGCTGGAATCTCCATCCCTAGAGGTCCCAGCTTGACACAGCCCTGGCTGGGTTGGTCCTGCCTTGGGCAGGGGCTGGACTTGACTCCTGAGGGCTCTGTGCGAAGGCCTCAGCTCAGAGCCTGGCCCAGCGGGAGAGGCGGGTCGGGGCAGTTATCCAGCAGAAGACGGAGCCGCCGTTCCCGCGGCCAGTGCTGTCAGTCTGGGCCGCCAAACAGCCCCAGGGGAAAACCACTCGAGTGTTTGCATGAACCTGCTGCCTTCAACTCCACAGGCACTGCTGGGCCCCAGCCAGAGGGCTCAGAGCGGCAGCGCCCCCCCGCCTACGTGCCCCACTCCTGGCGGCGCCGGGGCCAGGCCCAAGTGCTCACGCCCAGATAAGGGGGCAGCAGCGGGTCAGCTGGCCCCACCCTGCGCTATCGGCAGTGCCCAGGCTCTCAGGGCTGTTTGTCAGCACAGGGCTCCGGGGGCGGGGAGCTGCCAGACACCCGGCGCTCGGCTCAACAGGCAGCGGCCAGGTGTGTCCTGACCCGGGAGACTGACGCCCCCTCCCCACCCCGCAGCTCTGCCAGGGCCCGGGCTCCCACTCCCCCGGCTCCCAGGCCTGAGCCCACGCCGTGGCCTGGCAGAGGGGAGGGCCCATGAAGAGCTCCTGGCCAGGCACTCCTGCAGAGCTAGCAGGACGCCCCTGGTGAGCTGCAAGCAGGCCCCCTCCACCAGGCATGGGGGAGCCAGCCCTGGCCTGTGGGGCGGAGCAGTAGCCCCAGGGACACACTCTGGGACTGGGCAGGCTGCTCCCTCGGCTGGGCCCTGCAGCTGGCCGGGGCAGGAAGTGAAAGCGAACAGCAGCCCTGCTGCCACCGGCCCCCACAGGCCTCGCTTCCCGCCGGGGCCTTGGCAAGGGCGGAGGGGCTGGGAGGCTGCTGACCGCTCTGGCACCAGCTGGATGCCTGGTTTCCCAGCCAAGGGCCCCAGCTTGCACCTGACTGCTCAGCATGGGAGAGGGGGCAGCTGCTGGAGCAGCGGGGCCAGACCTGCGAGGCGCGGGGGGGACACGAGCTCACTGAGCGCCCAGGACAGCCAGGTGACCAGGAGAGGCCCGGGCGTGGCTCCCCCAGCAGCTGCAGAGCAGAGATGCCTGGTGCTCCTGGCACCGGGCCCTCAGCTGAGCTCTGCCCAGATACCCCCACGGCTCCTCCCCAGCACCAGGCACCGCCTGGTTTCCCAGCTCTAGGGGTGCTGCCGGAGCAGGGCCTGAGCACCCAGGCTGACACGCGGAGGGAAGAGGTGCTTAGTAAATGCTGGAGGGGGAGGACAGCATGGCTCAGTGGCCAGGCCTGGGCAGCTGGCTCCTCATCTCTGCCGTGACCCCGGGATGCGGGCCCGGGGCTCAGGCAGGAGGTGCCATGCGAGCTGGGACTGGGGCCTACCCATCTCTCAGCAGACGCAGGAGGCTAAGGGCCCGGGCCGGCAGGGGGAGGAGCTGCAGGCACTCAGCCAGGCCTGGCCCCGCCACAGAAGGAAGGAGACAAAGCTGGCAGGTGCAGCACGGTCCCGCTGCTCCTTTATTACGCGGCGCGGCGGTCATGCACGTCCCCATGCAGATACGGCCGGGCAGGGCAGCCAGCTCCCGGCACCCACAAAGCAACGTCCAGATACAGAGGGGTGTGGCAGCGGATCCCCCCGTCCAGCCCGCTCCCCCCGGAGAGACGCCCAGGAGGGCAGCGGTGCCTTCGCTCGTCTCCCCGGCAAGCCCCGCCCGACAGCCCAGGTCCCGTCACCCCCTCCCCTCCCGCCGGCCAGGGCAGACACGGCTGGGGCATCTTCCCGAGCCGCGCCCCAGAGCAGGCAGTGGGACCCGGGAGCAGGCGTTCCCCAGGAAAGCAGCCGGGCCCTGTGCTGGCCCAGGCGGGGCAGAGAGCAGGAAGAAACGGCGCAGAGGGCAGGCCGGGGGTCCGACTTGGGCAGGAAAGGACACTGGAGTCCTTGTGCCACTGCCAGAGGGCACAGCCCAGGGTCAGCAGCAGAGCAGCAGGGGCTGGGGGTGGGGATGGAGGGGAACTGGCCCCAAACCCTGGGGGCAGCCGGTCTGATTCTCACCAGCTCGGCCCCACCTAGCCCCCAAGGGCAGGCTGATGGGCTTGGCATCTCCGCCCCCCAGCCAGGCTGCCTGTGCCGTGTCCTGGTCCCCTCCTCTAATCCCCCACCCGCCTTCTGGCTGGTCGTGGTGGCTCCGCCCAGGGAGTGAACATGGCCCTCAGACCAAGCTGCGCCCCGTGTTCCCGGGGAGGGATCGCACAGCACTGAAGGCTCAGGGGGGCTACGGCAGAGACCGGCACCTGCCCCCACTCGACTGCAGCCCGCTCGGAGCCAGACAAGCAGCAGGGGACGAGGCGCTGGCGGGGGCGGAGGGGGCTGGGACTGACAAGGGGACAGCCTTCGTGCTGCGTGGCCCCTGCCACAGTGGGGCGGGACACACCCAGCGCCAGGAAGGGCTGGGCGTCGCCACCCTGCAGCTATGGGCAGCGGCAGCAGCTCTTGCTGGACTCGCCCGTTCCTGCTGCTTTCCTTCCTGACACCACAGGCCCCCGGGGCTGAAATCCACAGGGCCCGACCGTGGCAGAGCAGCCGGGCCACAGGAGCCCCAGCGCCCCGGGGGAACGGCAGGGAGAGGCCCCGACTGGCGATGGCAGGGGAGGGAGGGGGCAGGAGATGGAGCGAGGACCCTGGGCCAGTGTTCACCAGAATGCAACGAATCACCATCCGGCATCACGTGGCCGAGCCCCCAGGCCCCTGCGCTACGCTGCACGGTGGGGTGCCAGCTGCGCCGCACGGCTCCTGCCAGCCCTCTGGCCGCACCTCAGCGCAGGCGGCCCGCAGGGGAGCAGCACCTTCGCCTGGGTGCCCGACGGGGAGCAGCGCACCTGGGGAGGCGGCCGGCTTCGTGCTGCCGAGCGGCACGCACCATCCGTTTCCCTCGGGGGCAGCTGCCTGACGCACACGCCAGCCAGCCTGTCTTCAGAGCACCGCACCTGCCACCCCTCCGGCCATGCCGCCCTGCCCCAGGGACACAGCCCGGAGAGATGGGGCACCGCTCCTGCCGACCTCGGCCCAGCAGGGACAGGAGAGGGACTCAGGCTGGGCAGGGACCATGGCCCCTGCAGCTGGCTGGGCCGATCTCGGCAGGGTCTCAGGACGCATGCCCTGGCTAAGTTGTCGTCAGAGGGTGGCTCCTCTCCCCCTGGCCTGGCCCCTTCAGACCCCACGGAGGGCCTGTGAGCCTGGCTCGGTGCAGCCTCGCGGTCCCCGTTCTGCCTGCCCAGGGGCAGCAGGGGAGGCCAGCCAGCAGGTGAGCACAAGGCCGTGGGCTCACTAGGCCCCGCGTGGATCTGACCCTCCAGCTCCGCGCCTCATCCCCTCTCTGCCCCCGCGCCAGAGGCTGCGGCGCCAGGCGAGCTCAGTGCACACTTACACGGACAAACCAAGTCCCCTCAAAGAAAAAGGCCAATTGAACATGCATCCGCCTGGCCCTCCAAATAAGGCACCAGAGCGACAAAGGAGCGACCCAGGGTCCGGTAGAAAAGGGCTCCCCCGTGAAGGCAGCTGATGTCAGAGTGGACAGCAGGAAGCTGGCCTCTGCGCCCCAGGCTGCTCGGCCTCATGCCTGGGCACCGGTGGCCTTCTGGATCAGGGGGATCTGCAGGAGGGGAGAGAGGCGGTTAGGAAGGAGGATGGGGAGGGAGCCAGCCCCAGGCTCTCGGGCTGAGACGCTGGGGACAATGGGGGGGGAGCCTTCTGGGAGCAGGGAGCCATCAGGGACATGCCTTGGAGCTTTGGGGGGGGGGTGCACGGAAAGCGGCCCCCCCCCAGCAGAGTACAGCAAGGGATTTCCTCCTTCCCTTCCGGGACTCGGCCACGAGTCAGGGGCCAGCAACGCTCCCCGGCGAGTGGCGCTCCCCTGCACCACGCACTAGCCCACAGGGCGCTACGGACGGGTCTCCCCGCCCAGGCCCAGCTCACCTTGGCCAGGTCGACCCCGGTGAGGGCGTGCACGGACGCCGGGATCTCCGCCAGCAGGCGGTTCAGCTCCGACGTCACCTTGCTGCCCTCCCCGCTGAGAATAACGATCTCGTCCACTTTGGCCAGCGGGGCAGCCACCCGGGCGGCAATCTGCAGAGACCGGAACGAGCCGGGGCTGAGCGTGTGCCGGCTGGCTCCGGAACGGCTCAGGCGGCACCTGTGAGGCCCCCCCCGCCCAGCCCAGGCTCTCGCCCCAGCAGCGCCGAGCGCCATGGGCAGGCGCCCAGCCGCTCACCTGGGGCAGCGCGTCCAGCACCAGCGCCAGCTTGGCCGCGTCTCCGTACTGCTGGTAGGCCTCTGCCTTCAGCTTCATCTTCTCCGCCTCCGCTTTGCCAATGGCTTGGATGACGGAGGCCTCGGCCTCGCCGATCTTGCGGATCTTTTCTGCTTCCGCCCGCGCGATGAGGACCTGCTGCACCCTGCAAAGGAGAGCGCCCTGCTGGGACCGCGCCAGGGTCGTGGGCCCACAGGCGGCTCCTGAGCCTGGCTCCGGGCACTGGCGGGGCTCGCAAGGGCCCAGCCCCTGGGGCCCACGTTTGCTCCCACGTGCCTCAGGCTCGAGGCACCGGGATCCTGGGCCGGGGGCCACTCACTTCTCGCCCTCGGCGATCTGCTGCATGCGGTGCGCCTCGGCCTCGGCCGGCCGCTTGACGGTGGCGATCAGCTCCTTGTCCATGCGGATGATCTCCTTCTCCTCCACGTCGATCTGCTTCTTGCGCTGCACCACCTCGATCTCCATCTCCTCCTGGCGGATCTTCTGCTGCTCCCGCGCGCCCTGCAGCTCGTAGGCCAGCTGGGCCTCGGCCGTCTGCACGCGGAGAAAGGCGCAGCCTGGACTGGAGCCCACAGCACTGTGGCTGCCTGCCCCGCCGAGCGGAGCCCTCAGGCACGCAGCATGGCAGATGCGCCCCACTTCTCTGTGGGGACCCCCCCGGCCCAGCCTGGAGCCCCAATCTGACCCAACTCCAGCCTGGCAGATCTGGGAGGAGCCCATGTCCTGTCCCTAGAAGGCTCTTCTGCCCCAGCTAGCCCCTCCCAGGGGAGGAACGCACCACACGGGGCTGGCCAGGGCCTGCCCACGCTTCCTCCACAGCCCCGCCCCGCCGGACGCTGTGTTCCAGCCCCATGGAGCAGCTGGATGCTTCAGGGCCCGGGCCTCTGCTCACGCTCCAGCTGAATCCCCGGGGGACCCCCAGCTGCTGTCAAACTGGGGAGCTGCTGCCCCATCTGACCCAGCCAGTCAAGGTGCTCTGAGCATTTCTCTTCCGCCCCGAGCCTGGACCTGCAGCCCCGAGCACCCAGCACGCCTGCTGCTTCAGACCCAGGGCCTGCCGAGACCGCAACTGGCCCGGGACGTGGCAGCTGCGAATGGACTCTCCGAGTCAGGGGCCCAGCGAGGGCAGCCCCCGGGTGCTCTCACCTTGATGTTGATCTCCTGGCTGAAGGCAGCTTTCTGCATCTCGAAGGCCCGTTTGGAGTCGGCCGTTTTGGTGTCCGACATGAACTTGACGTCCAGCATTTCCCGCTTGCACTCCGCCTCCTGCGGGAAGGGAGCGGAGCAGGCTCAGGCGCGAGGGCAGGCAGCCTGGGCCGGCAGCCCCGGGGCAGCGCCGCCAAACATACCCGAATGCCGGCGTCTCGCTCAGCCTCTGCCACGCCGATGTCGGCGTCTCGCTGGACCACGGCGGTCTGCGTCTTGCCCAGAGAGCTCAGGTACTCCACCTTGTCGTACACATCCTAGGCAGAGGGAGATGCCGTCACCACGGCCGGCACCCACCCTCCTTCCAGGCCCCCAGCGCTCAGTGCCAGGCAGTGGGGGAGGGAGGAGCGCTGTGGGGCCCGGCTGGGCGTTTCACTCCAGCGCTCTGCGCAGAGGGCACGCGTGGTCCCTTTCGTAGCAGCCGGGCCCGGCTGCTGTGGGAACTCCACAGACTGGGCCCCACAGCCCTTTCCGAAGCCAAGAGGCTGGCCCTGAAGCGCTGCCCATGGTCTCAGCCCAGCAGTACCTTGATCGTAAAGCTCAGGATCTCGATGCCCATGCGGCCCACATCCGGAGCTGCCACCTCCCGCACCAGCTTGGCAAACTGGTCCCTGTCCTGGTAGATCTGCTCCACGGTGAGGGTGCCTGGGGAAGGAAGCAGAGCCACAGCATGGCTGCGGGAGCACGGCAGCGGGCTTAGGGGTATCAGAGAACCAGGCCCCACATTATCCACTGGCTGCTCAAGAGCTGGGGAAGGGGGCAGGCTCGGATGGGACGGCCCAGCCACTAGCTCAGGCTTTGCCTGGCCTGACTCCATCTCAATTTCAGCCCTTCTCCCAGCGTCCTGGCTGGTCTCTCCTGCCGGAGGCTGCAGCCAATGGGAGCAGCGAGCGAGTGGGAGCCTGGACAGACCCGGGGATTCCCTCGCGTCCCCCCACACCTAGGATGGATCGCAGGTGCCCCTCCAGCGTCTGAAGGACCACGTTCTTCACGTCCTGCACGTTCTTCCCCAAGAACTGCTCGCAGGCCACGGCCAGCAGCTCCCTCTCCGTCATGATCTTCACCTGGGGAGAGGAGAGGCGCCGTGAGCACAGGCAGCCCGCAGGGACAGCCAGCCACACGCTGCCCCCAGGCTCTCCGGGCCGTGCGCTCCGGAAGAGCCAGCTGTGTCGATCTGCAGGATGCGCTGCCCACGGGTGCGGAGACAGAGGCCACGGCCGCCGACTGCGAGGCGGACCCTGCCGCTCGCTCCACATGGCGACTCCACTGGCTGTCACGACGGCTGGTCCAACGCACGCGCCTCCCGTGCCCAACGGACCGGCCCAGAGCCACAGACTGCACCGGGGAGAGGCTGACACAAGGGGCACCTGCGAAGGCCATTTCGCTCCCTTCCTCCTTCTCACTCTCCCACAGCAAGGCTGACAGAGACCGCGCAGAGCCAGGCGCGCCCCCGAGCACTGGGAGATCCGCGTTCCACGCAACGACCCCCATGCGAAGCAGCGCGGGGGCTGCTCAGAGGCGCTGGCTGTGCCAGGAAGCCTGCAAGCGGCGCAGACGGGGACCTCGAGCAGCCCGGGAGACACGAGAGTCACCTCACAGCTCTCGTCACACCCCCAGGCCTGGGAGAAGTGGCTCTTCCCACGGGAGCCCGAATTGCCAAGCGCACCGGGCAGAGCAGCAGCTCTTGCAAAGCAGGGACCAGTCCTCACTCTAGTCAGTAGGAATCCTCCAACCCTCAACGGGTAACACTAACCGGTGGGGGCTGGAGCAGCTCCCCGCCTGCCCCGGGCAGGGTCACTGCAGCCCCACGGGAGGGTCTCCTCTGTCCAGCCCGTCTGTGGCGAGCCCAGCCAGGCCCCTCGCTGCAGGTTACACACCGAGGAGCGGGGCTGGGGTCCCTGCTCCTAGGGAGGCTTTGCTGCAGTACAAAGCTTTTTAAAGTCTCCGTTTCACCTCTCTCCTGACAGCTCAACTCTCGGCTCCCGGCAGGCAGTGGGAGGGGCGGCCCCACAGACTTGGAGCTAAGCCAACCCGCGAGCCCAGGCGCTTCTCAGGGCATGGGGCATGAACTCCAAATGGCTGGGTAGCGCCCCGAGCCCACTGCCACCCGGCACGGACAGCCTGCGGGCCACGGAGCCCGGCCGCCCATGCCAAACCCGATCCCCAGGCACCGGCCCAGCCTGCCCTGCGAGATGAGGGCCGATCTATGCAGGGCAGGTAGATACAGTGGCAGTGGCCGCCAGGGGCTAACCCTGGGGAAGTGCCGCCGTTTTACTGCCTACCCCTAGGAAGCAGGGGCACCCCCTTGCCAACGCCTCGCCGTGACGCCAGCAGCGTCTTCTTCAAAGCATGAGGGTCACCGATTTACGGCAAGACTCTGGACGCTGCCCCTCCCCCCGAGCGATCTCACTGCTGCTGCCGAGTCCTGGCCTACGCTCCCTCGGCCAGGCGGCTTCCTTCCTGCCTCGGCTTTGGAATGCAGCAGCCACGAGGCCTCTGAGCTCCCTGAACTCGTGAACCACTGAAGCCCTCCTCCCCGCCGCCGAGGCCAGGACGCCTCCTAGCAGCAAGCCGCTCCTTCCTGTGCAAAGGAACCACACAGAGCAGAGGGCCGGGCAGGGGGCGTCCCACCCCACAAAGCCCAGTGCCCAGGACAGGCTGCCCTCGATGGGGCCAGACTGGGCTTTCCAACGTGTCTGGGATGGAGGCCACAGAGCACAAGCGACAAGGCGACAGTCGCACCGACATTGGTGAGACAAACGGCGTCTGCAGGCCCCCAGTCTGTGACACCAGCCAGCCGCACAAACACCAATCTCGGAATCGTGGAATCCTAGGACTGCAAGGGCCCTCGAGAGGTCGAGTCCAGCCCCCCACCCTCGTGGCAGGACCCAGCACTGTCTAAATCACCCCGATAGCATGTATCTAACCTGCTCTTAACTTGCTCCAGGGATGGGGATTCCACAACATCCCTGGGCAATTGATTCCAGTGTCTAACCACCCTGACAGGTAGGAACTTTTTCCTAATGTCCAACCTAAACCTCCCTTGCTGCAGTTGAAGCCCATTGCTTGTCCTGTCCTCAGAGGCCAAGGAGAACAAGTTTTCTCCCTCCTCCTTGTGACACCCTTTTAGATACCTGAAACCCGCTCTCCTGTCCCCTCTCATGTCAAACAATTCAAGGGCTTTCTAGCAGGCGTGACGGTCCGGTGCCTCAGAAGCGAGTCCCGTTCAGCGAATCGGGCGTTCTAGCACACTCCCACTCCGGTTGGGTCAGTGCCCCGGGCCAGTCATGCGATTTAAAAACGGTGAATGTCACACTGAAATCGGAAATGTCCCGTGACTGCAGAGATCCTGACCCGACGAGCAGTTGTGGGGTGTGCAGGGTTACTGCAGAGGGTGTGCTACTCTTACTTCTGTGCTGCTGCAGCTGCTGCTCTCTGGCTGCCCAGCTCCGAAGGCAGGAGTGCAGAAGTAAGGGCAGCAATACCGCAGCCCCCTAAAATCATCTTGAGATCCCCCAACTCACTTTTGAGCAAGATCCCCAATTTGAGAAGTGTTGGTCTCCCCCTGAAATCTGATTTCCGGAGGGAGGGGAGGGGAGGGGGGTGTAGTCCAGATTTCACTGCTTGTGATGTGTTTTTCGTGGCTGTGATTTTTGTAAGGCCCAAGGAATCAGCATTCCCACTGTCAGGTCAAAGCAGCAGAAGGCACAGCATCAAAGCAGCACAGGCACAAGCCAGCCAGCTGCAGTTTCGTGTGAGGGCACAGAGCAATTTCGCAACCTGCGAGGCACAAACCCCTGTGCCCCAAAGCATCTCCTGGACCCAAGAAGTGATGTGCTTCCAACACATTTTCCATGCAACACAAAGGACAACGCCAATGTACTTTAAAAGCCTTTCCACTGGAACGTCATAAAGCTACAGAACACTAGAGCTGGAAGGCGCCATCAAGTCCAGTCCCCTGCAGGACCCAGCACCGTCCAGACCATCCCTGACAGGTGTCTGTCCAACCTGCTCTTCAATATCTCCAATGATGGAGATTCTACCCCCCACCCCAGGCAATTTATTCCCATGTTTAGCCACCCTGACAGGTAGGAAGTTTTTCCTAATGTCCAACCTAAACCTCTCCTGCTGCAGTTTAAGCCCATTGCTGCTTGTCCCGTCCTCAGAGGCCAAAGAGAACAATTTTCCTCCCTCCTCCTTATAACACCCTTGTAGGTACTTGAAAACGGCTCATGTCCCCTCTCAGTCTTCTCCTTTCCAAACTAAAGCATTTATGGAAACACGTGTCTTAAAACCTACATGGGCCCCTGAGGAGTCCTTTAAAATTACACCCCAAATGGTTAAAAATCCTTACAATGAATTCTTGATCCAGAGGACTGCAACATTTTCATTGGGGTTCAATGTTTGGCAGCGAAGAACAGTGGGTGCTATGAAAAGGCACACAATAAATCAAGGGAGGTCTGCACTGGATTTTAAAATGGGACATTCAACAGAGAGATCCACAGCAAATGCCACTAAGCAGTTCTGAACCGAAAGCAGCACGGCAGTCAGTAGGCAGGCTCCGTCCTGGCTTGTGCTAGATCCCGGCAGCCACCCCGCTGCGGCTCTGCACAAAAAGTATCCCTGCTTGCCGGCTCCTAAATTACCTTTAGTGCAGAGTCACGGCATGGGGAGCTGCCGGGACTGAGCCGGCCTGCCGGCTGAAAGATTTACTCGCAGAGCTGTGCGGGGGCCCGGGGACAGAATGCCCGTAACCGGTGGCATTAACCAATCAGCACCTGCTGGTCAGTTAATCGCTAAACCCGAGACACTATTCCTGCCCTAACAAACATGTCTGCAGTCAAGAAGGAACGAGTGGCTTGCCAAGACAAATATACTAGCCAATAACAGCACCTCCCGTCTGACAGTCTCAAAGATTTACAGACATTAATGACTTGCTGTGCGGAGGAAGGAGACACAGCCACTGGTTAAATGACCTGCTAAAAGTCGAACAGAGCCTGGAAGAAATCTCCTAACCTGCCCAAGCCACATGACTAGGCGCTCTGAAGCATCCGTGTGGCTCTAGGTTCTCTCTGGTGACTGAGGCGTGCAGCCATTCTGCTGTGCGCGGCACTCTGGCAGGGCCAGGGCGCTCATGCTTGTTAGAACAAGGCAGACGGGTGGCAGTAGAATTTCATGGGTTTAAGGCCGTTTGCGATCTTGCCAAGAAATGGAGCAAAATTTTCTCATGAAACCCCCAAGCCCAACAGCTGCAAAACAAGTAGATGACGTTGTTTCTTGCTAGTGGAGTAAACATATGGCTTTTTGGCGCCTGGCCCCACCACACAGACACGACCAAAACCGCAGAGTAAAGCTCCCGCTCCTGATACATGAAGCGGGCCTAGCCGTGTCCTTTCCCAGGGATGTGATTGTGTACACACTGTTTGCGCAAGGAGCCATGTGCAACGCTTCAGTTAAATGCACCTTGAGAACCATTTCTGCACGAACCACCTGGTCTAAGTTCACGTCCCACTGAAAGACGGGCTGTGCAGAGCTGCAGGAGACCTTGTTTTGTTTGGTCTTCAAGAGACGTCTTGCTACCTGACCGGCAGCAGAACGCAGCACCGAAACGTGACATTTCCCTCCACAAACTCTCCAGGGAGCAGACTTTGCATCTCAGAAATAAATCCCAAGTCAGTTTCTTAGCTGAGTTTTACACCTACGAAAAATAGGAGTTTACAGTTCAGAAGCAACAGACGTTTCCTATGCATTGTGCCAGAAGGCTCACTACGATCTGAATGCAACTCCAGCACAAGAGCCTTGTGGTTTTCTTTTTAAACACATTACACACATGATGCAGGGATTAGGTCTTTCTTTACATCTGTAAGCCACCATGTAGAATTATGGTGCTGTACAAATGCCTGTTAATATTAATGCAAAGCAGCAGGACTGATGCGATTTCAGAACAAAATGGTTCAGCTCTGGGAAATGAAGAACAGAGCTCAAGAGGAGCTGTGGCACACTGCAGGTTTCGGAAGGAGGTCACCCCACCAATACACACCCCATGAGCCGTGTGAATGAATGCGACAGAACACTGGAAAAGCGGTTGTGCTCTTGTGGCAGGTGGGAGAAGTCACATTCCTCCCTCGTTCCACGGACATGCTGTAGTGTAACCGACAGCAGGGACAGTGCTGCCACACAAGCATTCGTTCCAGAGCAGCTAACCTCTGCTCTGGGACTCCAGCAACCTTCTAAGAGGAAAAAATTAGGAGGTAGGTTAGAGACATGCATTCCTGAAATGAGGTTTTGGAGTTACTGTACCTGTGCCACACCTGTGACAGTTAAAGCTACCCCCTCCGCCGTCTCTACGTCCTCACACCTGGGCTGTAACGTCATTATCTCTAGGGAAATCCTGCCAAAAAACGTAGAACATTTGCACGTTTCCAGTTACACACTGTCAGCTTTTCCCCTGGACCTCCTGCCCCTGGCTACCTGCCACACTTCTTACAGGTAATGTAAAGGATGCTGTGCAGTGACGCAGTCCACAGAGGTCATGCTGGCCACAGAAGTAAGATTTTCAGATAATGCGCAGACATTTTCTAAACAGAGAAAGGCCTGAAGCCAGACTGAACAAGATCACGGGATCCCTACTAAGCTAACTCACAGGATATTGGCTAACTCCCAAAGGCCCCTTTGTCTAAAAGCTTGTATATTACAAATTGCCCAACCAATAGGCAGCAAATGATCGGCTTGGTCAGCGTCGGTCATTGAAAAGCCCAGTCCCCGACTGAGAAAGCCCAGCTGGATTTCACGTCAACAGCTGGAGTACCTACACAGGCGCCAACAGTCAGCAAGAAGCGTGCCGAGAAGAGTCACAAGCACGTGTTGAAGACATCCTGGTCTGTCGTCCCTCCCAGTCCCACTCTCCAGGCCAGGAGCTGATTTTTTTAAACAGCCCATGTTCGGACAATCGGGCAGTGATTCCCAGGTGTGTGGGCTACCCCACACCGGGTGCAGGAGTTTGGCACGTAGGTTGTTGCTTGCAGTTCCAGGCATCCGGGCAGGCTTTCCTCTTTCCTCAGCGACTCCAAGCTTATGAAAAGTGAGCTCTAGGGCCACAGCTACTCTTCAATATCAGCCAAGCAAATGGGAACTTTAAGCAGCTGGGCGGTCACAACCCGATCCTTTCTCCTCTTCGTTCCACCCAGTGGAGTCCTGCGGGGGAGGACCAAAGTGTGCAGGAGGGCGAGGGGGGCGGATTACAAGAGCAGAGGAAGCTGCCTATCAGAAGTAAGACAGAACCATAGAGCTGCGTATCCTAAATTCAGACACCCCTAATACAAGGCATGGGAATTCTGAAACAATTACTGGAGACCTGGCTAGCAGCACTAAAGCCAGCTCTGAGCCAAACCAAGGATGCACAGGTCAGAAGGGTGATGTCAGCAGACGTTAGTTCACACGCGTACGCTATGAGTAAGCAGCAGGATCCACAGAATAGGCCACGTTACCATTCTGTGAAGTCATTCAAATGTGCTACAGTGAGTCCGCACTCTGCACAGCCGAATTCAACCGGCCCACAGGCCTGGCAACCGACTGTACAGACCCTGCTGTCCAGTGCAGACAAGTAGGAGTCCCGGCCACGTCTTTATAGCCAGGACTAGATGGAACAGTTAGGACGAGGCTGTAGCTGTGTTAGGGGACACTTAACAGACCCCCCCTCTGCTGCAAGCTCTACCCAATGTGGAAAGAGCCCCCAGTTCTGCTGAAGCTATAGCATACAGGAGCCCGGGGAGCGGCCCAGTGGAAGGTTCAACTCCTGGATAAATACCAAGCACTTCCATAGATGTTTTAGGCATGGTACAAGCATCGGTCACACGTGGAGCCGGGTAAGACAGCGTTCAAGATGGGCATGCGCTCAGCACGGGAAAGGAAAGGGCCCGGCGTCACCTCCCAGTCTGTCTTCCCCTGGCATGCGAGGAGCACCGAGCCACCGGAGGAGAGAGTGCAGCCTGGCAGGAATGTCTGCAGCATTACTGAAAGGAGCCAGCATTGCAGTGAATTTGGAATACGTCAGTCGCATCTCTCTACATTACCTGTAGAGCTATGGAGTGCACCACGAGGCAAAGGCCAGAGAAGGGGGCCAGAGAGGAGGTGGCTGTTGTCCCACTAGAGGAAAAGTTATTTTCTGTTATCCTGCTGCTGCTGCTGAATGGAAGGGGGAGAAGAAGGTTAGACACAAGGTTAGGAAGCTGGTGGGTTATTACCTGTGCAACCCCTGTTACGTACAGTGGGACCCCCTCCGACGTCTCAATATTCTCACAGCGACAGAGGATGGTCATAACCTCCAAAGACAGTCTGAGCAGCAGTAAATAAGGGTAGGACAGCAAATACACAAAGCAGTTACCAGAGAATAATAGACAATGCAAAGGACAGACGGGACTTTCAGGTTTTCTCTGTCACTTCCCGTGGCCCCCTCCCACCCCCCATTGCTAACACTGCCGGGCAGACTGCCATTAGACAAGCCCCTGCCTCTCTGCCTGGCGGAGTGGAATGTGCCACTGTCTAGTAGCGACATTTAGCTTGTATAAGGGTAATATGTTTTGATCTGAAATTCTGGCTCTAAACCACGTATTTAGTGAGTCTGCAAAACAAAGCTTCCTGCCACCTGGACATTGCTGCTACAGCCTGTAGGGATTTTCTGACAGTGCCTGTTCCGCAAAATCAATTTTTTTCAGGGAATTTTCAATTTTGCCAAAACATTCATTTTTCCATTGGGAACATAAAGCGACAGGGCCTGGCAGGCTCTTGTCAGTTTCATTTTCGTCCTGCTGGGAGAAAACGAAATTGACGAGAGCCTGCCAGGCCTTCTGATGATGTATTGAAACATTCCAGCCCAGGCCTCCACATTTGAAAGTTCAGATTTTCGTCTGCAGAATAATTCCAAGGCTGTTAATTTTTGCCCTGAACCCAAGCTAAAATGTTTTATGAAACCTCAACATTTCATAGAATCTCAGAACCACAGAGCTGGAGGAGACCTCAGAAGGTCATCAAGTCCAGCCCCCATTTTCTGACATGGACATTCGGTTTTCTGATCAGTGTTAATTACGACTTCCTTTTCCCAGCATTCTGGCAACTGTGTAATAACTGAAATGACAGTGATTGTAATTGTCCTGGCTTCACCTTCTGACTGGTAATCTCCTGTGGAGATTTTCTAGTTCAAGAGAAGGAAAGTCTTGTCTCCTGAGGCAAATGTGACAGCAGCAAGTGGCATTACTTACACTGCTTAGGGTATTCGGGAGGTATTGGCTCTTGAAAGAGCCACCAAAGCCTCCAGCCAGGTCTTGACATGCATAGCAAGGCGACTCTGAGCTCCCTATAAATGTGTGCAAGTGACGTGGTCTACACTGTGCACCTTACAGTGGCATAGCAGTGCTGCGGTCGGGTACACGGTGGAGCCAATCTGTTGCCAGGACGGAGCTCTCCTGCCACGAAAGAAAAGCATCCTCCATGAGCAGTAGTTTGACTGGCGTGAGTGTGTCTTCCACCAACAAGGCCTTGTCCACACCTCTGGCTTTTCATCCGCAAAACTTCTGGCAGGCTGGAGTCTGGGGGCTTTTATCCCACGCTCCTGACCGACAAATGTCTGACTGATGAAAGTGCAGCGTAGACACTGCCTAAGCCCATGCTCCTCTTGTAACAGTCGGGAGACCCAGGCTATTTCAAGTGAACGATTCGCATTTGTATTGGGGCAACACCTAAAAGCTCCATTCAACTGAAGAGTGCACGTTTAGTCAATTACAATCCCTCCCCCACACTTTTCCTTTCTAGACAATTCCTCAGGACCCAGGAGTTCAGAGCATTCCTCCCTGGGGTTTCTCAAAAAAGGAGCCACGTCCACACAAAGGACAGAGGCACCTGTTCAAAGTGTAACTGTTCTCCCGATGCCCATGTGGTATCCGACTGCTGGACACCAGTTCTAACGTGTTGCATACTAGGGATGTAAGATTCCATTTCACCAGCCCACCACATCGCACCACGGGCAGGGGGAGTGTTGGAGCAGCCCCCATCCACGGCATGGTGTGGTGGGCCCGGCTGGGCCTGCTGCACCATGCCACAGGTGGAGGGCTGCTCCAGCCGGGCCAGGGAGGGCCCGTTGCACCACACTGCGGGTGGGGGGGCTGCTCTGGCCGGGTGCCAGTTAGCCAGTTACCCTGCAAGCATGCCAGTAAGGCGAATGCTTACCATGTAACCGGTTAACCCTTTACATCCCTATTGCATGCCAGCTGGGCTCTTCTTTACTCTCCCAAACGACACAAGGCTACTAGAAAGTCCCTGTTAAAATGGCAAGTGTTAGCTGACAGTCTCCACATGCCGTTGGAGTGCTATGATGCCCTGGCATTGTAACACCTCGAGTGGCAGCCACTAAAAGAGACTCTATTACAGGTGGAGTAGTGATAGAAATGTAGCCCTGCTCGTCTGGTGTAGCTGAAACAAAAGACAGGACTGTGTAGCACTTTAAAGACTAAGAAGATGGTTTATTAGGTGATGAGCTTTTGTGGGCCAGACCCACTTCCTCAGATCAAATAGTGGAAGAAAATTGGCATGACCATATATACCGAAGGGTATCCACTATTTGATCTGAGGAAGTGGGTCTGGCCCACGAAAGCTCCTCACCTAATAAACCATCTTCTTAGTCTTTAAAGTGCTACATAGTCCTGTCTTTTGTTTCTATTACAGGTGGTGTGACTCATTTGCAAACAGCACCAGATGAGAGCTTGTCCCCACAAGCTAACTGACCCAGTGTGTCATTTCCCTTAGGATGGAGGTGCACAGCAAGGACAGGAACATGCTAACTACATGGGACCATGGCAACACACCAACCCAGAGAAGAAGTGGCATGGCCAGGCAGTGCACATTCACTAGAACCTTTTCGTCACCACTCTTATTGCAAAACCAAAAAGTCTCGTCTTTCCCCTTGTCCCTATTCATCGTAATGGACGTGGCGAACCCCTCCCCCCCGGGGTCAGCTGGGTACTACAACTGCTGCAGTCCCTGATGTGCAGGCTAAGCTCTTACATTAGGACAACAGCAGCACCATCACAGAACGTTAGTTCAAAGACTGAAGCGAAACTCAACAGCAAGCAAACCACATGGCTGGGAATGGGAGGGAAAGGAAATCCCTTGGTTTGGAACAGAAATCTGGGCCCAATCCCCACGTAATGATTCGTTTTTGCAACTACCAAGGGCAGCGTACCTTTAGGAAAATAGACTTGTGTAAAAGGAGGAGGAAATTGCTCCTCCCTCCATCCCTCTCCCCTATGCTCGGGTCACCAGCAAATCACCAGCCCCCTTCTCAAAAAGCTCACTTGGCAACAGCAGCCACATGGCTTGCCCGACAGAGCTTCTACGCATCCTGACAGGCAAACCAGGCAGCCGCAGAGGGAAGCCAGCCCCCCTGCAAAGCTCCTCTAATACCCTGGCACTGCATTTTGCCTCACAGCCGGGGGAGAGCAAGGGAAAGTTTTTACACGCCCCAACACGGACTGATTTTAGCAACATAGAAAGACAAATCAGTTCATTAGCAAAATGCAGGCATGGCCCCTCCTGCTTTGCTTTGGTTTTGAGGTATCTGGACAAAATTCAGCAATACATTAAGGGGGAGGCATGCAGGCACACAACAGCTGTCCGAAGAATACTGCAGCTGAAAGGAGACTGTCGTCATGTCACATGGGCATGTCTGTACAAATGATCAACATCGAGAATGCAGCCAGAGCCAAACTGTGCTGAGAACAGGCGGTTCCGGGGGTCCTGATTTGAACAGGACAACATTCATAGGTCGTTCATTTAAAACTGCAGTAAATATTTCTTCAGGACCCCCGCACTCTCAGTCCCTGGAACTCCCAGCAGCAGAAGGCCAGAGGCTGAATCCGAGAGCTGGTAAAGGGACCTGTGCAGGTGTTAGGGACCCAAAAGTCATCCTGAAGGGGTGTAATTAGCTCTCGTGCTTCAGGACATTTCTCAAGGGCCCCAAGGGGCCTTCCCTCCTTCCCACTGCTCCTACAACTCTGCACAGCCCTTCAGAAGCGTTTCAGGGGTGCTTTGAAGCACATCTTGGCCATGGCTGGAGGCAGGATTCTGGGACCAGCAGTTTGATCGTGTTTGGCCAATTCTATGTTCCTAAAGGTACTGCAGGGAGCCTGAAGCTTTACCCACCCCAAGGACACAAGCCAGGGGAGAGCGTCTCCTTACCTTTGTGTGTCAGAAATGCACCACCAAGCCCAGGCCCAGCCTCCGAACACATACTGCTTGAGATCGGAGCCACAGCAGCCACCTGCAGCACAAGCGGAAAGCCCAGGTTGGTCAGAGCCACGCAGACTCTGCTCCCCGGACAGGTGGAAATAAAACCGAGCTTCCACAGAACCCTCCCCTCAGTGAGGGGCAGAGCAGCAGCCATCTGGAATATCAGCCTGTCCCTCCCCAAAGGCTGAGGAAATTCATTCCCAAGGCTTCCGGACGCCACAGGGACGCCGAGACAGAGGAGAGCTGAATGCAGGCCGATCCCCAGGACTGTGCACACAAAGGACATCTGTCCTCAAGCCCCTCTCTACACTGCTCTCCTTGCCCCGAATCGTCGGCCATTCAGAGCCGACCCAGCGCCCAAATCTGCAGGCGGCAGACTGCTAGGCCTCATCGCGCTCGTGCTACAGCAATGCAGGCTAGTGGGGCGGGGCGGCCATGCAGGCCTGTGGAAGGCCACATGTATTTGCAGCACTAAATACAAATGAAAAACCCATTCCCAGAGGCTGTTAGCTGGATGTCCTGTGCCCAGGACATAGCCACAGGGAAACGTCTGACAGGAATGCGATGTGGATTCCTTGTCTAGGCAGGATCAGGAAGCTGCGGCCCCTTCGCCTCTACTCAAAGCTGTTTTCACAAGGCTATTTTCTGAAGGCGAGTTTTCGCTCTCACCCTGTTAAAGGTATTACAAACGCTGGCTATGTGCCATAGTGAAATCCACCAGGCTGAAGGCGTCTGTTTCAAAAGCAGTGCCATTTACTATCCCAGGCTTCTTTTCACACATCTAGCCAGTATTCTCTCAAAAGCACCTTATTAGGGATGTAAGAGCTTAAATGGCTAACCGGTAAATATCAGCTTATTGGTTTCCGTTACTGTTTAAACTCTGCTAGGGAGCATAGGCGGCGAGCCTGGATCCCAAGGGGCCGGCTGGCGGCCTGCAGAGCCTGTTTAACCAATGCATTTTCCATGGCTTACACGGTTACGATGTTTAAACATTTTTCACATCCCTACACCTTATGCTTCAGGCTTCTAAAGCAACAACTTTAAAAACAAGCTCAAGAGCCAGGTTCTTGCAGGGGCGGGTGGGCATACCCTCTGCCCCTGGCAATACTTGTTGCTTTTCTGGAATATTAAGACTGCTTAGATTCTGAAGGCACCGCACAGACTCAATTGAAAGTTGCCAACTTGGTGTTTTTTCCATGAACTTCTTGTCATTGTCAGGTTTAAGATCTGAAACCAGTGAACTTAAGGGCCACTAGCTTAGATTGGCTTTGATCACTACTTGTGCACGCATTATTCTCCCACTCCCAAGACAACTGTTCCATGCCACTTGCCTGACAGCTGCTGGAAAACTACTCTGCTGAATCAGGGAAGACATAGGCCAAGTATGCACTTAAAAATCAGATCCACCTAGCTACGTCACTTGGAGCTGTGTGTATCCTGCGTGCCACAGTTAGATTAACATCACCAGCCCTGAGGAGGTGGCTAGATTGACAAATGTCAGAGGGGTAGCTGTGTTAGTCTGAATCTGCAAGAACAATGCAAAGTCCTGTGGCACCTTATAGACTAACAGATGCATGTCATGCATCTGACGAAGTGGGTCTTTGCCCACGAAAGTTTATGCTTCAATAAATCGGTTAGCCTATAGTAGATTAACAAAAGAATTCTGTCTGCCTAGCTGCTGGCTCTGCCAGAGATGGCTTAGAAACCCCCCTGCTGGTGAAGGAGGGAGTGCCCATGCTGAGGCGCCGTAGTGAAAACATGCCGTCCCAGAAGCTGATTGGTACGACGGGTCCTAAAACAGATTCAAAGAAACGTCATCGAATCTCTCGGAGAACGGGAGACGACCTTGCTCAGCCAGTCAGACTCTCAGAACAGCCGCTGTCTGTTGCTTCTTAACCCCCTTTGCTGTCTGTTACACGTATAACACAATGTTCTGGAGCGGTACTCCCCGCCAGACCCGCACGTCGCACTGGCAGAAACGGCAGCCCGCCTCCCTTCAAACAGAAGTGATCGCTCTCAGACAGCGCAAGGAAACACGCGATTTAGAATCTTCGCCAAGCTGGGCAGCAGAAAGCACAGCGCTGCACTTGTGCACAGCAGATCTGGTGACAGGCAGCACTGCTCAGTAAAATCATTCTATTGAACAGTGGCCAAAACAGGAAGAAAACATGGAAAGAAGAATTCAATCTGAATTTACTCATGGACGTGAACGGCCAGGTGGGGGCTTTAAATACAAGTTGCATATCTGGGCGTGGTAGCACGCTGGGGTGCAAGAGAGTAAGTGGGATGAATTAACTGTTTTGAACCTAGTTCCCCAGACAATCCTGTCATCGGCTTCTCAGGGCCGGAAGATCAAGCGACAAAATACAAACAAACCGCCAGTGAAAACTTTGCAAATCTGGGAAACAAAAGCAGCACAGTGAGATATGGCGAGAAACCTCCTTTTCCGTCTCAAGCTCCCTCTTTCTTGACAACCATTCCACAAAGCACTGTGCCTTCCCCAGCACACTGGGGTACAGCAAACTCTGTAAGGGAGGCGTCATGCCAGACAGCACTTTCCCACCTGGGAGCCTGCACAGGGAAGCAGTCCTGCATTCAAGGCAGAAGAGTTCCCAGAGCCAACAGGAACTAGGCAGCCTGCTTCTGAGGAGATCCGATGAATTCCAGTGGTTCACGACTAGTTCCAGACACACACCTGAAATGCTTGCAGAACCACCGCAGCTCGGAGTCAGATACAAGAAGCAACAGAAGCCCATGGGGGAGAGGAACACACAAATGTTCAACCCGCAAGCCTCACTCTTAATGGGTGAGACTTACCAGTTAAGATTAGCCAGCAAGGTGTGGAGCCGCTCCTCCCTACTAAGGATGTTAAGAGGCAGATAATCCACTAACTGTGGAGTTGATAACATTTTTATCGACAACACAATTAGTTCATCGGGGAAGACTGCCTCCCTGCATGCTCGCGCCAGGGCCCGGAGCGGCTCTGCAGTTTAAATGTAGTAAGAGTTGGGTGGGCAGGCAGCCCAGCTCCTGCTACATTTAAACTGCAGAGGAGCAGCAGGGGTAGGCCCCGGACCCGGCGTGAGCTAGGACAAGGCAACCTCCCGGACTGGCACGAGCCACAACTGAGCTGGGATTGCTCAGTCCCGGATCATGCTGGGTCCATCCGCCCCTGTCCTCAGGGGGTCCCAGCTCCCTGCTCAGATCTCCCGCAGACAGGGGCTGCTGCTGGAGCAGCCTCAGCCCGCGGAGGACCTGGGCCCACTGCAAGCAGAGGCTGCTTTGCGGCAGCATCCCATGGCCTCCAGCACCACAAAAACCATGCTGGGGGAACTGGCTCCGGCTTCTCCCAGATACAGAGGCAGCGGGGTGTGGGGAGCAAGTAGTCGACTACTCACTCACTTCCCTGCTACCTATCGCAGGCGTTCCAGCTGAAGCCTGTCGGTGGCGTGCCTGGGTGCCCCACCTCTGGCAGTAGGGGAGCAGCTCCAGCCCAGCGAATCAATGGGGGGCAGCTCCAGCTGGGCTGGAGAGGTCCTCCCCACCTACCTCCCATGTAATCAATTAACTGATTAAACAATGTGGTTAACCAGTTACCCGGGATTTTACACCCCTAGTGGCTATGGGGGCGTGAGGCCAGAAACACAGCGACGGGGCCAACCTGCATCAGGAGGCAGCTGTTGACTGACTTAGGCCAGCAAGCTAACAATAGCAGGCTCCCTGCTGACAGCAGACACGCCTATTGAGGCCCCAAGGCAGAGGGCCCCTCCCAGCACCAACCATCAACCAGCTGCATATTGTCTGCTGTAAGAAATGGGCTTTGATGAGCGCTGACAAGGGGAGCAGTGACCTTTGGCTGCATGGGCAGCAGCTCATCCCACTCCTTCAGCGGCCGCATGGAGACGGTACCAGGGTGGGAGGGGGAATCAAACTGAGCGGAGAAAGGAGGGGATAGCCCCCCCCTGCACAAAACAGCTTCTCTTGTGTTCTTCTCACCAAACTCTGTGAGCAAAGAGGTACCAAGTCGTACTGTTCAGGAAGTACAGGTTGAACCTCTAGTCCGGCACCAGCCTTGGCCTGGCAGGGTTTCAGTTAGCCGGATGATCACTTACCATGGGCGTGGCCAAGCTGCCCAGAAAGTCTGTCTGCAGCCACCAGTCCTGGCTCTGGGCTCTGGGCTGTGATTTAGCTCCAATTTACCCCCAATGTCTTCTGAGAGCCCAGCAAGCAGCGGGAGTGTTGTGATGCTGCTGGGCCATACTAACCTCCCGTGGTCCGGCACCAGTAAGGTCCTGAGGGTGCAGGACTAGAGAGGTTCAATCCATAGAACAAATGGCGAAAGTCATTCAGTCTGTTTATTTTTCAAACCCACTGGGCTCCTTAGCCAAAATAACCTGAGCCATGTTTGAAAGTGTCAAAAAAACACTAGCAACTCCAGTGCAGAAAACTAGGGAGTTGGTTAATAAATAAAAACTTATTGAAAATAAGGATGTTAAATTGTGGTTACCTATTAACAGGGGGAGAGAGGGAGGCAGCGGGGAGGCGGGAGGAAGCAGATTGCACCCTGGAGACAGTGCTGGGGGGAACCGGCTTTTAAGCTGGCTCCCCTCAGCACTGGCTCCTGTTCCCCACCTTGCTGTGTCTCATAGAGGCAGCCGGGGGGGGGGGGGGGGGGCCACAGGGAGCATGGGGACTCAAGCAATCCCCACTCACCCCGCGATAGAGCTGGGGGGGGAGGGGGGAAGCGACTAGTCTCTTCCATCCTTAATTGAAAAAGATATGATGGGGAGGAGAGAAAATGAAACTGGACAACAGACACACAAAGAAATTAACGTGCAGCCAAGTCAGAGTCTAGGCATAGAGCAAGGTCAGAATCTCAGGCACTGGTACAAAGCTGTGTTAAGCCTCGTCTACACGCAAGTTGTACCAACGTAGCTAAAATTAATTTAAACAGACTTAGTTAAACTAGTGCGAACGCCTGTGTGGACACATACTAAAAACTAGTGACACTTGTTTAACTAACACCTGTAACAAGCTAAATGGCTGGAGGATAGGTTTAACATTTTTTAAATGATCTATGCAGTGAATGCACTGCATTTGCGCTCTGTTAACTAACCTGTGTTCAACACTCACCTTGGAATGAACTGACGCATCTTGGTGTGTAGATAAGGCCTTGTGAAATATCCAGTCTATGGCTTGAATTTTACAAGCCACAACAAAGGCGTGCAACATTACACCATGACAATCTCATGCTAAACCCTTCCTGGAAACTAAAAGGAAAGGCCATAAGTCGGTGTTAAGCAAACCAAGCATGCAGAGAAGCTATTCCAACTCAGCAAGCACTTGACAAAAGAAACTTGGATTGCGTCAGCTGCAAAGAGCTACAGTGCTGCCTCCTGGGAAGGGCGGTGTCTCAGAAGAATGCAGATTACCCAGTTCGAGGCAATTACTGAATAACAGTATTAAGAGCTTCAGGGGATAACTGAGTTAGTCTGGTACAGAAAAAAACAACCAATGGTCTGGCAGCACTGTCTCCAAAACATGGAGATGGGATCACGAGCTTTTGTGGCCACAGCCCATGATACTATCTACATGTTGTGTTAGTCTACAAAATGCAACCAGACCAACAGTATTAAGGGTTGCCTTAGACTAGAGTCACACTGGGATTCACCTTGACAGGCTGTGAGGCTGCCTGGTGGACAGTGATAAACAGGTTTCAGGGAAAGAACAGTCCTGTATTGTCACAGTTTAAGAGTCTTGGCTAATCAGGTTTATGAAGCTAAACAGATTATTCTAGTACTGTTCTCCTAGCCTGTTTCCTTTCAAGACTTTTTAAACAGGAACCCAACAGAAGGTGCGTGAGAACGTCCCTCAGGAGCATGCACATTCTGAACACAAATGTAGAAATGTGATTCCAAAGGCAGGAGAGACAAAGGTAAAACACTCTCCCATGCAGAAACAAACAACTGCCTGTTGCCCCTTCTGTTATACTATGCCTACAAATGTCGTAATTTATCGCAAAGCTAGGGAACTAAAGCATGATTTGTCAGAAGATCACGGGAGCTCATATTCGTCCTGCTACCTGCATATCATATTTGCAGTTACAAGTAAAAAAGGAGATATTTCTTTCAAGGAAAAGAGGACTAATCCTTCTCTCTTACATCGCCATGTACAAGAACGGGCCAGCCACCAAACATGGGCGACCATTTTGTTGCTGAACAGAACCCAGATTACTCAAAGGACAAGCAGAGTAAAGATGTGTTAGGAAGGCAAGACCCTATATCGATGAAGAAGGTCCATTCGATGTCATTTACTGACTGCAACCTCACATTAAAGATTGCTCATATAAGACATATAGTACAGGTTGAACCTCACTAGCCTGGAACTCTCTAATCCAGCAACATCCGTGGTCCAGCATGACTTGAGTTAGCTGTGTGTCCACTTATCCTGGGTGTGGCCAAGTTTCCCACGGCCCCGTAAAGGTTATTTACAGCCCCCAGTCCTGGCTCTGGGTTCTGTGCTGTTAGTTAGCTCTAATGTACCCCAAAATGTCTTCTCAGAGCCCAGGAAGTAGTGAAAGTGCTCATACTGCAACTAGACAATATTGGCCTCACATGGTCCGGCACCGGTCAGGTCCCACGGGTACTGGACTAGAGAGGTTCAACCTGTAACAATATGCTTGTATAAGTCAGGGCTACTAAACACGTGGCACACGGCCCACTTGTTTGTGGCCCATGGTGCAGTTTGGGTTTACGTGGGGCTCAACATCCGGCCTGCGCATGGAAGCCAAAACAAAAAAAAGTAGTCCATATAATGGCCTTCTGTTGATATGCATTTTAGTAGTTAAACTCCTGGATTGTCATTGCTCATTAAAAGTGCAGTCATCTGGGTGGAAATCAGGTAAATATTGCATTTTATTAATATCAGCAGAACTGACTTAAATGGGGCCTGCGTGTTGTGTAGTCTTGTTTTAATCTTTGTATTCATGTCAGTTAGTATGAAAGAAACTATTTGCATATATATTTGCATGTCTATGCAACCACACTTAAGTTGCAGCCCTCACTCCTCCAAGCTTCCAAAGTTGAGTAGTCCTGGTATAAATATTACAGGGTCACAATTCATGACTGGCAGAATGCAGTAGTGCCACACACAGCTTAAACACAGGGAAGTCAAATAAGCTAGCCAAATAAACCCACCATCAACAGTGAGGATATAACAACAGATGGTCTGGTACCACTTTACAGACTAACTAAACATGCGCTACCAGACCATGTGTTATTTTTTCCTATACAGATTAACTGAGCTATCCCCTGCAACCAGCCAGGATATCGTTTGTTTACAAAATAGGAACTGCAGTATGATGGTCTTCCCTTTTACATTGTCCTGAAAAGCTTCAATGGCACCAACGCCCGTGGAGAGAAGCCAGCAGCCTCCATACTGGGCAGCACAAGGACTCTACACACCCTGTGTCAGGACAGTCCTGAGGTTATACTAAAACCAAACCACAGAAAACTCTTCACTTTGCAGAAGCTGAAAAGAATAACTTCAAGTCTGGATTTGAAAGTTCTAAGAAGCAATTAGGGATGTAAAATCCCATTTAAAATGTTAACCAGTTAACTGCTCTCTCCCCCTCCCTCCCAGAGCCGGAATGCCACGAATAGCTCATTTGCAGTGATCCAGCTCGGGGAGGGAGGGGAAGGAATGAGGACAGAGTGCAAATCAGGCAATTCGAGGCTCTTCCAAAAGTTCTGGGAGGGAGGGGGAGGAACAGGTAAGTTCGTGGCTCTGGTGCTCAAGAGGTGGGTGAAGGGGACAGACAGGAGGGCTACAGGTGGACCCCCAGTGGGCCACTAGCTTCAACAGGCCACTGAGGTGAAGGAGGGCTACTCATGCAGCCCACCCACCATTCCTGGTTGCCTACCATGTCACGCAGTGGGTAGGTGGTTGCTGGAGTAGCCTTCCCCCTGCCCACAGTGGGTCCAGCCCTGCCTGCAGCGAGGGCGGGGGACTGCTCTGGCTGGGCCAGGCACCCGTTAGCCAGTTACCAGTAAGCATCAGCAGGTCAGGGTGATTCTTACTGGGTAATTTAATAACCACTGTGTGTCTTAAGAGGACCCCAGAGAAAATACCACCGAGTGGCAGAGACGCACTAACACTCAGCATTGATCTGTGCCCTTGGAGTCAGATTGCCAAATAAGGGCCTCAAGCAAAGGCTTAAGCCGCAGTTACCAAAGAGAGAGAGGACCGCTTGTTGGGGACTGTTGCCACTTTAAAGCGCTGAAAGAAAGCTGCCCCCGACATGGCATGTAGTGAGAATCCCTAACACTCAAATCTATTCCAAATGAAGCTTTCCGATTAAAATGTGTCTGAGCCATCTTCCCAGCAAGTGATCTCTCAGCAGCATTAGGAAGGGGCCCAATACAGCAGAAGACAAACCGGATCATAGCTCGGTCTAATACTGCTTTATCACACGAAAATATTCTCCACTATGATCTGAATGACGCACAGCAGGGTTGGAAACCAAAGTGGACCCAGGTTCTGCCGAGGTTGCTCGACGGATCTGGAAGCTAATTACTGAATGCTATGTCCTGGCACGCTACCAGCCCACCAGGCACTCAACACCAAGAAAAACACAGGGCTTCAGCACAATCAGAACGGTGCAGCCAGGCCCAGACTGAACACCAGTTGCAAAGCACTCAGGAGAGGAGGCGGCGTCTATAAGCACGCCAATGCTGTCAGCCTGCTCCTGAGCTCAGAACCAGAGCGCGTAGGAAGCAGGCAGGGGTTTGCACAGGACCTAGCATGGTGGGCAGTGAAATACAAAAGCGGGGGACAAAGGGGACATAGTGGGGCGGGGCAGGATCTGTGGGGGAGGGGTTTGTCCTGGATCCGCCTTGGGACTTCCCGGCTTAAGAGATCAACTGGAAGTGATTGCCACTGCCTGCTGGAGATTTCAGGATAAGGAGCAGATTTAGCTGGCTGCAAACCATGATGACATCGTTTCCCACACAGCAGTGGGAGTGGGGCAGCCCTATAACCCTGAAGTAGCCGCCATAACCCCAGATGTTTGTTTCCTCCAGGGCATGAGGAAAGGGGATTGAAGCTTTGCGGGCCAGAGTCCCTATCCCAAAACCCATCAGCTCCATCACAAAACCAGTGTGGGCAAAAGGATTTATGTAGACCAGCGGTCACCAACCAGTGGATCGGGATCTATTGGCAGATATTGAAGCCTCTGACAGCGGATCCTAACTGGTTTGGCCCCATGGCTATCAAATGCCAGCACTTCACCTGTTCCTCCTCCCATTGCTGCGCATCTCCTGCCCTTTGCCTTGGAGCTGTTCCCCAGGAGCCTCCTGCTTGCTGTGCAGGGAAGGGGAGGGAGAGAGGGGCACCTATCTGCACAGAGCAGAGAGGGGGCACAGCAGGACTAGGGCTAGAGCAAGTGTGCTGGCAGGGCCAGGGCGGGGGGAGCCTGCCTTAGCCCCGTTGCACCACCACCCAGGAGCCACCTGAGCTAAGCAGTGCCCAGCTGAGTCCACATCCTGAACCCCTACCCCAGTTATGAACCCCCTCCTGCACCTCAAGCCCCTGCCCTAGCCCTTAGCCCCCAGGCATCCAAACACCCTTCCAGAGCCTGCACCTAGAACCCCCTCCTCCACCCCAACTGCCCTCCCCAAGCTCAGCTCAGAGCTCCTCACACTCTAAATCCCTTAACCCAAGACCAGAACCTGCACCCAACCCTTTGCCCTGTCTGGCGAAAGTGAGTGAGGATGGGGGAGGGAAGGAGAGAGGATGGAGTGAGCAGGGGCAGCGCCTCAGAG
The DNA here is from genome assembly GCF_052426305.1 of Pelodiscus sinensis. Classification (NCBI taxonomy): domain Eukaryota; kingdom Metazoa; phylum Chordata; order Testudines; family Trionychidae; genus Pelodiscus; species Pelodiscus sinensis. The sequence goes on along the minus strand of NC_143072.1, from coordinate 26,620,486 downwards.
AGAGGCAGGACAAGGAGCACAAAGGAGGTGGGACAAGGGTATTTGGGTACAAGATAGATCTTGGCTTTCACTTCCATTCAAAAAGTGATCTTGTGCTTAAAAAGGCTGGAGACCCCTGATGCAGACGGAGCTTTACTGAGCAATGAATATTATTTGCAGAAGCCCGCAACCCTGCTTGCCACTGCCCAAGCATTCCACGCAAGCACGAGGGATCCAGCCATCTCCTCCAGGGTGCAGCATCCCTCCAGGGAACACAAATCCACGTTTGGAAAAAACTAGGCCCCCTCCCCTCCCCCCCAAGGCCTTGCCCTCCCCCTCCCCCCACAGGCTTTGCCCTTCACTCTACACACTTTGCAGCTGCAAATGCAGACTAGATGAGGTTAGGGCATGACCACCACACGGGGTATCCCTACTCATCGGGCACAGTAAGAGACACCTGCTGCTTCTTCTGTAGCTATGGCACTGGATGAATTATAGCGGGGGCTCTCAAACTTGTGATACCAAGACCCCCCTCTCAGTTGCTCGTGACCCCCCAGGGGGCCCGGACCCACAATTTGAGAAACGCTGAATTATAGAATAAAGCTCACTAGCAAGGCTGCAGCCTGAGCGTACCACCACCAAAGCAGCAGGGTTTGGTACAGATGTGACTGTGGACACGTTTAAACAGTTAACCCACCAGCCCGGGCCCATGGGTTAATCCTCACGGATACACACAAGCCTCCCTCACCCCTCCGCTGCCTCTGTATCAGAAGCAGTGGGGGGAGCACATGGGAGTCTGTCCTAAGCAGACTCCCCATGGGCATCAGCTCCTTGGGAGCTGACTGGCTCCTGCCCTGGTGAGCACTGGCTGCCGCCTGTCCCCGGCCCTGCTGTCTCTGGACTAAAGGTCAGCTCCCCTAGGGCACCGGCTCCCCCAGAACAGCCTAACCTCTGCACATACGCGTGGAATTGCTGAACAATGTCAGTGGTTACACATTTACGAAACCCCACTTTTTAACAGGCCTAGTATCTGGGCAGCACGGGGACTGGCTAGGGAATGAGCAAGGGCAGCCACACCCCTGCTGCTCACTCACATGCCCTCAGGGTGGGAAAGGTGCAGCACCCTCTCACCATGAGAGGTCATGGAGGGACCACTGTGAGGTGTTAGCGGCAGAAGCCGGAGGCCCTCGCTCGGCCCCACAGGCAGGGGTCACCAGTGAGAACCCTTCCCCGTGGGCCACCACCTGCCCCCACCGGTGTCTGAGCGCACAGGGGGGCTCACCTGCGTCCCACCCCGCGGACCCCCATGGAGGAAGCGCGACCCCCCCGACACGTCACATCCCCTCCTCCGGCCTGCTCCGGCAGTCTGAGCCCACGCGTCACCCAAGGGCAGCTGCCCCACACCCCTCAGAGCTGCGGGGTCCCCTCGGAACCCCTTTCCCTCCCCCGGGGGCCCCCGCGCTGCGGGCTCCCCCCTCGCCCCCGGGGTCCCCCGTGTCACCCCCCGCGCTGCGGGCTCCCCCCTCGCCCCCAGGGCTCCCCCCGCGTCACCCCCCGCGCTGCGGGCTCCCCCCTCCCCCCCCCCCGCGTCACCCCCCGCGCTGCGGGCTCCCCCCTCCCCCCGCGCCCCCGGCTCCCCCCCGCTCCCCGCGCGCGGCCCCCCCCCCCGGGGCCCCCCCCCCCCCACGTCACCCCCCTCGCCCCCCCCCCCCCTGCGCTGCTGCCCCCCCCCCCCGTCACCCCGCGTCACCCCCCGCGCTGCGGGCTCCCCCCTCGCCCCCCTCCCCCCACGCTCCCCCCCCCCGCCCCCGGGGTCCCCCCGCCCCCCGGGCCCCGCGGCCCCCCCGCTGCGGGCCCCCTCCCCCCAGGGTCCCCCCGCGTCACCCCCCGCGCTGCGGGCTCCCCCCTCGCCCCCGGGGCGGGGCTGCCCCCCCCTCGCCCCCGGGGTCCCCCCGCGTCACCCCCCGCGCTGCGGGCTCCCCCCTCGCCCCCCCGCTCCCCCCTCCCCCCGGCTCCCCCCCCTCGCCCCCTCCCCCCGCGTCACCCCCCGCGCTGCGGGCTCCCCCCTCGCCCCCTCCCCCCGCCACCCCCCCCGCGCTGCGGGCTCCCCCCTCCCCCCCGGGGCTCCCCCCCCCCACCCCCCTCGTCACCCCCCGCGCTGCGGGCTCCCCCCTCCCCCCGGGGCTCACCCCCCCGCCGGGCGCCCCCCCCCCCCCCCCCCTGCCACCCCCCCCCCTGCGCTCCCCCCTCCCCCCGGGGTGGCCCCGCCCCTACCTGACACCACCAGCGCCTCGTTGGGCCCCACCGTGTGGCAGTTGCCCATGACGCCGGCGGCAGCGACACCCGCCCGAGTCCTCGCGCCCAGCCCCTCCCAGCAGCCCCCGCGCCCGCAGCCCCGCCCCGGGAAGTGCGTCACCGGGCCCCGGGGGCTCGCGGCGTCCGAGGGGAGGGGTCCGGGGCCAGCGGGGAACTCGCCCCCCCCCGTCCCAGGCCGGGTCTCGGCCCCGCCCCGAGGGCATTTCCCCCCCAGTGCAGCTTGACACCCCGTTACCAGGGCAACGCCCCCGTGACCTGCTGGCTGCGCGCGGTGTTCCGGGCCCGCTGCTGCCCTGCAGCCCCCCCCCCCCCCCCCCGGGAGAGGAGGGAGCTGCTCGGCGGGAGACCGGGCCCGGCCCTGCCCTTCCTCAGCCCCAGGAGCCCGGGCTCAGCTCCGCCTTCTTCCCCCTGCCCCGCGCCCCCACTGCTGGGGACCCGCACCCTGGCCAGGGAATGGCACCAGGAGGAGGCAGAGAGCAGCTGGGCCGCTTCCACTGGCGCCCGGGACAGCGCTTTGGACACGCTGCCCCGGGAGACAGCCTGAGTTTGTAACAGAAGCATTTTCTCTCCCCGTCTACACAGAATTTCAGTGACTCAGGACTTGCTGGCTGCAGCCAAAACATCGTCAGAGACACAGCAGGTAGCACGCTGGAGGCTGCACCATGTGTCCCTACCCAGTGAGGACCTACCCGCATTTTGTCTGTGTGCAAGTAGCAGTTACTTCTAGCATCCTGCCTGGAGCATCTTCATCCTTTGAGTATCACCTTTCCCCCTTCTGCTGCCCCGCACAGGAATTCTCCGAATTCTGACGTGGGCCACAGCTGGCCAGGTACTTAAAGGAACAGCCCCATGAACCGGTTGCACTGGGGATGCTGTACAAATTGGCGATTGGTGATTACTTAGGATTGGGGCTACGGTGACAAAATGAGACCAGGAAAATGCTCAATGAGGCATTTTCATTCACCTGTTAAAAGCAGGTATTTGTATTGTGTTTCAATTGGTTGTTATAGAAAATGCTGTCAAGAGTGGTTGACTGAGAAAGGAGACATCCTCCCAACATGAAACACACACGCCCAACAGAAACACGAACCCAGGACCCAATCCCTCTGACCTACCCCATTGCCAACTCTGCCTACACATCCACTAGGGGTGTGAACAGTTAAGCCCCCCCCCGCCCACACACACCCGTGGCCTGCTGCAGGCAAAGGGCTCTACCAGCTACCCACCCTGAAAGCAGCTCTGCCAGCCCCACACAGGGGGCTGAAAGCAGCTGGGCTGGAGCAGCCCCTGCCCACATCACCCCACCCACTCCCATTTGATCCATTAGTCAGTTACATTGATTAGTTGACCAGATAAAACGGGATTTTACACCCTAGTGACACTGTCAAAGGACCTAACCACATCAGCCATCAGGCTTGTTCACCTGCACATCTCCTGCCGTGATCTATGCCATTGCGCCAGCACCGTGCGTATGGACAAACCAGACTGTCTATGCAAAAGAACAATTGGGCAAATCAGACATCGAGCACGGGAATCACTCCAAACCCAGCAGGAGAACATTTCATTCTCCCTGGAGACACAGTTACAGACTCAAAAGTTGCCATCCCCAAGCAAAAAAACCTTCAAAACCAGGCTGCAACATGAAACTGCGGAGCTGGAATTTATGTGCAAACCCAACACCATCCAATTGGGTCTGAACAGAGACTGGGAATGGCTCATTACAATAAGTAATTTTCCACATCAGGTATTTTCACCTGATCCACATCCCCCCGGTTGAATTAGCTCTGCTGGAACACTCCTATCTCTGAACCCTGGCCATCTGGTTCTTTTCTTTCACTTCCTGCGTCTGACCAAGTGAGCTGCAAATCACTAAAGCTTCTGCCACAATAACATGGCTAGTCTTTAAGGTGCCACCGGCCTCCTTGTGGTAGAGGGCTTCAGGGGAGAGAAACGAGAGTCGGTAGCCCCAGCAGAACCCATGCCAACAGCCTTGCAAGTTGTGGGGCAGGGCAGGCATCTATGCTCAGAGAGAGCATCCTAGTTCTCAAAAACCTTATTCCTTAGAGGCAGGGTAAAGAGAATCCTGCTTCTTAAAAAGGCGGGTACCTTTGGTTCCTGTTAAAATGAAGGATGGCGGTGCTGGGTGCCAGTTGGAAGAGCATCGCTGCCAATGGATGCTTCCATCATAATGTTCAGTACGTCCGAAGCTGCACTGTCAGTTCTGCCTGCCTTTAGCCAGTCCAAGGCCCTCTCTGAGTAGTCCTACCCCTCCAGCAGCTGCAGCTATTCCAGTCGACAGTCACCACGTAGCGGTCAGTGTCAGGGGGTCGCATGTTCTAAGCCACTAACCCCACCATCCTCTCACTGACTTCCCAGAGCTTCTTGGCCATAGCATCGTCACGGGCCTGGGGCCAGGGATCTTTTACCTGGCAGTCCACAAAGTACCGCCCGCTGAACATCTCAATGCCCTCCTGCGAGGCGCAGTAGAGAGAGGTCTGGGCGCCGTCGGCGGGGTCTCGGAAGAAGAGCCAGGAGATGGGAACGAAGAGCAGTCTCAGCCAGCCAGGCAAGTAGCGGAACAGTTCAGTGTTAACGATCCCTGGAAGCAAAAATCCAACAGCAGCTGTGGTTAGACGGGACCGTATCTCGGGGGGAGGGTGTCGCTCAGGAGCATAAAGAGCGACGGTGCCGGTAGAGATTATAGCCTATCGAGTTACTTGCCTGTCATGCTAATAACATGGCTGTGTTCATTTAGATGAATTAGGTAATAGTTAAGAGCTGTAATGCAAGAAATCTAAAGGCTGGTCTGCACTATGTGCCCTGCCTGCCCAGTGCTCAGACTGGAGCAACTGGGGGGTGGCATATCTACCTGGCCACAGGGCTACACTCAGAGTGGGAGGCAGGCGTAAAGCTGCTGTCAGCATTCCCACCGACCCTTTGTGTTAGCCTGACTGATGTCTGGGTTCTGGTGTAATACACTCACTGTGCCCATTGCAGTGTGGGAAGTCCCACTAATACTAGCACAGCAGCACTCAACTCCATGGGGGGGCTTTGCCATTGACCGGTCCAGGTCCGGGCCCTTTCTTAGCGGGGGCTGGGACATGTTTGTATATAAATCTAGCAAGAGACCCAAATTAGTGGTCCTGCTGCTTGTACCTGTCTGTGGGCATGTGCTGCTTGCCTCTCACACAGCCAGCCAGGAGCCTGTTGGTGCCATGCGCTGGCTGGGCTGGGTGGCCGTCCAGATGCTATTAGGTGGAGGAGCAGCATGGGTGTCGTACAGCCCAGCCTAGGCTGCCTGGTAAATCGGGTTCCCCTGCAGTGCAGTGGCTCCTGCTCAGGGTATAACAAGATGGTCCAGCCTCTGAATGCACTTTCCAGTGAGTGCCATGTTTGCACTTGAATGAAAGAACATACATAAGCTCACAGTCCAGGCCAAATAACACGGGGCTATCTTTTATCTTTTGTCCAGGCTGTAACAGGCCGCTTGCAAGATCAGCAGACGCCGAGGTAGCAGAGTTCCGTGGTTGAGACACGGTCTCACCCAGCTACCCGTCATAGCTTATTTATGGTTTCCTGGGACTGAAAGGGGGAACTTATGTTTGGGACCTTTCACCCACACAGGATGGCAGGAAAAACACCCTCAAACTCAGCAGTTGCATCCATCTATAAACGTCCCCAAACAATTGGTTCAGGCTGAGTTGAGTAATCAGGACACAGGTTGCGAAAGATGTCCACAAAGGCCCAGGGCAACGAATGGACGTATATGTTAATAGGTTGAGAGCAACGATACATTGACCTAGAGGAAAAGACACTTGGGCATTAAAAACATCCCCTACTGAATGTGCATCAAGCATGCTCTCGTCAGCATCACTTAGTGTACAAGTGGACCCAGCCGAAGGGCGAGAGGGAGAAGATGTCGTCCTTGGAAGGGCCAGAAGGATGGTCCCTGGTGCTGGGGAAGGTGAAGATAACGAGGAAGATGATGGGCTCGCACCTAAGATTGTTCTAGAAGGAATGATGTGATGGTATGGAAGTCTGGATGGACTGTCCCTGTCTTATGAAGTCGGGGCGTTCGTGGCTGTGCTAGCCGGATGAATATACTGTAAATACACAAGAGTTTCTGGAGTGTGAGTGCTGCAACTGTGCACATCAGGGTTCCCAATCACAGTATAATTGAATACTGGGCCTGATCCTGGGACAAAGAACCTGTCGACCCTAACGGTGGGTCATTAGAATTTAAACGCAATCTTCGATCAGGCTACAAGATGAAGGGAGATCAGGCAAAACCCGTGCGAGACCCACGCAGGCTGGTGGGGTTTGGTTCTTAGTAGGTTTCACTGAGAACCATCCACGCCCTCCGAGCACTCGCTTGGCAGGCACGTGCCTGCAAAGAGGGTTTAACATATGGACAGCTCAAAGAAGGGCGTTGAATGGTTTCTAATCTACGTATTTGCTTCCCAAACATCAGTGCTGCACACCCAGGATCCAACCCCCCTTTTCCTCCCTATCCCCATTCCATCCCCAGGCTGGAGAGGTAGGAAAGGATTTCATTGCAGGTACAGCAAGATGCAGAATTAGGGACCAGAACGTGGGGACAGACTCATTTGACTTCATTAGAAAGCTGCCTCTCTAAGATTGCCACCCAGTCGTCAACTGCATGAGTGGGTCAGTGCGAAGGGGAATGCACAGTCCACCTGTGGAACTCCTTGCCAGAGGATGTTGTGAAGACCAGGATTTTAACAGGGTTCAAAAAAGAACGGCATACATTCCTGGAGGTTAGGTCCATCAATGGCTGTTGGCCAGGGTGGGTAGGGATGGTGTCCCTCGCCTCTGTCTGTCAGAGGCTGGGAATGGGTGATGGGAGGGATCCCGTGAGGATTCCGTTCCGTTCACTCCCTCTGGGGCACCCGGCCTTGGCCACTGTGGGCAGACAGGACTCTGGGCTAGCTGGACCTTTGGTCTGATCCAGTCTCGCCGTGTTCTGGGAGACTTCGACTAGGGCTTGAGTACCCCTCTTAGGGGAGAGCTGAAACGTAACCCAAATGCAGAGATTATCATCCTGAGCAGCCTGTCTGAGGCACGTCTAAGCGTCCCCTCTCGAATGGCCAGGCCAGGACTTCTGACTGATTTAGAGCCCCAGGAACGTGGCGGGGGTTGCGTCCCCAAGAGCGGCTGGCCCCCACACACCTGGGTGAACAGCGTAGCAGGTTACGTGGGTCCCCTCCAGCCGGTTGGCCAGCTCGCGGGCATGCAAGACGTTGGCCAATTTGCTGGTGCAGTAAGCCTGGAAGTTCTGCAGGAACCCTTCCACCGGCTCGCGGAGCTTCTCCAAGTCGATCCTCCCTGCCCGATGGGCGCTGGAGGCCACACTCACCACGCGGCTCGGGGCACTGCGCGTCAGCCGCTCCAGCAGGAGGTGAGTCAGCAGGAAGTGCCCCAGGTGGTTGACTTGAAAGACCAGGCTAGAGCCACCCTTCCTGCCGTCGGCTCCGACACCTGCAGAGAAACCAGCTCCAGCTCCAGCATGCAGCAGTGGCCTCTCGCCCTGGACTTTCCACCCAGCCTACACCCTGTTACTCCCGCTTCAGAGCCAGCCCCACGCCCCATGCCGGGACCCTCGGGGGCTGGCTCGGCACGGAGGCCCCCACCTGCGTTGTTGATCAGTACGTCCAGGCGAGGCTCCGATCGCAGGAAAGTCTCGGCAAAGGCTCGGACCGAGTCGAGGCTGGCCAGGTCCAGATGCATGAAGAGAACCTGGCTGTTCCCGCTCTCCTGGAGACAGAGGGGGAGGCGCTCAGTGCAGGCCCCCGCGGTGCCTGGGCAGGGCTCTGGCCAGGAGCAGCCAGGGGGAAAGTGGTGCCTGGTTTCCACCTTCAGCATTGGGCAAACAGGACCAGTCAGGGGAGCTGGGCCCAGGGCATCTGAGGGGGTGGGGTGGGGGCATCACTTCTCTCCAGCAGATGCTGGTTGCCGGCAGGGCCTGCAGGAGCCCCCGTTTGTAGGCTGCACATGGAACAGCCTCCCAAGGTGTTGCAATTGGCAGCAGGGCAGCCAGTGAACCCGGCCGGCCAGCGGCGAGCTCCCTGCACATGGAAATGGGGCCCACGGTGCCTCTGCAAGGAGCCCCACCCCCCGACTAACCATTCGCTCCAGCCCTCCACTCCCCGACACGGCTGGTATCTGTGCTGCTTGCCCCCGGGACCTGCAGCGCCCTCTCACAGGTACAAGGGAACCTTTCACCTCTTCTCTGCCCTCGTCAGGGCCCCTGCCCCCTGCACCTCTCGGGCTGCGCCCTCCTGAGCCTCGGGGGACCCTCGCCTCTCAACCATGCAAGCCTCCCGGCCTGCAGCGCCCACAGCACTAGGGGCTCAGGCTGCCCCCACAGCGAGGAGGCAGGAGCAGGCGTCCGCACCCGTCTGATGTCGTAGACGGCCGATTCTCCACGCGCCCTGTCGCGACAGGCCAGGATGACGCGAGCTCTTCTCTGGGCCAGCGCCAGCGCCGTCATCTTCCCAATCCCTGTGTTTCCTCCTGGAAAAGCAGAGCCGGGGGCCGGGAGACCAAGAGCAGCTCAGCTCGGTGCCGTGGTCGCATCGCCTCCCCTCGCCAGGCAATTCGTAGAACCCGCCTCTGGGGAGGACACAGCCAGCCCCCAGCTCCAGCACAAACGCCTCGGGGAAGATGACGTTACCGAGGATCAAGCTTCCCACTGACCTTGCCTTGGTTTTAAAAGGCAGAGGTGGAGGATCCATGGGCCCTGTGTTCCAGGGAGCTGCTGCATTGAAACCCTGTTGCTGCCTGGGACTAGGCTGCGGAACTCCTTGTCACAGCGCCTGGCAAGCACCGGGCTGTTTGGAGGGTTCTCAGGCGCACTCAGATTGGCCTTGTCCAGCAGAGCCGAGTCTGCTGGGATCCCAACCCATCCCCGCCAATCTTTTCCACCTGTGCTTGGAGGAAAAGCATTGCACACAGAGCTGGGTGTGGATGGGCACCCCGAGGGGGACATGGCCCTGGCTGGGGGCGCGCTGCTCATCAGCTGGGCTCCATGGGACTCTGAGCGGCCGCACACGGATTCCCAGCCCCGGGGGCTCCCCAGCCGGCGCACGGAGCTGTGGCCTGCAGGGAGGGGCAGTGGCGCTGGAGCTGTTTGGGGTGGGGGTACAGAGCTGTACCCCCCCCTTAAACCTGCTGAGATCAGGTGGCCACCTCTCCCAGACCAGACTCCCTTGGGGCAAACAGGGTCTGGACCGTGAGATCCGGGAGAGTTGACATCTCTCACTGTCCCAGGAGGAGGCCAGAGCTGGGGGCAGTAGCGGGACCCCGTGGGCAGCACAAGGGCTGGCAGGACCCGGTGGGGGCTGCCTCCCAGGTGCAGAGCAGCTGGTACAATGCACCCCCCATGCCTGGGGGAGGAGGCAGAGCTGGGCCGGGCAACCCGGGCATGCTCCGCCCATAGAACACGCTGGCTCAGCGGTCCCTCCTTTGAAAGCCAGATCCCCCCACTCACCTGTGATGATCACAGTCTTCCCTCGGAGGCTGGTGTGTGCCCGGCACTTGACCCCTTTGATGCAGTTGTAGTAGAGGAGGGTGTAGAGGCCCAGGAGCAGCCCGAGCACCAGCAGCGCCGGTGCCATGGCCTCGGGGCCCGGGCAGCAGGGTCTGCAGCACCTCCAGCTGCAAGCGTAGTGTTCAGGCCAGGCCGCCAGGGCAAAGGGCACCTCTCCCGGGCTGCTTGCTGCACGCCACAGCTATGGCAGCCCTCCTAGGCCAAAGCTCTGCGCTCACACCGGATGCACACGGCTCCGGCTGGCACCCGTCCAGCCATGGCTTCAGGCAGCTCTCCCCGCCTACCCTCAGCCAGGCTCTATTCCAGTCTGCTGGAAACACTGCCACCTGCAGATTCATAGCCTGCAAGACACCACTCCCTTGGCTTTGGAAATGAGCCGCCCAGGGGCATCTTAGGCTGCGTCTACGCTGCGCTCGAAACAAGATCTGCAGAGTGTATACGGCAGCAAGAGCAGTTAGCTGCCAATTGTAGGACCAGTGTTAACGACACTAATTAAATCAGGCTTCATTAACATGGGTCCTACAACGGACAGCTAACTAACTGCTTTTGCTAGTACAGATACTTCTGCAATTCCCACTCCCACTTGTCTGATGAAGTGGGTTTAACCCTGAACGCTGACAGTCTAACATTGGTTAGTCTCTAGGTGCCACAGGGTACAGACTAACCCCTCCTGCCAAGCCCCTTTCCCTTGACTTGACAAAGGTCGGAGGCTGGGAAATTTCTGATCAACATGTGTCCCGAAAAGCCAATTTGTCAAAAACAAAACTGCTGGCAGGAAGGCCTTGGCTCCCATCCATCCTCTGCCGCAAATGGGGCTGGAGAAGCCTCCAAGTTCTCAAACATCTTGTTTGGGTGTTTGCTGAAGAAAAGCGTCGCAGGCTTTGGTTTAAATGACTCGAGAGGGGAGGGGCAAAGCGGGCGAGGGGACCCTGCACTGGCCCCACTGTGGTTTGTGACAGCTGTGGAACACCTCACCCCAGACGCGGCTCCAATAAAAGCAGTGACCTGCACCGTGTCCAATATCCCGGGACGGAGCCACCGCGCGGAGACGCACATTTCAAGTACAAAGCTTAGAAAAAGCAACGTGCTGATCGGCCCGGTCCAAAAGCAGCTTCAGATTCTGTCTGCAGAATGTTTGTCCTGATTCGGGACAGATCCCTGCTTTGAAGTCTCACAATTTATTCCCCCCCCCCCCCCAGGAAAACTAGTTGGGTTGTTTTCTTCAACAAGCCATGACGGCCGTGGGTACGGGCGGCGGCTCAGACCTTTGAAAAGCCTGGTTCTTGGGCTTCAGCAGTCGCGTTCACATGGATTTGTGCTCCGGGCGGGCATTGGGGCTGTCACGGCCGCAGCGGTCCCCGTTCACAGGTGGCCAGACAGGCTCCGAACCACTCACGCTTTTGGAACTATAGGTCCATTTAGTGATTTTCCATCCAAGAGGTGCCGATTACAGTCTGGCCCCGTCTCTGCACGAGCGCCAAGACCCCAGCAGGGGCCAAACATGAAGGAACTAATAGTGATGGGGCTTTAAGGATTAGTTCTCACGCCCCATCGGTGGGCATGTCACTGACACACCTAGAACTGTCCCAGCTCTATATTCTCCCCATCCAAAGGTGTCCCCCCATGCTCCTCCGAACAGGGATCTGGAGGAATGTGTCTCCGCTTGTGGCAGTGGAATGACACAGGAAGCACATTCCTGGCAAAGGCTGGCCCAGAGAAAACAGCTTCTCTGCGCTCCTGGCCAGTACGGGCACAGGACAAGCTCCTGCAGGCTGGGTGAGCAGAAGGCGTGTGCAATAGCAGACGCTGGCCCCTGCAAGCCAGTCCCAGGAACCTGGCTGCCAGGCTCTGGAAGGAGCTGCCGGCCCCCCAGGATTTCAAGTGGAACAAACAGGGCAGTAACGAGGCCAAGGCCAGAAAATGCTGCTTCTGGGGGTCACTGGGATGGGCAGAAGGGGCATCCCCTGGACACTTCTGCCAGCCACCCTTGGGAAGAGGGGGAAGCTGCGCTGCCAGAGGGTTGCTTGGCAGAAGGGCCGTTGGCCAAGCACCGAGATAAGCAGCTGGAGGCACCAGAGAAGACCAAAGCGTAATGGCATCAGCACTTACCTGCCAGCCACCCCTGAAGGCGGACAATGATTAACCAGTAGCAAACCCTCCTTTCCTGGTACCCGAGGCAGAATCCATGGGGGGCTCTAACACACTTCACACCCTGGGACCACAGCACAGCAGAGCCCGCACGTTACAGGCGGCTGCCCAAACACCAGACTGACTCCACACCGGAGCACGCTGCCCAGGGCCAGCCAATGCAACGTGGAGTCCTGAGGAGCAAGCGGCCTCACGGCCTGGAGCCCTGTGGCAGCGACACGGCTCCCTTCGCAGCAGGCAGCGGACCCCGGCCAGAGAGGCGGGTGGGAGGGGAAGGAAGGGTGCCAGGGTGGCTCATGCTCTGGTTTTCAATAGCGCGAGGAGAGTTTATTCACAGGTGGAATGCCATCGGCACAGACTGCAACCCCTCGGTCTCCGTACAAAACGTGTGTTTCCAGATCAGAACAGCGCGTATAGAACAGTGAAGATACCACAGGGCGCAGCTCTAGGGCAGGAGAGCCAGGCCCGGGGAAAGCCCCCGCACGGGACCAGCGGCCTGCCCTGTAATAGCTACACACCTGGAGTCTGCTCAGCACCATGCCCTAAGAGGGGATGCACACGCTAGTGCATGGCACTGCTGTGGTCACGGCCAAAGGGAACCAGGCCATCACCTTCCTTCCTTCCTTCCTTCCTTCGGGGCAGCCTCCTTCCCCAGGCCAGCTCGATTTCCTCCCAGCCACTTCAGTCCTGGAGGCCCAGGGCGGAGCAGGGGGATGCTCCGAAGATCCTCGCTTGTGCTCACAGAGGCAGGACAGACAGTCAAAAGCAGGAGGTGACGTATTTTGTTTTTTATATACAGAATACAGGAAAGTTTCTGTAAAGTCTAAAACATTACAATTACTCTGTACATCGGAACTAGCTGTTCTGGAGGGCGGGGAGGTGGCATAGAACAAAAAAGACAAACAGGTTTACGACAAACGATTTGCTACAATAGACAGTTTGAGGCAACGGCATACCACATGTAGCACTGTACACAGCTTTAAAACATTGAAAAATGCCATCACGGATGTATTTACACAGAACCCAATACTCTTCCTTAATCTGAAATAAAATAGGATGGACACCTGGAAAAGAACTCATTTCTCATTGCCCATAATACACAGTAGCTACTTGTAGTGCAACCATAGCGGGGGGAGGGGAGAAAATAACTGGGGGAGGAGAGCATTTCTTTACATTAAATAAAACAATGATATTGTATAGATTTGCTGTATGAAAACTGTATTTTTCTCTTTTAATATAAAACTATTGTCACTGGCACAAAATAGAACAAGTTTTTGATTATTTTACAACTGCATGGGAGCGCTCTGTCCGAGAGAGCCCGGGTCAGCCCCTGCCCCTCCTTGCCCTGACACGGCTCCTCCGGCTGCAGCTGTCCTTGGAAAATGAAATGTATAGTACAAATATATGTGCAAATGCCCCAAAAACTTGAGCAAAAAGAAGAAAATTAAAAAAGTGAAACGTTCTTCATGTCATGCAAACGGCGCGTGGACAGTTCCTGGGCCGGCCCCGCCCAGCCCGCTCTGGACAGTTTTGCACTGCAGGAGTCTACGGGCGGGCGGGCGGCTCTTCCGCCAAGGCTCCGCCTGTCCTAGGGAACGGAGTTGGACCGCAGCACGGGCACCTGGTGGGGTTTCAGAGAGAGCTTCTCCTCCAAGTCCATGTCTTGTACTAAGGCCGCATCCCCTTTGGGCTGTTTGGTCGCAAAGTCAGTGATGCTGAAGACAAACTGCAGGCAGCCCAGCTTGATGTAGCTGCCGTGGTGGAGTAGGGCTGTTCCTTCCCACCCTGCCCCGCTGCCCCCTATCAAACTGGAGCTGCTGGCTTTGCAGTTGCAGGGTTTCCGGCGCTGCCCTTGTGCCTGGGAATTCATCATGGCTGCTTCTTCGTGCGGCTCCTCATCCTGCTTTCTGCCTTTGTGGCATTCTGGAAAGGAGATACCAGCGTGAGAGGCCGGGGCCGCAGCTTGTCTCTGCAACTCCGAGTGCCGTCACCGGTAACTGCCGTGCGGCCAGCCCGGGGGCAGGGATCGCCCAGCGCCGCAGAGCGCGGTGGGGAGAGCAGGAGGGCAGCAGAGAGTGGGGGGCTGCAGGTGGATAATGGTGCTGAGTCCTGGGCTACACTGGCATGTTTGGTCCCCAGCACTTGCCTTTTGGTGACAAAACAGGGAGCACGTTCACACAACACCCAGTTTTGGTGACAAAACACTCCCATCCCTGCAAGACACTTGTCTTTTCCCTTCCCTCTGTGGTCCACAAAGAGCCAGTGTGTTTTGTGGACAGAACTGGCTTCCCCCAGTATCCCACAATGCCTGCCTTGCTGGCTCTGCTCAGTGTTGTGTGACCTCTGCTGCCCTGCAGGCCTGCACCCCCTCCCCTTTCCCAGCTCCAGGAAGTGTCTGGCAGCTGAGGGAGCTGCTGCAAGGGAAGGGCTGGAGAGACTGAAGTGCTGCTTTGGGATCCCTTGCTGAGGAATGCCAAGCAACGCAGGGATCAGCTCTGCCTTCCCACAGCACTGCCCTGTGGGATGCTTACCCACAATGCTTTGCTCTGTTGACAGGGAGTTAGCCACGTGACCATGAAATGTGGACAAGGGGAGGCAGAAAAACTGGTCTGACTGGTTTGCACTTTTGGTGCCTTTTTCATGTCAACAGCACTTTTGTTGCCAAACTTTCCCGTCATAGAGACAGCCTGAGCGTGCAGCCTCTCCCCGGTGACCACTGCTTCTAGGTCACAGGCCAGCCTCTGGAGGAAGCCTCTGGAGACTCACGCGTCCGGAGCGGGGCAGAAAAGGGCCCAGAGCTGGGATGTGCTGAGTCCTCATGCTTGGGGGAGGGCTATACTGTGCAGCCGCATGGGCACGCCGGGGCCTTGGGGAGACCCCTTCCCTCTGCATTCAGTACTTCAAGCACCAGCTGGCGTTGCCCCCCCACCCGGGAAGGGCACCCTCTGCCCTCGGGGAACGGTTCTGCCACAACTCACTGATGACACTCTGCACTTTGGCGACAATGCTGCTGGGAGGAGTGGGCGTGGTCTTCTCGGAGAAGTCACACGAATACAGAACATTGTCCACCGTCGTCCCATGCTCGCTGTAGTTCAACAGCTCGTAATGTTTCGTATTCTAGACGGGAGAGGAACCCGACATGTACCGCAGGCGAGCCTCGGCACCGCTAGAAAGCCCGAAGACCACACCCTGCTTCCCACCAGTGCACTGGGCAGGGACCGCGAGTCAGCCCTTATGGGATCCAGTTGGGAACATGGTTCCTGGGCAGGACCCAAGTCACCCTCTGACGGCCCTTCACACACGTGCTGCTCACCGCACTACCCGGGTCTATCTGGAAAGGGGCGTCTGCTAGAACATTCAGGGCGCTGAGAGAAAGCCTCAGCCGTCCCTGCCCAGGGGACAGCATAGCTGTGCGCACCAATTCCAGGCGAGAGCGTGCCCCACAGATCACGCCCATTGCCTCAGGCACACTCGGCATTCCAGAGACACTCAGTGTGAGTCTGCTGAGCAACGGAAGCCATGTGGACCGTTCGGATTCTGTGGGGGCGGGGCAGGGCAGGGTCAAGTGGCTGTTACCCTGAAAGGTTCAGTGTTTCATTAGCCCACATTACCTGGACACAGGTAGCTGAACGAGGGATGTAAAATCCCAGGTCATCCGCCAACTGGCCAAACGTTATGTTTAACAGGACACACTTAAACAACCAATGGGCTGGAAGCACTTTAGCAACAAATAAAACCTGGAGATGGGATCATGGGCTTTCGTGGGCACAGCCTGGTCAGCTGAAGAAGTGGGCTGTGCCCACAGAAGCTCATGATCCCATCTACATGTTTTGTTCGTCTATAAAGTGCTACCAGACCATGTGCTGGTTTTTTAAGTGTGTCCTGCACAGATTAACTGCTACCCCCTGAAGCTTTTGATTAAACAGGAACAGGCAGGGGGCTGCTCCAGGCTGGGCTGGGCTCCTCCCCGGCTGGAGCACCCCTCCCCCGTGGCAGGCCCCAGACTGGAGCAGCCCCTGCCCGCAGGGTGACGCTTACTGGTTAGCTGTTCACATCCCTAAGTTAAACCCCAGGAAATGGAAGCCCCGGGGAATTAGCTGCCCTTTGGGCGTTTCTGGTGGGCTCCGAGCAGGGTCTGCTCTTGGCCCATCACTTCAGCAGCAGGCTGGAAGAAAGCCTGTAGCCTCTTCAAAGCCAGCGTAGTGGTAAATCACGACTGGGCACGAGGCACGGCGTGTGTCACAGCCAAAGCCCCACAGCGCAGGCGTCCTGCACGGCCAGGGAACGGTGTTGGAAAGCAGGGGGACCTGGCGGAACAGGAGCTCCCCGTGTGACAGCTGCTTAGAGGGCCTGAGGGATTCTTGGCTCTACACGCCCGTGTGCACAGAGGAGCAGGGAGACGTTCCCCTGTAGATGGCACTAGCGACAGCTCTACTGGGCTATCGCATCCAGTTCCGGTGGCCACGCCTCAAGCAGGAGGCTGACACTTGAAACAGATGAAGGCGTCCAGAGACTTGATGCAGAGGGTTTGCTCAGAGGGAACCCGTCACCAGAACCCACTGCAACCTGGTCACACCACTGACACGCCTGGCTCCCCCCCGAAGCTACCGCTGCCTTCCCCTCTGACTGAGCAAGCGGCAAAGCCGAGGCGCAGGCACTCACCTCATCGTAGAATATGCAGGCGTGTTTGCCAGACACGTAGTTACAGTGACCGTAACTTGTAAGGCACACATCCATGTCAGCCCCTGCAACGCACAGGAAGACAAGACAACGGCGCTCAGCAGAGCGGCACACAGGAAGAGAATTCACCAGCAGGGGCCTTGCTGCCCTGGGGAGAAGCCACAGGACAAAGGTGGCTCTGGAGCCTGCAGTAAGACTAGGCTGGGGAGGTGGGGGACCATTTCAGCAGGACGGTGCCCTTCTCGCATGGCGGGGGCTCCAGGCAGAGGCAATGAGCCTCCCTTCTTAGCCGTTACCCGAGTGAAACCAGCTCCGGGAGCCTCGGCGAGTTGTGACCTTCCAATACCAAATCTCAGCCTGTTCGGTCTGGAGAGCCAATACGCCCGCCCCAAAGCAGTGGCTGGCAAACCTGGGCGAAGGCACCGAACCGTGCAGGCCACAGGTCCTGCGCATACTGCCACCGCAGAATAAAGTGACTGGTCCCAACAGAGCTGCATTCGCTCCCATGGGGCTGACCTCAGCGCCTCCTGGCTGGGACTATGTGCCAACCCCACGCAAGCTGGGAGAGCAAGCAGAAGCTCGTTCTCTCTCGGTGCCGGCCAGCCCCCCGCCAGGAGAAGCCACTGACCTGTCCCGATGTAGAGGGTTCTGTAGCACATGTTCACTGCACTTCCTGTGCCCGTCAGGGGGTAGAACACTGCCCGGGCTTGCACGTCCTTTCTTTGCACTGCAAGACAAAAGTGAGTGCTGAACCGCTACTCAACAGGCTGCCCACAGGCACAGCAAAGGACCAGATTCAGGCACTCCCTGCTGAGAGGTCTGATGTTCAGGCAGCATTTTAAGAAGGAAACCATCAACCTGAAACTAGACAAAAGGCACAAGCCAGTTCAGCTTTTGCCCCACATTCAAGTCGCTGCCAGCTGCTGGGGTGTGACAGCCACATCTCTACCTTTAGCGGTGCCCTGACACACACACAGCTGTCCACACGACGGCTCAGGGACAGGACACGAAGCACCGACAGAGGAAAGCCTGGTCCCTTTCTCTCGTCTCCTCCCGCTCCAGGACTGACGTGTTAAAGGAAGTGGAAAACAATTCCCAAGACATGGGCTTTAAGATGGTGAATTGGCAGCTTTCACTAGGCTCCACAGTCAACCGCCCAAGAGACAAAGCTGCTAGTTAGCCCTGGAGAAAAGCGCAGGCAGGCACAGAACAAGCCTTTTCAGGGGCTGATTTAAAATTCCTAGACCTGGAAGGACGGGGAGGATTCTCTCAGTTCGGTCTCTACGGCACAGTCAATCTGAGAGCCTCCTACTCCTGAGGCTGCTAACGAAAACCGAGTGGTTCTGTGGACGGAGCTCACACCCTCACTGCACCCAGACCAGGCAGATCTCCATCTTGCTTCACGCCAGGGTCACGCACACAGCTGTCAGTGGCAGCCTGGTGCAGCTCTGAAGGGCTCAGTCCTCTGCATGTACAAAACCCATGTCCCCTTCCAATCCTTGCACCCCCAGATCCCAGCACAGGCTTCTCCAGGACAGCTTCACAGGGACACGGACACAGGCTACAAACCGAGTAAAGAGCAGTCACAAAAATAACAGTGTAGACTCTTAGTGTCTGGAATTCACTCCGACGCCAAGAACGCTGTCCATGGGATTACGTGGCACCTTCAGCGTGCAACGTGCAATAAAGGGTCACTGTTCCCAACACATCGTTTCTACTTTTGGCTGCTCTGCAGGACAGTTACCAGGGCCTGCTTAGTACAGCTGCACCAGCGGGGCTGGGCTCAAGTGTCCCATCACCAAGCAAAGAGAAAGTCCAAGTTAGCAGGGGGGAAGCATGTGAAGTGCAGTCAAAGACAGAAAGCAGGCAGGGTGCACAGCAGTGGATCTCCCCTGGGGTGGGGGTGGGGAGTGCCAAAGATCTGAGATTCAGTTCAACAAGCCTTGAATGCCCGTGCTGGCCCTGTGCAGCGACCCGCAGCTGCCTCTAGCTACAAGAGCGTGAGAGGGAACGGTTACTGACAGACACCCAGCGTCTGTGCTGCCACGTCACTGCCGGAAAGGAGCAGGTGAGCAGAGAGAAGGGCAGGTCAAGCCTGCGCTACAGGCAATCGTGCACTGGCACAGAGCCCATATCTCCTGTTGTACCCACCCGCAGGCAGGACACAGCTGCCAGACAGCTCCTGTGACACCAGCCAGTAAATGGGCAAGGAATCTATAGGCAGCAGCATGCCTGGCCCAGCGATGCTAGTGACTACGGCAGGAGCCTGGCAGGCCTGACAAGGCAGGGAGGCGAGAGCTCCTAGCCACAGTGTGTTGGAATAGACCTGCGCTAGCTCTGCACAGTTACCAGTGTGCACTGGAGCGTCCAAGGACTCTGAAAGACAGCACCCTCACTCCATGCCCCAGCTTTTCCAGCTCACACTTCAGTTGCTCTTTAAGCCCACAAGCCAGTTTCCTCCATCTCCAGAAGGAAGGTGGCAGGATTTCAAACACCCATTAGCCTCCTAGCGTCTCTTGCAAGCATACCAGAAGGCAGCTGGGCCTTTCCCATCCTTGCCTGAAGAGAGGGGTGAAACCCTCCTTACCACCACCATGGCAGGAAACAGAACATCCCTGGCTGCAAGCTGCTGTCATGCAGCAGAGAGCGAGCAAGCTCCTTTCCCTACCAGGTTTGCCGAAAGCTCACCGGAGGCAAGGGAGGGACACTGCAGACTGAGGCGTGTGGCGAGGGAGGAAGGAGATGAAATCCCAGAAGAGGCCAGATGGCCTGGTGATGCTGAGAGAAAGCACGGCTCAATGCAAAGAGACTCGTCTAAGGCTCTCTTACCGTCAATGTGATTTGCCAAAGGAGATGACTGGTGGGAGCTGACACTGCTGGCTACAGACTGAACTTTGGAAGGAAAGAGCTGCTGTATTCTCTGCAAGGCCAGAAACTTGATTAGCTTCTCGTCCAGCATATTTATCTCAATCTCTGTTAACAAAGAAAAAGCAATTAGTAAGTAATTCATGGGGAGGGCGTCATTTGATCTGCAATGGGATTAACTGTCCGGCTCCTACTTTTGCCATTTGCTTCTATAAGCAGCAGCTCTGTCAGGAAAAAATCCAGAGCCTCACAGCTAAAGCGCAGGGCACTGTTACTTTCTACATATGTTCTCTTGTAGAGCCAGCGAGACTCAGCCTTGGAGCGCTGCAATCTACACAGGAAAGGGACACTGGCCTTTTTGGGGGCTGGGAGAAAGCTGAAGACTCTGCAGGCAAGCAGACACACAGAAAGGCCATGTGTATTCCAGGCAGCAGGGATGAGGAGCGCTTCTTGTGGGACTCTAATTTATAAGGCAGTGGGGGAAAAGCTTGACTAGATTTATGACAGCTCAGTGCAGGACAGTCTCACTTTCAGGTCACAGTCTGTCTTGGCAGCTTCAATTGTTAAGAGAGGGGGAGTTCAGACAGCTAGTGTAAAAAGGAAATCTGTAACAGTTCACTGCTGCTGGTAACGACCCACAAGGACAGTTCATCTTCCCCTGCAAAGATCTGCACTGAGCTCGGGAACCAGTTAGTTAAAACCTACTCTCGTGAAAGAGCCACCTCAACGTCCTCACTGGTAAGAGAGCGAGGAAGGGAAGCAGCCACGGCAGCTGGTGCAAGTCCCAGAGGTCAAGACAAGCAGCCAGGTGTTTGCCAAAGAGGAGAGGGTCGAAGCGACAGTGCAAGAAAGATTAGAAAGAAGCTTCACAAGCAACAGCTTGATCCCGATGTTGAGAACTGTACAGCAGGCCTCTGGATTCTCTAGACACCCTGATGAGAGTCTGGGTTTCCTGCTAGCTCAATGACAAAAGGAGAGGAAGATGTGCCGTCTCGGGGACAAAAGCAGAAAAGGTAGCAGGAGAAAGATGTAACTGTAGGCTACCCATAACAATACTGCAGTCTCCACAAAGAATGAGCAATTGCTGGCCTCAGGCAAGGTGAGCAAAGTGTCCTTGGATCACAGCTAAAATCATAACCTAGCAGAACTGGGGATCTGGAGCACATGAACTCCACGGATACGAACATCTGGAGACCTGCCCTCCCCCGCAAGCTTACAAGGTGAAACAATCCAAGTACCAAGGCGCAGAAGTGAAGAGACCCACAAGTCTGAGGGGGACGGGGCATGCCCTTGTTCCCCCAGGGTAACACACGTACATGCCCCAAAGCCCCGTTCCCAAAGTAACTTTCCCCTTTCCAAATGCTTTAAGGAAAGGCACGTTCCCTCCCTCCGGCATCCACAGCAATTGGGAACTGAGCTAACCAATCAAAGAACTACTCACCACCGCTGCCGTCCATTAATGCTTTCCCAGAGCTGGTGAGGTCCAGCAGAGCTGCAGAGTTTGACGTGAGAGAGGAGGGGGCAGTTAAAGAGCTTCCTATGGATAAGGTGCTGGGACTGACCTTGCCATCTAGAGACGGGGAGAGAAATACCAGAAAGCAGTCACCTCTGAGCTACTGATGTGCAACCCAGTCCTCCGCTCGCACCTCATTTACAAATGGCACACGCCGCTCATTTTGCTAGTAGCCGTGCACTGAGAAGAGGAGTAACTCCTCTCCCAACCAGTAATTCCTAACTCCTGGAAGGGGCTCTGAATAGCACCACACCTTTCCCCACTGTGCTTCCAGCTAGCTTAACAGTGCACTCTCCATGGTTCCCACCCCTCTGCCATGTTCTGAAGGGAAGTCGCATGACCCAACACTAACCATGGAGCAGAGCTATCAAGTCTCTCTGCACCCAGAAGGGAACAGGTTTTCCATGTTGGGGTTTATCTATTTGCAGAGTTTTAGATAATAAATGTTTGCTAACCAGAAACACGATGAATGTCTGTCACTTGTTTTTAGAGATCTGCTACTGCCAACAGACGTGCCACACGTACTGCAGAAATCAGAAAGCTCTTTTCCAGGTGGTGTGAATGTGACAGAAGCGACATGCACACTTGACTTTAGCTCGGTCACAAGCTGCAACCCCAACTACTTAAAACAGCGACATTTGCGAAGTGTCTGCTTCAGAACATCCTAGCAGTGACAGAAACCATGCCCCTGTGCCTCAGATACCCTAACCCTCTCCCTCTCGCTCACAATCTACTACAGGGATGTGAATGGTTAACCAGCAGCCTGGTCCAGCCTGGCCGGAGCAACCCCGCCCACAGCAGGAGGGGGAGGCCCCCTCACCCTGCCCACTCCCGTTTAATCGTTTAACCAATTACCTGATTAACCAGGATTTTTCATCCCTACTTCCAATTAGATGAGAATAGATCATTTTCAAGGGACATTACCCATAGCCATCCATGAAGAGAACACAGAATTCAAATCTCATTTATTTTTCACTTCTAACATCAGTTTCTTTAGTTCAGGCTGTTTCATTTGTTCTCTAGCAACTACAGGAGGGGAAGCTACATTCCACCAACATGTGATATCAAAGGGCTTTAACTTGACAGAAGCGCTATTGGTAGCTGAGTAGGGGTTTTGGTTTGCATTTTATAAAATCTAAATTTGGGCCCAAACTGACTTGACAGAACCTCTTTCAGAAGAGTTCCCAGAGCTAGCCAGGCTTTGCCAGACTCTTAGGAGCTTGACCAAACTGTTTCTCCATATCAATATGGCTTCTTTTCCACTTGGGGAAATTCCCATCTCCCCACACCAAGGCTTTCAAACTGAAGCCATAGGCAAGGACCAGCTGTGTTTGCTTTGTCCTTTGTCCACCAGTAGGGTTGAGATGGTCACAGCCACGGGCATGCGTTTTATATTCATATTTAAATGCTACTTCAGAGGAAAATCTGGCAGCCCCTCAGACCTGGGATTTTTAAGATACTATTTAAGCCAGCTACACGCTTGCTCTTCCCACTACATCTGCTGGCTGGATGCTCCAAAAATAATTCATTTTTAAGTGCACAAAAAGCACTTTAACGACCCATACTCATTTGGTTTGGCTGCTGGTGCACCTCAGTCAGTCAGTCCTACTCTACGTCTGTTGCTAGAATACTTCGGTCTCATTTTGGATGTTGGGTTTAGTGTGCAGGTGCTGGGTGACACACAAGAAGTCAAACAAGATGATCCAGGCAGTCCTCTGGCCTTAAATTCAACCTCTGAACCCACCTCTCCTCACAGAAGTCTACTGGGAACACAGCCACCTCTAGAATCTGAATTGTGACTCTTACATGTTTTGTACACTGACATTTTTGAGGCCTAGTACGTGTGAAAATGTGTTTGTTTTGAAGCTTGAGGAAAACAGTTTCAGCTATTTCGAGGTACATCAAAGTGTAAGAAAATCTCATTCCTTAATTCAAAAAACAGCAATTTTCTGAACAGATCTTAGCGCTCAAGGAAAGGATTCAGTATTTGCATTCCCACAACAGGCCTGCATACCTTTGACTTCATTTATGTGATCTGGTGCTTTCTAAGGAATACATCACAGCACATGTCAGTGTCCACACCATTGTATATTTCCTTTTTAGTTAGCCGCACAGACATCACCTAGTGCAATTCAGGAAGTAGGCTTTTAACCACCAAGCTCAGTGAGCAGCAAAAGCCACTAATGCCAGCAAACTTCCACTAATACTCTTGTAAACGGTGTCTGAACTGTAAAGCATACACAGTCAAGCCTGTGTTAAACAGAATTGTCCCATGAACAACTACAGGGGCATACACCCAAGAGGACAAGTTACTAAGTGCTGACCACATTTGCGGCACTGCGCAGAGCATACTGAAGGCTAGTGTAATTCACAGGAACCAGGGGGGAGCGGAGTGCACATGAAATCCTAGCTGTAGCATTTCCTGAGTAACGCTCAGATTTTTGTCGGCGTACAGCCTTTGCGAACACATGAAAGCTAGACATTATGATCTTCACAGCCTTGACTGCCTGCTTCTAACCTGGCATTAAAGCAGAGATTTGAAGTAATCCATTTGGAAATTCCAGCCACCACCTCAAAGCAAATTTACAATTGCACCTGACACAGCAATGCAGGAACCAAACCGTTTCAACTACAGTGTGGTCATAGAATCACAGAATCATAGAACTGGAAGAGACCTCAGAAGGTCATCAAGTCCAGCCCCCTGCTCTAGACAGGACCAATCCCAACTAAATCAACCCGGCCAGGGCTTTGTCAAGCCGAGACTTAAACACCTCTAGGGATGGAGACTCCACTACTTCCCTAGGGAACCCATTCCAGTGCTTCACCACCCTCCTAGTGAAATAGTTTTTCCTAATATCCAACCTGGACCTCTCGCACCACAACTTGAGACCATTGCTCCTTGTTCTGCCATCCCTCACTACTGAGAGCAGCCTCTCTCCATCCTCCTTGGAACCTCCCTTCAGGAAGTTGAAGGCTGCTATCAAATCCCCCCTCACTCTTCGCTTCTGCAGACTAAACAGACCCAAGTCCCTCAGCCTCTCCTCATAAGTCATATGCTCCAGCCCCCTAATCATTTTGGTTGCCCTTCGCTGGACCCTCTCCAATGCGTCGACATCCTTTTTGTAGTGGGGGGCCCAGAACTGGGGGGCTCAGTTCCTGCTGAGCCCTGATGGACGACGTGTTTCAGAAAGCAGGGCAGTGCCCCCCACGCCTCAAGATGCATTCAAGGGGCAAAGCTCAGCACAGGGCCCCGTTCCTGTTTCAGGACATGGGGGCTATGCCAAGACTCACTCTTTTCCCATTGCGTCACATCTGGGGCAAGCCTGGCTCCCTTCCTGTTACTACACATGCTCTGAAAGGAAGGTTTTTAAACACTCCGCTCCCACTGTGGCACCCAGATCTCCCCACCAGATGCTTACCTGAAGGTGGTGCTGGTGAACAGAATCGGTGTGTGGAGCCGATGGCAGAGATCCCATCTCCTGTTGCCTGCGGAGGAGTGAGAGCCCTAGTGGCAGTCAAGGGGGAACCAATAGATCGCAGCTCTGCTGTCAGCGGGGGGCCTATCTGCGTCTGGACATTCTTTCTTTGCAAAGTGCTGGTGGTCTCTAGGCTGGCACAAGAGCTTGGTATGGAAGCAGGCATACTTGTGACTGGTGCAGAGCCCCTTTGTGCACAAGAAACAGGTCCTGCTAAGTTCTCCGTCTTCACCACAGGTCCAACTGTGTGATTCAGAAGCCCACAGGCTGCAGGGGGCGTGAGGGGCCGAGGCCATGTTTGCCGATAAGACAGCCCAGGTATTGTATTACCTGGGCCAATTAGCCTCTGAGAATCAGTCAAGTGTGCTGACGGTTCAGAGGAAACACCATACAAATGAGGACCATTTACTTTAACTTCAGAGGCTGTTGGCCCATTGGAAGTTCCGCAAGAAGATCCTTTCTTGGACTTATCCATACAAGAGCTGCAATTGACATCTTCCTGTTGCAAAGACTGCTGGGATTGAGAAGAGCTCAAGGAATTCTGGGTGGTAATCCCTGAGGTGCACGACACGGAATAAAGGGAAGGGGCGGGTGCCTTGTCAGCTGCCTGGTAAGGGTTGGTGACTGAGCCCTCGGCCACAATAACAGGCTTAATATCAGCCTTCTCTGTCTGTTCAGAGTCCCAAAGCGAAGGCATCTGCTTAGCAGATAAATGTCTCAAGATGCTGCACTGGAGCGCAACGACACTACAGAGCCACTGTAAACAGAAAGAAAATGTCGTGAGCCACAGGCTGGTCACTCATGCAGCATGCTGGCTCCACCCCCCCAAAAGCAGGCTGCTTGACCCAGCATGGTGCTGCCCGCCCTGGGACAGGAAGTTCCCCACCACCGGAGAATTATTGTGTCACATCAGTTGCTGATACAATTGCTGAATTAGGAGGTTAGGCGTGCCACTCCTTTGCAATATAGGAGCTACATCTATACCAGAGCATGTAGCAAGCCCATTGGTACCGGAGACACATTTTGCCCAAATCCAAGCTACTCACAGTAAGTCTGTCTTACACCCAAAACTCCACCCCCATTTTGCTACAAGTTTTGACACACAGATTCCCCTTTAAACACAGCACTGGCTTTTCTATAGATCGGGCTTCCCTCAATCTGAGTCCACTGAGAAAGCATGCTGTACAGGTCTCTCGAGGAGGGAGTGGAGAACCTAACAATAAGGACTGGAGGGAGGGGAAAATTCCCACAATTCATTCAAGGCTTCCAAGCACAGCGTTGAGACATTACCAGCTTCGGAGGGGCACTTTCTGAACAGGGATGGGTATTGGCGGAAGGCCCGTCACCATGAATCCTTCACTTTCAGAACAGAAAGGAGCCCCCACAATTAGACACACACAGGCATCATCCACGGAAGTTTACACCACTCACACTGTAGGATCAGCTCATCTCACCGCTATCTTAACAGGGACAGAGGCTTGCAGAGCAGACTGCTATTGGTAAAGGCTAACAATTCTGTGACCCAGCAAGAGAATTCATTGGAGGTATAACATTTAGAGTTGACATTCAAAATACACTCATCCAAACCTCTGGCGCATCCTCAGTCTTACAAAAGCCACTCAGAAACATTAATGTCGATATACAAGTTAGTTAACTCCACCACCTTACAAAACCAAACAGAGAAAGCACTTTCCCTCTGCCAAACGACAAAAAGGTAAACCCTCAAATCACACAAAGGGTTTCCCCCTCACCACTCTTCCCTAGTCGGGCAA
The DNA here is from genome assembly GCF_052426305.1 of Pelodiscus sinensis. Taxonomy (NCBI): domain Eukaryota; kingdom Metazoa; phylum Chordata; order Testudines; family Trionychidae; genus Pelodiscus; species Pelodiscus sinensis. Next base: position 26,594,167 of record NC_143072.1, on the reverse strand, counting down.
AGATGTTTTGCTTGGTGCACAGGAGGCGTAAAAAGGTGGGAATGTGTCTATGTTTTATGAATGCTGGCCAATACGCCGTATCATGCAACACCCCATGTCTGTGTGTATCTATCCACCATCAGCTGAGAGCAGCTGTAGGACACATACATCAGTCTAGGGACAGTGGACTTGACCGTTCATACTCTGGTGATCCAATAGCTATATTAAGGTGGCTAACTGTAGCTGGAAGCCATTTCCCCCTGCTTGTGGGGAAGGGATGGCTCAGTGGTTTTGAGCACTGGCCTGCTAAACCCAGGGTTAAAAGTTCAATCCTTGAGGGGGCCATTTAGGGATCTGGGGCAAATCTGTCAGGGATGGTACTTGGTCCTGCCGTGAGGGCAGGGGACTGGACTCAATGACCTCTCAAGGTCCCTTCCAGCCCTATGAGATGGTATATCTCCATATATATATATATATATATATATATATATAAATTGTCTGCAGGGGGCTGGGATTTGGAGAGAGGAAAGATGCCAGCAGCAGAACAAAGGAACTCAGTGGTGATGGTGGGGCACAGATACAGGATCTGCACCTTAAGAGTGTGCCTGAAGGAGATGTGATAAGCATATGTCATGGGCTCCATTCAGACGCAAGGCACAACACGATCCAGCAGCGAGAACACCTCACAGCTGTCTGGGCAGTGGACATGAGGAAGTGTCCAAGCAGAGTTGTGACTGGTCATGGGAGGAGAGAGAAGAAACAGTCACCACTGCACACATTCTAGATTTGCTGCTCCAAAAGATGCTTTGATCACACACTGAAATGCACAGCAAAGTCGTCCTTGCACCACAGAGAAGCTACATTTGCCATCGTTTACCTCTTGCTGTTCTGACTGGCTGGCTAAGTGCTCAGGGTTCAAAAGGTGCTTCTGTGAGGATTCCTCAGGGACCCCATTACAAATGAGCTCACCATCTCGAATTGCTGCAGGAGCGAGTAAGAGGGGTGGAAACCGGTACTGAGATTTTATCGCATCAGGAACCTGAATTGTCAGGAGGGAAAAATCAGACAGTAGAATAATTACAGGTACATTCCATTCAACTATAGTCATTCTTAATTAGTACTGTTCACATTTCCTATGGCAATGGTTTCCAGGCCAAAACAGCCACAGATTGTGCCAAGAGGCCAGCACTGTGGAATATCAAAAGGCAGACATCAGAAGATAGGAAAGTTTCCGGGCTATATGCAGACTTGGGTTTAAGTTGATGCAACTCTGCTGAAGTCAATGGAGTTTCACCTACTTGTACTAAGTCTGGACTTTAGCCCTTAGTGATCAGCTGTAGCATGAATGCATCCAAAGGGGCAGGGAAGTACATTTATTTACAATCAAATGTCCATTATATTGAGTTATTCCTCAGTTACACTGGGTGGGGTGTTTTGCTGACAAAGTAGAACTGTGAAGCCGTGCTGGTTCTTCTGACTTCAGCACCTGCTCTAGAAGCAGTTCCTCCATATACACCATGGCTCTACTCTGCTTTTGAGATGAGCCACCTCATAACACTGCAGGAGAGAACAAAACCCTGAGCCCCATGTTCAGTAGGTTAAGGAACTTCAGTTCCTCTAAATTACTGCATGACAAAGGCAAGGCTTTCAACCACGGGGCTCTGAGCCACAGACTGAACACCAGGTTTGAGTTCATTAATCCTTAGCCCATCCGCTGTAGACAGATGGGGATCTGGTCTTAGCCTACAGGTTCTAGTTAAGATTCCCTTCCCCTTATTTCAAAAATGTATTTTGCTTTGTTACACAAAGGAGTTTAATATATAACCCTTGCTAACTCTAAACAGCAATAGTGCCTCTGAGAAGTATGGTGTTAAGCTAGCCAACCTGTTATTGCAGTAAATATTTACACATTACCCAGCCCATAAAAACAGGGTAGCTTGAACACTGCATGTTTGCTTTCATCTCATACAGGGAGCTCTTAGCAACTTAACCTTCCAATTTTGACATGAGTGCCACTCTCTAGAAAGGCAATAGAATTTCTTAAAGTGGCATTTGAAAGATGCACAGCTGCCACCAAGTGGTAAAACTGTGAAATGCTACTTGACTAGGCTGAATAATACCTGTAGCTACCCCAAAGCAGCAGTGCTCCTCAGGGGCTGTGCTCCCTTCTCCAGAGCGAGCGCTGCTGCACATTGAAGACCAGAGAAGCCTATCACACTGCAGCATGCCTATTATTATGCTAAAACACATGAGCACCATCTCCAGAAGGTTTCCTGTTTTCACTCACCTTCAAACCTCTTCTCTTCACTGACTGAACAACTCTGCGGTTGGGAGGGTGTTTCTTGTGGATTCGGTTCAGGAAATCCACCTTCACAACATGCTGAGATATGGTGTCTTGGAATCTATCAAAAACCCGGCACCGATTGCTCAAAGTCATGTTCTTCTGGTTCAGCTGAAGAACAGGTATAACAGTGGTGTAGTTAGAATGATACAGACCCCTGTTCCTGTTCCAAATATCTGACTTTCAAAGCCTGTTGGTACTGTACCATGAGTACCCTCAGCTCAGCTTTAGTGCTCTATGTTTACAACTCAAAAAGACAATTGTTTCTGCTAAAGGGTACAACTTTATAAAGTTGAAAAATAAAATATTTAAGTGGTCCAATAGGTTCATGTTTCCGCGGGTAATCTCACAAACAGTGGGTCTCCAGATATGTGCATTTAGATTCCAGCCACGAGTACAATGAATATTTGATTATTTGAGACAGAGGGTTGATTCACACAAGCAACTCCTTATTCAGAGAACGGTAGGGTTATTTTGGGGATAGTTCTAGAACATTGGTATGAAGAAGATGAGAGCTAACAAGAAAAACTTCTGTTTAACCATTCATCTATGTGCTTTCCGAGAGGCTGCCAACTTGATCATATTTGTCTGAAAATCATGTTTTTCAGAGTCAATCAATTACTGTAACAAATAAAATGAGCAAACTCAACATTCTACTTTGTTAGTTTTGAAAAGATCCCTCAAGACACCAATGGAGGAGCAATAAATGCTCACAAAACAGAGTGTTTTTAAAATTAGTCCACTAATAAAACGCAATCTGACAGTGTCCCTTTAACATCCAGTTAAGTGTAAACTTACCACCACATGCTCAATATGATTTGGACACATCCATCTGCCCAGGGGCATGGCAGTAAGAGGGGGCTCAAGGCAATCCATGTGGAACAGAAGGGGGCAGTAATCACACTGAACGAGAGGAGCCACTCTGCAACTCCTGCAAACAAACGGAAACAGCTGCTATTTTTATTATTTCCTACACAGAACCCAAATTCATGCTGCTCGCCACCTTCTTATGCTCACTTGTAGTCAGTGAGAAAGAACAGTGGCCCCAGACAACTTATGTTACTGTAGGTCTGTCTCACCCTCCCACCCCCCATCTTCCCTGTGTTATTTGTTGCTACTGTCTAAAGTTAGGCAACAATGGGGTAACGTGATCTGTGCAGTCCTACTGGACCGAAGTCAAACGGGCACAAGGATCTGCCCATGCAGATCCAAGTGCAGGATGGGGGCCTTGGATTGTAAAATCCTGGGGGTAGGACTGAACAGTGCTGTGTTCTCCATGCTCTCCACAGAAGCTGCATAAACAGTCCCGAACAAGCCGCTCTCATTCAGTACTGCTTTGGCCAGCACGTTCATTACACCAAGGACACTCACGGAAGCTAAGAGCAACCTTCACGGAGTTGAGTTATTCCCAAATACTCCAGCCCTCAGAGGTACACCCTGTTGCAATGGGAACTTTTACTTCAGAGAGATGGAAAAGGTTGTTAAAGCAGGAAATGAGAGGGGATCGCTTCCAAATATGCTCGTTCTTCCCAGCCACACACATTTCATTTACTGAAGCCACAAGAAGGCCGGTGGCATCTTTTTAAAACGTTACCAGAAGCTGCTCCTCACTTCTGACAGCTCACTTAAGAGTGAAAGATTACACTAAGCACAGCTGTACTGAGATTCGGTTTCCACAACAACATAAGCTACACTATCAGTTAAACTGACTTTTGGGTTAGGATTTCAATTTACAGACATGGTTCACTATTCCAACACCCCACCATCACAAATATTCTGCTGCACAGGTTGCGATTACCCATTTTTGAATATCTGAATTTCCCTTCCATAATCTGGTGACATGCATCTGTGTCAATCATGTGGTGTGTTTTGTTTGGGGTTATTTTCTCCTAACACCTTTGACATGCATAGTAAGTTACGCTACTCCTCTATTTTTACTCATCCAATACCTTTTAAAAATCAAAACTGGTATTTAACTTCCTTCCCAGACAGTATCACACGGGATTTGAACCATCACTTTGGGGAAGAGAAGATAACCATTTCTCCTCTCCTGAACCCCATCTGTATTTTATTAAAGACTTTAGTGTAGTATGAAAAAGATGTAGGAAAATAGTTTTCTATAGCATGGCACCTAGAACACCCGGGCTTAAGTACAGCTGCCTGTGAGTCTGTGAATCCAAAAATCCCAAGTACATGATCTCTTTGCAAATGTCTGGCTGCTACATTCTTGTATCAGACAAGCAGACAAGGGTGGAAAGGGAGCGTGAAATCGAGCAGGGGAGTGGCAAAAGGAATCAGACCAGGTCTGGAGTTCGACGTGTGAACTCCGCTCCCGCGAGGAGGGTCTGCAGCACTCACATGCTAAGCAGGCCCTCTCCATCACACCAAGCAAAACTTCCACAAAGGGGAGACTTGGGTACCTGCTGCATGTGAAGCAGACTTTTACCGGCAAGGGAACCAGACCATTGTGATCTAACTCATGTTGTGCTTTCTTGACATTCTTTCCCGTGGTTTCCTCCTTCCTCCTCCTCTTACTAGTACCTGAAAGAGAAAGGAAAAGTTTGGCATTACCCCCGTGTAAGAGAGCTCCTATTCTGATCACTAACTGGAGCAGATGGATATACATCCATCTGTGGTAGAAATAAACAATGATCTCAGAAGAGGCTAGCAAAGCTGCTCAAGGGCACCAAGGCGCTGACTTAACACAATGTAAAGGGGAGACGAGGAATAAAACAAACGAAGCGAAAGCAGGTCCCCTTCATCTGTAGATATTAGGAATGTGAAAGGTGAACTGGTAACCAGTGGGGGCCAAAGCAGCTCCCCACCTGCCATAGAGGTGCTCCAGTACCTAGGAGTCAAAAACACAAGCAGCCACCTAAATTTAGTCACAGACAATAAAGTGAGCTGAAGTGAGTTTTCAAATGATCAACTTGATAATTAGTATGAAACACAATGGCAGTGAATAAGTTTGGCAATTAACAACCCTAATAAAAGACAAGGAAACTTCCTCTGGCTGGTACAATCCTCTGGCCAGTGTCATTTGGTCTGGCAGGAAGTGTCCAAATGTTACTCTGCCCTGGCCTTCAGGACAGTTTAGCGGTGGGGTCTCTCGCTATTCAACAGGGTTGCAAATCCCGCTGTGTGCCCTGGAGGAAGATAAAAACCTGTCGATTGTTCTAGTGAACAGTCACACCTGAAGGGGATGGGAGGAGTGTGTACACCCACTTCATCTAGTTCAGTGCTCTCCAATCTTTTTACACCCAAGATCACTTTTTAAATCTCAGAACAAGCGAAGATCTACTGCCCCACCCTTCCCCCAAGACCTCACCCCTTCCCCTCCCCCAGCCTCTTCCCAGGACTCCCTCCCCACCCCCCCGCAGAGCAGGGAAGCCCCGCACGTGCCTCCCAGGCCAACTCCTCCTCCTGCGGAGCAGGGAAGCCCCCGCATGCGTCTCCTCCGGGGCCGACTCACCCCTCCCGCGGAGCAGGGCAGCTCCCGTGCGCCTCCTCTGGGGATTCCCCCCAGGCAAGTTCCTGGCACCCCAAAGAACTTAGGGAGGGGAGCAGCCTGCGCACTTCCGGAACACCCGGAAGTGGCGCAAAGCTGCAGGACTTCTGTCCACCCCGTGGAAAGCCGGCACTACCTCCATTTTCACTGGAGGTAGGTAGTGGGGCTTCTCGGGAGTGGGAGGGGGGGGAGAGAATGGCTCGAACACCTTGCGATCGACTGGTCGATCGCAATCGACCTGTTGGTGACCACGGATTTAGTTTCATGGAGAGGGGTGATCAGAGCTGCAATCAGACAAGCACGTCAGTAGAAACTCGCATGAACTGGACAAACAAGAGCTCAAATGGAAGAGGCAGCAAAGGGCACTGTTGTAAGCACCAGTGGCCTTTCTGAGCCATAAGCTCTGCAAGCAGACAGTATTTACTCACCTGGAAGTGCTGTGGTGCAGGTCAGCTCATTCGGCAACTGGAACTGGGTTGGGTTTCTTTCCATGGCAGCTGCAATAAGAAGCTCAAAGGGTCGCTTCAGCTGGGGCTGCCCACAGTCCATTTCTGCAATGGCAGAGTCATCATCCACATCAATTATGTCCTCATCTACGTCATTCTGCTCTGAATTGGGAGTCTCAGTGCTGGCATTCGACGTGGGAGTGCCAGGCCGACTTGCTCTCCGTTCCAAGATCCTGGCATGTGCGATTGCCCTGATGCTGGTACTAGACCTGTCCAACAGGTCTGTGTCACTGGTGGGGGAGGTGGTCCTTTTCCCAGATTTGTCCACCAATCCATTCACCTGCCCCAGCTCCTTCTTCTGCTCTCGCTTCTGCATAACATGAAGAGTCATACTGATAAGTACACTGGCCCTGATACACGCAGAATAAAGATTAAATAGATATCAGAAGTGCTATAGAAACAAAAGCTCAAGACATTTATTGCAAGTTTCTCACCATGATATTTAGCCCTAAGCCAGTAAAAGCAATTTAGTAGTTGCTAGTGTGACTAAGTCATGTTACTAAAACAGTTAGCATGGCAAAGTGTGGGAGGAGGTTTGCCTACTTGCCTTGCGCCTCTGGAGTCTTGGATTCAAATCCAGTTTGGACACAAGTAACATGTTTAGTGGAATCAGAATCCAAATTAACACTCAAGATGTCAACCAGGATGTATTTGGGAGACTATTTCATAGAATCATAGGATATTAGAACTGGAAGGGATCTCAAGAGGTCAAGTCCAGTCTCCTGCCCTCATGGCAGGACCAAGCACCATCTAGATCAGCCCTGATACATGTCTGTCCAACCTGTTCTTAGATATCTCTAGAGATGGAGATTCTACAACATCCCTGGGCAATTTATTCCAGCGTTTAACCACCCTGACAGGCAGGAAGTTTTTCTTAATGTCCAACTTAAGCACCCTTGCTGCAATTTAAGCCCTATTACTTACTGACCTATCATCAGAGGCCAAGGAGAACAATTTTTCCCTCCCTCCTTGTAACAGCCTTTTAGATACTTAAAAACTGCTCTCATGCCCCCTCTCAGTCTTCTCTTTTCTAAATGAAACAAGCCCAATTCTTTCAGTCTTCCTCCAGTCTTCCCTCATAGGTCATTTACCAATGACCCCTTTTAAAACAGTGCTTGAGTCCTTTATAGCAGGACTACTCAAAAACAAAAGAATTAGAACAAGAGGGGAAAAAAATGCAGTATGCCAATTTAATGCAAGAACAGGCCATTTTGCTCAGGAGAGTCCCAATATTGGCACAGGTAAAGAAAGATCAACACTGGATGCTAAGGACTGCAGTGCAGAGTATGGTATACAGAAAGGCTTGAATGCACATGCAGAAGTGTTCGGAGAGGCATGCAGAGTACTTGTCCACTCTGTGCCTAGTATGAAGAATTATTTGCCATGGGCAGCAAGTAATTAAAAACCACCCTAATAGAATGGGTGGGTATGGAAAGGAACTTGGAATATGTATAACGTTAAGCGGACTAATGGTGGGGCTTGGCAAGCAACTGGTTTAATTTTGAGGTCTCCAGCCAGCCAGTAGTAGTTTTTGATGGCTCTAATGGGCATGATTTGTTATGAATCACAAGGGGCACCTCCAGCACAATCTAAGGACACAGCATTCACATTAATCTACATGAAAGCTGTGAAGTGCAGCATGTGACCCTCCAAGGAAGAATAGATGCAATGCCAGTTGTACGTGGAGAAGGAGAACCACCACTCAATCTCCTCCTCCTCCTCAAAAACAAAAACAACCCTCCCCACCAAAACAGGAAAGAAATCAGAAGCAGAATGAAAACAAATTTGAGCCACTAGACACACAGCCTTTTGTCTAACAGTTTTTCCAGAAGCAGCACTTGTGAGAGGTGCTGGAATGAGCAAACATTAAGGGCTTAGCCATTCAAATTAGAGAAAGCAAAGCCATTGCGTTTTTAAGCCAGCTTTTTTATTGTTGTGACAAATTTCTGAAGTGTAACTAACTGTCTTCAGGGTAGACTAGCATCACAAGTGATGTGCCAGGAGCAAGAGATCTGATAAAATATGGCACGTTGGGAGAAAAAGAGTGCGTTAGAGGTGAATTTGTGTCACTTCATATGAAAGATTTCCTGGATAATTTGGTGCAAAATCTCTTAAAACACTCGGCTACACAGCCTGAAGACGTCATTGCTGCAAAATCGTGTTTACATTTAGCAAGGCCAGCTTCCTAGGAAATAGCATGTCAAAAAACCAAGCTACAATCTTGCCCAATCATCTCTCCATCCTGTTCTTACAAATAAGGAAGTCATCATTCACAGCAATTTCAGTCTGTTGCTATGGAAATTGTTGTGGAATCACTGTTTTGTTTTTACTAGCCAGAGTCATGAAGCACTGGAATAAAAGACTCAGACATTAAAGATGGGAAGCCATAGGAAGCCACAACTGGTCTATCTACTTTGCCCATGCAGAATTATTCCCTCGGATTTCTTTTTTAGTGTAGTTTTTTTTCCTGTCCAGGATTCAATGTAGAAAATTGCTGCTTGCTAAGGGTATGTCACTAAATTAATGTTTGTAAGTGAACGCAAGTTCAGTTTTGAGATTTAGAATAAGGAACATTAGTTCAGGCATTTGGGACTAGCTTAGAGATCACCTCCTAATCCAAATCTCCCTGGCTGTCCCCAGCCTGTCTAACCTTCATTTTACTTCCTACAGTACCATGATCGCATACACACTGGAGCAGAACTAGGTGGGACAAGAAAGGCTGGCAGGAGGAAAAAGAGCAGAACAAATATGAGTGACAGACATTTGGAAAATGAAGAGTTAACATTTTGGGAGAGTGAGCCAAAGAGAACCATGTTTGGATAAGAGGTTTTACCTTTCTGCGCACAGTGCAGCGATGACACATCCACTCCCCTGGAGGCAACATCTCCTCGCTCAATGGAGGGTTACTACAAGAAGATACAAAGACAGTTTACTTTCCGATTTCAGCTTGTAACTTTTCAAGATAGCCCAGAATAATTCTGGGAGCTTCCATTGCCAGGAGTCTTCTCCATTTTGTTCAGGTTCCATTGATGTGCTCCTTCTGTGTGCAGCTCCTTTAATATACCTCCTATCACCGATGAAGCAAATAAAATCTTTGTAACACTCACTCCCACCGTAAAATACTCTGCTGTTAGAATCAGCCCTCCACATTAAGTGCTTATGTGCCTGCCCTACCCTTTGCATCAAGAATGCACACTACACTTTTGGTGCCATATAAATCGTTGCATTCGTAGATGCAAGCTTCACTACCTTGAAAATATATACACCACCTAGCACATTTACCCAGAGTTGCTCAGGTCCTTAAGGTCAGGCTCAGGGCAGGAGTTAGGGTTGGGGGGTGAGCAGGGACTCTGGACAGGAGAGACTGTGTGTGATGGGCGGGGGGAAGGAGCTTTCCCTTCCCCGAGATTGCACCAGTGCTGCTTGCTCTTCCCCTTCCTGTCCCTGTCAGGTAGTGAAAGCAAGTGCACAGTTCATCTGCCCCCATGCTCACCGCAGAATGAGGAATACAGCAAACTGCACTTTCTTCTTGCTCCCTGGTAGCCAGCAATGTCCGCATACAAATATAGGGGGGAGATGTAAAGGGCGCCTCAAGAGTGGGAGTCCCAGGGCTGGAACAGTCGCAGATGGGGGCGGGATATGCCCCCAACCAGCCCCTTTCACCTGTATGGTTTTATGAGAAGGAATCCCGCTCCAAACACACCCCATTTTCCTTGCACAACCAAACCGTACGTGGCTTTAAGTTATGATAAGAGAAAGCAATATACCAAATGTGGCGGTCCTAGCTCTTACTGTTTAGGAGGAGTTCTTGGACAGACAGACAGACTCTCTCAAATATATAGTAGATGCAACTTTATCATTCGAAGAGTGTGCTCTTAAAGATCAGAGAGCCTGCTGAAAGACTGGATCAGATTCCTGTCCAAGAAATACATGCAAATTCCCCCAAACAAGAGACTGTATGTATCTTAGTTTACAGCCACAACCCCTCTTCAACTGAGGGTGTGTCTACACTAGAGCTGGAGGTACAATTTCCAGCATGAAGAGACACCCTCATTAGCTTGGACTGAGATGAGCTAAAAGTATAAAGGCAGTGAGTGCTGGGATGACTCCCTGTCCCAATGCTGTTCACACTGAGGGCCCTTGACAGAATTAGGCTCAGAATTGCTACCCTCCTTCCCCCGCTTGTGCACTAAAGAGAGAAGGGGAACACAAACTCAGTAAGAGCTAGTATATACACACCCTGTTACCCAACTTGGAAAGCACATCTCCACTCCAGCTTAGACATACTTTTAGTGAGTTGTTGAAAATCATCTGCCCAAGAAGAAACAACGCATTACACCTACCAATGAGCTGGAATTAGCTAACAGGCAGGAAAAACAATCTGCATCAGATACCATCCATCATAAGGCGGCCCTGATATTCCAGCAACGTTATATGCAATCTGAATCGACTATATGAATGTAAGATTTGTCTGACTCAAAGAATGAGCCTATGGCCATTAATGAAGGGATACTCCACCATGTCAAGAAGAGTATCGCCAAACCAGATGTGTTACACTGCATACATGAGTCAAAATCCACAGTCCTTGGAATAGTATTTTCTGTGCCTCCCTTCCAATTATTTTTTTTTAATCTTCCTCGTCCACACCTCCTTCCTGTCTATGTGATAAGGCCTTTGGTGAAAGAATTACCAAGTTAATGCTTGATCAGATTGGGAAGGGTGGAAACCCTTTTCATATAGCTTAACTACAATTCTGGCAGTTTTCTGGAAGCAACTGAATTGTATAAAAATATTTGCTAGGATCCTGGACTGTGGCCATGAGCAGCTCCAGTAGAAAGCATACAGAAGAACCAGCAGACTGGCTGGCTGAAGCAGCAAACGTGGCAGAGAATTTGGAAAACTGAAAATTTTAGAGGAGTGAAATTTAGTCTCATATCAGTAACAAATGTGAATATAACCTTCAAATTGCATATACACATCAATACAATTTTCTCCTTCACTATCAAAAACTGAACTGAATGTAAAGTTGCCCATGCAAATTTTGATGACAAAACGTCAGCATAAGTGAGCACAGAAAGCACATATCTAACTGAGAATCTCCAGCTGTCTCAGTGTTACAACAGTGTAAGAGAGGTGTTAGCTTTTTTCTTTTACTTTTCCCAAAACAATGAGCTTAGTGTTTTTTAAAAACCAGTTTTCAACAGATCTTTCTTCCTGCCCGAGTTATGGTTTAATCAGATCACTGTCAGAAGAAACATAACTGCTGTCAGACACAGAGGGCTCAAGTTTCCACGTACAGACTGAACCTCTCTAATCCTGCACTCTCTGGTCCATCTGGCATTATTTTAGTTAGCTGGATGTTCACTTATTATGGGTGTGGCCAAGTTTCCCACTGTCCCATAAAATTTGTTTTCAGCCACCAGTCCTGGCTCTCAGTGTTCTGTGCTGTTCTTTAGCTCTAGTTTACCCCTAAATATCTTCTGAGAGCAGTGGGAGTATTGTAATGCTGCTAGACAATAGTGACCGCACATGGTCCGGCAAATTCTCTGATTTGGCATTGGTCAGGTCCCCAGGTCGCTGGAGGTTCAACCCGTTGTTTTCAAAACACGTATTTACTTTTATTTTAACTCTGTCTTAAGTTTACTGTGGCTGTTAGCTAAACTTCAAGGATGCAATCCATACTTCAGCACAGGGAGCCCTCTTTCCTGCACAGAATGAATGCTCTGGTTAAGGCACTAGCATAGAAGTGGGAGATCTGAGTTCAATACCCTGTTTTGCTGAAGGCACATTACGGGGTGTCTGGCAGGTCTCAGTCTCTATGTTGCTGTTCTGCATCTGTACAATGAGAGAATAGCACTGCCTTGCCTTCCAAAGTCTGGTGAGGATAAACACATTACTGTGAGCAGCTCAGATACTACAGTAACGGGGGCCATACAAGTACTTGAAATTAAAGGAGTGGGGCTTTATTTTAAGTAGGGACATGAACAACTAGTTGACACGCTAGCTGACTGGTCGCTTCCCCTTCCTTGCTGCCACTATCAGAAAGAGGCAGCAAGGTGTGTAGGGGGGAAGAAGGGAGTGCTTCAAAGTGGCAGTGCCTCCTGGAGCCTGGGGTCAGCTGGGGACTGCCGCTGGCCCAGTACTCCATACAGCACTTTCGCCTTTGAAGTGTAGCAACAGACCTGGGCACAGCAGAGGCACTTCAAAGGCAGAGGCACAGGCACCCTTATCGACTAATCAATTAGCCAATTAATCAAAATTTTACATTCCCTAGTTTTGAGATGGGGAAGGGATAGCTCAGTGGTTTGAGCATTGGCCTGCTAAACCCAGGGTTGTGAGTTCAATCTTCAAGGGGGGCATTTAGGCATCTGGGGCAAATCTGTCAGGGATGGTACTTGGTCCTGCCATGAGGGCAGGGGACTGGACTCTATGACCTCTCAAGGTCCCTTCCAGCTCTAAGAGATAGGTATCTCTCACTTCAAATACCTATTCAGTCCCACCAGAAGCTGAAGTGTAATGAGAGAGATTGGTGAGCTCTTTTGATACAAGGCATCACAGAAATGCCAGTTACCATTTTAGCTAGTGAATACCAATCTCTAAGTAGGAGAGGCCTGAAACAAGTGACTGCTAGTCAAGTGTTCTATAACTCGAGTCCTCCTTACCTCACTCAGTGACATCACTTAGACAAGCCATGATAAAGCTAGCAAGTGTCTCAGATGTTCTACTGTAAGCTAGTCTTTGCAAGCATATTTTTAGATGTGTCTCATATCAGCCTCTTCAGTGAGTCTGCCGCTATCAGTTTGGAAGCTACAGGGATTTTGTTCCATAGAGAATCCTAATGGTAGCAGTGGACCCAGCAACAGAGTCCAGCCTCAGCTTCTGAGTTTAACCTATAAAACAGACTTCCTCTTCTCAAACAATGACGTAGCACACACTGGGTAAGGCTCCCAAACCTCCTGACACAGGAAGTCTTCCACAGGCATTGCAGCTTTCAGGTTCATATTCTGTACGCTCAGTGGCACAGGGTTTAAGAATAGTTTTTGCGGTCTTTCCTTCAGTCTTTCAAAGTAGTAACAACCTCCATTTCCAGTCTCCAACACACAAGGGATTCAGTAGAGGCAACACATCTGGCAGCCATTTTGAGAAACCAAAGTTAAGTGTTTCTTGCAAGCCTGCACGTCAGGTATTTAGAGTACAGTATTTCTAGAGTGCACAACGAAACACACCTGGAGCTTGTTTTTCCATTTCCTGGAGGTTTCCGGTGAACAGATGAGCAAGCTTCTATGAAGGTACAAAGCACCAAAACCTCTCTTTCAACCACAGAAAATGTGACAAAGTGTCAGACACGTGGCTGAAATTATGAGGTTAAAAAAACCCCTAATCTTTTGTTAACAGAGTCCTTAGTAACTGCAACAATCTCAAACATGCTTAACATCTGAATTAATTGCAAGTCCTGAAGCGACCTCAGCAAAAGCTTCAGATCCTTTACTCCGGCTGACTTAATACTTAGTTTTTATTAAGTAGAAGTCAATTATTTTGGGGCATCTTGTTGATTCCCTTGCTCCCTAAAAGGAACAAAAAACTAAGTAAATTAGCATTTCCAAATCTTTGAGGGGGGGCAAGAAGCACATGCCAACAGCAACACTGCTGCATAACGTGCCTTTAATGTAGGATTAGTACACCAACTCAAATATATATTTTGCCACAAACACATACTTCAAGTTATTTATTTTAACTCATTTTCAGCTAAATAGATTCCAGGGAATGATAAAAAGGACAAATTATTTTAAACAGATTTTATGATTTTTCAAAAAACAAAATGTTTCCTGCATGTATGCACGATATAAAAGATAGTTTTTAAAAGTCACTTAGAACCACATCTCTCTCGCATTAGTCTACAAAACTGTTTATTTCAAAAACAATTATTCAGAACAGAATGCTCATTTTTAAGGCTCTCAGAACAAAGTTGCCATTTCAGATTAACTGCAAGATTTCAATATCAAACTCACCTCTTGAATTTACTTATCCCTCCAATGAGGCCTAGCTACTGCAATCTAGGGATGTGAAATATTGGTTAATTGAATAGTTGATTAATCTCATGAATTCTAAATTGATTAGTTGACTATTCTATAGGTCTCAGGAGGCAGGGCTGGCAGCCAGTGCAATCTAGCTCCACTCCTGGGGAGCCCCCCTGCCACTCCACACTGTTGACTCTGGATCAGAGGCAGCGGTGGGGGTGCCAGGTGGGAGCTGTTCCAGGAGGGGAGACAGTTTAAAAACCAGCTCCATCCCCAGAGGTGGGGCCAGCAGCCAGTGTGCTCGGGCCCCTCTCCTGAGGAGCCCCCTGCCACTCCACACTGCTACCTCTGTATCAGCTGTGTAAAAACCAGCTCCCCTCACAGACCAGCTGCCTGTTGCCTTGCGCTGCTGCCTCCAATACAGTGGGGGGAGTCTGAGCTCCCAGACCTGCTGTGAGCCTGCCCACCTGGCTTCTAATACACTTTAAATACAGAGCCGCAGCAGAGGTATGTCCCGGACCAAGCCCGGCTGCTGGCCAGCCTACTAAAAAATTTACTGGCCGGGGGAGTGTGGTGGGGAGAGAAAAATGAGTGTCGTCTATAGCATTAACGGATAAGCTCTTGCTTATCGGTTAATTGACTATATTATTACAACCCTGTTGTATTCTGAGCCAGGAGAAAGCCACTACCTTAGGTTCTAATACTGAAGAGCTATACCTTAGTTAAGCATGTAGTTTTAATTAACTAACTATGACCACATTCCCCACTCCTTAGTATTAGCAAACTAAGAAATGAGATCTTTAAGATGGCAGTGTTCTTCCCATATCACCAAATTCTACTGAGCTGTGCACAATATGGCTGTTTTCTGCCTACAATCTTTCATGTAGTCATTAACACAAATCTCAAGAGCACTAATATTTGTTACAGATGAAGTCACTGGCAGCAGGACTTGTTGCTCAACATCAATTGCATTATCAATTACACTATATTTGCTTTTCAATATGGAATCATATCACAGTAATACAAGAGCCTGCCCTCCATTTCAGAGACTTTTCCATTTTATCATGACATGTAAGCAAAATGGTGCAGCAGCACTGACATCACATGGAAGGTTATCGATGTGCGACCTGCATCTGTCTGTTAAGCAGTGTAACATGTACATTTTAGAATTTAAGACAAAAGACAGACAGCTCTGTAAAAAATAAAATCTGATTTTCAAAAGACTTAGCACATACACCTGAAAGGTCAGTCCCACAGAGAACTAATTAAAAGATTGCCATGGCTCTACCTTTGCAAAGAACAGGTTACACTAGCCACAGAAAAGTGTTAAATACTGTTTATTCTGACAGCAATCTCATAGGGTTTTATACCAAGTATCTCTTGTAAACCCATTTTGACAAGATAAGGTTTATACAAGACTCACTGTACAAGTCACTAGAATTATCTCCCATAGGTACATTATGCAAAGCCTCACTTAGGAAAGTGAAATCATTTAACGGTTAAGTGAAATCAAACAGCCGCGCCGCCTCCCCCCCCCCAGTTATCTGTATATTAGGAGTTTTCAATCAAGCTGCTTTAAACTCTAGTGCTGGCATTGCTGTTATTAGACTAACTCCTATAATTATACCTACCGTAATTTCCCGAGGTCATGAAAATAAAGACAACACATGCTCAAAGGAATGGCACCCTCCCTGATCCGCCATATAAACTGTGCAAGGATAACACACATCTCAAAAGGAACAGATTGTGACTGTGTTGGAAATGAAAGTTAATCGCAACTGGCATTCCTAGTGGGCACCTTGCTGAAAAAGATGATATATGAGACCTGCAGTGAAGGTGCCTCTACAGAACAGAGGGCGCTGCCATAGAATGGAAGCCAGTTTCCATCATGTTTTAGTAACAGAATGGAGAATTTTGGAGTTCAATGTCTGAAATAAGCTCTCTTGTCAGACTCTGATGTTAATGAATTGTGCAAAGACAGGTCTGGAGTTCTGTGCAGAGGAAAAGCCAGAACTTAAACAAGTGGGCACAAAAGGAAAAAAAGTCACTGCATCTCCTTCATACAGCTCACTCATGTCATTTCCCAAGACCTCCCAGTTGCACAGCAGGATTCACTGACGGGCTTATACTGGAAGATGCTGGGGGATCGGTTTGTCAGCAAGATAAAAGACAAGAGTGAAAAGCCTTTACATGGACTTTTACTTTGAGCTACAGCTGTTGTACAAACATCATAGAGAACAAGACTTACTGGCTTCCCAGAGTATGGCCATAACTAAAACTCTTAATAAGGAAACCAGCCAGAGTGCCAGCAGATTACAAATGCCCCATTGAGGAATACAGAAAGTTGCATCATTTAAAAATTGGCCACTCTTTGAAATAGTTTTACTGTGCCCAAGCTACACACTCCTATTCACAGCTGCTCCTCAAAACCCTCCAGGGAAAGGACACCTGGAACAAAGTTTTGAAGCCAATTCATTATACAAAGAACAAACCATTTAACAATAGCAGCTAGTCAAAATCCTTGCCTGTCTTAACCCTCCTACCATCTCACCATACAAGGTCTGAGCCAAGGAACAATTTGCTGGTTTATTTTCTGGGGGGGGGGGGGGGGGGGGGGAAATGGAAATGAAATCTTGTATTTTTAAGATATAGTTAGGAGATGATATAATCCCTTCCCTCCCTCCACCCCAATCATGCCAGAATCTCTGCAATAGGAAGTAGGAGAGGAGGTGACTCAGCAATAAAAGGGTTATGGTGAGCTATTAAACAGCATATTTAAGCTATTTCCACCCCACTATGGAGACCCACTTGCTTTTTCGCATAGATAATATTTGGCATGTAGGATCGAGGTTTGGGTTCTTTCTAAACTGCCAGCCTCCAAAATTCCCACAAACCAAGTGTCAGAATGTACAGAGCATCCCAAATTTTGGATAAATCAATACAGAATAGTTATTTCCTCCTTAGAATTCAGAGCTCCAGCTCATCTTTATTCAAATAGTTTCAGGAACAAGGTATACTTTGGGTCTGATCAGATATAAGTGGTGATTTTTGTATCAAATGTGACCTGGTAAAATCTGTAAGATTTAAATGCAAACAAATTTTGCAACACATTATATTTGACAGGATTTTAAGGACAGCTACAGTATAGGTTGGGTACTTTTCTCTGTAGGAACACTATGTATTTTCCCCCCTTCATATTTTGGAAGAAATTAAAAAGCTCAATCTTGACAAGTGTATTTGAAGGAACGAATTTAAACTTTGTACACAATGCTGGCTCTGAATCAAACTTAGAAAGGAGACTCGAGCATCACTGAGACTAGCTCAATGAAAACTTCTGCTCTGTGACAATGGCAACTAAGTCAGATAAGGAAGACTAAAATATTACACTATTACATAAATCACGGATTACCCCTCCTCTGGAGTCTTGCATTCAAACGGGTTGCACAGTTGCAAGGTACAGCAGGAAGAGAAAGGATTCAGAGATGGACAATGAAGAGATCAGCAGCTTGGAGTCACTTCCATGTGAAGAGACAGAAGAGTAGGCCCATTTAGCTAAGAGGGGGAACATAATGGTTTAGGAGGAAGTTTCATTACACAGGCGCTTCCTAACTCTTTCCTATGGGGTTCCTTGCACATGCCTCTGAACTAGCCAATACTGGCCACTGTCAATGCAAAAACTCCACCATCTACTGGTCTGGTCTGCTATATTCCTGGGAGCTATTGCTTCACCCAAACATCTAAATCCTTCCTTGGACCCTTCTACTCATGGGAACAACTGTTAAAATCAAATTGTCTGCTAAGTATTTCACATGCACGGATGTCTACTGGAGCATGCTCCCAAAGAAATTTCATTTGTGAAAACATGAACGCAAGTTTTCAATGGCAGAAACGGCAAACTACAACTCCTTGATTCTTCCCCTTCATCTTATTGAGCTATTTGCAGTTTGGATTGGTGTAGACCTCCCAAAGATTCCAACTCTCAGATGATGCAGATGGCCAAACACTCTGTGACAAAGTCTGGAGAAAGCTCCCCCAGGGACAAGCACACTGGAGATTAAGCCTCAGATACGCCTTACGGCAAATTAAATTTACAGGGTTACTTCAGGACAATTCCAACTCAGGCTGTTGTATTCTGGCTACGTAAAATTCATTCAGCTGTTTCAGGGACATGGAGTATTCTCCTCTGCTTGTCCTGAAGTGCTGTTTAGTATTATCAGACTGAGTAGGCTGCATGTGAGTGACATATGAAGCTATCCCTACACAGTTTTCAAAGTGATCTGAAATCCTTTGAGATGAAAAGTGACACGCAGATGTAAGGTAAAACACTGTGTACATATCAGGCCTACACAATCACATACAAAAAATGTACTGTTTCATAAGATTCTCAATGTTTGTGATGAGGTGCTCATCACTCTAAAGAGGTTAACCGCCAAGCCATTTTTAAACTTAGTAAAAGGCAAGAAAAGACTATGCACACAAATACTGCAGACTGGAATAAAAGCCACTAAAAGTTGTCATTCTGAAAAAGTCAGAATACTGAATATAAAAATTCACCACTACATAAACCATATTTCTTCATCACACACCACAGTCAACCTGTGGTTTTATTGCCAGCTAATGCTGTGAAAGACAAAAATATAACTGGATCCAAAAAGAACTAGTTAATATAGTTCCATCGATAGCTATTAGCCAGGATGGTCAGGGACACAACCCCATGCTATAGGTGTCCCAAACTGCTAGAAGCTGGGACTGGCAACAAGAGCTGGATCACAAATTGCCCTGTTCTGCTCATTCCGCCAGACGCATCTTGCACCAGCCACTGCTGGAATAGGGATGTAAGCAACTAGTCAACTCTCCTATAAGCATATGCTTATCGGGTAGTCGAGTAGTGACTCAGCTAGTCACTCCCCCCATTTTGCTGCCTCTATCAGAGGACAGGAGGCAATGTTGGAGGGGCAGGGAGGGCAGAGGAGGCAGAAGCATAGTGGGGGACCGGTCGTGATTCAGGAATCAGCTGTCCTGCCTCACGCCCAGTCTAAGACACGGTGCTTCTGCTTTTTAAAGGTATTAAGAGCCTGGGAACTCTTGGGCCGCGAGCTAGCCATGCTGCTGCTCTGCAGTTTCCCCATTTATGGACTAATCAAGTAGTTGATGGAAATTAAATGCCATTTAACATCCCTATATTGGAAGACAGTTTACTTGGCTAGGTGGACCATTGGTCTAACTCACTATGGCCATCCCTATGCAATGTCTTTTTGGTTAAGAGTCTACCCACCTGACAGCATAAGCCATGTATATTCCAGTCAATATAACTGTGGATGCTCTCACTACCCATGTACATGTCCAAGAGATTTGTGAAAACTACAAAGCACACAATGATTTTACTGGAGTGAGTGCCACAGGTTAATTATGCAAAAAACATTAACCAGTTCAATTTGCGTGCTTTTAAGAATGTTCCCTTTTTCTGAATCAAGGACAGAAGGTAAATAGCTGTGCCCGTTTAGCTTTTTCTAAGCCGTTTGTTACTTTACATGAAAAGATGTGTTCCCTCTTCTTATCTGTAGAAGAAATTTACATTTAAAATTAGTCTTTCAACCTCTCCATACAGACACCTTTCCATCTCTAATATTTTGTTGCTCATATCTGGGCCTTTATTTCTGCTCAACATTTCTCAGAGAGAATGATCAAGTAAATGTGTCTTTAAAGTGAAAATATTTTAATCTGCTTGGGGGTTATAGCCTTAGAAATAACAACGTCAAGTCTGGACTTCTGTTCTATTAGTAAAACATCTGGCAAAACAAAAGTGTGTATTTAGTGTTTTAAGCCCTTACAAAGAAGTGGACATGTCGAATTTAAGAGTTTTTCTCCAAAGTATTTTAATTAAGTAGGTTTTTAAAACTTATTTTATTTAAATCTGAATACAAGCAACATTTTCTCAGGCATCAACACGTCACAATCCTTTCAGGCCTTGAGCAGGACACAATTTTTCCAGGTAGAAATACCAGTTTTAAAAAACCCAAACGGATTTAAAAAAAGAAATACTAAATCCACCCAGCAGTTTTCAGATTTTTTTCTTCAAAAGAACAAAAAGATACTAACATAGGCACAAACCCTTCCCTCCCACCCCTTCTTCACATCCTGCTACTGTTACTATTCTTGGTGGAAGAAGATCCTAGGGTAGTTAACGCAGTATCATCCCCCCCCCCTCCCCCAAAGAGAGACAGCAGAAAGTCAGAGCCTATATAGGCATATATTTTATGATGATTAGGACCTGCTTGCTCAGAGAAGGGTTTTTGGCCTGTTAAATTGTGTCCTCAGGCCACTGCTAAATTCAAACCCCACAGAGAGCAATCTCTAGTTCATTCTAGTTTATTTAAAAAAAAAAAGTGACTCATACACAGCAGACATCAGTGGAAAAGGCTCAAATCAGGTTCAGGCACTAGATTTCCTCACAGCCTGCTGTTACAATATTTGCCTTTTATACTCTTGAGATGATACACTGAACACCTCTCAGGAAATACAATTTGTAAAAAATATTCTAAGGGCAGAAAAAAAAACTAGCACAACTATTTATATACAGCAAAGAGACAACCTGGCATGACAACAACTGAATTGAAGTGTGCTGACAAGATTATGATCCATTGTGACAAAAGGTATTTTTCTCTAAGATGTTTATATTTCTACAGCCTGTGGGTATCACCCAGCAGTCTGCAAGGAAGTTGGGCAAAAGCCATGGTGAAAACTACTGGTTGGGGAAAAAAAAAGAAGCAGTTCTTTGAAAGTTTGACTGTGCCAAGTACTCCAGAATCATAGTTCAGTCACATACAGTTTAGCCAATAACTCACTGTGGCAAGACACTTGCTTACACATTCTTATTCTGGGCATTGATCCACACACAAAACTTGGGTAGATCTAGATACATGGCTCAGAGCTGTGAAAACTTCCCATCCCCAAGATGGAAGCCCTCGTGTGATCACCAGTATGCTGACGGAAGAATTCTTCTGTCAAGCTAGTTTCTCCCTCTCAACTTAGTGGATTCTAGTACTGCAATGGAAAACCCCATTCCGCAGCAGCAGTAAGTGTCTACACTACAGTGGCAAAACTGCAGCTGTGCTGCTGTAGTGGTTGTAAGTGTAAACATACGCCAGATCAACGACTTCATATTCCCAGAAGAAGCCACATTATATTCTGAATTACTTTAATGTTTTCAGACACCTTCCTGGATTGGTCTTTTAAATGGTCACATCTTGCTTGGATTTCTATTGTATTACTGTACAAAGCCTGTGACCGCCAGGTACTGGACTGGACAACAGATGATAGATCACTTGATAATTGCCATTCTGCTCATTCCCTTTGAAGCATCTGGCACTGGCAGAAAGTTAGGATACTGGGCTAGATGGACTAGTCTGACTTGGTATGGCTGTTCTCAGAATCCTTTGCTACCACAAGAGTCCCCTCACATTCTAACACATTGAGGACGATTTCAAAAAGTACATCGTTTCCTTTCTACTCCAGAAATTACTGCCTATTTGCTTCTCAGCAGGCTTCTGCTATTCATATTGACTTTAAGATTAAGGACCAGGTTTCCTAGAACACAGAAAAAGTCAAGAAAGCATCCAACACATCCCAACTTAGTCTAGAAACAAAGAAACTCCAAGACGTGTGTGTTTACTGGGTGTCTTGACAGGGAGCAATACCAATGCTTCCACCGTCAGTACAGGGGTAGGGAACCTTGTATTGGGTTGAGGACTGCACAAAAGTAGAAGCCATCCCCACCCCCAAATAACCCACCTCACCCACATGGTCTCCAACAGCGAAGCAGAAAGATACACCCCCACATTGCCCTAGCACTGCAGAGCCTAGGTTGGCCCAGGCTAGAAGATTTTGTGGGGGAAAAACCTCCAGGCAGCGCTTACGGCTCTAGCTGAGGGAAGGGGAGTGGCAGCGCATGGAGCCACTTCCTCCCTCGCTAGGCAGAGCCCATGGATCAGATCTCGCTGTGGTTCTCCTGACTCCAGCCCACGAGGCTCTGGGCTCCTCCTCCAACAACAGGCAAGTGGAGATGTGGGAGGCATGGGACTGGAGTGCCAGTTTGGGCTCCCCAATGATAGGGTTGGTAAGCCTAGAGCCTTGGGAGTTGCTTCCAGGCAAGCTGGGGGCCAAATCTAGCCCCTGGGCCTTAGGTTCCTCATCCCTGCTTTCGAACATCAATCTCAGTGCTGAATGTGTCTTACAACTGATGGTCAGCAATATGTTTTTCTTGTAATTTACATACAGGTTTGGAATCTTGCAAATGAGGTGTCGGGTATATGAACACAGATAGGAACGTAAGAGTGGCCATGCTGGGTCAGACCAATGGTCCATCTACCCAATATCATGTCTTCTGCCAGTGGCCAATGCCAGATAGTTCAAAGAGAATGGACAAAACAGGGCAATCACTAAATGATCCATCTCTTGTTCAGTCTCAGGATTGGCAGCCAGGGGCTTATGGGCATTCACGGCACAGTGATGGTCCTGACTACCCTGGCTAATAGCTGTTGATGGACCTAGTCTCCATGAATTATCAAATTCCTTTTTGAACCCAGTTATATATTCTTGCAAAAAAAGAGTACATCAAAAGCTTCTAGGGAGTTTTAAAGTTACATTTCCCCAGATTTGCATCAGGCAGAGTGACAACAGACAAGGATCTCAGAGAGGGCACAGTTCAAAAGCTCTGCTCTAGTCACCAAAACCACAGTTTCTTAGTTACAATTCACTTAGAGGCCTGAGGCAAATATTGGTATGACAGGCCCAGTAAGATCCCCCTCAGGCAGGGGCAGTCTGTGAGCCTAGGCAGACTAGGCGGTCGCCTAGGGCGCCCGGGCACCCTGTGATTACGTCACAGCCATTGACGGCCATGCAGGTGGGGGCGCCAATTGCACCTTCCGCCTAGGGTGCCAGCTGCCGCAGCCGGCCTCAGGCTGCTCCTTGCCCTCAGGTTCCCCAAATTGAGATGCTCCCCAGTAGACTAACACAGTGATAGCTCCATGAAAATTTTGTTAAAACCACCTAGAATTGCAAGTTTTGATTATCCCAGCTTTAAAGAAAGCCAATGCTGGTTTCCATTTTCTCCCTCACTATCTAGTACCAAAAAGAGGAACACACTTTTACTCTATAACTAAGGTTCTGTATAAAATGATTTTTTATTTAAAAAACATGCGCATAAACAGCAAAGTATTGGATTTCACCTAGTTTGCATGGAATTAATTTTACAACTTAATTTAGTAAATTTAAAAACCAGCATGCATTTTACAACTGTTAAGAAAATTCATTCTGTCCCTAAAATTGACCAGGCTTTTTTTTTTTTGTATTGAAGACTTTGTTGTAGACATTTTCCATTTAAAGAAATATTTCAAAGATTATTGTTTGGAGGCGCTCATGATTTCTGTGGCTTTCATGAATTTGCATGAGGCCTTAACCAGCTGTCCTCCCGCCTCTCTCTCTTTTTGGAGGGGAGAAAAGAGTGAGGTGTTAAAAAAAAAAAGGCATATGAAACATGCAGGTGACGGTATAGTCTTGATTTTTTTTCCAGCAGCATTGAGCCTATGTATATAGCCTAGCAGATTGACCTTAATTTGTGTTACCGTATATTCCGGCGTACAAGACGACCTCTGATGTTAAAAAACATCCCCCCAAAATCGGGGGTCGTCTTGTACGCCGGATGCCCCGCCGCCGGAGCCCCTCCGCGGCTTTGAAAGCCTCGGGGGAAGCCGGCGGGGGGGCATCCCAGGCGCGCATGGGCTGCCCCCCCGCCGGAGCCCCTCCGCGGCTTTGAAAGCCTCGGGGGAAGCCGGCGGCGGGGCATCCCAGGCGCGCATGGGCTGCCCCCCCCGCCGGAGCCCCTCCGCGGCTTTGAAAGCCTTGGGGGAAGCCGGCGGCGGGGCATCCCAGGCGCGCATGGGCTGCCCCCCCGCCGGCTTCCCCCGAGGCTTTCAAAGCCGCGGAGGGGCTCCGGCGGGGGGGCAGCCCATGCGCGCCTGGGATGCCCCGCCGCCGGCTTCCCCCGAGGCTTTCAAAGCCGCGGAGGGGCTCCGGCGGGGGGGCAGCCCATGCGCGCCTGGGATGCCCCGCCGCCGGCTTCCCCCGAGGCTTTCAAAGCCGCGGAGGGGCTCCGGCGGGGGCGCAGCCCATGCGCGCCTGGGATGCCCCCCCGCCGGCTTCCCCCGAGGCTTTCAAAGCCGCGGAGGGGCTCCGGCGGGGGCGCAGCCCATGCGCGCCTGGGATGCCCCCGCCGCCGGCTTCCCCCGAGGCTTTCAAAGCCGCGGAGGGGCTCCGGCGGGGGCGCAGCCCATGCGCGCCTGGGATGCCCCCGCCGCCGGCTTCCCCCGAGGCTTTCAAAGCCGCGGAGGGGCTCCGGCGGGGGCGCAGCCCATGCGCGCCTGGGATGCCCCCCCGCCGGCTTCCCCCGAGGCTTTCAAAGCCACGGAGGGGCTCCGGCGGGGGGGGGGGGGGCAGCCCAGGCGCTCCTGGCGGCTTTGCTCCCGGTGCCTCTGGTCTGCTGGGGACCATCTCCAGCAGACCAGGGACACCGGGAGCAAAGGAGGCGGAGGGGCGCTGGGGTATAAGATGAAACCCTATCTTTTAATTAAAAAGATAGGGGGTCGTCTTATACACCCAGTCGCCCTATACGCTGGAAAATACGGTACCTAGTTGTTCTAAGACCTTTTAGATCTGTACAGCAATCTTTAACAAATGAACATTACGCATCAGAAATCAAATCCAATTAATCTCCTTACTAAAGCAAGCGCCTCTAGGTACAAGAAATCCTTTGGGAGGATGTTTCCACATTCTGAAATGCTCCCGAGGCCACACCTACAGATGAGATAACATGCCAGAAGACAGGAAGCTAGAAAATAACTTGTAAAGTTAACCATAATGGGTGGCTACTGAGCATAACAATGGATTCAAACTAAATCACAAAGTTACTTAAAAAACCCCACTTCGCTAAAGAGAACAGTTCAGCAAGATGCAGCTTCTCTAAGATAATGGATTTCATTATAGCAGTAAAAACTGATGATCACAATTTTCAAAATGTTTAAGAGTTAGTGCTCAACATAAAAGCATATTTTTCCACAGGCAGGCCAACAGGACAGTTTTCATCAGCGATCTCATTCTGTACTTTTCAAACGACTTTACATGTCATTTCAATAATTTTTCTAATAAGTTTAGTACATTTGATACTAGGGATGTTAAAATGCATTTGCTCAAGTAAATGTGTAACCGTTGAAATTTTCAACGGTTACCTATTTATACGTGAGGGGGTGGCAGCTCTCCTGGAGCCGGTGCATACAGGGAGACAGTTTTTAAGCAGGCTCCCCAGGAACTGCCTGCCTTGCTGTGCTGCTGCCTCTCATACAGAGGCAGCATCACAGAAAGCTGGTCCCCCATGAGCACTGGCTCCTGCTTGTGCTTCCTGCCACACTACTGTGTGTAACTGTGAAGGTTAACCCATCAGTCCAGGCTCATCAGTTTACATCAGTTAACTGTTACACCATCATATCCCTATCTGATACAGAGTTGGGTAAAGGAATCATGTTTAAGTTAAGCTGTTATAGAACATAATATTGATTTTGAAGGAGTTCCACTGGTGACTGGAAAACTGATAACTGCGGTCCAATTCTGAGAGCAACAGCAACAAATGGTTTAGTCATCAGGCATGCTTCGCTATGTACATGTAAAATATTCTTATGATTGATTTAACAAGAGCATGCACCCACATACTGTAGAGAATGATACTTTAAGAGTTATGAATTACACAGTTTAAGCAGTGACAAACCAAACTCCAGAAAATTCTAAGTTCTGTGCACAGCATTATCCCCAAAGTTGAACTTTTCTGGCTTTACATTTCAAAGCCTAAGTGTAAACTAAAAAAAGCAAAAGCAAAGTTGAACAAGACAGCTTAACGGAGCTGCTATGGCTGATCACATTACTGTGCTGAAAGGCACATAAAGAATGACTTTTTTTTAATTAAGTAGACCAGTGCAATTGCTTCTTTCATTAACTTTAATATCTCAGATTCCACATTGCTTCTGACACCGGCTAAATACCAAATGCAATTAAAGCAAAAGAATTTGGCACGTAATAAATGTATTTAAAATATTTAGTTATCTTAAAGATAACTGGCACTGTTAACACCCCTTTTTCTTATGTAACTTTAAAATATTATGGTCTCTATATGTTATGAGCTCAAAAAGCAGCTTAATTGATAAGTCCCAAATCCCCAGGCTTACTTCAGTGGCCTTTTAAAAGATGGATTTTGCCAGTAACCTGTTCACATAAAAGGACAAGCTAGTTTTGACAGTAAACATTCAAACTTAAAATTTGAGTTAATTTAAACCTACAAAAAGCCAATGTAATGTGCAAGCCTTTTTAATTTATGAATAAGTTCAATATGAAGTCACCCTTCAATACCACATGCAAATGAATGCGTTTAAACTTTGTCCAACTAACTAACAGTCAGCTAGGTAATAGTGATCTTATGGCAGGATGTCCAGAGCACCTATTTTTATGGCCATTAAAACATCAAATCACTGAGATCAAAGCAGCAGCTCCAAAACTGGATGCCTCAAAGATTTTTTCAGTTAAAAAACAAAAGAAGGGGAGAAGATCTGCCTTCTCACTTGAGTCTGTAACTCCTAAAATGATTAACTTAATTGAATGCTAGCTTGGAGTGGGACAAGAGAATTCTAAATCTAAGCGGTACAGAAAGTTATTCATGTAACAGCTAAACATGACAATTTTCCATTCTATATGTGAAATCTTTAACTGATGTGACTCAAAGTAAAATATGCAAAATTGAAGCTAGTTTAGCTTCTTCCGCCTCTCTTAGCAAGCTCTGTTACTCCAATTCTTCAACAGCATGTCAGAGGACTGCCAAATCAAAAAGGGGAAACAGAGCCAAACACTCCAAATATAAACATGGGGAGGCAAGTGTTGCAAGAAACGTTTAATGGAACTAGCAGACAGTGCTCAATGCAGTGCTCTTACCCTGTGCCAGCCACAAAATGTATCTGGTTCAGAACAAAAGTCAACTATTAAGGGAAATTTTGGGAGGGGGCACAATTTTTGTATGTCAATTGTATGCCAGAGGATGTTGCAAAGACTAAGACTAACAGCGGTTTAAAAAAAACAAAAAACAAGCAGCTAGACACACTCATGGAGGATAGGTCCATCAATACTTATTAGCCAGGATGGGTATAAATGGTGTCTCTAATCTGTTGTTTGTCAGAAGCTGGGAATGGGTGACAGGGAAGAGATCACTTGATGATTCCCTGTTCGGTTCACTCCCTCTGGGGCACCTGGCATTGGCCAGTGTGGGCAGACAGGACCCTGAGCTGGATGGACCTTTGGTCTGACTCAGTCTGGCCATTCTTATGTTCTAATTTTGTCACAAAGACATATTCACTTCAAAAAGAAGTTGATTAACTTTAGACAACTTACACTGCTTCATTACACTGACAACATGGTACTCAGGAGCCAGAGAAACAGGCAATTATAAATAAGAATCTAACAATGCTATGGCTCAGGAATTTGAGAGCATCTTTCACACTAGGAAAATAGGACTGTTTACAAAAAATCTGTTCACATGCTTTGATTTGCAACTTTTATTGCCATTTTTACTAGTTATCTGTTTTAAACCTGTGCTTTTCCTCTCTCAATCACTTTCTGCTTAATCCTCCAGAAAAGCCATATGGAATTTTTGACATCACAGTAATTTAGGTTGATTGATATCAAGCACAGCATCATGAGTTTACTGCAGGAGCAAGCAGGAGAGAAGAGACAGAGAAAGGTATAACAGTTACACACATCTAAAACAAGAGGGTAAGGGGAAAGTATAGAAGTGTATTGAACATGAAAACTGCTTTGGGATAATTAAGTAGTTTATCTCAGCTCAAAAGTTCCCTTGGAATTGAGTGGTGTGATAAAATTCATGTAAAGACTCTACTGCATTATATCTAGAACTTGCATTCATATTAATCACATCAGTGACAGGTTAATATGCAAGCTTCATAACCAAACCCAAAGTGTTTAGCTATAAACCAAAAACTTCCTTGGAAAAATATTCTATGCAAACTCAAGTTCTAAGAACAGTTGACGTATCTGAATATAGCAGATGCAGTGTCATAGGTAATCTAGTGGAAGTACATTAAAAAATGTCCTATAACTGTTTATGCTATCAAAATTATCTGGAACAAAACTGGTGAAATCTAATGTAAGCAAAGAAAACACAGATTTTGTTTGTTTTTTTCCCCAAATCTTCCTTGGACAAGATTACAAGAATGGTCAAATTCATAATAGATGAATCAGAAAGCTGTTCAATCCACATGAAGTTATTCTGGGGCTGACAACCCACTTGTAACTACGAAGGACTTGATAAAACTGCTTTTTGGCAGGTATGTATACTATAATTAGACCTGGAATATTCAAACTATCTTTTTTTCAAACTGGTTTCCAAATGTGTGGAAATACTGTAGAAGTCAAGATATGTTTAAAAACAAAACAAAGGACTTTATAATAAGATCTGATCTTCTCTCCTGGAGTACATGTTGAATCTCTCTAGTCAATCACTCTCTGATCCAGCAACATCCATGATCCAGAATGATTTGAGTTAGCTGGATGTCCACTTATCATAGGTGTGGTCGAGTTTCCCACGGTCCCATAAAGTTTGTTTACAGCCACCAGTCCTGGCTCTCTCTGTTCTGTGCTGTTATTTAGCTCTAGTTTACCCCTAAATGTTTTCTCAGAGCCCAGGAAGCTGCAGAAGTGCTGGTAATGCTGCTAGACAATAGTGACCTCCCAGGGTTCAGCAAATTCTCTGGCTCAGCACTGGTCAGGTCCCCAGGGTGCCAGGCTAGAGAGGTTCAACCTGTCCCCTCGAACTCACAGACACCATAAACCAAACCAAAACTGAAACCACAATATCTGCCTGAATTACATTTCGAGACTTTCTTACTGGAGCACATACAATAGATTGCAGCAGGGCTGGAGAATTTAAGGACCAGTGGCCGGATGCTGTCCCCAGCTTGCCTGGATCCAGGCCACCAGATTAAGACTATGGAAGCAGATAAAAAGGAAACCAAAATGATGGGGTGTGGCTTTGGAGATATATACATATTTACCTATCAAGATACAATTATGAAGCAAGCATGTATTGTACATGTGGGAGGCAATGCGACCTAATTGACAGGACATAGGACTGAGACTAGGGAAGACTGGTTCAATTCTTGGCTCTTGTCACTTCCCCTCTTTATCTTTTATAGATGGTACTAATCTCCTCTGTGAAATGCTTCAGAATGTACTGTTGAAAAGCCCTAAATATTGAGGGAAATGCCTGAAAGATACCTGAGTTAGCAGAATTCACAAGTTAGCCACAGATTGGTATAATTAAATTTATATTCACTGTTATTGATTAGCAGGGAAATGCATTCATGCCCAATGGAATGGACATTTACTTAAAGCAAAATGTAGGAGGTAAAGACAAAAACCTGTGTCCTTTTGAGGTAATCTGTATCATTTGCTCATGTGTGAAGAAAAGCGGTATGCAAGCCTTTGGAAATGAGAACAGGAAAGCAGCCCATCCTTCATGTCTGCTGAAAAGCCTGTTCAAGCAAATTTAAGGTGAAAGTGATTTGAACATGGTGGCTGCATAAACTGTAGGGTTGATTTTACAAGCCCTGGAGAGCAATCTCACTGAAGTCAATGGTACTACTTAGGTGAGAAAGGGCTTGCAGGATAAGGCCCTGTATGCAAGTCATGAAAATCGTAGTTAAACAGTTGGGGGTGTAGTTTAGTCCTGTCAGTTGTGGGAAAGAGGTCACCTCACTAAAGTCTCTAAATTGAATAAAGTTACTATGGTTTCCCAATACAGATTAAAAAACTTGAAGCTTGTGACAAATTATGTCATGAAGTATGTGCATTAGATAATTTCTCTGTGACTATGTAATGGACGTGGACTGTTATGATCAATGTAGGGTTCAGACTCAACTGATTCACTCAGAGACCAGGTTTTACGTAGGTGAGAAACTATGTGAACCATTTTCCCTCCTGCCCCCGCCCCCGTCAATGTTTCTAGCAACTATCCTGCTTCAACAAACGAGACTCAAAACTGTATGGAGGGTTAACATTTTTAGACACGTCACTCAACTTTGTCAGGTTCTATTTATATCAACAGTACCCTAAATTACAACATTATCTTTTTTTGTGCTCAACTTCTAAGCCATATTTTACATAACAATCCTATCAAACAACAGCTCTTTGTAAGCTCCAAAGTTTGTCTCTCACCAAGAGAAGTTGACCCAATAAAAGATTACCTCACCCACCTTGTCTAATTAATAAACAGACAACCAAAAGCCCAAGGTGCTCTAGCAGGTTTTAAGTGCTCTATATAATAAAACTACCAGGGGAACTTCTTCCAGATACAAATGATGATATAATGGATAATTAAAAATAGAGCTTCCTGTCCTGGGTAGACTGGTCTACAAAATGGCAACAGGGCACTCCTTACAGAACCTGACTACACAGTTAATTTCCCCAGAATCAGTAATCACTGTAATAAGTCTCTTAAGACCTACAATTAGCATATAAAAAAGTAGAACCATTCACCTCAAGTCACAAGGAAACAATTGTAGCACAGCAGCAAGTAAAGATCGGAGGCAGGAAAGACAATAAGGAACGTGGTTAAAAATCTCTCTCCAAGGAAGAATATCTATTCCCCAGAACACCAGTGCTCCGGCTTGCCCTGCTCCCTCCCCCATCCCATTATTCACTTCGGCTGTTTGAATTTCACAAGAACCACCAGTCTGAGTCAATTGCTGAACAGATGTAAGCAAATTTGCTTTCGATGCACCTGGGTTCCCCCACACAGAAACAAGAAATAACTTCTCAGGACAGAAACTGAAGTTCAGACAGCTCCTGACTTTGCTGATTTGCTTTTTTGTTATTAGCCTGTAAGGCTTAAGAAACACAGAGGGTTATTCCCCCCACCCCTGCCTCCTATAAGGGAGAGCTTCTTACCGCTATGCTCTAAAGCACACAATTCCAGACAACCACAGAGGATTAGCAACAAGAGCACAAAACTCCAGGCAAGCGGTCCCTGAATTCGCATTGGTCACTCCTACAAGGCAGGAGGAAGGAAAAGGGACTAAAGGGGAGGGGGGGTGTCAATTTTCAAGTTCAGAGCCCTGGATCCACGCTGGGCCGATCCATCCGTACGCAACAATACTCCAGTAACGGTGCCAGGCTCGGCAAGCCCTATAGGCAGCCAAAATGGCGCTGAGAATAAAAATATAATTTAAAGGAAGGTCGCCATATTGTAAACAGTGCGAGAGGCAGCAGCCTCCATTATTCCCGGCAGCGCGGCGCTCACGCAATGTCCGGCCCGTCCGAGAGGCAGCGCGGCGGCCTTACCAGCACTGGAGGTGGAAGGCGGCCGGGCAGTGGTCGCAGCACAGCAGGTCCCCGCCTTCCTTGCAGCTATCGCAGCTGTCGTGGTTGGTGGCCCGGCCGCTGCGCCGCGCCTCCTTCTCGGGCCGCCGGCTCCGCTTCTCGCCCTCCTCGCTCTTGGGGGGCGCCAGCAGCGCCTGGATTTGCTGCGCGCAGAGAGGGGCCGTGAGGGGCTGGGCCGCACCCCCCCCGCCCGGCCCCCCCCGGCGCGCCCCCCGCCCCCTCACCTCCATCAGCCCCCCGGAGGTGTCCAGGTCGTACACGATCGTCTTGGCCTCCATCTTGCCCCACATGCAGCCGGCCCGGGCGGGGGGGGCCCGGCCCCTCAGCGGGGCCGCGGCGGCTCGTGGCGCGCGCGGCGGGGCGGGCGGCGCCTCAGGCCAGCGGCGGCGCGAGCGGGCGCGCGGAGGCCTGGCCCCGGGGGGGGGGGGGCGCTCGGCCTAGCCCACGGGCCGCTGCGGCTTCCCCGCCCTCCGCCTGCCGGGCCCGGGGGAGGCTGCGGGGGGCCCCGCGCCCGCTGCCATGCCGGGGGGGGGACGGGCTGGGCCTGCGCAGGGCTCCGGGCTCGGCTCCCTCCGCCTCTCACACACAGGAGCGCCGCGGCTTAGGGCCCCGCCAGCGCGCAGCCCGCGCAGGCGCAGCCCGGCCGGGCCCGGACACCTCGGCCGCGCAGGCGCCGCCCGGCCGGGCCAGGACACCGGCGCGCAGGCGCGGATCGGGCTCCGGAATCTCGCCGCCCCACGCGCAGGCGCAGACGCGCCGGGGCCGGACACCACCGCGCAGGCGCCTCCGAGGTGGCAGAGGCGCCTCCGAGCCGCCCAGGCGCGATGCAGTGTGACGCCATTCCCGCGCAGGCGCAGACCGGATTCTCCCGGCTTCCAGCCTAAACCCCTGCGCACACGCAGTGAGCGGCCCGGGCAGGAAGCCCTCCCCCCCTCAAGCGCTATTCCCCCCTGCGCAAGCGCAGTTGAGACTGTTCAGGCATTCCGTGCACATGCGTAAATCCGCCTGTTGGGGCCAGCTCGGCGCAGCGGTGGTGGCTGGGCTGCGCCGACAGGGGGCGCGCTCCGCAAAGGCCGGGCGGGCGCTGTGCTCGGCGCTGCACAGGGGCAGCCAGCCCCCAGGCAGCGCATCAGCTGGGCTCCCGCCTGGCCCTGGCATGGGCCCCCCTGGCACCCAGCCTCCGTCTCCCGAGGGGGGTGGGGCGCCTGGCCCTGGCATGGGCCCCCCTGGCACCCAGCCTCCGTCTCCCGAGGGGGGTGGGGCGCCTGGCCCTGGCATGGGCCCCCCTGGCACCCAGCCTCCGTCTCCCGAGGGGGGTGGGGCGCCTGGCCCTGGCATGGGCCCCCCTGGCACCCAGCCTCCGTCTCCCGAGGGGGGTGGGGTGCCTGGCCCCTCGCCGGGGGGCCAGGTTTGGCAACCGCAGCCTGAGCGGCAGGTGCCAAATGGCAGCAGTGCCAGGGCGCCCTGGGCTTTGCCAGGCTGGCAGTGCCGCACGGTGCACGCGGGCGCTGCTGTCGGTGCTCGCTGCCCCTCGCTCTCCTCGGGCGCTGGTAACCCAGTGCTGGCTAGTGGAGACAGGCTCTGCCTAGGGGCGGGCGGTCTGGGTGCAACAGAAATGTGCCAGGGGAGGGGGAGAAGATCTGAAACCCTCTGCTTATCCCAGAGCCACTCCGGCATGACCCCGCTCACCCCGTGCCTGGCAGGCCATCTGCCCTCTGGTGCCCAGGCAGTCTTGGCCTCTGGGTGCCTGCTGTCAGCAGGGCTCATTGCGGTTGCAGTGCTAGTTGGGGGGTTGGGCTGTGGAGGCTGAACGGCCTGAGCCCCCTCCCCCACCAATAGTGGCTGGCCTGACTTCTAGTCGCTCTCCACCTGGGCTGGATTTGAATGGCTGCATTAACTCTGAAAGGCCCGGGCACCTGACCCGTTTGCCTCTGCTAGGGGCGGCTCCTAGGATGCGCCTCAGGTAGGAGGCCAGCAGCCAGCGCCAGAAGGGTTAGCCAGGGACACGATTCTGCAGGGGTGGCGCCTCCCACCGTGCTGCATGTGCGGGAGAAACATGCGCTTTGACAAGGGCCCGTAGGCTGGCAGCAACATCAGCCGCGTCCCCGCTGGGCCGGGCCAGCCAGCCACAGTAACTGGGCTGCAGCCTGGCCCTTTGCTTTATTCCTTCTGAGAGCGGGGTCGAACGTCCTCCTTCCCTCCACAGCCATCGTGTGGGAAGCCGGCCCAAGCCGCGGCTGGCTGCCTGCGGAATCCCACTCCTTGGCTTTGTTCCGGCTGCATTGTTCGCCGAGCCGCAGCCACATGCGGGGAGCGCCTGCCTTGCGTGGCATGTTGCCGCCCGGGGAGCCACGGGGAGGAGGCCCCTCCCTTCCGCTCTCAGCTCCGATTGGGTTCTGGGCTCGGGCCGGGCCAGCCTGGGACTCTGTGCTGCTGCGCTCAGCCCGGCCTGGCTCCCTGGCGCTACGTGCCTGCAGGAGGAAGTGGCTTCGCTGACGAGCAGCCGTGGCTTCTGCCTGTGTTGCCTGCAGCTGCCACGGGAGTTAAGCCCCGCGCGCTTGTAGCTGGGCCCCACCCTGCATCTTGGGGAATTGCTGCCTTACGGGGCGAGGCGCCACTCCTGGCACTTGCGCAACAGGCTCGCGAGGCCTGCGCTGGCGCGGCGGACGGCATGCTCTGACAGCTGCCCAGATTGAAAGGCTCCTGGATGCTGTCTCTGAGTCTCCCCCAGCCGGGGAGGCGCCCTCGCCCCCCGGAGACAGAGTAGCCAGGCTGTTTTCTCCCAGCCCCGAGCGCCAGGTCCCTAGGGACAAGCCACATCACACGCCTGGCATCTGGATGCCTGTTGCTGCTGCTGCCTGCGGCGCTGCCACCCAGGGGCTGTGCGGGGGCCTTCCCCTGTACGGGTTTGGCCCCTTTCTGCCTGTGCCTGCAGAGGTGCGGGGAGCGTGGCTGGGAGTGGCCCACGGCCCAGTGGGGCCGGTGGTGTCGTGGCACGTGTCCGTGGCTGGTGTTGCGTGGCGCAGGGCTGCAGGGCCGGGTGGGCGAGAGGTGGCGGGCAGGCCAGCCCCCCCCCCAGAGTGGCTCCGTCTGGAAGGGCTGGCTTGAGCGGGCTCCTCCCCCAGGTTATCGTCTGAGCCCAGCCTGGCTGCGGCTGCTGTGGTGGCACCAGGGAGGATCCAGGGATTCTGGCGCCTGCTTTTCGTCCAGAGCTGGCAGAGTCGTTTCTCCAGGCACGAGGAGTCGCAGGAAGCAGCCCCCCCGCCAGGCAAAGCTCTGGGGCCCAGGGGCTGAGCCGAGGCGCTGTGCTGCTGCCGCCGTGCGCCGGATCAGCCCCCCCGTGCGTGGCGCTTGCTAAGGGGGAGTCAAGGCCCACAGGTGCTTGGCTCTCTGACGCGAAGGGGCGTCAGCGGGGGGGGGGGGGGGGGGGAGCACTTGTGCCAGTGCCCAGCCGCTCAAGTAACAAGATGGCTCGGGAGCCGGGGAAATCGTGGGCCCGTCTTGCGGGAGGCGTGTAGGACGGAGGCAGGGCAGCAGTGTTGCCAGGGACATGGCCAATGGGAGGGGATGGGATCTCCCAGCGCCCCATCTCGTGACTCCGTGCTGGAGCGAGGGAGCCAGGCAAGCCCGCTCCACTCCGGCCGGCATGGGGCCCAGCAGGCAGTCCAGGCCCGGCCCCTAGAACTGCCCCACGAGGGAAGACCCTCGCAGACGCCACAGCGACTGCCACTCACCTGTCTGTCTGCAACAAGCCCTCTGCCGGGGGAGGGGTTGGCTTTGGGGGCCTCCTGGCGTTGGTGGAGAAGGGCTTTGGCAGGAAGGCTCTGCGGAGGGGCTCGGATTCTGCCCCCACCCAGCACTTACCTTCATTCCCGGCCTCGGGGCCGTGTGCTCCCACGTGGGTCATCACATGGCTTGGGTCGTGAATGAGGACCCCAGGCAGCCTTCCCGGGCACCCGCGGAGAGACGGGACATGGGCCTGGCAGCCCTGACTGCAGTGGAAGCAGGCAGGGGTGTGCCCAGGGCATATGTTACAGGGACACACAGGGGTCCACAGGGCTGCCTTTCTGCCCCCCCCCCCCCCGTCTCTGTGCTGTCATGCTCCAGGATGGAGCCTCATTGCCCCAGCAGGGTGTGAGGCTGCTGGGGAACGTCTGCAGCAGGGGGGTGAGGATTATCCAGGGCATTCAGCAGCAGCATCCTCTGCACGGAGAGGTTGTGGGGGCGCTGCTGGTGTAACCACCATGGGGCAGATTTGAACCTGGGCCCTCTGGAGCTTAGCGTAGGCGCCGCCACCCTCTGAGCCGAAAGCCAGCTGGCTCCCGGCCCATGCTGAGAGGTCTCTTGGGCTGGGCTGTCGCTGTGCTCTCGGTGCCACGGCCGAGGTCAGTGACCCACTCTAGGTGTGGGGGTTACACTGGGCCAAGAGAGGCCGCCCCAGCCCCACTGGCTCCGCGGAGAGGTTGGGCTCCTGGCCCTGACGCTGCAGGGAGGAAGGGGTGAGAGGGGCCCGTGCGCGGCACCGGCAGACCCAGGGACACGGCAGCACCACGCCAAGCAGGTTCTTCTAAAACACCAGTTTATTAAGGAAACAACGGAGAGAAAAGCCCGGCCCTTCTCCCCAAACGGGAGCAGGAGGCGGGAGGTGGGGACTGTACTTTACACTTCAGCTAGGAAAATTTCCTGCCCACGCCGGGCCCCGGGTGCTGGCCGGGTGGGGGAGCCACAGCACTGAGCCCCCTTTTCCCTGGTGGGGGCCCCGCCCCAGGACTCTCCTCCCCGGGGCTCCCCAGACCCAGGCTCGCCGGCTTAGCAGGAGGGAAGCCCCTTGCTGTCGCGCCAGCCCAGCCTGCTGCTTCTCACGGAGACCAGCATGGCCGCGCCTTGGCTGGGCTGCCGGGCAGGGGCCCTGCGCATGGGGGACGGGCACCGCTTGGGGTGGCCACCTCAGGGCTCTCCGCGGTGCAGCCGGCTCGGCCCAGCCTCGCTGGGATCTCCGCAGCAGCCGGACTGCGGCTCAGAAGGGCCCCCGAGGCAGAGGGTGGGGGGCTGGGCTACGCACCAGGGGCCTGGAGGCTGGCTGCTTGAGGCCAGCACCTCGGGGACAGGGGCAGCTCCCTGCCCTGGCCTCCTTGCCCCAACCTCGGTGTTGTTCAGGCCAGGACTTTAGCGGGGTCCAAAGAGAGCTGGCTCCAGCCCCGGGGGTTGGGTCCACCAGTGCTAGTGGCCAGGCTGGGCGGGGTCCCTGGAGGATTCCCTGCTCCGTTCCCTCGCTCTAGGGGCCCGGCATTGGCCACTGTGCGCAGCCAGGATGCTGGGCCGGCTGGGCCTTGGGTCTGGCCCCGTCTGGCCGCTCGGATGTTCTCCTGCAGGGCCGGAGCTGCTGCCCCTCGGCAGGCCCAGCTGCTGCCTGTGGCCCCCTCTCCCTCCACCGGCCAAGCCACGAGCCCTGCGCTGCCCACTCAAACCCTCCATAGACAGCCTGGGCCTGCTCCTGCCGGCTTGGGGCACCTTGGTTAGCGCCTGAGGCAGCCTCAGGGGTCCCCCAGCCTGCCCTTGGCCCATCCTCTTGTCACGAGGCAAGGCTGCTGCTTTGCGGCCTCCCCAGCCTGTGGGGCAGCCAGGCCAGCGCGTGCGAGGCCCGCCCTGCCCCCACACAGCAGGCAAGCTGGGCGCTGGCTCCTTGGCCCGTCCCCGCCGCTTCGTCTCTGACCTGCAGGGCAGGACCCCAGGGGACGGCTCCCCCCTCCGGGCCTGAGTCTGCTCATGGGAATCCGGGCTGCAGCCGCTGCCTGCTTGGCTCAGGCTCTGTGGGGGGAGGACTTGCTCCATGGGCTGGGGAAGGGAGGCTGCCAGGAGCCCGCCCAGCCCAGGGCAGGGGCAGCTTCTTGCCCCCTGTGGCAGAGGCAGGCCTGCTGCTCCCACAAGGGGGTGGGGGGAGTCTGGGCCCTGCCCTTCGAGCTTTCTCTTCCAGCCCAAGGGCCCGTCTGAGCCCCGAATGCACAGAGCTGGGAGCCGCCCAGCAAGCCCCCGCCCCAGCAGGGCTGGAAAGCAGCCGGGCCCGGCTTTGTAGCAGTCGGGGGGCTGCCCCTGCCCGGGGAGCACCGCTCCCCGTGATACGTGCCGGGCTGACCCGCTTAGCCGGTGGCAGCGCCGCGCGTTCAGCCCCCTGGAGGCGTCCCCCCGTGCGAGGGCCTGGCCGTGGGGAGGCTCGCGCTGCGGCCGGCTGCCAGCCCTCCCATTGCTCTCTTCACAGCCTGCCCCCGTGGGCCAGCCTGCTTCTGGAGCCGCAGACCGGAGCCGGGCCCGGGAGCCCGCAGCACTCGCCCCAGGGCCGCCGACGGGCAGAGCCCTAGCGGGGCCTCCGGAGCGCAGTGCACGGGCCACGCTGCTGAGCTCCAAGCCAGCAGGGCTCAGCAACCATCGCGGTCTGCAAGCGCCTTCCACGGGCCGCGCCCAGCAGCCGAGGGTTCCGCCCGCACACTGGGCCCAGTGCTCCGCAGCCCCGGCGTGGCCCTGGCGTGGCCCCGAGCCCCTGGGCCTGGCGCCACGTGCCTCCCGGCGCTACTTCAGTCCCCGCGTCGCATGACAAGCCCCCGCCTGGGAGCGGGCCTGGCCCGGAGCTGTAGCAGAACTCGCCGCTGCCTGCGCCGTTTACCGGCTGGCGCTGTAGCATGGCCCAGCCGCTCCTGTGCTCCCCGGCGTCGCTTGCACGCCGGCCCCCCGGTACGTCACTGTTTGCTCCGGGTGCCATGCCACAGCGCGGGGCGGAGGACGGAGCCTGCTGCCCCTCCGGGCACAGGGCGGTTCGGCGACCCCTCCGCCCCCAGTGCCGCTCTGAGCCCTCCCAGCGAGCCGCCTGCTCCACGCTGAGGGGCCGCAGTCTCCCGTGCGGGGCAGGTTCAAGGCGGGGTGGTGACCTGCCTGTCTCGGTGTGACAGCCACAGCGAGAGCGCTAGAGCCAGGGCCAGGCCAGCGGTGCAGCCTCCTGGCCTGCGCGGAGGAGCCCCCCTGCGTTCTGCTGCCCCTGCTGCGCGCACAGCGGGGGGCGGGGGTTGCGAGCACTGAGGTACCGCGGGGCTGAGGAGTTCCCGGGCTGGCTGGTTTGCTCCTGCTCCTGCACCAGCCAGGACGTGCCAGGGGAGGGCAAACTGATGTCGGCAGCTCGTCTCCGCGGCTCGCCAGGCGGGGCTGCTGCCCGTCGGCCCCGCTCCCGGGGTGCGGGCCCCAGGAGCGCCCGGGAGCAGCGACTGGACTCCGGGCACTCCCCATCCGCAGGCAAAACGGCCCAGGCCCCGGCTGAGTGGGGGGGTGTCCCGGGAAGTCCGGGGCTGCGCACACGGGCAGGCCATGCCGGCACTGAGCCTCGGTCTGATTCTCAGTTTCCTCCCGAGGGCGAGAACCGGGCGGGGGGAGAGGGAGTCGAGGTGCGGGGGCCACCGCCACAGGGCTGCCAGGCATGGAGGGCGCAGTGCTGGGGGCAGACGCTGGGCGCAGGGGGCTGAACAGGCCAGAGGGAATGAAGCGGCGAGGCCAGCCTGGGCGAGGAGCGACCCAGGCTCACTGGGCAGCCGAGGGAGGCGCGGGGCTGGCGGATCCCACGGCTCCATGTTACGTGACAGTCCGGGGCCCGTCTCACGCAGGAGAAGCCGGAGCCGCCTGGTTTCTCTGTGCTGGGGTGCAGGGCGGAGACCAGCGGCCAGGGCTGGGGACCAGCGCCGGCAGGGAGGGGCAGCCTGGGCAGGGAAGCTGGGCAGAGTCTCTCGGGGCCGATATTTACAGTCCCTTCCCGCAGGATGCCGGCGGGTGCCGCAGGGGCCAGGTGGCGTCGGGGACAGGGGCCGTGCTCCTGGGGCTGCCCCCTCCTTCCGGCTCAGCGCCGCTTCGGCCTAGATGGAAACCTCATATTCCCTGGAGTCCTGGAAAGGAAACAGACTGCAGGGGGTTGGGCACTAGCCAGCACGGCCGGGCGCCCTCTGCCCCCCACTCTCCCCATGCGCTCCCTCTCTCCCCTGCGGGGCTCCCACCTTCCCCACCCGGGGGCTCCCTTTGCTCTCTGTTGGTGCCCAGAATGACCCCTCTCCGGCCCCACACGCCCCGTGGGGGCTGTTCCAACGGGGCCCGGGCACCCCGCCATGTGCACAGCAGCTCTGCCGAGGGGCAAGCCTGCCCCGGCTCCGGGATGTGCCCCCAGCTCCGGGGCGTGGAGCAAGTTTCCCTGGGGCCAACCCACAAGTGGCCAGCAGCCCGGCGCGGCCCCTGGGCTGGCCTGGGAGCCCCTCGGAGCCCGGGGACTTACTCCTGTCTCATACGCGGCGCTGTCAAAGGCCGAGTCCACAGCGATGTGATCGTAGGGGTGAGCCCCAGACAGGGGCAGCGGCAGGGCTGGTTTCCCCTGGAGCCTGAGGGGCAGAGACGGGCAGCTGGTGACCCAAGCTGGCACTGACCAACAGGCCTGGGGCAAGGCAGGGCAGACGGGGAGGGGGGCTAGGCAGGGGGACAGACGGGGCTGGGTGCTGGGCAGATGGGGTCAAGGTGGGTGGGGGATGGGCAGAGGGGCAGACAGGCCGGTGGGGTAGAGGGCAGATGAGGGGGCCGAGCGGGGTAGAGGTTAGAGCAGAGGGCGGGGCGGGACAGATGGGCAGGGCGGGACAAGGCAGGGGAGGGGGCGGGACAGATGGGCGGGACGGGACAAGGCAGGGGCGGGGCGGGACAGATGGGCGGGGCGGGACAAGGCAGGGGAGGGGGGGGCGGGGCGGGACAAGGCAGGGGAGGGGGCGGGACAGAAGGGCGGGGCGGGACAAGGCAGGGGCGGGGCGGGGCAGATGGGCGGGGCGGGACAAGGCAGGGGAGGGGGGGGTGGGGCAGGCGGGCAGGGGGCGGGGCAGGGGGGCAGCGGGCAGGGGCGGGACAAGGCAGGGGAGGGGGCGGGACAGATGGGCGGGGCGGGACAAGGCAGGGGAGGGGGCGGGACGGGACAAGGCAGGGGCGGGGCGGGGCGGGGGGCGGGGCGGGGGCGGGGCGGGGCGGGACAGATGGGCGGGGCGGGACAAGGCAGGGGAGGGGGGGGGGGCGGGGCAGGGCAGGGGGCGGGGCGGGGCAGGGCAGGGCAGGGATGGGGCGGGACAGATGGGCGGGGCGGGACAAGGCAGGGGAGGGGGTGGGACAGATGGGCGGGGCGGGACAAGGCAGGGGCGGGGCAGGACAGATGGGCGGGGCAGGACAAGGCAGGGGCGGGGCAGGACAGATGGGCGGGGCAGGACAAGGCAGGGGCGGGGCAGGACAGATGGGCGGGGCGGGACAAGGCAGGGGAGGGGGCGGGGTGGGGGGCGGGACAGGGCAGGGCGGGACAAGGCAGGGGAGGGGGCGGGACAGAAGGGCAGGGCAGGACAAGGCAGGGGAGGAGGCGGGACAGAAGGGCAGGGCAGGACAAGGCAGGGGAGGAGGCGGGACAGAAGGGCGGGGCGGGGCGGGACAAGGCAGGGGCGGGGCAGGACAGATGGGCGGGGCGGGACAAGGCAGGGGAGGGGTTGGGACAGAAGGGCGGGGCGGGACAAGGCAGGGGCGGGGCAGGACAGATGGGCGGGGCGGGACAAGGCAGGGGCGGGGCAGGACAGATGGGCGGGGCAGGGAGACCCCGGCACTCACCTGGAGAAGTAGAGGTAAACGGCTCCCATGAGCAGCAGCAGGACGAGCATGGGCAGGAAGATGGCGATGGCCACGTTGGGGCCCGTCTGCGGGGGCCCTGCGGGCGAGACCTTGGCGACTGGGGGGAGGACGGGCACAGGCCGTGCGGGGTGAGGGGAAGCAGAGAATTTGCCAGGGATGAATCCAGA
The DNA here is from genome assembly GCF_052426305.1 of Pelodiscus sinensis. Taxonomy (NCBI): domain Eukaryota; kingdom Metazoa; phylum Chordata; order Testudines; family Trionychidae; genus Pelodiscus; species Pelodiscus sinensis. The sequence continues at coordinate 26,552,495 of NC_143072.1, read as the reverse complement.
GTTCCTGAGTGGCTTGTGGGGCACAGGGAGGGGGAGGAAATGGAGGTTCCCTGCACCCCCCTTCTTGGGCACTTCTGCCCCCCCGAGCAGACATGGGCCCCACCTCTGGGCCTCCCCGCAGCTCGCGGGGAACAGCACCTCCTGCTGGGAGCCAGGCCCGGCTAAGTCCAGCCCAGCTTCCCAAAGAGGACACCCCCTGTACCCCCTCACCCTCACACCCCCACCCCCCGCACCGCTGAGCACCCCCACCCAGAACCCCCGCACCTCCCTCCCTCATCCCTACCCCCGCACCCCCACATAGCACCCCCTGCACCTCCCTCCCTCATCCTCACACCCCCTCACCCGAGCACCCCGCTTACACCCCACCCTGCACCTCCTCACACCCCACCCAGAACCCCCTGCACCTCCCTCCCTCATCCCCATGTGACGCAGTGGGGGGGCGGTCTGCTCTGTAACCAGGGGTCCCCACCTGGCTGCGCTGGGCTGTGCGATTCCCACTGACTCATCCGCACTCAGATTGGCCCAGACACCCAGGCCCAGCCTGGGCAGGGAACAAGGCGCTTCCCAGGGGGGAGACAGAGGGAGGGAGGGGGAGACGGCCACCGGGCTGGGGTCAGGGCCGGGGAGCTGGGCAGTTTTTTGGCTGGGAAACAATGAAGAGAGAAGACCAAGCAGAGTGCTGGGGATTCGGGGGGGCTGTGCACCCTGCCCCCAGGGGTCTAGGGCGGCCAGCCCCTGACTCCTTATGTCCACCTGGCGTCTGTGCTGGGCTGGATCCTGGGGAAGCAATAACCCCCCTGTTCTGGCTGCGGAATCCCGTCTTGCTGCTACGGGGGTGCAGGATCGGGGGATCCCCGACGCGCCTACACACTGGTGTCAGAAGTGGGATGCGCTGCACCCCGTGGATGGAGCTTCCAGCAGCGAGTGACGGGCGCAGTAGAGGAAGGGGCTCGCAAGAGCCAAGCGTGCTGGAGGCAGAGCGAAGCGATTCCTAGGAGCCGTGGGGCGCTGCAGCACTCGGTCGGTGAGTCTACACCCCGGGGATCGGTGGGGAGAGGCCTACGCCCGACTCCTGAAGGCAGACCTTGTGGGGCTGTGCAGAGATAGGGGCTGCCCGTGGGGAAAGCAACTAAGTCCCAGCTGATTGCCCGGCTGGAAGAGAATGACCCGTCCAGGCGCCTGGATCCTGTCCCAGCAGGGAGCAGCCAGACACCCCCTGGGAGCGTCTCAGGCTCTCAGACCGGAGGGGGGGCTGGAGTCGGCCAGACAGACGCGCTGCCCACCAGGCCACGCTCCGGCAGCCGCGGTTCGTCCAGGGCGGGGTCCATCCCGGCAGAGCTGCGGCGGCTGCAGATCGAGCTGAGGCTAAAGGAATTGGAGTCACAAGGGAAAGAGCGGCAGGACCGCAGGGAGGAGCGCCAGGACCGAGAGGCAGCGGCAGCATGAGCTGGCCATGGTGGAGCGGAGAAGCCGAGGGGCCCGGCTGCGGTGTCGGGAGGATCCCAGGGGACCCGGAGCGGCCAGACTATTTGAGAAGCTCGTGTTGGCCCAATGTAAAGACGTGGGGGACATGGACGGTTCCTTAGCTCCTCTGAGCCGGCCTGTGACCTGCACCATCCCCCAGCGGGGCAGCTCCAGCAGCTCCCCCCTTGCTGGATCAGGAGGCCGCAGGGGCAGCCGGGTGACTCCGAACGGGTCAGAGCCCTGCTGCACAAGTCCGGGCAGACCCCAGACACGCACAGGAGGAAGATCCGGGGCTGCAGAAGGAGCCATTGGAGACCCATGTGGATCTGGCCGCCGACCTGGCGCAATCCTGCCGCAAGTGGGTGTGCGGGGCCGGGGCCCAGACCGCAGAGGACCTGCTTAAGCTGACGATGCGGGAACAGTTCTGTGGAGCGTGCCGGCCCAGCCTGGGGCTGTGGCTCCAGGACCGGAGGCCAGAGGACCCCCAGGACACCGGGAGGCTCACGGAGAGCCGGTCCGGGCGGGAACAGGAGTCCAGGAGAGGGGGAATCGCGCAGAGACCGGATCTCAGCTGAGCACCGGAGGAAATCACCTACGGGACGAGCCCAAGAGACAGGGGCCAGCCATCCAACCCCAGAGACACAGCCAGGGCCCGGGCGGAGCCGGCCCAAAGGGGCCGCAGGAACTAACCTGCCATCGCTGCGGGCAAAGGGGCCACAAGAGGGCTCAGTGCCCCAGGCGCCAGGACAGGTCCCACGAGACTTTCCTGGGTTAACTGGCTGGGGCTGGGGGAAGGGCAGGCCGGCAAACCTCAGCTCAGAGTGGGGGGAAGGATGCTCAGTGCCCCTCCCCTGGGAGGTCTGACCCTCGGGAGGCGGATTTCTCCGTGTACCGGGAGGGGGCAGGGCGGCCCCTGCGGAGCGAGAGCCTCGTGGCCCTGCAGGTGGATGGCAGGGAGGTGACGGGCTCCTGGGACACGGGGGCGGAGGTGACGCTGGCCCGGCTGAGGTCCTGTCCCCAGACCACATGGTGCCCGACACTCAGCCGACCCGGAGAGGCATAGACGGGACCCGTTTAAGGTGCCCATAGCCGGGTGCCTCTGAAATGGGGGCTATGGGGGGCCCAAGGAAGTGGGGGTCACTGGCACTTGCCCACGGAGGTGCTGATGGGGGGGTGACCTAGAGGAGTGGCCAGACGGACCCCACAGGGCCCCAGTCACCACCCATAGCTAGAGCCAGTGAGGGGCTGGCACCCCTGGCCCAGGGAAGGGCTCCCTGCAGGGGCCTCAGGGCCCCATCCCAGCAGACACGGGGCCCAGCAGGGCTAGAGCCCCAGACCCAGGTGGGGGGGAACAGGTCCCTGTCCCTGCCCCAGCGGTGGAATTCCAGGCCGAGGTGCAGGCAGACCCCTCCTTGCAGATGCTGAGGGACTGGACTGGCCTTGGATAGGGGGGCCTGTCGGCCAGGCGACCCGGGCGGGGAACAAATACACCCTGGTAGCCGTGGCCCTGCCCTCTAGCGAGGCAGGCACGGTGGCAGACGCTGCTGGCCCTTTCAGCAGGGTGGGGGTCCCCCAGCGATCTCACTGCATGTCGGCCCTGCGCCGGGGCTTGTGGAAGGGCTGGTGCGACCGGAGAGCGTGGGCCCGCGCCGGCCCCCCAAAGCCGTGCAGCAGCCGAACTGGGGGGAGCCGGCTCCTGCAGGGCACCTCCGTGGCAGGCCCAAGCCAAGGGGAGCGCCAATGTCACCGCTGCGGCTTTACCAGGCAGGGGACTCGAACGTCCCCAGTCACAAGAGGAGTGACCCCGCTCAGTGCGCTCTCGGAGGGGGGAGAGAACTGTGATGGCGCGTCGGGTCCCCCCCATCCTGCACCCCCGTAGCAGCAAGATGGGACTCCGCAGCCAGAACAGGGGGGTTATTGCTTCCCCAGGATCCAGCCCAGCACAGACGCCAGGTGGACATGAGGAGTCAGGGGCTGGCCGCCCTAGACCCCTGGGGCAGGGTGCACAGCCCCCCCGAACCCCCAGCACTCTGCTTGGTCTCCTCTCCATGTTTCCCAGCCAAAAAACTGCCCAGCTCCCCGGCCCTGCCCCCAGCCCGGTGTCCATCTCCGCCTCCCTCCCTCCGTCTCCCCCGGGAAGAGCCTTGTTCCCTGCCCAGGCTGGGCCTGGGTGTCTGGGCCAGTCCCTGTGTGGGGGAGTCCGTGGGAATCTCAGCCCAGCGCGGGGGACCCGGGTCACAGAGCAGAGCAGACAGCCCCCCACTACGTCACCCCCACCCCACCCCCCTCAGAGCCCCGCATCCCCAGTGCTCACTCCCGCCCCACCCAGCCCCAGCTGCACCTGCAGCCCCATGGGCACGGTAAGGGTGCCAACCTTCTGACGGGACAACACTGAACATGCTTGCCCCGCCCCTTCTCCAAGGCCCCGCCCACTCACTCCATTCACCCCTCCCCTCTCCTCCCCAGCTCATTTTCACCGGGCCGGGGGGGGGGGGGGGGGGTCCCTTTTCAACAGGGCGTTCAGCTCCCTCCCTTGCCACGTCTCCCCAGCCGGGCAGTCTCTGCGGGCAGAGCGGTACCAGAGCGAGCCCTGTCCGCCAGCTCAGCACCCTCCCTCCCCGGGTCGCTGCTTTCCCGCCCTCTCCTGAGGTCAGGGGCATTGGCTCTCCGCCCCTCACCCACATCTGCCCCGGAGGGACCCCGCCTCCTGCCCGGCAGCCCGCGAGCCAGGCTGAGGGCTGGGGCCCCTGCACGCTGGCCGGAGGGGCGGCCCGCCGGGCGCTTACCGTCCAGGTTGCGGTTGCTGTAGAACTCATCGTAAGCGGCTGGGGGGAGAGAGGGGAGAGTGAGGGGCAGGAGGGGCTGGGTGGCGCGAGGGGACAGGAGTCTAGCACCCGAGCGGCTCCCACCTGCAAGCCCAGGGCCGGTGCTTGGCTGAGGGCTCAGCCCAGGCGGGCCTGCCGCCCCGAAGTGGACATGGGCACAGGCCGGAGCGTTAGGCGAGGGAAGGGGCAGTCGGCTTTGCCATGCCAGGGCTGGCACCGGAGCAGGGGGCAGGGCTGGCGGGGGCGCCGTGTCCCGTGCACACTCAGCGTTCGGGGAGGAGCTGGCGTGCCCCCCGCCGTGAGCACAGGACAAGCTCCGGCCCCGCTGCAGCAGGGAAGGCGCGAGCCCACGGCCGGGCCAGGCCAGGGCAGACTCACCGGCCTTGCAGATGGGCGGAGAGCCGTTCCACTGGGACGGGTGGCCGGGCACGCAGCGGAGGCTGGCCTCCCCCAGCAGCACGTAGCCCGTGGCACAGGAGAAGTGCAGGGTCGCCCCCGCCTGGTACAGCTTCTTCTCCGGGCGCTGGAGGCTGTTCTCGGGGGCGCCCGGGTTGTGGCAGGGCTCGAACGCTTCCGCTGCAAACGTGGGACGGAGCGGGTGAGACGCACGCCCCTGAGGGCCGGGGGAGCCCCCCTCGCGGGCCCGGCCTGCGGGGGGCCAGGCAGCGCTGGGCGGCGGGCAGCTCCCTGCCAGGATGCTGTGCCCAGCACGAGGCTAGCTGAGGCGCCCCTCCCGAGCGTCCCAGGCTGGGCCTCAGGGCCGGGAGGAGCTTTCCCCCACCAGGGGGGCAGGGCTGGGACTCACGGGTGCACTTGGGCAGGCGGTCGCTCCACTTGGGGCCCCCGGCCTGGCGCTCCCGGCAGGTCAGCAGGCCACCCCCCGTCAGGACGTAGCCCTTGTCGCAGACGAAGTGCACAGTGGAGCCGATGGGGAACCTGGGGCTGGAGACGATCCGGCGGCTGTGCTCCACGTCCCCTGGGTCCTTGCAGGAGGTCACTGTGCAGGGAGGGAGGGCAGCAGGCTCACGCCAGCCCCAGGCAACGGCTGGAGCCCAGGGGGGCGGCAGGGCCAGGCCAGGGCAGAGGTCAAAGCACAGGGCACACAAACGCCTAGAGGACCACCTCAATGGGGACCGGGCCGTACCGCCAGCGCCCAGCCGGGGGAGAGCCAGGCAAGGAGGGCACAGCGCTCCAGCAGGGGGCGCTCTTGGCACAGCAACGCGGCCTCTGCGTGGCAGGCTAGGCACAAGGGGGGCAGGGCTGTTGGGGGGCTGCTGGCCTGGTCCTGCAGGGCTCCGGTCTGGGGGCTCTTGTCCCCCTTGCCCACCCCCTCATGGGCACATGAAGAGCCCAAGCCCCGCCCCCGGGGCAGCCCCGCCCGACCACGTACTTGCCTCCCACCCCAGCTGGCGGGGAGCCCGGATGGGAGCCGAGGGGCGTACCCGGCGCTGTCACTGGGAAATCGGAGGATCTCTCCCAGCCGGTCCTGCAGCAGCTGGAGGGGCACCAGGCCGGCGGGGGCTTGTCCCCTGGATGGCAAGGGGCCCGACCAGCCGATACGAGGGCAAAGCGACCGGCAGCCGGGCAGCACGGCCCCGCCACGGCAGACCCCAATGCAGCAGCATGCCTGGGAAAGGCACGTGGCAGGTCTCCTCTGCTGCTGACAAGCTTGAGCCGCTGTCCCGCGCCCTCCTCCATCCCCGGGCTGGGCCGTGGAACCTCTCCCGGAGGCAGCAGGGGCTGGGGGTAGGCGGGGGGGGGTCCCGGTCACCTCTCTCGCAGGCGGGCAGGTCCCCGCTCCACGTCAGGTCCCAGTGGCACATGAGCACGTCCGTGCCCACCAGCTCAAAGCCAGGGTAGCAGTGGTAGGTCACCACGGTGCCGTGGACCAGCTCGGGGTGGGACGTGGTCTTCCAGCCGTTGGGGATCTCGGGCAGCTCTGGGCAGGTGTCGTTGCGCGGGACCTCTGCGGAGAGAGCCGGGTGAGGCGGGGCGGGGGCTGGGGGCGGGACTCCTGGGTCCGCTGCCAGCGCCGGGCCTCACCGAAGAAGTGGACGACGAAGCCCTGCTGGTAGCCGAAGGCGGCGCTGCCGGGGTCCGACTGGAACTGGATGGTGACGTCGGCCATGGCCGTGTAGAGCTTGAAGCGGCGGTGGGCGCCTGTGTACTGGCCCAGGATGCGGGCCGTCAGGTCGTCCCCGTCGTAGAACGTCAGCACGTCGCCCTTCCCAATGCGCAGCCTGTGAGGAGAGGGGGCTGGGGCAGACGCCCTGTGGCCAGCCTTGGCCCCAGCGGGCTCTTCCCCCTTCGGCAGCACCCCTGTGAGCTGGGCGCTTGTGCGGCCGCCCTGCTCATCCGCAGAGCGCTCACTGCGAGGGTTGTGCTCCTACTGGTGGGGCACGCCCACATGTGCACCACTGCACAGAACAACATTTATTCCGCACATGCGCGGGGAAACGGTGAGCGGGAACGCTGCCCTTCGGATGCGTGGGGCTGTGTGGGTCTGGCCGCCGCTGCGCAAGGTTCCAGCCAGGACAGTCCTGGGGCACAGGGGGCCCAGCCCTGGCTCCTTTGCACCCACGGGCCCCCAGGGCGTAGCGCAGAATGGGGGCGAGGGGCTGACTCCTCTGCTATCCCAACGCCGACCAGCCTGCCCCCCTCCCCCGTGCGATCCCCGGGCCCCACTCACACTTGGACGTCTAGCATGATGCGCTTGTCCTCCTCCACGTGCAGCCCCCAGATGCAGTCCTGCCCCTTGCCATAGGCCTCCGGCCAGTTGGGGGAGAGCACGACGCCTGCCGAGTCCGTGATCTCCCCGCTGCACACGGCTGCAGAGAACACCACTCTCAGGCCTGCCTGCTCTGGCCCCCGCAGCCGCCCCCCGTCTCAGCGAGCGGCATGGGAGGGCGCCCAGGGGAGGGTCTAGGCCCTCGCTCCGCACAGGCCGGGCAATGCAGTAAAACAGCCCCTGCCCGCCCTGGCTCCGCTGATCTGTCCCCCGGCACCTGCCCGAGCCCTCCCCGGCAGCCTGGCTTGGTGCAGGCCCGTGGCCTCGGCAGACAGACCTCGGCACGCCGGCTCCGTCTCGTTCCACTGCGGGTCGCCGGGGTCCACGCACTCGATGATGATGGAGCCCTGCTCCAGGGTGTAGCCGGGGTCGCAGCTGAACTCCACAGCGGTGCCCACAGCGTAGGTGGCGTCGCTGGTGGTGAAGTTCCCGTATTTGACGAAGGGCTCGTAGCAGTGCCCCTGCTCAAAGGCTGTGGGCAGAGGGGCGGGGGTTAATGGCGCCGGGGGGGACATTATGGAATTTAGGAGATGAACGTGCAAAACCCGGGGGCACCACTGGCCTGTGTTTGCACCACAGCTCGTGCAGAGGGGCCACGTGAGGTGTCCGTGGAAAGCTGGCGGCGCAGCCGCAGGCAGAATTGCTGAATGGGCAGCGACGGGCGCTGCGCTGGGCTGGTATTGCCAAGGGGGTCCCTGCGTGGCCAGCTCTGGAGACGGGGCGCTATACGAGGACTAGCAGGGCCCAGGCCCCTCCGAGCTGCTTTGCTGCGAACGCCAGGGCGGCACGTGAGGCAGCGTGGACGGCGACCTGCTCTCGGAGGCGCCCACGCAGGCAAGGGGCTCAGAGGCGCCACCGTTTCTCCCCACTCAGCGCCTCTCCCAGAAGGCCTGGGGGCCCAGCCTGACAAGAGATGGATTCCAGAGATCCGCCCGCCCTCCCCTTCCCTTTTAGATGCTAAAGGACGGCCCAGTGAGCTCTTCCGAGTAAGATCCCAGGTAGAAATAGCCCTGGCTGGGCCTTTGGGACTGGGAGAACCTGTTGGGAGGTGGGGGATGGGTTAGAACCTCTCCCCTGTGTGAGGGAGGACTGGGGGGGCACAGGGAGCGCTGGGGTGTCTGCGGCGAGGTGGGGGATGGGTTAGAACCTCTCCCCTGTATAGGGTGGGGCTGGGGGGCACAGGGAGCACTGGGGTGTCTGCGGGGAGGTGGGGGATGGGTTATAACCTCTCCCCTGTATAGGGTGGGGCTGGAAGGCACAGGGAGCACTGGGGTGTCTGCGGCGAGGTGGGGGATGGGTTATAACCTCTCCCCTGTATAGGGTGGGGCTGGGGGGCACAGGGAGCACTGGGGTGTCTGCGGGGAGGTGGGGGATGGGTTATAACCTCTCCCCTGTATAGGGTGGGGCTGGGGGGCACAGGGAGCGCTGGGGTGTCTGCGGCGAGGTGGGGGATGGGTTATAACCTCTCCCCTGTATAGGGTGGGGCTGGAGGGCACAGGGAGCACTGGGGTGTCTGCGGGGAGGTGGGGGATGGGTTATAACCTCTCCTCTGTATAGGGTGGGGCTGGGGGGCACAGGGAGCACTGGGGTGTCCGAGGGGAGGTGGGGGATGGGTTATAACCTCTCCCCTGTATAGGGTGGGGCTGGGGGGCACAGGGAGCACTGGGGTGTCCGAGGGGAGGTGGGGGATGGGTTATAACCTCTCCCCTGTATAGGGTGGGGCTGGGGGGCACAGGGAGCACTGGGGTGTCTGCGGGGAGGTGGGGGATGGGTTATAACCTCTCCCCTGTATAGGGTGGGGCTGGGGGGCACAGGGAGCACTGGGGTGTCTGCGGGGAGGTGGGGGATGGGTTATATCCTCTCCCCTGTATAGGGTGGGGCTGGAGGGCACAGGGAGCACTGGGGTGTCTGCGGGGAGGTGGGGGATGGGTTATAACCTCTCCTCTGTATAGGGTGGGGCTGGGGGGCACAGGGAGCACTGGGGTGTCTGCGGCGAGGTGGGGGATGGGTTATAACCTCTCCTCTGTATAGGGTGGGGCTGGGGGGCACAGGGAGCACTGGGGTGTCTGCGGGGAGGTGGGGGATGGGTTATAACCTCTCCTCTGTGTAGGGTGGGGCTGGGGGGCACAGGGAGCACTGGGGTGCCTGAGGGGGTTCCTAGTGTGACTCTGCTGGCCAGGGTGGCAAACAGACATGCTCCGTGGGGCTGGTTGGTGCCGTCCAGAGGGGGACCCCAGCCTCGGGCTGCCGGTTTCTGAGCAATTGGGCCCAACGTGACCCACTCGGCGGTGCCTTGGAACCTGATCTATTTCCCGGGGAGACAGGGCCCAGGCCTCACCTTCGTAGCGGAGCGCCACGCCAGTGGAGGCGCCACTGCTGTCGGTGGTGAGCTCGAGGAAGAAGTGGCGGGCGGCACTGAGTAGGCCCTCGATGGGCAGGTACTCCACCTCGTACGAGTCGTACACCGGCGGCGCATCTACGTTGTTCCCGTTCCGGATGATGAGCCTGCAGAGCAAGGGCACGGTACCAGCCAAGGGAGCACAGGCCTTGCACCATCCCTGCAGAGCTGCCGCTGGGGGCTAGGTCTGTGGCTTGGCCTGCTGGAGGCCCCTGGGTGCCTCGGGGGCTGGGGGAAGGAAAGGGGCAGCTGCTGATGCCTGGAGGCAGGAAGACAAAAGTCACAGGGAGAGGGGAGATGTGGTGCCCACTGGGAGGTCATGCCCAGGCCCAGAATGTTGAAGGGCAGTCCTAGGTAGGGAAAGGAGGCCCAAAACTCATCGTGGTCTGACTAGAGAACAGGGCAGCCGCAATGGCAGAGCTACTCTGGCAAGCGCCATCAGTAGGTTTCAGAGTCAACACCCATTTGCAAACACATGTTCCAAGTCTCTCAGGGTATGTCTACACTACTACCCTAGTTCGAACTAGGGTGGTAATGTAGGCAACCGGAGTTGCAAATGAAGCCCGGGATTTGAATTTCCCGGGCGTCATTTGCATATAGCCGGGCGCCGCCATTTTTAAATGTCCGCTAGTGCGGACTCCATGCCGTGCGGCTACACGCGGTTTCACGAGGAGTAACGGTAGTTCGGAATAGGAAGCCTAGACTGAACTACCTAGTCCGTGCCGCGTGTAGCCGCGTGGCACGGAGTCCGCACTAGCGGACATTTAAAAATGGCGGCGCCCGGCTATATGCAAATGAAGCCCGGGAAATTCAAATCCTGGGCTTCCTTTGCAACTCCGGTTGCCTACATTCCCCCGCTAGTTCGAACGAGGGGGGTAGTGCAGACAGACCCTCACCGAGTGGCAGTGGGGTGCTCGTCCCCGCAGACCTGGCGGACAGCTGTGCCCTGCTCCCCTGAGGCCGCACCCTCCTGGGCCCTTTCCCTGTGTGGGCCCCACCCCCTGCCCCACCTGTCATCGTCTTCAGCCAGGGAGACCTTCTCAAAGTGCAGGTGCAGGCGCTGGCCCTCGGGGGCCTCCAGCAGCCAGTGGCAAGTCAGATTGTTGCTGTAGTTGCCTGGGAAGCCCGGCGAGACGATGCGCCCGATGGTGGCGTTTCTGATCACGCCCCCGCAGGCCGCTGCCAGGAGAAGCGGAGGGTTAGTTCGGCGCACCGGGGAGAGACGGCTGCCAGGTCATGGCCTGCAGGGCCTCGGGGACGGGGCAGGGGGACCGACTTGCCCCCTCACAGCACCATTGGCCCAGTGTTGCCTGGAGCCAGGCTGCGGCGGCAGGGCAGGGGAGCACGCCCAGTGCTTAGGGGGCACCCCACAGTGGGCCGAGCCTCTCTTAGGAGGCGGCAGCCAATCAGGAGGCAGCGTCTGGGGCAAGGCCCAGGCTGAGCAGCCCAAACTCGTGTCCCTTGTGAGCCACTCACGGCTGCTCCGGTGGGGCAGTGCCCAGGCGGCAGGGCAGCTGGTACTGCCAGGCAGCCCCCCACTCACCCACGCAGATGGGCTCCCGGCTGCTCCAGAAGGGCCGGGTGGCGTTGAGGCAGGTGAGCGCAGGCGGGCCCTGCAGCTGGTAGCCCGTGGTGCAGTAGAAGCGGGCGCTGCCCCCGGGGTGCAGGCTGGTGACCGAGACGTCGCCGTAGGCAGGTCGGGATGGGAAGCTGCAGCTCAGCAGGTAGGCTGGGAGGGAGGGAGAAAGGGGCATTTAATGGCTGAACAGCTGGAGCGACATGCTCCCTGATGAGGCATGCCCGGTGCCAGTGGAGGGATGGCTTTGGCTATGTCCCCCCAGGTACCAGCTGGGCTGTTTCCTCTCCGCTCCCCCCACTGCACGGGGCCCAGCGCCGCCCCGTGGGCACGGAACAGACATCGCTCTGACTGCGTGTCGTCCCTCATCCCAGCCAGCAGGTGGCAGCAAAGCCTTCTGTACGGCCAGAGGGGTGCAGCCCCCCCCCCACCTTCCCGAGTCCGGCCCAGGGGGCTGCCAGCCCAGGGACGCCTCCTCGCTGCCCCTCTGCCAGGGGAGCTGGCAGCCCCGCCCCGCCGGGAGCCTGCGGGGAAGAGCCCTTCCCCCCCCCCCCCCCCCCCGATGACCTGGGTCTGGGCTGAGCAGGCTGCCTGGCATGGGCATGGGGGATGCAGGGGAATCGGCCAAGGTCGCCCTGGGTCTCAGCAGAGACCCACACCCCTAGCTCTGTGCAGTGACATGCCCGCCGGGGCCCCTTTGCACGCGAGCGTGTCGCCACGCCGGGGCCCCTTTGCACGCGAGCGTGTCGCCACGCCGGGGCCCCTTTGCACGCGAGCGTGTCGCCACGCCGGGGCCCCTTTGCACGCGAGCGTGACGCCACGCCGGGGCCCCTTTGCACGCGAGCGTGACGCCACGCCGGGGCCCCTTTGCACGCGAGCGTGACGCCACGCCGGGGCCCCTTTGCACGCGAGCGTGTCGCCACGCCGGGGCCCCTTTGCACGCGAGTGTGTCGTCACGCCGGGGCCCCTTTGCACGCAAGTGTGTCGCCACGCCGGGGCCCCTTTGCACGCAAGTGTGTCGCCACGCCGGGGCCCCTTTGCACGCGAGCGTGTCGCCATGCCGGGGCCCCTTTGCACGCAAGTGTGACGTCACGCCGGGGCCCCTTTGCACACGAGTGTGACGTCACGCTGGGGCCCCTTCGCACATGAGTGTGTCACCACGCCGGGGCCCCTTTGCACGCGAGCGTGTCACCACGCCGGGGCCCCTTTGCACGCGAGCGTGTCGCCATGCCGGGGCCCCTTTGCACGCGAGCGTGACGCCACGCCGGGGCCCCTTTGCACGCGAGCGTGTCGCCACGCCGGGGCCCCTTTGCACGCGAGCGTGTCGCCACGCCGGGGCCCCTTTGCACGCAAGTGTGTTGCCACGCCGGGGCCCCTTTGCACGCGAGTGTGTCGTCACGCCGGGGCCCCTTTGCACGCGAGTGTGACGTCACGCCGGGGCCCCTTTGCACGCGAACGTGACACCCCGCTGGGGCCCTGACCCCTTTGCACAGGAGCGTGCTGCCCAGCCAGGGCCCCTTTGTACGAGCGTGTGATGCCCCGCTGGGGCCCTGACCGCACTGCACACCCTGCAGCTGGCACTAGTGGGGATAGAGCGAGGGCTGCGGCTGGCTGTGCAGGGACAGGGGGAGACCACACTGTTGGGGCGTCACGAGCCAGCCAGTGTCTGCCCCAGGAGCTCCCTGTGTGGAACCAAGAGGGAGGGGCGCCGGGATGGGCGCGATGGCCAGTGGCTGCCAGCCCAGGGCTCAGTACCCGCAGGCCTGTCGCTGCTGCCGGGCAGTGAGGGGTCTCAGCCCGGGGAGCGACTCAGTCGGGCCCCGGGAGCAGGTTCCTGCTCAGAGACCCTGGCTCTGCCAGCCCCTCGGCTCCTCCCCAGCCTGCCGGGAACGGCCCAGTCCAGCCACGCCAGAGACCCCCCTGCAGCCCCGGCCCTGTCTGGGAGGTACCCTGGTTGGGGGCGCCCTGGGCGCTGGCCTGTGGGCGTCACCACATCGTGCCCATCCCCCACCCGGGCCCAGAGCGTCCCTGAATCCGGGGGGCTGGGCCCATCAGACGAGAGGAGCATGAAGAGCCGCGTTTCCCATTAATTTGCTGCACGTTGCCATGGCGACCCCAGCTGAGGGACGCGCTCGGCACAATCTGTCGTTATTTTCCCATTAATAGAGTCGGGGCGGCACCGTGTGTGGGCCGAGGAGCCGGGGGGTGCAGGGGGGGGGTCGGGGGCTCACAGGAGATGCTGGGGCACAGACGCCGCAGCCTGGCTCTGAGCTCTTGGGGGGGACACGACTGGCCCTGCTGAGGAACCGTGAGCAGGTCGAGGCGACAAAGGACCATGGGAAACGGGAGAGAAGGAACCGAAACCTGCCGAGCTGCACCAGTGCCCCCAGGCCCGACCCCTGGGCCCCCCCACCCCGCCGGTGCCCCTAGTCCCGACCCGCGGCCCTGCCGGCCCAGCCCTGGGCCCCCCCACCCCGCCGGTGCCCCTAGTCCCGACCCGCGGCCCTGCCGGCCCAGCCCTGGGCCCCTCCACCCCGCCGGTGCCCCTAGTCCCGACCCGCAGCCCTGCCGGCCCAGCCCTGGGCCCCCCCACCCCGCCGGTGCCCCTAGTCCCGACCTGCGGCCCTGCCGGCCCAGCCCTGGGCCCCCCCACCCCGCCGGTGCCCCTAGTCCCGACCTGCGGCCCTGCCGGCCCAGCCCTGGGCCCCCCCACCCCGCCGGTGCCCCTAGTCCCGACCCGCGGCCCTGCCGGCCCAGCCCTGGGCCCCCCCACCCCGCCGGTGCCCCTAGGCCCGACCCGCGGCCCTGCCGGCCCAGCCCTGGGCCCCCCCACCCCGCCGGTGCCCCTAGTCCCGACCTGCGGCCCTGCCGGCCCAGCCGTGGGCCCCCCCCCCCCACCCCGCCGGTGTCCCTAGTCCCGACCCGCGGCCCTGATGGCCCAGCCCTGGGCCCCCCCACCCCGCCGGTGCCCCTAGTCCCGACCCGCGGCCCTGCCGGCCCAGCCGTGGGCCCCCCACCCCGCCGGTGCCCCTAGTCCCGACCCGCGGCCCTGCCGGCCCAGCCGTGGGCCCCCCACCCCGCCGGTGCCCCTAGGCCTGACCCGCAGCCCTGCTGGCCCAAGCCCTGGGCCCCCCCACCCCGCCGGTGCCCCTAGTCCCGACCCGCGGCCCTGCCGGCCCAGCCTGTCATGCTGCCCAGCGGCTGCACGGCCTGGACCCAGAGAACGTCGCGTGCGTGACGTCTCCATGAGCATCTCGAGACCAGCAGCTCCAGCCCCATGATACGGCAGCACCTCCACCCGGGGGCTGGCTGCTCCTGGGGGGCTGAGCTCCACCACAGAGACTCTGCCCCCTCCCGACCTGATGTCTGCCCTCTACCGGCCCTACACCACCCCACGTCTGCCCTCGCCCAACCCCCCTTCCCTGCAACATCCCTCTCTCCTCCACGTTTGCCCCCATCTCCACTCCCACCCCACCCTACAATGCCCCCACCCCACGTCTGCCCCCCATGCTGGTATGTTTGGCATGTCCCGGCTGCACGGGGCTCCGGGCCTGGCTGGGCAGCGCCAGGAGGGCTGTGGGGTGGCATCGCCATGGCGACGCTGCTCCGGCCAGAGGTTCTGGAGGGCCCATCGCCAGTCGGGACTGTGACGTGGGCACCAGAGCTGAAACCCCAGCTTCTCCCTCAGGCCCCCACCTGGCAACTGGTGGGCCAGGGCCCTTGGCCCCCAGTCGGGAGGCCCCTGGGGCTGGCCCTGTGGGCAGAGGTGGGGCGCGGGAGGAGACCGGCGCACAAGGCCCAGCCCGCGGAGCAGAGGAGAAAGGCCCCAAGTGGCAGGCAGCCCGTGGGGTGCGGCTGGGCTCCCCCTGCAGCCAGCCCCCCTGCAGAGTCCCCCTGGAGGCTCCCGGAGGGCTGGCCCATGGCCCCTGGGCACAGGGCGGGAGGAGCGGCTCCACCCTGCGGTCTGTGTCTCGGGGGCTAACTTTGCCAGTAATTATGTTAAATGAGCCCGTAATTGCTCACACCAATTATCTCTCCATTAGCGCGTCTCTCTGGTTGGTGCCCGTTTAACCTGGCGAGGTGCAGATTAACTCCGGCAGCGATACACAGGCTAATTGGCCCTGGCTGGCGGCAGCTGCGCCGGGCACGCCGTGACTCACCTGCAGGGGAGAGGCCAGGGCTGCCACGGAGGCAGGGGGCCACGCAGCGGGTGGAGGGCCGAGACGGGTGCTGGGTGGGTGGGCTGCCTGCTGCCTCCAGCACAGCTCTCTGCCCAGTGCCCACTGACCCCCCGAACCCTGGGGAGGAGGCTGCTGGGTGCCCCAGGCTGTGGGGGTGAGGGGCTCCAGGGGCATCGGGGGTGTCTGCGACCCACGCTCAGCCAAAGCTCGCCAAGGTGACATGCCGGGGCCCAGATCGTGCAGACGCCTCCCGTGGGTGTCATGCCACGTCCCCAGTGTGCAATGAGCCACGTGACAAGAGATGCTAGGTGGCGAGTTTTTTGGTCTCCTGGGGCCTGGGCGCCAGCAAGGTTCCAGCCTCATTTGCTGCCCCATGTGCTCCCCACCCCACCGCTGCATCTTCTGACCCCGCCTGATCCCCCCAGCCATGGCACCGGCCCAGGGACCCTCGTGGGGCTAGCGGAACCTCCTGCCAGCTTGCTGCAAGCGTGGCTGCCAGCATGTCCCCAGGTCTCCATGTCGCCCCAGCCCTGAGCGCCCCTGTGGCCAATGGGAGCAGTGGGGCCAGTGTCTGTGGCCGGCAGTGTGCGGAGACTCCCTGCCTAGGAGGGGGTGCCCCATGTAAGCACTGCACCTCCCCCTCATCCTGCAACCCCTTTCTCACCCACCTCCTCCAGCCCCCAAATTTCCCCCAGAACCTGTTCCCCTCCCCATTCTGCACCCCGATCCTCTGCCTCACCCCTCACCCTGCACCCAGCCCCCAAACTCCCTCCCAGAGTCAGTACCCTTCCTCCCAAAACTCCCCCCACCCTCCTGCACCCCGATCCTCTGCCTCAGCCCAGAGCATGCACCCAGCCCCTAAACTCCCTGTCAATCTGTACCCTCCCCCTCTAACTCCCCCTCAGAGCCTTAGCAGATGGGGAGGGGGTGAGTTTGGACGGGGGAGGGGTGCACCAGCAAAATGTCTGCAAACCTGCTGCCCCAGAAAGGGCCCCTCCCCAGCTAAGCTGCTAGGCCCCCTTTGCCAGGGGCGGGGCAGTGCTGGGCGCTTCTGGCTCCGGCACCCCTACAAGCTGACTGATGCTGGCTGCCCGACCTGCGAAGCCCCCCAGCCCATCTGGGTGCCCACTGCCCCGGGGGTGGGGCTGCCGCGGGGCACTGGGTCTATGGGGCAGGGCGTCACCTCGCACCCAGCCCTCGCTGCAGCGCCAGAGCGCCGGGCTGGCAGGACTGTGCCCACTGGCACGGGGGCCGCTGCGGGGCCCCGGGAGCGAGGGGGAGTGCGGGCCCCCGCGTGTGGCTGGCCCCGGGCCAGCGGAAGGCAAGGGGCTGTGCCCCCCGCTGGCAGAATTGCTAAATGGGGGTCCCCACAGCCCCCCGGCCAGGCGGGGCCGTACCTTGGAAGCGGAAGCGGAAGGTGCCGGGGCTGGCGGGCTGGGGGCTCTGGAAGCGCACGCTGACCCGGTTGGTCGGGCTGCGGATCACCTGGCCTCGCACGAGGAAGGACTCGTTGGCCAGGACCACGGGCTCCAGGCCCCCGAAGGTCTCCACTGCGACCGTCTCCCCCTCCAGCAGGCTGATGTTCTGCACCTGCGGGAGGAAGGGGCAGCGTCAGGCGCCTGGCCCAGGGTAGGGGCACTTTGCCCCCTGCCTTGCCCCCGGGCCCGGCTGGACGACTGGCACAGCAGGGTGCTGCCTCAGGCCCCATTTCCCCCCCCCCCTGAATCTGAGCCTAGCCTCCTGCCCCACACCCACCAGGCTCCAGGCACCCCCAGCCCTCTCCTGCCAGCACCTCAGGGGTGGGCACAGTCGCCTACTGGTGCCCATGCCCCGAGGCCTGTCCCTCTTCTGGCAGGGGATGTGCCCAGCCCTCCCACGACACCCCCAGAGCCCGGCCTGCCGGGGCAGCGCCAGCCGGGCACGTCTCTCGCAGCCTTCCCCAGGGCAGCGAGCGAGCAGCGAAGCCTGTCGGCGCGGCAGCAGCTTTCAAACACGCTTAGCAGCCCCATCCATCTGCGGCGGGGAGCCGGCGCGGGCAGGCGGCGCCCAGAGCGCCCATCCTGGCAGGGGACGCGCCCCCAGCCCCACCCCGCTCTGACGCTGAGCGCTGACCGGGCCCTGCCCGACGGGGGCTCTGCGGGCTCCAGCGGCACCACGCTGGCGAAGCGCCCACGGCCGGGCAGCCCCGTGGCACCGTCTCCCTGTGGCTCCCGGGGCTAATGGAGCTCGGACAGGCTGGCCTTGCCCCGGCCGGGGGGCAGAAGCGACTTTCTTAGCAGGCTCTCCGAGTGCTGGAGACCTCGGGGCCCTGCCCGCCAGGGGCCCCGCACCACACAGTGCAGGCAGCAGAGCGGGGAAAGAACCCAGAGCCCCCCTGCTCTGCCCCCAACCCCCAGCGGGCAGGGCTGGCTCTGGCCCGGGTGAGGTCCCGTCCCCGCCAAGGCCGACGCCAGGGCCGGTGCTGCCGTTAGCTCCCCCGGGGGCACCCGCGCCAGCTCCCCCCGGCAGCCTTTCAACGGCAGCACCGCCTGCGCTCCATTGCCATGGTAACCGGCGGCTGTCCCAGCCGAGAGCGCTGGAAGCGGTGACGGCTGCCAGCGTACGGGGCACCGCGCCAAGCCGGCCTGCCAGGCGCCCTCTGCTTGGCCGAGGGGGGGCGGCAGGCACTGGGGGCCCAGCCATCGCCCCTGCCCCTCCACGAAGACCTTTGGGATGGGCCCCGGGCATTGCCCCAGGAGTACTGGGGTTAGCTAGTGCGGGGGCACCTCCTGGGTGAACCCACCTCCCGCTTGGCCCTGGCAGAGGTGTGTGCTGGGGGAGGGGCGAAGGGGCATGGCCCCACGGTGACACGGGGCGTGCTGGCTGGACAAGAGGGCACCTCGTTCCTCTGACGACTCCAGGTCACCCCGGCTGTGGGCGGCCACGGCCCCATGGCCTCGCCCTCGGTGGCTCACACTGGACCTGGCACTGGGAGTCCCGGGGGCTCCAGGGCTGCCTGCCTGCCAGGCCGGTACTGGTCCCAGCTGGGACCAGTGAGCTGCCAACTCCTAGCAGAGACAGACTGCCCCAAGGTGGCACCTTTCGCACGGGCCCAGTGAACAGCAAACCACGCCTCAGTCATGGGGGTAATAGCACGAGAGGCCGCCATGGGCTGGGTGGGGCATGGACCATGGTGGCTCGGGGCGCTGGAGGAGCCCACAGCCAGTGTCAGGGGCACGGGGCTGGCAGGTGCTCCCCGGTGCAGGGATGACACGTGCCTCAGCCTGCACGTGGTGCACAGGGGCTCGCACGCACGCCGCCCCAGCCAGCCAGGCAGGCGAGAGTTAACGGGCAGTGGGGAAGAGGCTCTGGGCGCGGCGCGAGGGAGCCCGGCCAGCGGAGATGGAGACCCGCCAGCACGACGCGCTCCAGATGGCAAAGAGATGCAGCCAGCTGGAGAGAGGAGCTGGGTAGGAAGCCGCCAGCAGCGTCCACAGAGCGCACAAACTGCCCCCCCACCGCACAGGCCCACAGGCACCCCCCGGCACGGGCCTCCAGGCACAACCCCCCTCTCCATTCGGGCCCACAGGCACCCCCTCGGCACTGCACGGGCCCACACGCATACTCATGCTCTGTGCACGTGCATGCACACACACAGAGGCACGCCTCCACGCCCCTCCGCGTGTGCACACGTGCGCTCAGCAGCCGTGCCGAGAGGCACCCGGGGGGGCGCTCCGTGGCAGGACACCGCAGCGGCAGGCCAGGCTGGGTTTGGCTGCCCGTTTGCAGGTCACTGTGGGGCTCGTGCCAGCCCCCAGCAAGGCCAGGCGAGCACCATGTGGCTGGCAGCACGGCAGCCGAGGAGCAGCAGCTGAGCCGCAGGGCGAGGCCGGGCTGTGGGGAGCCGCCGCCCACCCACGTGGGTGTGAAGGGGGGGCGTTTCCACCGCCGGCACCAAGCCGCTTTCTCCCTGGTTTGGATCCCGCGGGCACCACGTGGTGCAGAGGCGCCTGGAGGGGCGGGATGCGGTGGCCCATGTGAGCTGGGTGCAAGCTGGCTTAGTGCACGGCATGCCCTCGGCACGGCCCACTGCTGCTCCCCGTGGCAGGCAGGGCCACGCCAGGGCTCAGAGAGGATCCGCCCAGGCTTGGTAGCTGCCTCTGACTCAATGGCGCTTGTGGGAGCCTCCCCGTCCCCGTCCCGAGGGCTCAGGTGGCCCTGGCCCAGAGGAGACAGCGAGAACGCAGCTGCTCTCCCAGGCAGAACAGTCACGCGGCAGCCACGGAGCCCGGAGGCAGGGCCGGGCCACCACGCAGCGTGGCAATGCAGGCAGGAAATGGAGTTCTCTCCCTGGCGGCAGCAGCCACGGAGCCCGGAGGCAGGGCCGGGCCACCACGCAGCATGGCAATGCAGGCAGGAAATGGAGTTCTCTCCCTGGCGGCAGCAGCCACGGAGCCCGGAGGCAGGGCCGGGCCACCACGCAGCGTGGCAATGCAGGCAGGAAATGGAGTTCTCTCCCTGGCGGCAGCAGCCACGGAGCCTGGAGGCAGGGCCGGGCCACCACGCAGCGTGGCAACGCAGGCAGGAAATGGAGTTCTCTCCCCAGCGGCGGCAGCCACGGAGCCCGGAGGCAGGGCTGGGCCACCACGCAGCGTGGCAATGCAGGCAGGAAATGGAGTTCTCTCCCCAGCGGCGGCAGCCACGGAGCCCGGAGGCAGGGCCGGGCCACCACGCAGCGTGGCAATGCAGGCAGGAAATGGAGTTCTCTCCCCAGCGGCGGCAGCCACGGAGCCCGGAGGCAGGGCCGGGCCACCACGCAGCGTGGCAATGCAGGCAGGAAATGGAGTTCTCTCCCTGGCGGCAGCAGCCACAGAGCCTGGAGGCAGGGCCGGGCCACCACGCAGCGTGGCAATGCAGGCAGGAAATGGAGTTCTCTCCCCAGCGGCGGCAGCCAGCTGCCCCTCACTCACCCACACGAGCGCTTGGGGGCAGACACAGGAGGAGCGCCGACGCCTCAGGCCTCATCCGGGTGAAAGCGGGAACTGCCCCTGGGCCCGCTGGTCCAGCCAGCAGCGAGAGCAACGTGGGTCCCACGCCTGCCCCACGGCTGCAGTGTCTGAGCCCCACGCCTTGCTCTGGAGCCAGAATCACCCTGTTGGGCACTGGGGCCACCATGCCCCAGAGAGACTCTGCCCAGGCCTCCCAGAGCTGGGCACAGAGCCCACGTGCTCTGAGTGTGGCCACGTGCCGGTCCCGCCCGCTGCTTGCCCGCTGCTGGAGGTGAGCCGGCTGCCGTGTCACCGGGGCTTGCTGGGAATCCTGGGAAGGTTTAACCTTGAGGTTGCCTGGCAACGGTTTATATTTTATCGTATCCTTATAACACAGAACGCCCCCCGCCCGGTGCAGGACTCGCCGGGCAGGGCTGGGGCGCGGGTGGCCGGGGGGTGGTTCAGCCGTTCCGTGGCCGTGGGAAGCCCTAGGCCCTGTGCCGGGACACGGCCGTGCAGCCCGGCGCTCACAGCACGAGGACCAGCCCCCAGCGTCCGTCCCCAGCTGCCTGGGGCCCAGACCTAGCTCCTGGCAGCCTTCTCTGCGACGGCATCATCGCTTACCCTGAGGAACCCCAAGCTGTCGCCTTGTCTCATTAGAGGCGATTGGATATTAACGACGTTAATTAAGCACGGCTGCGGTAATGAAGAGCAGCGCCGATACGCAGCTCTCGCCCCGCCGCTAATTACCGCCGCGCGCCTGCCGGGGCAGAGGTGCGGGCAGCCACGTGCGGGCCGGCAGCACGCCGAGCGCCTCGTGGTGCCGTTAAGCTGCCCCGTGGCGGGGAACGACGGGGGCGGGGCTGGGAAACGCCTCGCTTGGCTCCCTGGCGATGTGCCCCACGGCCAGCCCCAGGGTAGCACTGGGCTCACCCCCCCGCCGTGCCAGCGCCAGCCCTCAGGAGGCCGGTGACCCTGGGCCGGCCCCGCCTGGCTCTGGGGGGGTGAACCCAGAGCCTGGCTCAATGGCGGGAGGACCCGGCGGGGTTAGTTAGTTACTCACGTGGCATTTGAGCTGCTGAGGTCTAATCAGGCCCAGGAGGGGCTGGCAGGGGGCTGGGACGCATTGTTCAAATGTCGCCAAACGCTACAGGTATCGATTTGCCCTGCGGCCGCACAGCACCCCCTTAGCTACCCGCCCCAAAACGGCAGGGCTTCCTTCTCAGCCACACGGCCCCTGCAGCCCCTTCTCAGACAGACTGTGGAACAGCTCCCCGGCTACTTCCCCCACAGGTCCCTGCCTCCTGGGGGGGTGCACAGCCAAGAGGAAAAGTCCAGCACTGCTGGGCTACAGCCCACAAAACGCCTGCTTCAGAACCAAAGAGCAAGCTAGCCAACCCCCCCCTCCAGGAACCAGCTGCAACCCACAGCCAATCCCCCCCGCATCCCCCCGAGTGAAAATCCACCCCACCCACCCAGCTTAGGGTGACCCTTCTTGCACTGGGGCCCATGCACCTCACTCCTGCAGCTCACTCCTGCCCCTCCGACCCAGCACTGCAGCCCAATGCCTGGTCCTGTAGCCAGAGATGCCCCTGCCCCAATGGCTAGCGAGGGACAGGCCCAGCATGCCTTGAGCCCATGGATTTGCATATCAAGTGACACCCCCCACCAGTGCCCCCAGCGCCATCTTCTGGGGGGGGAGGAGAGAGACGCAGGCCCCTCAGCGCTGCCTCCGTGGTGTGGGCGGTTCCCAGCACACAGGTCAGCGGGCTAACGGCAGAGGGAGCCATGTGGCTTGCTGGGTCGCCGGCACTTCGCTAGGATTCCGCTCACACGCAGAGATCCACGATGCCCAGAAGCGCCCCCTGCCCTGGGCTCAGCATGTAGGAGCCTCCCCCACTCCAGCCTGGGGGCCTGCAGGATGCCCTGACAGGCGCCCGGCTGGTGATGCTGCATGCAGCCACCCATGGCACGGACCTTGATCTCCACGCCGTAGCCGGGGTAGCTGGAGATGGTGTAGGTGCAGTCCAGGCTGTCGGAGGGCGAGCTGGCCGGCTCCGGAGACTCCAGGGAGCCCTCGGGACCAGTGAGGTTCCAGTTGCACAGAGCTAGGGGCAAGAGGAAACCATGGGACCGGACAGGCTCGGCCCTGCTCCCTGCCCAGCCAGGCCCTGCTGCTCCGCCCCTCCGCCCTCAGACACGGTGGAGCCCCTTTGCCCCCTCCTCTCTGAGCCCGACCTCCAGGACCCCTGTGGCGGCTGACGGTGATTCCTGGTCTGACCCACCTCTAGAGAAGTGCTTAGCCTCACCCCAGGGACCCCACCAAGGGCCAGGAGCAGCCTGAGTCCAATGTTCTTTCTCATTTTTTCCATCCATGGGAAGAATAAATTTTGTTCTGTGCACGGAGGCAGGTGCAGATGTGCACCACCAATAAGAGCACACGGTGCCGCTGGGGGCACTCTGCTAATGAGCTGGGCGGCACCTGAATCTCTCCTGGGTGGCTGCCCAAGCACTAGGCTTACAGGGACCCCTGCCTGGGCCTTCCCTGCCCTACCAGCCCCTGGCTGCTGGATTTGCTGCCACGACACCCTGTTTCACACGCACCCTGCAGGGCTGGGCCCTGGATGAACCCGGCCCCCTGCGTCAAGGGCGCGTCTACACTGGGTGCTGCTCCGGCAGGGTGCCAAGGCAGGAGCGCTGGCGCCGACCGGGCACAGGTCTTGCTTCCGAAGGCCCTGAGCCTGCTTCTGTGGCCCCCAGCAGCATGGGCCGGCCCTCACCTGGCACCTGCACCGTGGTGATGGTGGTCGTGGTGATGGTGGTGGTCGTGGTGGTTTCCTCCTCATCCCCCGAAACCATGGCGGTGGCAGGAGCCCCTGTCCCGGGCTCCTTGGCTTGCGCCGGTGCTGGCGGCGAGACAAACCGGGCGGTGGGGGTGACGCCGGTCGGGGCGCTGCTGCTGGCCCGGGTGGCCGTGGCTGGAGCCGGGCTGGGCAGCGCGGCGGGGGAGACGGGAGGCTCCGTGGGGACTGAGGAAGAGCTGGTCTCTGAGCCGGCCGGCTGGGGCTGTGTCCACGGTGCCACGGGGCCTGCAGCCACGGTTCCCAGCTCCGCAGGGACCATTTCCGGGGTCCCCTCCACGTCCCGGGCCTCAGCCTGCTCTCCCACCGGGGCGGTGGGTCTGGTCGGGGTCAGGGGGGCGGCAGCTGGCCCTGTGGGGGATGGGGGCAGCTCTGAAAACGCAGGGAGGTCGTCCTGGTTGGGCAGGTGGGCGATGGGAGGCTGGGTGGCCCGCCCCAGCGCGTCGGGCAGGACTGGGCCTGGCCCCCCCAGGCCCCAGGGGAGAAAGGGCCCCTGCCTCAGAGAGGCCTTCTGCGCCAGGGCCTCGTGCAGGAACTCCTCCAGCAGCGGGTGGTGGTTGAGCAGGGTCACCGTGGGCGCCGTGGAGACGAAGCGGACCTCGCCCTCTGCCTCGTCCGGTGTGGGGGGCACCGTCCGGCCCCCCTCGGCCGCAGAGACCCCCCCTGCCTTCCGGTCCAGCCCGTTGGGCTCCTGCGAGGCCAGGCCTGGAGGGAGGAGAGAGACGGCTGAGAACCCGGTGAGACAGGAGGGGAAGGAGCTGGGGGGCGGGGAGGGCCTGGCTCTGTAACCCTGCACATCAGGCCCCACCACCTCCATGTGGCTCAACCGTGGCAAGCCCAGGATGGCGGCCTCTCCCAGGGCACCCTTGTGCTGTGAACACCCCCGCCGAGTGCCGCATGCTGCCTGCCCCGCGCTGGCCTGGGGCGCTCTCTGACCATCCGCCAAACCCCCCAGCAGCGGCTCACAGCCACCAGGCTCTGTGTGCAGGGGGAGGCAGCGCCCCCAGACCGTGCTCCCCTTCCCAGAGTGAGGGGGGACCTGCAGAGCCCCCGCCCCCAGGCCCCGCTTTAACGCCGCCCGCCCTGGGCACAGGGACATGGCCGACCTGAGCGGCTGGCTCCCGCGCTGCCCCCGGGCCCCGGGGCGGGGTCACAGAAGCCCTGTGTCCTGGATCTCAGCTCCCCCCACAGGAAAGCCCCATGAGGCTCCTGGGGGCTCCCCACAATTTGCTCTCCCGCCGCCCGGCCCATCGCAGTGGCTGGGTGCTCTGCCCAGCCCAGGGGTGCCACAAGGGGAGCTGCTTGGGGCTGGGCAAGCCCAGAGCCAGTGCCTCCCCCCCGCTGCAATGGGGCCAGGGCTCTGTGGGGCTCCCGGGGCACCGCCCTTAGCCCCGGCTCCAGTGTCCCCAGCCCCGCACGGCCCTGGTGCCGAGGCCCAGCGGGTAGCGTCTCGTCAGCCAGGCCGGGGCCGACATGGGGCTGGTATCCAGACCCCCGGCAGGCAGAACGGCCCCGCCCCCTCTCCGACAGGCTCCCAGCTGGCTGCGGGGCCCAGCCCCCCATGTCCGGGCAGGGGCCGGCTGCCGGCGCAGCAGCGGGGTCTCCGAGGTGGCGCCGTCGCTTGCGACAGAGCTGATGACTGTCGGCACCGCGAGCGCCTGGGAGAGGGCGATTCTGGGGGGCACCCCGGGGCCCAACCCCGCCCCGCGCCGGAGGCGCCCCCTGGCTGCTCGACGGGCCGCTGCGGCTTGTTTGGCCCAGGCCCTCCTGCCGCCCAGCTACTGACTGGTCCAGGGGCTTCCGGCCCAAAGGGAGGTGACTCCCGGCTGCCGGGCTCAGTCCGAGCAATGCCAGGGGCCCCGGAGCCAGGCCTGGCAAGACCACGCAACAGACAGGGGGCGCAGAGCCCGTCAAGAGCCTATGTGGGGGCTCTCCATGGGCTGACCCCCCGCCCAGCCTCAGCCCGGCCACCGGTGGCTTATGGCGGGGTCCCCGTCACCTGACTCCAGCAGCTGGGGCTTTGCGCTGCGCCCCGGGCAGGGCAGTGCGCCAGGCTCCCCCGCAGCCCCCCCCGTGCTGCCTCACTAGCGGCCCTCCCTGCGCATTATCCCCTAAGCTATGCAAATCACCTGCGTGCCGAGCCATTGCCGGTGTTTAGACTAAATGAGAAAAGGCTTTCATCAGCCCTAATGAGCCACTGAGCACGGCTCCCTGGCGGATTCGCGTCTCCCGGAGCCTGCCCCTGCCACTGCCCCGTTCCAGGCAACATCACGGCTCCGCCAAGGGCTGGCTGAAATCAAGGGACCTCCGCTCCCCAAAGCCCCCCGTCCCCGTGGTACCTGGACTTATTGTAGGGCCTACGTAAACAGTGACTGGATTGTTTACTCCCTCCGGACAAGCAGGGCGATGGCTTTGGGGAAGGGCTGCATGGCACTGTCTGCTTAGGCCTCAGGTCAGCCTGGCCCCTCTCCTGCCGGTCCGGCTGCTCGGGGAGAGACGCCCCCGTCCCCTCGGCAAGGCAGCACAGGCACCGTGCCGGGGCTGGCCTGCTCCAGGCCGGCGGGGGAGCGGCCGCGGGCGGGGGGGACGTCCTGGCAGCGCGCTTACACCCTGAGGCCTCCACAGGGCCAGTCAGCGAGTAATCAGACCGCACCCTGCCAAGGGCGGCCCTCCAGGGTTGGGGCCCATGTGACGGCCGCCCGGAAGGGACTGGGGAGAGGCCCTGGCTGCAGAGATTGGGGAAAAGGGGACCGAGCCCTGCTGAATTTGGGGCTCAGGGAGTGGGTGAGGGCTGCCAGCAAAAGGCCTCCCCACCGTCCATTTGCCAGCACCCCTTGCTCCTGACCCACGGCCCCAATATCACAGCCCCAGGCTCCAACCTCAATTGCTGATGCCCCTCATGTCCCACTCACCCTGCCCCAGCCACTGCCCCTCAACCTGCAGCCCCCCGCCCTGGGTTCACTTCTGGGGCCACAGGATGACCCAGCCCCACCCCGTTCTGCCAGAGACTAAAGAACGGGGCAGGTAGCTGTTCCTGCCCTGCTACGGCCGGGTCTACAGCCCTTCCCACTTGATCCCTCACCCACCCGGTGGAGCCAGCGTAACCACCACCCGGCAGACTTGAACCCGGGACCTCGGGCGGTCTCGTGGTCTGAGCTGGGGCTGGGGTCTAGGTGCCACTACAGGGGACAATGAGCCACTCTGGGTGTGGGGGTTACACCAGGTGTCCCGCCCCCCCGCAAAGAACCCAGCTGGCCAGAGCCCCCAGCTGGCGCCCTGGCCCCCGGCACCGTAGATACGTAGCGCAGGGCTGGGGAGCAGCAGGTGGCCCAGCCGGGATGGCGGACGGGACAGGCCCTGCCCCCGGCCCGCGCGGGGAGAGACGCGCCTCGCTGCAGACGTTCGCCGAGGTTAACTTGCACCCAGCACGAACAGAATTATTTTTTAATAGGATCCATTTATTATCCCATAAAAGTTAATGAGTTTCGAGTGAAGGGCGCCGGAATCCCTTTTAGGTTTTAATAGGGGATTAGCACTCCAGCCCCAGCCGTACCCCGGCTCATTAACTGCTGCCTGCAATAGCTCCCCACCGCGGGAGGGGGCACTGGGGGGAAGAGGTGGAAGGTGGAGGGGTGGGGTGGGTCCTTGAGGGGACAGGGCATCAGCCTCCGGAGCACGAGGTGGTGCACTCGCCTCCCTCCCAGCCCCCACCCCACCCACTCAGGCAGCGAGGGGGGACCCAACACCAGCTGCCCCAGATATGGCACAATCATCAGTGGCCCCACAAGGCTGCAAAGGCTTCTGGGAACTCGCCCGCCCGGGCAGGCATTCAGCACTGACCCCAGGGTCCCACGGGGCGTGGCCGACCACCGTGCCCGCTGTGTGGAGACCAGTGCCAAAAACCGGGTGTCAGCTGCGCGGCCCCGTCCCCCCAGGCAGGGACACGGCGGCAGAGCACGGCCCGGACAGTGCTGGCCCTGGGATGGAGAGGGCTCTGGCGCCGAGATCCACCCACCCCCGGCTCCGCGCGGCTCCACAAGCGGGTTATTTGCCCCGGGCGGCTGGGAACGGCTGCGCTCGCTCTGCTCCCGCTGCTCGCTGGATGGCTCCGATGATGAGATGTAACCTCCCAACGGGTGTGTTGTGCTCCAGCAAAACATGTCAATACACTGAAATGCTCATCAGCGCCCACCAGGAGGGCCTGACGCCGCGACCCCTGCCACCTCCCCTGCGCCCGCGCCGCTGCACCGGAGCCGGCTGGCGGAGACACGGGCCAGGCAGGCGGCCGGTTCGGTCACGCTGGGCTGGGGAGCCCTGGCAGGGCCGGGCCGTAGGCAGCCGAATATTTGGGTCAATCTCCCACAGGGCTGTGCGGGAGCGGCCCTCTGCCAGGCAAAGTGGAGAGGAGAGGCCTGATCTCTGCCCTCTGCAGCACTCGGGGCAGCCCGGGGGCCCCAAGGATCCGCCGCACGGGGCAGGTGCAGCCCCAGCTGGAAGCGGAGAGCGGGGGCCGTGCCAGGGCTGGGTCACTGCACACGAGCTGGCCAAAGCCACTAGTCGGGGGGCCGGATGGAAGGCGCCTCTTGGCTCCCCCTGGCGGTTCGCCCCGAGCCCCCCGCGCCCAGCTGCCCTGAGAACGGCCGGTGCCCAGTTGTGGTGGCAGGTCAGGGAGCCCCCAACCCTGCACCCCGTCCGCAGCAAGACGAGACGCTGCAGCCAGTAGAACGGGGGGTCTATTGCGTCTCCGGGATCCAGCCCAGCCCAGACGGGACGTGGGTACCGGAGTCAGGGCCAGGCAGCCTCAGAGCCTTGGGGTGGGGCCCACCGGCCCCCTCGACCCTCAGTGCTCTGCTTAGTCTCCTCTCTCCGTGTTTCCCAGGCCAGACTGCCCTGCCCCCAGGCCCACCCTCCCTTTGTTCAGACCCCTTTCCTATCAGGTGAGAACTGGTTGGGCCGGGACACCGGGGCCCTCAGGGCGCCCCCCTTGGGTGGCGCTACAGACGCAGGCCAGTAGGGGTCACCCCCAGCCCACACAGCGACCAGTGACGGCCCCGGGCCGCTAGAGTACACAGCCCCCAACTCCGTCACACCGGAGTGGTGCCCGGGGCAGGGCTGGCGCAGGGCCAGGACTGCCTGGGCTGAGGCCCCCCTGCCAGCAGCTGCAGGGAGAAATCTGGGGCCCCTCGATGACACAACGGGCCCCGAGAAGGAGTCATCTGCCTGGCGGCCCGGATCCCAGGGGTCCTGCTCCACCCCGAGCCCCTGCCCGGAGCGGGGCACAGACCCTGAGCCTGGCTCTGGGCGCTGCCCCCACTGGCCAGGGAGGGAGCCCTGGCAAGCGAGTGGAGGGGCGGCGGGGGCGGGGGCGATTTCGCCCTGGAAAGCGGCTCATACGCGGCGCTGTGGGGGGCAGGGAGCCGGGCGCGCGATGGAGGCTCCGGTGCCGGCAAAGCCAGGCGAGCGAGCCAGGCTCCCAGGCACGCCGGGCTCTCCAGCACTCCTGGCAGGGGGGGCCTGGGCCCGAGGCGTGGGCTCTGCAGGAGCCAGGGGACCAGGAGCCAGGCCCAGGGGCAGGAGAGCGCTGAGCCTGGCTCCGGGACACGCTCCCTCCGGGCTCCCGTGCCTAGCCTGGGGAGGAGCAGCGGAGGGCCAGGGACCGGGGCCGGCTCTGCGGGAGCACAGCGCCTCCGCGGCAGCAGAGACACCACAAGGCCGCGCAGGCTCCCAAAGCGGCGCATCCCCCAGCGGAGAGCAGGGGGCTCAGGGCCTAGGGGTGACCCCAGCCTCAGGCCGGCTCCTGAGCCAAGCGCCAGGCTCCGGAAGGGGAGTCATATTTGTCCCCTGTGCACCCACAGCTGCTCTGCCTGCTCCCCCAGCGCCCTCGCCCGCCACGGCCTGAATACCAGCCACGCCCCCGGCTGGGCACAGCCAACAGCGCCCCCTGCAGGCACCCTGGTGTGCAGCCCCCCCCATGCCACGCTGCCCACCGCGGAGCCTGGCAGAGCGCTCGCTCCCCTCTGGCACCCCGAGCTCGCTGGAGTGAGCAGGGGCGCTACCGAGCCCAGAGGCCTTTGGCAAAACGACCCCACCTAGCTCCAGAATCTCGCAGCCAGGGCCGGGCCATGGACACAGTGGAGGTGGAGCAGCGCGTGGCGTGGGGCTGGGACGCAGTGGGGGTGTTGCCCGCTCTTGTAGCACCCTCTTGTAGGCCTGTGTTCACTCTGTTGTTACATTCACTCTTTGCTGGATTGTGCTCTGTGTGTGTGTGTGTGTGTGTGTGTGTCTGCCTCAGTTTCCCCTAGCCACTGCAGCACTCTCTGCATGAGGAAAGAGGGGCTGGGCATGACTCCCTGCAGATGAGTATTGGGCCAGGCACCTGAGGGCCAGACGGGAGATAACTCCTGGCCCAGAAGGGAGACAAAGGGCAGGCGGGGCTGCCCCAGGCTGGGGGTAGGGCCTGGGGGAAGAGTCAGTCAGAGGGGGCTTAGGACAGGAAAGGGGTTTAAGTCTATTAAGAACGGACGCAGGCGGGGCAGCTGGAGACCCCGCCTCCCAGAGCTGTGAGTGGCGGGTGGCGGGAGGGGCAGCGGGGGGTTCCCGGCAGAAATCAATCGTGTCTAGTGTAAAAATAAACAAACAGCAGCCGGGAGCGGGCTGGATCAATAGTGCACAAGCACGGAGCAAAACCCAGCGCCCGGCCACAGGAGGGAGGGCTCCGTGCCACCCGGGCTGGCGACCGCTGTGGTTCGGCCTCCCTGGCCTCTGTGGCAGGCCTGAGAAAGCTCCCTCTGCGCGGCGCTCCCTGTTCTATGCGGCTGCCCAGGAGCTGCTGTGCCGTGCCCCAGAGGTGGCTGCACTGATGCAAGCCATGTGCACCGGAGGGGCAGCCGGGCGGCAGGGGAGGGGGACGCGCTGTCACTCGGTGCTGGCTGAGCTCTCGCCGCCGCCCGCAGGCCCCGCTGGCAGAGGGGACCTTCTCTGTTCTTCGGAATTGCCTGGAGCCCCGCGGCCGGCTGGAACCGGGCCCAGTCCTCGCTCCTCCCCCTCCCGGGGGCTGGCCCCTGTCTGGGCAGGAGGCCGGGCGCCGGCTGCCATGACAAGGAGGCAATTAGAGAGCCGGCGGCCCCGGGCAGAGAGCAGTGCGGAGGGAGGGCCGGTGGGTGGGCTGACAAACCGGCTCCCTGCTGCACAGAGGCTGGCGCCCCCCCGCCATCGGAACGCCCCCCCCCCCATCAGTCAGCATCAGGCCCCCAGGGCCAGCAAGAGGCACCAACCCCCTGCAGAGCCCGGAGAACCCTTCCCGAGCCTTAGTGCCCCAGGGGAGGGAGGGGGCTGGGTGGCCAGAATCGCAGGCCCCCCCAGCTGCCACTGCCCCGCCCCAGACCCCCCAGCTGCCACTGCCCCGCCCCAGACCCCCCCAGCTGTTACTGCCCGGCCCCACCCCTCCCGGGCTGCTGGGCCCCGGCAGGGAGCGGGCGGCGGAGCTGGGCCCTGGAAAAGGTCACTAAATACCACACGGCCATGGGGCTCCCGCCAGCCCCCTGCCCACCTCTGACCTTTCCCGAGCGCAGGAGCCGCCCCCAGCTCCAGCCACACGGAACGGGGCCGCCGCGCCTCGGGGCCGGGCGGGGGCAGATGGCTGGACACAGGCCAGGCCCGGCAGGCTGGCTCCCCAACTCCCTCGGCCTCCTGCCCGCTCGGCTCCGGCTTCCCGCGCCCCAGGCCGGGCCTCTCGTGCAGGGTCCCTGTTGGGCTGTCTAGGAGCAGCATCCAGGAAAGGCCCCAGGCCGCCCTAATGAACGCCCAGCGCCAGGCCCCACAGGGTCCCGCACCCCGCCCGGCTCTCAGCGCCACTAGCGCCACGCCGGAGCTGGGCGCGCTGACATGCCCGGCCAGGCGCCCTCCGGCACAGCGCCAACGAGGGGTGCGAGGGGACGGGCGGGATGAAGGGTCATTCTTGCCACCAGGATGGGGGCATGGGGCTGCCTGGCGCGAGGGCTGGGGCACCCGGGCAGGGATGGTGCCAGGCAGCCTCTCTCCGGCCCTCCAGACCAGCCCCCTCCCTGCAGGCCAAGTCACATGCTTGTCTGCAGAATGGGCGCCGGGCATGGGGCCTGGGCTTTCCGGAGCCTGGAGAGAGCTGGCTGCCTGGCACCGCTTGGGCCCAGATCCCTGCCCAGAGGACCCTGCCTCCCGCCCCCGTGCCCATGCCTAGGCACAGTGCCCACGGGCCCAGGAGGAGGCTGCCGGCTGCAGCAGAGCCTGGCATCGGCTGTTTACCAGTTATCCCCCCTCAGACACGTGCCCTGCCGCCGCCGGCTGCTCTGGGTGCCAGGCGCTCCTGGGTCTGCCCTCTGGGGAACATGCCCCTTGGGTCAGACGCCCGGAGCTGCTCAGCCCGGGTCTCCGCCCCTCGCCAGCGCTCCTGGGCAGCATGGAGCTGGGCCCAGTGGGGAGCCTGGCCCCGCAGTCCCGCGTGCCGGGGGCCATGCGAGAAGGTGGCGGTGCCCGGGGGCCGGCCCGGCATCGCTCGCAGCTTCGGCGCTCCAGGAGGCCGCGCCGGTTTAATATTCCTGCCGGCGCGCGGGGGAAGCGTTTGACCTTGTGTGTCTTGCGCTTCTCCTTGAATTGAACAGTCATTTACCCACTGACACGTGTCACATGGCGTCTCAATAGGCTCCCTCGAGCATCAAGGAGAGACGCAGCGATGACAAATGACGGCTGACATACCAGCCGCAATGTTTGGAAATTACAGCCATGTAGCCGTAATGGAGCTATCCTGTCGGAGCTTTGCTGGAGCCGGTCGTGCCCGCGCCGGGGCCACGCCAGGATGGGGCGCAGCTGGCCCGCCCGCACATCCGCCGCGACACCGCCTCCGTGCGGGGGAGGGGCGGGGACTTTCTGGGTCACTCGCCAAATAAAAGGGGGAGGAGCCGAGGGAGACCCGGCAGATGGGCCAGGTGGTCCCAGCCGAGGCTCTAGAGGGGTCCCAGGGCACTCGCAGCCAGCCTGGCGCCCTGCCTCCATGCCCCCGTGGGCTGGCTTAGCTCAGGGCCGTGTGCGAGCCCTTGGCGCACCAGGCTGGGCAGAGCATGTGGGCACTTGGCCAGGGTAGGTTGGGGACTCTTCCCCCACCCCAGCTACCCTGCGCTGGGCAGCAGCACTCCACAAGCACCGGCTCCCGCCTGCCCCCAGCTGCTGCCTCTGCGGGAGGCAGAGAGGCGGCTCGGTGGCAGCAGGCACAGAGCTGGCTTAACAGCCGGCTCCCCATGCCCACCGGCTCCCAGCTCCCTCCCCCCGTGCCTCTGTAGCAGAGATGGCGGGGGCCTGTGGGTTAACCGCCGAGCCCAGCGGATCGGTTAACCATGTGCACACGTGCATGTTAACCCCCCCCGCCAGAGCCTGAAGCCCAGACCCCCCAAGCAGCAGCTGCAGTTACCCCCCCCATCCCCAGCTCCCCCGGGGGCCCCACCCTGCGTCCCTCTAATCCCGATTCTCCGCTCTCCCGCCGGAGCGAATGCATTTGTACGGCCATTTCCCTGCGCCGCGGGGGTGATAAACGGCACGTCAGCTGCTACTGCAGCCCTGGGAGTCAGAGCCCGGCGCGCACAAAAGCAGCCAGCCCGGCTTGCCACGGCCTTTCCCCCGGACCCCGCGTCGCTGGAACACCCGGAGCGCCTGCAATGTGCCTGCGGGACGGGCTGGAGCCGGGCCGGAGCCGGGCTGGGCTTTGGGGAGGGGGAACAAAGCAGCTAGAAGAGAATGAAAACAAAGGAGCGAGCGGACGGGCAAGCTGGCGACGGAGCCCTGGCCTACACAGCCCTGGGAGGAGCCAGGCCGGGGATGCCAGCGGACGACCCCTGCCAAGGGGTGTCTCCCCGGCCCTGCACACTCCGGTCACAGCTGGGAAAGCAACCCCGGCTCTGCTCCATGGAGACTGGCACTCCGCCCTGGGCCCCCCGGGCACTGCAGACTCCCGGCTCCGCCCGCACGCCAGCTGGCGCCTGGCACAGAGTTACACCCTGCGCTGCAAGGCACGAGAGGGAGAGGAGCCAGCCGGCAGAGTCATGCCAAGGCGGCGGAGGTGCCGGCGTGAGGCAGGAGGACCCGGCGGCCTACCAGCCCGGGCCAGGACTTTACCGTTCCTCGCCAGGCGCGCCGGGGGTGGCTCCAAGCGTGAGAGCAGGGGCCCAGGAATCACACGGGAGGCCAAGCGGAGTCTGTTGGCAGGGACCCCTAGGGAAGGGGGCCTGGCGTGTGCCCAGCCCTGTTCTGAGACACTGGTACATCTGCCCAGCTCCCCGCGCCAGCAGACCAGCTGGGCGCGCAGGCAGGGACATTTAGACCCGCACGAGGGCCGTCTGCATTGCCAGAGTCGCTGCTTTGTTTGCAGCCACGCGCCCGCACTGGCCTCCCTCCCTGGGCGCCGGAGCCCAGCACGACCTCCCCAGGAGAGCAGCCCGGCCAGGTGGGCCTGGCTCTGAGCGTCTCCTCCCGGCACCGTATCTCCGGCGCACACGCGACTAGGGGGGCGGCAGCTGAACGCTGGCTGGGGCTGCCGCTTGGCTGTGGCCCTGGAGCGCTCGGCACCCAGAGCCCTGCTGTAGGGAACAAAAGCCACTTTCTTCCCCGGCGGGCGGGGAGCAGGGAAGGGCCCAGGTGGGGCAGAACAAGGCATGTGGGGCTAGACTCAGCTGTGCTGGGTTAGAATGGGGGCGGGGGTGTTGAGAGCGCTGGGCTCCATCCCCAAGCTTACAGCATGATCAGCAGCAAGTCACTCTCCCGTGCCTCAGTTTCCCCAGCGGGGCTGGGCAGGAAGTCTGCTCCCCTTGTCGGCTGGAGGCTCTGTCGCCGTGCGCGGCCCTCGCCGCCCTGGGCCCGGGGAGGCTGCTGGCAGCGTGGCATCCGGCTCCCGTCGCCCGAGGTGCGTCTGAGAAGAGCCACTTGTGCTGCTGCCGCTGCTAATTGGCTCAGCTGCGGCGCAGGGCGAGCGCGGCGCCGGCGCTCCCTGGGGCCCCCCTGTTTGCAAACACGGCGGCGAGGCAGGCGGGGGAAGGGGGCGCCCTGCAGCGTGGCTGCTGCCGCGAGGCGCAGGGCCCGGCCGGGGCTCCGGGCCACCTCTGCCCCCCCGGCCCTCGTCTACCAAGGAGACCGGGAGCCCAGCTCTGCCTGGGGCTCACTGAGCCAGGCCCGGCCTGCAGCCAGGCGCTGCGGTTCCCGGGGCAGGATTTCCTGGGTGCTCGGCCGGGTCTCCAGCCTGTGCCAAGCCACCGGTGCTTGGGAATGCCGGGCAGGCCCCCGGGGAGCAGGGAAGCTGCCCCAGCGTGCGGCCGAGCAGCCAGCCCCGAGGCCAGCCGGCCGGAGCGAGAGAAACCTGGCCGGGCGCTCGGCTGCCCCCTCCAGCCGGGCCTGAAACACCTCCCGGGCTGGAGATCCCGCCTGCTCCCCAGGGAACCCCGCCCAGGGCTGCACCCCTCCTAGCAAAGTCCTGCTGTGACGGCGCGTCGGGGTCCCCGCCTCCTGCACCCCCGTAGTGGTACGAACAGACTCCACCAGCCGGTACAGCAGGGGGGCTACGTCTACACTGGCCCCTTTTCCGGAAGGGGCATGTAAATTTCATGAGTCGTCGTAGGGAAATCCGTGGGGGATTTAAATATCCCCCGCGGCATTTAAATAAAAATGTCCGCCGCTTTTTTCCGGCTTTTAAAAAAGCCGGAAAAGAGCGTCTAGACTGGCCCCGATCCTCCGGAAAAAGCGCCCTTTTCCGGAGGCTCTTATTCCTACTTCTGGAGCCGTCTGCAGAATCCCTAGCAAGAGCTGTCCCTGAAAGCCACCGGCATCCCCGTGTCCTCTGCCGCCACATGCTGCCCCCGGCCGGCCTGGCATGCGCCATCTGGCACCTGTGCTGGCACCTGGGCCGTCAGCCGCTCGCATGCACAGGCGGGCCGCGCTGCCTTGCAAGCAGCAGCTGCCAGAAGCTTTCGCATTTCATTTGCACGCGGGGATTATCTCGTCCACGCGCCTCCGGCGGAAGCGTGCGAGGAGTGTAAAGAGGCTCTCCAGCCCGCGCCGGATGGACTCTCGCCTCGCCGCGCCGCCAGGGCCCTTCCTCGCCTGCCCCCCGACACGGCCCAGGGGCCCCGGGTCAGCTGGGACCTGGCTGCCCCACGGGCCCCTCTCAGTGCGCCAGGAGCCAGACCTGCCTGGGGTTGGCAGCTGGAAGCTCCTCTCTGGCAGCCATAATCCCCCCCACCCCCCCGCCCCCGCCCTGCAGGACCAAGGCGAGTCTCTTTCGCACCCATTGTAGGCCAAGGACGAGCTGGGACAGGACACAAATGCCCCATGGCCAGAGGGCCTCATTTGGGTGGAACAAATGGACGTGCTGAGCACCCGGCCTGGCTCGGCCCCTTCCCGCCACGCGCCCCTGCACCCGCAGGCCGAGGGCGATCGCTCCTACCCTGCCCCCACCTGGCACCCGGGGAATCCGAGGCTTGCTCAAGGTCACCCGCCAGTCGCGAACATGGCTCCCACCCCTGGGCTCTCCCCACTAGGGCGCGCTGCCTGCCGCTCACAGGTGTTCCAGGGGACGTCCGGCCAAGAGGCGTTTCCTGTGAGCGCCCGTCACCCCCTCCTGGCCCTGCCCAGACAAGCTGCGGCCACATGCCAAGCCTAGCGGCCCTGCCCAAGCCTGGGCAGCGAGTCCCCGGCACAGCGCTCCGGGAGGGGGGTACTGCAGCTCCGTCCTCCACAGCAGGCCCAGCCGAGACTCCGGCTGAACCGCGCTCCTGACACGCAGGGAGGGAAGGAGGCGCAGCTGCTCTCTGCCGAGCGCCCGGGGCTCCCCCCGCACGCAGCGACCTACATTTCCTGCCCGAGCCCGCGCCGGGCCCCGCAAGCCTCTCCCAGCCGGAGTGAGAGAAGAGACGAATTCGCTGCGGAGAGGTCACCCGGCTACATCTGATCTTGAATTTCAGTCGCCTCCCTCCATTTTCCCTGGGTCACGGCCGCCTCGCTGCTGATTAATATTTTAAACCTTCAGCACATCTCGTTACTGGAGTTAAATTATAAATGCCAGAATGCCCACTGGACGCGGCAGCATGTCGGCCGGGGCACCGCGCCTGCAGCAGCCTGCCAGGGACTGCAGCCTTCGTGGAAACATGCAGAGGCCTCTCCTGCACCCCGCCGCTGCCCTGACACCCCCATAGCCACCGGGCGCTGCAGAGCGGGGGGTGCTCGGTCACGGGCCCCGGGCCGGCACCACGGAACAGCCTGGGACGGGAACTGGCCCGTTACCCCTGGGGGGCAGGGATGCCAGTCTGAGGGCCGGCACACGCTATGGCACCGCGGTGTGCCGAGAGGGAACGGAGACACCGGAATTCCCCACAGTAGAGAGATGGGGACGGCCCCGTGGGACGGCCGCCCAGCTCCCCTTGCACGCCAGCCACTCCCCAGAGCCCCGTGGGACAGGCGCCCAGCTCCCCTTGCACGCCAGCCACTCCCCAGAGCCCCGTGGGACAGGCGCCCAGCTCCCCTTGCACGCCAGCCACTCCCCAGAGCCCCGTGGGACGGCCGCCCAGCTCCCCTTGCACGCCAGCCGCTCCCCAGAGCCCCGTGGGACGGCCGCCCAGCTCCCCTTGCACGCCAGCCGCTCCCCAGAGCCCCGTGGGACAGGCGCCCAGCTCCCCTTGCACGCCAGCCGCTCCCCAGAGCCCCGTGGGACAGGCGCCCAGCTCCCCTTGCACGCCAGCCGCTCCCCAGAGCCCCGTGGGACAGGCGCCCAGCTCCCCTTGCACGCCAGCCACTCCCCAGAGCCCCGTGGGACAGGCGCCCAGCTCCCCTTGCACGCCAGCCGCTCCCCAGAGCCCCGTGGGACGGCCGCCCAGCTCCCCTTGCACGCCAGCCACTCCCCAGAGCCCCGTGGGACAGGCGCCCAGCTCCCCTTGCACGCCAGCCGCTCCCCAGAGCCCCGTGGGACGGCCGCCCAGCTCCCCTTGCACGCCAGCCGCTCCCCAGAGCCCTGTGGGACAGGCGCCCAGGGCCCACAGGGAGGGGTCAGTCTGGGAGGGGAGCAGAGACATTTGCAGGAGGGGGAACCCTCCCCTTGCTCCCATCTCCAGGGCGGGCGGCCTGGCCCTGTGGGGCAGAGCCCTTCGGAGGCCTTAGGGAGTGAGGGCTGGGCCCGGGGTCCCAAGGAAGGCAGGATGAGGGCGATGGGTTTGCAGTGATGGCGCAGCACCTCCCTGCTGGGGGCGCTAGAGCCAGCCGTCCCAGAGCCAGCTCTCCGACACCCGGCACTGGACTAGGCCTGTGCTCAAGAGGCTGGTCGGGGGACAAGCGGCGACGGAAGAGCCGCGCCGCCAGGGACAGACGGACAATGCCCGGAGGAACTGCCTGCACTCGTGTGCAGTGGGCACGGGGCCGTGGGGGTTCGTGGTGCCAGCGTCCCTGCCTGGGAGAGCGGCTCACACACTCGCCACCTGGATTCGGGGCTGCAAAGGACGCGGGGGAAGAAGGCTTCCAAAGCCCATCCCCCTCCTAATCCTCCCGTTACAAGCCCCCCCCCCCCCCCCGAGAGGAAAGCTCCCGATCTATTAATGACCTGTGCCTGGAACGCCCAGCGCAGAGACCCCCGGCCCGGAGGAGGGGCACTGCGCTTGTGTGGCGGCGCGTTGGGGGTCCCCTGCCTCCTGCACCCCCGGAGTGGCACAAACAGACTCCGGCAGCCCGTAGGACAGGGGGAGTCTATCGCTTCTCCAGGATGCAGCCCAGCACAGATGGGATCTGGTTCCAGGGCAGGCCCAGGATGCCTCAGCCCCCGTGAGATGGGGGAGCCTGGGCCCCTAAATCCCAGCCCTGGCTCAGGCTGCTTCCTCCATGATCCCAGACAGAAACTAAAAAACTCTCTTCCAGCCCTGCCCCCAGCCCGGTGCTGGTCTCCCCTCCTCCCTTTGTCTCTCCCTGTGGGGCTGCGCCTGGGTGTCTGGGTTAATCCACATTTGGGAGAGTCAGTGAGAATCTCCCCTCCCAGCGCAGGGGGACCCTGGGTCACAGAGCAGACAGCCCCCCCACTGCGCCACAGCCTGTGATAGGCAATGATCCCCTCCCAGGGCCCTTGGCGGGGGGCGGGGGCGGGGGGCGGGGGGCGGGGGCAAGGCTCTCAGCCGGCGGGCAGGTCTGTTGGCGCTTGGCTCTGCGGTACCTTCCCTCCAGAACACAGCAGCTCTTCCCGGCACCGCGGGCTGGTCCCTTCCACCCACCGCAACCACACCTGTGCCCACCCGCTACGGCCCCCGGGCAAACGGTGCAGCCAAGGCCCGGCCAGCTGGGGGGCACCCAGAGGGGCAGGGCTGGGTGCTGGAAGCAGAGAGCAGCGCCCTTGTCGAACCGCTGAGGGGTGGCTCAGTGCCCCAGCGCCCACCTGCCCCGCAGCCCGAGCAGCCGGGTTTAGACCACGAATGGCTTTCGCCTCGAGCTCCTTTGCGATTTACGGCTACACTGCGACGGCTCATCCCCTCCCCTCTCGATCCCGAGCCAGGCGCCTGCCGCCCCCCCATGCCGGCGTGTCACTCCCATGCTCCATAGCGCCCCCGTGGCTGGGCGGGAGGGGGCAGAGGGCAGAGCTGAGATGGCATGGCGGGGTTCGGCTCCGCGCCTGCCCGTCCCTGAGCGCGACTCCAACCCAGCTGCCCAGCCCCGGGCCCGTGCGCAGCTCAAGGACTCGCGGGAGGCAGTGCAGCCCCAGGGCTCCCTCGCCCGCTTTGCTCTGCCGGCCGGGGCCACTGCCCCGCGCTGCCCCGGTCACTTCGTGGCTTGGCGTTGAGCGCTGAAGGCTGCCCAGGGACCCTGGTACGGTAGGTTTATGTGTCGGCTGCCTATTACCGGCGAGGAATCCATTACCGCCCTGTTTATAGGCAGCGCTCGGAGGCAATCTTTCAATTGGGCGCATTTAAAGGATTGATTGGAGGCTAAATTATCGTCTTCTCCTGGCTCCAGGAGAGAGAACTTCCCCCCTTCGTTATGCCCAGCCTGCCGGCTCGCCTCTGCCCCGGCCCTTTGCTGGCCGGAGCGGCCTGGGCCTGGCGTGGGGACCCTCGTCTCGCCCCCTCTGGGGCTGTGTGAGGAAGTGGGGCGCTGTGGAGTTGGGGGGGGGGGTGTTGCACACTCAGTGCCCAGCAGTTACTGGTTCAATGTGACAAAGGGGGGGAGTTTGTTGTTTCAGAGAACAGCCCAGAGGCGGAGTCGCGGTGTCTGGGACCCTGGTGACCCCGGCCCTGCTCAGAGGACAGACAAGGGGCTGCAGAGGGGAGACCCCGACAACCGGCCCCAGCGAGGGGGGAACATTGGACGGGAGGGGGCGGAGAAGAGGGGCCGGAAGACCCTCTTACCTGGGGAGAGACACTGGACGGGGGAGGGGCTGTTGCGGGGCTATTGGAGGCTCTGCTGGGAGACGGGGGCTGTCTTGGGGGACAGAGCGGAGCAGGCAGGACTCAGCTGGCTGCAGGGAGGCTGACGTGGGGCTGGGGGCCCAGCCACTGGCCTGAGGGATCTGTTGCCTCATTCAAAGCTCAATAGACCCTCCTGTGGGGCGCTGGCTGGGAGTTGCTCTGGGCTGGGGAACAGGCTATTCCCTCTGGGAGGGGGGGCCCGGGTGCCAGAGGGAGGGGCCCCCCGAGGGGCTCACGGCGGAGGCAGGCGGCTGAAGGCCTGAGAGGCACCGTCCTGGAGGTGGAGGGGCGAACCCCCAGGTGAGAGGGGCCCCCTGAGAGAGGGTCGCCGCACTGGAGTGGCCCCTGGGAAAGGGCCGTCTCTCTGCCGCGGGGCTGGAGGGCTCCCCGAGAAGGGGCTGCCGCGCTGGGGGGGTC
Source organism: Pelodiscus sinensis (assembly GCF_052426305.1). Taxonomy (NCBI): domain Eukaryota; kingdom Metazoa; phylum Chordata; order Testudines; family Trionychidae; genus Pelodiscus; species Pelodiscus sinensis. The sequence goes on along the minus strand of NC_143072.1, from coordinate 26,512,573 downwards.
CTGCCCGGGCCGAGCGTGGGCACAACCTGTGAGCTGTGACAGGCTGGGGGGGCTGGAAGCAGGGTGACTCCAGGGGCTGCTGGCGGTGCAGGCGGAGCGGGAGGTCATTCTCCCACCCCCTGCACCCTCCAGGAAAGACAGACCTCGGGGCCCAGGCCCAGAGCCCCAGGCCAGCGGAGCTGCCCACCTGGCTCACGGGCTTGCCTTGCACGGCTGCAGGCGGGGTGTCACTAGGGGGGTGTCTGGGCCCTGCATCCCCAGCCACAGCTGGGGGGCTGCCAGCCAGCAGGGTGCACAGGAGGGACCCCGCGTAGCCCAGACTGGTCAGCGCAGGGACCAGGAGCAGCCAGGGCAGCCCAGCTCGGGCAGAGGGGGCTCAGAGCCAGGCCCCTCCCCCCCTGCAGCCAACCCCACCTCCTGCCTGGGGCCTGCTTCCAGGCCCCACACACCCCTCCCCCAGAAGGCTCAGGTTGCAGAAGCATCAGCCTGTCTGTCACACTGAAGCTCCCCCTCCCCGTTGCTATTGGTGCAGTGCCCAGGGAAACTGAGGCACACACAGGGGTTACTAATGGACAGTAGAGCTCACATGTAACAGAGCAGAGCGACTACAGTCGCCTCTTGGTCACAGGGCCCCACGGGACCCCATGCCAAGAAAGGCGATGCAGGGCCCCCTGCCCCTGCCGCCCCAGCTCATCAGGTCCTCCTGCCCCATAATGCGCTTGCGGTGCTGTGCAGCACCCTCACCAGGCCCCTCCCCTGCTGGGTTGGCTTGGCCACCCTGCCTGTCTGCAGCTCTGTCAGTATCCAGGCCCCGCCCCACGCCGGGCAAGCCTGTCCAGTGGCAGAGAGTTCCACAGGTTTCCAGCTGGGCAGCTCCTGCACCACACCACGGCCCAGCCCTTGCGCTTCACTAACAAGCGGCTGCATGACAGTCCTCACAGCACCCTGGGGCTGCCAGCCCAGCAGTACCGGCACAGATGCCACCGAGAGCCAGAGGACGACCCCCCCATTCCTCTCGGGACACCCTGGCTTCCCCAGCCCCGCAGACACGAGCTCCGCCCCTGCCTGCTCCTGCACAGGCGGCCCCCCAACGTCCTTGCCTGCTCAGAGGGTGGGTCGTGCCACATGGTGCCTGTGACGTAGTGGGGGTACTTGCTGGGCTGTGGTGACCTCTGCTGTCTGGAGCAAGACCCATCAGGGAAAACCTCATTATGCAAAGGTACCATACCGGTTGAACCAGCCACCCCCCATGGGGAGAAACAAAGGGAGGTGGATGCTGCCCTGGCTGGGGGCAGGGCTGGGAGAGGGGGAGTTAGTTCCTGTCTGGAAAGCAGGGGAGAAGGAGCTGGGGAGGGGGCTGGGACTCCCCTATCTCAAGGGGGGCACTGAGGCCTCTTAGCCCCAGTTCCTGTAACCAGATTCCATCTGTGCTGCGCTGTGCTGGAGGAGCAATAAACCACCCTCAATTCCACTGGCTGGTACAGTCTGTTTGTGCCATTTCGGGGTGCAGGAGACGGGGGACCCCCAACGCGCCGTCACAGTGCCCATCCTCCCCCTCTCTAGGGCATCTGCTTTCACTGGGCCCCTGTGACCATGAGGGGCAGGCTCTGTTTCCAGTCTAGTGGGGCTGCTGACTCTGTGGCCCAAGCCAAGGAACGGAGCGTTTGGCCTTGTGTGCTCTGGGGGCACCTTCAGCCGGCTCTGTGAGCTGCCCGGCCTGGCTCCTGGGGCACCGCGCTTCGGGGAGGGCTGCCCAGCAGCCAGCTCTGCATGCCTGGCAGGTGCCTCGGGCAGGGGCTGGCAGGGCACCCAAGCCTGGATGGCAAATCTTCCACTGTGTGTGGGGGGGGGGAATGTGGGGGATTCCTCCCGGGCCCGGGTCTGCCCGGCCAGGTCCCTGCATGGCAGAGAGGGGCTGCCACCGGCCTCTGCCAGCTCTGAGCAGACAGCACCGCAGCCCAGTCCCTGCCCGCCACTCCCGTGGCACCTCCCTCGCTGGGGGTGTTCCCTGGTGGCTGCCCGCCAGTGAGGCACAAGTCCTCAGAGCCAGGCTGGGCGACAAGGGGCCCGGTAGAGCTACGCCCTGGCCAGACACGCCAGGGAAGCGGCTTGACATCCCCTCCACCCGCCGGCTACCACCCAGGCCCGTCTGCGCCAGCCCACGGCCTGCCCGGGCCCAGGGCTGAGGAGCCTGGCGGGAGGCGTCACTGGCTGCAGGGCGCCCAAAGGTGACTGGGGGCAGGATCCCTGCTGGGGAAGGTGCCCCAGGGACAGCACGGGAGGGGGAGGGGTTGCAATACAGAGCTCACCCCTTCCTTCCCCATAACCTCCCGACTTACGGCCATCCTCATCTGCCACCAGCCCAGCCCTGGGCACAGGGCCGGATTAAGGGGGGGCTAGCCGGGCAGCTGCCTGGGGCGCCAACCTATGGGGGATGCCTGATGGCAGCTGTAAGGGGTGCACGGTGCCCCTTATAGCTGCGTCAGGTGCTGCACACCCGGTTCCCGGATCATGGGCTGCAGCAGCTCCCAGCGGCCGCCTGGGGTGGGGGCCGTGTTAACCCCCGCAGCGCCGGCCAGCAGCACCCTTCCCCCGCGGCCGCGGGGCCCTGCATGCGGCTCCGGGTGCGCGCCAGTCCTGCTGCGTGTGTCCTGCTGCCGCCAGCTCCGTGCGCCCTCCCCCACGCACCGAGGCGGGGGTGGGGCCACACATGCTCCCTCCCCCAATCCAGGGCGCAATTAAACTGTCTGCCCGGGGCACCAGAATGGCTCGGTCCGGCCCTGCCTGGGCAGCCCCACACTGCCCTGCCGGTGCCCTTCAGCATGGACCCGCAGCCCTGCTAGCCCAGCCTGGGGCCCCCCTCTCCCAGCTCTGCCCCAGTCCTGCCCCACTGCCAGGAGAAAGGCCAACGTGCGGGGGGAGGGGGGCTGCAAGGACAGACCCCTCCCCCACTCACTCTGGCCAGCGGGCCAATGGGGGGGGCACGAGACCCCCCACCACAAGCTCCCGTTACGCGAAGCCGTTTGCCCCCCCGGGGCTGACTCCCCCGCCCCACCGGACCGGTGTCCCTTCGCCGGACGCCCCGCGCAGGCTGACGAGGCGGAGCTGGGAGCGCCCCTCCCGGGCCAGCCGCAGGGCAGGGAGGGGGCGGGGGCCGGGCTACCCACCCCCGTCGTGCCCCCGCTGCAGCCCACCCGCCCGCCCCGAGGCTGGAGGCGCGCCGCGCCCGTGCGCCCCCCTCCCCGCCGCTCGCTGCTCGCCACTAACGCGCACGCAGAGTTTAATTAACTTTATTGATATTCAGAAATTAGGAGAATGACTCCAGGTAATTGCTCATTAAAACCCATCACCCTGGCGCAGCAGGCGCCGGGCGGGCAGCCTCCCGCTGGCGGGGAGAGCTTGGCGGCGCGCTCGGGCCCCGCGGCCGGGCTGGGGGGTGGGCATTTCCCCCCGGGCCAGGCCGGGCCAGGGCGCTGAAGGGGGGACCCAGCCAGGTTCCGTGCTGGTGCCCCTGCAGCCCAGGGCGCGTCCAGGCAGCAGGGCCCCGGGGCGCAGCCAGAGCCCTCCCTAGGGCGCACCTGGCGGCCTGAGCCCCTTTCAGAGCCTGGAATTTGAAGGGGGCGGCCGAGGCCCCGGCCGGATCCCGCAGGGGGAGGGCGCTCTAGGTCCCTGGGCCGGAGCCTTAAAGCGGCCCTGGAAGGGCCTGGCGGTCGGGGAGACTCTCCGGAGCCAGGCCGCGGGGCTGACCCAACGCAGAGCTTCCGACTTTCGGAAACTTCCCCCAGCGCCGGGGCGCGTCTCCGGCTGGGAATCGAGGCCCCTTCCCGCGCCAGCCGAGGGGAGCCCCCCTGGATCCCGGTCTGCAGAGCCCCGGGCCCGCAGCTGCCAGCCAGCCACGCTGACGTCTTCGCCTTGCTTCCCTGCCTGGATCCCTGCCCGCGCCATATGGCGCTTTATGTAACCGGCTCCAGACGGCTCCTGCTCGCACCCCGCTCTTAGCCGGGGGAGCCCGAACTCGGAGGGGAGCGAGCGCCACAGCCCCGGGTCCAGCGCTCCGGAAGCCAACGGGGCGGCTCGAACTCGCCGCCTGCCAGGGGCTCAGCACCGGGCCCCACTGGGGACAGAGCCAGCGGGAGCCCCAGGCCCAATTTCCACGAGGAGCCGCCGCTGGCAGCCCGCGCGCAGCGGAGACCGGCCCAGGGCAGCACCGTCGCCAGCCCCACCCTGGGGCGACCCACCCGCTGCAGTAGCCCCATGCCAGCGGCGGCCGCGGGGCTAGGCCAAGCTCGCCCCGTTATCTGAGGAGCCCCGCGCCCCCCGCGCTCCCGGAACCGCCCCGGCTGAAGCGCGTCCCCTCGGCACACGGATTTCTCTGCACTCGGCGCGCACAGCGCGGCCGCCTCCCGCCCCTGCCCTCCCCCGCGCTCCCGAGAGCCGCCTCCCCGCCGCAGGGCTCCCTCGGGCCCGGCCACACGGCTGGCTTCGAGCGCTCCCTTCGCCACGCAGGCGGGCGGCCCTGCGGCCATATGGCCGCCCGCCACGCAGCCAGGCGGGGCCGCAACACGCCGGGCCGGCTCCCCCGGGCGCGTTCGCTCAGGCCACGCACCGGCAGTTCGGAGAGTTTGACACTGAGCAGCGCCGGCTGCCTGTGCCCGCGGGGCCCAAGGGAAGGCGCCTGCTGCTCGCCTCCCCGCGGCGAGCTCTGCTGAACAAAGAGGCTCGCTCCCCCCCCCCCGCTCCCCAAGGGTGGGTCCCCGGCCTCCCCCACCAGGCGCGCGCGGGCCGCAGGAACGGGACCCCGGCGGCGGGGCCTGGCGCTCGCAATTAGCGCCCCCGCGGGAGGCCTGACACGGTTTCCAAGATGGCCTCTGCCTCGCCATGCAGGGGAGCCGGAGCGCTGTGCGTAATGCAGCCTAATAGCCGCCTAATAGGGGAGTACTGGGGGGAGACTGAGGCAGGCCTTCGTGGCGCTAACGAGCGCTCTGACTCACGGCAGCCGGGAGATCGGTCCCCCAGCCAGCAGAGAAGCAAATCTCCACGTCGGCGAGAAATCAATCCCGCGATCCCCGGAGCAGCGAGGCTACAGAGCGCTGCGGATTTAAGGGCATGTCAGACAATGTGACAATTAAGGAAGCCCCCAGGGGCCAGCCAGCCCGCCGGAGAGACAGGCAGGGAGGGGGCGAGGCGTGCCCGGGCTCTGGGGAGAGCAGGCGCTAGCCTGTAGGAAGCAGGCAGCCCCAGCATCGCTCTCCCAAGGGCCCGGCTCCCTCTCGCCCGGCCGGCCCAGCGCGGCTCCTGGAAAAGGCGCCCGGGAGCAGACCGGCCGCGAGCAAAGCAGGGGAGGCTGCCTCTGCGGCCCCCCAGCTCTGGCCCCGGCCGGCCTAGGGGGCGAGGAGCCAGGGCCTAGGAGCAGAGAGGAGAGGGGCGCACGAGGGGGGCACCTGGCCTTAGTCAAAGCTCGGTGCCCCAGTGATGTTTGCAATGGCCTGGGCTCTGCCCGGCTTCCTGGGCGGGGCGCCACAGAGCACATGGGGCGGGGGATCTACAGGGTGGGGCAGCCAGAAGCCCCCGGGGTCCAGCAGCGGGAGGAGGGGGCTTGCCCTGCCCCATGGGCACAGAAGGGCGCTACAGGCGGAAGCGCCCGGAGGGGCAGCCTGCGGGAGGCTCCCTGGGCAGAGCTGCCCCCGGAGGAGGCGGTGTCTCAGGCTCTTCTGACCCCCCCCCCCGCAGGGGAGCCTGTTAATCTATTAAGGCGGGGGGGGGGTCACCGGCCAGGGCCTGGTGCACCCGCCGCGCGGAGCTGTCACGTGGCGCTCCCAGGGCGGCACCGATTAAGGCGAATTAACCAGCCAGTGGGGGGCTCTGCGGAGGCGACCCCCCCATCCCACGCCGGCAGCTGGCTAGTTACAAGGCTGCGCCGGGTCTGCCCCGCCCCCGCCTTGGGACCGGCTGCCCTCGGGCTAGCAGCACCCCTGGGCGTGGGCGCAGCGCGCCGGGAGCGCACAGCCAACGCGCGCAGCAGGGCGAGTCCTTTGGCGACCGTCACCCGGCGCAGAAGGAGGCGCGGTCGCTGGGCAGAGGCGGCTCCGGTCAGCCAGCAACAGCCGCTTCACCACGCGCCTTGTGCGGAATCCAGTCCCCCCACGCGCAGGGGGCTCGGTGTAAAGCAGCCGGTCCCCAGAGTCCGGGCCCGGGCAGGTGGCTCCTGTCGGGGGGGGGGGGGGGGGGGTCACTGGCAATTCCAGTCATGCGGGGCGGGCGCCGGAGCAGCCGTGAGCTGCACTGAACGGCCGGGTCTGGGGCCCGGAGCTGGGAACGGGCTCGGGACAAGGGGCAGCGGCCACGGCGGGACTCCTCGCGTCACCCACTCGGCACCCAAAGGCGAAATGTTTCGGCTCAGCCCGGCGCCGCCGCGCCCCTGCAGCGGGCTCCTGTGTGCACGTTCCCCCCCGGACCCGGAGTGCTCCCGTGGCCCCCCTGCCCCGAGCCGGGCGCGGCGGCTTCCCAGCCCGTAAAGTGGCTCCCCCGGAACCCCGCGACCAAGCCCCCCCATCAGAACTTCTCCGGCCGCGCGAGTCTGACCCCCTCTCCCCCGCAGGGCCCCAGAGTGAACCCCGGGCCCGAGCAGCCCCCCCCCGCGTCCCCCGCCCCAGCGGGCGGAGCCGCTTCCCGGGGAACCCGCCCGGCGCCCACCTGCCGGGAGCACAACTTGGCAAAGTTTGGCGGCGGGAGCCGCGCTGGGCGGGCGCGGGGGGCCCCCCTCGGGCTCGGGCGGGTCCGCAGCCCCGGCCTGGCCCCGGCGGAGCCCCGCGTCCGGCGGCCGGAGCCCCGCGGCCACGGGCGAGCTCCGGGCGCGGGGCTCGGGCGGCGGGGGCCGGGCGAGCCCCGAAGGGCAGCAGGGGGGCCGCGGGGAAGTTGGGGCGCCCGGAGCCGGCGCGGAGCGAGCTCTTACCTCGAGCGTGGCCCTGGAGCAGCGCGGCGAGCAGCAGCAGGCAGCCGGCGAGCCCGCGGGCGGGAGCCCCCGGCGCGGCGCCCATGGCGGCTGGGCAGGGGGTGGCGAGCCCCGGCGAGCTGCGATCCGCGCCGCCGCCGGCCACCCGCGCTCCGCTGCGGCGGGGGGAGCCGGGCCGCTGCCCGTCAGCACCGCGGAGAGCGCCTGGCGTCTGCACCGGGCTGGGCGAGCAGCGCCTACCGTAACGCTGCGAGTAGCGCGCCCCGCCAATCCTGCGGGGACGCCCGGCAGCCGCTACGGGGAAGCAGGGTGGGGGGGAGCCGGGGCTGGGGGCGGGGGCAGCCCGGATCTGCCCCCCGGCGTCACATGGCGCGGCCCGCCCCGCAGCTCCGCCTCGTCCCGCGCGCCCCGCAAAGTTGGCGGCGAGTTGCGGGGCCCCGGGCGCGGGGCTGGGGGAGGCGGCTGCGGGGCGCGCGAAGGACAATCCAGGGTCCCTGCGCTGGGGTCACGCCGCGACCGCAGGCGGCTTCCTCAGCCCCCTGCCTCGGCGCTTTGCCCAGGGCCTAGCTGCTGGGAGCCGGGCGGGGGCGGGGCTGCAGGCGGGGGGAGGAGGGGAAGCTCCGCTCTTCCCGGGGCGCTTGGCTGAAGCCTCCGTCTCCTCCCTGCTGCCCGGAGACCTGCACAAGGTTAATTGAGCGGGGGGGGGGTTGTCAATCAAGCTGATTGACACGGTTAGCCCCTCCCCCGCCAGCCCGAAATAGCCTGTGATGGGCTCGAACTCTTGCACCCCCGTAGTCAGTGGAGCCGGGAGGAAGCGCAGCTCTGCCTCGTGCACCCCCGCCCCTTCGCCCCTCTCAGCCCGGCCTCCTCCCGGGGCACCCCCCCTTCCCCCTCTCAGCCCGGCCTCCTCCCGGGGCACCCCCCTTCCCTCCCTCTCAGCCCGGCCTCCTCCCGGGGCACCCCCCCTTCCCCCTCTCAGCCCGGCCTCCTCCCGGGGCACCCCCCCTTCCCCCTCTCAGCCCGGCCTCCTCCCGGGGCACCCCCCCTTCCCCCTCTCAGCCCGGCCTCCTCCCGGGGCACCCCCCCTTCCCCCTCTCAGCCCGGCCTCCTCCCGGAGCACCCCCCCCCCCCCCTTCCCCCTCTCAGCCCGGCCTCCTCCCGGGGCACCCCCCCTTCCCCCTCTCAGCCCGGCCTCCTCCCGGGGCACCCCCCCTTCCCCCTCTCAGCCCGGCCTCCTCCCGGGGCACCCCCCCCCCCTCCCGGGGCACCCCCCTCCCCCCTCTCAGCCCGGCCTCCTCCCGGGGCACCCCCCCCCCCTTCCCCCTCTCAGCCCGGCCTCCTCCCGGGGCACCCCCCCTTCCCCCCTCCCCCCCTTCCCGGGACCCCCCCCCCCCCTCTCAGCCCGGCCTCCTCCCGGTCTCCTCCCGGAGCACCCCCCTTTCCCCCTCTCAGCCCGGCCTCCTCCCGGGGCACCCCCCTTCCCTCCCTCTCAGCCCGGCCTCCTCCCGGGGCACCCCCCCTTCCCCCTCTCAGCCCGGCCTCCTCCCGGGGCACCCCCCCTTCCCCCTCTCAGCCCGGCCTCCTCCCGGGGCACCCCCCCTTCCCCCCCCTCCCCCCTTCTTCCCCCTCTCAGCCCGGCCTCCTCCCGGAGCACCCCCCTTCCCTCCCTCTCAGCCCGGCCTCCTCCCGGGGCACCCCCCCTCCCTCCCCCCTCTCAGCCCGGCCTCCTCCCAGGACACCCCCCTTCCCCCTCTCAGCCCGGCCTCCTCCCGGAGCACCCCCCTTTCCCCCTCTCAGCCCGGTCTCCTCCCGGAGCACCCCCCTTTCCCCCTCTCAGCCCGGCCTCCTCCCTGTGTATGCCCCCGCCCCACACACAACCAGGGCCGAGCAGACTGCAGGGCCAGGGCAGCGGCTGAAAGTGACAAAGGCTGTTGGCTGCAGCCGGCGCTTAGACATTTCCAATGCAGCCACTGGCCAGCGGGCCCTGCAGCATGGCCCAGCCCGGCCCCACTCCCTGTCCAGCTGGTGCCCCCCAGACAGGGGTCAATGTCCACGGGTCCCCAGGATCAAACCCCCAGCCGCTGGGAGCCGCAGTCCCTGTGCTTTGGGACCCAGCTCAGGCCTGCCTGGTGGCCAGGGCTAGGCGGCCCTGCTGCTGACCCCATGCGGCACTGCGCTGACCTCTAACCCAGAGGCACTTCCACGCCGGGCACAGCCAGGCACCTGCGTGCTGCACCATGTCTCTTAGCGAGCCCAGCAGGCCTGGCCTGCCCCTGCCTCCCCTGCCAGAGCCAGGGGAGAAATGCTGGGACCAGAGGGGCCCGTTTCTCGCTGCCATCTTTGCTTACCATTTAACCCCCGTCTGGCTGGGAGGGAATTTAGCACTTCCAGCCCCACAGCCGCTCTAGGCCGGGTGTAGGTGTGATGATGTGGGGGGCTGTATTCACGCTGTTTGCTTTGTTATGTTGTGTGGGATTTCTGCTGTTCGGCACTGCTCTGTTGTAACGCTGTGTGTGTGCCTCAGTTTCCCTGGGCACGGCACCGGTGCCCAGCTGGGAATGGGAGTTTTGGGTGTGACTCTTACTAAGGGGAGGCTGTCCCATCTGGGTACATACACAACAATATTTCCAGCTGTCCTGTAACCGGAACCTGGGGGGGGGAGGAGCAAGCAGGTGACATCAAGTGTCACCTGTTTGCCAAGGAAGCTGGACACAGGAGGAGGCAGGGCTGAGGCCGGTTGCTGGAGGTGTGAGAGCTCTTGGCTGGCTTAGGATGCAGGGAGGGGGCCCAGGGCGCTGGCTCTGGGCCCCCCTCTTCCCAAGATGGATGGTGCTGGCTGCTTCTAGTTCCTGTAAGATCGTGTGTGCTATGTTGTGTCCTGGCAAACCAATACACCTTCTCTCCTACCTGCTGCCTGAGAGTCATGTCTGGCTGCGGATGGAGATGCAGGGCCCAGAGACTCCCCCATGCTCCGTGACAGTAGGTCAGCATAAGCTGTACTGCTCTCAGGCACCGGCGGAACGCGCCTCCCCTGGATTCCCACAGAGCAAAGCCAGGCCTCTCCTACTTCCATGGCTCTGGTCCCGTCTTGCTGATCCTGCTCTCACATTGCTGGCGCACACACGTTCCGAGCGGGAGCAGGAGAAAAGTGCTAGGCGGGGCAGTTCTCAAGCATACGTGTCTGGAAGGGGGAGGAAGCAGCCTGTGCTTTTTAAATACAAGTACCTGCCAGACCCTAGGCGCTATTGTTCACCTAGGTGCTGCAAAGCCATTAGCAGTAGCCCTGCAACTGGAGAGGGGAGAGCAGGCAGGGGAGCCAAGGGCCACTGGCCTTTCAGATATCAGTGTAAGCGACACAAAAGCAGTTGTTTGGAAAGCTCCCACCAGCCTGGATGCCGGCGCCTCCATGGAGAGCTGAGTTTCTGCTCCTTTGCGTGGCAAGCCGGGCGCTCAGTACACATCTGCAAAGCGCTTCCACTGCTCAATTTGAAACTTTGATCCTCAGTCGCTCGATAAATGTTTAATGCAAGAAGGCTTCTGAAAGGCCGCAGAACGATGTTCATTTTGAAGCCAAATGGAACTTTCTAATATTATGATATTCAAATAGCGTTAAGCGGCGTGGCACTTTCCGAGGCACCTCCATGGACTCTTAATGAGGGGGGACGCCTCCCGGCAGAGACGCTGAGTTTGAAATAAAGCAGCCCCCTGATTGGCAGGTTCCATCAACGCTTTCGTGCGGGGCCGCGAAGGGGCGGGAAATGGGCTCGGAATGCAAATCCAGCTCCGCAAACAAAGCAGCAAATAAACTTGCAGACGAATAATCAGCCCCTTTGGAGACGGCTGGAGGTGCGCGGCTGCGTGCGTGCGTGCGTGCGTGTGTCTCGGTGTGTTTGCATTTATCTGAAGTGCACGACAAGCTGACGGCTGAATTTAATTGAAACCCTCCTTTCCCCGTGGCGTGGCTCATGCAGCTGCAGCGGCGCAGACAGCACCAGAGCGCGGATCCCAGCAGCTCGCAGCGGCGCCTTTTGCTGGCTCCCTCTTGGCCTTGTGCTGTGAAATGCCAGAGCCAAGCTGCAAGAGGAGCCTGGCGGGCGGGGAGGGGCCTTGCTCGGGTGACCTTTGACCTCTGGACAAAGGGAGACAGGCTGCATGGCCCAGCTGTGCGGTTGGAAGCCCCAGGCCATGTGCTGCTGCCAAGTGCCAGGCAGGCAGAAAGCAACGCTCATGCTGCACCCGGGGCCCATTAGAGGAGTTCGCCAAGGGGGGGGCTCCCCATGGCTGGAACAGCTGGGGTACCTGGCTTAGGATGGACCCTAAAACCAGATGCAGACGGGGGAGGGGCTCAGGGCGATTGCTTGGGGGCCTGCAGAAGCCTCCATGTACGTGGGCCTGGCTGGCCACGGGGCAGCAGCCGAGGGAGCCACGAAACACCCGGGCTGCGAAGGTGGCCAGGGAGGCGACGGAGAGCAGAGAGCAGGAGAGGGAAGGGCAAATGGCAAAGGCGCCTCAGCCAACTCATGGCCAAGGGAAGGGCGCAGCCCAGCACCGGCGCTGCGGGGCGTGTAGGGGCCGATGCCCCCCCCACACATGGGGAAACTTGGCTAATGAACACGACGCTGCGCCACGCGGCAGCACTGGGGCCACACGCCCAACCCATCCGCCACTTGGAGAGGCAGAGGCTGCGGGGAGCATCTTTGGCATCCTTGGACACGCGCCGTGGGAATCTGGTTCTAAGGGCCACGAGGAAACTTTAGGCACATAATGGCTCGGTACTCAAACCAACACCCTGGGAATAGTCTTGTTTGCCTCGTAAGCCCAAACTGTGCTTGGTCCCAGAAAGACACGTATGGCCAGGCCTCTTGAGGCTGAAACCTGTTGGGGATCTGGTACTTTTCCACTCCGGGGGAGAAACGTTTGAACTGCACACCAAGAATTCCCACTTTGGGCAAAGGGAATATAAGGGGAGGGCAAAAAATAGGGGGAGTTGCCAGACACCAGTGTACCCCCTCTTACCACCTAAGATGCCTGCTGGAAACATCTAAGGCTGGACGGAGGGAAGGGTTGGACTGTTAAGGGTAAGAATTTGCATGTCATGAGTTGCTTGGTGGATTCAGCCTAGCTGGCATCTTTGGTTTATTTTAACTTTGTAACTTACTTTGATCTGGCTGTTTTCACTTCCCACTGAAATCCCCCTTTCCATATGCAATAAAACCCTTTTACTATCAGATCCAGCAGCCAGTGTGCGTCTCTCTCTGTCATTGGCAAAGGGGACGGAGCTTACGGGCTATCACTGGGTAAGACGTTTACACAGAGTAAGACGGATTCACAGGAGGGGTCTGGTCCCTTTTGGGGGCTGGTTTCCTGGGTGCTGAGCCCTCGCGGAGATGGTTCAGGGTCTGCATTGCTCGGCTGGGGGGCAGTAACCCCGGCTCTGTGCCATGGCTAGGAGAGACCAGAGCTTCTGGCCCAGCAGCACAGGGTGGTCGGGTGCCCCAGAGGGCAGAGACATGATCAGTGCACTAGGGGACAGCCCCAGGGGACCTCTGCGGTCTGACCTGTGCAGAGGAGTGTGCCCAGCATGGTCCATGCAGCCTCAAGCAATGCAGAGAGCAGGTGTGACGTAGTGGGGGTACCTTGCTGGTTGCTAGGCTGGGCAGTGGGTTGTGAGTGACCCCCACTGGCTGCTGTCGGCAGCACGGCCCAGCAGGGCAGGGGATGAGTCATCATGCAAGGGGGCTTCGAACCTGTCCTACCAGTTGTCTCCCAGGGAGCGGAACAATGGGAAGAAGGGGAGTGGAGCCCTGTCTGGGGGCAGGACTGGAAGTGAGGGAGGTTTCTGTCTGGGAGCATGGAGGAGACAGCCTAGGGAAAGGGCTGGGATTTAGGGGCCCAGTCTCCCCCATCTCAAGGGGGCCTGAGGCATCCTAGGCCTGCCCTGGAACCAGATTACATCTATGCTGTGCTGTATCCTGGAGAAGCAATAAACTCCCTCTGTTCTACTGGCTGGTGGAGTCTGTCCGTGCCATTACAGGGGTGCAGGAGACGGGAAAACCCCGACGCGCCGTCACAGCGGGTTGTTGGGTTCCTCCACATGGCTCCAGCCATCCGTGGGGTGGAGGGACACCGCAGCCAACACACAAGGCCTGTGTCTTCATGGCCTGGCCCTTCCCACCCTCCCCAGCCCGTCCAATGAAGTGTTCACTCGGCCTCAGAATTCAGCAAGGATCTCAGAGCCCAGAGATTTAACCCTCCTCCCCCAACACCCAGCGCCCCGGAGCTGGCTCAGGGTCCAGACACCAGCCTGAATGCCTGATGTGAAAGGAAGTTCCCTGACCTCTCTGCCTTCCCCCCAAGCCGACACCCAGCTTGGGCCCACGAGCCCTGCTCTAGCCCCCCCTGCACGCACCGCAAGCCGGGGCAGGCTGTTTCAGGAGCAAGGAGCCCGGGGGGGCCGGGGCGGGAGGAGACCGTCCGCTTCCCTGCCCGCCACCACCCCGGAATAAAGGCAGGCGGCAAGGTCACTAGCTAGCAGAGACGCAGGCAGCTGCTGCGCTCGGTGGCCCTGCCCCAACGGGAGAGCACATCTGCCAGAGGCAGGCGGTTGGGTTAGAAGGAGCCGGGAGCCGGGGTCTCCCCAGGCTCAGCCCCGGGCGGGTCTGAGCGCCGAGGAAATCAATGGCAGCGCGCCGGGCGCCGTTTGTCAGTGACACAAACCAGATGAAGCCGGGCGACTCTATTATTATTAATTATTATTGAGTAAGTGCTGACACGCCGCCACGCACGGGAAGTGCCAGATCCGCAGGGCGGTGAGCGAAGCCAGATGCAGAAGGGCAGACGGGGTGGACAGAGCCTGCATGCTCAGGAGCAGTTCACTTGCCTTGGGGTGCCCTTGGCAGGAGGCCGGGTCAGAGCCGAGAAGCCCTGCGCTGCCCACGCCAGGCCCCTGGGCAAGGCAGAGCCCCCCTGCCCACCCACAGACAAGAGCCCCGGCGTGTCCGTCTGCCAAGGGCTCGGGGACAGGGAGCCGGGCTCAGGGACTGAGACGGGGAGGAGCTTGCAGGCCAGCCAGCCAGCCCCAGAGCAGGGTGCAGGCAACTCCAGCCAGCCCCAAACCCCAGCCAGGCCTCACCGAACCCCAGGGGGGCAGAGCCCTCAGGAGGCACCAAGTCCAGCCCCTGCCCAAAGCAGGACCAGCCCGACTCAACCATCCCAGCCAGGGCTGTGTCCAGCCAGACCTTACAGACCCCTTGGCTGGAGATTCCACCCCCTCCCCAGGGAACCCAGCCCAGGGATTCCCCACCCGCCTGGGGAAATCGCTTTTCCGAATCTCCAGTCTAGGCCTCCCCTCTGCCCGGCTGTGTTGAGTGCCAAGCGCCGAAGGACCTGGGGCTCTTGGGAAGACGAGAACGCTGCTGCCCACCAGACTCCTCCAGGGAAGCCGCAGCCGAGGGGCGGGCCAGGGGCTGGAAATTCGGCTGCGCCTGGCGCTCACCCGGAGCTGAAAGGCAATTGAAGGGTTCTGAAGCACACGGCTCCTGCCACTGCGTTGTCAAGTGTCGCTGCTCCAAGCAATCTCGTTAAGAGCTAGGAAATCCAATCCCCAAGTCACGGGGCTCGGCGCCGATCATTAAACCGACCCCGCAGCTCCCGGCTGACACCTGATGGGATGGGAGACAGGCGGCTGTCACGACCGCTCTTCTCCCCGCCTCGGCGGCTCAGATTGGCAGCAGCCCCCGTCAGCTGCCCCCGCTCGGCTCCCAGCTGCCCATGCCGAGCGCTGGCCAGGCGCAGAGGAGGAGACCGGCTGCGCTGCCCCGGCTGGCGGGTGACCTCCCCCCCCGCCAAGCGCCAGCGGAAACTCAGCTCCGAAAAGCCCTTCGGGCTGGGCGAGCGCTTGGCTCTGCAGGTTTTCGAGCCGCCAGCCAGCCCCTGGGAGCGACGCAGGCACCGGGGGGCCGAGCACGGCCAGCGCCAGAGCCGGGGGCCGGACACGCCCTTGGGAAGGAGCCGACTGTCTGCCACGGCTCTAGCGCAAGGGCTGCCACCCTGCGGCCCAAACAAGAGCGGCCGCGTTGGGCTCCCGGCGGTACAGCAGCAGCCGCCTCCCCTGCTCTCCATGCCCAGGCCAGGCGGCTGACCCAGCAGGGTGGCTGGGAAGCTGCCACGTCCCAGCTGCTGATGGCTGCACCAGCTCCTGCCTCCTCGCGGGGTGAGCGTTGTAACCGTGAGGCAGGTCCCCCCACGTGAGCACGAGCCACCGGGGTGACGGGCGGCTAACCCTGCCCAAGTCTGCAGGGCTGGCCGTGGCCTGGAGCCCGCCCGGAGACCAGCCACTGGCCCACCCACGTCTGGGGGTTCCCGGGCCTGGCACGATGGGCCCGAGACCCAGCCACCGGCACGTCAAGCTGCTCTTTGCTGTGACGGCTCGGAGCCCAGGGGCATGCGCCCGAGCCCACTCCAGCCAATTAGCTGACTCCCGGAGCCGTCTCTGAGCCCCAGCTGAACGCAAACGTCCCACGGCCACACGTGTCACCAGGCACGGGGTCGCCCTGGCCCACCGCACAGCCCCGCTGCAAATGCCTGTCCATCCCCAGTGGCAGCCGAGGCAGACGATGGTCGTCGTCGCTACCGCAGCCCAGGGTGTGGGGTCTGCCGGGCAAGCGACTCCGACTCCCTGGCCCAGCGCGTTCCCAGCTGCCGTGCCAAGGTGGGGTGGGGACGTCACGGCCATTCCTGCGCCCTTGCAGCTGCACTGGCAGAGCCTGAGGCGCCGGAGCGGCTCGTAGCCCAAGAACCGCCCTCCTCCGCTTCGCTCCCCTGGGGCTCGCAGCCCCCTGCCCTTGGGCGCACGCCGGGGCGGCTCTGTGGCTGGCTTCCCTTTGGCGCCAGCGCCCCTGTGGCTCTTTGTGTGGGGGGGTGACCCTGCTGGCGAGCGAGGCAGAGCCATGCGGGGGCGGGAGGTTTGCCAGGTTCCCGTGACGCAAGGCGGTGGAGCACGTGGGCTGGCCCAGCGGCGCCGGCGGAGGAAGCGCGCTCTCGTCTCGGGCGGGGATAATAACCAGCTGTCGAAAGGCTTCCTGATGGGTCTTTTAGCTCCCCCCTGCCGGATAATTACAGCCCACTGAGTCACAGGCCCCGTCCCGTCCAGCACCGCCCACCCGCGTCACGCCGCCTCGCTCCGCCGCCGCTCCCGCTCCAACCGGCCCCCGGCCACGGCAGCCAGACGAGTCCCGGGCACTGCTGGCCAATCACCCCGGACGGGGAGCCAGCCCAGCCCCGCAGGCAGGAATTCCTGGGGGGCGCTGTCTGGAAGGGGGTGTGAATGCACCTGCCAGGGCTCCCCAAGGAAGCGGGGAGTCAGCCCCAGCCTCCCCCAGCCGGCCAGAGCATGCTTATTGGGGGGCCAGGGGGATGCCTCCACGCCCCCCACGTACCGGCCTGCAGCCAGCCCGCCCCAACCCCAAAACGACCCAGGTCTAACCAGTCCAAAGCTCACCGAGGCCTTAGCTGGGGGGGGGGGGGGGGGCTGCACAAGTGAGAAGCAAAAACCCCACAAACCCCTCACAACGTGGCCCCCAACAGACCCTCCCCCCAGCCCCCTCGCACGCCAGAGCCTGGGGGCCCAGGCTAATAGACGGCGTGTGCTCCAGCCCCACAGGAAGATGGGGGTTTGGATCACCAGCCCAGTCCCCTATGCTGGGGGGAGCCCCGAGCCTGGGGGGCCGGATCCAGGCAAACAGGGACTGCATCCAGCTGGGCCTGAGGTCCCCCAGCCCTGCCTTAGCTCACGGGAGAGCCGTGTCTGGACACGGGCTAGCCCCACACAGCCCCTTTCCTGCTGCAGCGCTGGCCCTCGCAAGGGGGCAGGAACCCGCGGCCGGGATCACGGCCTGAGAGAAAACGCGCTGGGCTTCTGTGGCGTAGTGGGGGGGGGCTGTCTGCTCTGGGACCCGGGTCCCCCCGCGCTGGGCTTCTGTGGCGTAGTGGGGGGGGGGCTGTCTGCTCTGGGACCCGGGTCCCCCCGCGCTGGGCTTCTGTGGCGTAGTGGGGGGGGGGGGCTGTCTGCTCTGGGACCCGGGTCCCCCCGCGCTGGGCTTCTGTGGCGTAGTGGGGGGGGGGCTGTCTGCTCTGGGACCCGGGTCCCCCGCGCTGGGCTTCTGTGGCGTAGTGGGGGGGGGGGGGGGCGGGGCTGTCTGCTCTGGGACCCGGGTCCCCCGCGCTGGGCTTCTGTGGCGTAGTGGGGGGGGGGCTGTCTGCTCTGGGACCCGGGTCCCCCGCGCTGGGCTTCTGTGGCGTAGTGGGGGGGGGGCTGTCTGCTCTGGGACCCGGGTCCCCCCGCGCTGGGCTGTGCGAGTCCCACTGACGCACCCACACGTGACACCCAGTCCCAGCCTGCCAGGGAGAGACAAAGAAACCCCTCTCTGCTCCACTGGCCGGGAGTCTGTTCTTGCTGCTACGGGGCTGCAGGATTTGGGGGAACCCCGCCGCGCCGTCACAGCTTCAGGGGGGATTGGCAGAGGCCCCAGCCGGCTGCACGACAGGGCCTGGCACCCCCCGGGCAGCCCCTCGCGGATGGCGGGGCGTTCGCATTCAGCCCCACGCAGCGCTGTGGGGCCTGACTCCCTGCCCCACTGCAGCCACAGGCTTCTCTCTGCTGCACGCCCGGGGCTCAGGGTTATCCCCGCGCGGGCAGGGGCCACGGCCCCCACACCAGTGAGTCCCCCCTTCTGGGGATCAGCTGGCCAATCCCCCTGACGCCTGACTCCCAAACCTCCCCGGCCTCACGCCCGCTCGCCTCCCCGCTCCGGGGGTGCCGCAGGGGGGATGGCGGGATTGGGCTCCGTTTGGCTGGGTACCAGGAGCAGCATCAGTTGCAAACCCCCCCCCCCCCCCCCCAGGCAGGAGGTGGGAGCCGGCCAGTGCCCGGCCGAGGTTCCAGCCCGGCCCTGGGAGGAGCCTGCCCGCGGGAGAAAGAGGCAGCAGGAGCAGCAGAGGGAGAATGGCGGCGGCGCAGCACGTGGCAGCTCCCCAGAGCCGCTTGCAGACACACCGTGGGCTCCAGCCGCTGCGACTGGAACCAGGCCGCGGGCAGCCCCACGTGTGTCCCACCCGGCGCCGGGCGGCGGAGCTCACGCTTCCCTCGCTGCCAGCCCCGCGCCCTGCCGCCCCAGCCCGGCGTCACTGCGCACGCGGGCAGCACAGCGAGGGAAACGCTTCCAAAGGGTAGGCAACAACACCCCCCCACACAGCATAAATCAATCAAACACACACACACACACACACACACAGAGTATCAATCAAACACACACACACACCCGCATCGATGCAAACACACACACACACACACACACAGTATCAATCAAACACACACACACACACACACACCCCCGCATCGATGCAAACACACACTCACATCATCAATCAAACACACACACACACACACACACACACACACTATCAATCAAACACACACACACACACACACACACACACACACACACACACACACACACAGTATGAAACACACACACCCGCATCGATACAATCAACACACACACTCTGCATCACACACACCACAAACACACTCACATCATCAATCCACACACACACACACACACACACACACAGCCGCATCGATACAAACACACACACTCTGCATCACACACACCACATCAAACACACACTCACATCATCAATCCACACGCACACACTGTAAACATACACACACCTCCTCGATCTATTGACACACACTGTAAACACACACACACACACTGTAAACACACACACACACACTGTAAACACACACACACACCTTCTCCATCAATCTACACACACACCGCATCAAACACACACAGCAATCAATCAATCAATCAACACACAGTGCATCAAGACACACTCACTAACAGACTGCTTCCACATGCACATACCATGCCTGCACCACACACCCCCTCACAGCCTACACACAAAGACACACACAGCCCCGAGCCTGCACTAGCCCACACACTGCGCCCCGCCACAGGCTCTCCCTGGACCCCGGCTTAAAGGGCTCTGGAGCGGAGGCTCCCTGCTCCGACAGGCCCATCAATTCGGCTGGGCCGTGCGGCACGTATTTCATTTTTACGGTGCCCGTGGCAGGCTCCCTGACCCTCACACGCTTCCTTAGGAAACTGATTTCTGGCCGCCATGAAAATCGCTTCCACTTAATTTAAAGCGGGGTCAAGAGGAACATGCGGGGCTGAAGGAGCCAGGGAGTTTTCCTCCGCCTCATCTCTCCCTTGCTGTGGGGATTTATCGGCAGCTGGGCCCTGCTGCTGGCACAGAGGGCGGCGGGCAGGCCGTGGGCATGGGGGAGCGGCAGGAGAAAGGAGGTGGCATTTTGGGCTTGCTCCGGCCAGGGGGCTGGTCCCCAACAGCCACCTTCTCCCCGGCTGCAGGGAGAGCCGGCACCCCGCTGTGCCTTGGAGAAGTGCCCATCTGATCTCTCACACCCTCCCCCCGACCCCGTGTGATCCCCAAGGCTGGCCCCAGAGATCAGCCATGTGGGGGGGCTCAGCACGGCCTGGGGCTGGGGAGAGCAGTGGGGTCAGCTCTGCTTTCCCCCAGCCTGCACCCCCAGGGGGAAGGGCGGGCGCCAGAGCGGACTCAGAAGCTTCGCCGTGGCCCTGGCCCAGCTCCGAGGCCGCCCGGCCCGCTGGGAACGGGGAGCAGTCGGGGCAAGAGCGCAGCAAGGCCTCTGCTCAGGTGTGAGATACCCGGGGCGCTGGGTTCAAATTCCAGCAGGATCGGCTCAGCTGCTCAGCCTCCTGTTGCCTGGAGCCGGCAGGGGAGCCACGCCCGGCCCTGCCTGGGGCAAAAGGCAGGCGCAGCTCCTAGGGGTCAGTCCCTTGGGTACCAGCCTCCATCCGAGCCCTGCGCACAACGCTGGGCGCATGCGGGCGGCTGCACGCCAGGGCGTGGGACGCACGGAGAGGGACCCCGGCGGGGGGGCTGCCAGGCCACAGGGCTCCTCCAAGCGACGGTTTGAACGCTGGGGCATGGCCCCAGGCCCATGACTCCGCCACAGCTGGCGAGGCAGCCCGTGGAAGGCAAAATGCCCCCCACCCGCTTGGCAAGGCCAGCTGAGGTCAGGGCACTGTGCCCCCACAATGCCAGCTGCAGCCTCCCCTCGCTCTCCAGAGCCCTCTGACCTGGGGCTGCCAGGCTCGCCTTGGGGCGAGGCAGGCGCTAGCAAAGCCATCGGCAAACAGGCTCGGTGCCTCAGTTTACCCACTGCCCGGGAAATCCAAGCGCACCCCATATCCCTCGCATGAATAGGCAAAGGCTCACTCACAAACCTTTGCTGTTAGGAGCGAAGTCCTTCCCTCTCCCCCCCTTGACCCCCCAACCCCTGCCTCTCGCGCCTGGGCAGGGTTAGAACAGGCCGGCTGGGCTCAGCCCAGGGCTGGAGAGATGACGAAGGAAGTCGATAAACCCAGGTGCTGGAGCGCGGCTCGTTTGTTACTGTCAGCCCTCCGCGGGCGCCAGGACCGGCTTCCCCACCGCGTCTCCTCAGGAGGGGGTGGGGCACTGAGGTCTGGGCTGCCGGGGGGGGGGGGGGGTGCTGCTGCAGCTGCCGGGGGCTAGCACTCAGCACAGCACGCCCCCGCCTTCCTTCGTGCTGCGCACAGCACCCTCAGTGGAGTGCGGGAGGGGTCTGGCTCCGGCCTCTTACCTGGCTCATTGCAACACAAGAGCAGCCAGGCTGGGTCAGACCCAGGGTCCTGTCTGCCCACAGCGGCCCGTGCCGGGTGCCCCAGAGGGAGTGAACCCAACAGGGAACCCTCACGTGATCCCTCCCCTCCCCTCCCCCTTCCCAGCCCCTGACACACAGAGGCCAGGGACCCCAGCCCCGCCCAGCCTGGCTAACAGCCACTGATGGACCCAACCTCCATGAATGTATTTAGCTCTTTTTTTAAGCCATGTTAAAGACCTGGCCTTCACCACACCCTCTGGCGAGGAGTTCCACAGGTTGGCTGCGTGTTGAGAAAAGACAAACTTCCTTTGGCTTGTTTTAAACCTGCTGCCTGTTCATTTCATTTGGTGACCCCCAGTTCTTATGTTACGGGAACAAGTCAATAACTTTTCCTTCTTCACTTTTTCCACGCCAGGCATGATTTTATAGCCCGCTATCCTAGCCCCCCTTAGCCGCCTCGTCTTTAAGCCGAGAAGTCCCAGGGTTTTTAATCTCTCCTCGTCCGGCAGCCGTTCCAAAGCCCTCCACACTTTTGTTGCCCTTCTTGGAGCTTTTCCCAGTGCGAGGGGGGGCGAGCTGGTTGGCGAGGCCCGGGCGGCGTTGGAAAGCGCTCAGCCACAGCCCCTTGGCACAGCTGGCATGGGGTCCCTGCTCCCCGACCTCTTCTCGGCACCCTCCCCCACCACCTGCCACCCCAGAGCGGGGCGCCCCCCTGCCTGCGCTGCGGGGACCAACCGCTCAGCGTCGCCGGGAGATTCCCGGGTCTGTGGGCAAAGGGCGGCCGCCCCGCTGCTTCTCCACCCCGACCCCCGCGCCCCGCCAGGGCCCCGCCTGCCTGGCTCCTAGCTGCGCGCTCGCCGTTAGCTCTGGGTTCGTGCCCAGCGTACCGCGCGACCCGGGGCTTGCCAGGACCGGCCTTCTTCGCCGCACACCCGTGTCCTCTGCAAACTTCCTCCTCAACCACATCATTTCCTCCCTGGCCCCTGCTGACCCTATGACACGGCGCCGGGGCCCGGTGCCGACCCCTGCAGGGGCCCGTTAGAAACGCCCCCTCGCCGCGCCGGGCCCCGTTCACACACGCGCCGGCTAGCCCGCTTTTAAGCCATTTAGCACGGGCCACGTCAATTTCATCTTCTCGTGTGCCCCACGGCTCCGCTCCTGCCGCCCCCCACGGGGCTCCCGGCCCCCCCGAGTTTATCCGAGGCAGCAGAGCTCGGCGCCGCGGAGTTCACCTCGCCCATTAACATTTCATGGGTAATTAATTATTCTTCATGCACCACATAAGACACTGCAGCAGGCCCCGGCCGCTCCCAGAGCCGGCTCCCGCCAGGAGCACGCTCAAAGCCGGGAAGGCGCTCGTCCTCCGTGGAGCCGGGCGACTCGTGGAGGGGTGCGGAGCTGAGCGCAGGGCCAGCCCCGGAGAGAGATCAACTCCCTGCAGCCCCTCTCAGGGGGACGGAGGCAGGCCGTTCCTGCAAGCCCTGGGACAGCTGGCCCTGCAAGCTGGGGTCAGACCTCCCCGAGGCTCCTTGCCCCTCCAGTTCCTTCCCCGCTTGAGCTGCCCCACCGGGGCTTCCTGCAGCTGGGGCTTCAGGCTGGCAGCTCTGGGTTGGCCAAGGCTCAGCCCTTACGGAAAAGCTCTTGGCTGCACTGTGCATGCGCTGCAGAGAGGGGGCGCTAGTCCGAGCACCACCCTCTGAGGCCTGCCCATTGGGCCGTCGTGAGCTGCGGAGCATGGCTTGGCACAGCAGAGCTGGGAGAAGGACCCCAGTGTTCCTGGGGGGTAAGAGAAAAGGGCCTTCACCCCACTGTTCCCTCTAATCTTTTCCATCCACGAGCGGGTTTTTTTTTCCATCTCTGTGTGAAATAAATTTTGCTGTGTGCACGGAGGCATGTGCAAATGTGCACCACCAGTAGGAACACAAAACCTAGCTGTGAGCGGCTCTGGCATTTTTCCAGAGGGGCCGCACAAGTGCCCAGCTTACAGGGACCCCTGCTTCACACCCGCCCCATTGTTCTCCTCTGCCCCGGGGAGCCAAGAAATGCTCCTACCAACCGGCTTTCGCTCTCTGGGCTGGGGCGGGCAGGAGCCTGCACGAAAGGAGCCAGGGGACCGGCGCATCGTGTCTGCAGCAGCTGCGGTAATTGAACATTCTTGCCTGTTTTCGAGGTAGCCAGTTGAAAGCTGCAGAGATTAAATTTCCAGGCAGTGTTTTGTTGTTCAGGGCCCAGGGCTCAGTTAATTAAAAGGGAAGGGAACGGCTGACCACCGGGGCGAGGGAAGCCGGGCTGCATGCGCGCAAGCGATACGGGGGCACGGGGGGGACAGCAGGGGACAGCAGCCATGCATGTCTTCTTGTTAATTGCATGGAGACAGAGGGCAAAAGGATCCAGGTCCGGCAGCGCCTCACACGCACCCTTGGGAGCCGGAGGGCAGGTGGCACACCAGCCTCGTGGACCTCGAGATGGAAAAACCTGCTCCACGCCCATGCCCGGAGTCCTTCCCCAGCCCCCGGTCCGCCCTGCGCTCTCGGGCTAGGTCTACACTGCAGTGTTTCCAGAAAACCTTCCATTACGTCCACACTGCGATCGCGTTCCGTCCAAAGCACGGAGGGTTTCCGACTGCGGCACGAGGGGAAGCCTTTTCCGGAAGAGCTCTTCTGCAGAAGGGCGTGTGGGCGGGGAAGAGGGGGTTTTCGAAAGAGGCCTCCACGAACAAGCCCCGGTGCCTTGGTGGCCGCTCCGTGCACAGCAATCAGGGCGCTGGTCCGGTGCGCTTGGCAGTGCGGACGCTCCCTTTCGGGAGACGCTTTTTCAGGAGATCTCTTCTGGAAAAGCTTTTTCCCAAAGAAGCCTGAGGTCTAGGCACAGCCTCAGAGCGGGCAGGCAGAGGATGGGGCCAAGCCGGGACGGGAGACTAGGCGTGCCCATGGGACCAGCCAGGTGCTCTGCTCCTCCGGTGCCACGAGAGAGAAGGCAGCCGGGTCTCAGGGCGTGGCCCGACGGAAGCATCTGACTCGGCCTCGTTCGCAGCTCACACGTCCTGCCTTGCTGCCTTGGCGGCCGGACCCTTCGCATTCCCAGGGCGGCGGGAATGGCAATGAGATTCTTCCTCCGGAGGCAGAGTCGGTTTCTCACGTTGAACCCCCCTTTTCTGTCTGCTTCCCCCGCCGAGCGCCCCGGCTCCCGGGGCTGCCCACGCGTACCTGCCCGGCTCGCTGCGGTGGCGTTCGTCAGATCCATTCAAACCTTTTAAATACCTAAACACTTGGCAAAGGCCTGTCGGCCCGGGGGGCGGGAAAGCAATTCTTTGGCATGAAGCGTGTGGATCAAACAGGAGGTCGTGAATCGTGAGCCACGCTCCGGGGCGGGGGAATAGAAAAAGGCTTTCAGGAGCGTGTGGAGAGCTGTTCATTTGCCAAGCGGCCCTGTGTTCTCCTGGCGCGCCAGGGCTGGCTCCCGAGCACAGCCAGGGCCCTCTGCAGCGGAACAAAGGCAGCCCGAGGCAGGCCCGCACTCCCACGTGCCCGGCCGCAGACATGCGAGCCAGCCCGTCGTGTCCAAGGAGACTGCTCGTGGGAGGCAAGCGACTTGTGTGTGCGTGTTGGCAGGACTCACGCTGCGCCGGCAGCTCAGCGAAGGTGAGAATGAGCAAAGGCAGCAGCGTGGGCTCCGGCGGCGGGGCCGGATGTGCGCCGGCCAGCCCTTCCTCCGCTCCGCTCAGCCAGAGCTGCCTCCTGGCCCCCTGCTGCCAGGAACTCCCGGCCCGGCAGGAGCCAGCGCCGGGCAGTGTAGACGCACCCCCCTTCCACGGAACCCAACTGGTGCAGCAAGGGGAGTGGGCCCGGCAGGGCCGAGGTGGCTGGGACCCGTCTGCTCTCCCCCGAGCCAGGCGAAGATGCAGCAGCTGCCCGGAGCCGTCCAGGCGGCGGTTCAGACCTCTCCACGCTGCCAACGGCAACGCCCAGTCGGAGTTGGCTGGTCGAGGGGGGGCCCTGTGCAGAGCAGGTGCAAAAGGAACGGCTCCGTGCCCCGCCGCGGCCAGCGACACCGGCACCAGGCAGCCCCTGCCCCCGGGCCCTGTGGATCAGGGCGCTCAGCACAGCAGGGACGGGGTCCATGCGGCACCGGCCCAGCACGGTTCAAGGCAGGGTGGAGCGTGGGCACAGCCGGGTGTCCGCCCGCGCCGAAGCGCCTCGCGTGCTGTCCCGAGCGTGTACAGCGCCAGGCACATTGGGCCGGGGCCGGGCTGCACCAGGCTCCAGAGGGAGATCAGGGTTAACCCACATCTGCCACCGGGGCTTCCGCGGGGAACCTCACGGCAGACGAGAGCCCACGTGGGCCAGGCCGGCGGGGGCTGGTTCCTCGGCAGGCGCTCCCCCTGCTTCCCGCCGCTTCTCTCCCACTCGCCTCCTCTCCCGGCGGGATGGGGTGGGGCTTTAAGTATTTGCACAAACGGCCATTCTCTCCCTGCAGCGGCGCCCGCGCGCGTTTCCTGCCTCCTCCCGTCATGGCGGGGACTTTCCCTGCCTTGCAAACGTGATTAAAGCGCCGCGCCACCCAATCAATTACCGGGAGATTAGCAGGCGGGGGGCACAGTAAATGATATTTAACATTTTGTAATAACAACAATTAACCAGTAAATAACGTCTTTTAAACTGCAAAAGCCCAAGGAAATTAATTCTTCTAATTAGCTGTCAAGCAAGAAAAAAACCTGCAGGTTGGATGCTGCTATTGTTGGCGACTCCCAAATCCAGGCAAAGCTCCCCTCCAGCCTCCCAATCTCATTACGAGGAGCCCTCTGCACTGGCTGGCCAGCCCCGCTCACCGCTAATCGCCGCTTCGGGCACCAGGAGCCCAGTCACGCGGCACGCCGTTATCACTGCCACTCACGCACATTTACCGCGGCGCACACGTACAGACCCAGCCCTGGCCCACGTGGGCACACAGCCACGCACACTCACCACGGCGCACACGTACAGACCCAGCCCGGCCCACGTGGGCACACAGCCACGCACACTCACCGCTGCGCACACGTACAGACCCAGCCCCGGCCCACGTGGGCACACAGCCACGCACACTCACCGCTGCGCACACGTACAGACCCAGCCCCGGCCCACATGGGCACACAGCCACGCACACTCACCGCGGCGCACACGTACAGACCCAGCCCCGGCCCACGTGGGCACAGAGCCATGCACACTCACCACGGCGCACACGTACAGACCCAGCCCCGGCCCACGTGGGCACACAGCCACGCACACTCACCACGGCGCACACGTACAGACCCAGCCCCAGCCCATGTGGGCACACAGCCACGCACACTCACCGCGGCGCACACGTACAGACCCAGCCCCGGCCCACGTGGGCACAGAGCCACACGCACACCACTGTGCACGCATTTACAGACTCAGCTCCTGCACACACACACACTGTATATGTGCAGACATTCACACAGACTGCACAGGACGTGCACACAGCCGTGCAGGAATGCTCACGTGCACACTCCTATGTGCGCATGCACGTGCTGGTGGCACAGAGGTGTGCCCACTGTGAAAGAACCCAAGCTGCCAACATTCCTGCCCAGCCCAGTGCCCGAGTGCCGCCCCCATCCCTGGGCCTGGCCATAGACGAGACGCGCTTGTGAGGGAGTGGGGAGCTGGGGGGCCTATAGGGGGGCTCAGTGAGCCTGGGGGTTCCTGGTGTCATGAGGGGAGGGGGAGGGAGTTCGCTGTTACAGGGAACAGCACGAACCCGGACACCCCAGCACCTGGTGCCCGGCAGACCCAACTGGGAGAGCACGGCCGGGGCTGGCCGGGGGGACAAGGGGCTGTGGGGAGAGGCCCCCAGTGCCAGGGGGGGACAAAGGGCGGGAGGGGCGAGGGGAGAAGAGGGGGCCCAGGCGACCCTGATTACCTGGCAGGAGATGAAGGACGGGGGAGGGGCTGCTGGAGGGGGGCTTGGCGGCTCGGCTGGAGGAGGGGGGCGTCTCGACTGGGAGGGGGAGCAGGCAGAGCCCCCCTGGCTGCAGAGGAGACTGACAGGCTGGCCCCTCAGCAGCCCGTGGCCGGAGCGGTACCCGCCCCGGGCTCCATCGCTGCTCAGCAGGAGGGTGGGAGGGGCCCCGTGGGCACAAGGCCACGCTAGCGACTCCCAGCATCACTGACGGCGATGCCCCTCCCCCCACCGCCGGGGCACCCCCAGATGGCGGCTCCCCGCAGGGCAGGGACACAGCCGAGACCAGAGCTGCGCCTGCCGTGCCCGCGATGGGCTGGGCTCCCCTCTCGAGCACACGGGGCCCAGCACGCGGTGCTCTGCGGGGCTCTCAGCTCGCCCTGGCCCCGCGCTGACCCAGCTCCCGTGTGGAAGGGAAGCCCCTTGGAGTCGGGGGGATGCGGCCCCCCCGTGCCCGTGGCCCAGCAGCCATGGCTCCCGCTCCCTGCGGGCGGCTGGGCCCTGCGGAGCCGAGGGCCGAGCTCTGCTGGGAGGGGGCGGCGGGGGGGGGGAAGGCGTCAATCGCCCGCGCCCTGGGCCGCACGGAGGTGGCGGTTTTATCCCGGCGCGTGAGGCGAGGCCTTAAATCCTGCCGCCCGCTAAGCCACCGAAGAATTATAGCGAG
The DNA here is from genome assembly GCF_052426305.1 of Pelodiscus sinensis. Lineage (NCBI taxonomy): Eukaryota > Metazoa > Chordata > Testudines > Trionychidae > Pelodiscus > Pelodiscus sinensis. The sequence continues at coordinate 26,485,267 of NC_143072.1, read as the reverse complement.
GCTAAAAATCAGTGTCCCTGGCCGGCGAGGGCCCTCCCCAAGGAGGGGGGAACTGTGGGGGCAGGGAGCCTGCAGACAGGTATCAGGCTGGAGATTTCCAGAGCAGCCCCCCCCCCTCCGAGTGGCAGCCAGCTCGTGAGCAAGCGGGCGGAAGCCTCCCTCCCCCAGGCTGCCAGGGCCTGCCGGCTGCCTTGGGGGTTGTCCTCTCCAAAGGGCCACCAGGCGGGACATGCTGGGCACCCTCCAATTTCACGCCTGGGAAACCTGCAGCAAGAAGTTCCCAGTGTCCCCCCCAAGCCAGGGTCTGCCCCACCCCAGATTCAGACCAGCACTTACGGGCCAAAGGATCCAGAGGATGCAGCCCAGGGGAACGCTACTCCCCGAGCACCTCCCTCCCAACGCTCAGCCCACCCCCGGGTCCTTTCCCCTGCGCCAAGCCCCTCGGGGTGCTCCCCCCCATGACGGGCCACCGGCCCGGGACAGCCCGCGGAGGCTCGGGACGCAGCCCCCGGAGAAGCAGCCCTGGCTAAGGAACACAGAGGGACGCGGGAATCTCCTCCCTCCGGCGGCTGAGGCGAGGAAGATGGAAAGGGCTGAGCAGGCCGGGCTCGGCTGCAGCGTGGGAGCCAAAGCCGGGGCAGCGAAGTCTTCCTCGTCTCCTGGCTTAATCGAGGGCCACGCTGGCTCCTCGCTCGCAGCCCTGGCGTTGATTTGCCGCCAGGCCTGCGCGGCGCCGGGACAGAGCCGCCCGCTCCCCAGTGCTCATTCGACGCGGCGCGAGCGACACGGGGCAGCGCTTCCGGACACAGGCCGAGTGGGAAATAAATCAGGCAAAGCCGGGGAAACAGCCTGATGAAAAGGACGGTGGGGAGGGAGGGGGATGCAGGGAAGGTTTTGTGCCAAGCGGGTGAGAAGAGAAGAACAGACCCGGCTTGCCTCCTGCACCAGCCCTGCCCTCGCTCCTAGGCGGCGGTCGGAGCCCCGGGCTCCGGCTTCTCTGTGGCCAGACGCCCCCGCTGTAGGAGGGTCACTGAGAGCCGGCCTGGGGCGCCCAGCGGGAACGGCGAGCTGGCCTCTGGCAGCCAGCAGCATGAGGACTGGGAGTGGCTGAGGGCAGCAGCTTGCGTCGGAGGGACTGCCCGCCCTGCCGCACGCCAGCGGCCGACCGGCTGGGCACACCGAAGCGACACCCCGGGGCCCGCGAGACGCAGCGAGCGGCACCCCGCCCGCCCCAGGCCACGTCACGGGAGGGGCTCAGCGGACGAGCCCTGCTGGCCCCCCACAAGCGTCAGATCCTGCCCTAAGTCCCCCTGCCGGAGGAGGGGCTGTGCCCAGGAGGCCTTCAGAGACTGGGGCCCGGGCAGAGGTGGAGAGAGAGATGAGAGCCACTGCCCATGGCCAGCAAGCCCCAACCCCACACAACGGAGGCAGGGCAGCTCTGGGCCCGCCCACCCCTGGTCCTCGAGGGAAAAGCCACCTGCAGAGCCCCCCCCCCCCCCGCCAGCGACCCCACTGCCAGTCCCAGAGTCCCATTCGCTGTGCCCTGCCCTCTAAATCCGCTTCTGCGCCCCACGGCCGGCGGGGAGCCAATGGGACACCAGTTTGTGAAACAGGCTCCAGACGCAGCCCTGGCAACGGCAGGCCGGTAAGTCTAAGGTCAGTGCCAGGCAAAGTGGTGGCAGCTAGAGTCCAGATCAGCATCGGCAGCCACGGAGCGGAACATCGCTTGCGGGGAAAGAGACAGCGTGGGCTCTGGACAGGGAAAGCCTGCCTCGCCGATCTGCTAGAGCTCTGAGGGGTCAAACACGTGGGCAAGGGGATCCAGTGGATAGAGTGCACTTAGATTTCCAGAAAGCCTGTGACAAGGTCCCCACCAAAGGCTCTTAAAATAAGTGGTCATGGGATAGGAGGGAAGGGCCTTTCGCGCATTGATAACTGGTTAAGAGACAGGAAACAAAGGGTGGGAATAAAGAGTCTGTTTCAGAGTGGAGAGAGGTAACCAGTGAGGTTCCCAGGGGTCTGTCCTGGGACCAATCCGGTTCAACCTGTTTCTAAATCATCAGGAGAAAGGCGTAAACAGGGAGGTGGCAAGATTTGCAGATGATGCCAAACTGCTCGAGAGAGTTAAGTTGAAAGCAGCCTGTGAAAAGCTCCACAAGGATCTCACTAAAACGAGGTCACTGGCAGATGAAATTCAAGTGAAGGTGATGCCCGTTGGAAAATATCATCCCAACTAGTCACAGAAAATGGCGGGGACTAAGTTTGCTGTTACCATTCCAGAGAGATCTTGGAGTCATTGTGAAGAGTTCTCCGAAAACATTCACGCCGTGTGCAGCAGCAGGCAAAAGAGCAAACAGAATGTTAGGAATCATTACGGGAGGGTTACATAATAGGGCAGAAAATATCTGATTGCCTCTGTATAAATCCATGGGACGCCCACACCTTGAATATTGCATATAGATGCGACTGCCTCATCTCAAAAAAGATACTGGCACTGGAAAAGGTTCAGAAAAGGTGATGAGGGGTTTAGAACAGCTGCCATCTGAGGAGAGATTAAAAAGACGGGGACTTTTCAGTTTAGAAAAGAGGAGACTAAGGGGGGACACGATAGAGGTCTATACAATCATGGCTGGTGTGGAGAAAGTGAACAAGGAAAAGTTATTTATTCCTTCCCATACCACAAGAACAAGGGTTCATCAAATGAAATTAATAGGCAGCAGATTCAAAACCAACAAAAGGAAGTATTTCTTCATACAAGACACAGTCAACCTGTGGAACTCCTCGCCAGAGGCCGTGGTGTCCCACCAGGGCTGGTGTCCCTAGCCTCTGTCAGAAGTTGGGAATAAGTGACAGGAGAGGAATCACTGCAAGATTCCTTGTTCAGTTCCCTCCCTCTGGGGCACCTGGCATTGGCCGCTGTGGGCAGACAGGACACTGGGTGGGATGGGCCTTTGGTCTGACCCGGTCTGGCCGTGCTTATGTTTGTAGAACTGGAATCAGCCTCCAGAGACCAGGCCCTGTAGTATCCTGCACCGTGGCAGGAGGAGGATCCGGAGCATCCCTGCCAGGTGTCTGTCCAACCTGCTCTGAACTAGCTCCAGAAATGCAGAGTCCACAGCCCCCCAGGCAATTTGTTCCAGTGTTTTACCAGCCGGACAGGCAGGAAGTTTTGCCTAATGTCCAACCTAAGCACCCTGGCTGCAATTTAGCCTCATTGTTTCTTGTCCGGTCCTCAGTGATTAAGGAGAGCAATGTATCACCCTCTCCTTTCTAACGTCTTTACATACGAGACGACGGCTGGCACGTCCCCTCCCCGGGCTGTCCGCCCCGGAAGCTCACCTCTCAGCCGCGCAAAACCCCCACCTCTGATGGCCGTGGCCGATAGGCTGAAAAGAAGCACGTGGCTCTTTCTGGGGAAAAGTCCTGCAGGTGGCCTGATGGTGGCCAGTCAGGATCAGGCCCCCCTGGGGGGTTCCACTTTCTGCACAGGGTCCTGGGCCTGGAGCGGGGTCCCCCAGAACCTCCCTTTGGGCGCCCGTGGATAGAGCAACGCTGGAGCCGTGCTTAGCGTGGCCTCAGCCCATCACTGCGCTCCCCAGTCCTCCCGTCGTGCCAGATTCCCGAGCCAGTCGCTCTCCGCCGTGGGAATTGGTGGGCGCCCAGCGAAGCGAGCGACCCAACAGGCAGCAGCAATCCGGAGCCGGGCAGAGGGGACGGACGAGCGCAGGGAGGGGTGGGAGCCGGAACGGTGGCGCAGAGGAACGCGGGTTCACAGCCAGCCACGGAGAGATGGGGTTGTGGCCGGACGAGGTGGCGCCTGCCCCATAGGCCACGTTTTCTAGACCTTTCCTCATTTCTTGCTCTCTCCGGACCCTCTCCCGTGTGTCCACACCTGTCCTCAGGCGGCACAGCCGAAGGCCAGGCATTTCTCTGCCCCCCCTTGGACTCTCACCCCCCCCCCCGGGATGAAGAACACGTCAGGACCATGTCAACACGTCACCTGAAGGGCCACAGGGCACATCCGCCCCTCCCCCCCGCCCGCAGCGCAACGCCGGCTGCCGACCATGGAGACCAGAAGGCAGAAGGTACCTCCAGGGCTTCCCCTCCTGGGGACAGCGCCCTCGCCCTTACCTCTGGGCTCGATCACAGCTCCCCGTGCTGAGCCGCAGTCTCTCACCTGCTCTCCACTCAGAGCTATCCCTGGCACTGCCGCTCCCTCAGCCAGCCTGTCACCCCGGTCTTCTCTCTTTCAGATCTGGGCTGCAATTGACCTCGCAGCTCCTTTTATAGGGCCTGCCTGGCCCCTGATTGGCTGCTCCCTCCTGCAGACGCTCCAGCCTTCTTGGAGGCCTTCTCTATGGTTTGCTGGGGCAGGGTGTGGCAAGGCCCCAAGCCTCCAGCAGGGGGCTGCAGGGCCTGGTCCACCCCGTCCGATGGAGTTATGTGAACAAACATGGCAGACGCACCCTACGACTTGGCTAAGCAAGAGCCACCACAGGCTACAGGCTAGAGACTGGCGTTAAGCGCATTGTCACTTGTGAACCCTAACGTGGAAGACCCGCCAACGCCCCCCCTTCCTGCAAGAAACTCCGCCGGCTGGAGAGACGCCACAGACAGGCTCCGCGGTGGGAAGAGCGAAGAACCCTCGCTGCGTTCCAAGCCTTCGCACCCACGCACCCGGTAAAGCGCTGCAGGGCCCCGCGGCGGGCCTGGGAGGCTGGTGGGCCCATTGCTAGGGGCTCAGCTTGGAGAAGACACGGCAGCCACGTCTGCGAAGAACCCCCGTCTCAGAAGAGCGAAGTGCCGGAAACGGGGCGCCCGTGAGCAGGCTGCTGGTGACTTTGATGGAGCCGCCGACGTGGCGGGAGGACGTGGCGGAGAACAGGGCACCCCCTAATTTGCAGAGCCCCCCGTCACTTCAGGACCAGACAGGCCAGGGGCAATTAATGCAGCAATCTGTTCGCAAACCCCCGGGCGACCACACGGTGCTAAGGAACAGCCAGCATGGATCTGCCAAGAACCAGTGTCTCGCGCCAAGTCCGGGTCCCTGAGAGGCCCTGCCAGCCTGTCCTCGCTCTGGCGCCAGCGAGACGGTGCCAGCTCCTGTGCCCGCAGGACAAGGCTGGGGGCCGGCCCCTGGCACGCGAGAGAACTTCCCTGTTAGCCGCCCCCCGCGGCCTCCTGCGCCCGCCCCTCGGCTCCTTCCCCTCCGCCACCAAACCTCCCCCAAGAGCCATTGCGGGGCAGGGGTCCAGGCGCCCGGGACGTGACCCCCACCCAGGGCCGCTCTCGCCCGCGCTCCCGGGAAGGACTTTGCTTCCTCAGTCTCCTGCATGTCTAGCTGGTGCCGGCGCGTTGGGGGTCCCGGCCCTGCACCCCGTCCGCAGCCAGAGCGGACTCTCCGCCGGCTCGTAGAATAGAAGGTTCATTGCTTCTCCGAGGCGCAGCGCAGGAGCCACGTTAACACAGGAGCCCGGCAGAGCCTTAGACCTCTGGGGGGGCGGGGCCTCACCCTAAAACACCCAGCCAGAACGGCCTCACCAGGCACCCCGCCCCCTCCATTGTCCTTCCAGGCCCAAGGTGCAGGGTGTGGTCCCCTGGGCCTCAGGGTGTGAGACTGCACACACCTCCCCAGTGAGCCCCACCCGGCTAGTGCTGCAGGGCCTGGGGACACTGAGGCGCACACCCCCACGCACAGAGCGGCACAGGCCAGGCGGATGCACAGGACAGACAGCGACTGAAACACCCGAGCGAGCACAGGACCACAACAGCAGACAGCACCCCCCCCCCCCCCGCTACAGCACCCAGCTCACTAGCACAGTCACCCGGCCTGGCTCCGGGCCTTAAGGAGGGGCTCGGGGCAGGGGGTGCAGGGGAGGGGGCAGGAGTCATGGTTGGGGGGTGAGGAAGGGCTCAGGGCAGGAGGTTGTGGGTGCAGGCATCAGGGCAGGGGGCTGAGGGGTTCAAGAGTCAGGGTTGGGGGATAAGGAGGGGCTCAGGGCAAGGAGTGGGGGGCTAAGGGCAGAGGGCTGAGGGTGTGAGAGGTACAGGAGTCAGGGTTGGGGGTGAGGAGGGGCTCAGGGCAGGGAACTGGGGGTACAGGAGTCAGGGTTGGGGTGAGGAGGGGCTCGGGGCAGGGGGCTGGCGGTGTGAGGGGTACAGGAGTCATGGTTGGGGTGAGGAGGGGCTCGGGGCAGGGGGCTGAGGGTGCAGGGGTCAGGGCAGGGGGTGGGGCGCAGGAGGCTGGCCGATCCCCAGGAACAGCTGGAGCAGTGGGGGCTGCACTGCCTGGCCGCCGGCCGCCCGGGGGCTATGCTGCCTGGCCGGCCACACCTTACTCAGGTACGGGGGCTGGCAGCATCCAAAGCCCATCCCCAGCCGGGCACTCCCTTACGGTGCGCCCGCCCGCCATGGTCACTCCACAGTACGACGGGGCCGCTCGCAGGCCCCTCCCTGGTGTTGCACGAGGCGCAATCCCGCTCCAGGAGCTGCCCGTTGTCCGGGCACGGCCCACCCCGACCCTGCCCTCGGTGGGGTGAGAGGAAGCGGCAAGGCGCCCATGGTGGGCGCAGGAGGCGTCCCCGAGCAGACAGGCAGGCTCACGCTCCCCGCCGCAGAGCGGATGACTAGCCCGTTTCCCCCGCGGTGCTCGCTCCGGAACTCAGGGCATTTCGGTTTTTTGGACAATCAAAGGAAAATTCGTAGCAGGGCTGCTTGGGTTCCCCTGCCTGTCCCCGTCAGGGAGCGAGCGCAAAGTGCCCAGGTCGTCCGCCCCCTGCGCTCCCCAGCCAGTGCTCGCCGACGAAGGGGAGCAGCCAGCGAGGTCCCTGGAGGGGCAGGTCGACACTGGGGGGTATTTCCAAGGCGAGCAGCCCCACGGCCAAGCCTGGCTTTTAATAATCACTCCGGCTGGTGAAGAGGAATAAGCTCATTTTGAAAGAGTTATTCTGGGAGTGATTATATCAAAATAACCTGGTAGGAGAGACATAGCCTGTGAACTGGGGGGGAGGGGGGAAGCCATCTCCCCAGCCTGCTTGAAGGGCACGTGGGGGGTGGGATGCTCAGGGCTGGGGCAGTCCCAGATGGGGGTAGAGGAAGCCCCATCTGCCTGGTGAGTCTGTCTCTTTTCTGTATGGTTGTATGCGGAGCAATGCCACTCCGGGAACATCTCAGAGTCGGGGCACAACTGAACCCCGACCTTGCCTTCGGGGGGTGAGAGGAAGCTGCAAGGCGCGTGTGGAGGTCCTGGCTCTCACCGTTCCGGAGGAGTTCCTGGACAAACGGACTCACGGACAGACCGACGCTCTCCACTAGAGAGTCGATTATTACTCTTAGCATTGAATTCTTTTCTCTTTTGCATTCCCAAAGCGAACTGTTGACAGCTCCATGCCTCAGCCTGCCTCCGAGCGCCGGGGAATGCGCCGGGGATCAAACACAGTTGGCAAAGCCCCGTCCATGTATTATTCATCCACCAATGAGATGCAATCTTTTCATTTTTAAAAATCAAAAAGAAAGAAAACCCCCCGCTCGCACACGGCACAGACACTGCAGCGCTTGGCTTCAAGGACCTCCGGATTGGTGTGTCTGCAAAATTAAACAGTTCTTAGTACCCTCCAAATTAGAGAGCACCACCGCTAAACGCATAAAGTTACTTTAAACTCTGTAGGGCCCTAAATCAAACTGTTTGCTCCTGGAAGGGGGAAAAAAAAGGCTACAAAATATTTTATGGATGTAATAAATTGCAATAGAAAAAACTGGTCCCCGTGAAACAAACTGCATGCTTTGCTAATCTGCAGACAAATGTGCTTTCATAGATAAAATGTGAGAGTTACAAGCAGCCCCTTGTAAGGGCCTTAACGAGAGCAGACAACAAAACAGTGGGGAGGGAAAGGGAAAATTTATTGAACACAATTTTCCGTTACATTAATACCACCCACTCGCTCTAATCGTTCATTATTCTTTTCATCGCTAGATTATCAGTCACCTTCCCATTTGCCGGCTCACCCAGGGGTTCCCCCCCCGGCTCCTTTCAATGCGACATGATTCAGGTGACAGAATAAGGCCAGCGCTGAAGCACAGTTGTGAGCGGCTTTGCACTGCGACGGGAGGCGGCCGCTCGCACCTTGCAAGCAAGAAGATAGACAAAGACAGACCAGGCCATGCAACTGACCGACCATGCTCAGCTGGCCCCGGGAAAGCCAGGAGCTCAGGGACACACCCATGAGCTCTGGGGGAGCCTGGGGCAGCAGCATTTGCAAAGTGACTTTGGGGTCCTTTCCCTCATGCAGAGGGACAGCCCAAGGCCTGTCTGCCCGGCTGTCATTCTGCCGAGAGCCCGGCCAGCTGGCACCAGTCCAGACCTGGCCACGGCACCTGGGAAAGGTCACGCCGGGTACCTGGGCGGTGGGTAATGGAGGGAAGGGAAGGCGTCGCCCGCCCCAAACTGCCCACGTTCTTCGCCAGCCGCCGGGCCACGGCCAGAGCACTGGGGCAGCCGCACCTCCTGGGAAAGTGGGGCCAGGCCTCCGGCTGGAGCTGGGGGCAGTAGGTTGGGGTGGGCAGGGCTTGATTCCACAGGGAGAGGCAGTGGCAGAAGGGGCGTGGCCTTGGATGGAAGGGGCGGGGCCTCAGGCTGGCCTTCACCCACGGTCCAGTCCGGCCAGCAGCGCATCAAGCCACGCAAACCCCAAAGCAAACCTGGTTGTCCCCTGCCAAGGCCGCGCCGGAGCCCAGCCGGGCGAGAGACGGCCGAGCCGCGGCAGCCCACGCACTCCATCCTGGCTAGCGTTGCTCCTGGAAGCAGAGGGCTGGAAGGGCAGGGAGAGGGGGCATGCTCTCGCAGCACCTCTCGGCTCTCGGCACGGCCATGCGGCCAAAGGCGGCAGCCGGGCTCTGGGCAGGCGTTTGGGCAGCTCGGGGGGGAGGTCTTTTCAGAGCCCCATTTCCAGCCCACAAGCCCCGACATGGCTCTCGTGCACCCTGGCTCCTCCCGGGCACTCCTCCGACACCGGGCTGGGGGGAGCCGTGGCGTGAGGCCCCCCCCAGAGCCGGGAACGCTGAGCAGCCCCCAGGACGTGGCCGGGCTGCGGAAACGGGCAATTTCCAGTAGGAGCAGTGTGACGGGCCGGGCCAGGTCTGGGCACTGCTCAGGGCGTCCGTTCAGGGCGAATGGCTCAAAACCAGGGCTCCCTGCAGCCCCAGACTGGGGACCCTCCCAAACAGGCCCCACACCAGCCCCACCGAGCGCGCCAGATGCCAATCCAGCCGGCAGGAACCTCACGAGCAAAACCCCTCGGACACCCCAGCTCTCCCTGTGCCACCATCGCCCTGGGCCTTACACAGGTGAGGGGTCGGAGAACCCGATCTCACCGCCCCCGAACGGATTCTCCCCACCCCAAGGAACCAGCCACAGCGTCTGGTCAGTTTACACTTTAGCTCTTACCCACAAGGTCACGCTGGGCCCGTCCTTTAGAATCTCAGATCTGAAGGTTTATTAAGAAGAGAAAGAAAAGGCTGAGAGCGAGGTTGATGCGGAGGACGCAGTACATGCGCCAATCACCCAGTTCTCATGCAGGCTCTCGGCAGGGGTGTTACAAACCGCTAGTCTCTGGTGTCCATCCCGTGTGCGGGCGGGTCGGCAATCCCGCCCGGCTCTGTCCCTCGCAAGGCTGCATCTGGGGGCAGCAGCAAGACTGGAGACAAAACGGGGACAGCCTCGGGGCACCTTTCTATCGCTGGTGTCTCCCACGCTGGAGCTGGTCACGTGATGGAGTGACGTGTCCGTGTCCCATGCCAGTAGCCAGCTCTGCAGCTTTCCAGACCCGTTCCTCAGGTGTGTACTGGCCGCCCCGAGAGCCGCTGTCCATGCAGCAGCGCTAGTGAGCACGGCCAGTCACTGACCAACCCTTCCTCGCAACAGGCAGTCCGGGTCCCTTGCCCCCTCCCAGACACAGAGAGTTCCCAGGACCAGCCCAGAGCCGTCTCCATAGCCCCACACAGACACCGCACAAGCACACGAGCAGCGTACGTAGCACCGGCAGAGCACAAGCTTTCACTGGACACCTCACATGGCCCCCTTAGAACCGAATTTGGGGCAAGTGCCCCCTGCAGGTGCACCAGTGATCTGGCTGCTCCCCTTAAAATCCAGTAAGTTAGTTTAGCACATGGCTGCTGGAGCCCTGTGCCAGTTCTGGGGCCCGCGACCCCTGGGTGCACTGGCGAGGGAGCCAGGCGAGCGGGCAGCCCGGCCTGACGTGGACACGCAGGGAGCTCAGCAAAGGGCTGAGGCCGGATCGCAGTCTGCAAGCGCCCACGCAGGCCCAGATACTTCACACCGGGCGCTGGGCTCCAGCAGAGATGGGTCTGGCTCCATCCAGCACCTTGCACCTAATGCCGGAGCCCGACAGCCTGGAACTGAGGGGCAGGCGGTCAGTGGTGAGTGTGTAGCCATTGGAACAGCTGACTGAGGGCTGGGGCGGGGCCTCTCCTGGTGCGGGGCCCCGTGGGCTGGTGTCTGTGCTACGCAGAGGCTCTGACTGGACAGTCAGATTCCGGCCTTGCAATCTGGGACTCTTGCCTCAGTTTCCCTGTTTGTAAGTGGCTGCGCGGAGGAGCAGCCGGTGGGCCTGGTGCCCGCTGTGCGGGATCTGGGCAGGGCTGGTGCGTGGGGAAATGCAAGCAGCCCCGGACATGCGGCTGGCTCTGAGACGGGGCCTGCACACAGATGCTGTGGGGCCACTGGATGTGCCGGCCCTCTGGCGGGCATGCTGCCCCCGATGCCCAGCGCACTCAGCAAGCCCCGGCTGGCGGCAGAGGCAGGCCCAGCGCCGGCCGGAGGGGAGAGGGCCACTCGCGAGGATCGGTTGGCGCCCAAGCCCTGGCCCAGGGAGGGGGTGGCCCCGGGGTGCCCATGTCGCTCAGCACCGGAGCTGCACCTGAGCGCGGCGGAAGGTTCCGCGCGGGCGTCTCCCAGCAACAGGGCTCTCTCCGCGATCCAGCACCCCCGGGGCAGACAACGCGGCCGACAGGCGCTGCCACCAGACGGCAGCATGGCCCAGGGTGGCTGGACTGGGCCCCGGCGGGGAATTCGCAGCCTGGCCGGGCTCCCAACACAGTGTCCGCACAAGCCGGGCAGGGCCAGGTCCGCGCCCAGCAAGTGGAGGGGGTGCGTGGCCGCCGTGGGACTTCAGGGCGCAGGGAAGGGGCAGGGGGCTCAGTGGCTTCCACGCTGGGTGCCAGAGCCTCCGTCCTGCCTCCCGGGGGGCGGCTCAGTCGGTCACCTGGCGAATCGTGTGCTCGGTGGGTACGATTTGTGCCGACCACACGGTGGGTCGATAAGGGGCCGCTCTGCAGGGCCGCAGCGGGGTGGCTCCCGGAGCCGGCGGGCGCGGGGACGGAGCAGCCCTGGCTCAGGAGCCCCCTGCGCTGCGGCTCTGCATTTTACATGTAGTAAGAGCTGCCGGGCTCTTCCTCCCTGTAAAAACACAGAGGGGCAGCGTCCTGGAGCAGCGCCAGCCGGGACCGCTCCGTCCTGGCCGCGCCGAGCCCAGCAGCCCGTTCGCAGGGGGGCCCAGCCCCCGCTGGCGCACTGTGGACGGGGCTGCTGTCGGAGTCGTGCCCGCCGTGAGCCTTGGCCGGCCGTGGGCAGAGGCTGCTTCCCCGTCGCTCCCCCCACGGCGTCTGACAGAGGCAGCAGGGGCGGGGCAGGCGGCACCATGGAGACGGGGCTGGGGGGACTGGCTGTTAAGCCAGCTCCTCCCCAGCATCTGCTTCTGCTCCCCCCGCCTGCTGCCTCTGATCCAGAGGCAGCAATGGGGCGGGGGGAGTAGTGAACTCCACTCAACTACCCAATACGCTTATGCTGAGCGGGTCGTCGAGCAGCTGACTGCCCAGTAACACCCCCACTGCTCAGGCCAGGTCCTTCAGAGCCGCCCCCGGCTGCGAGTCGGCCCCACAGGCTTGGGCAGCTGGTGGGCTGCAGACAAGCCCAGGGAAGGGGAGGTGAGAGGCAGCCGGGGACACTCTGCGCGCTGCGGTGTCCTGCAGCAGGGCCGGGGGACAGCACACCACCACGCACCAGGCAGCTCCTGGCCCCGCCCCCCCGATGCTCAGCCCCCTTGCAAGCAGGGCAAGAACCCTCACAAGAATGCCCTGACCCAGCCCCTAGGATGTCCCCAATGGGCTCCCCCCTTTACCAGCCTGGACACATGTGGGGGGGGGGGCACTCGTGCATTGCACCTCGCACCAGGGGAACCTGCCCCCTGTGCTGCGCCAGCCCTAAGCACCTGCAGCTTCTGCCTGGAGTGTGTGTGCCTGGGGCAGCCTTACACCAGGCCCTGCTTTGCAGCTTCTCTCAGCAACCACTGTGGCCGGACACGTGTCTCACAAACAGCTGAAGTCAGTCCCCGAAATCCAGTCAGTGGGACTTGAAGAAAGAGTGAGCGACTCGTGCAAAAAGTGAAGAGGTGACACCACACACGTGCACACGCGTGCAGACCCTCGTGCATGCGCACACATGCAGCTCCCTGCGTGGCTCGCACCCCGGCCCGCTGAGCGCGGCTGCTTCTCCGATCAGGAATGCAGCAGTGCAAGGAGCCGGCGCCTGGCACCGCACGCAGCTCCCTCTCTCTCCTGCCGGCAATTAAACCCGCACATGTTCAGCAATACAAATTGGAAAATTACTTAAAGGCAAATTTTTGTACACAGCAAAACAGCTCGCCAGCCAAGCTGGCGCGGGGGAAGCAGCCGCTCGTTTGCGGTTCAATTATGTCTCCTAGCTGACTTCTCAGAATGGGTGGTTATTAAGATGTTGATGTGTAAACACAGAGAAGATGACTTTCCTCGCCCCCTCCCACGCCTTCCCGCAATTACACCGCCAGCATCCCCTTGGCGCTTTGCAGGGTCCCCCATGGGGGCCTGGGAGCCCGGGGACAGGCCAGGAGAAACTCAGGGCGAGCACAGCCCACCCCCCACTAGCAGTGACACCCCCAGGGCGGTCACCCCCCCACGCGCTGCTCAGCACACAGGAACTACAGCTCCCAGCAGGCCCTGCTCCATGGAGCCAGGCCCAGTGCATGCTGGGGCTTGGCAGGCTCCCTGGGGTGGCCCCCCAGGAGAAAGTGCCAGTGGCTCCCGCTAGCGGCTGCCCTGCCGAGGCTCAGCCTGGCTGGTGGCTTCAGCTGAGGGGCCCCGGGGGCTGGACTCCCCGCCGATGCTGGGGGCGGGGCACCGGCCTGCACCCTCCCCACTTGGTGGAGAACGCGGGTCTCCGGCGCGGACAGTCTCCGGCCACTGCTGCCCCCCAGGGCTCCCTGTCCCATGGGAGGAGGCGTCAGGGCAGGAGACCAGCCTTGCTGCTTTGACTGCCCAGGGGACCCGGCTTTTCCCCCCTGCCCCAGCTGCTCCTTTGCCCCCGCCCCCAAACACACACACGTTGCACCTTAGCCACCTGCTCTGGCCCCTTCCCCCAGGCCCGGCTCCCCCCGGCGGCAGCTTGGCCCAGCCTCTGGGTGCCCTGCGCCCGCCCGTACCCCAGCCCTGCAGAGCCGCAGGGGCTTTGCAGAGAGCGACGGCCAGAAGGACGGGGCTCCCTGCCCACTCACACCCAGCAGCCTGCACACTGGCACCAGTCGACTGCAATCGGCTCATTGCCACAGGGCTCCTCTCGGGGACCCCTCGGAGCCCCCCTCCCCCGGCTCAGCCCCATCGGGAGCCTCTGGCCGGATCCCGGACAACAGGCAGGGCCAGGAACCGAAGGACCCACCCGGGCTCCAGGCGGGCTGGAGGAGGGGGGGAAAATCAGCAAATTAACATTTTTACAACCACCCAGCAAGTCATCTGCAGAAATGAGCCTCCCAGCGGGTCTCTCGTTTATCTCATTAGCTGGTTCCGAATGCGCGTCCCCCTCTGCTTTCCTCGCACTCCGGGCGGAATCTTATTAGCTGCTTTTCACAGGCCAGGGCTTCTCCCCCTCCGTTTTCATTAAGTTCTCTAATAAAGGCAATCACAGTTATTACGTGGGCAGAAACAGCAAACGGCAGCACGAGCGGGGCCAGCCGGCTCCCAGCATCACGGCCGCCGGGCCGGGCACAGAGCGCCAAGGCCGGGGCCGCCCGCCAGCACACAGACGGGCACTTGGGTTCTCCGCTCTGGCGGGGGGGTCGGTCGGACGGACGGGGCTGCCTGCCTGGCTCTGTCTCTGCCGGCATGTGCCCGCACAGTCCCAGTGCGTGACGCTGCAAGGCCCGCTCTGTTGGGGATGGGGGGAGCAGGGCTGACGGGCGGGGTCCTGAGACAGACAGACTCTGGCAGAGTTGCAGCCCTGGGCTTGTGAGCCAGGCTGCAGCTAGTGTGGCATACACACGCCCCCAGCGCCACCCTCTCTAGCCTCCAGCGCCCCAGGCTCCGAGTAGCACCTCTGGGAGGCAGGCTGGGCTCTCTGTCCCATGCGACAGAGGGGAAACTGAGGCACGGGGGGGCTAAGTGACTAGCCCAAGGGTGCACAGGGAGTCTGTGGCAGAGTAGGGAATTGTCACTTGCTTTCCCTAGGCTCGTACCCTAACCACTGAGCCAGGCTTCCTTCCTGCACCTGGCATGCTTATCTGCCTGCCTCGAGGGTGTGACGCCTCACCCCCTGCGAGCAATGGGGCATTCACACTGGCTCAGCGCGGGGGCACAGCAGGGACTCAGGCCCACGAGCTCTCCGGTGCACGCTTCCCTCCAGACCCCACAGGCCGCTCCGAGCCGCACGCTACCCAATCTGCGCAGCTGTGAGCAGCCTGCAGGCTGAGACCGGCTGAAACCGCCCCCCCCCCCCGCCCGCCACCGTCTGCCAGCAGGGCCAGGGGTAAATCCCCCGTGCTCCAGCTGCTCCGGATCCCGCCGAGGGCTCTTCCTGGCCTCTCGCCAGCCTGGGCGGGCTCGGGGGAGCGGGGCTGAACTTGTTTGTTGCCTTGTTTGAGCAGGGCCCCTGGCCACGCAGCCGCAGCCACGGGGGGGTCCTCAGATGCATCCCCCCCCTTCCAGAAGCCACCCTCATGCTCTCGTTTCCTGTGGGCTTCTCCGCCGTCCCTGCCTTCCCACATGTCCCGATGCTATCAGCCCCCATAAATCATGGCCAGGAGAAAACTTCAGCTGCTGCGGAGGATGCAGGAAGCTCGACCCTTGAATTTTCCGCGCTGACGCTTACAAATGCAGCGTAGAGTATCGGAGCCATCTAATAAATCAAATTGTTTCGGCGTGCGAGCCCGGGCGGGCTGCCGGGACTCATACTAATTCCCTTCTCACCGGCGCCCTTCCCCCACGCTGTCCTGGGCCAGCGCGCGCCAGCGACCGGCTGGTTCCTTCATGCCCACCCCCCCACGCCTCGGGCACAGGCCACCCACAGTGCACACCAAGCGCGCCCCGGGCCAGGCAGGGAGGCCGTGCCCAAGGCAGACCCAGCTGGGTCGGTATTACCTGGGAGTGTCGCTGGGGGCAGGTTCCCCCTGGCCGCCCCTCGAGGGGGCCCTGCACAGCCAAAGGGGCCAACGAAGTGGTGCCAAAGGTGGCTCACAGCCAGGCCCTGCCCGGGGCCAAAGGGCGACGGCTGGAGCACCAGGGCGAGGTGATGGAGCCGGGCTGGCTGCTCCGTGCCGGGGGACGCAGTCCCAGCCGGACAGCGGCAGGGGGATGTGCTGAGGCCGGTGCAGGGAGCCAGGCAGAGCCCCCCACCCGTGGGTTCTGTGGGCAGCGAGCGCCGGGAGCCAGGCAGAGCCCCCCACCCGTGGGTTCTGTGGGCAGCGAGCGCAGGGAGCCAGGCGGTGCCCCCCACCCGTGGGTTCTGTGGGCAGCGAGTGCCGGGAGCCAGGCAGAGCCCCCCACCCGTGGGTTCTGCGGGCAGCGAGCGCAGGGAGCCAGGCAGAGCCCCTCACCCGTGGGCTCTGCGGGCAGCGAGCGCCGGGAGCCAGGCAGAGCCCCCTACCCGTGGGTTCTGTGGGCAGCGAGCGCCGGGAGCCAGGCAGAGCCCCCCACCCGTGGGTTCTGTGGGCAGCGAGCGCCGGGAGCCAGGCAGAGCCCCCCACCCGTGGGTTCTGTGGGCAGCGAGCGCCGGGAGCCAGGCAGAGCCCCCCACCCGTGGGTTCTGTGGGCAGCGAGCGCCGGGAGCCAGGCAGAGCCCCCCACCCGTGGGCTCTGCGGGCAGCGAGCGCCGGGAGCCAGGCAGAGCCCCCCACCCGTGGGTTCTGTGGGCAGCGAGCGCCGGGAGCCAGGCGGTGCCCCCCACCCGTGGGTTCTGTGGGCAGCGAGCGCCGGGAGCCAGGCAGAGCCCCCCACCCGTGGGTTCTGTGGGCAGCGAGCGCCGGGAGCCAGGCAGAGCCCCCCACCCGTGGGCTCTGCGGGCAGCGAGCGCCGGGAGCCAGGCAGAGCCCCCCACCCGTGGGTTCTGTGGGCAGCGAGCGCCGGGAGCCAGGCAGAGCCCCCCACCCGTGGGTTCTGTGGGCAGCGAGCGCCGGGAGCCAGGCGGTGCCCCCCACCCGTGGGTTCTGTGGGCAGCGAGCGCCGGGAGCCAGGCAGAGCCCCCCACCCGTGGGTTCTGTGGGCAGCGAGCGCCGGGAGCCAGGCAGAGCCCCCCACCCGTGGGCTCTGTGGGCAGCGAGCGCCGGGAGCCAGGCAGAGCCCCCCACCCGTGGGTTCTGTGGGCAGCGAGCGCCGGGAGCCAGGCAGAGCCCCCCACCCGTGGGTTCTGTGGGCAGCGAGCGCCGGGAGCCAGGCGGTGCCCCCCACCCGTGGGTTCTGTGGGCAGCGAGCGCCGGGAGCCAGGCAGAGCCCCCCACCCGTGGGCTCTGCGGGCAGCGAGCGCCGGGAGCCAGGCAGAGCCCCCCACCCGTGGGTTCTGTGGGCAGCGAGCGCCGGGAGCCAGGCAGAGCCCCCCA
Organism: Pelodiscus sinensis; assembly: GCF_052426305.1. Classification (NCBI taxonomy): domain Eukaryota; kingdom Metazoa; phylum Chordata; order Testudines; family Trionychidae; genus Pelodiscus; species Pelodiscus sinensis. The sequence goes on along the minus strand of NC_143072.1, from coordinate 26,468,357 downwards.
CCCGTGGGTTCTGTGGGCAGCGAGCGCCGGGAGCCAGGCGGTGCCCCCCACCCGTGGGTTCTGTGGGCAGCGAGCGCCGGGAGCCAGGCAGAGCCCCCCACCCGTGGGTTCTGCGGGCAGCGAGCGCCGGGAGCCAGGCAGAGCCCCCCACCCGTGGGTTCTGCGGGCAGCGAGCGCCGGGAGCCAGGCAGAGCCCCCCACCCGTGGGTTCTGCGGGCAGCGAGCGCAGGGAGCCAGGCAGAGCCCCCCACCCGTGGGCTCTGCGGGCAGCGAGCGCCGGGCTGGTTCCCAGTGACGAACGAGGCGTGGCGGAGCATATTGGTTTGGGGAAATCCACCTCCCTGTGGCGCAGCGACATCTGTCCAGAAGACTAATTGCAGCAGCGCCAGCGCCGCGCACCACTCTGGCGGGCCCTGCCTCTGTGGCGGGGCTGCCTGCCTGCCCCCGGCTCCCACCACAGGCCGGGCAGCGGCTCACCTCCCCGGCCCCAATCAACGCGGCCCTGGCTCCACACGCCCTGGCTCAGCCGGAGCATAGAGCAAGGGCAGGAGCCAAGCCCCTGCCCGCACCCCGGCTTGTCTCTTGCGCGTCAGGCCCGGCACAAGGCGGAGCTGAACCTCTCTGTGCTGGGCCCAACTGCCCCCCAAATGGCCGCCAGCAGCCCCCTTCCGCCCCGTCCCTGGGAGCCAGGCGCTCGGGCCGCCGCTCAGGAGACACGCCAGCGCCAGCCGCGGATTAGCAGAGCGCGTATCAGCTAGATGTGCTGTTGCTACTGGTAGGGCACGTTCCCTCACGCCTCAGTGCACATTACAATTATTCCGCACAGTGCCGGAGGCACGCACAAGCCAAGCTGCAAGGGGGAGAAAAGGAAACATCCCCTACACGGGTTCCCCTGCGCTGTGCATGATTTTGCGCAAAAGCATCCGTGCCAATCTAGACGCTCTTTTGCAGAAATACTTAACAGAAAAACTTTTCCGTTAAAAGTATTTCCGCAAACTCCTGCCAGTCTAGACGCAGCCTTCATGTTTTCTACCCAGAAACTGCCCAGCTCCCGGCCCTGCCCCCAGCCCGGTGTCCGCCTCCGCCTCCCTCCCTTTGTCTCTCCCCCTGGGAAGGGACTTGTTAACTGCTCAGGCTGGGCCGAGGTGTCTGGGCCAGTCCGCGTGTGGGGGAGTCCGCGGGAATCGCACAGCCCAGCGCAGGGGACCCAGGTTACAGGGCAGACAGCCCCCCCCCCCACTACGCCGCAGGATCCTGCCTGGGGCCGTATGTTGAGTAGCCCTGTAGTAGGGGATGTTTCCTTTTCTCCCCCTTTGTATTTCCTCACCTTGCTAATGGGGACGTGTCTTTCCCCAACAGGTCATTGATCTCAGCTCATTAGCATACGTGTCAATTCGTTACCAGGGGCCTTTCGTGGTTCTCGCTCACGTTCATTGTTTCTGTCCGACCCGGTTATTCAGTCTGGTCTCACCGGGTTTTCCAAGTAACGATGTTCCTGCGACACGCGAGGGCATTCCTGGGTGCGCCTGCACCATGCAAAGTCATAAAATCATAGAATCATAGGACTGGAAGGGACCTCGAGAGGTCATCGAGTCCAGCCCCCCGCCCTCAAGGCAGGACCAAGCTCCGTCTACACCATCCCTGACAGATGTCTATCTAACCTGTTCTTAAATATCTCCAGAGAGGGAGATTCCACCACCTCCCTTGGCAATTTATTCCAATATTTGACCACCCTGACAGGTAGGAATTTTGTCCTAATGTCCCTCACTCGCGAAAGGTCCCGGGCAGATGTGAGCTAACTGCGTTCTGGGTGACGCGTCCCAGGCAAAGCTAACGACTTTGCCTTGCTCGGCGTACAGGACGCGGCCTGTCGGTCTCTCGTGTCGCAGCCACACAGCCAGGAGAACCCTCCATAACTTAAACAGACCCCAAACCTGACGGAAAGGGCGGATGCACGTAGCTGGAGATGCAGGGTGAGGGCAGGGTAGCCTAGTGGCTCCAGGCAGCACGGCCCGGCTGAGACACGCTGGTCTCCTTACGCCCGGAGAGCAGCGGCTCAAAGCACAGAAGCGCCGATTTCACAGTGGATTTCGTGGGGCGTTTCGTGGCCAGGAACTCGGTAGGACCCTCGTTATGTGACGGGAGAAAACCCTTCCCGCTTCGCTTCCCCCACCCCCGCCCGGCTGGGGGCAGGGCAGGGCGCAGGCTGGGCCAGCACAGAGCCGGGGAAGGAGGCAGCCTCCCCCCTCCCCTCCCCTCATGCTGGGGACTACGAGGCAACCCCGCCTGCGAGCCGGAGAGAGGTGTCAGAGCCGCCCCAGCAAAGCGGAGCCGGCGCTGCACCCGTCACATCGCCCAGCCGACGTGGGCCACTGGCCATAGGACGCCTGTTCAGGCTGGGGGGTGGGAAGGGGCCGGTCCCAGGCTGGGGGCAGAGGGTGCAGATGGGGCCCAGGGGCGGCTCTGGCTGCTGAGCCGTGGCCGGCTCGGCTCCCTGCAGGCCTGACAATCGACAGGCGCCTGGACTTTGCTCCCGGCAGCAGCAGAGGGGCTGGGGATGGCTGCCGGGCGCGAGCCCCACGGCTCCTTGTACGACACCATCGTGGTGGGGGCCGGGATCCAGGGCTCCTTTGCCGCCTACCACCTGGCCAAGCGGGGCCAAGAGACCCTCCTTCTCGAGCAGGTACCTAGCCGGTGGGGGGAGGGAGGGGACCCAGCACGCAGGCCCCAGCCGGCCCTGTATGGAGCAGCCCCGGGAAGGAGCCAGAGCCGGGACCGGCAGACCCCCGGCACGCCAGGGAGGGCCAGTGCCCGGACCAGCTCGCCCAGCCCCGCTCTGAGGAGGCCCCCTGCAGCCGTGACACGGGGGGCCCTCTCCCAGGCCCAGTTAGAGGCTAGCAGCCAGGACCCCCCCCATGCCTGGGCAGACGGGGCACCGTCCTCCCCCACACAGCACAGGGCTGGCAGACAGGGTCCTCCCAATGCGCCCCCCCCCCCCCCAGCTCTGATCCTCACAGCTGTGGAGGGCGCCTGAAAACTTGGGACACCGCTGGGTCCTAATGCCCACCCCGTGCCTGGGGCGCCGCTTCTGCAGGACACGCAGGCCAGGCCCGGGGCAACGGAGCCTTTTCACAGGCTGCTGCGGCGTCCATGCATCCCATCCTTGAGGGGCAGGTGCCGGGTCGTCAGTAATCCCTACCAGGCTGACCCGCAGCCCAGGGCAGTACAGCCTAATGGCTAGAGTCAATGGGCATAGCCCTCGGTTCAGGGCAGTACAGCCTAATGGCTAGAGTCAATGGGGCTTGGGACCACAGCTCTGCTACTCACTCAGCGGGAATCCCACCACAACCCGCCACGCTCACTCGGGTGGGAGACCCCTCCCGCACCCTCGCCGGACGGTGACACAAGGATGTTCCACATTGTCTCCGGGACCCCAGCAACAGCCTCCCCGCAAGGCATCGCTGGCACCAGCAGTGCTAGGCAGGCTCCCTGACCTCTGGAGCACCTGCCAGGGATCCTCCCCCTCCGGCATCCAGCCAAGACTGAGCTGAGCTGCTCCCTTTTATCCTGCCCAGGCAGTTGGAGCATGCCCAGTCTGGGCTGAGGGGCGGGACTTCCTTTGCCTGCAGGGTTTTAACCCCTCCTGTCCCAGTGCGGGGATGCACCCCCCAGGCATGTGCCAACCCCAGCGCAGAACGGGCAGGGTCTGAATTTACCGGGCGAGGCGACGGGCCCTTCGTTTAAAACTTGCAGGAAACCAGTTCACTCGGGTGTTGCTGATGCCGATCGACCCACGTCTCTAAAAACTCCTCCCCCTTGTCGGGGGGCGGGCCCCCTAAACCCCAAGTGCGGCCCTGCCCGGGCACTTCGCACACCTGCCTGGGCAGGCCTCGCCCCCAGCTGAGCGAAACACGCCTGCCCTCCCCGTGGCGACTGCCCCTCCAGCGCTGTCCCGGAGCCCCGGGGCACAGGGCGGAGATGGAACCAGAGTCCCAGGGGGGCAGGGAGGGTCATGGCCGGGCGTCTGGCTGGCCGTGGGGCTGGTGCAGGGCTGGGTGCTTCCGGCGGAGAAGTGGGCACAGCTCGGTCTTCCCACAGAAGGCCCAGCCACTTGCCACGCAGCAACACGCCCCCCAAGTGTTCTGGCGCCACCCTCTGTGCCAGCTGGGCCAACACGCCTGCCCGCTGGGCACAGGGCTGCCACGCCCCGAGCTCCCCCGCCCCCAGGGGCACCGCGGAGCAGAGTCCCATGTGCCAGGGGCTTTCAGAGACGAGGAAGCAGCCACTGGGATTTGCCATCCGTGGGAGCACAGGCTGGCGCCGTGCCACGCTGCCACGCGGGGGCACTGCCCACCTGTGCGGGGCTTGCAATGGAGAGCAGGGCCTGGCATGGCAAGAGGAGCCCTCCAGCCGGCACCTGGGGTCCAGCGGGGCTCAGCCCTGCCCAGAGGTGCCAGGCGACACTGCCGAGCGGGCAGCACCCAGGAAGCTCTCGCCAACCGGCTGCAGGGGCACGTGGCCCAGCTGTGTCCCGGGGGCACCCCCAGCCAGGGCAGAGAGCAGCCGGAAGCCGGCAATGGAGGGGGCAGCCGGTGTGACGTAGTGGGGGTACCTGGCTGGTTTCTATGCTGCTGGCTCTGGGGTAACCCCACTGGCTGCTGTTGGTACCACAAAACAGGATGAGTCACTATGCAAAGGGTCTCTCAACCTGTCTGACCAGACACCCCCCATGGAGAGGAACAAAGGAAGGGGGATGCTGCCCTGGCTGGGGGGCAGGGCTGGAGGAGAGGGAGTTAGTGTCTGTCTGGGAGCATGGAGGAAGCAGCCTCAGCACCAGGCTGGGGGGTTTAGAAGCCGAGACCCCTGCCCATATCAAGGGGGGCTGAGGCATCCTAGGCCTGCCCTGTGACCTGATGACATCTGTGCTGTGCTGTATGCTGGGAAGCAATAAACCACCCTCTGTTCTCCTGGCTGGGGGAGTCTGTTCGTGCCATTTCGGGGTGCGGGAGACGGGGGACCCCCAACGCGCCGTCACAGCAGCCATCAGTGTGGGGGCCCCTGGCACCGTGCCGGGCAGCTGCGGCCCCAGCCTCGCCCGGGCAGGGAATGGCTCCGGGAGGCTGGCTGCCCTTGCAGGTCTGAGGCCGGGCACCCGGCCAGGCAGGGCCTGGTACCAGGCAGCAGCAGGCCCGGGGTCCCTGGCTAACCCGCCCCTCCCCCTTTGCCGGCAGTTCCCCCTGCCGCACTCCCGGGGCAGCTCCCACGGGCAGAGCCGGATCATCCGCCGCGCCTACCCGCAGGAGCACTATGCCCTGATGATGGCCGAGAGCTACCAGCTGTGGGAGCGGCTGGAGGCCGAGGCGGGCACCCGGCTGTACAGGTGAGACGCCGTGGGGGGCGGGGGCGCTGGGGGCTCGGCTCCCTGGCAAGCGGGGTCTGCTGGGGAAATGCAGCCCTGGCTCTCTGGGCGCGGGAGACACTCGGCCGTTCTGGGCACCGCTGGGCTCCAGCCAACAGCAGCTGGGCCAGTTGGCAGCCCCGGGCCCCACCCACCCTGCACAGAGCCCGCCGGGACGGGGGCCACAGCAGCCCCCCGCCAGACCCCACTCCCAGCTGGCAGCCCCGGGCCCCACCCACCCTGCACAGAGCCCCCTGGGACGGGGGCCACAGCAGCCCCCCGCCAGACCCCACTCCCAGCTGGCAGCCCCGGGCCCCACCCACCCTGCACAGAGCCCCCTGGGACGGGGGCCACAGCAGCCCCCCGCCAGACCCCACTCCCAGCTGGCAGCCCCGGGCCCCACCCACCCTGCACAGAGCCCCCTGGGACGGGGGCCACAGCAGCCCCCCGCCAGACCCCACTCCCAGCTGGCAGCCCCGGGCCCCACCCACCCTGCACAGAGCCCGCCGGGACGGGGGCCACAGCAGCCCCCCGCCAGACCCCACTCCCAGCTGGCAGCCCCGGGCCCCACCCACCCTGCACAGAGCCCCCTGGGACGGGGGCCACAGCAGCCCCCCGCCAGACCCCACTCCCAGCTGGCAGCCCCGGGCCCCACCCACCCTGTACAGAGCCCCCTGGGACGGGGGCCACAGCAGCCCCCCGCCAGACCCCACTCCCAGCTGGCAGCCCCGGGCCCCACCCACCCTGCACAGAGCCCCCTGGGACGGGGGCCACAGCAGCCCCCCGCCAGACCCCACTCCCAGCTGGCAGCCCCGGGCCCCACCCACCCTGCACAGAGCCCCCTGGGACGGGGGCCACAGCAGCCCCCCGCCAGACCCCACTCCCAGCTGGCAGCCCCGGGCCCCACCCACCCTGCACAGAGCCCGCCGGGACGGGGGCCACAGCAGCCCCCCGCCAGACCCCACTCCCAGCTGGCAGCCCCGGGCCCCACCCACCCTGCACAGAGCCCCCTGGGACGGGGGCCACAGCAGCCCCCCGCCAGACCCCACTCCCAGCTGGCAGCCCCGGGCCCCACCCACCCTGTACAGAGCCCCCTGGGACGGGGGCCACAGCAGCCCCCCGCCAGACCCCACTCCCAGCTGGCAGCCCCGGGCCCCACCCACCCTGCACAGAGCCCCCTGGGACGGGGGCCACAGCAGCCCCCCACCAGACCCCACTCCCAGCTGGCAGCCCCGGGCCCCACCCACCCTGTACAGAGCCCCCTGGGACAGGGGCCACAGCAGCCCCCCGCCAGACCCCACTCCCAGCTGGCAGCCCCGGGCTCCACCCACCCTGCACAGAGCCCCCTGGGACGGGGGCCACAGCAGCCCCCCGCCAGACCCCACTCCCAGCTGGCAGCCCCGGGCCCCACCCACCCTGCACAGAGCCCCCTGGGACGAGGGTCACAGCAGCCCCCCGCCAGACCCCACTCCCAGCTGGCAGCCCCGGGCCCCACCCACCCTGCACAGAGCCCCCTGGGACGGGGGCCACAGCAGCCCCCCGCCAGACCCCACTCCCAGCTGGCAGCCCCGGGCCCCACCCACCCTGCACAGAGCCCCCTGGGACAGGGGCCACAGCAGCCCCCACCCCCGGCCTGCGATCCCGAGTCTTGTTCTCCCGGCTCCGAGCAGGCTGGGAACTCTCCCTGGGGCCAGCCCCCCGTCCAGCCCCGCCCGGCTCTGCTCAGCGCTCTCGGGGTGGCCCCGGGCCCAGGCTGCCTGGCGGCGGGAGCCTGACTCGCAGGCATTCGTCTGAGGCGCTGAAGGCCGAGCCATTACGGAAATCAGCCCCGAAACGGTTCCCCGTCTCGCCGGGCTCCGCGCTAATGGAGCCATCGATCTCCTCGGCCGGAGCCCAGCACCACGGCCCCGTCGGCCGGCCCACGCCCAGCGCCTCCGCCTCTCCCCTGGGGCGGGCTGTGCCCGGGGCTCTCCCCCCGCTGAGGGAGCCAGCCCCCCAGGAGCGCAGTGTAGGGGGCGATTCCCCCCACACCTGGGGGCAGGAGTGTGTGCCGCCAGTGGCCGGGCAGGGTGGGGTCACTCCCGTGGCATTTAGAGCCGGGAGGGGTCCTGGCTGGGCTCCCTCGTGGCCACTGGACAACCGGCCGCAGCCCCAACCCACCGACCCCCGCTCTGCCCAGGGCCCTCGGCTCTGGTGGCCTGGGGGTCTGCACATAAGCCCCGGGACACGGAACCACGGGCCACGTGGCCCTCCAGGCCGTGTGGGTACAACCCGGCCCAGGTGTCGGGACTGCAGGTGCCCCCCCAGCCCCGCACCAGCCTGCTGGCCCCCCCGCTCCGCTGCACGGCCCACGCAGGGCCCCTGTGGCCGAGGCTGCCTGCCGGAGCCCGGGGCTTAACACTTTGCTCCCCGGCCCGTCTCTGCAGGCAGACGGGGATGCTTGTCCTGGGGGCGGACACCGACCCCGAGTTCCAGCGCTACTGCCAGAGCCTGGAGCGGCATGGCGTGCCCGGCGAGCGGCTCACCCCGGGGGCGCTGTGCGGGCGCTTTCCCGGCATCCGGCCCCACGGCGGGGAGGCAGCTGTGTCCGACGGCACGGCGGGGATCCTCCACGCGGACAGGGCGCTCCGCGCTGTGCAGGTACCGGCTGGGCCGGGGGCCGAGGGCTTGCCCGGGGAGATGGGGCGCTCACAGCATCACCCCAGGCCCTGCTCACTTCTACCCTGGGGCAGCTCCGTCCAGGCCGCAGGCACCAGGCTGGCACCCTCCCCTAGCTCGGCGCGGCGGCGCCCTGCCCCGGACACGGGCCGGACTCAGCTGTGGTCTCTGCGCCCATGGTGGGCGGGCGCCAGGTGTGCCCCGGATGTGCCGGGGGGCTGCCTGCGTGGCCCCCTCGCTGCACCCCTGGGTTACCGCACAGCAGCCCCAAGCCATCGAAACGTGGCCCACGGGGGGCAGTGGGTGCGACCGGGCCCCGGAGCCAGGGTTCCAGGTTCCACTGCCCCGGCCTGCTGGCCCTGTGCCAGTGACCACCTGTGACGGGCATCGGGGAGCCCCCGGCCCTGCACCCCGTCCGCAGCCAGCTGGGACGGTCAGGCCGTATTGCTTCTCCGAGACACAGCGCAGCGCAGGCTCGAGGGGGACGTAGGAGCCGGGGCGGAGCCTAGTCCTCTTGGGGGCCCCTGAACCCCTTCTCCTGGGCTCAGTCTGCTTCCTTCAGCCAAGACCAAAGCAGCCCCCAGCAACTGGTCCCTGAGCCCCCCCGCGGCTCCGCCTGCTCTACGGGGAACCTTTCGTCCCCTGGCCCCCGGGGTGAGGCTCCGACACTTCCCCAGTGAGTCCTGCCTGGCCCCCCCATGCAGAGACAGCTGCAGGTGGGGAACTTCCTGTTGCACCCTCTCCCCGTGGGGCCCTACGTGGCCGGGCTCACGCCTGTCCCCGCCCCAGCCGAGCTGTCTCCCCAGGACGCGTTCCGGCGGTGCGGGGGAGCCCTGCGCGACGGGCACAAGGTGACTGACATCAAGCCTGGGGTCGTGGTTACCGTGACAACCAGCGGAGGGGTGTACCGAGCCAAAAGTCTGGTGATTACAGCCGGCCCCTGGACCAACCAGCTCCTGGCCCCACTGGGACTGCAGCTGCCTCTCCAGGTTAGGGCTGGTGCCAACTGTGCCAGGGTGATATGGGGCAGAGACCCGGCGCCCTGCTGCTCTGCACAGCGCGCCGCCACCACACACCCGCCTGGCCTAGGGCACGCCTGGCTGTGCATGTGCCTGGCTCCGTGTCCCTGCGCACGCCTGGCTGTGCATGTGCCTGGCTCCGTGTCCCTGCGCACGCCTGGCTGTGCACGTGCCTGGCTCCGTGTCCCCGCGCACGCCTGGCTGTGCACGTGCGGGCTCCGTGTCCCCGCGCACGCCTGGCTGTGCACGTGCGGGCTCCGTGTCCCCGCGCACGCCTGGCTGTGCACGTGCGGGCTCCGTGTCCCCGCGCACGCCTGGCTGTGCACGTGCGGGCTCCGTGTCCCCGCGCACGCCTGGCTGTGCACGTGCGGGCTCCGTGTCCCCGCGCACGCCTGGCTGTGCACGTGCGGGCTCCGTGTCCCCGCGCACGCCTGGCTGTGCACGTGCGGGCTCCGTGTCCCCGCGCACGCCTGGCTGTGCACGTGCGGGCTCCGTGTCCCCGCTCACGCCTGGCTGTGCACGTGCGGGCTCCGTGTCCCCGCTCACGCCTGGCTGTGCACGTGCGGGCTCCGTGTCCCCGCGCACGCCTGGCTGTGCACGTGCGGGCTCCGTGTCCCCGCTCACGCCTGGCTGTGCACAAATCAGAGGGATCCATGCCTGTGCGGACAGGGCTCAGTGCAGTGGGCGAGGGCACCCGGCCTGGAGAGGGGAGGACCTGGCCTCCCACATGCCAGTCAGCTTGGCGTGGGGCAGGGTCCTGCTGCCCAGGAGCTGGCTGGCCCAGAGCCGCTTAGCGCTCGCCCAGGTGCTGCCCAGCAGGGAGGGGCTGGCTGACCAGTGTGCTGCCCCCAGACGCTGCGCATCAACATCTGCTACTGGCCGGAGAAGGTCCCCGGGGCGTACGGTCTCTCCGCGCACTTCCCCTGCTTCCTGGCCCTGCGCACCAGCCAGGCCCAGCACCACATCTTCGGGCTGCCCTCCAGCGAGTACCCCGGCCTGGTGAAGGTGAGACGGGCCCAGCTCACACGCGCACACCTCTCGCACGCGGGCTCACCACCCATGCACTTTCTCACACGCGTGTGCACACACCCGTGGCGGGGGGTGTTCCTGGCCTGACGCAGCCCCACCCCTGCTGCCCAGGGGATGCCAGGCTCCAGGGGAGGGCCCTGGCCCAGCTTGGGGGCAGGGCGGTGGGGGAGCCGGGGGCTGTGCCAGGAAGGAGCAGGGCTGGTCTGACCCCCCCTCCCTTCCCCCAGATCTGTTACCACTGGGGCAGCCCGGCAGACCCCGAGGAGCGCGACCGGGCGCCCGAGGCCTCGGCAGACGTCCAGATCCTCCGGGACTTCGTCAGCAAGTACCTGCCAGGCCTGGTGCCTGAGCCGGCCGTGGTGGAGCACTGCATGTACACGGTGCGGGGCCCGCGGGCGAGGGACGGCGGGGCAGGGCGGGGCGGGCGGCCCCACAGCTCCCCTCCCCTCCCCTCCCCTCCCCTCCCAGGGCTGCCCACAGGGCACCTCCCGCCTGGGGCTAGGCCCAGAACCCAGGACCACTGGCCTGTGCGGAGACAGCGGCTCCCAGCGCACGCCTGGGCCGGCCAGGCAACGACCCCCAAGTCACCAGGGTGCCCCCAGCAGGAGCCAGAATCCCCCTGCCCCGCCTGCGGGACGCGCTGACACACCCACCCGGGCTCCCCACAGAACACCCCTGACGAAGATTTCATTCTGGATCGGCACCCCACCTTCAGCAACATCGTCATCGGGGCGGGGTTCTCAGGTGAGCGGGGTGGGGCAGGATGCGGGGGGGGGGGACTCAGGTGAGCGGGGGTGGGGCAGGATGCGGGGGGGTCTCAGGTGAGCGGGGTGGGACAGGATGCGGGGGGGTCTCAGGTGAGCGGGGGTGGGGCAGGATGCGGGGGGATCTCAGGTGAGCAGGGGTGGGGCAGGATGCGGGGGGGTCTCAGGTGAGCGGGGGTGGGGCAGGATGCGGGGGGGTCTCAGGTGAGCGGGGGTGAGGCAGGATGCGGGGGGGTCTCGGGTGAGCGGGGGTGGGACAGGATGCGGGGGGGTCTCGGGTGAGCGGGGGTGGGGCAGGATGCGGGGGGGACTCAGGTGAGCGGGGGTGGGGCAGGATGCGGGGGGGTCTCAGGTGAGCGGGGGTGGGGCAGGATGCGGGGGGGTCTCGGGTGAGCGGGGGTGGGGCAGACTTTGCCCCAGACACACCCCCCAGCTGCAGGGTTCCCAGGCGGCAGGACCGAGCCGGGGGGGTCGCGGGGGGGGTTCCCATTCCCAGCCGACGGCGACTCTGCGCTTCTGCCCACGCAGGCCACGGGTTCAAGCTGGCGCCGGTGGTCGGGCGGCTGCTGAGCCAGCTGAGCGCGGGGGAGGAGCCGTCCTACACCATGGAGCCCTTCCGCCTCCGCCGCTTCTCAGCCCTGCCCCCCGCCGCCCTGTAGCTGCCCCCCCGGCTGTACAGGCTGCCCGTCTCCTGCCCCCGCCCCCGCCCGGCAGGCTGGCTAGAGCCTGGGGCCTGGCTCGGAGCCTCGGCCACCTCTCCGCCCGGGCAGCCCCCCAGGAACGGCTGGCACCCCGCCCGCCCCCCCGGGGCGCAGCCACTGAGCACGCCCCCACGCTGAGGGGGCTGGCTCACCCGGAGACGGAGCCACGGGGCCACGAGACACGATGCCCGTCCTGGCCCACGTCGCGCCGAGGCTCAGCCAGCAGCAGGGCCTGGCCGAAGGGCCCCTCAGCCTGGAGCTAGCGGAGCCCCCGGGGGCCCGGGCCGGGAACCGCTGAGCGTTGCTGCAGCCCCTGCTAGTCCCGTCCCCTCGGCACCACGTCCCGCCGGGGCCCCCGGCTCATACCCCTTGGGCCCTGCGCCCCTGCCCGCCGGGTAGGCCCCGTGCACTCCTTGCAGGGGGGCGTGAGCCGTCCTGGGCCCCCCCGGCCGTGCCCGGCGCGCGGTGCCGCCTCCTCCGCCGGTGCAATTTGGCTGGGCCCCCTCCCCCGCGCGCGGCGCAGCCTAATTAAGGCGCCTTGTCAGGCTCATGAAGATGGAGCTGCTGGCGCAGGAGCGGCGCCCGCGCCGAGGAGGCAAGTTAAATGTTTTAATGTTAAATGTGCCATTTTATTATCATTAGATCGCTCCCACTTAATGAAAGCGCATTAGTGCTGTGCCGGCGTTCTGCCCGGGCCCTCGCTCTCCCCGCGCTCACGGTAGCAACGGCCGCGAGCCGGGCCCCACGGGACCCACGGCCCCGCCCCACGGCCCCCACGGCCCTGCCCCACGGGACCCACGGCCCCGCCCCACGGGCCCCACAGCCCCGCCCCACGGGACCCACAGCCCCGCCCCACGGGACCCACAGCCCCGCCCCACGGCCCCGCCCCACGGGCCCCACGGCCCTGCCCGTGCCCCGGCTGCCGGCTGTGGGCTCAGGGCTGGGCAGGCAAGGGGCTCTGTGGCACGAGGGGCAGAAGGCCCAGGGGAGGCCCTGGCCCTGGGCGGACCCCTCCGGAGCAGGGCCCAGCCTGCAGCCGCCCCCCATGGGAGCACCACGCGCCCGGCATCTCTCTGCCAACTGGCCGAGCGCCCTGGCTTCACCCACAGCCTCCCCGGGGCTCCAGGAAGCCTGCCTCGCACTGGGCCAGAGCGCTAGGGTGGGTCACGGAGGAGCTGGGGGGTCTCTGGGCCTGCTGGGGCCAGGCAGCCGGGGGGCGCGTCTGCAGGGGGGCCACGCGGAGGCGGAGGCCCAGGCAGGTCCCCGGCGGGGCAGGAACGCCGCTGGAGGTGATACCCGGGCTGGTGCGGTGCGTGTGGGGACGCAGAGACGCCCTGCAGCCTTTGCTCAGCCGGACGGGCGCTCCCCAGAGGGCGTGGAGCCGGGGGAGCCGGCTGCCTGCATGCAGAGGGGCTGGGCCGCAGGGGCCGGGCAGGCTCCCTAGGGGCCGGCTGGGCCCCACCTCGCTGGCGGGGTGTTTGCATCTCAGCTCGCTCAGGCACCGGGTGCCACATGGGGGACGGGGATGGGGGGGCCAGGGTGCAGGGTGACTGTTGGCCGCAGGCCCAGGTGGAGCCCAGGGGAGGGTGCGTGTGGCTCAGGCTGTGGGGGCAGGGAGCTACTGGGGGGGGAGGACAAGGTGGCCTAAGAAGCCTCAAATTCCCCCCTCAGCAACCTGTGTTCCCAAGCCCCCCCCCCCCCTTACCCCGTGCGCCCTGCCTTGGCTTGGGCCTGGGGGCACTTGGCTGCCAGGCTCAGGAACCCATCCCTGAGCTGGCTGGGGGGCCGCTGGCGTCCTGACGGTCCCGGCCAGGCTGGACCAGGCAGGGCTGCAGAGATGCAACTTCCCCGGACCCGGGCCACTGCCGTGTGGCTGGGCCGGGGGGGGTGAGACCTAGGGCAGGCTGGGCACCCACAGACTAGGGCGGGGGGCTGGGCTGGGGGGGTGAGACCTAGGGCAGGCTGGGCACCCACAGACTAGGGTGGGGGGCTGGGCTGGGGGGGGTGAGACCTAGGGCAGGCTGGGCACCCACAGACTAGGGCGGGGGGCTGGGCTGGGGAGGTTTCACGTTACTGAATTTGAGGGAAGCAGCCAGATCCCTGCTGCACCCATAGCTGGGGGTGTTGGCCCCAGAAATGGTTTAAAAGGGGCCATGTGGGGTGTTGAATAGAAGCTCACTGTCTGCTGATCCTGTGTACACTGGTCATGTGATTGTAGAATGTCTGTGTGTGGAGTTAGGAGTCTGTAATCTGTGTGGAGACTGAATATTTCCCTGCACGTGGTTGAATATTGGGCAGAGCCCGGCCTATGGACATGCTAATCAGCGAGGCCCTGTGGGACAATGGCTCTCAATGGGCCAAGGACACACCTAAAGAATGAGGGCTGACACATAAGGGCTACCAGCAGGGAACACAGGGATAGGCCGTGGGCCAGGTGACCTGCTGTAGCCAAGAAGAGACCAGGAAGGAGGGATAAACAGGCCATGTGGTGGTCTCCATCTTGGTCCTCAGCTCAGCACTTCATCCCAGAGGCAGCAGTGCAGGGATCGAAGAGCCGGAAAGACCTGTGGACCCATCCTGGTTCTAGGATGCGCAACAAGGACTTTTAAGCCAGCAGCTGTAACATCTCTGCTAGAGCCTGCATCGAGAACTGGAGATTCGGTGCATGTAATGTACTATCCTTTAACAACCTTACTCTCAGGCTTTTCTTTCTTGTAATAATAAACCTTTAGTTGTTAGATGCTAAAGGATTGGCCCAGCGTGATTTGTGATTAAGGTCCAGAGGGTAAATTGACCAGGGATCTGTGGCTGGTTTCTTGGAACCGGACAGAACTTGTTCGGGGTAGGTGGGATTGGGTGCTAGGACCCCCCACCTGTGTATAGGCCCGGGGCCATCTGGGGCACGGATATTGCTGGGGTGTCGGAGGGGTTTTGCTCGTGAGGCTTCAGGCAGGCAGCTGGAGCACCCTGTGGGACTGGTTTGAGGCCTGTTTGGGAAGGTCTCCAGTCTGGGGCTGTAAGGAGCCCTGAGTCTGAGCAATTCGCCCTGAGCAGATGCCCTCAGCTGTGCCCAGACACGGCCCGGTCCGTCACAGGGCGGGTGAGACCTAGGGCAGGCTGGGCACCCACAGACCAGGGCTGGGGGCTGGCCCAGGGGGTCGCTGGGCTGGGGAGGGGTGTGATCTAGGGCAGGCTGAGCACCCACAGAGCAGGGCCGGGGGGCCCACGTCAGAGCCAGGCAGCTGCAGGCTCAGAGTGGTGGCCCTGGGGGCGGAGGGGTTAACCCCCCAGAGAGCGGCCCCCCGAGATGGGGTTCCCCCAGGGACTATTGGGCCACGTGTGGGCCCTGTCCGTGGCACATGCGGGCAGAGCGGCTCAGTGAGGTGGGGGGGACGGGCGCAGGGCGCGGTGCTGCCCAGCCCCAGGAGCCGTTCCTGTGTCGGCGAGGGGGGCGCAGAGGCGGGGCTGCGGCCGGCACCCGACAGGGCAGGTGCTGGTGGATGGCCCAGGGGAGCTGCAGATGTGGGGCAGGACCTCGCACAGCTCCCTGGGGCATGAGAGGACCCCGGGGCATTGGGGCCGGCCCAGCGGTGGGGCCCAGGGAAAGGGGCAGCCAGGGAGCTCCCCCCAGGGCCGGGGGGGCAGCGGCAGGGAGACCAGGAGGGCAGTGGCAGGGGGCAGCGGGGACCCTCGGGGGGCAGGGAGAAGCGAGGCCCAGCGCCTCCTGCCAGGCGGCCCCATTCCTGGCCCTGGCAATGCGGGGCAGCCCGGACCCTCGGGGGGCAGGCTCAGAGGAGGGGCCCCGGCTCCGCTTCCCAGCATACACCAGGCCCTGTGCTGTACAAATTACCAGAGTAATTATGCAAATGAGTGGCTCCTCCAAATTACCATAACTTTAAATAATTAACACCAGCCGCCCGAGGGCTCCTGGGCTCTGCAACTCATCTGCATCTTTATTATGCTGTATAAATGATTCACACCCCCTCCCCGGGGCACGGGGTGGGACACGCAGCCCTTCCCACGGCTTCTGCCTCAGCCCCGCCACGGAGCCGTGGGCCCGGGACATGCAAAGCGGGGCAGGGCAGGCTGCTGAGGGGGGCTGGGCCAGCCCCTCCCACACACTGCACAGGGACTGAGGGACCCGGCCGGGGCTCCGGACTGCGGGGGGCAGGACTGGGAAGTGCCTGGTGGGGGGGGGGGCTTTAATCTGGGGGGGGTTGGATTGGGCAGGGCCCAGTGTCATGTGACTGGATTTTAAGGGGAGCAGCCAGATCACTGCTGCGCCCACGGGGGGAGGGGGGGTTGCCCCAAAAGTTGGTACAAAGGGGGCCATGTGGGGTGTCAAACGAAAGCCTATCTTCTACCGACTGTGCACAGGCTATCCCTGTGACTGCACAAGGTCTGTGTGTGGAGTTACACGTGCCCTGTGTGAGGCGGAGCAGTGGGCAAGCGGGGCTCAGCCGACGGCTACGCTAGTCAGCAAGGGGCCGATGCGGCTCTGGGTGCCAATCCGCACCTGAGGAACGTCTAGATGTCTGAGCCAGCCAGGAGAGCGGCTGCTGACTTGGGACACCAGGGTAGGTCGATGGACCATGTGACTGTCCAGCTTGGACACGGAGGAAGGGATATAAACATGCCACGTGGCACCCTCCATGGGGGTCTTCGGATTGGCTCCTAATCCCAGACGCAGCCTCGCAGGGAACTACGGGCCGGGAAGAACCGTGGACCCATCCCGACATAGGATGTAACCAGAGACTTTAAAGCCAGCAGCTGTAACCTCTCTGCGAGAGCCTGCGTCGAGACCTGGGAGGTTCGCTGCACATCGTGTGTGATACTTTAACAACCTCGCTCTCGTGCTTTTCTCTCTTGTAGTAAGAAACCTTTGGATGGCAGATTCTAAAGGGTTGGCCCAGCGTGATTCGTGGGTAAGATCCAGAGTGTAAATCGATCGGGGACTGGGGCTGGTGTCTGGGGACCGGAAGAGCCTGTTCGGGGTAGGTGAGGTTGGGGTCTATAACCCCTCACCTGTGTTGGGCCCGGGGCTCTTAGGGGCACGGAGAGAGCTGGGGTGCCAGAGGGGTTTGCTCGTGAGGCTTCCGGCTGGCCAGGCAGGCAGCTGGAGCGCTCGGTGCGGCTGGTTTGTGGTCTACTGGGGAAGGTCTCCAGTCAGGGGCCGTAAGGAGCCCCGAATTTCAGCAATTCGCCCGGAGTGGACGCCCTCAGCGGTGCCCAGACCCGGCCCGGCCCGTCACAGCCAGCATGCTGGGGGTTGCGGGTGAATCCCCAAAGCCCCTGGCCAGCCCAGCCCATGATGTACCAGGGGCTTGGGCCCCGGAGAGGCCTCCCGCCGGGCTGGCAGCCGCACTAATGCACCGTGGCAGAGGCAATCGGGGAAGTGACAGCAGCGGCAAGTGGTGCTGACAAGGGGTCGCGGGGCCCCGCCGGGGAGGAGGGAATGTGCCGCCCACGGGGAGCGCCCGAGCCAGCCCCCACGAAGCCACGTGACCACAAGGGGCTGCCCGTCTGCCCGCACAGCCAGGCTGAGGGAAGTGGGGGTGCAGTGTGCTGGGGGGGCCCTTAGGGGCCTGGCTGGGAGCACCCGGGGAAGCAGCGGACACACCCCAGCTCAGATCTCTGGGCAGCCGGGCACGGGCAGGGGGAGCAGGCCCAGGAGAGCGGCTGCATGTGGGGTGAGCAGGCCGAGTCAGCCCCCACAGCCCAGCTCAGGGCCCCAGCATGCGCCAGGCCTGCCCAGCCACCACCCTGACCCTCTGCCCCCAGCGCCACGTGGCCCCCGGTGCCCCTGCTCTGGCGAGGAGGGAGCCCAGGAAGGGGAGGGGGAGGGGACCCGGCTTCCCGCCTCCCGTAGCAAACGCCGGGCGTTCCCGCCCAAGCAGCCTGCGACGGCGCCGAGCCAGACGCGGGCGTGTGCCGGGGCCGCCCCTCGCGCTTTCCTGCTGCTCCTTGTCCTGCCCAGGGGGCGGGGAGATGCCCAGACGGCACGAGCCCAGGCCCCGGAGCGTGCCCCAGGACTCACCCCCCCCCCCGCTGGCTGGGCCCCGGGCTCTCCCTCGGCCACCTCACTGCCCCCAGGGCCACGCCCAGCCTGGCTGCCCGGGAAATCCCGGCACGGTGCCGCCCCAGGACACGCGGCGTGGCACCTCCCTGCCGGCAGGCCCACTGGACGCCCTCGCCCACGGGGCACACGAGGGGGCTGAGGCAGCCTGCGCCATCGCAGGGGGGCAGGAATTGGAACCCGCCCCTGCCTGGCTGGGCCCCCATAAAGCAGGGGGCTCCGGCCTGGGCTGCCCATGCAGGGGCTGGCCAAGGCTCTCTTGGGGCCACGGCGGCTCTTCCGCGGCCCCAGGGGTGTGGCGCTGCTGGTGCGTACCCGCCCGCGGCACTGCGAGCACCCTGCGCCGGCAGCCTCTCGCCCACGGGAGCGGGCTACGGCCAGGAGCAGGCGAGCCCATGCAGGGCTGGAGGGCTCCCCATCCTACATGGAGGCCAGGGCCCTGGCGCGAGCAGGAGGCGAGGCAGGGCCTGGCCCGAGGGAAGTGGGGGCCCTGTGCCGCTGCCGGGCGGTGCTGGAGCCATATTGCTGGGCCCAGTGTCCTGGTTCTGTAGGGATGGCTGGGGCAAGAGGCCGCAGGCCCAGTCGGTGCTGGGGGGGCAGGCCAGGGCCACAGGAGCCGCTCGGCCGGGGGGGCTAGCGTGGGGGGCGGGCACTGAGGCAGGCAGGACCCATGGGAGGGGCACTACAAGGCAGCAGCAGGCAGCCGAGTCCCACACCCCCCGACCGGGGACAGGCCGAACCGCGGCTCTGGGGGCCCCTTTCACTGCGCAGCCGGGGCTCCCCGCCCTGCAGCCGGGCGTGTGCGAGGGCCCCGCTGGCGGAGCCGGCCTGGCTCTCACACCCAGCGGACGCTGCTGCCGCTGAGCAGTGAACAGGTGAGCTCCCGGCGGCTGAGCGCTCGCACGCGCCATCTGCTCCAAACAAGCTGAGATTTGTGGCTGAGACCTCCTCTTCCCCGGAGCCTCCGCTCCAGAGCGCCCGGTGCCGGAAAGACAGCGAGCCCCTCGGCCCGGCCCTCGCCCTGCGACCGCCAGCGTGCCGGGGCCAAGGGGCACTAGCCCTGAGCGGGGGCAGGCGCACTGCCAGCGGCCCATGGGCGTGGGGCCGGCAGATGATCTGCCCTTGGCTCGGGGCTGGAGGGAGGCACAGCCCGAAAGGCCTGCCAGCCCCTCCGCTGCCCGTGGCCGGCCCCCTCTGGGTCCCCCGGGGCCCTGCCCTGGCTGGACTGCAGCCCCCTCGCCAGCTTCTGGGGGCAAATGCACCCGCCCCTGCCCTGAGCATCCAACGGCTGGGGGAGCGGCCGAAGGCGAAGCCACAGAACACAAGGTGGCTCCCATGGGCTCCCCCGCGCCGGGCAGCGGCCAAGGCTGTGACGCCAGGCTGGGGGCGCAGAGCTGGGCTGCTGCTGGCGGGGAAACGCGGCTCCCCAGCCCTTCCCCGACGCCAGGCCCTGGCCGGCTCAGTGCCTGCAGGCACGGCTTTCAGGAGCTGCCCCAGCGGCCCCCCGCCCCGCAATGAACGAGCCGAGGGGAGCAGCCAGCGGCACCAGCCAGAATGACATTTAATAGATAACGGATGGGGAGAGACGCACAGCTGGACTAGTGAAAACCGGGCAGGCAGGGCTGGGCAGCTCCCCCGGCTGCCAGCCCCGGGGCTGCAGCTGAGTCCTGGAGGGAGGGGGCAGGGCTGGTTCCTTGGCATCGACGAGGGCAGTGGGGTCCGCCGGGGGCACCCTCCCCAAAAGGAACCCCTCCTCTCCGCAGCGTGCGAGGGTGAACAAGTGCGCGCCTGCTCTCCCCCACTCCCAGCCCTTGTGCACACACGTGCCGGTGCACGGGGGCCCGGTTGCACGTTATTTCACGGAGATTTGAAACAAAACTTTGTGCTCGGCCCAAGCCCCTGGGGAAAGAAGTGACCCCAAACCAAGCCCTCTGCCTGGGAAACGGAAACCCGGGGGCAAGGAAACCGAACGCACGTGGCGGCACACGAGGGTGCACCGGCCGCAGCTTCACTGCTCACTAGGTTGGCTGAAGCCGGATTGGAGCGTCTCCTACGGCTCAGCCGAAAGGGGGGGGTTCAGGGCCCCTCCTGCCGGGGCCAGACACACGCGGGGACGTTACACAAGACAGCAGGCACTGAGGAGGAAAAGCCCCTAACGGCCAGTTCAGCTTCCCCTCCAGTGAGAATGGAGCCGCCCGGGCTGGAGCAGCTAGCAGGGGGCTGGGGCAAGGTGGGGAGGGAAGAGGGGCCTGTCCCACCACCCAGAGTGCAGCGTCTGGCTGGGCCCCCCCGCGGAGAGGTCGGCGGTGGCTCGGAGGGAGGGGTCGGAGAACGGGGCTTTAGATGAACCTTTCCCACCACGCAAGCAACACCAGGTGCACACAGGACAGGAGGCGGTGGCCATCCGGAAATGCAGCATTCCCAGGTCCGGAGCCCGGTCGGGGGGCGCCGGGGCCTGGCGTGGGCCGGCTCACGGCTCCGGGAGGCAGAGTGCGGCTGTGGAAAACGCGTCCCTCCGGGCAGCCTCCTGGGGCTATGCCGAGGCGTCGGCGGGCTTGCTCTCCGGGTCGCTGTCGCTCAGGTAGCTCCTGGACGCGCTTTCCAAAGGGGCTCGCTCCTCGTCCCATCGGTCGCTGGCGAGCAGGCGGCGGGTGCCGGGGGGGCTGCGCAGAGGGAACAAGGCAGTTAGCAAGGGGCCTCGACATGCCGGTCCCCGCCCCGGGCGGCAGCATCCCCCTGCAGGGCAGCCCCCTCTCCCCCCCAGTGCCGGCCCGGGGAAGGCTCCGCACCCCAGCCCCAGCGTGGAGGGCAGACGGGCTCAGGGACGGAGGCGTGCCCAGTGACTGCCCAGGCCAGCAGCCGAGGGCTCCTCTCCTGGGAGTGGGGGGCTCCAAGGAGCAGGCCCTGGCACAGGTCTGCGGGCCAGTATGGGGGAGCCAACATGTCTCTGCAGCGGGCGGTGCCCGCTGGCTCCAGCCGCAGCCTGCCCGTCGGGAAGCGGCTCCTGCCTCCTCGCCAAGGGGAGGGGCCGGGCAGCGTCCCGCCAGGGCCACTCCTCTCCGCTCTCCCCGGCTCAGTGCGCGATGAGCCAGGGCTGCCGGCCGGCTCCCCCCAGCCCTGAGCACCCCAGAGTGAGCCAGCAGGGGGCGCGGCCTGGAGCCCCCTCACGTCCTCGGGCCTCCCCCCCCAGTGGGGGCTGGGCTGGGCTCTAGTGGCCCAAGGCTCTCGGCATCGGTCTCTGCCTCGGTTTCCCTACTGCAATAAGGGGGAGCAGCCCTGCAGCGGGAGGAACTAACATGGGCAAAGGGCTGTAGGCCGAGGACAAAGGGATGGCACATTCCCGCAGCCCCGCGACGCAGCCCGGAGCAGCACTCGCCGCCCCACCCCGCCCTGTCCCCCCTGCCATCGCACACCCCGGCCCCCACAACACAAGCGCAAACAGCCCAGGGCCTCCCAGTCTGGCGCTGCATTCTCTCTTCCAGGGCACCACGCAGACACAGGGGCCCCCGGACCCTGCCCGAGCCAGGGGCCCATTTTATGGCTTGGGAAACAAGTCGAAAGGAGGGACTGGACTTGTGACCAAGAGTTTTCAAAGAGCTGGCCAAGGAGCCTGCGGGCCATTGGCTCTTCCATCAGACCTGGCGCGCCAGGGAAGCGCCAGAAGAGGGAAGAAAGCCAAGGGCCCATCTGTAAGGAGTGAACGGGAGGCCCAGTCATTGTAGGCCTGTCACTGGGCGCAGGCAAGACATGGAGCAGCCAACACAGGCCTGACTGCCGAGGAATCCCAGGGGTAACAGGCCTGCGCAAACCAACTGGGGATTCTTTCGAGGCGAATACCCGTCCGGCCGACAATCGCGGCGCTGCGGTCGCCGGCTTTGGTTCTCGGAGGCGCCTGATTGGGCAGCACAGGCCGGTCAGAGTGGAGAGCAGGAAGGGATCCAATCGCGAGGGGACACGGATTAAAAGCAGGATTCCCGCCAGGCCGCCACACGAAATGAGGAATCGTCAGCGAGTGGGCGAGTTCCTAGCAGGGTCCCGTTGGGATCGGCTCCCGCCCAGGGCTACCGAACCGCTGCAGCGGCAGGACCCGAAATCCAGAGGACGCAAGGCTTGGGAGAGCGGCGAAGGAGGCCCAGTCGTGGATCCCGGGAAAGCCGGACCCCTGGCCAAGCGGGGCGCACACGGCCACGCGCCTGACTGCCTCGGTGCGCTCGCCTGCGGCCCTGGGAAGGCAGGCCCCTCGCACCTGGCTCGACGGACGCTGGCAGACGGGGCAGAGGGTGGCGAGGAGGGGGAGCGGGCGAGGGGCACTCAGGCCAGGTAGCACCGTGAGGAGGGGGTTAAGGGCAATGGGGCACAAGTATTCGATACGGGGCTCTCCAGCCGTGCCCGGGCAGGTGTCGGGGTCTTCCAGCTGGGATGCCAGGCTGGAAATGAGGCAGAGAGGAGAGGAATTAACCCCTGGCACCATGCACCAAGGACCGGTGGGGGTCTCCATCCTGCCTGGAGGTTTTCTAGCTCTGCCCTAGGAACGGCGCTGGGGCCGGGCTCTGGCCTGGGCTGTCAGGGGGTCTGAGGCGAGGAGCAGAGCGCACCCCGCGGGTCCAGAATTGCCCAGAATGCAAAGCAGCTCAGCCACGGGCATTCCCGGCCCCCTGGCCAATTCCCCCACCGAGCCTCCGGCTGCACGGGGCAGGGAAGGCAGCTCCCGTTGGAGGGAAGGGGCCAGGAGGAGCTGGTGGTGTGCCTGGGCGGGCAGGCGGGTTTGGGTGAGTAACAGCCGCCAGCGCAGACAAGCGGGAGAGCCGTGCGCTGAAACGGAGGCTGTTCCCCCAGGACCGCCGCTGCCGCAGCAGATTGTCAGCCCGGCAGCTTTCTTTACGAGGCCTCATCGCTCTTTTTTATGATTTTTAGGGCATTTTCTGCCCATTTGGAGTGATTTACTCTCCCTGGAGTTAGCCGAGCTAAGCAAGTCGCCCTCCACAAATCAGGCACTTGCTGAGTTACACCTCCACCTGCTCAGAAGCGTTTGCGAGAGGCCTGGGAAACGGCAGAATTCGTTTGTTATGTGACGTTTTGTGCCAATTTCTTCCCCACAAAAAGAAATTGCAAAGGAGAAAATTCACTCCTGGAGTTTTGGACTTTGTGCTGGGCAGGCAGTTACCGACGGCACAGGGCACCACTTAGTCTCCTGATTGGACAACTGTTACCAGGCAACAGCGCCAATTTTAAATAGGAGCTTTGCCTTCCGCGCATATTCACACGGGAGGCTTCCCCGGCGCGAGCATCGGCGCTGGAGCCCTCTGGCTGCTCGAGGGCCTGTGGGCAGAGACCCAGCGAGGGGCGAGCGGGCCGGCGGATCCCAAGTCAGGTGCAGTGCGAAGAGCTGGGGCCGTTTCCCCGGGTCCACCGCTGCCGTGCCCAGGAGGCCGAGGGCGTGGGACTCGCAGGCCGGGCAGGGGCTCCATCTCTCCCCACGGTGGGAATGCCAAGAGGGAAGCGCGAGGCCACGCTGCCGCTTCCTGAGCCCTGCTCACCGGTCGGCCGCGCCCACGATGCTCCCCTCCGCCGGCCTGCACCGTGCCCCGGGCACCCCGCCGAGGGCAGCCCCGATGCGAAGCCAAGAGGCGCCGCCCCCGATTAAAGCCGCGCCAGCCCCACGCAGGGCCCTGCCCCTGTCCAACGCCTGGGAAGAAGGGCTGAAAAAGTCTCCTTCCTTCAAGGACAATTCACCCCTCAGCGCCGGGGGAGCTCACTGAACCCTCCCCCCCTGCAGCCGCCCTCCTGGCCTCGCCCGCAGATCCCTGGCCTGGGAGAAGGGCTCCGGCCGCGCCCCAGGGAAGCGGCACCTCAGGCCAGCCAGTCCCCCCGGCTGCCTGGATCAGGGACAGCCAGAGGGCCCCAGCCGCACCCCCGAGCAACCGGCCAGGAATTAACCCGTCGCTGCGGGGCCAGCTCTGAGGTGGCGCTGCCAGGACAGCGACGTGTCCCAAAGCTGCTGAGCCCAGGGCCGGAGCCGGAGGGAGCCCACAGCCCACTGCTCGCTCCCCCCCACAGCAACCGCCAACAGGAGGGGACGTGCCACCAGCGCCTCTGCCACGGGCTGAATGACCCGTCCTAGGCGCAGCCCAGCCGGCGGGCACTCTGCCGTTTCCGTCTCCCGGCTGGGTCGTGCCAAGCGGCTCCTGGGGGCAGCGACCGCCCCCAGCCAGCGTAACGCCCACCACTGGGCTGCACGAGGCTGCTCCGGACAGAGCCAGGAAGCAGCCCCTCCAGCCCGCGGGCACAGCTCCCCTTCCGTGCGCCGCACCACGGGGGCGCAGCTCCCCTTCCGTGCGCCACACCACGGGGGCGCAGCTCCCCTTCCGTGCGCCGCACCACGGGGACGCAGCTCCCCTTCCGTGCGCCGCACCACGGGGGCGCAGCTCCCCTTCCGTGCGCCGCACCACGGGGGCGCAGCTCCCCTTCCGTGCGCCGCACCACGGGGGCGCAGCTCCCCTTCCGTGCGCCGCACCACGGGGGCACAGCTCCCCTTCCGTGCGCCGCACCACGGGGGCGCAGCTCCCCTTCCGTGCGCCGCACCACGGGGACGCAGCTCCCCTTCCGTGCGCCGCACCACGGGGGCACAGCTCCCCTTCCGTGCGCCGCACCACGGGGGCGCAGCTCCCCTTCCGTGCGCCGCACCAGGCCCACCTGCCCTGCGGAGCCCGAGGGAACCATGCAGCCCCCCCCCCGCCACGGAGGGATGCACGCAGCGTCTCCCGTTTCCGTACGAGATTTGCCCCGGGCCGGCAGCCACCTCCACCCCAGCCTGGCCTTGGCAGCGCCGCGCCTCCCGTGTGGTCTGGTACAGGCCCCCTGGGCCCTGCGCTGGCCACGCGCACGCAGACGGGCAGGCGAGGCCTTTTCCTCGGGCCCGGTCGCAGCCAGGCAGAGCGCGGGCACCGCTGACGCTCAGCAGGGAGTCCCTCCGCCCGCTCCGGCCAAGTGCGTTCCAGCGGCGTCGTGCCAGGCCGGCCAGACGCAGGCCCCGTCCCAGCGGCGCCCGGTCCCCGCTCCAGCCCAGCCGAGGACGGGGCTTGTCCCATGGAAGCCTCCGTGCTGGAGTTAGTGGCAAGCGCCCCAGGACCACGCGTCGTTTGGGAGCTGGAGTCGCGCGGCGGCCCCGGGAACCCAACGGAGTCTGGCGCCACCTCGTCCGGCCACAATCACCTCTCCGTGGCCGGCTGCGAACCTGCGTTCCTCTGCACCGCCGTTCCGGATCCCACCCCTCCCTGCAGCTCGTCCGTCCCTTCTCCCGGAGCTGGGCTGCCCTGGCTGCTCCCGGTCCCTCGCGGACCAGTCTGGGCTACGCGGGGTCCCTGCCAGCTGGGAGCCCCCTGGCTGCGGAGGGCGTGTGGGGCCCGGTGGCTCTGCCCCCTCGGTGACACGCCCTGCTCGCTGATGGCGCAGTGCCCGATGCTATGCTGCAATGTTCTCACTTTGCCCACCCATGTGCGGAATAGGTTTTGTTCTGTGCACTGGGGCAGGTGCAGATGTGCACCACCCTGAGAAACCCAGGCTGGCGGCGGTGGGGGCTCTGCCAATCAGCGGGGCGGCTCCGAATCTCTCCTGGGCGGCCGCCCGAGTGCTCGGCGTACAGGGAGCCCTGCTACAACCGCGCAGTCAGCGGGGGGCCCTTGAGAGGACCCCAGGGCCTGCGCCCAGGAGCCCCCAAGCTGGGACCAGTCCGGGCGCTGCGGGCTCGGGGTCAAACCCCCCACTAGCTCCGGCCTGGGGGCACGCGGCGGCTCTGCAGGGACAGGCTGTGGGAGGAGGTCCATCCGGCGGCACACGCGCCCCGTTAGCGCCTCTGGAAACAGCCTGCCGCACGCCCCTCCTGAGGGAGCTAATCCCCGCGCCGGACCGGGAGCAGGGAATCCTGCCTGCACCGTGACCCGTTCGTTTCAGGCGAAATGAATACAGCCACATCCCTGAAAGGCCGGGAGGGATTAGCACAGCTCAGTGTCCCGCGCGCGCCAGCCGCTAATCCCTGGAAGGGATACACGCGCGGAGACAAGCCGCCTGCCAAAGCTTTGTGGCGCCCGCACGCCGCTGTCAGGGGAGGGATGGAAGCCAAAGGCAGCCTCACCCCCGCCCCCCAGCCAGCCCTGCGGCAGCTGCCTCTGCTCCCAGCCGATCTCCAACCAGGCAGGTCTCTGCCAAACGCCACCGCAGCAACACAGCCGCGTGCTGCACACAATGCGCCAGCTCAGCAATTCAGGGCACAAGCTGACCCCACAGGCCAGCGACCCCCCTTGCTCTGCCAGTGAGCTGTGACGGGCCTCGCTCCCCAAGCAGCGCCAGGCTGGGGGATTGCAGCTAAACCGCCTGCTGACCCGCCTCGCCAGAGACCAACATCCCCCCTCATCATTTCCATCCATGAGTGGAATTTTTCCACCCTCTGTGCGGAATAATTTGTACATGCACCAAGGCATGTGCAGATGTGCACCACCAGGGGAGAGACACACCTAGCTGTGTGTGCTCTGCTAATCAGGTGGGGGGCACAGGACTCTCCTGAGCCCAGCTCACAGGGAGTGCTGCCTGAGAGCACTCGACTTTCCCGGGCCTCCAGACGCGCAGCACCACTGATTTCTCCGGAGCGTGGCTGTGGGTGGGGCAGGAGCTAAGAGACATTCCAGAGGCCACATGGGCCGGGTGGGGGGTGCGGGTTAGGGGCGGCAGGGAGAGTTAGTGGCACACGGGCATGCTGACATGCTGCACTGCACACCACTCGGCACCTACTGCCTCAGTCGCTCTCGGGCCGGTAGAGGTATTTCATCATCAGGCTGTCCACTTGCTTCTTCCGCTGCTTCTCCTCCTTCCTCAGGCGCTTGCTGGACTTCTCCGCGCCCGCGGCTCCCTCCTCGCCGGAGGCTGGGCTCTGCTTCTTGGGGCCCCTCTTGACGCTGGAGCTGCTGTGGTTGGAGCTCGCCGAGGAAGCCGAGGAGGATTCCGAATCCGAAGGCAGCGTCTTCTTCTTCTTCTTGGCCTTCTTGGCGTGTTTCCTGGCACGCTTCTTCTTCCGCTCCCCCTCCGAGGAGTCGCTCTCCGAGCTGCTGCTGCTGCTCCGGCGGCTCCGGCGGCTGCGTGGCCGGGAGCAGTCCAAGGCAGAGGCAGAGCGGCGCAGGCTGCTGGAGGAGGGCTCCGGCCGCACGGCGCTCCGGGAGCTCCGCGCGCTCCGCACGCTCCGCCTGTCGTCCTCCTCCTCCGAGCTGGCGGCCATGCTGGAGCGCTGGAACTGGACGGGCTTGTAGTTCAGGACCTCGCTGATGGCTGCCTCCAGGTCGGGGTCCAGGTAGGAGCGGTGGCTGACGGGCCGGATGTCTGAGCCCTCTAGCTGCGTCTCGTCGGAGGCGGAGGTCCGTGGCCGGGGCGGCACAGAGAAGCTGCGCCCGAGCGAGGCCTGGCTGTACAGGGAGCGGGTGTCACTCAGCGCCACGCTGGCCACGTCATCCAACTCCTCCAGCCGGCTCCTGCTCAGGGAGAACCTGGAGCCGGCCCGGCTGCCCAAGGGCGAGGTCTGCAGGCCCAGCGGGGGGCTGAGGGCACTGGAGATGCCAGCTGGCGGCTCGCTGAGCCGGGACGCACTGCGCCGCAAGCTGCCTGGGCTGGAAAGCGTCCCGCTGAGCGTGGACCGGGCGTCGGCCGCCTCAGTCTCCAGCCCGCGCCAGGAGGAGGCAGCCCGGCTGGCTGGGGCAGACAGGGTAGAGGCCTTGTCGAAGTCGGCCGCGGTGACGGACCACCTCTTCTCCAGCCCCTTCCGGGCTCTGCTGCTGGCCTCCGAGAAGGCCTGGGAGATGACGGAGCCCCGGTCGCCAGGGTCCTCGCTGCCTGGGGACTTTCTCCACGAGGTGACGGAGCAGGCCTCGTCCGGGCCGTGCTTGGCCTTGCGGAAAGCCCTGTCGGGGGAGTCCGGCCGCTCGCTCAGGGTGGAGAACAGCGTCTCCTCGTCCCCCTGGCCGCCAATCGAATCCTTCAGGGTGGCCCGTTTCCGGTAGCTCAGGGAGCTCGTGACGGCCTCCCGGCCTTCCTTGGCCAGGGCCGGCCTGAGGAGAGGCCCGCGGCAAGCGGGCAGGGAGGAGAGAGAGACAGCGGGTGAGACAGAGGAGACCCAGGGTGCGGGCGGGCGGGAGGAGGCAGCGGAGCAAACCCAGCTAAATAATTGGCGTCGGTGGAAAACAGCCGCCTGGGAAATGTCATGCAAATGAGGGTATTGTTCTACCCCACCGCCTCTACTCCCTGCAAGCCTTTCATTCAATTATTCCATTGTCAGCTACCTGGAGCCGCCGCCTGCGAGAGCCGCTCACAAGCAGGAGGAATTATCTGCCACACCAGGTGCTACAGCTGCGCCGCCGAATAAATTAAACCAATTAAGAG
Source organism: Pelodiscus sinensis (assembly GCF_052426305.1). Classification (NCBI taxonomy): domain Eukaryota; kingdom Metazoa; phylum Chordata; order Testudines; family Trionychidae; genus Pelodiscus; species Pelodiscus sinensis. The sequence goes on along the minus strand of NC_143072.1, from coordinate 26,440,293 downwards.
AAACAGCCCTGGCGGGTCCCTCGCTCAGCGGGGGCAGGGACGTCTCCATCCATGGCAGGAAATGGCTTTCCGAGCAGACCGCACGGTGCCCACTGGGCCGCCCTTCCCCGGGGAAGCTGCTCCGACTCGCTGCGCCCGGCGCCCGCCTGCAGAGCGGACCCCGGGCCGGAGCAGTGGGAGCCGGCGGCTCGCTCGCGGCTCCGGCATCCGCGGTACCTTCCGATGGATATTTCTGACATTCAAAGCGCGTGGTTACCATGGCAACGAGCGCGCTACCCAGAGAGCTCCCGGCTCCTGGCCCCTGGGGGGACCACGCGGGGGAAGCCGGGAACTTTCGCTGCTCGGGGCTCCCGCCGGCGAGGGGAGCCCCGCGTGGGCTAGGCTGGCGCTTGGTCCTGGGGCGCCCGCCTGCGCCCTGGCAAACCCTGCCCCCCCACGGCGGGCGGGCCGCTACTCCTCCCGCTTGAGGGCCGGACGCCACCGGCATCCCCCAGGAGCTGCGAAGCCGGGGGCCCCTGGGAAGCGGCGCCAGCCCCGCACGGGGCCATGGGGAGCGGCTGTTTCCCCGGGGACGCCAGCCCCGCACTGACCTCGAGCTCTTCAGGCTGCCGTCATCCGAGGCCGCTTTGTTCTTGGAGAGCCACGATTTCACGCCGTCCACGCGCTCCTCCAGCTCCGAGTCCACGTCCGAGTCCCCCTCGCTGCCAGAGGGAGAGAGCGGGGGAGGGGGGTTAGGGCCTGAGGCCGGACACGCACATCCACGGGGCCCCCACATCCCGGCTCGCTGCCCTGCAGCCCCCCGCGCACCTGTCTCAGCCCGGACGGCGGAGCTCGGCCCGGCTCCTCACCCCGAGCGCCCCCAGAGGAGTCCTGAGCAGAGCAAGCTCGGCCCGGGGAAAGCCCATCGTCACCGCCAGCCTGGCCGCTGCTCCAGAGACCGGGAGCGAACGGGCCGGCCACAGATCAGAACCGGGATACGGCAGAGAGCAGGGGCTGCGGGTGGGGACTGAGGGGCACGGGGGGGGGGGCTGGGGGAGGCGGGAGCCCAGGGCAGGGCTGGCGCCCATGTGCGGGAGGCAGAACACGCACACGCCCAAGCTGCACTAGAGGCCGAGGGACACGGCGCCCGCGTGCCGTGGGACTCCTCCCACCGGGCGCAGCTGCTCTGTGCGCCACCCACAGCCCCTGCGATGGCACCTGCTGCAACACGCTGCCCCCAAGGCACCGGGGACACCTCTGCTGGGCCACTTAGCCCTGCACGGCCAGCCAGCGGGCGGGCTGAGCTCTGCACAGTGCCCCCGGGCCGGGCGCGGCGGGGGGGCTGCGCTGCTCTGTTTTAAGCCGGAAGGCTTTACGCTGGCGCTGCCTTTCATCCGCACCAGGCCTGTCCCCGCAGCCTCCGGCGCCTGCGCCCCCCGGTGGGGGGAAGAGGCGGCAGTCCCGGGAGCGAAGTTCCGAGTGCGCAGAGCGCCGGGGGCTCGTTTTCCAGGCCGCCCTCGAGCGCCGAGTCGCAGCGGGGAAAGACTCAGCCGGCGCCGCTGGGTACGCGGGAGTGGAGCAGGCAGGGTGGAGATGACGGGCCGGCTGGGCGCCCGAGCGTGGCGGGCTGATTTACCGCGGCGGGCGAGCCCCGAGCGAGCGAGAGCGCCTCCTGATTTACACACCCACGGAGAGAAAGCCCTCGCTGGCTTAAAGCAGCTAATTTATAACCCCCGTTCATAACCCTATTGATTGCCGTGAGCAAGAAGGGGCCGTGCGCTTTGCAAACCCTCTCTCCGTCGTGCGAGCAGCTCTGTATAAATCTCCGCTAATACATAACTGTTTACTGCTTTCATTAGCGCTGCAGCAATAACAACTGTATCTCCAAGTAAATCGAAATGTTATTTTTCCTCCCACCTCGCTCGGCTCAATAACTCGGCCCTGGCTTCCCCCAACACTAACTGGCTGCTAAAAGGGAAGGAAGTCTCTCGGGAACCCCAGGAAACTGTTACAATTGCAAGAGTGCCCGGGAGCAGATACATAACATGCTCTTAAAGGAACCTTTTCTCCTCCGCGCCTGCGGGCGCTTGGCTGCCCGGGGCGGGCGGCAGAACGGCACGGGGGCCGGGCTGCTCCGGACCCGAGTGCGAATTCCCCGGGTCCATTCCCAGCCACGGCCTGCGCTCGATCCTGCCCACGTCCCCCTCTCGGCAGCACCGCGCGGGCGACGCTTTGTTACCTCCCTTCAAAACAACGAGCCCCATAAACAAACTCCGGGGGCAGCTGAGATTCTCAGGCGTCGGAGCGAAGCCGGATGTCAAACACAATTTATGTCCAGCCGCGTGCGCCATTAGTTAACTGGGATCCAACTCGCAAGGGAACAAACAGGCGGAGGCCGAGCGGCGGAGGATATTAATTGTGTGTGACAACGAGGCTCCAGCGGCCCTCCATCACTGTTACACACGATTACATTTATCATTAGCTGTTACGGATCCTTCCGCCGCCACCACCCCCGCTGGCCGGGGAGCAGCCCTCACTGGCAGTGTCCCAGACACGGCACGGCCTGGCGGGCGTTCACAGAGCCAGGCCTGCCAACGGGGCAGGATCTGCAAGCCACACGGCGCCCGGCACGCGCCCCCAGGGCTCGGGGCACGGCTCCGCTTCTCCCGACCTGCCAGCGGACGCGCTGGACAGACGGGCCTTCCCCGCGCCCGGCGCCCGCCTTGGCTCCGCAGCCGCGGCTCATCGCTGCTGGTGCAGATGCAGGTGGCGTTCCCGCAGAGCGCTGGCCACCAGCCGGCAGGGAGCCCCCCACCCCGCCCACCGCTGGCCAGGTGTCTCATGGGGCATCGGTTCCCAGCCTGCCCCGCAGGGCCGCCAGCCGCCTCCCCGGCTCCGGAGAGCGCAGAGCCACGGAGAAGGCAAAGAGCCAGGCTTCTCCTTTGCCAGCGGCAGTTGCCGGGGCGGAGCTGGGGGGGTGCGGCCGCGCGGGGGGTGGCGGGCACGGCCCTGCCTGCTGCCGGCGAGGAGAAGGGCCGCGCTCTCGTCTCGTCGCCACCCGCGGACGCCCGGCCTGAGCAGGGATTCGGGGAGGCGGGAGAGGCGGCGTCGGTCGGCTTCGCTGGCCACGTTACCTGCCGGGCCCGGTCAGACAAGAACGGCAGCTCCCGGCCCGGCTGCGGGAGCCCTGCGGGCTGAACATTCACAGTCCCAGCATGCAACAGTGCTACCCCGAACCAGCCGGCCAGGCGCTGCTGGGGGCTCCCGGCCAGCACCAGGCCCCCGCGGCCTCTCTCCTGGCTCCTACCCGCCCGGCTGCAGGCCGCAGCCCCCGGAGGTGCTGGTTAGAGGGTTATGGCGCAGGCGCATGCAGGGAGCGCGCCGGGCGACATGCAGGCCCAGCGGCGGCTCCCTCCGGGCATGCTGGGTTAGGAACCAGGTTATTCTATTGGAGAGGAGAGTTGGGAGCCTCACAGTTTATTCTTTCTTTTCTGATACTTTGCCACCACGTCCTGCAAACTGAGAATGGGGGGGCGGGGGACAAAGGAAACAAATGAACATAAAGCGGCAAAACGGACCCGCACCCCAACAGCAACCAACGGGGGCAGCCAGAGGCACAGCCGGGGAGTGGGGGGAGGGGTGGCGCCGGCCCCACGCTTGCAGACTGCCCCACGGCAGGGCGGGGGCCAGAGCCAGGTCTGGGAATGCTAGCCCAGAACCCTCGGGCTGCCTCCCGCCGGCGCCCGGCCAACCGGGCCTGGGCTGAGAGCGGCTAGCGACGCTTCCCGGCGATGGGTTGGGGGGAAACTGAGGCACAGAAGGGCAAGGACTTGCCCAGCGTGCCCCAGCAGGCTAGCGGCAGAGCTGGGAACAGGAACCAGGTCGGCTGAGCCCCGCTGCCGCGCTCTACCCACTAGCCCGCCCTGCCTCCCAGCCGTGTGGGGCCTGGGGTCACCTGTTGACGAGCTCCTCGTTATCGTCGCTCTCCAGCTCGTCCTCGATGGCGGCCTGCAGGTCCCCGATGCGCCGGAAGGCCAGCTTGAGGTCAGCCTGCAGGCTCTGGTTGGCTGCCTCCAGGCTCTCCAGGTCCATCTCCTGGGGGGAGGCCAGCGGGCGCGTCTGGAACCGGCCCCTCCCAGTGGGGCCCCGCCTGCCCAGCGCACCTCTGGGCTGCAGCAGGACTGCCCTGGGCCCCCCCGGCACTCGCCCCCCTGCAGGATCCCCCGCCCCCCCCGGGCAGGATCCCCCGCCCCCCCCGGCAGGATCCCCCCCGGGCAGGATCCCCCGCCCCCCCCGGCAGGATCCCCCGCCCCCCCCGGCAGGATCCCCCCCCAGGCAGTCACCCCCCCGGCAGGATCCCCCGCCCCCCCCGGGCAGGATCCCCCCGGCAGGATCCCCCCCCGGGCAGTCACCCCCCCAGCAGGATCCCCCGCCTCTCCCCGGGCAGGATCCCCCCGGCAGGATCCCCCCCGGGGCAGTCACCCCCCTGGGCAGGATCACCCCCTTCCTCCGGGGCAGTCACACCCCCGGCAGGATCCCCCGCCTCCCCCCCCGGGGCAGTCACACCCCGGCAGGTTTAGCCCAGCTCCCCCCTTTTTAAGAGTCTGTTGTGAACGCGTCCTAGCTCCCATTTCCCCTCCCAGGCTCTGTTTACAGTAGGACCTACAATAAGTGGCCTGGCTCCGCAGCGATAGCTGGGGAGTTGGTGCACAGCCCATATATTCAAGGCAGCGCGTCTGGCCCAGACAGGGGCCCCGCGCCCACCAGGGGCCCAGCCCATCTGCCGACAGCTCGGCGGGGTGAGAGGCGGCTCCCTCACCAGCTCGTGCTTCTTGCGGCTGGCCTCAGCCTCCTTCTTGGCCAGCTCGCCCATCTCCTCCTTGGCGTCCCGGAGCTGGCGCTGGAGCCGCTTGTTCTGCTCCCTCTCCCGGCTCTCGGCGGCCGCCCGCTGGTCCCGCTCCTCCGTCAGCTTCTCCGCGTTCTCCTTCAGGCGGCTGGCCAGGCTCTGCGGGGCGGGGGCAGGGTTACCCGGCGCCCCAAGGACTAGTACCGGGGGCCCTGCCCCCCGCGAGGGGCGTCTGGGCCTTCGCAAGCACCAGGCAAGGCGCCAGCGCGTCGTGGAGCCCCTGCCACGCCACGGCGGCTCCAGGGGCCCTGCCGAGGGCCAGCGAGCCCCCCGCCCCCGCCCGCGAGCCCCCCGCCCCCGCCAGCCAGCCCCCCGCCCCCGCCCCCGCCAGCGAGCCCCCCGCCAGCCAGCGAGCCCCCCGCCCCCGCCCCCACCAGCGAGCCCCCCGCCCGCCAGCAAGCCCCCCGCCCCCGAGCCCCCCGCCAGCGAGCCCCCCGCCCGCCAGCGAGCCCCCCGCCCCCGAGCCCCCCGCCAGCGAGCCCCCCGCCAGCCAGCGAGCCCCCCACCCCCGCCAGCGAGCCCCCGCCAGCCAGCGAGCCCCCGCCCCCGCCCGCCCTCACCAGCGAGCCCCCCACCCCCGCCCGCCAGCGAGCCCCCCGCCCCCGCCCCCGAGCGAGCCCCCCGCCCGCCAGCGAGCCCCCCGCCCCTGCCCGCCCCCGCCAGCCAGCGAGCCCCCCGCCCGTGCCCCCCGCCCCCGCCAGCGAGCCCCCCGCCCCCGCCCGCCAGCGAGCCCCCCGCCCGTGCCCCCGCCCTCGCCAGCGAGCCCCCCGCCCCCGCCCGCCCCCGCCAGCGAGCCCCCCGCCCGCCAGCGAGCCCCCCGCCCCCGCCCCTGCCCGCCCCCGTCAGCGAGCCCCCCGCCCCCGCCCGCCCCCGCCCGCGAGCCCCCCACCCGTGCCCCCGCCCTCGCCAGCGAGCCCCCCGCCCTCGCCAGCGAGCCCCCCGCCCGTGCCCCCGCCCTCGCCAGCGAGCCCCCCGCCCCCGCCCGCCCCCGCCAGCGAGCCCCCCGCCCCCGCCCCTGCCCGCCCCCGTCAGCGAGCCCCCCGCCCCCGCCCGCCCCCGCCCGCGAGCCCCCCACCCGTGCCCCCGCCCTCGCCAGCGAGCCCCCCGCCCTCGCCAGCGAGCCCCCCGCCCGTGCCCCCGCCCTCGCCAGCGAGCCCCCCGCCCGTGCCCCCGCCCTCGCCAGCTAGCCCCCCGCCAGCCAGCGAGCCCCCCGCCCCCGCCCGCGAGCCCCCCGCCCGTGCCCCCGCCCTCGCCAGCGAGCGCCGGCAGCCCTGGCAGAATCAATAGAAGCTCGTCAGGAGTAATCGCAGAGGAGAGTGGCAATTACGCAGCCCGGCTCGCGCCAGTGCCGCCCCGCCGCGGGCTAATGGAGCACACGAGGCCAGCGCCCGGCATCTGCACGAGGGCCGGGGGGGCCTGGAGCCGCTTCCCCGGGCGGGAGAGGGGCCGGGCGGAGGGGAACACGGCTTGCGCTGGCTGGGAAGTAATTACAGGCTGGAGCGGGGAGGAGAGAGCCCCCCGCCGAGCCGCGCTGTGTGTTCCTGGCCCCGCCGGCGGCCCGCGCAGAATACAAAGCAGGCCGCACCAAGGAGGGCAGGCCAGGCTGTCATTTCGCTAAGTCAGTGCAGGCCCAGAGCAGCACTTTGCCGCGCCGGGCGGGCGGCGGATTATGGTGATCAGCGCCCGGCCTGCAGCAAGGGGGGCCAGGCCCAGCGACAGGCCGGGGGGGGCCAGGCCCAGCGACAGGCTGGGGGGGGCCAGGCCCAGCGACAGGCTGGGGGGGACAGGCCCTGAGTAGCGGAAGGGCCGGGGGAGCTGCCCTGCCAGCACCCCCCTCCCCGAGCTCAGCACAGGCCACAGCAGGGCAGGGCCCTCAAGGGACGCTGCTCCCAGCTCCAGCTGGGCTGGGAGGCACGGGGAGCTCGCAGACAGCGCGCGGGCCAGGCCAGGCCGGGCAGCACGGGGAGCTCGCAGACAGCGCGCGGGCCAGGCCAGGCCGGGGAGCACGGGGAGCTCGCAGACAGCGCGCGGGCCAGGCCAGGCCAGGCAGCACGGGGAGCTCGCAGACAGCGCGCAGGCCAGGCCAGGCCGGGCAGCACGGGGAGCTCGCAGACAGCGCGCGGGCCAGGCCAGGCCGGGCAGCACAGGGAGCTCGCAGACAGCGCGCGGGCCAGGCCAGGCCGGGCAGCACGGGGAGCTCGCAGACAGCGCGCGGGCCAGGCCAGGCCGGGCAGCACAGGGAGCTCGCAGACAGCGCGCGGGCCAGGCCAGGCCGGGCAGCACGGGGAGCTCGCAGACAGCGCGCGGGCCAGGCCAGGGGGCTCGGGGAGCTTGCAGACAGCGCGCGGGCCAGGCCAGGGGGCTCGGGGAGCTTGCAGACAGCGCGCGGGCCAGGCCAGGGGGCACGGGGAGCTTGCAGACAGCGCGCGGGCCAGGCCAGGGGGCTCGGGGAGCTTGCAGACAGCGCGCGGGCCAGGCCAGGGGGCTCGGGGAGCTTGCAGACAGCGCGCGGGTCAGGCCAGGGGGCTCGGGGAGCTTGCAGACAGCGCGCGGGCCAGGCCAGGGGGCACGGGGAGCTTGCAGACAGCACGCGGGCCAGGCCAGGGGGCAGAGGGAGCTCGCAGACAGCGCGCGGGCCAGGCCAGGGGGCAGAGGGAGCTCGCAGACAGCGCGCGCGTAGGCCAGGCTGGGGGCACGGGGAGCTCGCAGACAGCGCGTAGGCCAGGCCGGGCAGCACGGGGAGCTCGCAGACAGCGCGCGGGCCAGGCCAGGCCGGGGAGCACGGGGAGCTCGCAGACAGCGCGCGGGCCAGGCCAGGCCGGGCAGCACGGGGAGCTCGCAGACAGCGCGCGGGCCAGGCCGGGCAGCACGGGGAGCTCGCAGACAGCGCGCGGGCCAGGCCAGGCCGGGCAGCACGGGGAGCTCGCAGACAGCGCGCGGGCCAGGCCTGGTGGCAGGGGGAGCTCGCAGACAGCGCGCGGGCCAGGCCAGGGGGCTCGGGGAGCTCGCAGACAGCGCGCAGGCCAGGCCAGGGGGCACGGGGAGCTCGCAGACAGCGCGCGGGCCAGGCCAGGGGGCTCGGGGAGCTTGCAGACAGCGCGCGGGCCAGGCCAGGGGGCAGAGGGAGCTCGCAGACAGCGCGCAGGCCAGGCCAGGGGGCACGGGGAGCTCGCCGACAGCCATGCCGGGCGGCAGGGGGAGCTCGCAGACAGCCATGCCGGGCGGCAGGGGGAGCTCGCAGACAGCCAGGCCGGGCGGCAGGGGGAGCTCGCAGACAGCCAGGCCGGGCGGCAGGGGGAGCTCGCAGACAGCCAGGCCGGGCGGCAGGGGGAGCTCGCAGACAGCCAGGCCGGGCGGCAGGGGGAGCTCGCAGACAGCGCGCAGGCCAGGCCAGGGGGCACGGGGAGCTCGCCGACAGCCATGCCGGGCGGCAGGGGGAGCTCGCAGACAGCCATGCCGGGCGGCAGGGGGAGCTCGCAGACAGCCAGGCCGGGCGGCAGGGGGAGCTCGCAGACAGCCAGGCCGGGCGGCAGGGGGAGCTCGCAGACAGAGCGCAGGCCAGGCCAGGGGGCACGGGGAGCTCGCCGACAGCCATGCCGGGCGGCAGGGGGAGCTCGCAGACAGCCAGGCCGGGCGGCAGGGGGAGCTCGCAGACAGCGCGCAGGCCAGGCCAGGCTGCTCCCTCCCAGCGCCCTGCCCCTCCGGAGTGCCCTACCTCCAGCCGCTTGGCTTGGGTCCGCTCGAACTCCAGCCGCGTCTCCAGCTCCCGGATCCGGGCCTCCTGCCGGCTCACCAGTGACTTGTCCACCATGGACTGCTCCAGGAACTCCAGCTGGCTCTGCAGCCCTTGCAGCTGGGGACGGGAGGGACGGGCCGGTGCTCAGGCTGTGCCGGCAGAGCCACAGGCCTGCAGCAGCCGCACGCGCCGTTCCCTCCAGCCCCCCGCGGCCTGTGCCCGGGGCGAGCGGGGTGCTGGGAGCATTGGGCAGCACTGCCTGCTGGGGACATGCTGGGGGGCGCTCTGCCGACAGAGCCCATGCTGGGCGGCTGTCCCACGGGGGCCAAAACAACCCCCCTCAGCCCCGCCCAGCCTGCTACCTTCTCCTGCAGCTCCTGCTTCTCTTTGTTGGCGTCTTCCAGCTGGGCCTGCAGGTCGTTGATCTGGGCCAGGTCCCGGGAGGCCTGGGGGCAGAGGGGTCCAGGCGGGTCAGAGCCAGGGTGGGCTGGGTGGGCTCAGGGCCGCAGGGCGCCGGGGTGGCCAGAGGCAGAGCTCAGCTCAGACCGTGGGGCGGGGTGGGGCGAAGGCTCGTCTCGCAGCCAGACTTCCCAGCGGTGCCCAGGAGAGGCTGGGCTCAAGGACGGGGCCGGGGCGCACAGGACGGGTGGAGAACGGTGCTGGTGGGGAGGACGCAGGGAGTGAAGACAGGGGCCGTGGGGGAGCTGGGCACTGGGGGGCCCACAGGCCGGGGGGGCACACAGGATGGGGAGGCTGGGGACCGGGGGGGCAGAGGACCACACACGATGGGGGTGGGTGCCGGAGTGGTACATAGGGGGGGGGGGCCAGGTGCCGGGGGGGACACACCAGACCGGGGGGGGGCCAAGTGCCAGGGGGGACACAGGACGGGAGGAGCCAGGTGGGACATAGGACGGGGGGCCAGGTACCAGGGGGACACAGGACAGAGGGGCCAGGTGGGACACAGGACGGGGGGCCAGGTACCAGGGGGGACACAGGACGGGGGGCCAGGTGGGACACTCAGGACGGGGGGGCCAGGTGCCGGGGGGGGCACACCGGATGGGGGGCCAGGGGTGGCACACAGGATGGGGGGGCACACAGGACGGGGGGGGCCAGGGGCCAGGCACCTCACCTGGGCCACTGCTGCCTTGTGCTTCTTCATCAGCTCGTTCATGTCCTCCTGGTCCTCCTCCAGCCGGCTCTGCACCTCGTTCTTCTCCCGCTGCAGCCGGCTCAGCTGCTCCTCCAGCTGGGGAGGGGGAGAGGTGAGGCCGCGCCGGGACGAAGCTCCGCCCCCACCCATCCCTGGGCGCCAGGTGGGCTGGACTGGGGCAGTAACAGGTCCCCTGGGGATGGGCAGGGGCTCCCCCGGCTCCCACCCAGGGGGCAGGGCCCGGCTCAGGTACTCACAGCCGCCTTGGCTTTGGCGATGTCGTCGATCTGCAGGTGAAGATCCTCGATTTCCCCCTCCATGGCCTTGCGGGCCTTGACAGCCGCCGCGCAGGTGAACTCGGACTCCTCCAGCTAGAACCCGACACGGGCCGTCAGCCTGGGCCTGGGCGCGCACGCAGCAGCTGGGCAGCCCCGGGGGGTGGGTGTGTGTGTGTCATGTTATTGGATTTTAAGGGGGTGTGACGTAGTGGGGGTACCTGGCTGGTTTCTATGCTGCTGGCTCTGGGGTAACCCCCACTGGCTGCCGTGGGTACCACGACCCAGCAAAACAGGATGAGTCACTATGCAAACCAGTGGCCAGACACCCCCCATGGAGAGGAACAAAGGAAGGGGGAGGCTGCCCTGGCTGGGGGGCAGGGCTGGAAGAGAGTTGGTTAGTTGCTGTCTGGGAGCATGGAGGAGACAGGCTAGGGAAAGGGGCTGGAGTTTAGGGGCCCAGTCTCCCCCATCTCAAGGGGGCCTGAGGCATCCTAGCCCAGCTCTGTGACCAGATTCCATCTGTGCTGTGCTGTATCCTGGAGAGGCAATAAACTTCCTCTATTCCACCGGCTGGTGCAGTCTGTTTGTGCCATTTCGGGGTGCAGGAGACGGGGGACCCCCAACGTGCTGTCACAGGGGAGCAGCCAGATCACTGCTGTGCCCACGGGGGAGGGGGTCTGCCCCACAGTCTGTACGAAGGGGCCACGGGAGGTGTCACGCGACAGCTTCTGCCCTACTCGTTCTAGGTAGGCTACACGTGTGCTTGTGCGACGTGCGTGTGCGGTTCTGCGTGTGGGCTCTGGCCTGGTGCTGGGAGCGTGCGCTGCCTGCTGGAAGGAAGGAACGTCCCTGGCCGTGCTCGCTAGCAGGGCACCGAGGACCGTGGCTCCCCAGGTGCCCAACACACACGAGGGACGCGTCTGGGAACATGCCGACCAGCCGGGCAGAATGGCCGCCGGCATGTGGAACAGAGACAGGACACTCGCCCGCGGGCCCTGCTCTGGCCAGGGAGACGCCAGGAGAGAGGTAAGAGCCAGAGGCGACTCCATCATCTTCAATCCCGCGACTGAGCCCAGACGCAGCCTTGCGAGGGACAGAGCCGGGAGGATTGCCGACCCGCCCGCACACGGGATCAGCCAGAGACTGCCAAGCCAGTATCAAGAACTGGGGGATTCGCTGCACGTGCTGGATTCTGAGCAACGCCGCTCTCGGCCTTTTCTCTTAGCAATAAACCTTCAGCTTTGAGAGTCTACAGGACGGGCCCCGCGTGATCTAAAGTGCAAACTGACCTGGGAACAGGGGCTGGCTCTTTGGGACCCGGAGAACCCGCTGGGGTGGGTGAGATCAGGTCTTACAGCCCCTCACCTGCGTAAGGCCCGGGGCGATGGTGGCACAGGGAGAGCTGGGGGGTCCGAGGGGTTTTGCTCGTGAGGTTCCTGCCGGCCGGAGTGGCAGCCGCAGCGCTCGGTGGGGCTGGTGTGGTGCCTGTTTGGGAGGGTCCCCAGTGTGGGGCTGCAGGGAGCCCTGGTTTGAGCCATTCGCCCTGAGCGGTGCCCAGACCCGCCCGGTCTGTGCCAGAGGGGGGTGGACGTTACAGGAGCGGCAGGGCTGGGACGCAGGCTCCGGCGACACCCAGCCAGGATAGGGGGATGCGCAGCTGCATGACCGGGGCCGGGAGCCCCCCGGGGTGACCTGGAGCCCTGGCCAGGGAGGCCGGGGGCAGCGCCCACCTGGTTTCTGAGCTGGGCGATCTCCCGCTTGCTGGGCGCGTGGCTCTTCAGGTGATCCAGCATGGCCTGGGCGTCGGCCAGCAGCGCCTTGGTTCTCCTCAGGTCCTTGCGCAGCCGCTTCTCTGTCTCCACGTCCCGCTGGCTGGCCTGGGGGGGGGGGGGGGGGGGGCAGGCAGGCTGGGAGCCGAGCGCCGTGGCCGGCCAGGGCCGAGCCGGCAGCACCAGGCGCCCCCCAGAGCACAGAGCGGCACCGCTCGGCCACTAGCCCAGCCCTTCCCCGTGCCCACCCGGCTCGCCGGCCCCAGGACCCCGCCGCGGGCTAGGGCCTCGCCAGCCAGGGTGCCCCCCCGCTCCGGCCAAGCCTGCCCTCCAGCAGCCCCCGGGACACCGCGCACAATGGGGCAGCTGCGGCAGGTGGGGACGTCCGGCCCTGGGGCCCCTCGCCGGCGGTACCTGGTCGCTGAGCGCAGCCAGCCGGCTCTCCAGCTCTCGCTTCTCCCGCAAGGATTTCTGCTTCTCCTCGTGCTCCTCCTCCAGCTGCACCTCCAGCTGCTTCAGCTGGGCATGGGCACAAGAGCAGGGCTTCCGTGAGCCGGCAGTGCCTTGCGGAGAGTGGCGCCTCGCACGGGGGGGGGGGGAGGGAGAGCAGGGCGCCTCGCACGGGGGGGGAAGGGAGAGCAGGGCGCCTCGCACGGGGGGGGCAGGGAGAGCAGGGCGCCTCGCACGGGGGGGCAGGGAGAGCAGGGCGCCTCGCACGGGGGGAGGCAAGGAGAGCAGGGCGCCTCGCACGGGGGGAGGCAGGGAGAGCAGGGCGCCTCGCACGGGGGGGGGGGCAGGGCAGTGGGCACAGGGAGGGCCCTGCCTGCACCAGCCCATCACACCCCAGCACGGGGGGGGGGGGGCGGGGAGAGCAGGGCGCCTCGCACGGGGGGGGCAGGGAGAGCAGGGCGCCTCGCACGGGGGGGGGGCGGGGAGAGCAGGGCGCCTCGCACGGGGGGGGCAGGGAGAGCAGGGCGCCTCGCACGGGGGGGGGGCAGGGAGAGCAGGGCGCCTCGCACGGGGGGAGGCAGGGAGAGCAGGGCGCCTCGCACGGGGGGAGGCAGGGAGAGCAGGGCGCCTCGCACGGGGGGAGGCAGGGAGAGCAGGGCGCCTCGCACGGGGGGGGGCAGGGCAGTGGGCACAGGGAGGGCCCTGCCTGCACCAGCCCATCACACCCCGGCACGGGGGCCGCTCTGAGCCCCGGCTACCTGCCCTCATCAGGCCAATAGCTCTGGAGCCAGAGCAGGACGGGGGGCTCTGGGGTCGCACTGGGGGCAGAGGCCTCTGGGGAGTGGGGAGCAAGTGGCTGCCATTGGGCCTGGCCCGCTGGGCCAGCGGAGCACCATGTGGGGAGCCAGGCCGCGGGGCAGGCATGCCAGGAGGGGGGGCTTATCTCCATGACAGAGCTCCCCCCCCCCGCGGCTGTCCCGCTGGGCCCCACGCTGCTGATGCCAGCCGGGGGCTCATCCTCCTGCCCCCCTTCCCCGTGTCTCAGGGCGGCAGCGCAGGGAGATCACAGCTCCGCCCGGCTGAGCCCGCACCCCCTCGCCGCGCTGCCCGGCCCTGCCCCAGCTTTGCCCACGAGCCGCCAGGGGCTGGCGCCCCCCACTCAGCATCCAGCCCAGCAGGCCTGAGGGGGCCGGGCTCACCCGGGGGCCCTGCCCCGCAGCGAGCGGCGCCACCCGCCTACCTTCTTCTGGCACGACTGCCTGGCCTCCTCCACCTCCTCGTCCCGGCTCTCCAGCTCCTTGGCGTGGCTCTGCCGCAGGCGCTCCATCTCCATCTCCAGGCGCAGCTTGGCCTGCGGGCCAGACAGCCCTGCTCAGCCCGAGGGCTCCCACCTGCCGCATGAGCAGAAAGCGACCCCGGGGAGGGCGACCGGGCCTTGGGGCAGCACAGGGATGGGGCCAGCCGAGGCGCGGGGTCTCGGAGCCCCCAGCCCTGACCCCCCCGGCTCTCCCTCCCACCCCGCACGCAGGATGGCAGCCGTGTGTTAGGTGCTGCTGACGCCCGGCCACAGCTGGCCCAGCACCGAGCACCCGCCTGCACCCAAGACAGCCTGTGCTAAGGGGCACCCGGTGATCATCGAACTCTCCCTGCCGGTCGCCGGGGCTCGGCGCTAGAGACGGGGCCTGCTCCCCGCCGGTCGCCGGGGCTCGGCGCTAGAGACGGGGCCTGCTCCCCGCCGGTCGCCGGGGCTCGGCGCTAGAGACGGGGCCTGCTCCCCGCCGGTCGCCGGGGCTCGGCGCTAGAGACGGGGCCTGCTCCCCGCCGGTCGCCGGGGCTCGGCGCTAGAGACGGGGCCTGCTCCCCGCCGGTCGCCGGGGCTCGGCGCTAGAGACGGGGCCTGCTCCCAGATGGTCGCCGGGGCTCGGCGCTAGAGACGGGGCCTGCTCCCTGATGGTCGCCGGGGCTCGGCGCTAGAGACGGGGCCTGCTCCCTGATGGTCGCCGGGGCTCGGCGCTAGAGACGGGGCCTGCTCCCTGATGGTCGCCGGGGCTCGGCGCTAGAGACGGGGCCTGCTCCCTGCCGGTCGCCAGGGCTTTTCACAGCAATGACTCACTCCCGATGCTCCCAAGCCCAGGCGGCTCTGTGGCCGGCGCTGGGCACTGCTCCATGACAGGAAGGCGTCACTGCGCTCTCTGGGCAGGGTTGAAGCCGGGTGTGACCCCTCTCCCCCCCCCGAGCCAGGCCTGCTCCGAGCCTCGCTCCAGGCACCTGCTCCAGCAGCTGGATGGTCCCCGCCTGCTCGTCCAGCTCCTCCTCCTGGTCCTTGACCTTGGCCTCCAGGTCCCGCAGCTGCTTCTTCAGCTTGGCCAGCGAGGCCTCGTCCTTGGACTCCTGGGAGGACACGTCCTGGAGCTCGGCCTCCAGCGCCTCCACCTTCTGGCTGAAGGTCAGGACGTCGGAGTCTTTCTCCTGGGCGAGAGCAGAGGGGGAGCTTCAGGGGCCGCCGGGCCCAGCTGGCCAGGGGGGCGGGCAGGGGGGCGGGAGCTCACCTCCAGCTGCTGCTTGAGGCCGAAGAGCTCGGCGAGGAGCACGTCCTTCTCCCGGCTCAGCTTCTCCCGCTGCAGCTTCTCCCGCTGGGCCTCTTCGTGCGCCTGAGCCAGCTCGCTGTCAAACCTGCGCCGGAGCCGGGCCCTCAGTCCCGCGCACGCCAGCCCAGCCGGACCTCCTGCCCCCTGCCCCCGCCCTGGCCCCGCCCTGGCCCGCCCCCCCGCCAGGCTCCCTCTAGCTTCCCCCCCCCCGCCAGGCTCCCTCTAGCTGCCCCCCCCGCCAGCAGACAGCAGACCCCCGGGGGGCAGGTCACTGTGGGCCCCACAGCCCGGCCAGGGGGCGCAGGGACTCGGGGCGCGGCTGAGCCCTGGCTTGGCCATCCAGCACTGGGCTGCCCCGGGCGTAGCTCCTAAGTCCCTTGGGCCCTGCAGGCGCCGGGAAGGGCCCCGGGGTCACTGGCTCTGCCCTGCCCCCTCACCTGCGCTGCTTCTTCTCCAGCTCGTGGCTCCGGCCCTGCTGGCCCTCCAGGTGCAGCTTCGTGTCCTGCAGCTCGGCCACCAGGCGCTGGCTCTTCTTCCGGAGCTGCTGCAGGGCGCGCTGGCTCTCCTCGCCGTCGGCCTGCAGGGCGGCCAGCTGCGGGCCGGCCAGGCCGGGTCAGGGGGCGCCCGGGGGAGCCCTCGCTGCACGGGTGCGGGGGCAGGGGAGCAACCAGCCTCTGGCTGGGGCTTGGCTGCACCGGGGTCACGGAGCCACCGGGCACCTGGCGGAGCTGGCTCCACTTGAGGCGCACGGCAGGAAGGGAAAAGCCGGGGCAGGCGCCGCTGTGGCCCCCAGGAAGCTAAATAACCGGGCACCAAGGGGGCGCAGGGCGGGGAGGGGAGTGCGGCACTGACGTGCGAGGAGTGGGAGAGCTGTGCAGCGCCGGTGTGCGATGGGCGGGGGGGTACGGCACCGGCGTGCGATGGGCGGGGGAGGGGCATGGCACCGGCGTGCGAGGGGCAGGGGAGGGGTGCAGCGCTGATGTGCAACTGGTGGCGGAGGGGGCCCAAGACAGGGGAGGGGTGCAGTGTTGGCGTGCGAGGGGCATGGGAGAGGCAGAGCACTGGTATGCAAAGGGCGGGGGAGGGGCGCGGCGCCGGCGTGCAAAGGGCGGGGGAGGGGCGCGGCGCCGGCGTGCAAAGGGCGGGGGAGGGACGCGGCGTGCAAAGGGCGGGGGAGGGGCGCAGCACCGGCGTGCAAAGGGCGGGGGAGGGACGCGGCGTGCAAAGGGCGGGGGAGGGGCGCGGCGCCGGCGTGCAAAGGGCGGGGGAGGGGCGCGGTGCCGGCGTGCAAAGGGCGGGGGAGGGGCGCAGCGTGCAAAGGGCGGGGGAGGGGCGCGGCGCCGGCGTGCAAAGGGCGGGGGAGGGGCACGGCGCCGGCGTGCAAAGGGCGGGGGAGGGGTGCGGCGCCGGCGTGCAAAGGGCGGGGGAGGGGTGCGGCGCCGGCGTGCAAAGGGCGGGGGAGGGGCGCCAGCGCGCGTGCACGCCGCACACCCCGACGGGGCTAGGCCAGCTTACTCGTCTCTCCTGCTGCCTCCTGCTCTGCTGCTCCACCTCCAGCTTGTCCTCGAGCTCCTGCTGCAGGCGCTTCTGGGTGAACTCGGCCTCGCGGACGGCTCGCTCGTACTTCAGCCGCCACTCGCCGCCTGTGGGCATGGAGCCGGGGCTGAGGGTGTTCCTGGGCAGGGCCCAGACCCTGCTTGCGGAGTAGGCCGAATGGGCGGGGGGAGCTCGTGGGCCAGGGGTATCGGAAGGGGGGGGGCTAATGGGCCGGGGCAGGGGGGGTGTCTCTCTGAGGCTGCCCTCCGAGACTGAGATGATGCTGCTGACGCTGCCTGGAGGATCCACTGATCAGCAACGGTGATGCCCTGCAGGCAGCTGGGGAAACTGAGGCATGAAGCAGGCAAGTCACCTGCCCAGGGCAGGGAGTCAGATGGGCCATGTGACCCCATGTGGGGAGGAGGGGAGAGGAGGGGGGTAAGAGACAGCTCCAGAAGCACATGGGGTGGGGGGAGGGGGGATCAAGCCAGCACCTGAGTCGTCGTCGTCGAGCTCCCCGTTGAGCTCCGCCGCCCGGATGAGCCGCGCCTCCATCACCTCCATCTCCATGGACTCCATCTGCTTCTGCAGCGCCTCGTACTTGGCCTGGGGAGAGGAGCGAGCACGTCACGTGACAGATCACTGCTGCGCCCACGGGGCGTCTGCCCCAACGTCTGTACGAAGGGGCCACGGGAGGCGTCACTTGAAAGCTCCTGCCCTACTGACGCCGTGTCTGCTACTCGTGTGACACACACGGGCTCTGGGCGGGGGGCGTTCTCCGCCCGAGACAGAGCCATGGGCCCGCGCTGCCTGCTGGAAGGAAGCAACGTCCCTGGCCGTGCTCGCTAGCAGGGCACCGAGGACCGTGGCTCCCCAGGTGCCCAACACACACGAGGGACGCGTCTGGGAACATGCCGACCAGCCGGGCAGAATGGCCGCCGGCATGTGGAACAGAGACAGGACACTCGCCCGCGGGCCCGCTCCAGTCGGGGAGACCCGGGAATGGCGAGGACGGTGCCGTGAGTGACTCCATCTTGGCTTCAGTTCTGCTACTGCTGGGTCTGGAAAGCTGCAGAGCTGGCTACCGGCAAGGGACACGGACAGCGTGGGAGACACATGAGGCTGTCTCCATTTTGTCTCCAGTCTTGCTGCTGCCCCCAGATGCAGCCTTGCGAGGGACAGAGCCGGGCGGGATTGCCGACCCGCCCGCACACGGGATGGACACCAGAGACTAGCGGTTTGTAACACCCCTGACGAGCCTGTGTCACGTTACTGAATTTGAGGGAAGCAGCCAGATCCCTGCTGCACCCATGGGGGGGTGTTGGCCCCAGAAATGGTATAAAAGGGGCCATGTGGGGTGTTGAATAGAAGCTCACTGTCTGCTGATCCTGTGTACACTAGTCATGTGATTGTAGAACGTCTGTGTGTGGAGTTAGGAGTCTGTAATCTGTGTGGAGACTGAATATTTCCCTGCATGTGGTTGAGCATTGGGCAGCGCCCGGCCTGTGGACATGCTAATCAGCGAGGCCCTGTGGGACAATGGCTCTCAATGGGCCAAGGACACACCTAAAGAATGAGGGCTGACACATAAGGGCTACCAGCAGGGAACACAGGGATAGGCCGTGGGCCAGGTGACCTGCTGTAGCCAAGAAGAGGCCAGGAAGGAGGGATAAATAGGCCATGTGGTCGACTCCATCTTGTTCTCAGCTCAGCACTTCATCCCAGAGGCAGCACTGCAGGGATCGAAGAGCCAGGAAGACCAGTGAACCCATCCTGATCCTAGGATGTGCAACAAGGACTCTTAAGCCAGCAGCTGCAACATCTCTGCTAGAGCCTGCATCGAGGACTGGGAGATTCGGTGCATGTAACGTACTATCCTTTACAACCTCACTCTCAGGCTTTTCTTTCTTGTGGTAATAAACCTTTAGTTGTTAGATGCTAAAGGATTGGCCCAGCGTGATTTGTGGGTAAGGTCCAGAGGGTAAATTGACCAGGGA
This sequence comes from Pelodiscus sinensis, assembly GCF_052426305.1. Taxonomy (NCBI): domain Eukaryota; kingdom Metazoa; phylum Chordata; order Testudines; family Trionychidae; genus Pelodiscus; species Pelodiscus sinensis. The sequence goes on along the minus strand of NC_143072.1, from coordinate 26,421,904 downwards.
TCTGTGGCTGGTTTCTTGGAACCGGACAGAACTTGTTCGGGGTAGGTGGGATTGGGTGCTAGGACCCCCCACCGGTGTATGAGGCCCGGGGCCATCTGGGGCACGGATATTGCTGGGGTGCCGGAGGGGTTTTGCTCGTGAGGCTTCAGGCAGGCAGCTGAAGCGCTCTGTGGGACTGGTTTGTGGCCTGTTCGGCGAGGTCGCCAGTCTGGGAGCTGTAAGGAGCCCCGAAGTTGAACAATTCGCCCTGAACAGACGCCCTCAGCTGTGCCCAGACACGGCCCGGTCCGTCACAGTGGCGTAGTTGGCAGGATCCACAGATCTTGGTCAATTGAGCTTTGGGATCAGGACCCCGCGCTGTCTAAATTTGATTTTTGGTGTTGAGAGTTTGGTTGGGTAAAGAGCAGCTGCAATGAGTGAGCTACAGTATGAAAGTCTGGACAGAGAGGCTCTGGAACTCTTGTGCTTGGAAGGAGGCATTGCCTTTAACGAGGAAGTTTCTAACCCAGAGCTGGCATCTTTGTTAATGGCCAGAAATGCTGCAGAAGAAATAAGAGAGCAGGATCCAGTGAGGAGAATGCAACGTAGATGCAAACGAGAAGTGGAGGAGTCTCGTCTGCTATCCAAACAGAGAATGCAGAGGCTAGACAAGGAATGGGCTGAAAGAGACTGAGAAGCTGCTGAAAGAGAGCGGAGGCAGATCCGAGAACATGCAGAGAAAATGGCAAAGTTGTACAGAGAAATCAGACAAGCTGAAGAAGCCGCCGCCAGATTTGAACTTCAACCTAAGAGAATAGGAGCGCAAAAGGGACTGCGTCCTCCTGAAGGTCCGATGTAAAACCGTGGGGGTATGTGGTGTGACTAGGACATGGCTAATGTTGTAACTCAGCCCCAAAGTATGTACGGGATTGGTGAGGGGGTACAGGTAACTCTGGGAAGTTTTCTGGGGCCAGTCAATCTTATTGTAACCAAAAGAAAAGTGTCTCTAAATGTTGGCCTGTGGCAGGTAGCCGTGAATCTGCGAGTGAGGCTTCTAAGGGCCTGTCGAGTGCCTCAAAGTCGAGGCTGAAATAAGCACCAGGGCGGAAAAAGCCCAGAAATCAGAGAAAGTTTTCTGGGGCTGGTCAGTCTCCCTGTAACCAAGGGGAAAGTGTCTCTACATGTGTGCCTGTGGCAGATGGCTGTGTGTCTGTGCAGGGGGGCAGGGAGCCTGTGGGTGAGGGCCCGTCTGATGCCTCAGAGGTGAGGCTGGAATCAGAACCAGGGCAGGAAGAGCCCAGAAATCAGGGAAATGTTTCTCTGGGGCAGCCTGGAGTGGCTGGCCAGAGCGGAGTTTTAGTTGAGGAGTTGGTGGCTGGTGAGGTTTGTGGAATTGAACCTGCACAAGGTGAGAAGGAGAGGTGTGAAGCACAGTGGGTGCGAGCTGGCGATTTGGCTGGTGGAAGTAGCAGTAGATCAGTAAAGGAAGCTGTCTCAGTGTCTAGCTGTTTGCCTGAAATTAGCCAGGGGTGTTGGGACGAGGGAGAAACTGTCTCTGGTTTCTGTCCGTGTGTGGGGAAGAGTTTCTGCCGTTGTCTGAGGAAGGTGCCCCACAGCCTGTGTTGGCTGAGAGCAGGGCTGTTGTCCCTGACTTGGGTCTGGATACAGAGAAGGCCCAGAAAGGAGGTGGCTCTAAGTTTGCGTCTGCTGGGGAGGAGGATGCTGGGACTTGGGTAGATCCAGGCAGTGTCGTGCCAGAACCCCAGAGACCAGACAGTGGTGACACTGATGTTGTGCCTGATGCTGCTGTGTTGCTGGCAGAGGGGGGAGCGACTCTGTGGAACCAGGGTGACCCCTTAGCCCAGGCACAAGGAGAGATTGATGGCATGTTAACTCTGGAGCCTAATGATGCTGTGGAAGTTTACAGCCATCTAGAGAGCTGCAGAGAGGTGCCTCTGACCTTGTATCTTGTGAGTCTGTCTGTGTGCCTGAGAGGGGATTGTCTGTGAATCCACCAGAGGGGCTGGAGATGACTCAGGGAGTAAAGGAAGTGCAGGAGGAGTTGGTTGGGGCTCAGCAGGGCAAGGCTGCTGCAGAGCCAGAGAAGGGTGAACTGTTGCTTAAGGAAGCTCATAGGGAGGAGAGTCCCGTGGCACAAGGGCCCTCACCTGCAGCTCCTTCATCTCCTTCTCGGCCCGCAGCCGCTCCGCCGTCTCCGCGTCCAGCAGCTGGGAGGCCGACTCGCCCGTGTGCCGCTCGTCCGTCAGCTCCGCCGTCAGCTCCGCCACCTGCGAGCAGCAGGACTAGGCTCAGCGGGCAAGAGGGGGGGGGGGGGGGAAGTGGCCTGCCTGGAGACCATCCCTCCCCCCGGGCCAGACAGCGGGCCCAGGTCCAGGCCCGGCCGGACGTACCCTGCTCTCCAGCCGGCTGCTGCCCATCCGCAGCTCGTTCCGCTCGCTCTCCACCTTCTCCAGCTTGCTCCTCAGCTGCTGGATCTCCTCCTGGGGCAGAGACAGCGATGAGGGCGGCAGGTCCACCGAGAATGGGGGGGCAGGAAGCCTGCAGCTGGGGGGTCATCCCCAGACGGGGGGGCAGGGCTGTGATGGGAGACCCCCCCCAGCAGCAGGAACTGAGAACTGAGCTGTTAGTGCCTCGCTCCAGTTTGGGGGCGGCTGGCTCCCCCGGGGGAGGGGCTCAGGGGGGAGGGGCTCTGCGCTCAGCTCTCTGCGTGGCCCCCCGCCACCGTGCCCCACGAGATGTCACTTTCAATCCCGTCCTCGGCGTGAATCCCCCATGTGCTCCCCTGCCCCCCCGGCAGAGGGCCAAGGGCATCCGCCCGTGCGCAGGCTGACCGGGGCCGGGAGGAGAGAGCGAGGGGAGAGCAGGTCCCTGGGCTGCTGGCAGAGCGAGGCCTGGCTGCCCGGTGATGTCTGCCCCTCCCTTCGGGGAGTGGCCCCAGCACAGAGGGCCCGGGCTGGTGGGGAGCGCGGAGAGCGGGGCCAGGAGGGAGCATGGGGCTGGGGGGGAACATGGGGCCAAGGGGAGTGCAAGGCCGGGAGGAAGCGTGGGGGCCGAGGGGAGCGCAGGGCCAGGGGCCAGCAGGGAGCGTGGGGTGGAGGGGACTGGGGGGGGAGCGTGGGACTGGGGGGGGCGGGGAGCACGGGGCCGGGAGCCAGGGGGGAGTGCGGGGCCGGGGGGAGCGCGCAGGGCGGAGGGGGCCGGGGGGGGGGGAGTGTGGGGCCGGGGGCCAGCAGGGAGCGCAGGGCGGAGGGGGCTGGGGGGAGCGCAGGGCGGAGGGGGCCGGGGGGAGCGCGGAGCCGGGGGCCAGCAGGGAGCGCAGGGCGGAGGGGGCCGGGGGGAGCGCAGGGCGGAGGGGGCCGGGGGGAGCGCGGAGCCGGGGGCCAGCAGGGAGCGCAGGGCGGAGGGGGCCGGGGGGAGCGCGGGGCCGGGGCTGTCGGGGAGCTAAGCGCAGGGACCTGCCAGGCCCACACGCAGCGCAGCCGCCAGGGGCACACGGCTCCATTCTCCACGCCTAGTAATTGGGCCCCTGCAAATGCAGCCGCTCGCTGCGCTAATGACACGCTGATTCACAAATGAGCCTGGTGCTTGCTCCCTGCCTGGAAGGAGGCTGCGTGAGAGACGCGCGGCACCTTACAGCCTCGCACGCCTCCCCCGTCCGCACGCGCCCCACGGCCTCCCCCTCGTCCTCGCACGCCTCCCCCGTCCGCACGCGCCCCACGGCCTCCCCCTCGTCCTCGCACGCCTCCCCCGTCCGCACGCGCCCCACGGCCTCCCCTCGTCCTCGCACGCCTCCCCCGTCCGCACGCGCCCCACGGCCTCCCCCTCGTCCTCGCACGCCTCCCCCGTCCGCACGCGCCCCACGGCCTCCCCCTCGTCCTCGCACGCCTCCCCCGTCCGCACGCGCCCCACGGCCTCCCCCTCGTCCTCGCACGCCTCCCCCGTCCGCACGCGCCCCACGGCCTCCCCCTCGTCCTCGCACGCCTCCCCCGTCCGCACGCGCCCCACGGCCTCCCCCTCGTCCTCGCACGCCTCCCCCGTCCGCACGCGCCCCACGGCCTCCCCCTCGTCCTCGCACGCCTCCCCCGTCCGCACGTGCCCCACGGCCTCCCCCTCGTCCTCGCACGCCTCCCCCATCGCCATGTGCCCCACGGCCTCCTGCCCTCGCACGCTTTCCCCCGTCCGCACGCGCCCCACGGCCTCCCCCTCGTCCTCGCACGCCTCCCCCGTCCGCACGCGCCCCACGGCCTCCCCCTCGTCCTCGCACGCCTCCCCCATCGCCATGTGCCCCACGGCCTCCCCCTCGTCCTCGCACGCCTCCCCCATCGCCATGTGCCCCACGGCCTCCTGCCCTCGCACGCCTCCCCCATCGCCATGTGCCCCACGGCCTCCTGCCCTCGCACGCTTTCCGCCGTCCGCACGCGCCCACGGCCTCCTGTCCTACCACAGTTCCACCTGGGCGTGCAACACGCACCCTGGCTCCTCGCACGGCAGGGGGTCGCAGCGGCAGAGGCCAGACCAGAGGAGCGGCTCAGGCTCAGCACCGTGCGCCCCAGAGCGGGCAGGCCCAGGGCCGTGGGCTCCCTGCCCAGCCGCAGCGCTGCCCCCACCCGGCTGCAGGCAGGGGCCCGGTCCCCGTGCGCCCCCCTCCCCCCCCGGGCAGAGAGGACCCTACGCACGTCTTTGCCCCGGATCTGCTCCTCGCTCAGCTGCACTTCGATGAGGGGCCGCACCGTGGTGAAGAGCTTCCACCAGGGCCAGTCCTTCACCCCCTTGTTCTTCTTGATGTTCTTCTGCAGGCAGCGGATGGCCAGCTCCTGGATCTGGGGAGAGCCGCCGGGTCAGGCCGCTCCAGAGCCGCTGCCGCTCCCCGGGGACCCCGCGCTGGCTCGGCCCCCCCCAGGGACCCCCCGACGGGCAGGCCCCACGCGGAGAACACGGAGCTGGGGCCCGGAGCCACACTCAGCCCCTCGCAGCGCCCCGGGGCCCGTCACTCGGCCAGACGCTGGCGGGAGATTCCTCTGGTGCCCCAGCTGGGCCCTCGCCCCCACGGCCCGGCGGGCAGGACGCCCCCTCCCCGGGAAGGCCAGCGGGGAGCTGAGCCAAGTACCTTCCGCTTCTTGAAGTGCTGGCGGGCCAGGAAGCCCCGGCAGGCGGCCTGGAAGAGCGCGATGTTCCTGCTCGTCTGCGCGTCCCGCTGCTCCTCCAGCCGGGCCAGCGTCCCTGCCCGGAAAAACACCTGGGGGGAGCCGGCTTGTGAGCAGAGCCGGCCGGGCCCCTGGCACCGGGCGCTCTCCAGCCGGCCTGGCCCGCCCGGCCTCCCTCAGCCAGGGCAGGGAGCAGCTGCGGGTCCGGGGGGCTCTCCGGTGCCCAGCACTGTCCGTGCCCTCAGCCCCGCATCGCTCACCCCACACTGCCCCGGGCCGCCCTGCTCCAGAGCCCCAGCCCCGCAAAGCTGGAGCTGAGCAGCGGCTGGGATGCAGGGCCGCAGGAGGGACCCGTGGGGCTGGCCCCGGACAGATCCGCTGTCAGCTGCTGCCTCCGAGCAGCCAGGCTGGGATAACGGTGCCGACGGGATCGGGACTGGCTGCTTCGGCCAGACGCTCGCAGGAGGGACCCCGAACACGGCCCACGAGGGGCCAGCAGCGCCCTGGGAGGAGGCAGCCAGCCGGCCTGTCTGGGGCACAGGGGAGCAGCCTGGCCCCAGGGCCCCTGCTGCCTGTACCCCGAAGGGGGGCCGGGCCGGCAGTGCCCCGAGCGCCGGCGGAAACGTACCCGGCTCAGGCCCATGTGGTAGCTGCTCTTCTCCAGGTCCAGCGACTCCAGCAGCTCCTCCACCGCCTGTGGGGCGAGGCGCGGGGGTCAGCGCGGCCGCCAGGCCCAGCCCCACGGAGACACCCGGCGCTGGGAGAGCCCGGGTCTAGCCAGCCCTCGCTGGCAGCAGAACCCCGGCGTCCCCTCCCCCGCTGGGCATGGGCCCGGCGCTCGGGGGGCTCCCCCGTCCCGCACGCCCCCCGGAGCATCGCTCGCCCCCGCTTCCGGGGGGAGGCCCAGCGACTCAAGGAGGCCTTTGTCTCCGGAGCGGCCTGGCCTGCCGGCCCCTCCCCACGCAGCTCAGTGCATCGCTCAGCGCCTGCCAGCCTGGCCACGGGTCGCGCCCCACCGCCGGCAAGGGCTGCAGGGGAGCCCTCCTCTGCCCCCCGGCCTCTGCCCAGGCCGCCCCCCGGACCCTTCCCCGGGCCGCCCCCCGCTCACCCTGCCCCCCCGGACCCTTCCCCGGGCCGCCCCTCGTTCATCCTGCCCCCCCCGGACCCTTCCCCGGGCCGCCCCCCGCTCACCCTGCCCCCCCCCGGACCCTTCCCCGGGCCGCCCCTCGTTCATCCTGCCCCCCCCGGACCCTTCCCCCGGGCCGCCCCCCGCTCACCCTGCCCCCCCCCCGGACCCTTCCCCGGGCCGCCCCTCGCTCACCCTGCCCCCCCCGGACCCTTCCCCGGGCCGCCCCTCGCTCACCCTGCCCCCCCCCCCCGCTCACCCTGCCCCCCCCCGGACCCTTCCCCGGGCCGCCCCTCGCTCACCCTGCCCCCCCCGGACCCTTCCCCGGGCCGCCCCTCGCTCACCCTGCCCCCCCCCGGACCCTTCCCCCGGGCCGCCCCCCGCTCACCCTGCCCCCCCCCGGACCCTTCCCCGGGCCGCCCCTCGCTCACCCTGCCCCCCCCCGGACCCTTCCCCCGGGCCGCCCCCCGCTCACCCTGCCCCCCCCCCCGGGCCCTTCCCCCGGGCCGCCCCCCGCTCACCCTGCCCCCCCCCCGGGCCCTTCCCCCGGGCCGCCCCTCGCTCACCCTGCCCCCCCCCCCCGGCCCTTCCCCCGGGCCGCCCCCCGCTCACCCTGCCCCCCCCCCGGGCCCTTCCCCCGGGCCGCCCCCCCGGGCCCTTCCCCCGGGCCGCCCCCCGCTCACCCTGCCCCCCCCCCCCCGGACCCTTCCCCCGGGCCGCCCCTCGCTCACCCTGCCCCCCCCCCCGGACCCTTCCCCCGGGCCGCCCCTCGCTCACCCTGCCCCCCCCCGGACCCTTCCCCCGGGCCGCCCCTCGCTCACCCTGCCCCCCCCCGGACCCTTCCCCCGGGCCGCCCCCCGCTCACCCTGCCCCCCCCCCCGACCCTTCCCCCGGGCCGCCCCCCGCTCACCCTGCCCCCCCCCCCCCCCGGACCCTTCCCCGGGCCGCCCCTCGTTCACCCTGCCCCCCCCGGACCCTTCCCCCGGGCCGCCCCCCGCTCACCCTGCCCCCCCCCGGACCCTTCCCCGGGCCGCCCCTCGCTCACCCTGCCCCCCCCCCCGGACCCTTCCCCCGGGCCGCCCCCCGCTCACCCTGCCCCCCCCCCCGGGCCCTTCCCCCGGGCCGCCCCCCGCTCACCCTGCCCCCCCCCCCGGGCCCTTCCCCCGGGCCGCCCCTCGCTCACCCTGCCCCCCCCCCCGGGCCCTTCCCCCGGGCCGCCCCTCGCTCACCCTGCCCCCCCCCCCGGGCCCTTCCCCCGGGCCGCCCCCCGCTCACCCTGCCCCCCCCCCCGGGCCCTTCCCCCGGGCCGCCCCTCGCTCACCCTGCCCCCCCCCCCGGGCCCTTCCCCCGGGCCGCCCCTCGCTCACCCTGCCCCCCCCCCGGGCCCTTCCCCCGGGCCGCCCCTCGCTCACCCTGCCCCCCCCCCGGGCCCTTCCCCCGGGCCGCCCCCCGCTCACCCTGCCCCCCCCCCCCGGACCCTTCCCCCGGGCCGCCCCTCGCTCACCCTGCCCCCCGGACCCTTCCCCCGGGCCGCCCCCCGCTCACCCTGCCCCCCCCCCCGGACCCTTCCCCCGGGCCGCCCCCCGCTCACCCTGCCCCCCCCCCCCGGACCCTTCCCCCGGGCCGCCCCCCCCTCACCCTGCCCCCCCCGGACCCTTCCCCCGGGCCGCCCCCCCCTCACCCTGCCCCCCCCCGGACCCTTCCCCGGGCCGCCCCCCCCTCACCCTGCCCCCCCCCCGGACCCTTCCCCGGGCCGCCCCCCGCTCACCCTGCCCCCCCCGGACCCTTCCCCGGGCCGCCCCCCGCTCACCCTGCCCCCCTTGCACTACCTGTCCAGCCCTGCCGTGTTCTACGCTCTCTCGGTGCCTAGCCATGAAACAGCCCCCGGCCCAGCCCGCAGCCCCTCTCCCTGCCCAGCAACCAGCGACACGCCAGGTCCCGGGCGCAGAGAGGAGCCGGGCACACGCCGGGCGCCCCACTAGAGGGTCGGGCGAGCAGCCCCGTTCTCAGCCCTGTGGCACCGCTGGGTGTCATGGGCGCTCCCCTCCCCTGCCCCAGCAGGCACTCCGGAGAGCTGGGCCGCCCGGCTCTGCGCCCGGCACGCACCCGCCTCTCGTCCGTGACGATGTAATTCCGCCCATACTTCTTGGTCAGGTGCGGGGCCAGGACGTCGAAGCGGCGCCGGAACTCCGAGAAGACCATGTGGTCCGGGTAGCCTGCGGGCAGAGCGCGGGAGAGCGGGATGGCACCGGGCCACGGCGGTGAGCACAGGCTGGGCATGGCTGGGCCCTGCGGGGCAGGGACGCTGGGGCACAGAGACCCTCCCTGGCCCCCACCACCCCAGTCTCAGGCCGTGCCCCTCACCTCCTGGCTCTGCCAGGTGAGGCAGCTGGCAGGATACCACGCAACAGGCCGCTCTGACTGCCCGTCTCCCTGTGGACGGGCCGGCTGGGCCGCGGGGAGAGGAACAGCGAGCTAAGCACACCCAGCCACGGGCGTGCGCCCACCTCTGGGGAGGGGCCTGCCAGCACCAGGCAAGGGCAGGCGAGTCCCGGGGACGCAGCGTCTGCTGCTGAGTCCATCCGCTCAGGAGAGTCCTGCCAGGAGCGGCAGGGCCAGCACGGGGGCGCCGTGCACCACGGCTCGTGCGAAGGGCCCACGTGAGGTGCCCACGGAAGGCTGGTGGCACGCTGAGTCGGTCTGTGCTGCACAGTGCCGGGCGCGGGCCTGCGAGGCCTTGCTGGCCGTTGCAGCCGGCAGCCGAGCTCGGTGGGGCTGGTTTGGTGCCGGGCGGGGAGGACCCCAGGCCTGGGCTGTGTCGCCCTGATCTGAGCCCCTCGGCGGCGCCCCCAGAAACTCCCATTGCCCGGGGCAGGGGGCCCACTAAGAAAACGGCAGCTGGAGGCTCCTCTCCGCGAGTCCCGGGCAGAGCCCAGCCAGGCGGCAGAGCTGGCCGGGCACACGGCCCCTAGGACCGCATCCTGCTGAGCCCCCTCCTGGCCGGCACCCCGGGGAGCTTCATGTGGCCCCTGCTTGGTGACGCTGGCTCCGGAAAGACCCGGCTCCAGGCCCCGCTGGGGACAAGCGCCCGGGGAGCTCAGGCCCAGACCGGGGTGGGCCAAAGGGCCCCCATGGGCCAGATCCGGCCCGCCAAGCGGCTAGATCCATCCCGCGGAGGCCCTGCCGCGCCCCCACCCCCGGCCAATCAGGGCTTGGGATAGCGCATGAAGTTTCCTGGCAGGGCGGAGGAGTGTGCGGCACTTCTAAGCGCCTTGCGCACCTCGCGGGGGGGGCAGGCGGAGGCTCCGCCCCCACTCCCTGATTGGCCAGGGGGAGAAGAGGGAGACCCGCGTGGGATCAGGGCCGGGCAGTGGGTTCGGGACCCCAGCCGGTGCTGTCTCATCAAGAGAGGCCTCGCCGCCCCCCGCTGATCCCGCCCGGCGCGGGGGAGGGGGCGCGCCCAACGGCACCCCCTTTCTAAGGGGGGCTGAGTGCCCTGAGGCGACAGCCTCTGCCCAGGCTGCCCCTGGCTTCCGCGCGGGGGCCAGCACGGACCCTGGAATCCATTTCAGGCATCCACCGTGTCACAACCCCCTCGGAAAATTCTCCCCAAGTCCCATGGCCCCTCCACGGCCCCCCCCACACACCTTCCCAGCGCCCCATGGCCCCTCCATGGCCCCCCCCCGCACCTTCCCAGCGCCCCATAGCCCCTCCACGGCCCCCCCCACACACCTTCCCAGCGCCCCATGGCCCCTCCACGGCCCCTCCCCCCCCCCACACCTTCCCAGCGCCCCATGGCCCCTCCATGGCCCCCCCCCGCCCCACCCCTTCCCCCCCAGCGCCCCATAGCCCCTCCACGGCCCCCCCACACACCTTCCCAGCGCCCCATGGCCCCCCCCCCTCCACGCCCCTCCCCCCACACCTTCCCAGCGCCCCATGGCCCCTCCATGGCCCCCCCCCCCCCACCCCATCCCAGCCCCCCCGCCCCATAGCCCCTCCACGGCCTCCCCCCACACCTTCCCAGCGCCCCATGACCCCTCCACGGCCTCCCCCCACACCTTCCCAGCGCCCCATGGCCCCTCCACGGCCCCCCCCGCACCTTCCCAGCGCCCCATGGCCCCTCCACGGCCCCCCCCGCACCTCCCCAGCGCCCCATGGCCCCTCCACGGCCCCCCCCGCACCTCCCCAGCGCCCCATGGCCCCTCCACGGCCCCCCCCGCACCTCCCCAGCGCCCCATGGCCCCTCCACGGCCCCCCCCGCACCTCCCCAGCGCCCCATGGCCCCTCCACGGCCCCCCCCGCACCATCCCAGCGCCCCATGGCCCCTCCACGGCCTCCCCCCACACCTTCCCAGCGCCCCATGGCCCCTCCACGGCCCCCCCCGCACCTCCCCAGCGCCCCATGGCCCCTCCACTCCCCCCCGCACCTCCCGAGTGCCCCGCCACACCCCCACAGCCTCCCTGTACTCCCCCACGGCCCCACCATGGCCCTGCCCCCACAGCCCCCCAGCACCACACGGGGGTGCGACACCCCCCGGCCCCACAGCGAGGCAGAGCTGCCGGGGGCCCCCGTGGCAGGACCAGTACCTGGGCCCCGCTCTGCCCCCCGGCGCGCCGAGAGCACCCACCTTGCCGGTACATGCGCAGCGCGTCCAGCAGGCGGGAGCCCCGGAGCTGGGCCCGCAGCAGGGGCACGTGGAGCTGCATGAGGCCTGCCTCGCAGTGCTCGCCGGGCAGGTCCAGCTCGCTGCTGCTGCTCACCCGCCGGGCCGCCAGCCCCCGGGCCTCCCCGCTCCAGCCCTCCGCCCGCGGCAGGAAGCAGTGCACGAAGTGCAGCTTCGCCTTCTTGATGGTGTCCACCAGGGCGTCCTGGGGAGGCGAGAGGAGGGCTCAGCCTGGCGGGCCAGGGGCTCCGTGGGGCCTGCAGCGGGCACCGCCCCGGGCCCCCGTTCCGCCCCCACCAGCAGCGGGGAGCTCCCCGCCGGCCGGACCCCCCGCCCTGCGCCGGAGGGGAGCCTGTGGGGGCAGGCGTGAGCGAGGCCGGGGGGCCCGTGGCCAGTGCAGAGCAGGGGACCGAGTCGCCCGCAGGGCCGATGGAAACAGCGTGGGCCAGTGGTTAGCGCCAAGGGCTGGGCCCCGGCTGCTGGGAGAAGGGGGCCTTGCCCCCGAGAGCGGGGGAGGGGCTCAGGCTGCCACTTGCCCACTCACCACCTGCAGCTTGATCTGGATGCACAGCGACTTCTTCTTGACGGCTGCCACGCCCGTGGTGAAGGTCTTGCGCATGCTGGTGGCCCTGCGCAGGGCCAGCTGGGACCCGCCTTCCAGGCCGGCGATGGAGCCCGACAGCACCAGGCCGGTGCCTGCCCGGCCCACGAACAGGCTGCTGATGATCTTCCTGCCGCCAGAGAGAGACGGTCACCCGCCGCCCCAAGCGGCCGGCAGGGCTGGGTCGCTAGCAGGGCTCGGCACCAGGGGCTCCCTGCTCTGGGAGCAAGGGAATGTGCGTCTGTCTGTGAGTGCGCCTGTCTCTGTCTGCAGCGTGTGTCTGTCTCTCTCCGTTGCGTGTACCTGTCTGTACCGGTCTCTCCGAGTCTGACTGTTCCTGTCTCTCTCCGTTGCGTGTGCCTGTCTGTACCTGTCTCTCTCCAAGTCTGACTGTTCCTGTCTCTCTCCGTTGCGTGTGCCTGTCTGTACCTGTCTCTCGCCGAGTCTGACTGTTCCTGTCTCTCTCCGTTGCGTGTACCTGTCTGTACCTGTCTCTCCGAGTCTGACTGCCTGTCTCTCTCCGAGTCTGACTGCCTGTCTCTCTCCGTTGCGTGTGCCTGTCTGTACCTGTCTCTCTCCGAGTCTGACTGTTCCTGTCTCTCTCCGTTGCGTGTGCCTGTCTGTACCTGTCTCTCGCCGAGTCTGACTGTTCCTGTCTCTCTCCGTTGCGTGTACCTGTCTGTACCTGTCTCTCCGAGTCTGACTGCCTGTCTCTCTCCGAGTCTGACTGCCTGTCTCTCTCCGTTGCGTGTGCCTGTCTGTACCTGTCTCTCGCCGAGTCTGACTGTTCCTGTCTCTCTCCGTTGCGTGTGCCTGTCTGTACCTGTCTCTCGCCGAGTCTGACTGTTCCTGTCTCTCTCCGTTGCGTGTGCCTGTCTGTACCTGTCTCTCTCCAAGTCTGACTGTTCCTGTCTCTCTCCGTTGCATGTGCCTGGCTCTGTATTTGTGTCTGACTGAGAGAGACAGGAAGACTCAGAGAGAGACAAATACAGAGCCAGGCACATGCAACGGGGAGAGACAGGCAGTCAGACTCGGAGAGAGACAGGCACACTGAGACAGGTACACTGACTGAGAGACAGGCAGATTCAGAGAGTGTACCTGTCTCTGTGCCTGTCTCTCCCGAGTCTGCCTGTGCCTCTCTCTCTCCGTTGCATGTGCCTGTCTCTCTCTCTCAGCGTAGCCACTCTCAGTGCAGGTCCATGTGTGTGGTTGGGTCGGACGCGCCTGCCCTGAGCAATAACCCTCTCCCCAACCGGAACTGAGCCTGGTAAGCACCCGGGCAGCCCCACCCCACCCAGCGATCAGGAGGGGCAGCCCAGCCCAGCAGGACGCCGGGGGAAGAGTCCCACATGGCAACTGCTGCCCCTCTGGACAGGGAACACCCCAGGCCCTGCCGAGGCGGAGAAATGCGCCCACGCCCCAGGCGGAGAAGGCTCAGGCGTGTCACGGTGCCCGCCTGGCCGCACCGCACGGGGACACGACAGGCAGGACGCTGGCTGGGAACACCCCCGCCCTCCCCCCCGCTGTGCCCCAGGCAGAGATGAGCCGTTCACAGGCGGGCAGAGAAGCCAGCCTCACTTTCCAGAGCTTCCCGGGGAGACCGGGTCTCCGTCGCAGCCGGGCAAGAGGCCCCGGCCACAGCACGGCCAGGGCCAGGGTGCTGGAGGGGTCCCGCCGGCCCCGCTGCTCCGCAGAAAGCCCCCCCCCTTCGGAGCAGCGGCGGCCAGCTCCCGCGCCTGCCCAGCGCCCAGGAACGGCGCGTTTGCCTTTCCAAGAGCACAACCCCTCCCGTCCTCGTGCACCCCCCAAGCCGCCGACTGCCCGGGCGCCGCTCACTTCTGGGAGTCCTGCAGGAGGGCGGCCGCATTCTGGGAGGCCGGGTTGGGCCGGACGTACTGGAGCCAGCCGCTGGCGTCGTACTCCACCCAGTTGGTGCCGGAGCTGTGGCCCAGGAAGAAGTGCCGCGGCTTGTCGCTTGGCAGCAGCGGGCCGGGGCCTGGAGGGACAGAACCCCCCAGTGAGCCGGCCCCCAGCGGGGCCAGAGGGTCCCCCACCGGCCAGGGACCTCGAGGGCAGCCCTGCCCCGGGCCAAGAACACCCACGGGCTCCACACGACTCCACAGCACAGACTCCGGCGCCCGCACGGCTCTTCAGCCCGAGGCGGCCCCGGCACCGGCCACTGCCAGCCCTGCCGCGCCAGCCTGGGGCGAACAGCTGGAGACGGGGCCTCCCCTCCTCCGGCCCCCGCCCCCGGGCCTTGCACCTTCCCCTCCAAAGGGAGCCCGAGCGGCGCGCCCCCCCTACCTTTCTTCTCTCCCTCCGTGGGCCCGTAGTAGGCCAAGAGCCGCTCCAGCAGCGTGTCCTCGCTCCCCGTGGGCTGCAGGGCCTCCTCCTCCAGCAGCCACAGCAGCCCCCGGGCCTCGTCCGGGCGGGCCAGCGAGCGCACCTGCGCACAGGCGGCCAGGCGTCACCAGGCCTGCCCCAGGCCCCCGTCGCCAGAGAGCAGCCCCACAGGCAGCAGGTAAAGCCACCGCAGGGTGCGGTGCCCAGGCCCTCCCACCCCGTGGCCCCAGCCAGCAGGGCTCCCCCGCCTTTGCCCAGCGACGGGCCCTGCTCCAGGGTCGGCCTGGCCTCAGTGTCCCTGCAGGCGGGCCTTGGGAGCAGGCTGCACCCACGCGGCTTCCTCCAGCCGGGCAACCCAGTGCCCAGCCGGATCCCTGGCCCAGGCCTGCCGCCTTAGTTCCAGTCCTGCCACGCCGGGGCCAGATCTCTGTGCAGGGAGAGTTGGATCCCCCCGCGCCAGACGCAGGGCAGGGAGAGGGGCGGGGAGCCCAGATGCGGGGCCCAGACGTGGGGCGGGGAGCCCAGACGTGGGGCAGGGAGAGGGGCGGGGAGCCCAGATGCGGGGCCCAGACGTGGGGCGGGGAGCCCAGACGTGGGGCGGGGAGAGGGGCTGGGAGCCCAGATGCGGGGCCCAGACATGGGGCGGGGAGAGGAGCTGGGAGCCCAGACGCGGGGCCCAGAGGCGGGGTGAGGAGGAGGGCGGGGAGCGGGGCAGGGAGCCCAGAGGCGGGGTGGGGGGCAGCGGGCAGAGGGAGGCACTGGGGGGAAGGGCGCTCGCCTTGAGCCCGGCCCGTGCTTACCAGCGCTTGGTGGGAGGCCTGGTCTACCGCGGCTACGGCGCCCGACATGCTGGGCTCTATGTCGTCTAAGGCGAGCTCGATGCCCTCCTGGAGGACGGACGGAGGGTTAGTGCCGACTAGTGACCCCAGTTACAGTCTGGACTGAATCTCCAGGCCCGGCGCCCGCAGGGTTCCCAGGAGAGCCCCAGCCCCCCCGCCAGCACCCCGTGGGCAGGAGCTCACTGCGGGCACCATCGGGGGAGTGGTGGGGGCCAGGGCTGCCGTGTGCCCGGCAAGGGGAGTGGCCCCCAGGGCTGGGGGGCTGGACACGGGGGAGCGCTCTCGAGCAGCGCTGGAGTTGCCCCTACGGGGGGGCCTTGGGTCTCAGACGCCAGCCCCCCAGGAGCCAGGGCCATCCGGGGCCGGATTCACACCGGGCCTCGCCTCAGAGACCCAGCCGGGGAGATCAGGGTTAGCTGGGCCGTGCACACAGGCAGTGCAGCGCAATGGGCGCACCCTTCCGGCGTGGCCAGTGCGATCCCGCCCAGCCGCGAGCCAAGGGGCGTGGGCCCAACGAGCCAGGGCCCCGCAGTACAGAGCCCCCCTCCCCCGGGAGTTTGCCAAGCCCGCAAGGCAGGGCGGCTGGCGAGGCCCCCGGCAAACGGGCTGGTCCGGGAAAGCCCCGCCCCCCTGCGCCGGAGCGCGAGCTTGGGTTCACCGAGCCCCCGGGCAGAAGGCAGCTGGCGGCTAGGAGAGGCCAGAGCCGAGGGGCAGCCAGCGCCGGGAAGGCCTTTCCCAGCGGGGGCGGGCGGGGGCGCCCCCAGTACCTCCTTGTAGCGCTCCAGCTCCTGGGCGAAGGCGCGCTGGTGGAAGAGCGCCTGCAGCCGCTCCTGCGCGTAGTTGTGACACAGCTCCTCGAAGGTGGCCCCGCGGGCCTGGCCCGCCAGCTCGGGGCTCTGGAACCCGGGCGTGTCCACCAGCATCATGGAGCACAGCGAGTGCTGGCTGGACTTGAGCGCCCTGCGGGGAGAGAGGCCACAGGGCTCCATGCAGCGTCCGGCCGCACCTCGGGGCACCGCCACGGGCCCCCAGCGCCTGGGCCGGAGGGGCCCTCCCCAGCCCCGGCGGGCCCCGGGCCACACGGCCGGCCCTGCCCGCACCCCGCCGCTCCCCGCGGGCTGGCAGAGCGCGCTGGACGAGGTCTTCCCCCAGAGCCGGCTGGAGCGGCCGGCTCTCCCCCAGCCCACTCCGGCCCGGCCGTGGCGCCTACCTGTTGAGCAGCGAGATGAGCAGCGTGAAGAGCTCCGCGTACAAGCCCGAGGCCAGGCCCTCCAAGCACTCCAGCGCCGTCAGCTTGGGACCTGGGGGAAAGAGACGGCCCCTGCGTGAGGGGGATTCCAGCCTCACCCGGGGACACGCGGCCAGGCCGCCCGTCCCGCGCAGGGCAGGGTGGGCTCCAGGAGCGCCGCAGCTCGGGATACAGCGGCTCAGGCTCCCAGGGGCGGGAATGGCTGCTGGAGGGGCGCCCGCCCGCCGGGTGGTCTCCTGCCTGCCGCCCGGGGCTGGGGTCTCTCTAGGCCTCCGTGCCTGTGCCAAAGGGGGAGGCGCGGGCGGCGGGATCCCTGGGGAGCCGGCCGCAGGCAGGGGCTGTTCTGCAGCCGGAGCCGGGGGCAAGACTGAGGTTGGCGCCCCAGGAGCCTCACGACCCCATGGCTCCAGGGGAACGGCAAAGGGAAACCAGACGACTTTCTATAAATATACGAGAAGCAAGAGGAAGGCCAAGGACGGGGCAGGCCACTGCTCAGTGAGGAGGGAGAAACAACAGGAAACTCAGAAATGGCGCAGATGCTCAATGACTCCCTTGGCTCGGTCTGATGAAGGAAGGCCTCACACAGTGAAGATGACACTAAGCGAGGGGGAGAGGTAGATAGGCTTAAGGGCAGAGACAGGGTCCAGAGTGACTTAGACCAATTGGAGGATTGGGCCGCAAGAAATCTGATGAGATTCAACAAAGACAAGTGTAGAGTCCTGCACTTGGGCTGGAAGAATCCCAAGCATTGTTACAGGCTGGGGACCGACTGGCTAAGTAGCAGTTCTGCAGAAGAGGACCTGGGGGTTACAGTGGATGAGAAGCTGGAGAGGAGTCAACAGTGTGCCCTTGTAGCCAAGAGGGCTAATGGCATATTAGGGGCATTAAGAGGAGCATGGCCAGCAGATCCAGAGATGTCATTATCACCCTTTATTCGGCTCTGGTGAGGCCACATCTGGAGTATTGTGTCCAGTTCTGGGCTCCCCACTACAGAAAGGATGTGGATGCATTGGAGAGGGTCCAGCGGAGGGCAACCAAAATGACTCGGGGGCTGGAGCATATGACCTACGAGGAGAGGCTGAGGGAGTTGGGTCTGTTTAGTCTGCAGAAGCGAAGAGTGAGGGGGGATTTGATAGCAGCCTTCAACTTCCTGCAGGGGGTTCCAAAGAGGATGGAGAGAGGCTGTTCTCAGTGGTGACAGATGGCAGAACAAGGAGAAATGGTCTCAAGTTGTGGTGCGAGAGGTCCAGGTTGGATATTAGGAAAAACTATTTCCCTAGGAGGGTGGTGAAGCACTGGAATGGGTCACCTAGGGAAGTAGTGGAGTCTCCATCCCTAGAGGTGTTTAAGTCTCGGCTTGACAAAGCCCTGGCCGGGTTGATTTAGATGGGATTGGTCCTGTCTAGAGCAGGGGGCTGGACTTGACCTTCTGGGGTTTCTTCCAGTTCTATGATTCTATGATAAGGGGATGGTTGGATGAAATAACATGATCTTGGTATCTAATTGACCATTCATTATCAGTTGGAAATAGGTCAATGGAGGGATGATAGGAGTTGCTATAGGGAACTTTCTGGGTGTCTGGCTGGTGAGTCTTGCCCACATGCTCAGGGTTTAGCTGATCGCCATATTTGGGGTCAGGAAGGAATTTTCCTCCAGGGTAGATTGGCAGAGGCCCTGGAGGTTTTTCGCCTTCCTCTGTAGCATGGGGCACAGATCACAGCTGGAGGACTCTCTGCATGTTGGGGCCTTCAAAGTATTTGAAGGCTTCAATATCTGAGACATAGGTGAGAGGATTATTCTAAGAGGGGTGGGCGAGATTCTGTGGCCTGCACTGTGCAGGGGGTCAGACTAGATGATCATAATGGTCCCTTCTGACCTTAAAGTCTATGAATGCTAGTGGGAAGGGGTAGAAAATAAAATAAAAAAAGAACAAGTTGAAAATCACTTAGAAAAGCGAGACATCTGCAAGCCACCAGGGCCTGATGAAATGCAGCCTAGGAGCTGACAGAGGAGGTAACCGAGCCGTTAGCTGTCATCTTCGAAAAATCCTGGCAGACGGGAGAGATTCCAGAAGACTGGAAAAGGGCAAATCTAGTGCCCATCTATAAAAAGGGGAATAAGAACAACCCAGGAAACTACAGACCGGTCAGGCTACGGCTACGCTGCCGGGTTTTTTTGGAAGAAGATGTGCAAATCGTGCTGGCATTTGCATATCTTCTGCCGATTCTTTTTGCAGAAAAGGGTTTTCCGATATTGGGCCCCATGTAGACACGGCCAAACGTCGGGGAAAAAACCCTCTTTCACAAGACCCCTTATTCCTCGTAAATCGGGGTTTACAGGGTCTTGCGAAAGAGGGTTTTTTCCCCCGACATTTGGCCCAGTCTACACGGGGCCAAATATCGGAAAACCCTCTTCCACAAAAAGAATCGGCAGAAGATATGCAAATATGAGCATGATTTGCATATCTTCTTTAAAAAAAATGGCAGCGCAGCCGTAGCCTCAGTTTAACTTCTGCGCCAGGGAAGATAATGGAGCAAGTAATTAAGGAATTCATCTGCAAACACCTGGAAGATAAGGTGATAGATAACAGTCAGCATGGATTTGTAAAGAACAAATCATGTCAAACCAATCTGATAGCTTTCTTTGATAGGATAATGAGTCTTGTGAATGGGGAGAAGCGGTGGATGTGGTATACCTAGACTTTAGGAAGGCTTTTGAAACGGTCTGGAATGATATTCTTATCAATAAACTAGGCAAATACAACTTAGATGGGGCTACTATAAGGTGGGTGCATAACTGGCTGGATAACCGTACTCAGAGAGTAGTTATTAATGGTTCACAATCCTGCTGGAAGGTATAACTAGTGGGGTTCCACAGGGGTCTGTTTTGGGACCGGCTCTGTTCATATCTTCATTAACAATTTAGATACTGACGTAGAGAGTACGCTCATTAAATCTGCAGATGATCCCAAGCTGGGAGGGGTTGCGACTGCTCTGGAGGAGAGGGTCATCATTCAAAATGACCTAGACAAACTGGGGAAATGGTCTGAGGGAAACAGGGTGAAGTTTAACAAAGACAAATGCAAAGTGCTCCACTTAGGAAGGAACAATCAGTCTCACACACACAGACCGGGAAGCGACTGTCTATGGGGAGTCCTGCAGAAAGGGATCTAGGGGTCACAGTGGACGACAAGCTAAATATGAGTCAACAGTGGGACACTGTTCTAAAAAAACCCAACGTGATTCTGGGCTGCAGGAACAGGAGTGTTGTGAGCAAGACACGAGGAGTCATTCTTCCGCTCTACTGCGCGCTGATCAGGCCTCAGCTGGAGAGTTGGGTCCAGTTCTGGGCCCCGCATCTCAAGGAAGATGCGGAGAAATTGGAGAGGGTCCAGAGAAGAGCAACGAGAATGATGAAAGGTCAGAGAACACGAGTGATGAAGGCAGGCTGAAAGAACTGGGCTTGTTTAGTCTGGAAAGGAGATCGACAGGGGACATGACAGCAGTTCTCAGGTATCTGAAAGGGTGTGATAAGGAGGAGGAAGAAAAACTGTTCTCCTTGGCCTCTGACAACAAGACAGGAAGCAAGGGGCTTACACTGCAGCGAGGGAGGTTTGGGTTGGACATTAGGAAAAACGTTGGGTCCGGGCGGTGAAACACGGGGATAAGTTGCCGAGGGGGGTCGTGGACTCTCCATCCCTGGGGATACTCGAGCAGGTTGGCCAGACACCGGGCAGGGACATTCCAGACCGCAGGGGACTGGACTCGCCCTCGCGAGGTCCCTGCCAGTTCTAGGGCTCTAGGGCTCCATGCCGAGGGTCGCACCGGCCGGCCGTGGCGGAGCAGGAGATCGAGCAAGTCCCGCCCTCTCACACTCCGGGGCAGCGTCCCAAGCACTAGTCCTGGGGGCTAGTTAGAGAGCCAGGGAGGCGCCAGCTGCCGAGATGGCCGGGAAGGGACCCGTGTGCGGCAGCAGCCCCTACCTGAGCCGTCCCCCAGGCCGGGCTCCTCGGGGCCCTGGCGGAAGGAGGTGGAGCGCTGCAGGCTGCTCTTGGGCTGCTGCCTGAAGATGAAGGACGAGAGCTCCTCCAGGCCACAGCCCAGCAGGTACGCCGCCTTCTGGGCCCACTCGTGCCGAGCAAACTGCCTCCTTCCAGCTGGGGGGGAAGCATCGCTCAGTGCCGGGACACAGCCGGGGCCCTGGGCTTCCCGCCGCCCGGCACAGGGGGGCCGGGGCTGCCAGGCCATGCAGGCAGCCCGAGTGTTGGATGAGAGCAGGGCGCCCCACGGCCCAGGCTGGCGGAGCCGTGGGGCCGGGGTAGCAGGCAGGTGCCCGGCCGCCAGCCCCGAGAGCCCGTCTCGGCAGACAGGACAAGCGCTACTTGGCTGAGGGGCCGGGCATTGGAGCCCCTGGCTCCCTGCCCCCGGAGAAGCCAAACTCCAGCAAGACGGCAGCAGAGCCCCCTCCCCCCGCTCCTGGGGACACGGGGCAGGTTAATGGGGACACGGGGCCGCGACAGAGGGGCTTTACCTTCGTCGGCGTCTGCGGCGCCACGGGACGGCATGCACCATGCAAACAGAGAGACGGTTAGAAGGCCCCAGGCAGGGCGGGCAGCCCCCGGGCAAGCAGGCAACACCCAGACAGACACGGACCAGCCCTCCGGCCGGGGCCCTTCCTTGAGCCAGGCAGCCTCGGGGGGCACTCACCAGACCCTCAGAGCCAGGCCCCCTTGTGCTCGCCCCTCTGCGCCCCAGGCCACGCCGAGGCAGCCCCACGCGAGGGCACGGGCCCCGGACGCTCCCTGGCCATGCTCTACCAGTGCCGCCCATTCCCCTGCTGGCAGGCGTGCCCGGCAGGCACTGGCCCTGCACCCCGGCCGGGGGCCGGAGCTCCTCGGGGGCCTTTTCCCCAGCCCCACTCAACCGGAATCGGACAGCCCCTTCCCGAGGCAACTGCCCCGCAGCTCCGGCCCCCCAGGCCTGGCCGTCCGCAGAGGCAGGACAGCCCACGGAACCAGCCTGTGACCACACGCCTGCTGCTTCGCGGCCTCCGGGGGCCCCCGGGAATTAAGGGACACGGTGCTGCAGGGCTGGGCTCGGGGTCCCCGCCTGCCACCAGCCCAGGCCTGGAGCAGAACCTGCAGCCCTGGGCGAGATCCGGGGAGCTCACGGCAGCGCCTCGTGGGCACCTCAGGTGCCTGCCTGGGCAAGCAGCCAAGCCCTTCCCCCGGCGTCCATGTCCACACACCAGCAGGCCCCTGGCGGCCGCAGCAAGAAACCCCAGCCCCCTGCCGGCACGGCTGCCTGCCCCCGACACAGGCCTCAGCCCGGCAGCCCTGCCCGTCCCAGCTCCGTCCCACGGGGGCTGGAGCCAGCTGTGCCGCGCCCCCCACCCCGGAGTGTGGCCAGCCCTGCCCCAGGCCCGTGGAGAGCTGGAGACAGTGGCTGAAAGCCGGGTGAGTCTGGCCTGTCGGAAAGCACGTCCCGCAGCACCGGAGTACAGCAGGGCTCCGGCTCCGGCTCCGGCTCCTCCGAGAGACCTGCCCCAGCCCGAGTGCCCTCCCGCCGGCCCCGCAGGGCAGGGTGTGGCCAGGGCGCCCGCGGGTGCCCGGAACCAGGCATTACCTTTGGTGGCCCCGGCGGCCCCCAGGTGGTAAATGGCCCCCAGGACGAGCCAGAAGGCCTTCTGCTCCTCGCCGGAGATGCCCATCACCTTCATGGCAGCCTGCAGCTTGCTGAACTGCTGGGCGGCCTTCTGCTTCTCCTCCGCCTAGGCGAGCCGACACGGTGCCACTGGCGCAGCGCGAGGGCCGGCGCGTCTCCCCCGCCCCGGGCCCGAGCCCCCACCCCGCTGGCCCTGCCCTCCTTGCCCCGCCCCGCTCCTCTGGCCCCGCCCTCCTCACCCCACCCTCCTCATCCCGCCCTGCTCCTCTGGCCCTGCCCTCCTCGCCCCACCCTCCTCATCCCGCCCTGCTCCTCTGGCCCTGCCCTCCTCGCCCCGCCCCGCTCCTCTGGTCCTGCCCTCCTCACCCCGCCTGCCCCGCTGGCCCCGCCCCTCTGGTCCCACCCTCCTCCTCTGGCCCCGCCCTCCTCGTCCCGCCCCGCTCCTCTGGCCCCGCCCTCCTCGTCCCGCCCCGCTCCTCTGGCCCCTCTCCCCTCCCCTCACTCTACTTGCCCTGCTCCTCCCACCCCATTCCCCTTGACCCGCCCCCTCACTCTCCTCGCCCCGTCCCCTCGCCCCATTCCCCTTGCTGCCCCTTTTGCCCCACTCCCCTCACTCTGCTCCCCCCACCCCACTGCCCTCGCTCCGCTCCTCTCCCCCCGTTCCCCTTCTTGCCCCATCCCACCCCCACCTCCTCTCCCCGCTCCCCTTACCCCTCTCAACCCGCCCTGCTGCCCCTGCCCCATTTCTCCCCCTCCCCCGGCTCCCCCGGGCTCTGGGGACGCCCGGGCCAGGCTCAGCAGAGGTCATGGTGCCCTGGGAAGGACACCGATGGGGGCAGGGAAGGCGCTCGTTAAGCCTTTAATGACAAAGCTGCAGCACAGGCTAATCGTGGGCTCCAGTGGGCCCAGAGGGACCAGATGGTGCTGGGGGATGGAGAGTCTGTCTCGTGGGAGGGGGGAGGCCTCGCGGTCGCTCCCAGCCCCCTGCCACGGTCCTAGCAGCCCCGCAGGGACCGCGCCCGCCTCGGCCTCCCCCCAAAGGCTCCTCGCCCAGCCAGGCCCAGCCCACA
Source organism: Pelodiscus sinensis (assembly GCF_052426305.1). Lineage (NCBI taxonomy): Eukaryota > Metazoa > Chordata > Testudines > Trionychidae > Pelodiscus > Pelodiscus sinensis. The sequence goes on along the minus strand of NC_143072.1, from coordinate 26,399,206 downwards.
CGCCCGGACTCACCTTGGACAGCGGCACAATCCCAAAGACGTTGGTCTCGGCCAAGTGGCTGAAGTGCAGCTCGGTTCTGCGGGGACAGGACAGGGTGTTACGGGGCCGGGCCGGCCCCTGCCCACAGCCGGGCAGCCTGACAACAGCAACGCCTGCTCTCCGGGGCCCTGGTCTCCCTCTCCGACCCCCGCAAGCTCCATGGCTCCTGCTGCCACGTGCCCGGTGGGGCAGCCAGGCCAGCCCATGCCAGCCCCCTCTCGGGCCCCTTCCAGCGCCATGGCCGCTTGGCCGTGCCGCTCAGCCCAGGCTTGCACCATGCCCAGCGGGCAAAGCGACTCCTGGCACGCAACAGCCACTACGGCGGGCTGAGATCTGCCAGCATCTGACTGTTGCCTCGCTGGCCTCAATGGACCCGGCGCCAGGGAAGGGCGAGGTGTGGCTGGCACCGACCAGGCAGGCCACGCCGGGCTCACCCGCAGCTGGCACCGACCAGGCAGGCCACGCCGGGCTCACCCGCGGCTGGCACCGACCGGGCAGGCCACGCCGGGCTCACCCGCGGCTGGCACCGACCGGGCAGGCCACGCCGGGCTCACCCGCAGCTGGCACCGACCGGGCAGGCCACGCCGGGCTCACCCGCGGCTGGCACCGACCGGGCAGGCCACGCCGGGCTCACCCGCGGCTGGCACCGACCGGGCAGGCCACGCCGGGCTCACCCGCAGCTGGCACCGACCGGGCAGGCCACGCCGGGCTCACCCGCAGCTGGCACCGACCGGGCAGGCCGCGACGGGCTCACCCGCGACGGGTACCGACCAGGCAAGCCACGCCGGGCTCACCCGTGGCTGGCACCGACCGGGCAGGCCACGCCGGGCTCACCCGCGACGGGTACCGACCAGGCAGGCCACGCCGGGCTCACCCGCGACGGGTACCGACCAGGCAGGCCACGCCGGGCTCACCCGTGGCTGGCACCGACCGGGCAGGCCACGCCGGGCTCACCCGTGGCTGGCACCGACCGGGCAGGCCACGCCGGGCTCACCCGTGGCTGGCACCGACCGGGCAGGCCACGCCGGGCTCACCCGCAGCTGGCACCGACCGGGCAGGCCGCGACGGGCTCACCCGCAGCTGGCACCGACCGGGCAGGCCGCGACGGGCTCACCCGCGACGGGTACCGACCAGGCAGGCCACGCCGGGCTCACCCGCGACGGGTACCGACCAGGCAGGCCACGCCGGGCTCACTTGTGGTGGGCACCGACCAGGTAGGCCACCCTGGGCTCACCCATGGCTGGCACCAACCGGGTAGGTACGCTGGGCTCATTTGTGGCTGGCACCGATATGACGGGCCACGCCGGGCTCGCTCGTGGTGGGCACTGACCAGGTAGGCCACCCTGGGCTCACCTGAGGGCATTGTCCGTGGCAGCCAGCAGGTAGTAGAAGACGTGGAAAGTGGTCTCGTTGGCCGGCCGCCTGGTGACCCGGAGCCTCTCCAGCAGCATCGTCTGGAGCAGTATGGAGAGATGTGAGCAGGCTGGGCCAGCACAGAGGCGCAGCTGCCTGCCCACCTGGCACGCAACACCAGTGCACAGCCCGACACGCCTGGCCCTGCCGGCACCAAACTGGCCCAGCCTGGCCTGGCGACTCACAAGTGGGCAGCACCCCGGGTGAGGTTCCGCCTGGGGCTGCTGTGTGTGCCCAGAGCCTGGCTCAATGGGGCCCAGCGCCCCTCGGGGCTACCCCCAGGCCAAAGCTCATTACCACAGCCTGTTCCCATTCCAGCAGGGCCTGCCAGGGGCTCTGGGCAGGCAAACTCCCCGTCCCGCTGCGTGCCAAGCCCTCCTGCCTCCCCGCCAGCGACTGGATCTGGCCTGCACCCACAGCGCCGCCCCTGCCATGTCTAACCCCAGCCCGGGGGCGGCAGTGACTTCGGTTCATACAAACACTGCCGAAGCAACGGCCTCCCCGAATCTACCCCTGCAGCTGACGAGCAGGCCCTGGGCTGCGCCGCGCCCTCGCCATGCCGGGGCAGGGAGAGATGCCTTGTGAGGAGGCTAAGCCTGCCAGGAAAGGGAATCCGGCCCCCGGCCGCCTGGCTGCGCCAGCTCCGGCCAGAGCAACAAGGGCCCCGAGCCCGCCCCACCTGCGGGGCACGTTCACCTCCGCTCCAGAGGGAGGGGAGTTCTCCGTGCCCCACTGGACACCCAGCTTCCTGCTCCCAATACCCAAAAGTCTCTCCAGCTGAGCCAGCCACATGCCAGGGTCAGCCCCAACTGGGAGCCAGCTGCCAGGCCTGTCCAGTGGGCACTGCCCAGTGCGGCTCAGCCCCTCGTGCCACGCCCCGGCCAGCTGAACCCCGGCCCCTCCCGCCCCGCCCTGTCCACTGCCTGCTCCCTCTCACCTGTATGGAGGCGGAGGCCACCTGGCCAGCCTGATCGAAGTCCAGCGAGAGGATCTGGGAGAAGCGCGTGGCGTTGCCGTTCAGGCTGGTGCTGCAGTTGCCGAAGGCCTCCAGGATGGTGGACAGAGCCTGCCACTTCTCGGCTGCGGGTACACGCGCTGGGGGTAAGCACACCTCCGCCGGGGCCCAGAGGGCTGGGGTAGCTACAGAGCCCGGGGCCCCGGGCGCCCGCGGGGAGGGACCGACTGGGCACAGCAAAGCAACCTCTTACCGGGAAGTAAATGCAGAGCTGGCAGGAGCCCCCAGTGTCCCGGGGCTGCCCCAGGAGAGCACTGCCGGGTATCACCTGCTGTGACGTAGTGGGGGTACCTTGCTGGTGGCTAGGCTTGGGTTGTGGGTGACCCCCACTGGCTGCTGTCGGCAGCACGGCCCAGCAGGGCAGGGGATGAGTCATTATGCAAGGGGGCTCCAAACCCGTCTGACCAGTGATCTCCCAGGGAGCGGAACAATGGGAAGAAGGGGAGTGGAGCCCTGGCTGGGGGCAGGGCTGGCAGTGAGGGAGGTTTCTGTCTGGGAGCATGGAGGAGACAGCCTAGGGAAAGGGGCTGGGATTTAGGGGACCAGTTTCCTTCATCTCAAGGGGGGCTGAGGCATCCTAGGCCTGCCCTGGAACCAGATCACATCTGTGCTGGGCTGTACCCTGGAGAAGCAATAAACCACTCTGTTCTACTGGCTGGTGGAGTCTGTCCCTGCCGTTACGGGGGTGCAGGAGACGGGAAAACCCCAACGCGCCATCACACCTGCCTAGCCAGGCACTGGCGAGAACAGGGCCGGGCCGGGCCGGGCGATGGAGCGGAGCAGGGCCGGGCGGGGCGGGGCTATGGAGCGGTGGAGCAGAGCAGGGCCGGTCCAGGCTGCGGAGCAGAGACAGGCAGGTCGGGCCTGTGGGGGGTGAAGCGGGGCCGGGCTGGTCAGGTTGGGGCTGGAGAGTGGGGCCGGGCCGGTTGGGACTGGGGTTGAAGTGGAGCAGGGCTGGGTGGGGCCGGGGTGAAAGGGGGGCCGGGCGGGGTCAGGGTCGAAGCTGGGCGGGGCCCGCAGCAGAGCAGGACCGGGGGCGGGGCCTGCAGCGGAGCAGGGGCGGGGGCGGGGCCCGCAGCGGAGCGGGGGCGGGGGCGGGGCCCGCAGCGGAGCGGGGGCGGGGGCGGGGCCCGCAGCGGAGCGGGGGCGGGGGCGGGGCCCGCAGCGGAGCAGGACCGGGGGCGGGGGCAGGGCCGAAGCGGAGCAGGAGGGGGGCAGGGCCGAAGCGGAGCAGGAGGGGGGGGGGGCAGGGCCGAAGCGGAGCAGGACCGGGGGCGGGGGCAGGGCCGAAGCGGAGCAGGAGGGGGGCAGGGCCGAAGCGGAGCAGGACCGGGGGCGGGGGCAGGGCCGAAGCGGAGCAGGAGGGGGGCAGGGCCGAAGCGGAGCAGGACCGGGGGCGGGGGCAGGGCTGAAGCGGAGCAGGAGGGGGGCAGGGCCGAAGCGGAGCAGGACGGGGGCGGGGGCAGGGCCGAAGCGGAGCAGGAGGGGGGCAGGGCCGAAGCGGAGCAGGACGGGGGCGGGGGCAGGGCCGAAGCGGAGCAGCTCTGCACTCCCTGCTGCCCCGACCCAGCTGGGCGCTCACCTGAGAAGACCTTCCCTGTGCTGCCGGCGATGGTGGCCAGGTACTGGACCAGGTGCTGGCAACTGGTGGTCTTGCCGCTGCCGCTGCTGCCCAGCAGGACGACCGCCTGGTCCTGGCGGCTCATGAGCATGGTGCGGTAGGCAGCCTGGGCCACGGCATAGATGTGCGGGGCCATGTCTTCCCGCCGGCACCCCTTGAACATGTGCATCACCTGGGGGCAGCGCGCGGGGCTGGTGAACTGGGGCAGCGCGGGGCAGCCCTGTGCCCACTGCCAGCCCGCTGCACCCGCCCCCAGAGCAGCCGGCCTCCCGCAGCGCTCCGGAGTCAGAGACCAGCCAGCCGGGCTCCGCAGCCAGGGAGACCAGCGCTAACGGCCACTGCGCCCCACGCGAGAGCCCTGGGCTGTGTGCCCTGCCCCATAGCGCCGCAGCCCCCGCCAGGAGCAGGGCACGCACCTGGGCTCTACCTGCTTCCTGGGCGTGCGGGACCCCGCGAGAGCCCCGGGCTGTGTGCCCTGCCCCATAGCGCCGCAGCCCCCGCCAGGAGCCGGGCACGCACCTGGGCTCTACCTGCTTCCTGGGCGTGCGGGACCCCGCGAGAGCCCCGGGCTGTGTGCCCTGCCCCATAGCGCCTCAGCCCCCGCCAGGAGCAGGGCACGCACCTGGGCTCTACCTGCTTCCTGGGCGTGCGGGACCCCGCGAGAGCCCTGGGCTGTGTGCCCTGCCCCATAGCGCCTCAGCCCCCGCCAGGAGCAGGGCACGCACCTGGGCTCTACCTGCTTCCTGGGCGTGCGGGACCCGGCGGCGGGCGCAGCGCTTACCTTCTCGGAGTACATGGAGGGGGGGCTGAGCGGGTTGACGACCAGCAGGGCGGGCCCGGCGTAGGTGTGGCTCAGGGTCCCGCCGTAGCGCTGCCGCAGCGTGTGCAGCACGCTCGACTCGTTGAGATAGACCAGGTTGGCCAGGTCCTCCACCCGGTCGCAGGACGGAGGGTTCGCCTGGGGACGCGGGGGAGAGGCCAGGCGGGGTCAGGCAGAACACCAGTCTGGGGGGCTCAGGGGCCTGTGAACCCCTCCCCCCAAGGGCCCTAGGCCTGCATCAAGCCTACGCTGGGCTGGTCCTCGGAGACGCAATAAACCCGTTTGCTCTGCTGGCCGGGGAGAGTCACACCCGGCTGCGGACGGGGGTGCAGGGTCGGGGGCTTGTCGCAGAGCGTTGGGGTCCCCGACACTGCACCCCCACCCGCAGCCAGACGGGACTCAGCCGGCGGGGGGACAGGGACACAGCGCAGCTGAGGAGCGATGTTAGCACAGGAGCCAGGGCAGGCGGCCTTATTCCTCCCGGGCCCTGAACCCCCTTTGCTGCCCTAAGCCCCCTCTGACTGACTCTTCCCCCGGGCCCCTCCCCCAGCCTGGGGCAGCCCCGCCTGCCCTTTGTCTCCCTTGTTATCCCCGGTCTGGCCCCCAGGTGTCTGGCCCGATACACACCTGCAGGGAGTCATGCCCAGCCCCTCCCCCCCATGCAGAGAGTGCTGGGGGGGGACTGAGGGACACACACAGCACAACAGAGCAAAGAGTGAACGTAACAACCCCCCCACTACGGCACACCCCTCACCTGGCTGGCTGTGGCAGGGGAGCACTGGGGTGTCTGAGGGGAGGTGGGGGATGGGTTAGAACCTCTCCCCTGTGAGAGGGGGGTTGGGGGGGCACAGGGAACACTGGGGTGTCCGAGGGGAGGTGGGGGATGGGTTATAACCTCTCCCCTGTGTAAGGAGGGGCTGGGGGGGCACAGGGAGCACTGGGGTGTCCGAGGGGAGGTGGGGGATGGGTTATAACCTCTCCCCTGTGTAAGGAGGGGCTGGGGGGGCACAGGGAGCACTGGGGTGTCCGAGGGGAGGTGGGGGATGGGTTATAACCTCTCCCCTGTGTAAGGTGGGGCTGGGGGGGCACAGGGAGCACTGGGGTGTCCGAGGGGAGGTGGGGGATGGGTTATAACCTCTCTCCTGTGTAAGGTGGGGCTGGGGGGGCACAGGGAGCACTGGGGTGTGTGAGGGGAGGTGGGGGATGGGTTCTAACCTCTCCCCTGTGTAAGGTGGGGCTGAGGGGGCACAGGGAGCACTGGGGTGTCCGAGGGGAGGTGGGGGATGGGTTCTAACCTCTCCCCTGTGTAAGGTGGGGCTGGGGGGGCACAGGGAGCACTGGGGTGTCCGAGGGGAGGTGGGGGATGGGTTCTAACCTCTCCCCTGTGTAAGGTGGGGCTGGGGGGGCACAGGGAGCACTGGGGTGTCCGAGGGGAGGTGGGGGATGGGTTATAACCTCTCCCCTGTGTGAGGGGGGCTGGGGGGCACAGGGAACACTGGGGTGTCCGAGGGGAGGTGGGGGATGGGTTATAACCTCTCCCCTGTGTGAGGGGGGCTGGGGGGCACAGGGAACACTGGGGTGTCTGAGGGGAGGTGGGGGATGGGTTATAACCTCTCCCCTGTGTGAGGGGGGCTGGGGGGCACAGGGAGCACTGGGGTGTCCGAGGGGAGGTGGGGGATGGGTTATAACCTCTCCCCTGTGTGAGGGGGGCTGGGGGGCACAGGGAACACTGGGGTGTCTGAGGGGAGGTGGGGGATGGGTTATAACCTCTCCCCTGTGTGAGGGGGGCTGGGGGGCACAGGGAACACTGGGGTGTCTGAGGGGAGGTGGGGGATGGGTTATAACCTCTCCCCTGTGTAAGGTGGGGCTGGGGGGCACAGGGAGCACTGGGGTGTCTGAGGGGAGGTGGGGGATGGGTTAGAACCTCTCCCCTGTGAGAGGGGGGTTGGGGGGGCACAGGGAGCGCTGGGGTGTCCGAAGGGAGGGGTCGTGCTGCTTCCTTGCTTGGGGTGGCTGGTTTGGGGCCTTAAGGGGGGACCCCAGGCTGGGGCTGAGCCGTTTGCCTGCCCTGCCCCCCACGAGGGTCCGGGGCTCCCACCTTCTCCACGTCATCCTCGTCCACTTCCAGCAGGGCCCCATCGTGGTCCAGTCTCACCTGCACCTTCCCCTCGGGCAGCGCGCTGGCGTCCTGGGCTCGCAGCTGGCTCGCTGCCCAAGGAACACACCAGGCGTGAGCAAGCTCCGCGCACCATCGCCCCCCCGCCTCCCGTGCACGGGGACACGCTGACCCCTAGTGGCGGAGCTCTGGCGCTGCGGCCAGGCGGCTCGGCACAGGACATGCAGGCGCCAGGGGCCTTGCTGGGCACCGTGCCGGGCCCTACAGGGGCGGAGCCACTCTCACGGCAAAGGGCCCCTGTCGCCGGCGGGTCAGAGCCAGGCTGGGCGCCCCCGCAATGCTAGCGGGCGAGCAGGGTCTAGCCCCACGGTGCGGCACTGCCCGGCGGCCAAGACCCCCGTACTCACCCAAGGAGAAGCCATCCCTGTGCACCAGCCAGACCTTGTCTGTCTCATACCAGGCCTCCTCCGCGGCGATCTGCTCCTCCGTCTTCGCCTGCTGGGGGGGAAGGGCAGGGGTCACGGCACGGGCTGGGGGACCAGCACCACCTCTGCCCCTGCGCCCCCCGCCACTGGGGCTGTGTGAGCGGGCCCTGCCCCGTCCCAGGCCCCCGCCCGGGGAACAGCCAGACCCCGGGGGCTTGGCGGGGGTAAAGCTGGTCCCTACTGCCCCACAGGACAGCGCCTGGCAGCGCCCCATGCCCCCATCCAGCGCAGCCGGGGTGACAGCAGCGCTCACCAGCCTCACGTCGGGCCGGGGGACTGGCCCGTTACCCCCCTCCCAGCCGCAGCCAGGCCCCCAAGAGAGCAGGGCTGGGCAGCCGGGAACACAGCCCCCCACCGCGCAGCCTCACGCAGGGACAGCCCCGAAACGCCAAGCCACGGGACCCCGCGCAGGGCAAGGAGAGCACAGCACAGCCGTGCCGCAACCCAGCCCCCGAGCTCACAAAGCGACCCCCGCCATGCGCACAGGGCCCCCACGCCGCCTGTTCCTGGCCAGGGGTGCCCAGGGCCATGCGCACAGTCCCCCTCCCCAAGCCGCCTGTTCCTGGCCAGGGGTGCCCAGGGCCATGCGCACAGTCCCCCTCCCCAAGCCGCCTGTTCCTGGCCAGGGGTGCCCAGGGCCATGCGCACAATCCCCCTCCCCAAGCCGCCTGTTCCTGGCCGGGGTGCCCAGGGCCATGCGCACAGTCCCCCTCCCCAAGCCGCCTGTTCCTGGCCGGGGTGCCCAGGGCCATGCGCACAGTCCCCCTCCCCAAGCCGCCTGTTCCTGGCCAGGGGTGCCCAGGGCCATGCGCACAGTCCCCCTCCCCAAGCCGCCTGTTCCTGGCCAGGGGTGCCCAGGACCATGCGCACAATCCCCCTCCCCAAGCCGCCTGTTCCTGGACGGGGCTGCCCAGGGCCATGCGCACAGTCCCCCTCCCCAAGCCGCCTGTTCCTGGATGGGGCTGCCCAGGGCCATGCGCACAGTCCCCCTCCCCAAGCCGCCTGTTCCTGGCCGGGGCGGCCCCAGCTCATACGCACAGGGCCCCCCCACGCCTCCCTCACGCCGCCTGTTCCCGGCCGGGGCCCCCCCACGCCTCCCCCACGCCGCCTGTTCCCGGCCGGGGCTGCCCGGGGCCATGCGCACAGGCGGGGCAGGAGGGGAGCTGCATCCAGCCAATGCCCGGACACCCGCAGGGAGGCTGGGGCGGTCGAGCAGCCAAACCTGGGATGCAGCAGGGGCCGGGCCGCAGGTGGCTGCCGGGGCATCGTCTGCCTGTCCCTGCGGAGGCCAGCGGGTGAGAGGGAGAGAAGGGTTCAGGGTTAAGGCCTCTCGCCCCCGCCCCCCAAGGCGCAGAGAGCAGGAAGCCGCTGAGAAGCGAATGGAGGTGAAGGGGCTAAAACCGGCCGACCTGCCCCCGCCATGCGGCCCCACAGGGGTCGAGGGGCCCAGGCTGCCGTGAGGGGCGCAGTGACCAGCAGTGCCCGGCGCTTGGCGGGGCGGGGCCGTGACCTCCAGTGCCCCCTGCTGGGGAGCCCCCGCCCCAGCCAGCCAATGTGCTGGGAAGACGAGGCGCTGGAGGGGGGCTGGGGAGGGGCGAGAAGGGCCTGTTCTGCAGCCCAGGCAGGGACGCCCCCGAAGGGCGAAGGGCCCCCGGCCCTGCCCAGACGGCGCGGCTGCACGGAGCCCGGCATGGGGGCTGGGCCGGGCCGGAGGACGAGGCTCCAAGGCCCAGACAGGGCGGCACACTGGGCGCAGCGAACCCCAGCTGTGCCCGGGGACCCCCCAGACCGGGGGCTCCGACCCACGGCCCCGCCAGCCCGGCAGGGGCGCAGCTTCCCCGCCGACCACCGGGTGGCGGCACACAAAGCAGCTAAGCCAAGTGGGCAGCCCGAGGGCGGGGCGAGGAGCAGACGGGCGCCCCTGGCCAGGCTGGGGCGACGCGCTGAGAGGTGGGGCCGCGTGGGCGCGGCGTTATTCAGCCCACGGGCCCTGAGCGGGGAGGACCGGACTGCGGCCCGCGTGCAGCCCCCTGCTGGGAAACGGCTCCCAGCCGCTCCCACGCCCGGGCCTCCCGCCCCCCACTGAGCGGCATTTCTCGTCGCGCCCCGCGGCCGGGCCACCCCCTGGCGTGAGCTCCCCTCGGCTCCGGCCCAGAGACGAGCAAGTCAGTCTGCAGCCAGGGACGCACGGGCAGCCCTTGGGCAGCTCCGCAAGATGGGCAGCCAATTCCCCCCCGCAGGCGTGCCGGGCCACCCGGCGCCTAACCCAGGGGGTCCACCCGGCCTGGCGCACGGCAGCCGGCGAGGAGAAAGCCTTACGCTCCAGCAGGAGGCGCGGGCCCAGACGCCGGCCCAGAGGCAGACAGGTGGCGGCGGGAGCTCGGCGGCGGGAGCAGAGCGCTCCGGGGGGCAGGAGTACCCTACCTGGCTCTGAGTGGGCAGGGAGGCCCCCGGCTCCAGCTAGCGCAGCAAGGCAAGGCAGGCGGAAGGAAAAGAGAGAGGGGCAGATAAGCAGAGTCGAAGGAAACAGCCCGGCCAGCGACCCTGGAGGGGGCCAGCCCCACCGCCACGTCTCAAACCGGCTGCTTGCCCCACGGCGGGGGCAGCCGAGGAACCACCCACCCGGCTGGGCAGCAGCTGAGTCCCAGCGCAGCCGCCGAGGGGCAGCAGGAGCCGCGCTGCTGCCCCGGACTCGGCCCAACGCCCGTGCGGGGGCAGCCAGGACCGAGGCGCCCAGGGCGTGAGGCCAGGCTGGCTCGGAGCCCCGGGGCTGCAGGCCGCCCCCAGGGCACCCTGCCCCCCCGGCCCAGCGCCCGCCTGAGTCTCCCTCCCGCTGGCCAGGCTGGGTGTCGGAGAGCCAGTGCTCTAGCCGGGCCCACCTCTGAGCCCGGCCCCCAGCCTGCAGGAGGCGGGTCACCCCCTGGCAATCCACGGCCCTGCTACAGGCCAGGCCTCGCACGGCCGGCACCCTCGGGCCCTGAGCCGCGCCGAGCCAGACACCCCGCCGGCCCACGGGGGGTCGCTATTGTCCAGCAGCATGGCTGGGCTCTGGGGAGACATTTTGGGGTGACCTAGAGCGCAGACACGGCCCAGAGCCCGGACTGGGGGCGACGGACAAACTTCATGGGACGGCGGGAACCCTGGCCCCCCCCGGCGAACTCCCCCCGCCGGACCAGAGCGCTTCAACCTCCACTCCCAGCACGGGCCTGCCCCGAGCCGGGGCCCCGGAAAGCCGGCAGCGCTGGTGGGGTGCGCAGCTCCAGAGCCCGGCTGCAGACCCGCTCACGCGACTCCGGGCCCACAGGCCAGCTGGCATCAATGCAAGTGAAGGCCGGGGGGGCCCCGTGCCAGGCTCGTCTCCCCCCCCCCTCCGGAGCAGGGGCACCAGCAGAGCCTGGGGGGCGGCAGACACCTCGGGGGAACGCCCTTCCTCCAGCAGCCTGCCCAGCGCCCCTCTTCCACACCCGGAGCAAGGCAGCCTGGCCCCGAGCCAGCCCAGCTCCCGCCCGCCCAGGAACCAGAGGGCCCTGCTGTGCAGAGAAGGGGCAGGGAGCAAGCGGGCCCCTCCTGCGTGGCAGGGAACCAGCTGCCGAGCCAGCCCCCAGCTCGCGTGGGCAGCGGGTGCGTAAGTGCTGCACGCGGGGTCCGGGGAGGGGGCACATGGGGCTCCGGGCCTCCAAGGCGGAGACCAGGCCCGGCAGCAGGGCCGAGAGGCCTGAGGTGCCTCCGTGCGGCAGCTCCCCAGCCCACGGAGACGCCCAGGGCAGCGAGACGCAGCCAGGCAGCCAGCTGGGTCCGGGCGGGTGGCACGGGCGGGGCAGGCGCATGCACGCGGGCACGGGGACTAACTCCTGGCATTACAGACGCCACGAAGATCCTCTCCAGCCTCCTGTGAGCTTCCTCGGCTGGGCTCAGCTGGGAACCGGGGCCGGCTTCAGCCTAAAGGGCAAAGCAGCGTTAGTGTCGCTCAGCGAGGCGGGCGGGTGGGCAGCTGCTTTGCAGAGGGGGCGCAGGGCGCAGCTGGAGCCCGCAGACCGAGGCGGAGGGAGCATGCGGGGGGGCGAGGGCTCGGCGCTTGTGCCGCACGCTACCAAGCCTGGGCAATAGCCTCCCCCTCACACCCAGGGCTCCCTGGCCCCCAGGCCCTGCCGGGGATGCAGGCTGCCGCCCGCCCGCCAAGCCTGCCCTGTCCAGACAGAGACCGGAGCTGCCTTGCTCAGTGGGGGGAGGGGTATCTAGGGGGGCTGAGTGTGGGGGGGAGGGACTCTGTGGCCCCTGGGGCGGTAGCTGCCAGGCTGTTGGTGCCAGCAGCTCCCAGGCCAGCGCACGGGGGCTCAGCTGCGCTCGCACGGCACAGACCCGTTCGGGCTCCCGCGGTCTGCACGCCCCAGCAGCCTGGGCTCAGGCCCCGTGTCATGTTATCGGACTCTAAAGATCACTGCTGCGCCCACCGGGGGGGGTGTTGCCCCAAACGTTGGTACAAAGGGGGCCATGTGGGGTGTCAAATGAAAGCCTATCTTCTATGGACTAATGACTGGAAGGTATCTTCTACCTAATGACTGGAAGGTAGCCAATGTGACACCAATATTTAAAAAGGGCTGTAGAGGCGATCCTGGCAATTACAGACCGGTAAGTCTAACTTCAGCAAATTAGTTGAAACAATAGTAAAGAATAAAATTGTGAAGCATGTAGAAGAACATAATTTGTTGGACAAAAGTCAACGTGGTTTCTGTAAAGGGAAATCCTGCCTTACTAATCTGTTAAGAGTTCTCTGAAGGGGTTAACAAACATGCGGACAAGGAGGATCCAGTAGATATAGTAGCTGCGCCCCCCCCCCCCCCAGCAGACCAGGGAGACACGGAGCAAACCCCGTTCGTAACTGCGGATCCGACATAAGTCGGATCCGCGTAACTCGGGGACTGCCTGTACTTAGATTTTCAGAAAGCCTTTGGCTATGTCTAGACTGCAAGCCTCTTTCGAAAGAGGCTCTTTCGAAAGATACTTTCGAAAGAGCCTCTTTCGAAAGAGAGCGTCTAGACTGCACGTTGAACTTTCGAAAAAGCAGCTTGCTTTTTCGAAAGAAAGCAGCCAGTGAGTCTGGATGCTCTCTTTCGAAGAAGCCCTATTTACATTGAAGAACGCCTTCTTTCGAAAGAGGAACTTTCGAAAGAAGGCGTTCTTCCTCGTGAAATGAGGTTTACCGCCATCGAAAGAAAAGCCGCGTTTTTTCGATTTAATTTCGAAAGAATGTGGCTTGAGTCTGGACGCAGGTGAGGTTTTTTCGAAAAAAGGCTACTTTTTTCGAAAAAACCCCTGAGTCTGGACACAGCCTTTGACAAGGTCCCTCACCAAAGGCTCTTGTGTAAATTACATGGTCATGGGATAAGAGGGACGGTCCTTTCTTGGATTGAGAACTGGTTAAAAGACAGGAAACAAAGGGTAGGAATAAATGGTAAGTTTTCAGATTGGAGAGGGGTAACTAGTGGTGTCCCCCAAGGGTCAGTCCTGGGACCAATCCTTTTCAACTTATTCATAAATGATCTGGAGAAAGGGGTAAGCAGTGAGGTGGTAAAGTTTGCAGATGATACAAAACTGTTTAGGATAGTCAAGACAGAAGCAGACTGTGAGGGACTCCAAGAAGATCTCACCAAACTGAGTGATTGGGCAGCAAAATGGCAAATGAAATGTAATGTGGATAAATGTAAAGTAATGCACATCGGGAAAAATAACCCCAACTATACGTACAGTATGATGGGGGCTAATTTGGCTACGACAAACCAGGAAAGAGATCTTGGAGTTATCGTGGACAGTTCTCTGAAAACTTCCACACAGTGTGCAGCGGCGGTCAAAAAGGCAAATAGGATGCTAGGAATTATTAGGAAAGGGATAGAAAATAAGACCCAGAATATCTTACTGCCCCTGTATAAAACTATGGCATGCCCACATCTTGAATACTGTGTACAGATGTGGTCTCCTCACCTCAAAAGAGATATTTTGGCCTTGGAAAGGGTTCAGAAAAGGGCAACTAAAATGATTAGGGGTTTGAAACGGGTCCCATATGAGGAGAGGTTAAAGTGACTGGGACTTTTCAGTTTAGAAAAGAGGAGACTGAGGGGGGATATGATAGAGGTCTATAAAATCATGAGTGGTGTGGAGAGGGCTGATAAAGAAAAGTTATTTATTAGTTCCCTAAATAGAAGAACTAGAGGACACCAAATGAAATGAATGGGTAGCAGGTTTAAAACTAATAAAAGAAAGTTCTTCTTCACACAGCGCATAGTCAACCTGTGGAACTCCTTGCCAGAGGAGGCTGTGAAGGCTAGGACTAGAACAGAGTTTAAAGAGAAGCTAGATAATATCTTGGAGGTTAGGTCCATAAAAGGCTATTAGCCAGGGGATAAAATGGTGTCCTTGGCCTCTGTCTGTCAGAGGCTGGAGAGGGATGGCAGGAGACAAATCGCTCGATCATTGTCTTCGGTCCACCCTCTCTGGGGCACCTGGTGCTGGCCACTGTCGGCAGACAGGATACTGGGCTAGATGGACCTTTGGTCTGACCCAGTACGTCCGTTCTTATGTTCTTATGACTGTGCACAGGCTATCCCTGTGACTGCACAAGGTCTGTGTGTGGAGTTACACGTGCCCTGTGTGAGGCGGAGCAGTGGGCAAGCGGGGCTCAGCCGACGGCTACGCTAGTCAGCAAGGGGCCGATGCGGCTCTGGGTGCCAATCCGCACCTGAGGAATGTCTAGATGTCTGAGCCAGCCAGGAGAGCGGCTGCTGACTTGGGACACCAGGGTAGGTCGATGGACCATGTGACTGTCCAGCTTGGACACGGAGGAAGGGATATAAACATGCCACGTGGCACCCTCCATGGGGGTCTTCGGATTGGCTCCGAATCCCAGACGCAGCCTCGCAGGGAACTACGGGCCGGGAAGAACCGTGGACCCATCCCGACATAGGATGTAACCAGAGACTTTTAAGCCAGCAGCTGTAACCTCTCTGCGAGAGCCTGCGTCGAGACCTGGGAGGTTCGCTGCACGTCGTGTGTGATACTTTAACAACCTCGCTCTCGTGCTTTTCTCTCTTGCAGTAAGAAACCTTTGGATGGCAGATTCTAAAGGGTTGGCCCAGCGTGATTCGTGGGTAAGATCCAGAGTGTAAATCGATCGGGGACTGGGGCTGGTGTCTGGGGACCGGAAGAGCCTGTTCGGGGTAGGTGAGGTTGGGGTCTATAACCCCTCACCTGTGTTGGGCCCGGGGCTCTTAGGGGCACGGAGAGAGCTGGGGTGCCAGAGGGGTTTGCTCGTGAGGCTTCTGGCTGGCCAGGCAGGCAGCTGGAGCGCTCGGTGCGGCTGGTTTGTGGTCGATTGGGGAAGGTCTCCAGTCAGGGGCCGTAAGGAGCCCCGCATTTGAGCAATTCGCCCTGAGCGGTGCCCAGATCCAGCCCGGCCCGTCACACCCCGTTTGTGGACATGCAAGTGGCCCCAGAGCCACTGTGCCAGGCGCGCCCCCCGCTACTGGGGGCAGGGCACGAGCCAGACAGCGCCCCAGAAACCAGGCGCCCCCCTGGGGACAGGCACCCACAGCCTCTCAGCCATGCCTAGGGGGGCCTGATGCCCCACGGACGGACGCCAGCCCCTTGCCCCGCCCAGCCGCCACTGCCTGAATGATGGGCGCCCTCGCGCCAGCCCCGCCTCTCGGGCACTCGAGCACAGAGCCTCGCCGGGTGCTGCCTCCCTGACCACAGACCGCCTGCCGGCCTCACCCCCCGCTCACCGCACACGCCGGCTGGGGGGGTCCTGCCGCAGCGTCCGGGGCAGGCAGCTGCGTCTCCGCCGGCCGGGGCTCCTGCGTGGGCAAGCCGGGTCAGTCGGGGGTGCTGGCGTGGGGGGGGCTCCTTAGGAATCCCGGGAAGGAGACTCCCCCTCCGCACAGCGCATGCCGGGCCTGCGAGGTCGCCCCACGCCCGGCCAGGGGCCCGGAGCTCACGCTCCAAACTGGCAGGGCAGCATGATCCCAGGGCCACCCAGCGCCGTGGGCAGGAAGGGCCCCGGCTCCGCGCCTCGCCTGAGAGCCGAAGGGCACCCAAGAGGGGCCGGGAGAGAGGGAGAGGCACTAAGTGGCCCGGGCTTGGAGCAGCGGGCCAGGGCACAAGGGCCTGGCTCCCCCAGACACCCGCCCAGCCTGCCCCGCGAGCCCCTGTAACGCAGCGTCTCAGCAACGGGGAGGGCGCGAGCTCTGTCCCCCCACTCCCAGCCGCCGCGAGGGCCGGGAGGGGAAAGGTCCCAGCTCCAGCCCGGACCCGCACACTGCCGGGAGCAGGAGCACGCAGCACCCCCACGCCCCTGTGCCCATGCGGAGCGGAGAAAGGTCAGTCGGGCCCGGCCCACGGGCGCCCAGCGCTGGAACAGAGCCGAGAGCCACCCCCATCCCCGCAGCACACGGCGCTCACAGGCAATGAGCGGTGACCGCCGGACGCACACACGGCGCTCACAGGCAATGAGCGGTGACGGCCGGACGCACACACGGCGCTCACAGGCAATGAGCGGTGACCGCCGGACACACACACGGCGCTCACAGGCAATGAGCGGTGACGGCCGGACGCACACGGCGCTCACAGGCAATGAGCGGTGACCGCCGGACGCACACGGCGCTCACAGGCAGGTTAACAGTAATCACCAGAACACACGGCACTCACAGGCAGGTTAGCGGTGACGGCCGGACGCACACGGCGCTCACAGGCAGGTCAGCGGTGACCGCCGGACGCACACGGCGCTCACAGGCAGGTCAGCGGTGACCGCCGGACGCACACGGCGCTCACAGGCAGGTCAGCGGTGACCGCCGGACGCACACGGCGCTCACAGGCAGGTCAGCGGTGACCGCCGGACGCACACGGCGCTCACAGGCAGGTCAGCGGTGACCGCCGGACGCACACGGCGCTCACAGGCAGGTCAGCGGTGACCGCCGGACGCACACGGCGCTCACAGGCAGGTCAGCGGTGACCGCCGGACGCACACGGCGCTCACAGGCAGGTCAGCGGTGACGGCCGGACGCACACGGCGCTCACAGGCAGGTCAGCGGTGACCGCCGGACGCACACGGCGCTCACAGGCAGGTCAGCGGTGACCGCCGGACGCACACGGCGCTCACAGGCAGGTCAGCGGTGACCGCCGGACGCACACGGCGCTCACAGGCAGGTTAGCGGTGACCGCCGGACGCACACGGCGCTCACAGGCAGGTTAGCGGTGACGGCCGGACGCACACGGCGCTCACAGGCAGGTCAGCGGTGACGGCCGGACGCACACGGCGCTCACAGGCAGGTCAGCGGTGACCGCCGGACGCACACGGCGCTCACAGGCAGGTCAGCGGTGACCGCCGGACGCACACGGCACTCACAGGCAGGTTAGCGGTGACCGTCGGACGCACATGGCGCTCACAGGCAGGTTAACAGTAATCACCAGAACACACGGCGCTCACAGGCAGGTCAGCGGTGACCGCCGGACGCACACGGCGCTCACAGGCAGGTTAGCGGTGACCGCCGGACGCACACGGCGCTCACAGGCAGGTTAGCGGTGACCGCCGGACGCACATGGCGCTCACAGGCAGGTTAACAGTAATCACCAGAACACACGGCACTCACAGGCAGGTTAGCGGTGACCGCCGGACGCACATGGCGCTCACAGGCAGGTTAACAGTAATCACCAGAACACACGGCACTCACAGGCAGGTTAGCGGTGACGGCCGGACGCACACGGCGCTCACAGGCAGGTCAGCGGTGACCGCCGGACGCACACGGCGCTCACAGGCAGGTCAGCGGTGACCGCCGGACGCACACGGCGCTCACAGGCAGGTTAGCGGTGACCGCCGGACGCACACGGCGCTCACAGGCAGGTTAGCGGTGACCGCCGGACGCACACGGCGCTCACAGGCAGGTTAGCGGTGACCGCCGGACGCACACGGCGCTCACAGGCAGGTTAGCGGTGACCGCCGGACGCACACGGCGCTCACAGGCAGTCAGCGGTGACCGCCGGACGCACACGGCGCTCACAGGCAGGTCAGCGGTGACCGCCGGACGCACACGGCGCTCACAGGCAGTCAGCGGTGACCGCCGGACGCACACGGCGCTCACAGGCAGGTCAGCGGTGACCGCCGGACGCACACGGCGCTCACAGGCAGGTCAGCGGTGACCGCCGGACGCACACGGCGCTCACAGGCAGGTCAGCGGTGACCGCCGGACGCACACGCCGCTCACAGGCAGGTCAGCGGTGACCGCCGGACGCACACGGCGCTCACAGGCAGGTCAGCGGTGACCGCCGGACGCACACGGCGCTCACAGGCAGGTCAGCGGTGACCGCCGGACGCACACGGCGCTCACAGGCAGTCAGCGGTGACAGCCGGACGCACACGGCGCTCACAGGCAGGTCAGCGGTGACCGCCGGACGCACACGGCGCTCACAGGCAGGTCAGCGGTGACCGCCGGACGCACACGGCGCTCACAGGCAGGTCAGCGGTGACCGCCGGACGCACACGGCGCTCACAGGCAGGTCAGCGGTGACCGCCGGACGCACACGGCGCTCACAGGCAGGTCAGCGGTGACCGCCGGACGCACACGGCGCTCACAGGCAGGTTAGCGGTGATGGCCGGACGCACACGGCGCTCACAGGCAGGTCAGCGGTGACCGCCGGACGCACACGGCGCTCACAGGCAGGTCAGCGGTGACCGCCGGACGCACACGGCGCTCACAGGCAGGTCAGCGGTGACGGCCGGACGCACACGGCGCTCACAGGCAGGTCAGCGGTGACCGCCGGACACACACGGCGCCATGCACTGCGGCCAGTGCGCACACACTGCACGTACCTTGGCTTGTCTCTGGGGCTGTGCCTTGGGGTCCGGCCCCGCGGGGGGGCTCTGCGGCTGGGGAGGTTTCTCCGCCTCGACCTTCTCCGCTGGCCGTTGGCGGGGCCGGTGCGGTTTAGTTTTGCTGCGGGACATCAGGCTTCGCAGCCCCACCGAGAGCTCGTCCTTGGAGCCCGTCCCCTTGGGCTCCGGCACGGCGGGGGGAGACGCCACCCTCGGGGGAGCCTTCTCGTCCTTCCTGGTCGGCTCAGGGGACTTGGCATCTCTCCCCGGCTCCCTGGCGCTGCCGGCGTCCTCACCAGGCAGGACTTTGCGCACCACCTTCCGGACCACCCTCACCACTCGCCGCCGGGACAGGCCCTGGCTCTCCTCGCCCGGGGGCTCCGGCTGGGCCTCGGCGCCCGCCCCAGGGGCTCCCAGGCCATTGGCGGGGTGGGCCGGGGCCGGGGCCGGGGCCAGCGGTTGGCTCTCGCCATTGAGCAGCGGTTCTGGGCTCTTGGCTCTCTCCGGGCTCCGGGCCCCGGGCGGCTCGCCTGTCCCTTCTGACTACAGTGACAAACACACGGGCACGTTACAGGAGGCCCCCTTCCCGCGCCCCGCTCACACATGCACACACGAGCCCCTGAGCCCAAGCCTCCCGGGCACGCGCCTCGCAGGGGACAGAGACGAGACGTACCGGGCGCCATCCCGCGCCCATGGGCACCAGCAGGCCTGGGCCGGGGGTCTCTCACTACTGATAGTGGTCAGGGCGAGCTCGTTCCGAGACCTCGGCTTGGGAAGAGCGGGAGGGACACCGCTGCCCCGTCCCGGAGCCAGGGGCAGGCCGCCCCACGGCTGGCTTTGGGAAAGGGGCGCGCTCCAAAGCGGAGCGCGAGCTGCGGCGGGGGGCACTCCCTGAAGAGGGCTGGCTTAGCAGGCCGCTGCATTCCGGCCAGGGACACCCGCCCCAGTGTCACATCTCCGGGTCCGGGCAGAGGACGACGGAGCCGCGCAACCGTAGGCGCCGGAGCAGCCAACACCACAAAGCTGCAGGACCCCTGACCTAGCAGGGCCAGGCTGCGCCGCTGCCCTTTGCCAGCTTGCTGGGCACACGCAGGGCAGGTCTGTTCCCCGGACGCGGCCCCGTCGCCCGCACGGCTCCCGGCTCTGCTCTCCGGTGCCCTGTAATTCGGGGGCCCACCTGGGCGCAGGGCTTCGCACTCAGCCCCTCCGCGCCTCCGAGTCCCCTCCCAGCCGGCCCAGGAGAGAAGCGGCGCCGGCGGTGGAAGGGGAGCAACGAGCCGCGGAGGCTCCGGCTGAGCCAGTCGCCCGGGACGGGGCTCCAGGGGGTTCCCCTGGCCTGGCAGCGGGTGAGGAACCCCGGTGAAAAAGCCTGGCTCCGTCCCTGCAGCCCGAGCGGGGTGTTCTCCAGCGAGGATACTCCTCCTCCCCTGCCCACCCCGCCTCTCCAGCGGGCCCCGGGCACTGCCCCCGGCCAGAGGCAGCTCAAGGATCCCAGTGTCTCGCTCTGGCAAGCGGCTCCCCCGCCCAGAGCCGGGTGCCTCCAGGAACGCGGCGCATTCGCCTGGGGCTGAGCTGGGTGCGGGGACCTGACGGGCCAGGCGCAGAGCCCCGGGACGTGCCGGCCGGCGGCTCACGTGGGAGCCAGGCTCCGGGAGCCGGGCCCTGCCTAGTGACTCAGGGCGCTGGAGCCACTGAGGTGAGGGCGTGACCGAGGGGCCGTGGCCCCACAATGCTGCCTGTGCTCGGGGTCTGAAGCAGGGGGCTCGCCAGCGCCTGGCCTGGGTCTCAGCGCCGCTGTCCTGGCCTGGGAGTTAGCTCCAGCGGGCTGCCACGCTCATCCCCCCGCCCCACAGACACTTACTGCCCCATCCTCCTTCCCAGGCATTTTCCCAGGCAAGAGTCTGTCCTCGTCCTTCACCTGAGGGGTAAGCAGAGAGGAGGGGCACGTTTCAGCCAGAACTCTCGGGGGGGGGGGGGGCGGGGCGGCTGCCAGGGTTCCCCCCACAGCGCACAAGACCAGGGCTGGGAGGGCCAAGCTGCTTTCCGAGACTTGGGAGCTAGCGGCTCCCATGTTTGTTCCAGGCGCAGCTGTGAGCCCAGGAGTCCAGGCAGAAGCAAGAGCCCTGGAACTCCCTGCTGCAGGACCACAGGGCACCGAGCTTAGCTGGGTGCGTGCCAGTAGTGCATTCAGAGCCCAGCAAGGCTGGGGGCTTCCCCCACATTCGCAGGCACTGGGGACAAGCGCAAAACCGTTTCCCAACACGCCCCGGCCTGCTGAGGAGGGGGAAGCTGCGATGCTGAAAGACCCTCCCGCCCGGCGGCTTCGGAACAGGGCCCTGCCCCGGTGGCTCAGCTGCTCTGGGCAGTAACATGCCCACGTGCTCCGGGCTCGCCAGCGCGGGAGGGGTTGGTTTGCAGCGGGTGACGTGGCTGGCAGCGAGCCACGAGGGTTCCTGGCTTTCTGCGGGCGGCTCAGTTTAGCTCTGACAAGCGAGAGGCCGAGTGCTGGGATACGAGCTCCCCGCGCTAAATGTCACCGGCTAATCTCCGCCGGCCAGCCCCCTGGGGACGCCAGCACGTGATGGGCAGGCCTTATTTAAACCTCGCAGCCACAGGGGCCCGTGTGCCTGGGCCCTGCCCCACGGGGGAGCAAGCCATCGGCCACCGTTTCACCGAGCCACACCAGGCAATGCCCGACCCGCAGCCCACGGAGACCCGAGCCCCTCCCACGGGCACCGCCGGGCCAGGAGCAGGCCCGCAGGGAGAATTGGGGCCCAGAAAGCCTAGAAAAGCTTCCCCACGGCACACGGCCAGGCCCTGCCTTCGCCCCCCTCTGGCAGCCGACCCAACTCTGCGCCCGACTGGCCCATCGCATCAGCCCCCGCCCCGCCCCGGGCAAGGGCCACGTTCCAGCCCCCTTCGGCGCACGGTCGGGCCCGCGCTGGATTAGTGCAGCACCACTCAAGCCATGCACCAGTCGCGTGACCGGGGTCCCCTCCGACAGCCCGGCACCGGGGGAACTCCCCCCCACCCCCGCTCCTGGGAAACGGGTCCGGGACGTCCCGGCTTCCGCGCCTCCCCACCGCCCAGCACAGCCGGGCTCCCGCATGGACCGCGGCAGGGCAGCCTTTCCGGAGTGTTTCCACAGCGCCCCAAAGAGCCCCCCCGGTGGCACAAGGAGGCCAGCGCACCTCGCCCCTGGGGGTCCCGCTGGCCAGGGGCAGCGGCCGCTCGGCCCCCCCCTCTGCCACAACGGCTCCTGCCGGCTGGGGCGCGGCCCCACAGCAGCTGTGGGCTCTCCTGCTGGCCCCCCGGCCCAGGCCACCGGAGGGTCCCCGCGGTGCTGCCGCTCACACAGTGTTAGCAGCCACACACGAGCAGGTACCAGGCAGGTGTTAATCGGGGGGAGCCGCTCCCGGTTTGCTCGGACCCCAAGGCGGGACCCCCCCCCTCCGTGGGATCTCACTCCTGCCCCACGTCAGGCCGAGGAGCAGCACGGCGGTTCGGAACTCAGGGCCTGGCTGCATGCTGGGCCGCCCCCCCCAGCACCCCCACCGGGCAAGCTCCCGGCCCTCCTGGCAACATGCTGCCGGCCCCGCCCACAGCGCCCCGAGGCCGAGTGGGCCGGACGAGACTTCCCTTCTGTTCCCAGAACGCAAAGCGCGAGGAGAAGGCCATGGCGGCGTCGCATGGAGCTCGAACCGGCACCGCTGCCCTGACTGGGAGGAAGAAAGGGAAACGGACGTCAGAGCCGCTGGGCTGGGCGGAGGCCGAGCGCGGGGCCGGGCCGGGCCTGGGGAGCACAGGCTGTGAGACAGGCAACGGGGGAGCCCGGCAGGGAAATTCAATCGCAGGGGAAAGGAGAGGACGCAGGCAGGGGAGCCGGCCCCCCGGGAGACCAGCCACGGGGCCAGACAGCTCCCCTGCTACCTCCTGCCCCCCGCGCTGCCTCCAGCGCCCCAGGAGAACCCGGCCAAACGGACAGAGCCCCAGCGGCCTGGGCTCAGCCGCCGGCCTGGCTGCCACGCGCTCCCCCAGCGCCTCTGCTCCCGGGAAAACGCTAACACAGCGCAGAGCTCTAGCGAGTGCCCCATTACGCCCTAGGGGGGGCGCTGCGCCTCCGCCGACTCCCGCTCAGCACTGGCCCTCAGCAGGAGCCGAACGGCGCAGCGTCCAGCGGGCCGCAGCATCCGCGCCAGCTCCAGGGCAGGAGGCAAACTGCCGAGGGTACGACACATCCGCGGGGCCTGGAGAGGGACCCCGCTCCCCAGCCGAGCTCAGCCCCGCCCTGGCTCTAGCCCGTGGCACCGCGCGTGGGCCCGGAGCCCGCCCGCCCCCGAGCGCCCTGCCCAGGAGCACGCCGGGCTCGCGCCAACGCGGACGGCACCCCGCTGCCAAGGCCCAGCCCGGCGGTACCGCGCCCGACGAGGCAAGCGCCGCACCACCGCCCTGCCGCCGGTCCCCACGCCCCAGCCCGGGGGGCACTGAGGCCTCGCCGGGGAAAGTGCCCCCCAGGGAGCACAGCGCTAGGCACAGCCGGCCAACCCCCGCGCACGTCAGCCCTGCCCCGCTGGAGGGAGGAGCCGGCCCTGCCCGGCTCTGTGTTCCTGGCCTGGGCACTAGCAGGGAGGGGTGGCCCCGAACCCGGCTTGGCTCACCACTTATTCTGACCCACACGCTCACCACTTATTCTGAGCCGCTGACTACGGGCCACGTGCTGCTGGCTGCCGACCACCAGCACCCACAGGGGCGGGGTGGGGCGGGGAGCCCTTTGGGGGAAGGGAGCGGCTGCCGGGAACCTGAACGTGTTCCACTGACCACACGCTGACCACAAATTGGGACACCCCTGTGTGGCTTCCTGCTTCTGGCTCCGCCCGACCAGCCCCAGCCTCCCCCACAGCCCCAGCCTCGCACAGAGTAACCCGGGGGCCCCCCCCACCCGCCCAGCGCACCTCAGCTCCGCTCCCCGCCCCACACTGCAGGGACCAGGGCAGAGCTGCGTAGTGCCCGCTGGCCACGGCGACCCCACGGGCATGGGGCAGCCCCACCACACCGCCACGGCCAGGCAGCAGCAATCAGTGCTAGCGGGGGGGCACTGGTGCCCCAAGGCAGCCCACGGCCAGAGGCGCAGCAGAGCCTGGCATGGCCCGGATCACCCCATGCCCACCGGGGGGCTAGCCGACACCCCACTGGCAGGGTTCCCTGGGGCTAGGACCTGGGGCCACACGGGGAAGCTCCCCTCGCCCCGCACACCGACAAAGCCCAGCTGCCTAGGCTGAGCCAGGGCCGGCCAGGGACCGGGAGCCAGCCGCACGGCTCCAGCCCGCCCTGGGAAGCAGCTAAAAATAGGCGCCGTCCAACGGTGGCCAGCTGGCCGCCCCCAAGCCAAGAGCCCCCTCGGCGC
Source organism: Pelodiscus sinensis (assembly GCF_052426305.1). Lineage (NCBI taxonomy): Eukaryota > Metazoa > Chordata > Testudines > Trionychidae > Pelodiscus > Pelodiscus sinensis. Next base: position 26,375,434 of record NC_143072.1, on the reverse strand, counting down.
TGTGGGCCGGCCCCGGGCACTGCGGGCAAGGGGTAGGGGCCCGGCCCTTACCTGGAGAGCCCTGTGCCTTGCCAGGAAGGGGCCCGGCAGCGCCCGGGAGCGGCGCGCCGAGCAGGCAGCCGGGCAGGGGGTCGGCGGCGAAGAGAGCGAGCGTAAGGCGATAGGGACGGCAAGTGTCAGTCCCCCCGCGCGGCAGCCGACAGCTGGGCTGATACAGCCACCCTAAAAATAGCCCAGGAATGCAGCCTGCCCTGCCCCCTTCCCCACTCGCCTGGGCCCGGCCTCCGTGTGCACACATGGAAGAGCCGCGCCGGGCCGCACCGCGGGCCTCGCTGCAGGGAGAGGAAGTGATGTGGGCGTCTGGCAGCCGGGCTGCTGGAGCCGCTCTGCGGAAGGAAACCCTCCTCCGAGGGAAGCCCGCTGTCGGCTCCGTGGGGAGCAGGGCTGGGCCCCGCCGCGCTGGGCAGGCTCCGTCTGCGGACGCCGGGCCCAGGCCTGTGCCGGGGGCGCTGGAAGGAAGCGGTGACCGCAGCAGAGGGAGGGGTCGGTAGGCAGGCCCGGCGCAGCTGGGGACAGAGCACACACCCAGCGCCCGGTTCCCAGCGTCGGCGCCATGCACCCCCGCTGCGAGGCACACCGCCCCGGGGCGCCAAAGCCTGCTGGCCCCAGCCTGGCTCACGGGGGTGCCTCCCAGGCACGGTCCGGCCGGAAGCCCACGTAGGGCCTGTGCCCGGCGTTTGGCCCGCTTTGGTCAAACCCCCCACAAAGCCTCGGGGGCCCAGCGGCGCCCTGCCCCGCCTGCACGCGGTGGGAGGGGACGGGGGCGTTTACGCCAATCCCCCGAATGGGAGCCCCGCCAGCAGGCCGTTGCCAGGGCGAGAAGCCGGCCGGGGTCTCAGCTCTGCACAGGGGGAGGTGTGACGGGGCGTCGGGGTTCCCCGGATCCTGCAGCCCCGTAGCAGCCAGAACAGACTCCGCAGCCGGTAGAACGGGGGGGTTATTGCGTCCCCAGGATCCAGCCCAGCACAGACGGGATGTGGGTACCGGAGTCAGGGCCAGGCAGCCTCAGACCCCTCGGGGGAGGGTCCATCGCCCCCCCAGACCCTCAGCCAAGGCTGTTTCCTTCATGTTTCCCAGCCAGCCACTCCCCTGAACCCTGGTGTCCGTCTCCGCCTCCCTCCCTTTGTCTCCCCCCCGGGAAGAGCCTTGTTCCCTGCCCAGGCTGGGCCTGGGTGTCTGGGCCAGTCCCCGTGTGGGGGAGTCCGTGGGAATCGCAGCCCAGCGCGGGGGACCCGGGTCACAGAGCAGACAGCCCCCCCCCCCCCCCACGCACAGGAAGACTATGCCAAGAGCGTCCCAGTCCAGAGCCCTGCAGCCGCCTCCGCGCTAGGGGGCTGGCCAGGCACCTGGCCAGGGACACGCCTGGGGTCCGGGTCCCCAGCGAGGGAGGGCAGGTGGCAGCGCTGACACCCAGCCCCTGCAGCTCACCTGCCCGAGGTGGCACAGCCCCCCCCCAGCACGGCCGGCACGAGGACGGGGCTCACGGGAAGGCACATGAAGCATGAGCCGTTCCAAGCCCGCTGTGGCCAGCAGATGGCGCCGGCCTCCCACTCGGCGCTCGCACCTGCAGAAGTGAGGACGTGCACACACACGTACACGCACGCACGCTGCTGGGGGGGCACGCCCCCCGCCCCGCCCCTCGGGGGCTGGCAGAGGTCAGGCCATGAGGCCCGGGCTGCTGGGACAGACACACCAGGCTCCATCTCCGCGTGGAGAGGGGCCACGGTGCCACCAGCTCCCCCCCCACGCTGCCCCCGCGCTGGGACCCTTCGCACCCAGTACCGGAGGGGCGAGCGGCCCAGGCCACGCTGCCGAGCCCCAGGGGCCGAGCAGCCCCCACCCCAGAGGGCAAGAGCAGAGCATGGTGCACCAGGGCGGCCCACGGTGCCAGCCCTCGGCAGGAGGGGCCCCTCGGGGTCGGGCTCCCCTCCCGGCTCCAGGAACACGCCTGTTCTGCAGCGCAGCCCCGCAGGGCCCGGCCTCCTGGAACACGGCTCCTTGGAGGGAAGGCCCAGCCGTGGCCATGGCAACGGAGGGGATACAGCCTGGACGATGAAAGAGATGGGGGGTTCCCCCACGCTTGCTGCAGTGTTTCCCGAGGGGCACCCAGCCACGGGCAGCAGGGGGTGCCACGCGACCCAACAGCCCAGGGGGCTGCAGAGACCGGCCTTGGCCCGGGCCCGAGGGAGTCGCCCCCTCGTGCACCCCACAGCCAGCGGGGCCGAGGCGTGAGCGGGTCCCTCGTGTAGCACCGGGCACAGCAGCACGGTCACTGCCTGCCTGAAAATCAGACACCCGGGGGCGCCAAGCGGCGGGGCCCCCAGCCTGGAGCCGGGGTTGGGCCTGGGACGGCCACGGAGGCAGAGCCCATCTCCCTGGGAAGGGCAGAGGGAGCCCCGAGCCCCCAGGCCAGAGCCCAGCCGGGGAGCCAGGCCCCGAGCCCTCAGGCCAGAGCCCCGGAGCTGGGTCCCCCTGCGCCCAGGCCCAGCAGGCCTGAGGAGCCCTCGGCTCCCTGCTCCTAGCCCGGGCCTCTCTCGCAGCCAAGTGCCCAGCAGTCAGTTGCCCGAGGAGAGGCAGCAGGCGGGGAGGTTGCCAGACGCCTTCGGCACCTCTCTCTGCGGGGGCTCGGAGGCCGCCAGCCCAGCCAGAGAAGGGCTCCGGGCCGGCTGGCCGGTGGGCAGGGAACAAGCAGGGGGGCTGCCCAGGGACCGGATCCCTGCCTGTCCCCCCCCCCGGATGCCACGCTCGGTGGCTCCGCCTCTCCCCGGGGCCCTGGCCGCTCGCAACCCGGATTTCTGCTCCAGCAGCACATTCCTCTCATTCCTGCGCAGAGCCGTGCGGAGCAGCTGCCGGGAGCACCCCAGCCCGGCAGCCAGGGGCGGCTCTCCCCCGGCCTGCGCGTGACCCCGCCGAGGCCTGTCCCAGCAGGGATCTCCCGGGGGAGCCAGTGCGCCCAAGAGAACTGGCGCCTTCCCGCGAGGAGAGAGCCCCCGGCTGTCCCTGTCCCACGGCCCCCTGTGGCCTCAGAGCCCCTGGCCTCCTCACGGCGTGGGGCAGAGCTGAGGTGGCCAGGCAGGGAGGGACAGGGCGGGCTTTCCCCTCTCCCGAGCCCTCAGCCCCAGCAGCGTGGCTCCTTGCTGGCTGCTCCCAAACCAGACCAGGAAGCACCCAGCGAGCGCCCTGCACCCCTGAAGCGTTCCCCGCCTGCTGGGCGCGCGGGCTGGCCCCCAGGAGAGAGCAACGTGCTGCTCAGCGAAGGAGCACAGTGGGCGGAATGTCTTTCCACTGGTGGTGCACGCCCACGCCGGCCTGGGTGCACGGAACAAAACTTGTTCTGCACGCGGGTGGAAAAAAGGAGAGGGACCGCTGGTGGGAAGAGAGGGGCTCCCAGAAATCCCTCTGGAGCCAGCCGGCCTTGTGAGCAGAGCACTGGACAAGGCTGGACACTTCCCATGATGCACCGCGCCCCACGGGACAGGGGCAGGACGAACGCGGGACAGGGAGCCTGGGCAGCGTGTCCCTACTGGCCACAACGCCGCCTCGCTTGGCCCGGGTGATGGCCGCCACCCACTGCCAGAGGCCGCCCGTCGCACCGTCTGGGGCTAGGTTCTCCCCCACGGGGGGGGCTGCCACCGGCCACGCGCTCCCCCACAGCCCAGAGAGCAGACGCCGCCCTGAACCACTCACGGCCTGGGAACGTGAGCGAGCCGCAATCACCCTGCCCCTGCCCCACCCGCGTGGCGAGGCGGGGAGCCGGGACTGGCGGTTGGCAGGTGTCGCCCCAGCAGTTTTGCTCACGTACAAGGCGCCTCCGAAGCCCCGCGTCTCCCTGGAGAAGGCTGCACCAGCTCCCGGCACCAGCGCCTCCCGCCCCGCGCTGGGCCCCCGGGCTCCGACACCGCGCCTTCCGGCCGCCCCTCGGGTTCCAAGCCCCGGCAGAGCGCCCGCCACCCCGCCAGCGCAGCCTGCCCCCGTGCTGTGCAGACCTCGCCCCGGGCCATGGGCCCCTCCAGCGACGCGCAGCCACCGGAAGCGAAGGGCGCGGCCACGTGTGCGCCAGTGAGGTTCTCACACCACCCACAAGGAGCCACCCAGCTCAGCCCAAACCAGTCACCCCAATTTCCCAAGACCGGGCCTGCGGGCAGGGCCGAGGCTGGGGCGGGGCCTGACTGGAGAAGAGCCCAGGCAGACACCCCGAGTTTTCCTAGCCCCACCTCCACCCTCCGAGCACTGGGTGCCTGGCACTGGCGGCGCCTTGCAAACCTGAGCAGCCCCCCACTTCAGGGTGCCCCGGCCTGCCCCACTGCCGGCCGCTGCGGGGGCTCTGTGTGGAGCGAGAAGGGGAGTCCTGTGCCCAGTTCTGATGGGGAAATTGGAGAAGGCCCAGAGAATGATGGAGGGTCTAGAGAAGACGACGGTGAGGGCTGACTGAAGGAACTGGGCTTGTTTAGTTTGAAAGGAGAAGACTGAGAGGGGACATGCGAGCGGTTTGCAGGTATCTCAAGGGTGTCTCAGAGCAGAGGGGGAAATTGTTCATCTTGGCCTCTGAGGACAGGACAAGGAGCTAGGGGCTTACACTGCAGCAAGGGAGGTTTGGGTTGGACATTAGGAAAAACGTCCGGTCCGGGCAGTGAAACACGGGGATAAGTTGCTGAGAGGGGTTGTGGAATCTCCATCCCTGGGGATATTCAAGAGCAGGCTGGCCAGACACCTGGCAGGGATGGTCTAGACGGGGCCCAGTCCTGCCATGCGGGCAGGGGACTGGGCCGACCTCGCGCGGTCCCTGCCAGTTCTAGGGATCTACACCCAAAACGGCCGCGCATGCAGGACCCGCCTGTGGCGCTGGCTGCCCACCGCCGAGCTCTCGGACAGGGAGACACAGGGCCCCAGGAGAGCGGCCGCTGCGACCAGGGCTGGCTCCCTCGGCGGGGCCCACCCAGCCCCACACGCTCACCACTCGCGGGCCGCAGGAGGGGCTCCCCGAGCGGGGCAGGCGCGAGGCTCCCGTGGAAATCTTGGCAGCCACGAGGCGCCTGCCCTCAGAGCGGGCTACGGAACGGCTCCTTCCCATCGGCCTCGGCCACCCCCCCCAAAGAGCCGCTCAGCTCCGCCCCCTCCCCGAGGCCCCCCAAAGCCTCGGCGGCACAGGAAGCAGCCCCCACCCGCACCCCCGGGACCCCGGCACCCCGACCTCGCCTCTCCCGCGGCCACACCCTGCCCCCCGGCTACCAGACTGGTGCAAGGTCAGCACGGGGAGGGGCCTGCAGCCATCTGACACGGCCCACACATACGGGGGGCTAGACCCACAGCCCGGCAGCCAGGGGGCCTGCAGGCACCTGGGCGACATGCTACCGCTTCTCGCCACCTGCGGCCAGACACTCCCCTGGCCCGGACGTCTCTGCTCCCCAAGGCAGGGGAAGAGCGGCAAAGTCAGCCGGGCTGGCCAAGCCTCACCCTCACACCACCCCCGCACCATCCCCGAACCACAACCGCACCACCCCCGCACCACCCCCGCACCACCCCCGAACCACAACCGCACCACCCCCGCACCACCCCCGAACTACAACCGCACCATCCCCGCACCACCCCCGTACCACCCTCGAACCACGCCCGAACCACAACCGCACCACCCCCGAACCACAACCGCACCATCCCCGCACCACCCCCGCACCACACCCGAACCACAACCGCACCACCCCCGAACCACAACCGCACCATCCCCGAACCACAACCGCACCACCCCCGCACCACAACCGCACCACCCCCGCACCACAACCGCACCACAACCGAACCACACCCGCACCACCCTTGCACCATCCCCGAACCACAACACGCATGCCCGCGCCGCTGGCCAACCCGAGCCGTGCTCAGGCACTCGGGGGCGACTCGGCCCTCTGTGCATACAGCCAGCTGGGCCCTGGGGAGCCGTGGTGCCGGGCTGGCCCCGAGGGAGGACATGAGCAGTCCTGAGCCCTCCTGCCCTCCTAGCTCAGCCCCCAGGGCAGCCTACAGACGCTGCAGCTCGCTGCACCATTTCTGCAATGCCTCCCTCGCTCCGCAGCCCTGGGCTGTGCAGGGCTCCGAGGACAGGCAGCGCCCTCCAGCAGCGCGGAAACCCAGCCACCTGAGCGCCCGAGGCTCTGCCCGGCTCCATCTCTCAGCAGGCCGGCCGCCTTTCGCCAGGGCCTGGCTCCTCCCCTCCCTCCCTCCCTCCGCTGGGTCCTGCAACCACAGCTCACGCCTTCGCTAAGATGCTGCCGTGGGATGAAGCAGCAGAAACCCAGCAGGAGAGGGAGGGGGAGGGGGTATACGAGTGGCTGCCACGCTGACTCCGGGAGAAGGGCTGCCCGGCATGCCGCTTCCCCAGTGGGACGGGAGCGCTTTCATGGCTGCTAATTATCCCGAGCTACGCTTCCTGCAGGGCCCGGCCAAGCGCGGGGCGGGCACAGGCCCCCGGAAGGCCCCACGCCTGCTCCCCTTTCGCCACGGGCGGCTCGGACCCGGAGCACGGCTGCAGGCCGACGTTCCGACTGAGGAGGGCTGCCAGCCAACTCACCCCCCCAGTCCTAGCCCCACAAAGGGGTGAGCCCGGGGCGGCGCCAGCCGAACGCCCCCAGCTCAGGCTGGGAGCAGACAAACCCCACGGAACCACGGAGCCTTCTGGCCAGGCCACGCCCGGGTCTGCAGGCAGGGCAGCCCCACACCGGCCCCCTCCACCGAGGCCCGGCGGGTTTCCCCCCCAAGGCAGAGACCCCAGCGCCAGGCTGAGGTGTGCCCCGAGCACTGCAGCCAGGCACGGCGCCACTGGGAGCCCACAGGAGTGATGGGCCAGGCGGGCCCAGAGACCGGCCGCCGGGTCCCCCGGTGCTAACTCGGGATCAGGCACGGGCTCGGCCTGAGGGCGGCGGTAGTGGCTGCTGCTCGCTGCACGTCTCCTGCAGCCTGTCTCCGTGTTCCTGCCCCGGCAGGCGCTTCGCGCCCGAGCCAGCCTGCTGGCTGCCTCCCGCCAGCAGGCACCCGGCGCGCCAAGGGGCAGCCACGTCGCCGGCAGGAAACGCAGGCGCCTCTCTGTGCCAGGGCGGGCTCGGCCCAAGCTCAAACGGCGCCGTCAGAATGAGGGCTCAGCCGGCCAGTGGGGAGACTGCTCCAATCGCCCCCCAGAGACACGGGAGAAGGGCGCGGGCGCGGTACGGTTCCGGGAAAGCTCCAGGCCCCGCGGGCATGCCTCCGGCGGCGAGCACCAAGGCTTCCTCCCGCTTGGCTGGAATCGCTGCAGAGACGTAACCCCGCAGGCACCACGGGAGCCGCACGTGGCCACAGAGCCATCCCGCTCAGCTGGGCGCCCGGCCACGCCAAACCCTCCACACCTGCCCGAGTGCCCCGTTCTCCGCAGCAGCCCCAGGCCTCGGGTGTCAGAGCCTCCCTCCGCTCCACCGCTCAGCGCTAGGGGCTCCGCCGGGCACAACCTGCCCGCCCTTCCTCGGGTCCTTGCACCCCCAGGAAGGGGTAAAGCCCCAGGTAGCTCCCACGGGGCGCTGCGCGTTTCCCTTACGCTCGTCCCTCCCTGGAACCCCACAGACTTGGCAGCTTCACGCCAGTGGCTGTCACATGACTGGATTTTAAGGGGAGCAGCCGGATCGCTGCTGCACCCGGGGGGGGGTTGCCCCCAAAGTCTGTACAAAGGGGCCGTGTGAGGTGTCACATGGAAGCGTCTGTTCTACTGAGTCTGTAGATGCTCCTCATGTAATTGTACAATACCTGTGTGTGGAGGGAGAAACGTGTGCTCCGCAGGGATGCTGGAGAATTCTCTGTCTGTGGCAGAGCACCAGGCAAGCAATGCTCAGCCAATGGACACAGATCTAAGTGCCAGACACACACCTGAAGGAGCTGGGATACCTGCAAGCCAGCCAGGAGAACGGTGGCTGACTTGGGACACAAGGAGCAGTCGATGGACCATGTGATCTTCTATGGCCAGGAGGATGCCAGGGTGGATATAAAATGCCACGTGGCAGACTCCATTTTCATCTTCAGTTTTGCTCCGAATCCCAGACGCAGCCTCGTAGGGAACACCGAGCCGGGAAGAACCGTGGACCCATCCCGACATAGGATGTAACCAGAGACTTTAAAGCCAGCAGCTGTAACCTCTCTGCTAGAGCCTGCGTCGAGACCTGGGAGGTTCGCTGCACGTCGTGTGTGATACTTTAACAACCTCGCTCTCGTGCTTTTCTCTCTTGCAGTAAGAAACCTTTGGATGGTAGATTCTAAAGGGTTGGCCCAGCGTGATTCGTGGGTAAGATCCAGAGTGTAAATCGATCGGGGACTGGGGCTGGTGTCTGGGGACCGGAAGAGCCTGTTCGGGGTAGGTGAGATTGGGGTCTATAACCCCTCACCTCTGGGCAGGCCTGGGACTGATTGGGGCACAGGAGGAGCTGGGGTGCCAGAGAGGTTTTGCTCGTGAGGCTTCTGGCTGGCCAGGCAGGCAGCTGGAGCGCTCGGTGTGGCTGGTTTGTGGCCTGTTTGGGAAGGGCCCCCAGTCTGGGGCTGCACGGAGCCCCGAGTTTGAGCCATGCGCCCTGAGCGGTGCCCAGACCCGTCCCAGCCGTCACAGTGGCACACGGATCTCGGGCCGCAGCCCGGCCCACAGAAAATGCCAGGATGGGATGGACTGATTTGTGCACAAAGCCGCACGTTGGACTCCAGCCACTAGCGTGTGGCCCTTTAAATAGCTCATCCTGTTTTCCAGGGCAGGAGGCTCTCGGCTCTCCCGGGTCACCCGCAGCCGGAACCGGCGCCCCCCGCCGAGCACAGCCACGGACGGTCGCGGCAAAACGAACCCGGCGGCGTGGTCTCTCCCGCAGACAAGAGGGGCAGGCCAGACGCCCTGGCCGCCCGCCCTCCCCCGACAGATGGGGCCTGGCCGGGTCGCCGACCGGGTCCCCCGCCCACCCCTTCGCTTTCCTTTAAAACAGCAGCAGCAGGTCTGGGAGCCGACACGTCCAACAACCCGCCCCATCCCGGCGCCGGGCTAGCAGGGAAAGGCACTGGCCTGCAGGGACACCCCGACTGCCGCACACCCCGCGCCCGGCCCGCGCCAGAGAGCGGCGGTGTGGGAGCAGGCTGCGTGGCGGATACGGAAGCCCGTCTCCCCTCGAAACTCCCTCCCACGCTCACCCCTGCCCTGGCAAAGCCACACGCGGCCCAGCTGCTGCACGGCCCCTCGCACCAGGCCGAGGACTCGCCAAGGCCCCGACTACCACAGCAGCTGGCGCCGGGGGAGGAGAGCGCCCGCAGGCCCGGCTACCCCAGGGGAGGGCAGCCCGGGGCCAGCGGCTCCGGGAATGAAGAACTGTCTAGCTGAGGGCACCTCTGACTGTTTCTGCCGCTCCCCAGCCCCTGGCTCGACGCGCACGGAGCAGCCACAGGCACGGCTGGGTGTCGGCGCCACGGGGCTCCAGGCCCTTCCATTTCCCCGCACCGGGATCCCTCCTGGGGGAGCCCCGGCAGAGCACCGGAGTCTGTACCCACAGCTGCCTCAGGAGCTGGCTCCAGAAGGGCCTGTCCCAGCAGCCGTTCTCCGGCAGGGACCGGTCCCCACACACACGTCCCCGTCACTACGCCCTTCCCCGGCCGCTCGGGGGTCACGCCCACGGCCAAGGCCCCCTGCGCTGCCTTTGGCACGGGAGCGCCGTGGGGTCTGCCCGCCCCATGCCCGCAGTGCCGGGGTACTCACGTCGAAGGCGGCCCGGCGCGGCCCCTCGCTGCCCCGCAGCCAGCAGCGGCTCAGCTCGCTCAGCTCCAGGATGGGCTGCACTTTCAGCCGCACGGTCTCCCCCGACTGCCGGATCATCTCCACGATCTCGTCGCGGGACTTGCTCTCCACGTTCCGCCCGTTGATCTCCACCAGCCGGTCCCCCGGCACCAGCCCCAGGGCGAGGTCCTTGGTGCCCGCCCCGGGCTCCGCGAAGTGCACCACCCGCCGGAACACCTGCCCGTCGGGGGCCCGGTCCAGCATGCTCGTGCGCCGCAGGGAGAACCCGAAGTCGCCGGTGGGGCGCCGCTGCAGCTCCAGCTCCCGGGGACGGGGGGGCTGGGGGGGCACCACCGCCGGCAGCCGCAGCTCCGCAGGGAACCTCTTGCTGACCACCTCGGGCACCCGGGCCCGCGGCGCCGCCGGGGAGGGGGCCCGCAGCTGGCCCAGGGGCGCACCCTGCTTGCTGAGCTGCGTCTCCAGCATGCGCACCTCCACCTGCGGGGAGGGGGCCGCCGAGTGCTCGGAGGGCGTGGAGGTCTCGGAGGCGCTCTCGTCCCGGCTCTTCTGGGAGAAGGAGAACCGCTTGGCCAGCATCTGGGAGTTCTGCTTGGCCAGGGAGCCGAACTTGGCCGCCCGCTGCAGGACCGAGCCCTTGAAGTTGGCCTCGTCCCCCTTGAGGTCGTCGCTGGAGCTGGCGGTGCTCAGCTGGCCCGAGTCCAGGACCACGCTGCCCCGGTTGCTGTCGGAGTCGATGTCGGTGAGGCGCAGGTCCGAGCCGCTCGCCACCTTGATGGGGATGGGGCTGGAGATCTCCAGCCGGGCCTTGGCCTCCCGCCTGGAGGCGCGGCTGAGGTTGAAGAAGCCCCGGCGCAGGCTCATCTCCTCCAGGCTCCGGAGCTCGGCGGCCGACATGCGCTCCTTCCGCTCCTTCCGCGACCCCTCCTTCTCCTTGTCCTTTCTCTTCCGGTTAAACATGGCGGCGGGCGCGGGGGCACCTGCCCCACGATGCTCCGGAGGGGTCCCGGCAGCCCCTCTCCTGCTCCTGCAACAAAACGTCTCGTTAGCCACAGGGACTCATAGCCCGGCCCCCCGAATGTGGATGCCTCGGCACGCCAGCCCCCCCGGGCCCGGTTCTGCCAGGGCTCATGCCAGGCGAGGGAGCCCGCCCCCCCCGACGGCTAAAAGAGCAGCACAGGCGGGGCAAGGGCACAGGGCAGCCCGCCGCTCCCCGCTGGGCCTCGGAGGGGTCGGCTGCGATTCCCCCCGGCTCAGTTCCCCGCCCGGCCTGGCAGCGCCTGTGGACAAGGGCCCACGTCACAGGATGCAGCCTGCACGCCGATGGCCCGGCCCTGGGAGGCAGCAAACGTCCGCCCCTTCGCCCAGGCCCCAGCCGGGGAGACGCCGGGGAGCAAGTGAGCCCCCGGGACCCAGCTCCCCCTCGCCCCGAACAGCAGCGGGGATGACGGCGCTCCCGCCCGCCCCGGTGCACAGGGGGGACGCCGGGTCCTGCCGAGCGGCATCCCAAAGGAGGGCATCAGCGCAGGGGGCTCCCGCAGCCATGCAGGGCTGCCCTGCCCCCTCCCCCCGCCCCCACCGCCGGGTGGGCCTGTCCCCACCCCCGCCCGGCACAGCAACAGATCTCAGCGGTGGGCGGCAAAGACAATCCCAGATCCCAAGTCAGCTCAGGTCACAGGGCAACATCCCCGACATCTGCCCCCTCCATGCCCTGAGCTCCCTCCCCTGCTCGCCCACGGGGGGCGGCCCTCGCTAGGCTGGCACCCCCGGGCCTGAGCGCCGCCGAACCAGAGAATCCGCCAGCCCACGGGAGGGCAGCAGCGTCCCCCGCTCGCCCACGGCGCCAGGGCTGGGGGCTGCAAGGAGCCTGTGGGCCCGGGGGACGCCCGGCTAACTCCCACCCTGCCGGGCTACAGAGGCTCAAGCTGCACCGCTGCCCTTGGGGGGCATTTCCCTGCTCTGTGACCCGGGTCCCCCGCGCTGGGCTGCGATTCCCACGGACTCCCCCACACGGGGACTGGCCCAGACACCCAGGCCCAGCCTGGGCAGGGAACAAGGCTCTTCCCAGGGGAGACAAAGGGAGGGAGGGAGACGGCCCCTGGCTGGGGGCAGGGCCGGGGAGGGAGGCAGATGCTGGCTGGGGAACAGCCTAAGCAGGTGCTGAGGGTCGAGGGGGCGATGGACCCTCCCCAAGGGGTCTGAGGCTGCCTGGCCCTGACTCCGGTACCCACATGGCGTCTGTGCTGGGCTGTTCCCGGAGGAGCAATAAGCCCCCCGTTCTACCGGCTGCGGAGTCTGTTCCGGCTGCTGCGGGGGTGCAGGATCGGGGTCCTGCCGCCGCCACACGGGCCAAGGGAGGAATTGCTTCTCAGAGGCCTGGGCTCCCGCCACGGCTCAGCCCGGCAGAGGCTCCGTCCAGCGCCCGGGCCCCTGCTCTCACTCCCCAAGACAGGCCTTGTGGGGACGGGGACAGCCCTGCCCTGGGCCTGTCCAAAGGTAGCAGCAGCGCCTCCTCCCCGTCACAAGAGCCGCGGGCTGGGGGAACAGGCCGAACAGCAACCCCCGCTGTCCCGCCGGGAGCAGGGAAAACCACCCACCTAGCGGCGGGATTCGCTGGCGTTCCTAACAGGCTCCTGGACGCTGCCGGGCACCCTCTAGGCACCGTCGGCTGCGGCCCTGGCTCTGGGGGCACCCGGCTCGCCGCTTCGCCCAGCCCCTCCAGGCCGCCTGCCCCAGGCCCGGCCAAAGAGAATTCGCCACCTTTGTCCCCTGGGCAAGGGTCTTCCTCCCGCCCTCCGAGAACAACGGTCCGGCCAGCCCCGGCCACAGCCCCCAGCCCCACTCCTGGACCAAGGGACGTGGGGACCGGCCTGCCAGGCGGGCGCCTCACAAACCCTGGCCAATGACACGCCCGGCTCCAGCGCCCGCCTGGCTGACAAACCACAAGGTGCAAATCGCACAGCTGGGTGGGCGACCGACAATGCACGCAGCCAGCGCCCCAGGTCGCACGCGGGCGGGAAGGGAGCACCGGCTCCGGGGAAGGGTAACCGGGAGGCTGCAGCAGCCCCCCACCTGCTATGGGTAGGGGGCTGCTCCAGCCCCACGGGGCCCACTGAGGACAGGATGCCAGAGCAGCCCTCCCCCCGTGCTCACCGCCTTTTAATCAATTAACTGGTTAAACAATACTGTTAGCTGGCTAGCCAATTAAACGGGATTTTACATCCCTAGTCACAGAGAGATTTCCGACGGGAGAATACCCCAGACAGTAAGTATCTGTCGGGTCTTGTGCACTGAGAAACAGCAGCAATTTGTGTAGGACACACACGCATACACACACGCACACGCACACGCACACGCACTGGGCCGGGCTCTGAGCGCTTGACTGGGCTGTAGGACAGCCGTGAGGCCACGCACCGAGCGGCGCCGACGGAAGGACGAAGAGGCAGGACACTTCAACCCCGTTTCAGGACCCAGCTCACACGCAAGCCCCAAGCCCAGCGCCTGCCAAGCGGAAAGGCAGCATCGGGAGGCATCAGGAGCTCAATCAACGCTGGCCCCTCCAGACGGCCTTCCACGCCGCCTCCTAGCTGCTACCATTAGGCTGCACTGCCTTCCTGTGGGCAAGAAGTGTTAGCCTCATTTCTAAGCCGGGGACACGGGGGCACGGAGCAGACACAGGAGCTGCCGGAAGCTGGAAGGGGCGCCAGGAGGCCGGAATCTCCCTCCACGCTGCCCCCCTTTCATCTACGGCCCCCAGAGCTCTGTGACTCCTGGGGCACAGGAGAGGAGCCATGCAGCACTCCCCCACATTTCAGTTGGCACCTGTCCAACGCAGGGCGGCCCGTGGGCACCGCCAGCCTGCAGGGCTCTCCAGCGGCACACGGCTGCACGCACCCGGCTGGGCAGGCCGACGAGGAGACCCCCCACTGCTTGGAGGGGACACATATCAGTCTGGGAAGGGCTTTCCCTCTGCATCGCAGCCGGTCTCCGAGCGAGGCGAATCTGGCAAAGCCGGGACTCGGCCAGAGAGAGCAGGCCACGTGCCGCCGGCACGCTCCGGCCCCCCGCTGCACCCAGGGAAGACGCTGGCAGAGCACGTTGCCTCCTGACGTGGGCCAGCCACGGGGCACACACCCGCGCCAACGGCCACGAGGCGCCCGGCACGCCCCCCCCGGCGCACGCAGCCTGGCCTGCCCCATGCCGAAAGGACAATGCCCGACGGCACAGCTCCCCCAGCGCCCTGCCACCGGCGCCTGCGGCAGCCTCCTTGGGCAGCACGGCCAGAGCCATGGGGGCCGGTGATCTGCCGCCTGCACATGGCGCCCGAGTGCTCCAGCGAGAGCCGGCCAGGCAGGCTGGGACCCGCCGCTGCACCGCCCGCGCCTCGGCTCTGACGCGCCTGCAATTTGCTTTTATGAGACTGGGGTGCAGCCCGAGGGCACCGGGCGAGCGGCCCACGCCACAGCCACGGGTACAGCAGGGACTTGCCAGGCAGCTGCCACCCCTGGGGCAAGGGCAGGAGAACCCCCCCAGGGCATGAGGCGAAGCAGACCTGCCTGCTCCGGGCACGCTTCAGCGAGCCCCTCCCCCCGCGAGCAGCCGGCCGGCTCCCACGCCCCACCCGCAGCACAGAGCGCCCAGCAGCGCCAGAGGGGCCCCGGGGCCAGGTTACACCGTGTGGCCCTCAGCCACGAGCGACCCCGGGAAGAGCCACGTCAGCCGGGCCCGGCTCTTAGACCCGCCAGGTGAACCCCGTGACTCTCCCGCGCTGACACAGGCTGCTCCCGGCAGGGCTCCCACGCCCCCACAGGGAACAGTCCTCACACACCCCGGCCGGCGGCCCAGCCCTCTCCGGGAACCCTCCCTAGCAGCATGACTCAGCCACCTTCCCGGCCGCACGCTCACCTGGGCAGGAACCCGCCAGCCAGGGGAGGACTAGACAGCGGGGGCGGGGGGGGTGATGGAATTGCTGGGCCCCTGGGCGGGGGGGCAGCTCTAAGCCCCCACAAGGGGGGGCTCGGTGGATGGGGAGGGGCTGGGACTCACCTCTCCCAACAGCCCTTCGGCACCGCCCCGGGCTCCAGCGGAGATTTAAAGGGCCAGGGGCCCGGGGCCCTGCTGGAGGCGGTTCACAGCTCCGTGCTGCAGGCCTGTGGCGAGTCCACTGGGGGGGCAGTCTGCCGGAACGCCTGGCGTGAGGGGCCCCGTGCCCCCCGCCAGCAGACTGGTCCCCAAAAGGCTCTTCCCCCGCAGGCCCACGGCCCTTCCTCGATCCGCCACGTTCATAACACCGCAGTGCCGCCACGGCATCCAGCCCGTGGCCCCAGCCCGCCGGCCCCTCCCCTCCCTGGCCCCTGCGCACTGGGCCAGGCTCCGGCGCCAGGAAAGGACGGGACTTGCCCGAGCGCAGGCGGCAGGGTGGAGGCCGAGCGAGGAACAGAGGCCGGCAGGTCCCGGCTCCAGCCCACGGCCCCTCACCTGCCCCCAGCCGCAGCCCATCCGACACCTCCCCGTGCATAGCTCGCGCCCCGCGTAGCCTCTTCCTCCTCCCACGCCCCCAGCGCCCCTGGCCCAGCCCGGCTGCCTCCAGCTGCAGGGCACGCCCCTGGGCTCCATGTCCCGAGCCCTGTCGCTGCCCACTGCCCCGCCCTGCCTCTGGCGCTGACGGGGCCTTGCCCTGGGCGGGCGGGGGCAGACGGGGCTCCCAACACAGGCCCTGGCTCTGGGCCCGGCCTGGCAGGGTGAGGGGGGGGACAGAGGCCTGGCCAGGGGGCTAGAAGTAACCAACGCACCAGGGGAGGACCCGAGCAGCAGGCCGAGCACCAGTCTCCAGAGCTCCCCAGGGGACCCTTCTGCCCAAGCTCCAGGAGCCCCGATCCCGGTGTGCACCACAGCGGGGGGGGGGTTGTATCTACACACAGAGTCAAAGGCCTCAGCCACTTCTCCCACCGCGAACCGAGCAAGCTGCCGGGCCCCAAACTGACATTATGTACCTGCCCGGCTCCTGCCGCCCTTCCTCTCTGCCCCCCAGCCAGCTCCCCAACTCCTGCCGCCCTCTCCCCCCGAGTGAATTCGGTGCTGCACCGGCAATCCCAGTGCTCCGCAGATAGAGATCCAGGCAAGTCCAGCCCGGCCCGATGCTCTCTCCACCAGACCATCGTCACACCCCCGGCCGCAGCAGGCTGTGCGACAGGGCACCTACCTCCCTAGGGGTTCACGAGAGCCACCAACCTGTTCCGCCAGGACCCCCGAAACGGCTCCCAGCCACGTGCCCACCGGGAGCCAGCGGGGACACGCTGCATACAAACCATTCCAGCCCCCCTTTCAGCTCTGGGGCAGATAGTGACAGTGACAAATTGCTGCTGACCACGGACAAACCAGAAAGCTGCTGGACCTTGTGGGGCCCGGGGCAGCTCCCCCTCTCCCAGGGAACACCACACACGAGCCGCAAGGGACCTTGGAACACCAGCTTGTTGCGACTTCTCGGGAACAGAAGGGCTCGCGCTCTGCTCTGCACACTGGCTGCATTGTGTGCCGGTGGGATGGCCCATCTGCTCCGAGCAGTGGGGAGTCCTGGCACACGGGGAGCCGCCGAGCACCGCTCTAGCAAAGCCCAGCAAGGCTCAGTGCTAAGTCAGGCAGCCGCAGGGCGTGTGAAACCTGAGCAAAAGGCTGCCTGGAAACTCCCCTCGAACACCAGAAACCTGCTTTGTGCCACAGAACCCTAGAACTGGCAGGGACCGCGCGAGGTCGGCCCAGTCCCCTGCCCGCATGGCACCATCTAGACCAGCCCTGCCAGGTGTCTGGCCAACCCGCTCTTGAGTATCTCCAGTGATGGAGACTCCACAACCTCCCTGGGCAACTTATCCCCGTGTTTAACCACCCGGACCGGACGTTTTTCCTAATGTCCAACCCAAACCTCCCTCGCTGCAGTTTAAGCCCCTTGCCCCTGGTCCTGTCACCAGAGGCCAAGAAGAAACAATTTCCCCCTCTGCTCTGTGACACCCTTTTAGAAACCTGCAAACCGCTCGCATGTCCCCTCTCAATCTTCTCCTTTCAAACTAAACAAGCCCAGTTCCTTCAGTCTTCCCGCATAGCTCATGGTCTCTAGACCATTCATCATTCTCGTTGCTCTTCTCCGGACCTTCTCCAATTTCTCCACATCTTTCCCGAAATGTGGTGCCCAGAACTGGACGCAACCCTCCAACGGAGGCCCGATCAGCACAGAGCAGAGCAGAACGACTCCTCGTGTCTTGCTCACCACACTCCTGTTAGTGCAGGAGCGTATCCACGTAGCTGAAGCAGGCTAGGATCTGGTTTGCGCTAACTAGCAATAAGCCATTAGGAAACCGAAAGTGCAGCGTCTACATGGGGCTTTGCAGAGATTGAACTCGGTCCGCTTAAGCCCCACATAGCGGCACAGTGCGCGCTGAGTGGAGGCCGTGCGAGGGAGCCCAAACGACACGTGACAGTAGCGTGAGGTTTTGCAGCACATGCAGACGGGGACTTTCATTACCTGCCCCAGTGGAGAGGGTGGCTGGAGAGCGCCCGGGACCCAATCGCTAGCAGCAGCCGCTGGGTCTGACTGACCGCCGCAGATCAGAATTCAGCGTTTCCCTACAGCCGGCAGAGCAGTTGCTAAGCACCACGTCCCAGGGTCGCAGCCGAGCTCCAGGGGCCATGCAGGCGGAGTCCACGCGCGTCCCACACCCAAGGAGCTGCCAGGCCAGCACCTCACCAAGGCAGTTTCTGGCATACTCTGCAGAGGGCCCGGCCCTGCGGCGAGCCCACCCGCCCGCCCGCAGACAACACGGGGGCAGCGACGGAAACAGCCCAGCTGACGAATTTGGTTCTTTCACTGCCTGCCGCTGCAGATAAAGTCCCCAGTTCCCGCAAGGGAGGCTGAATCAAGCACTCACAACTGTCCCCAGCCTGGGAGTCGGCCGCCAACCCGGGGCAGAGGGGTGCCCGGAGCCACCAGCCCAAGGGCCTGAGACTCATCCAGGACTGGCAGGTGTCTTTGGGCCTTGGGTTTCACGGGCAGATCCCCCCCCACCTGCCCACCAAGGCTCAGGGCAGCAGGCTTTGCACATCAGCGCCCCAGCCGGCTGGGCGAGTCCGCCACGCCCAGCTCTTGTTTGCACTGCCGGCTCCGGCGCAAACAAGGGCAGTGTGGCAATCGAGGCGGCTCCAACCCAGATGCACATTGCAGAGACATTATTCAGCACGGGGCTTGGCTGCGGGCGGCAGAGACCCGGGAGCCATTCTCCAGCAGCCGGGAACAGGGAACAACAGGCAGGTTAGCGGTGACACGGAAGTCGCCCGTCTTCCACGCGCAGGGTCCGGTGCCCCGCTCCCCGGAGCCGTGAGTCACGCCCTCATGTCAGCTGTCACCGCGAACGCCCCGCGGCTCGGAGGCCTCTCTGACACCCCACTCTTCAGGGGTGAGCCGGGAGCTCCCCGCCCACGGACTCACGGTGGCAAAGGCTGCGCGAGGTGTCCCGAGCGGTCCTGGCAGAGCGTGAATGAGACCCCCCAGACATGGGTGCGACCTCGCACAGGCGCTCTCCTGCCTGGGAGCCACAGAGCGCCCCCAGAAGTGAAACCGCACGGTCCCTGGCTGGCGGATGGCTCCCAGGCTCGCTGCAACGAAGACACGTCAAAGCACCCCACAGGCCAGCAGCTCCAGCCCACAGCAGGAATTCGGAGGCCCCCACAGCCCTGCCCCCGCCTTCTCTGGCAGATTGGAGTCGCGCGGGTGTGGTGGTCGGTCACCGCCCTACGTGGAGTCCCTGCCCCGTCTGACTGGCTAACTCCATCTCCCGCCACCGCTGGGAAGCCAGACCTCAGGACCTGCCTGTTCCACGGGTTCCCCGCGGCAGAGAGCCCAGCCCACCCCGTGCGGGATGCAGGCGCAGCAAGACTCAGGCCCCCCCAGTGACACCGTCACCTGGTTCCCAGCTCCCCGGCCCCAAGTCACCGCCCCGCGCACCAGGCCTACAGGCAGCAGCCCCCGGCTCCCCTTTGCACAGCTCACCGGCTCCGACCCCCTGCACTGCCGCTGCTGGAGAGACCGGCCCAACCAGTCAGCGCGGAGGGAAGGTGGCTCCTTTCCGCACGGGGATTCCCTGCCTCGGACCGGCAGGCGGAGGAGGAGCAGCCTGGAAGCCGGAAGAGGTGTGCGTTTCCCGGCCCGGCTAGCCAGTGCTCCCGGCGCTAGCCCCGTCCCGCCCGCGGCGTGCTTCAGCGCCGCAGAGCCGCTGGGCTGCCAGAGAGGCAGGGCAGGCGGCCCCTTCCCCCCGCCCTCCCCCGTTGTTTTGTCCAGGCAGAGAAAGGGGACCAGGTGCCAGGCAGCTGCTGCTCTCCGGGGGAAGGCCGGGGGCCTCCAGCAGCCAGGGAGCGACTGGGCTGGGTGGATGGGCTCCTCGCGCACCCAGCCTGACCCGCCGTGTCAAAGGAGGCGCCGGGCACCGGGCCGGCCAGCGCCCACGGCCCAGCCCCCACGCCCACCCACCGCAGGGACTCACCCAGCAGGCGGGAAGCAGGCCTCTCTCACACGCAGGAAGGGGCTGAGAGCACCCGGGGACACACCCCTGCTCCGCACCCGCACCCACAGACAGACCCACGGGGAGCTGACACTTGCAAGGGACCCGCACACACGTGGAGGGTACACAACATTACCCCGCACACAGCACACACATGGGCAGACTCTGACATGCCGGGAGCACACATCCTTAGCCCCCCCCCGTGCACATACACACACACATATGGGGGGCGGACCCCTCCCCCTTGCACATACACACACATGGGGGGCGGACCCCTCCCCCTTGCACATACACACACACATGGGGGGCGGACCCCTCCCCCTTGCACATACACACACACATGGGGGGCGGACCCCTCCCCCTTGCACATACACACACACATGGGGGGCGGACCCCTCCCCCTTGCACATACACACACACATGGGGGGCGGACCCCTCCCCCTTGCACATACACACACACATGGGGGGCGGACCCCTCCCCCTTGCACATACACACATGGGGGGCGCACGCACAGACACACGGAGGACCCCCACACACGGGGGCAGGTGTGCACACACACGCGGGGGGTGCACACGGGGAGCACCCACACACAGACACACAGGGGTGCGCGCACACAAACACACGGCGCGCGCGCACACGCGGGGGGGGGGGGGCACACGCGGGGGGGGGGGAGCTGCCCGCCCCCGCCGCTGGGCCTGGCCCGCGCCGCCTCCCCCGGTACCTGGCGCCGCGTCCGCCCGGCCCCGCACTCACCGGCCCCGGAGCTCGCAGCGCGCGGCCGAGACGGAGACGGGCCCGGGCCGGGGGCGGGGCGCGGGGCCTGCGGGCCCAGCCCGGATCGGCCCGGAGCCGGCACACGGCGGGGGGCGGGGAGCGGCCCGGCCCGGCCCCTTCGCCAGCCCGGCCCCGGCCTGCGCAGCCTCGCCCGCCGGCCGCACGCAGCCTGCGCCACCCTGCGCTTGCACACTGCGCCTTGCCGTGCGCCGCGCCCCTGCGAGCCGCCCCTTGCACGCTGCGCCTTGCACACCTGCCCTTTACACGCGCTCTTGCACGGCTGTCCCTTGCACGCTGAGCCTTGCACACCTGCCCTTTACACGCTTTCTTGCACGGCTGTCCCTTGCACACTGCGCCTTGCACACCTGCCCTTTACACGCTCTCTTGCACGGCTGTCCCTTGCACACCTGCCCTTTACACGCTCTCTTGCACGGCTGTCCCTTGCACACTGAGCCTTGCACACCTGCCCTTTACACGCTCTCTTGCACGGCTGTCCCTTGCACGCTGAGCCTTGCACATCTGCCCTTTACACGCGCTCTTGCACGGCTGTCCCTTGCACACTGCGCCTTGCACATCTGCCCTTTACACGCGCTCTTGCACGGCTGTCCCTTGCACACCTGCCCTTTACTCACTCTCTTGCACGGCTGTCCCTTGCACAGCTACCCCTTACACGCTCTCTTGCACGGCTCCGCCGCCTTGCCTTGCCTTGCACACTGCACCTTGTGAAAGCTACCCCTTGCACATGTATCCCCCACGCACTATGCCTTGCACAGCTATTCCACACACAGCCTTGCACGCTCCGCATTGCACGTCCAGCCCGCGCACAGTGTGCATATCAAACAGCTCTTTGCATGCTTGCCCTGACAAACCCATCTCTGCTTTGCATGCCCATCCTGAACACAACCTGGCACATTTACCCATCCACGCCCATTTCACTCACAGCTTTGCACACTTAGCCACACATCCACCTGCATACTTGCACACTCTGCCTTGAACACCCACCCACGAGCCTTGCAGTGTGTCTTGAACGCTCATCCCTCAGCTTTGCATTCTCTACCTTGCATACTGATTCCCCTGCACACAACTTTGCACACCCACTCAGGGCCTTGCACTCAATCATACACACCCACCCCTACAGCCTTGTACACTCACCATTGCACACTCACCCGAGATCAGCACTGTGCACCCACCACACTCATGCCTTGCACACCAGCCTTGCACACACAGCCCATGTACACAACAGCCTTACACACCCACAACCGCCCAGCCTTGCACACGCGCCCCTCTGCCAGCCTTGCACAGCTGCTCTGCCACCAGCCTTAGTTGCTCCCATCAGCCAGCGGTGCTATGACGGGGATGGGCAGCACAGAAATACGATCATTTGTCCTTTCAACCAGCTACAGCCTTTAGTTTCATGTTCTGTCACCCAGGGCTGCTGTGCTCTCCCCCAGAGGTGGCTGCAGTGCAGGCCTGGGGTCACTGAGCTCTGCGTAAAGCACGCCCAGAGCCATCTGGCGAGAAGTGCACAGCATGAGAAACCAGTCTGAGCTTCGTACGGCTCCTGCCTTGGCTGCCGCGCGTCCCCGTACGTCCCGTATGTGCCCTGCACTTTGGGGTGGTCGCGGCGTGGCGATATCGGCTTGGGTGCCCCGCGGCGGGAAGGAAAAGCAAGCAGGGCGTGAAAAACTAGCTCCAGAGAAGCCCGCCACCGCTCAGCAGACACCCAGGGGCTGTTAAGGGACAATGCCCGGCTGCACCTGGGCTTATCCAGAAAGGCCACGGCCCAGGAACATGGACGAGGTGGGGCTGTTTGGGGGAGTCAGGCTGACACACAAGCACTCGGTGAGGGGGAGGCCTGATACTGAGGAGTGCATCACAGAGGGGACAGCAGAGCAGCTAGGCCCGCAACAGGGACCAATCCTGTGGAGGTGAGGCAGCTGAGCCGGGGCAGGGACAGCCCTGCCATTCCCAGAGAGACCCTGGAGACGGAGGGCAGTGCAAACTGGAAATCGGTGCCGAAACCCGAGCGCCAGGGCTTGGCTTTCCAAGGTGTGCAAGGGAGGTCGAGGCCCGGCCCATTGACGTCTGTGGAGTTTAAAATCCCAGCACCCCGGGTAATACC
Source organism: Pelodiscus sinensis (assembly GCF_052426305.1). Classification (NCBI taxonomy): domain Eukaryota; kingdom Metazoa; phylum Chordata; order Testudines; family Trionychidae; genus Pelodiscus; species Pelodiscus sinensis. Next base: position 26,353,166 of record NC_143072.1, on the reverse strand, counting down.
TGAGTGCGAAGCAGAAAAGGACCTGGGGGGTACAGTGGATGAGAAGCTGAGGACGAGTCAACAAGGGGCCCTTGTAGCCAAGAGGGCTAATGGCGTATTAGGAGGAGCATTGCCAGCAGATCCAGGGAAGCGATTACAGTAAAACTCCAATAATCCGGCATCCAATTGTATGGCACTTCCTATAGCCCGGCATCAAAATGGCAAGCGCCTAGTGAGTGACCTTCAGCAAAAAATGAGTCTCAAGGCAGCAGCTGAACCAGGTAAAAAAGGGTTAAAAAACCGAAAACGTTACAGTATACTGTATACAGTATGTACAATAAAATGGATGAAAAAAACGTTCTATACGGTATATACACAGTATATATATAACCAGTTTATAGGACCTGCTGATAGTCCGGCACATCCAATAATCCAGCACTACCTGGCTCCCAAAGGCTCCGGATGATCGGAAGTCTACCGCATTCCCCTTTATTCAGCGCTGGGGAGGCCACATCTGGAGTGTTGTGTCCAGTTCCGGGCCCCCAATACAAAAAGGATGTGGACGCATTGGAGAGGGTCCAGCGGAGGGCGACCAAAATGCTGAGGGGGCTGGAGCACGTGACCTATGGGGAGAGGCTGAGGGATTGGGGCTTGTTCTGTCTGCAGAAGAGCAGAGCGAGGGGGGATCCGAGAGCGGCCTGCAGCTCCCTGCGGGGGGTCCAGAGAGGCTGTTCCCAGTGGGGGTGAATGGCAGATCCACGAGCAATGGACTCAAGTTGCAGTGGGGGAGGTCCAGGTTGGAGATTAGGAAAAAACATTTCCCTAGGCGGGTGGGCTGGGTTCCCTGGGGAGGGGGTGGAATCTCCAGCCCTAGGGGTCTGTAAGGCCCGGCTGGACACAGCCCTGGTTGGATGGTTGAGTCGGGTGGGTCCTGCTTTGGGCAGGGGCTGGACTCGATGCTGCCTGAGGGCTCTGCCCCCCTGGGGTTCTGGGACCCTGGAAACAGCACAGACCCCAGCTCCTGTTGCGTCAAAGTAGCTCAGAACTCTGGGGACCGAATTAGCAGCAGATTTTTATCCAGGCTCGGGGCTTTGCCGGCGAGGGGCCAGGGCTGTTACCTGCACCCCAGTGAGCCGGGTGCTTCTAGCTCACGGCTGCCCCAGGAGCCTGGCCCCTCCCGCGGGGGTTTACCTGGGGCAGCGGCTGGTTGTGTAGCGCGGCCGCAAGCCGCCTCTCGGGGGCGTTTCCTTGGTGTGTTGGCAACGGCGCTGCCAGCGGAAGCCCAGGCAAGGCAGGTGGAGGAGCCCGCCGTGCAGGGACGCTCTAACACCAGCGGGGTGCAGTCCGCGTCTCCTTCGCCCTCGGGGTCCCCTTCGCAGCAGCCTGGCCGGCGGGGCGCTGGTCGGAGAGGCGGTTGGCAGCCTCCGGGGGCCGGCCAGGTTAGCATCTCCCGCAGGGGCCGCTCAGCAGAAGGAAAGGGGCCGTGGTCTGGTGGAGGAGCACAAGCGGAGCCAGAGAGGATCCAAGCGCCGCAGGAGCTGCCCAGTCACACACCCCGGGCAGGGAGCAAGGAGCAGCCAGGCCAGCGCCAGACGAGCTGAGGGCAGCAGTCGGGAGAGCTGCGTGTCCTGGCCGGGGGGCGAATCTGCCCTGGAAGAGGGGAGAGACGGCAAACCCAGGGGCAGTGCTGCCTCTCCCAGAAACCTCCCACCTGCAGGACCACCCAGCCACAGTGACCCCGGCCTGGTTCTTGGGTGCCGTGTTGCAATCACACGGGCTCAGGTACCCCCCCAGCTCCAGCCTCGAGCCTCTGGCGGCCTGATGGCCACAACAGAGAGCACGGACAGGGTGGAGGGCCGGGGCCCGACCTGTGGGGGCGGGGGGCTGACACCGTCCTTGCCGGCGCGCAGGCGAATCGGGAGCGCCAGCACCCTCGCCGGCGGCCCAGGCGGCTTCAGAAAATGAGCAAGGCCGTCGGCCGTGTCTCCCCGCGGGAGGAGTGTGGGGCTGGCGAGCGAGGAGAGGACAAAGCCAGACCCAGAAATCCAACACGTTCACAAAGCCGGTGAGCAGCCGAGTCCTGGCGCCGGAGCACCGGGAGCTAGTGCCGTGCCGCACAGGACTGCCAGGGTCTGCCACCAGCCGGGGAGGGGCAACGGGTCCAGCCACGAGGGGCAACTGAGACTAGTGAGCAGGCTGCACGGGGCGCCTTTATCTCCGTGTCCCACACGATGGTCCTGCCCGTGGCGGTCTCCCCGGGCAGGGTAGTTTTTCTAACGGTGTTTGCACCCCTAGAATGTGCGGCTGGGGGCGATGGAACCGTGGCAGCGCTGGGACTGGCTGCAGAGGGAGTGTGCCCCGGCGTTACGGGCGTGTCCCTTGAGTCATACGGGTAGGGAAAAACCCACCCTGCCACCCTGCGTGTGCGCAACAGTGGACAAATCGTCTCGAGGGCCACACGGAGCCCCCTGATGGGCCGGGGGCGACCCACCCCCCGCCTGCCTGGCGGCAGCGTTCTCACAAACCTGTCCAACCCCTTAGCACGCACGTTTCACAACCGCTCCAGCTCCCAGGCCTTTGGCCCCAGCCAGGCGCTGAGACGCTCATGACAAATCCGCTGCTCAGCGCAGGTTTGCTCTCCCCCAGGCCTTACTCCGATTCTGGGCCGTGCTGTCCAGGGGAACCCCCCCGGCTGGGGCCAGAGCCAGCGTGTCGTGTCGAGAGGTGGAGAATCGATACCCACTGATGGGACGAACGCCCGGCCAGCATGGCGCGAGATGCAGCTGCGGGGAGGACGTTGACGGGGGCAGGTAGATTCATGGCGCTCACAGAGAATCACCCTGCATCCTGGGATTTCGAGACAAGTGCTGCAGGGCTGATCTGGGCAAAATCCCGCGTCGACCCAAGCAGGAATTGGGCCCTGGGCGAGCCTGCCACGAACGGACAATTCAGTCCCTGCTGCCCATCACCGTAGCGTCTGGACAGGTCCCTTTTGGCCAGTCAGTCAATTAAGCCTCCCTGAGCAGAGCCCATAGGATGAAACTGAGTCCAGCATGGGTCACGCCTACATGGAAACCCCCTTTCCATATTCCAGGGTTGGGCCTGACCCATCACAGCGAATCCGCAGTGACCTCACGAGGCCCTCGAGTCCAGTCCCCTGCCCTCACGGCAGGGCCAGGCTCCGTCTGATCTTCCCTGACCGGCGTCCGTCCAACCTGCTCTTCAATATCCCCACGGATGGGGATCCCACAACCCCCCAGGCAATGTCTTCCAGTGCTGAACCACCCGGACGGGCCGTTTTTCCTAATGTCCAACCCAAACCTCCCTGGCTGCCATTCAAGCCCATTGCCCCTTGTCCTGTCCTCAGAGTTCCCAAGAACAATTTTTCTCCCTCCTCCCTGTGACACGCTGCCAGGTACGGAGAGCGGCTGTCAGTCAGGGCCCCGCTTTTCTAACGAAACAAGCCCAGTTCTCTCGGTGACTCTCCAAAGCCGGGCGGAGAGAGACGGGGAAGGCGGCCCGCTCCGAGCCGGGCAGGGCCTTGCTGAGGGAGGCTGGAATGATTTGGGGGGGGGGGCGCTGAGAGCCCTTGAACCACTTGGCCACATGGCACAATGGGTGAAGGCCAGCTGGGAAAGGCAAGCCCCAGCCCCACCCCTTCCGCCCGAGGCCCCGCCCTTGAAGCCAAGCCCCGCCCACCCCCAGCTCCATCCTTCCTGGTCACCTGGAGGGCTGGTGTTGCCAGACTGCAGCCCCGGCTCCAGCCCTTCCTGGACACCAGGGGGCTGGGCTGCCCCCCACTGCCCTGTCCCTCCCTGCTGGCCGGGGGGCTGGGCTGCCCCCCACTGCCCCATCCCTCCCTGCTGGCCGGGGGGCCGGGCTGACCCGCCACTGCCCCATCCCTCCCTGCTGGCCGGGGGGCCGGGCTGACCTGCCACTGCCCCATCCCTCCCTGCTAGCCGGGGGGCCGGGCTGCCTCCCCACTGCCCCATCCCTCCCTGCTGGCCGGGGGGCCAGGCTGCCCCCCCACTGCTCCATCCCTCCCTGCTGGCCGGGGGGCCGGGCTGACCCGCCACTGCCCCATCCCTCCCTGCTGGCCGGGGGGCCGGGCTGACCCCCCCACTGCCCCATCCCTCCCTGCTGGCCGGGGGGCCGGGCTGCCCCCCCACTGCCCCATCCCTCCCTGCTGGCCGGGGGGCCGGGCTGCCCCCCCACTGCCCCATCCCTCCCTGCTGGCCGGGGGGCCGGGCTGACCCGCCACTGCCCCATCCCTCCCTGCTGGCCGGGGGGCCAGGCTGCCTCCCCACTGCCCCATCCCTCCCTGCTGGCCGGGGGGCCGGGCTGCCCCCCCACTGCCCCATCCCTCCCTGCTGGCCGGGGGGCCGGGCTGCCCCCCCACTGCCCCATCCCTCCCTGCTGGCCGGGGGGCCGGGCTGACCCGCCACTGCCCCATCCCTCCCTGCTGGCCGGGGGGCCAGGCTGACCCCCCCTTGCCTGCATTACCGGCTGCCCCTGCCTCACACCCAGTGGAGAGGGCCTAGCGGAGGACAGGAAGGGCCGGGTTTGCAGGCCACATATCCAGTGGGGACCCACCCTTGGGTCCAGAGAGGCAACCACGCGAATGCACCAGCCCCGCGGCCTCCGCTCTGATGGGCAGGGAGGGGCGCTGGCAGGCTGCCGGGCAGGCTGATCCCTGCTCACCGCACTTGAGGGAGACCCTGTATTAGGGGCTTTGTCTTACATATGCAATGAGAACCCCCCCTGTGCACAGGTGCCCCGACTTCCCACGCTTGTGGGCTGGCCCCCCGAGGCTGGCAGCTCTCTCCTGGCTCAGTCGCGGGGGAGGCGCCCCCCCGATGCCCACACGCACAGCAGGTGTGGCACAACCCCGGGCACCGGGCTTTAGGCTGCACGGCATGAACGTGGCCGGAGCAGGCCTGGGAGCTCCCAAGGCCTTCACCAGGCAAAGCTGGGCCCTGAGAGGACTGCTAGGGCCAGGCCGCTTGTACCTGCCAGCCCCTGGCGCTCAGTGACCTACGCGGAGCCGGGGCCTTCTCGACATCCACGGCGTAACACGCGTGGGCATGTGGTGATCCGTGTGCCCTGTAAGCTGAGTGCTTGGGCAGCTGCCCAGGAGTGAGCCAAATGCCGCCCCTCTGGCTAGCAGAGTGCCCACAGCCAGCAGCGTGTGTTTCTATTGGGGGTGCACATCTGCACATACTTTGGTGAACAAAATTCATTCTGCACACAATTGAAAAAGCCCATTAGAGCGCTCTCCTACCTGCACTGCCAGCAGCTGTGAGAGGTGACCTCTGGTTAACAAACACCCAGGCCGTGATGTAGGGGGCAGGCCGTACGCTGTGTTTGGGCTGGGGGTGACCCCTACTGGCTGTATGTGTAAGCGCTGCACAGCGGGGGGGCCACCTGAGGAGCCTACGTTCGCCTAGACAATGACCCAACCGGTCTTACCTATTGAGGGCAGGGCAGTGAGTGTTGGGGGAAGGGCGGGAAACATGAAGGGAACAGACTAAGCAGGGTGCTGGGGGGGCGATGGACCCTCCCCCGAGGGGTCTGAGGCTGCCTGGCCCTGACTCCGGTACCCACATCCCGTCTGTGCTGGGCTGGATCCCGGAGAAGCAATAAACCCCCCGTTCTACTGGCTGCTGCGGGGGTGCAGGATCGGGGGGTCCCCGACGCACCATCACAGTGGGGTTGGGTCATTGTCTCCCTGACGTTAGGCTCCTCCGGCGGCGCCCCTGCTGGGCAGCGCTTACAGATACAGGCCAGTAGGGGTCACCCACAGCCTGCCCCCTACATCACAACCCCCCTGACCCACATCCAGGCCGGGCCAAGAACCCGGCAGCCAACTCAGGGAGGCCGGGGCCTCTGCAGAGAACCAGAGTGGGGTAGCTCCGGGATTGCGTGTCTCCGGCTTTGGAGGGCGCCGCAGCTCCCTGTGCTCCTGCCTGTGACCTGCACGGCCCCGGCTCTCAGAACCTGGCTGCTGCCACTGCTGGGAGCCCTGAATAGCGACCGACTGGCAGGGGAACAGAGAGGGGCCCTGATGCAGTGGGAACCAACTGGGGGAGGGGCTTTGCTCCTGTCCACGCTACCAGCCGGCTTGCGAGTGAGAAAGACAACTCAGCCGCCATCTTCCCAGCCAGGGCCCTGCGCCCCCAGCGCTCTGGGCTCCCATCACTGCTGCCCCCCCCGGCTCCCTCGCACGTGCTCCGAAGCTGCCCCCCCGCCCCAGTGACCTTGCCAGCTGGGCTCTGCTGTGAGCAGAGACCGCATGGCTGGCTGGGAGGCCGGGATGCAGCTTTGCCCGCCCCCCCGGCATTTCTGCAGCCCCCCCCACTGCCGAAGGAAAGTGCCTGGGGGGGGCAGTTACCCCAAAAGGCGGGACACGGCTGCTCTCCAGCCTTGTCTTGTGTCCCCCGAATTTGCAGCAGCTCGCTGCGGCACGGGGGCCGCGCCCATCAGAAGGGGTCTGCAGGCCCTTGGAATAGCCTCCGTCTCCTTAGGAATCCATCCCCCGGGAGCCCCCAGCGCAGCTGCCAGAGACCCAGGTAATGGAGGAAGGTCCTTTCTGAGCAACAGGGGAACCAAGGGCGGGCCCGGCCCTGGCTGCTGAGACCCGGCCCACGGGCTCCCAGCAGGGCACCAGGTTGCATCCTCACAGGCACCGCATGCACCCTCCTCGCACGGCCAGGTAGCTTGTGCCCAGGCAACGGGCTGCTCCCCCGCCTGGCCCTGGGATCGGGGAGCCCTGGGGCGTGATCAGCGGCGCGGAGAGCCGGCTGGACGGGCGGGGACAGTCGGGCCAGGCAGATTAGACACAGCCGTGGGGGGGGGGAGGGGACTGGCACAGCCGCCTGCCTTTGTCAGCCCGGCAGGGCTGCCTTCCTTTTGTCTGCGGCACGTGGGCTGGGAAGGCTGGGCACCACCCTCCAGCTGGAGGGGCTCCCCGGGGCGGGGGCTGGCCAGGCGAGCAGGAGCCGGACCTGCTGCTGCAGGTTTCCCCTAGCTTCCAGGGGGCGGGCGCGTATCTTGGGGCTGCCCCCGGATTTCGCCGGCCCTGGGTCTCCGACGGGGCGAGCAGCCCTGGGTGCCGGTTAAGCCAGAGCCTTTCCTCAGCCTCCCCCAGCCAGATCGCACGGCAGGCACCCTTGGCTGAAATCAGGGGCAGCATCATGCTAATTAGTGGGTAAGGCATGGGGGGATTGCACTGCGCTCCCTGCACCAGCTTCCCACAGCCTGGGGCACGACCCGTCCCTGCTCCCAGCTGGGGCCCAGCGCATGTCGTCTGCGGCTCTGAGCTGGGGACCAAGGCCCATAGCGTCACCCCCTGGGCCTGCGGCACTTTCTCCCCCAGGGCCGAGCTTGGCTGGGCAGCCAACAGCGCGTCGGCAGGGCCGGTCCCAGGCACAGAACAGCCCCCCCAGAACTCAGAGCCAGCCCAAAGCTCCGCCAGGGCCCTGCCCCAACCGGCCTCCTCTGGCACAGCCCACAGCAGGGGTGTGTGTAAAAAAAACCTTCCTAAACACATGGGGGTTACCAGGTGTCCGGTACGGACCCGGACAGTGTGACGGACTGGGCCGTGTCTGGGCACAGCTGAGGGCGTCCGCTCAGGGCGAATTGCTCAACTTCGGGGCTCCTTACAGCCCCCAGACTGGTGACCTCTCCAACCAGGCCACAAACCAGTCCCACAGAGCACTTCAGCTGCCTGCCTGAAGCCTCACAAGCAAAACCCCTCCGGCACCCCAGCAATATCCGTGCCCCAGATGGCCCCAGGCCTCAAACACAAGTGGGGGGTCTTAGAACCCAATCCCACCTACCCCGAACAAGTTCTGTCCGGTTCCAAGAAACCAGCCACAGATCCCTGGTCAATTTACCCTCTGGACCTTACCCACAAATCACGCTGGGCCAATCCTTTAGCATCTAACATCTAAAGGTTTATTATTACAATAAAAAAAAAGCCTGAGAGTGAGGTTGTTAAAGGATAGTACGTTACATGCATCGAATCTCCCAGTCCTCAACGCAGGCTCTAGCAGAGATGTTACAGCTGCTGGCTTAAAAGTCCTTGTTGCGCATCCTAGGATCAGGATGGGTCCACAGTTCTTTCCGGCTCTTTGATCCCTGCAGTGCTGCCTCTGGGATGAAGTGCTGAGCTGAGGACCAAGATGGAGACCACCACATGGCCTGTTTATCCCTCCTTCCTGGCCTCTTCTTGGCTACAGCAGGTCACCTGGCCCACGGCCTATCCCTGTGTTCCCTGCTGGTAGCCCTTATGTGTCAGCCCTCATTCTTTAGGTGTGTCCTTGGCCCATTGAGAGCCATTGTCCCACAGGGCCTCGCTGATTAGCATGTCCACAGGCCGGGCTCTGCCCAATATTCAACCACATGCAGGGAAATATTCAGTCTCCACACAGATTACAGACTCCTAACTCCACACACAGACATTATACAATCACATGACCAGTGTACACAGGATCAGCAGACAGTGAGCTTCTATTCAACACCCCACATGGCCCCTTTTAAACCATTTTTGGGGCTAACACCCCCACTTATGGCTGCTTCCCTCAAATTCAGTAACGTGACAGACAGTCCGGTATTTCGCCTCCTGTCTGGTAAAAACATTTGGAAAATACCGGACACCTAAAATGTCCAATATTTTCTGATTTTGTCCCAGCCAGGAGACGAAAAAACCCCAAAAGCATTTCTTAAAGGGGACACACTTTTTTTTTTTTTTTTTTTTGCTTAATAACTTTGGTCTCCCCCTTTTTTTTTCTCAACAGAATTTTTTCCCTGATGGGGTTTTTTTCGGGGGGAGGGTCGATATTTTTGGTTAAACCATCTGGCAGCCCTACAAACACACCAATTCACCCTGCTCACAGTCCTCCCCCACGGGAGAGCAAGCCACACGTCAGATGCTCAGGGTGCTGCCAGGTCGTATTGAGATTAGGGAGGGGAAAGGCTTACCGGTCCCCGTTAATCAATGGGGGCTGGAACTGCCCCCCACCTGCTGCAGACAGGGGCTGCTCCTGCCCAGCTGGGCTGGACTGGCCCCCCTTAATTGGTTACCCAGTTAAACATGACACTAGAAGTGTAACCGGTGAGCCAATTACACAGGATTTTACAGCCCTAATGTAGCTACTGTGGTGGCCGGGAGAGTGAAAACCGATAGAGCCTAGGAGAGGTGGATTCATTCCATGGAGCTAACGGGAGTCTCCTTTGGGGGACCCCCAGGACCCAGAAAAGCCAGTGGCCCTGCGCTCCAGCTGGATCGGACAGCACGACCCTGAGGGGAGCACTGCGTAGGCCAACCCCCGCCCCGGGTGAGGTGTTCACCTCAGCCCAGCCAAAGGCAGTCCATCCGGCCCTGGGGGCCCTGCCTTTGCAAGGGCTGGCTCCTCTCCGGCCAGGGAATCGCATCCGGCTGCTGCCCAGGGGGAGGGGAGCAGGGTTTTGTGGAGAACGTCCCTCGGACTCGTGTGCTAGCAGAGTTCCAGCCGGCCTGTGGGGAGCCCTCGCCGACAGCGCTCTACCCCGAGGCAGAAACGGCCCCGCCCGCCCCTCTCCGAGGCGGCAGACGCTGTGGGGTGAGTGGGACGCCCTCCCCGTTCTTCCAAGCCGCACGGACCCCCCCTTCCAGCACGACCCCAGGGGAACTCAAAGCAAGCGGCCACTGCAAGCAGGACAGCTGGCAGCAGAGGGACCAGCCGCTGCTGGGGAGTGCTGGCTAGGGGCCCGCCTGGCGGGCTGGGCGCGGAACTCACATGCCACGGGCAGCCTGGACCCCTAGATACTGCCCCGACGGTTCCGTGGTGGGGCCTGGGCACGTGCCGCCTGCAGTAGTGGCCTGAGGTGGAGCTGGCATCAGAGGCAGGGGGAGATCCCAGGGCCGGCCTAGGCGCAGCTGCGTTGGTCTCTGTGGAGGCGGTTACGCTGGGGACGGGCTCTGAGACCGGGGAAGCCGATTCCTGCCTGGGTCCTGCCGAAAGGTTCTGGTGACGTGGCCCAGAGTGGCGTGGAGCCCAGCCCCGCAGGCCCAGCGCCCAGTCCCACCCGCCCGCCTGCACCCCTGGTGGGATTTCTTCCCCCGTCCCGTCCGTTCCAGGCCAGCGCTGTTCGTTACGATCTACCTGGGGCTGGAGCCCCTGTCACATTACTGGATCTTGAGGGGAGCAGCCAGATCACTGCTGCACCCATAGGTGGGGGTGTTGGCCCCAGAAAATGGTATAAAAGGGGGCCATGTGGGGTGCTGAATAGAAGCTTATTATCTGATAATCCTATGTAAGCTATTCATGTGGTTGTATAACGTCTGTGTGTGTAGTTAGGAATCTGTAGTCTGTGTGGATACTGAATACTTCTCTGCATGTGGTTGAGCATTGGGCAGAGCCCGGCCTGTGGACATGCTAATTAGCGAGGCCCTGTGGGACAATGGCTCTCAATGGGCCAAGGACACACCTAAAGCATGAGGGCGGACACCTAAGAGCGGCCAGCAGAGAGAGACTGAGGACCAGGTGACCGGCTGAGACCAGAAGAGGCCAGGGAGGGGGTATAAATAGGCCATGTGGTCGATGCCATTTTGTTCTCAGCTCAGCACTTCATCCCAGAGGCAGCACTGCAGGGATTGAAGAGCCCGGAAGACCTGTGAACCCATCCTGATGCTAGGATGCGCAACAAGAACTTTTAAACCAGCAGCTGTAACATCTCTGCTAGAGCCTGCATCGAGGACTGGGGGATTCGGTGCATGTAACGTACTATCCTTTAACAACCTTACTCTCAGGCTTTTCTTTCTTGTGGTAATAAACCTTTAGATGTTAGATGCTAAAGGATTGGCCCAGCGTGATTTGTGGGTAAGGTCCAGAGGGTAAATTGACCAGGGATCTGTGGCTGGTTTCTTGGAACCGGACAGAACTTGTTCGGGGTAGGTAGGATTGGGTGCTAGGACCCCCCACCTGTGTATGAGGCCCAGGGCCATCTGGGGCACGGATATTGCTGGGGTGTCGGAGGGGTTTTGCTCGGGAGGCTTCAGGCAGGCTGCTGGAGCGCTCTGTGGGACTGGTGTGTGGCCGGTTTGGAAAGGTCACCAGTCTGGGGGCTGTAAGGAGCCCCGGATTTGAGCAATTCACCCTGAGCGGACGCCCTCAGCTGTGCCCAGACACGGCCCGGTCTGTCACAGCCCCCCTCGTGGCTCAGTCCGCCTTGCTCTAGGTGCAGGACAAACAGAGCACCAGCCCCTTCCCCAAGCGAAAAGCGCCGGACGCCCAGCGATGGATGGGTGGGGCACTCGGGATGTCACATATCGGTTAACTGAATAGTCGAGTAACCTCACGAATTCTTATCGGTTAGTCGACTATTCTATAGTCCCTGGGGGTGGGGCCGGCAGCCAGTGCGCTCCAGCCTCACTTCCGAGGAGCCCCCGGCCACTCCACGCTGGTTTCAAAACCAGCCCCCCCTCTCCCCCCCCCGCAGACCAGCTGCCTGGCACCTGGCGCTGTCCCCTCTGATACAGAGGCAGCAGTGCAGGGCGGCAGCAGCCCTTGTCTGGGGGTGGTGTCTGAGCTCCTGGACCAGGCATGAGCCAGAACTGAGCCGCAGCAGAGGTAGGTCCCAGCCCCGTCGCAAGCCAGGACTGAGCCAGGTTGCCGACCGGCCTGCTAAAAGATGTCCTTGGGGTGGGGGAGAAATGTCGTCTAGAGCATTAACCTGTGCGCTTTGCGTGCGGTTAATCGACTGCACTCTCGCATCCCTGGGGGGGACACGAGGAGACACCAGGACCGGAGGGAGACACTCCGCGTCTGCTCCCCATTAACGGCCTCTGACGTCGGCTACCAAGCCCGCGGACTCCAGCTGCCGTCGGAGCCCAAGATCCGCTTTGCAGCGAGCGTTTCGTTTTCATTTCACCCCCGCCCTGGGGCTCTGCCGAGGGGTCTCTGCCACCCACCGCACTGCAGCGAACCCCCCTGCTCCCAGCTGAGCGACCAGCATCCCCTCCCAGCCCTGCCCCATGGGATGAGCAGGGGGTTCCTTCTCCTCGCCCCCCACTTCTCAGGGCTGGCTGGCTTCTGGCTTCTGGTCTGCAGCCAGAAAGGCCAGAGGGCGCCCGCCACGGGCTGGCCCAGCTCGCTTCCTGGGATTAGCTCTCCCTCCAGTGGCCTGACACTGTACGGCAGCTCCAGGAAGGCCCCGGTCTCCCCCCTCCTTCGCCGTTGCTTTCCCCCAGCGCCACGGAGCCACGGGATACGGGCCCAGGTGGCATTCACGTACCCGGCTGCATCTCAGGGCAGCCGTCTGCCATGGACAGGCCTGGAGCCACAGCGTGGTTAGCCAGGTCCTGGGGCTGCTCGCAGGGGGAGCCCTGCTGGCGGCGGGGTGGGCGCCGGAGGGGGACAGCGCCTGCCCTTGCTACTCACCCTGAGGGGGCTCCACTCCCCTGGGCTGGCAGAGTGAGGGGCTGCTCTCCGGGAGCATGGGTGGGGGCAGAGTCCAGCCTGCGCAGACTTCAGGGCCCCGGCTCCGTCCTGCCACCCGAGGAGATGGGCTCGGAGCCCGCGCAAATCTGCCGGCCCGCGGGGTTCCGGCTCCCAATCGTCGCGGAGACAACCTCGGCGCAGCAAGGGGCAAGTGTCCCCAGCACACGGCACCGGCAAACCGCGGAGCGCTCTGGCTCCGGGCACCTGCTTCCGAGCGGGGCCGAGGAGGTCCAAGCCACGCGGCCAAGGAAGGCGAGGAAGGAGGCCGGTTGCGCTCCGTCCGGACCTGCCTGGGGAAGAGATTTCAGACCAGAGGCAGCAAAAAGCAACCCACGATCCAGTGGCTCGAAGCAGAAACTCGGACTGGAACCCACTGGAGCTGAGGCCCTGCTTTCTAAGCAGCAGGGGAATTAGCTAGGGGACGTCTCCCCGAGACTGGGGGGTGCTCTGCCCCGTGGCCCCTCCCACCCAGACGGAGGGCATGCGGAAGGCAGCGCGGCAGCCCCACTGGGGGAGGTGGCAGGGGTCCCTGGGCAAGGCTCTTTGGCCGGTGGAGGAGCGTCACAGTCCCTTGGGCCTCACCACGCCGCGGGAGCGTCTGTCCGGCGTGCGGGGAGACGGGCGTGGGTTCTTGGGGAGCGCCAGCGCGGAAAGGCAGGCTGGCTCCTGCCCCCCTGGAAAAATGCCCTTTGCAAAGGCCTTTCTGGGGCTCCTTGTGCAGCCAGGCAGAGCCCTGAGCCGGGACATACAGGAGCCGCCCGGCTCCCCTGGGACTAAGCCCCCATCGTGCCACACCACTGGGCCGGCTGGTGTTCTGGGGGCCCCGGCTCCCCCCACCTCTCTGCTCTGGGTAAGCAGGAAAGGGGGCCACGTGCCACAGCGCCCTGCGCAGCCCAGCCATGGGCTCAACGGGGGCCTAGTCCCCTGCGTGGGCCTGTGGCCCAAGTGCCCCTCACGGCCTAGTCCTGCGTCACCAGGAGCAACAGCCCTCCCTGGCTCCTTCCAGCCGGCTCCGTCGCTTCTCCCCGTGCTGGGGCGCTCCCCAGCCTGGCGCGGGACAATCGCACGGAGCTTGGCACCTTCCTCCCCAGAGCGACTGCCAGCGGCTGTGCCCTGCCCCTCCCACGCCCTCCCCTGTGGCCTCAGTGCTGGCTGGACTTGGGGGGCCTCCCTGCCGACCCCAACAGGCTGCGTCCTAAGGGTCATTCCTGCCCTTCGCTGTGGGTCAGCAGCACCCGGCGCCCTAGGGGTTCCACCGCAGCAGGGGAGACGCTGCCAGGGAAGCCGGATGGGCGCCCCCGGGGGGGTGCTGAGGAGATGGGAGCATTGAAGGGCAGACACCCAGCAAGGACAGTTAGGGGCCGGGGGCAGACCCTCCGGGGGAGGTTTCCTCGTTTACCACCCAGCTGTAGGCTCCCCTCTCCCCGGGACCATCCCTGCTGGGTTTGCCCCTTGGGGGTCTGCAGGGGACACTGCGGAGAGCCCAGCCCGGCCTGCCTCGGCCCAGGGCAGGGAGCCCCGCGAGGACAATAGGCAGGCCCAGGTGGAGCTGACAGGGCGCTTTGTTCGCCCCCTCAGGGCCAGACAAAAGGGGCAGTCAGACGTCACAGCGGCCCATTGTGCGGCGGGGAGCGAAGCGCTGAGCCAGCAACCCGCGCCTGACCTCGCTCGGCTGCCGAGGGCGGAGGCCCCCAGCACACACAGGCTTGGCCTGCCACGGGGCAGGGCCGCCAGGAGCCCAGCCGGGCCGGCCTGGGAAGGAAGGAGCCGGCCGGGCTCGGTCAGGGGGCATCCTGGGCCCAAACCTGCGGGCACCAGGCCACTTGGGATACGGCCGGGGCAGGGATGGGAGAGAGAAGGATGCAGTTACTATGGTTACCACGGGCAGGCCGGATGGCGGCTCCCGCCGTGCAGTGGGAGGCCACCAGGCGAGGCCGGCGCCAGGGGCCGGCAGAACCTCTAGCCGTTCCTCTGCAGGGCTCTGAGGGCTGGCAGGGGCGTCTTTAACAGCTGTGCCTGGGCTCCCCCCACAGCGCAAGGTCCCCGCCTCAGGGAGCAGCCAGCCCCCCCCGAGCTGGTCTGCAAACCGGCAGGCCCCCTCCCGGCCACGCTGAGCCTGGGCCCGGCGGGTATGTGGCTCAGGCGCTCCTCCCCAGAGGAGATGCAGAGCTTGGCCCAGGTGGGAAGCTGCCCCTTCCGCCCCGGAAGCTGGCCCACTACAAGGTCATTCTGGGCGCCCTCCCCCCACGCTGATGGTCAAGCTGAGCAGAGCTGGCGTGACCCTTTCCTCCGTGCTGACGCAACCTCTCCCCGGGCAGCATGGCCGGTGCGTGCAGGGCTCCAGGGAGCCGCTCTGGTCCCAACCCAGCCTGCAAAGCCCCCCGTTTGCAGCCGAGGGCCGTGGAGAGCAGGGCCGGATGTCCGCACCGTGCCAGGCCTGCCCCCACTGCTACACGCCTGCGGTGGGGAACTCCATTGTCTCCGTCGCGGTCCAGCAGCTCCCCATTTCCGAGCCCTGCCCAAGCTGCTGTCAGACAGCTAACCACCGGGGAGCCCCGGCTAATTCCCTCCGAAATCAAACCCCAGGCAGCGCTCCACGCGGGGGCGCCTAGACAGGAAGGACAGCCCAGGAGGCAGGGTGCTTGGGAGACCAGGTTTCGGTTCCTGGCTCTGCTTCTGGTGACTGAGTGGCCTTGGGCCCGTCCCTTAGCCCCCGTGGGCTTCAGCTCCCCATCTGGTCCATGGGGGTAACTCGCAGGGGTAGTCGGAGGGGTAAGTCCACTGAAGAGGGTGAGGTTCTCACAGAGCAGCGATGGGGGCTGTGTGAGTATTAATATAGATGGAGAGGGGTCCTCCCTCGGGGTCACCCAGCCCACACCCGTGAGCTGCTCCACCCTTTCCATGCATGTGGGGTAACGGGCCCTCTGCAGCAGGCCGGCTGTCATCCCCCCAGCACCCCCTTGGGAAGGCCTGTGTCCCGTTCCGCGAGGCTCCTCCGGAATGGGAAAGGAAATGCCCAGAGGCTTTCTGAGCCCCCGGGGGGTGTCCCTGCTGGGGGGGGACAGAGCCCCCGGGGTTGTCCCTGCTGGAGGGAGGGGCAGAGCCCCCTGGGGGGTGTCCCTGATGGGGGGGGACAGAGCCCCTGGGGGGTGTCCCTGCTAGGAGGGGGGCAGAGCCCCCGGGGGGTATCCCTGATGGGGGGGACAGAGCCCCCAGGGGGTGTCCCTGCTGGGGGGGGCAGAGCCCCCTGCTTGTCTCATGACAGAGGGATGCTGTTGGGCTGGAAAGTACCAGAGCCCCAAGCTGTTGAGTCATCCATGACCCAGATTAGCCGTGCAAACAGCCACATGCGGGGCGGGGGGCGGGGGGGGTGTTTTTTGTTGGTGGCTCAGACTAGGGCGCTGAGCTGCTGGAATCTCCGGGGCTCAGCAGGAACCAGGGCCAGAGAAAGCAGAGTGCTGACTGCTCTGCCAGCCGGGCCCTATATAAAGGGAGGCTCCGGAGCAGTCGGGCGTTACATGGAGGAAGCAGCAGCGCAGGCCGAGCTAGGTGAGTGCGGGGGCTGGATTCTCGACTTTTCCCGTCGCTTTGTCCGTTCCCTCTTCTCAGCCAGACAGACGCGGCCTCCCTCCGGCCGAGCGCCAGGGGCTGCAATAAAAGTCCCCAGGGTTAGCCCTTGGCAAAGGCCCATTCCCCAACGGGCCTTTGAACCCGCGACCCAGACACCGCACAGGCGATTCAGGAGGTGGCAGGGTGGTGCCCCTGCCCTGGGATCGGCCTCCTCCCGCGCCCCCTCCCATCGCCAGCAGAAACGGTTCCTCCCTTCGCCAGTCTGCAGCGGGCGAAGCTGCCAAGTCTCCGGCCGGTGTGTGGACAGAGCAGGGAATTGGCGCCTGGCGGCTGCAGCAGAACACGGCACCGTCGGCAGGTGATATCTCTGTTACACCTGGGCCGCACTGCCTGCCGGCGAGCTCCGGCTTGTGGTGTTGTCTGTGGTGTGGTAACCCTCCCGCGCCCCCGCTGGAACTGGGCCTCTTGCACTTGGTGCCATGCAAACACCTAGGAAAACATGTGCCCTACCTCACAGATCTTCACCCACCCAGCCACGGAATACACCCGCTCACACACATGCCCCCAGCCACGGAATACACCCGCTCACACATATGCCCCCAGCCACGGAATACACCCGCTCACACATATGCCCCCAGCCACGGAATACACCCGCTCACACATATGCCCCCAGCCACGGAATACACCCGCTCACACACACCTCGCCACAGAATATACCCAGTCGCACATAAACAAACAGCCATGGAAGATACATGCTCTCATTGACACGCCCTGCCATGGAATACACCCACTCACACGCACACACAGAGCCACAACATATACCTGCTCATGCACACAGAGTCACCCACTCACAGCCCCCCAGACACGGAATACATCCACTCAGACGTGGAACACACGCACTCACCCACCCAGACACAGAATACACCTTCCTGCTCACACACCTGCTCGTACACACACACAAACGATAGGCTTTTCTCCTTCAGGCTCAGCAGGCAAATAGTGAGAGAACGTGTTTCCGTTTCTGCACGGGGGGGGGCTCCACTCCAGCCAGGACAGGGTGTTTGGGGGGGAGCAGACAGAAGCTCCCAACGAAATCTGGACTGTGCGAGAAGGCCGTGGGGAGTGCAGCTGGGCCCTGCCGCTCATTGGGGGGAGGGGGAGGTGAGTGTTGTCCCTGATGGCGCTGCTACCCAGGGGGATAACCCCTAGTCCCCTTGGGGTGCTGATCCCTTGTCGCCGTGCCCGGCAGGGGACGTAACCTGCAGGGGGCGGGCCGGGGGCCGGGGGCCGGGACTGAGCTCACCCCCACAAGCCCCGAATGCTGCCCGTAGGGAAGGGCGTTCAGCGGCAGTGCCTCTGGCTGGACGTAGCTTTCTCCTCAGACTCACTCAGGCTAGAGGGGGCCGGAGGCCAGGCCAGCCCCTCCCGGGCCCCCGAGAGCCTGCAAAGAGTCAGCACGTACAGCGGGGTCTCCCCTGCCCCGACGCCCGTCCTCACGGGTGGGGTAAGGGGACTCGCAGGCCAGGGGCAGCGCGAGGGGCAGGAAGGAGCAAAGAGCCGGCGGCGGGCCCCCAAGGCCGGGCCAGGCTGACGTAGCCCAGGCCGGCGGGTCCTGCCTTAAAGCAAATGGGGGCAGGAGCTCAGCAACGCATGGCCGGAGGGCAGCTCCCTCCTCCAGCGCCCTGCTCGGAATGGGGCTGGCTGCTCTCGCTCGCACTCCTGTGCCCGCTGCCAGCCCGGCTGGGGTGTGAGTGAGCACTGGGTGGGGCTGGGGGTGTGAGTGCGCACTGGGTGGGGCTGGGCTGTGAGTGCGCACTGGGTGGGGCTGGGGGTGTGAGTGAGCACTGGGTGGGGCTGGGGTGTGAGTGAGCACTGGGTGGGGCTGGGGTGTGAGTGCGCACTGGGTGGGGCTGGGGGTGTGAGTGAGCACTGGGTGGGGCTGGGCTGTGAGTGCGCACTGGGTGGGGCTGGGCTGTGAGTGCGCACTGGGTGGGGCTGGGGGTGTGAGTGCGCACTGGGTGGGGCTGGGGTGTGAGTGAGCACTGGGTGGGGCTGGGGTGTGAGTGCGCACTGGGTGGGGCTGGGGGTGTGAGTGAGCACTGGGTGGGGCTGGGCTGTGAGTGCGCACTGGGTGGGGCTGGGGGTGTGAGTGAGCACTGGGTGGGGCTGGGCTGTGAGTGTGCACTGGGTGGGGCTGGGCTGTGAGTGCGCACTGGGTGGGGCTGGGGGTGTGAGTGTGCACTGGGTGGGGCTGGGGTGTGAGTGAGCACTGGGTGGGGCTGGGGTGTGAGTGCGCACTGGGTGGGGCTGGGGCTGTGAGTGCGCACTGGGTGGGGCTGGGGGTGTGAGTGTGCACTGGGTGGGGCTGGGGTGTGAGTGCGCACTGGGTGGGGCTGGGGCTGTGAGTGTGCACTTCTGTGCTGTGTGTGAGTGTGCACCTCTGTCCTCTGTGTCTGTGTGTGTGAGTGCACGCCTCCGTCTGCATGTGTGTGAGTGCGCACTTCTGTCTGCATGTGTGTGAGTGCATGCCTCTGCGCTGTTTATGTGTCTCTGTGTGTGCGCACCTCTGCACTGTGTGTGTGTGCACTTCTGCGCTTTGTGTGTGTCTGTGTGTGAGTGCACAACTCTGCGCTCTGTGTGTGTGTGTGTGTGTGTGCGCACCTCTGCACTGTGTCTGTGTGCGTGCGCACTTCTGCGCTTCGTGTGTGTCTGTGTGTGAGTGCACACCTCTGTCTGCACGTGTGTGTGTGAGTGCGCACCTCTGTCTGCATGTGTGTGCATGAGTGTGCACCTCTGTGCTCTGTTTGTCTGAGTGTGCACATCTGTGCTGTGTGTGCGAGCGCACACCTCTGTACTGTGTGTATGTGTGGGGAGGTGAGCGTGCACCTCTGTGCTCTGTGTGTGTGAGTGTGCACCTATGCACTGTGTGTGTGGGTGTGAGCGCACCTGCACTGTACCCAGCCCCGCCGGGGAGGTGTCTGGGCGTGCTCATCTTCCCAGTATTCCAAGCCAGGCCCGGGTATTTCACTGGGATTCCCGCCCAACATGCTCAGCTGTGGCCCGGCCCTGCCCTGCGCTGCCTCTGTGGGGAGTGTGTGGGGCCAACAGAAAATGGGGGGAGTCAGCAGCAAATGGGGTCAGTGACGGATGGGGCCAGCAGCGAATGGGGGGGCTCCGTGATGGGTGGGGCCAGCAGCAAATGGGGGGGGGGTCTGTGATGGGCGGGGCCAGCAGCGAATGGGGTAGGGGGGGCTCTGTGACGGGTTGGGCCAGCAGCGAATGGGGTAGGGGGGCTCCATGAAGGGTGGGGCCAGCAGCGAATGGGGGGGGGCTCCGTGATGGGCGGGGCCAGCAGCGAATGGGGGGGGCTCCGTGATGGGCGGGGCCAGCAGCGAATGGGGTAGGGGGGCTCCATGACGGGTTGGGCCAGCAGCGAATGGGGGGGGCTCCGTGACGGGTTGGGCCAGCAGCGAATGGGGGGGGGCTCCGTGACGGGTGGGGCCAGCAGCGAATGGGGTAGGGGGGCTCCGTGACGGGTTGGGCCAGCAGCGAATGGGGGGGGGGCTCCGTGACGGGTGGGGCCAGCAGCGAATGGGGGGGGGCTCCGTGACGGGTTGGGCCAGCAGCGAATGGGGGGGGGCTCCATGAAGGGTGGGGCCAGCAGCGAATGGGGGGGGGGGCTCCGTGATGGGCGGGGCCAGCAGCGAATGGGGGGGGCTCCGTGACGGGTGGGGCCAGCAGCACGCGTGGGCAGAACAGCTCTCAGAGCAGCCAGCGCCCCTGGGCTGCGAGTTGTACTTTCCCCTCCTCCTTTTCCAGGCACCGTCCCCACAGCCAGGATGACTCAGACCAACCCTCTGCCCGGCCCCACGGGCCCCTGGAAGGTAGGTCCCAGCCGCGCCGTGTGCTGGGTTGGGTGCTACACAGGGAGCGGGCGCTGGGCACTGCACGTCTCCTGCCCCCCAGTTAGACGTGACCCACAAGGAGGGGCCTGGCCCTTGGTGCCCCACCCGCCCTCCTGCCCCCGGCGCAGTGCTGACTGCCCCCCGTGTCCGCCCGGCCCTGCGGTACAAGCAGCCGGGGGCAGGAGCGCCACGCCCAGGTGAGCAGCGGGCACGCACTGCGGGTTCCTGCCGGCCCGGCTGCAGCGCCCGCGGGCGGAGGGCAGCGCAGGGCTGCGGGGGCTGCCCCAAGGGCCGTGCGCGCCTGGGGACGGAGGTGGAAAGAGCTGGGCAGTGGGGCGGGAAGGAAGAAGCGAGGCCGGGGTGACCCCCACACCTGCGGGCCACAGCGCCCTGGTGGGCAGCCCAGCGCCTGGCCGGAGTCCCAGGCGCGGTGGGTCCACGCTGGCGGCTTGCACCAGGCCCTGCCACGGACGGTCTGTGCGGTGGGCACCAGTTCCCCGCCCCGTTCCCACGCGCCGCCCTCCGGGGCGATTCCCCCCCAGCTCACCGCCTACGACCAAGAGAACTTCCAGGGGAAGAAGATGGAGTTCACCTCGGCCTGCTCCAACACCGTGGAGCGCGGCTTCGACACCGTCCGCTCCCTCAAGGTGGACTGTGGGGCGTGAGTACCCGGGGGGCTTGCTGGGACCGCACGGGGGGCTGGGCTAAAACACGGGAGCTGCTCTCCAGGGATGCCCCATGCAGCGCACGGCTGGGCGAGCGGGGGCCGGGGCAGAGCGCGGCTGCACCCACAGGTCCGTAGATCCACGGCTGGCTTCTTTCTGGAGGTGGCTGGCAGGGGCAGGGAGGAACGGGCGGCCGAGTCTGCGCCGCTCGGCCTGTCTCTTTGCTGGGAGCCCTCCAGGCACAGACGGCCGATCCACCGCCCCCCGGCATCTGGAGCAAACCTAGGCCAGAGCTCCCGGCCTCCAAGCCAGGCCTGGACTGCGCGGGCGGGTCACCCCCTGGACAGGCCTGTTTCTTGCCCTGAGAGGGCTCTGGAGCTGTAGCCAGGCTGGCACCCTGCAGTCACCCACGCCAGGCCAGCAGAGTGGGGCAGTGCGGCTCAGCTGCAGCCGCTCCCCGGCTTCTTGAGCTAATCTAGAAAGCTGCAGACAGAGACCCCCCAAGCCTCCGCGCCAGCCAGCACCCCCCCGGGCTCCATACCAGCCAGCCACCCCCCCTAAGCCTCCGCGCCAGCCAGCACCCCCCCCCCCCGGGCTCCATACCAGCCAGCCACCCCCCCTAAGCCTCCGCGCCAGCCAGCACCCCCCCCGGGCTCCATACCAGCCAGCCACCCCCCCTAAGCCTCCGCGCCAGCCAGCACCCCCCCCGGGCTCCATACCAGCCAGCCACCCCCCCTAAGCCTCCGCGCCAGCCAGCACCCCCCCCGGGCTCCATACCAGCCAGCCACCCCCCCTAAGCCTCCGCGCCAGCCAGCACCCCCCCCCCCCCGGGCTCCATACCAGCCAGCCACCCCCCTAAGCCTCCGCGCCAGCCAGCACCCCCCCCGGGCTCCATACCAGCCAGCCACTCCCCCCAAGCCTCCGCGCCAGCCAGCACCCCCCCCGGGCTCCATACCAGCCAGCCACCCCCCCCCCCCCAAGCCTCCGCGCCAGCCAGCACCTCCCCCCGGGCTCCATACCAGCCAGCCACCCCCCCCAAGCCTCCGCGCCAGCCAGCACCCCCTCCCCGGGCTCCATACCAGCCAGCCACACCTCCCCCAAGCCTCCGCGCCAGCCAGCACCCCCCCCCGGGCTCCATACCAGCCAGCCACACCTCCCCCAAGCCTCCGCGCCAGCCAGCACCCCCCCCGGGCTCCATACCAGCCAGCCACACCTCCCCCAAGCCTCCGCGCCAGCCAGCACCCCCCCCGGGCTCCATACCAGCCAGCCACACCTCCCCCAAGCCTCCGCGCCAGCCAGCACCCCCCCAGCCACCCCCTCCCCCCGGGCTCCATACCAGCCAGCCACACCTCCCCCAAGCCTCCGTGCCAGCCAGCACCCCCCAGGGCTCCATGCCAGCCCAGGCTCCCCCCAGGGTTTTGCACCAGCCAGTGACCCCCCCGGGCTCCATGCCAGACAGCAGGCCGAACGCAGGGACGCAGCGGGGGCTCTGCCCGTGCAGGCTCAGGCTCCGGCGCCCAGGGCAGCGATTCCTGCAGATTGGCGTGGGGAGAAGCAGCCTCCCCACTGGCCACCGGGCTGGCTCCCAGGCGCGCTGCAGCCCCTCACGGGCAGCATGGGACGGGCCCCAGGGGGGCTGCTGGGGCCCCTGCTCGCTGGGCTGGGGCCGGGGGAGCCAGGCTCTGCCTCGGGATGCTGGAGCAAAGCCTGGGAGCCGCCGGCCCCGTGTCCATGCGGCAAAGCGCAGCCTGTGCCGGTAACGCGCCGGGCCGGGCCCCTGCCAGCCTAGTGCCAGCTCGGCCCCACCCCGCCTCCAGCGCATAGGGCAGTGGCTCGTGGGCCAGGGCCCAGCCTGACACTGGGCGCAGCCTTCGGGCATCCGGGCCAGCCACGCTGCAGGGCGCTGGGGCCGCGCCAGGCCCTGTCTCGGCACACGGGGAGACGGGGCCCCATTGCCCCACGCGCGGGCTGCTCCCCGGCCAGCGCCCTGAGCGGCGTGCTGCTGTTGCAGCTGGATCGGCTACGAGCACACCAGCTTCTGCGGGCAGCAGTTTATCCTGGAGCGGGGCGAATACCCGCGGTGGGACGCCTGGAGCGGAAGCAACGCCTACCACACCGAGCGCCTGATGGCCTTCCGCCCCATCTGCTGCGCGGTGAGCGCCGGGCCCCCGCTGCTCCCCTCCCCTCGCGTCCCCCCGTGCAGGCACCCGGGGCCGCTGCCTTCCTGCTACGCGCAGCACGCCTCGGCCAGGGGGGCGGGCAGGGGAGGGCTGGCCCTGGTTAGGGTGAACTAGCTTGAAACTTTCACCCTCTGCCTGGCGCCAGCCAGCCGGCCAGGCCCCTGCGTTTCCCTGCCACGGATGGGGCCACGCCCCTGGGCTTCCCTGCCACGGATGGGGCCACGCCCCTGGGCTTCCCTGCCATGGATGAGGCCACTCCCCTGCGCTTCCCTGCCACGGATGGGGCCAGGCCCCTGCGCTTCCCTGCCACGGATGGGGCCAGGCCCCTGCGCTTCCCTGCCACGGATGGGGCCAGGCCCCTGGGCTTCCCTGCCACGGATGGGGCCAGGCCCCTGCACTTCCCTGCCACGGATGGGGCCACTCCCCTGGGCTTCCCTGCCACGGATGGGGCCAGGCCCCAGCGCTTCCCTGCCAGGGATGGGGCCAGGCCCCTGTGTTCCCTGCCAGGGATGGGGCCACTCCCCTGGGCTTCCCTGCCACGGATGGGGCCAGGCCCCTGTGTTCCCTGCCAGGGATGGGGCCACTCCCCTGGGCTTCCCTGCCACGGATGGGGCCAGGCCCCTGGGCTTCCCTGCCAGGGATGGGGCCAGGCCCCTGTGTTCCCTGCCAGGGATGGGGCCAGGAGCCTGGTGCGACAGTGCAGGGAGGTGAGAGGTTGGAAGGGCAGCGGGCGAGCGGGGAGTCGCTCCAGTTCAAACTGGCCAGGTGCCCCGGGGTGAAGTGGCAGGGCCGAAAGGGGCCGCAGAGGTGACCACGCCCAACTTTTTTGGCATCTTGCCTACAAGCCTCCCCCGGCGTGTGCTGTGCGTGGCGGGCAGGGGGACACAGAGCGCAGCTTGTGACCCACGCGGAGCCCCTGCCCGTTGTGGGGTGCAGCGGATGGCTCCCTGCCCTGAGCTGCGTTCCAGCCTCTTTGCTTCACCCCTGTTGCCCCCCAAGCCCTGGCAGCCCCTCCCGCCAGGGCAGAACCCGGTGGGGCCCCCTGGCCCCGCATGTGGGGCGCATGCAGCGCAGCCTGTAAGCTTTGGGTAAAACCAGGAGGCTCCATTGAACACTTCCCCAGCTCGTCCCCCCGGCTGCTTTGGGAAGCATGGAGCCGAGGGGTTTCGCGGAGGGCGCTCCACTGCACCGGCTCCGGCCGCCGGGAGGCTCCCACAGAGACAGGGGACCGGGGGGCAGGCGAGGTCAGACCACAGGGCGCGTCCCGGGAGCAAGGAGCCCACCCCAGGCCCCGTCCCCCCCCATCTGCACTTCCCTCCTCATGCCTCCCTGTCGCTGTGGCCCAGAACCACAAGGAGTCGAAGATGACGGTCTTCGAGAGGGAGAACTTCCTGGGACGCCAGTGGGAAATCGCGGACGACTACCCCTCCCTGCAGGCCATGGGCTGGGCCAACAACGAAGTGGGCTCCATGAAGGTGCAGTGCGGCGCGTAAGTGGGGACGGCTGCACGCGGGGGGCAGGGCGAAGATTCCCAGTCCCGGCAGAAGCGCCGCCTGGGCCAGGCCGGAGCTGAGCCCTGCCCGCCGGGGCCGCCCAGCTGCCGGAGCGGCTTGCTCCCATTTTACGCACGGGTGCTCCTCTCTTCCTGGCGGCAGGGCCCAGGCCCTCCCTGCTGCTCCGATTTGGAACTGGAGCGGGATCCCTACGGACACGGGCCTGGTTCAGTGTAAGCTTGAGCGGCCGCCCAGGTGACAGGCAGCTGGCTGTGGGCACTCTGCTAGTGTTTCTACGGGTGGTGCACATCGGCACGTGCCTCGGTGCACAGACCATTTATTCCGCATGAGTGGAACAATTAGAGGGAACCGCGGACACGGGGTACAACGCAGGCCTACCTGGCCCTTCGCACTGCTCAGGCACATCAGGCCCTCAGCAGGCGGGAACAGGCTCAGATTTTCATCTGCCCCGGGGGTAGGATCCCAGCTGCAGTTTGCGCCTGGCTCCCCCACCGGCTCCTGCAGAGCAGGGGCTGCCTCGTCTCCCCGCACTCTAGGAGCGGGGGCGAGAGACGATTGTGGGCGGTTCCCCAGGCCCGCCCAGGACAGCACTGGGGCCGTAGGGGATGGGCTGGCCCCCTTCCCTGTCCAACCACGTCCCACTTTTCCCTTTGTTCCAGCTGGGTGTGCTACCAGTATCCCGGTTACCGTGGCTACCAGTACCTTTTGGAGAGCGACCACCACGGGGGAGATTACAAGCACTGCAGGGAATGGGGCACCCACGCCCAGACCTTCCAGGTCCAGTCCATCCGGCGCGTCCAGCAGTAGGCGTCCGTGGCTGCAGCTCTCCTCGGCCTTGGCCGGGTTCCTCCCGCCCACGGCGCTGGGCCAGCAGCGCCCCTCCTAACGCAGACGGGTTCCTCCCTTGGACGGGGGCTGCTCCTTGTACCCCTGCTGCAGTTGCCAATAAACGGCCCCGACACACACGGCTCCCGTGAGGTCTGTGGGGAGGGCCCCTCGCGGGACGGTTCGGACTCTGTCCCTCCCGCGCGGAGACGTCGCAGGGGCACGGTCCCACGCGCCCATCACCGTTAGCCAAGCTCCTTCACGCAGGCCCGTCCCGGGCGGCTCAGGAGGGGCGGGAGGAGAGCGCGGACGCAGGCAGGCCGGCTTCACGCTGCTGCAGCAGTGAGACAGGCAGGCCCTCGGCAGCCCCGGCGCCTCGCACACCCAACGCGGAGCACGAGGGCTGCCGTGAAAACAGGAGACCACGGGGGGCAGGGCGAAGAGGGGCGCTGCCCAAGGACCCAGCAATTTAAAAGGGTCCTGAGCCCCTTAAATCACTGCCGGAGCCCCTGGCCCCGCCCCTTCCATCTGAGGCCCCTCCCCTCCCAGGGGGGTCCAGAGCCAAGCCCCGCCCCATATTGTCCAGGGTCCGGCGAAGTCCGTCCCCAGCCCTGGTTTTTACTGTCAGCAGAAACCTTCTGTGTTCAACCCCCAAGGAGCAGAGGGGGCCTCGTGGCCATTGAGCTGCAGCTGGGATGTTCCCCCCTTCCTAGTGGGTCCCGGGTCCTGGGCCACAGCGTTCGCGTCCTTCTCCCGCTCCCTCCGCGCTCGTGAGACCCCGGGTGCTGCACCCTCCTTCCCTGGGTGCACATGGCCTGGCCCGAGCCCACTGCCCCCCCAGCCTGTCGCCAGAGCTGCACGGGGTCGCCCTTGGGCAGTCCAACCCAGGGTGGTGCTGGGGCCAGGGCTAGGGGCCCAGAGCCAGTGGGCACGGTCCTGGGGCCCTTAGGCCTGCGCGGTTCTGCATTTTAATCAATGGCCTGGAAGGAAAAACTCACCCCCAGAAACCGTGCAGAGGACCCAGAAGTTACAGGAGTGGGATGTGCGGAGGGGGGAGGTCCCTGCTATTGAACCAGCCAGCTCGCTCGGTAACCCGGGCACAAGCACAGCCTGGGGGTTTAATGCCGCTAAACGGAACGCCTAGGCCCGGAGAAGGCAGCCCCGCTCCAGGCTGGGGGCTCTGCGGGGGGAAGCAGGGGTGCTGAGGGAGCTTTGGGCCATGCTGGATAATGTTGCCAGCCCCAGCATGTGCCCTCAGGGGTTGCTATATGGGGAAGATGCAACTAGGAGCAGAGGTTACTTTGCCTCCAGCACAGATGCAGCCGCTCCCGGAGCCTTGCCCGGGTCTAGCGCCGCCTTTGCGGTGGCGAGAAATGGGAGGAGGCTGAGAAGAGCCACAAGGGAGATCCAAGCCTCAGACAACATGCCTTCGAGGCTCGCCCTGAGAGCTCCAGTGGAGATTAACCATGTTAAGGGATGACGTGGGGCAGCTGGATCTAACAGCTGGACATTGACATGAGAAAGAGGCAGATTTTTAAGAAGAGTGAACCATTGGGACAAATTTACCCCCCGATCGAGTGTCCCTCATGGACCTTTTTTAAGGCCAAGATTGGATGGTTTTCTAAGATCTGCCTTAGGAATTACAGAGGAGAAGTTCTCTGGGGTGTGAAACACGAGGGTAGCTTAGGTGATCACAGTAGGCCCTTCTGGTCTTGGAATCTATGAGCCCATATTACTTGGGGAGAAGCCACATGACCGCCGCAGACCCGCTCAGCTGCACGGCCAGGGCGCTCTCAGGCACCCCTGGGCAGCACTGCATTTCAGGCCTGCCTGATAACACACAGGAGTGAACCTCAGATCATCAGCCCCACCCTCGTTAAAGAAACACTGAGGAGAGAGCATGGGAAAGAAACAGAGACACCTACAAATTTTAAAATTTTTATTTAACAATTTACATCACTTATTTTCCGTCAACGCATTTCATCTACATAATTTTCTGGTTTGTTTTTTTTTTCTCTCCTGATAAAGTAGTAAGTTTGGGTCACTTTTGAAGACCTGTTGGTGAAACATGGAGTAACTGAAATTAAGGTAACTTTTTCAACATTTAAAGTACGAAGGAGACCTCTTCAGGAAAGAGATCTGACGCCATTACAGCTCATAGACATTGTCTACCCTTCCACTCTGTGACAACACTCGGTAACATACGCGGCTTCAGCAGCCTGCACTAGAAACAGCTACAGCAGGTATTTACGTAGTACACTAAATGCTCTAGCCACCCCTCTCCCAAGCTGGAAAAGAGCTACGGTTTTAACTGGGTACACGATAGCTTGGCCTATCCGAACTTAGTGGGCAAGCACAATAAAACTACCACCTTGAATGCTGGTTGGGGAAAGTACCCACCCGCAAGAGGGGCCATCCCTCTGACTTGGGGAGGTGACTCAGTGTCTGAGCAGGTCAGACTCAGACTTGGCTGTGATTTTAAAATAGATAACAGAAATGAGAACAATTGACAGAGCTAGGAGGGCAGGCTGGGATCCATGCAAGGTACCAGCTGCTCTGCTCCCTCAATTCTGCTGGGAGAGGCCACAAATAGGAGCCCAACTTTGGGGGCCTGTAGTACGCAGCTGAATTTCAACCTGCCATTAATACTGAAAATCAGGGGGGATTGTTTCTATGTTCCCCCTAAGTAAACCTGCTGAGCGCCTCCAAGCCCCTGGAGACAGTCAGTACATCTGTGACCGGAGACAGAAAAGCAGCCCTGTTCGGAAGGGAATGGGTTTGCGTTTCTGCCACAGCGGAGCGACCACCGGGAAGAAAGCCGCAGCGGATACCTCCTCCAATGCGAAACCCAGCCTGTCCTACACACCAGGGCTGGGCCAGGTGTTCAGACCCATCCAGCTACACGAACAAAAAGAAAGTCACAAGGCAAAACCTTGACCCCCAGGATATCCAAGAGATTGTTGCCAGCAGTTTCCCACTCTGCAGCCCAACAGCCACGCCTGAACCCCGCGCCGTGCACTAGAGGCAGACAAAAATGGGGTTTTTTAAAGGTGCTTTTCCTCTAAACAGCTTACAATCGGCCCACCCCACACAGCTAAAAAATGTCTAAGCAAACGGGTTAGGTGTTAGTTCCAAGAGAACATCGCCCTCAGCAGGGACTAAAGAACAGCAAACGTAAAATCGATCAACCTTCCCCCTCCCTCCGTGGCATGGCTCCGCTGGGCTGGAGAGAACACAGTCACATCGGTACCACGGAGGGAGCTCACGGGGGACATCCCGCAAGAACACACCACCCTTCTCCCTCCCGCTGGCTCGCTGAATTAGGCCTTTTCCCAAAACAACCCTCTGGCTACTCCCAGAAGTTTTCTGCTTGTTGACTGCTAGCACAAACTGCTCTCTCGCGTCCCCCCCCTCCCCAGATGGTATAAAGCTAAGGATGCATTGACAGCACAGGGATGCAAACAAGAGCAGATAAGTCACTTCTGGTAATGAGACACAAATTAAACTTTCAAAAACATGTGCATAGCTTTATTCATCTGCTTAGGACTAACCTTTTCACGGAGCTTCAGCGAAACCCGAGTGTGCAAAATGCATTTCTAAAAAGTAATGCAAGCAAGCTTTCACATTTACAGTGGCAGAAATACAGAGAGGCTTAAAAACAGAAAAAAAAATCACTTTAGGGAGACGGAATCTAGAGATGCAGAAACGGAGAAAACAAGAATCGCAGAGTTTAATATTCGGAGTCCATGGTTGCAAACAAGCATTTCTCTTTATTTAAAGCAAGGTGCATTTTCTTTTTTCCTTTACAAAAGTTAAGGGGGGAGGGAGAAAAATCCAGCCCAGTAAATGCAATTTTCAGCCTCTGCAGAAAACCTGAATTCCAGAGATAAGTTGATTCCAGACCTTCCACAGTGCTAAGCATCACAGCACCCTCCTTTGCTAATAGGGGGAGTCCAGCAAACCAGGTGTCCTTTAACACGCCGGTATGGGTCAGGTATGATAGGACAGGTGCTGTATCATAGGATTGGAGTTTTCCCCCCCAGCGTGTAAAACAGCCACTAGTCAGAGTCAATTGAGGATTATGCCCTCGCTTTGAAGACTAGTTACTGAGAACTAGCCAATTCCCGACGGCAGAAGGGAGGTTCGTGACCCCATGCAAGGGGGCGAGACGTCCGGAATTACCAATGCAAAGCTCCCGACAACTCACTAACGAGTTGGATCATTTGAAATTCTCTTTAAAACGAAACACGCATGCAAGGCACGTCATAGATAGATAAAAGCAAAACACACGTGTCAGCAAAAAATGCCCAGTGCTGACAAGCTGAGGAAGAAGACAGAACTCTGCTCTACCAGTCATGTACAATACCGAAACAGTTTGACTGAAGCGTCAGAAGCAGAACAAGTTCAGATCCCTTCAAATCTTCCCTTGCCCCACAAAAATATTTCCACCCCCTTTAAATTAAAAAAAAAAAAAAGTTTCTACAAACAGAAAGGTCAAGTCAATTCCCTTTTGTTCCTCCAGCCGGGCGGGCGTGTAAAGCCTCCGGGTTCCTGCTTGGTAGCACAGGAAGGTTGGCTCACGAGTCGTGGCAGAGATCCACAGCGGTTCGCCGGGACTTTTTTGCCAAATGAGCCGGAGCCATTATACCAGAGCCAGGCTCCTTCTTGCCACTCAGCGGCGCTCATTTATTTTCAATCATTCACATTTTGGTTCTGTTGCTAAACAAAGCGGAGGCCAGTCTCAAGGGTTCCCGGCACTAGTGGAACACGGGAAAGAAAGCTAACATCAGGGGCCAGCTGCGTGCCCCCCCTCAGCCTGGGAGCAGCCTGAGAAGACACCAGGCAAAAATAAAAGTTTTTCCCAACTTTGGGACTATGCAGTCCCAATTGGCCGGGGAGGGCAGATGATTTCTAAGCCTGCTGACTAATCCTCACTAAATTTCACACGGAGTTTCAACATTTAAAAAACAAAACAAAAAAGGGGGCGGGGGAATGTTTTGCAGAGATCACCATTTTCCTTCCAAATACCTGCATGGCTAAAAAACAGAATACACAACTTAGACAGAACACGCTTCAGCTAGATTCTTCCAGCCTAAGGTTACTTTGAGTTGTATTCCCTGTTCCGGCCAAAAAAGGAAGAGAAAGTTACACATCTCAGGCATTTCCAAGAGCCAGCTGAGGGATGGTGATACACAGTGTTCTTTGAAGTTAACAGTTTTGCTTGCATTGCATAGTAATTCTCATAGATGGGTCAGCACCAAAATTAATTCCACATCTCCCAAGCCGTTATTTCTGATAGTTCCGTTTCTACGTAACCCTCAGAATTAGTGGCTGTGTTACAGGAGGGGTCAAACCATCCTTAGAAGAACTATATGGTCATGTAAAAAGTGCATCACATTCTTGATTTTCGGAGTTACTGATAGCAGCAGTAGCATTAATCCAAGACGTGAACAATTGTAGATTCATTCTTAAACGCAGCAAACACTTAATGAAATGTCTTCAAGGTCACAAGAAAGTCCTTCTCAAAAGGATACATGGAAATTAGACTAACAGACCCAAAAGGGATAAAACCGAACTACAGAGGCATATTCTTATTTACATCGTAAAACCCAAACCATTGTTACAATACTGAATCTTTATAACACCTAAACAAAACACATGTATTTTAGGAATAAAGCAGAAACTTCTAAAGCAGTATCCGGTTTTTTTGGAACCCTTATTTAGCACCTGAGGAAAGACCGTATGGAAAGCAGAGAGTTAAGGAAAAAAGACGGCAAGCGTGACAGTTGCTGAATGGCCACGTGTTTGCTGCACACAATTTTCATCCCACAGAAAAAAAAAATTGAACTTTTTTTTTTTTTTTTTAAAGAAGCGACTGAACTCATTAGCAAGGCTGGAGGAAAGGGCCAGGGCGAGGTTACAGAACGGCTTTAGAACGATGGACACGAGTGGCGCTTGCCGATAGACAGCCCATGGGAAATACAACCTAAGACCCCCCCCCCCCAAGGTCCAACGCCCACGTATGTTCCTTGGATGGGCCTGCCACTTCACGCCAGCAACCCCACCCCCCAGTCGCGCTCACTGCGCCGCACGCCTGCACCGCCTCACTTCCGCTAGTGGCACGGCCAAGTTCTACTACGGAGGGCAGGGGGAGACGTGAAGGGGATACAAAGAAGCCAGCTTTCCCCGAGGGGGGCCACATGAACTGGGCACATTTCTGAAGCTCTGTGCTGTAGTGTGTCAGCAGAGGAGCCAGAGAGCTTCCAGCCCTTTGCATCAGTCCAGATTCATGGGTCTCAACTGAGTTCATTTTTTCACAAGGGTCGGTGTCCTTTGGGTTCCTAGCTACTGCCCCCCCCCCCCCCCATTCCCTGCTGGGGCTACTCCCACACATGGCGAGCAAATCGTACAACTAGCAAGTGGCTCTTGCCTTGTGCACCTACAAAAACCCCTCCAGCAGCTTGCTCTCTCCTCTCCTAGCCCTGCTCCCGTGAACAGTCTCGGCACTGAAAACCAACACACCCTAAAGCATCACACCAGCCACCAGAGCAAGTCACCAGCCACCGGAGCAAGTCCTTGCAAATGCGATTACCCGAAAGAGCAAGAGCTCCCCACACAGCAAGGCACGTCGCCACATGCGAGTTGTCCTGCAAGAATTATGCCGGTAACAGCTTCCTGCCTTGCCCCCCTCCAAGAACACTCCTATTCCCACCACCAGTTCGCAGCTGCTCACGAGGAAGGTGCGTTCGTATTGCAGCCACGGTCGTTGAAAGCAGCGGTAGAAAACCACCAATGCCCAACTGTCCGCAAGCACAACGGGATTTTCCGGCTGATGTAAATGGCCTGTTCTTGCCAGGCCCCTCTCCCAGCCACTGAAGTCGGCGACAACCAGATGCATGGTTCAAAGTGGGTGAGAGACAAGGGCTCAGCCCAGCCTTGCCAACCGCACTACACGGGGAGCGCTCAAAGATGCGCGCCAGAGTAGCTAGGCAACCGGGCTCCACAGCTGGAATCTGTGCCCCCACATGATGGAGCGAGGAGGTTGGCTGTTTTTTTAAAATCAAATCAAAAACTGCCGAGTAGCCGCAGCCCTGCCACTCTGGCGAGGTATCAACCGAGGCAAGCCCAGCAGTCGAGGCCAGGAGGACAGCCCCCTCCACTGTGGGAGGGGAAAGGGAGTGGGGACAATTGCCAACAGTCCTTGCAAGTTGACAAACATGCGCCGCGGTGGACTGCGGCGAAGTATCCACGTGTTTATTTGGGTACATTCAGGGCCCGTTTGGGCAAGAGACATTATAGCCGATAACCCAATGAAACCTGCCACTGGAGGGATGAGGAAGAAGGAGGAAGAGAGCACGTATGCGCACCCCTCCTGTGCGGGAATAGGCAAATAAATAGAAAACTTCATTTGGTCAGGAAAGGGGGGGGGAGGGGAGGAACAGCTGACTCATAGGGCCTATAATCAATTAAAAGAGAAAGTTAAAAGACGACTTTAACCTGAATTAGTATCTTCACAGCTATTAAAAAAATAGATCATGATTTTATTCTTAGTGCCACTTTCCAATACTACACTTGTGTTAGGGTTCGTCTTAAACTTATTTTACTCAGTGTAATAAAAAAACAGATGGCACAAAATAAATACAGAGTTCGTTCTCCAAACATGAATAAAATGCTTGCATGCACATTCATTCTGTTTCTCGGCTTCACATCCCACCTCCGTGCAGGCACCCATGCACACCCTGTTCAGACCCCTGCAGGGGAGAGAGCTGCACCCTTTCTAGGCTGTATTTGGTTTATGCTACAGTACTAATACTCTGAGTCCAAGGGACACTGAAGAGTCCCAGCAGGAACATTGTTTAAATGGGCTAAGTTACTCACAGCTGAAGTTGTTTTTAGAAATTTACACAAAAATAATCAGAAAACAGATTAACGCTCAAGATTGTTTTTTAATAAGTGCTCAGTAAAGACCTGTGTGAGGACGCAAGGAGAGAGACTGCAGACACAGAGAGGGTGAAGTGTTACAAAACAGCACAAAGGACGTTTATTCCATGGTCCTGCCTGTCCCTAGGCAATCAAGTTAATCCAACCCATTGCCCGGAAATACTGCCTGTGTTTGCAAGCTGAAACTATGGGGCTCCCAGAAAAAGAATTTCCTAACTGCTTCAAGTCACTTGTACAACCGACCGAGCTCTCAACTGAGAAGGCAGAAGGTGGAATCTATTTCGAGAGATGCTCAAAAACCACAATGGAGAGAAAAGCGCCAGATAGCAATGGGCCTATGGGCGGGGCAAAGCAGGGGGAACAGACCTTTAGAGACGGTGATTTTATTCGGTTTCCTTTGGGAACGTAGTTCATTATTTGAACAATGCATGGGATTGGCCAAGGTGAGCTTCCTGAATAATTCAGCAAGACTAAGCCACAGCTCTAAACTCCACGGGTTCGATTCCATTTAAAAGTGACGGCTGTTCAGCTCCTGCATCACACCATCCCCAAAAGCAGATTTTGGGGGGCAGGGGTGCTGGCATAGCATTAACCCCTGAGCAAGCCAAAGAGGGGTGGAGGGTGTTACTATGGAATCCAGCCCTTAAGGCGGCAAGTGATGACCCAAGGCAAATAGAGAGCAGAACTTTAAAGCCTGTAAAACCAACTAGACACTCGGCTAGCCACCTGAAACATTAAAAACAAAACCAAACAAACTTTTTCGCCTCGCTCTTAAGTCAGCTCTTCCAGTTTGTTCAGCGCTTTAAAGCTCAAGAATGCAGCAGTTCTTTCCCGGAGGAACCCACCGCAATCCCAACTTTTGGCAAGCCACCAGGAGACTCACGAGAACTAAAAAACAGGAACGCGGGAGGACTAGATGCCGGGCACATCTGTAAACATGTTGTACAGTGGAAAGATACAAACACCAGTAAAGGGGATACAGTTTAGAGGGGAAATCGAACAATTCCGCAACTGGCCAACCACAAGTTTCTGACCCTGGATGATACAGAAAGTTATTGTTTGAATACATAAAATGGAGTAGGCAATTCATAGTTATACTTTTAAAACCAAGCATGGCAGAAAGCTAACCATCTTTAAAAAGGTACAGGAAAAATTAAAGTTTCTTTGTCCCACTCTGAACCTGAGCGCTTCATTCAGGAACAACCTTAATAAAAGCATGAAACACTTAAAAAGCCCCACACATGCTAGATACCTCTAATTGTGAGAGTAGATACATCTAAGCACAAAGAATAGGCAAAAGTAACGGGGTTATTTCCTTCCCCTAATGCCCCATGTGATCCAGTCTGATTTTACCAGATGCTAACTCCTAAATGCCCAGACATTTTCGCCAGTACTCATCTGTGAGCATCCAAGAATAGTTAAGAGTCGTGTACGTGTGGTACTGGGGCAGGACAGAGAACTCGTTTTGTTTCATTAATGATTAACTGCTCGGTCTTACAGTGGACTCCAGGAATTTTGCACCTTGAAAAAAATAATAAAATAAAATAAAAAAAACACACACATTTTTACACATGCTACACACAAGCAGCAGCGCAACAGCATGGATCACATGACTGGAGCCGGCACTCTCTTCCGCCTTCTCTGCTATCACCAGAAAGTGTTCTTTAGTTTGGATTTTTTTTTTTTTAATTTTCATTCCTACACCCCCCATTTTGCTCTTGTAATAAAATATATTTTAATAGAGATATAATGAGAACCAGCAAAAGAGCTCAGAAATACACAGACTGCGTGAAACTATAAAAGAATATTTCCAATGGCCGGGACACTATTCCCCCATCCATTGCTTTCAGGCCGAATGGGAAAGGGTTACAATTCCCATATTTTTTTTCTTTTTTCCTTTTTCCTTTTTTTTTTTTCTTTTTTAAAAAAAATGTTTCTAAAGAGAAAAAATAATTCAAGAGGGGCGGAAGCTAGCAGAACACAAATTCTCTTCAGATTTTCAGTGAAAAACGGGGGGAGGGGAGCACATTTAGTGTTGAGAGACAGACAGAGCAAATATGAAGCACCTACAGTTGAAAGCAGGAGATAGATAGATAGATATATATATACGTATATATATATTTTTTGCTCCCAGTGATACAATGGCATAAAAGCGTGGGAACAGGGTTTTTTTTTTCCATATTAAATGCCTAAACCAATTGCTCATTTTGCATGTTGTCTTTTAAAATGATACTCGTGACAGCTCTTCAGTTGTATTAGTCTTGTTGACTGTAAAACCAATGTGTATCCCAGAACTGCAGAATTACAATCTTCCCCCCCTCCTCGATGTTTTAAGACCATTTCCTCAGGACCTGTAGGCTGTTTTACTCCTGGCAAGACATGCAGATTATATTTTCTGGAAAAAAAGGAAACCCTGCAAACTTCAAGGCGTTTCTCCAGCATTCGCACAGGGTTCAAAGTAACTCAAACTAAACCAAAAGGGAGGTGGAGGGGGGAGGGAGATGAAGGATGGCGAATCATCCTGGTTTCCCTGTGATTAGTGTGTCACTGCGGTCACAGAAGAAGAAACAGAACTCTTGCAGGGTGGAAATGCCTCTCCAGCGGTCACTGGTGCCTATGTTGATGACAGCAGAAACTTCAGAACCAGGCTTGTGAATGGAGTCTGTATTCGTTAATCACTTGCATTCACTCTTTAAACAGAAACAAAACTAAAAAAACCTATTCAGTACCGGAGATTAAATAATTGTGTGTGTAGTCTGTTGAAATAAATTTTCAGATTCCTTAAGAAGTCTAATTATTTTCAGTTGCCATTTTTAAATAACTCTATATAATTTGTATATATTATCCTGTGATTCTCGTTAGGGTTCCTCTGTTGCACTGAAGATTCAGAAGGAGCGTCCCGTGTGCACAGCACTCCCACTGCAGCGAGCTCGGAACAGGCTGTCTCGTCCCGCTACCTTCACTGATCCGGACAATCCATGGCTTCGTCGTAAGTGATTATCCTTTTGGGATCTGGAGAGAGAAAATCAAATCCCGCTTTGAGCAACCTGCAGCCCAGTCCTGAAGCAGAAAATACCCCTGGGCTAGAGACCCTGAGGGCAGCCAAGCACTTAGCTAATTGGTAAAAACACACCTCCCTTTTCTCTCACAATTGAAAAGGCCTGTTCCCCTTGGCTCTGACATGCCAGTGATCTACTTCCTCTGTACAAAAGAACCAAGCAACGTCCCAGCAACGAAGCCAGGACCCTCACTGACTCCACACAGAGCAGTGCCCATTCCCAACACTAGATCAGGGCAGAAATACAGCCACATGACAACAGTCTCCATTCAGCCTTCTTCCCACGAGTGAAAAGAAACTTCCTCTCCCCAGCTGAACCCGGGACACATGGGAGGGTTCCAAGTGGCCACATGGGTGGCTAGGCGGACATCAGCGATTGCAGGAGTCTTTAGCCCCAGCCTGGGTCCTGGTTTTAACATTTCATGGTCCTGACTGACTAAGACTGAACACCCACATCTTCGCTAGTGTCCCTGGGAGCAGCCCAGCCTCCGCCCTCCTGCTCGGCCAGCCCTTCCTCGGAACCTTTTTTCGCAACTCTTACCTTGCTTTTGCAAATTCCAAAGCGATTCCATTTCTGTGAAGACAAAAGAGAGGAAGTTAGTGTTATGCAGTGCTACGGGATGGCGAGCCAAGCTACAGGACATGCTTTCATTTGCCCAGCTTAGAATCGTTCTGCAACTCTTGCCCGGAAGTTCTCAGACAATTTCTGTCGGCAGCAACAAAGACGTTCAGGAGGTTGCACTGGTGTAACAGAGGGGAACAAGGCCTGAATGAGCTGGCCAGAGGAGGCCTGGCAGACTCAGAAGTCAGCTGGCCAACTCTGTAGCAGAAACGAGATGTAGCATCTGCCATTTCCCAGCCTTACAAATCACCGGGACCCACCTCAAATTTTACCAGAATACCCCTTCGAAGCAACTATTACAGCCTCTACACGCAGCCCCAAATGCTGGTTTTAGCATGCAAATTAAAACTGCCAGCAAAAGTGTCTTCTGCTTCACGCCACAGACCTGCTGAGGCACGACACACAGACCGGCAACTGATCACCATGAAACCAGTTGGAAGCATTTCTGCAAATGTATCCAAGAATGAGGGCTTGTCTACTTCTTGAAATGCTACAGCTGCACCCCTCTGTGAAGGAAACCCACGTCCCCACAAGGTGCAAACTAGGTCGATGGGAAGAATTCTTCAGTGGGCCTACCGCAGCCTATGCTGGGGGTAAGGCTGGTGTAACTATGCCACTCAGGGTGGGCTTTTTCCACATAGCTAAACCACACTAGAAAATTCAGATATCTTAACTATGTTGACCAGGCCTGAGATACGAAAGTATGCACAGAAACCGCCAACCTCCTTGCTTAACATTGTAAAAGCATCATGGAGCCAATTTAACCACATGCTCGTTAAAAGAACACACATTTTCCTATTTCCCTAACCCAACAAAAATATAGCGACGCACTTTTAAATGTGTCACACACACACACAAATGTACATGCAGAGCACCAACAGGAAGATACGACACAAAATGTGACCTCTTTAAGGAAGCCAAATTACATCTCATAACAGTTCTTGAAAAGAAACAAAGTTATTCATTTAACAGGTCTTTATTGTATGGCTTAAAATATATAAGGTAGTGATTCATGTGGGTCTTAACTAGGGATGTTAAAACAAACCAACGACCCCAAACACTAACTGCAGAACAGTTTGAATTTCAATTCGTTACACGGGTAATGCTCGGCGGGCTGTTGGCAGTGGCCGAGAATCTAGGCAGTAAGGGTAATTGATAAGTTAATGCTTATTGGTTAATGGGTTAAACTCTTACATCCCTAGTTGTGAAGGCCAAGACTTCAACAGGGTTAAAAAAAGAGCTAGACAGATCCATGGAGGTTGGGTCCATCAGTGGCTGTTAGCCAGGCTGGGCGGGGCTGGGGTCCCTGGCCTCTGTGTGTCAGGCTGGGAATGAGTGACAGGTGAGGATTCCCGGTTCTGTTCATTCCCTATGGGACACCCGGCCTTGGCCACTGTGGGCAGAAGGGATACTGGGCTGGATGGGCCTTGGGTCTGACCCAGCCTGGCCGCTCTGATGTAACATTTTAGGAGGCCTGTTACTTTCATGTCAGGGTAACAGCAGCAATACTCAGCACGCGTCAGATAACCCGAAGGTATTTACAAGACACAAACGGACAGCCTGTGGGTACTCCTCAGCGACCTGGGCCTTCTAGGAGGCAGCTGCTGTTGGGAGAGCAAAGCAGCATTATACTTGCCCCTTCAAAATGACACGGCGCATACATCCGTTTCTAACCAACCGGAAGGAAAAGACAACTGGCCAGCACAAGCCCTCTTGGCAATGAACAAGTTACTATCAAGTACCGTAGTGATACAATGCCGAGAGACGTTAGAACAAAAAGAGGAGGCGTTCAAACCCCTTAAACCACCGCCAAAACACACCCCACAGGAAAAGTTCTTTGCTTCTGTGATTTCATTTGGTTCTCACTGTATCAGGACCAGGAGCGCGAACGCCAGACTACATCAGAGCATGGAAAATACTGGAAGATTTACTCCTGTATCAGTATGAGAAAGGCAAAACGTTGACAGATGATCTAAAGCCTAGTTTACACTACCTCCAGAGTGGTTCTCCTGTCACTGGCGGTAATTCAGCCGCCCAAAAGGTGAAAGTTCAGTTGACGGAAGAACTCTCCCATCGGCCTAGCATTGTCTACACAAGGGGTTTTGGTGGTTTACCGTGGTTTCTCAGGGTTGTGGATTTTTCACACCCCCAGGTGACACTGCTTTACCGATGTCACTTTTCAGGGCACAGAAACCTTTAGACTGACCAAAAAGGACAAAGAAGGGAAGAGGGCATCTGGAGTTAAGTGTCCTGTAATTCCTGGCTGTCTTGAAGCAACGGTTATCAAAGCCGACAGCCTGGCAAATTGTGAGCAATCAACATATTGATGAGCTCACCACATCAGTCTGAGAGACTGCCCTAAACCTGGAACTATCTATTCTGATACGGAACTGGTTTAAATGCTAAAGAACAAACACACGTTCCTCCGCTCGGACTGATCCGCAACGCTGAAATGCAGTCACCCTGTACTACCTGGGTATTTTACTTACCCGCTGAAACGCTGATTGATGGAAAGATACGTTTCTCTTGAGCCAGCTACTGCAGAGAAGCAGGGTAACACTTCCATCTACCTTGGAACCCTTGCTCAATAAGCTTTTGTTGTCCTCAACCTGTCCAAGTCCTCCCCATGGCTCTGGATTTTAAGAGCAGGTTAGACAAGGCACCTATCAGGGATGATCTAGATGGGGCTCTGTCCTGCCGTGAGGGCAGGGGCCTGGACTCAATGACCTCACGAGGCCCATTCCTGTTCTAGGATTACATATGGTTATAATAATCCGTAACTATTTCTAAGCACTGCAGCTAGACCCTGGATTATTTTCACACCGACCAGACAAATCTTGGTGCCTTGCTCATTCGCCCTTCATATCAAACTGCCCTGCAGAAAACCCCTTTCCAATTCAACAGGCCAACGACCGGGGGTGGGGGAGGGTGCGGCAAAGGACAGAGAACGAGGAAAGCTGGAACGATTAGCCTACGATTCTAAATCGGCATCTACTATGTAACTTCCAGCTCCGGGCGGACGCTCTCTGTGGGGAGGAGTCTGGTTTTACACACTGCTATCCTCCAAGCTTCTGGGGTCTGGAATTTTAAGAAGTTCCCAGCCTCCCTCTTCTTTCAAACACAAGAATACGAGCTAAACCTTCTGCCCGCTCCCCGCAGGATTCAGAGCAGTGACACGGCTTCAAGACGACCCTTACTTCCACCCTCTGTTTCCCCTAGGAATACAAAGGAGAATTTAACCAGGAATTGAATAACTCGTTCCTGAAAAAGTCTCAGAGTCTAACTAAAAGCAACGTGTAGGCCTGTGGCACCTTAGAGACTCTCAAAAGTAGCTACAGTATCATGGGCTTTGGTGGGCACAGCCCACTTCCTCAGCTGACCTGGAGTGGAGGAGTCTTGTCCCCCCCCCCCCCACACACACACACAGACACTGAACAAAGATGCACAGTTTTGCTGCAAGACCTCAACTCAAAGACTCCAAAGCCTCAAGCAGTGGGGCAGCGCGCAAGGAGGGGGAGGCAGGGGGAAGAGACCCAGCTTTGCAGAAACAGCAGCGAAGTGGTGCATGTTCTCTCCAGAGACCTGCAAACCCAGAAGGATTGCGCTAGCAAACCCTTCCAAGAGAGGGCGGAGGAGACTGAGTGAGCACTCTGCCCCGAGGTCTCCCAAACCCAGGGCTCTCTTGCTCTATAAAGCTCAGACTCCACGGGACCAGGCTCAGCTTGGGCAGGTGAGATGTCTGGACCGGGCATTCCAGTCACACGCTCAAGAGTCCGGAATTCCTACTTCGTAGAACTAGGAAATTGGACACCCTGTTCTCTCAGGCCTCGATCCTGCACTTGGATCTGCATGGAGATGCCCGCATGTGGCCTGATGGATTTCAAGGGGGTCCTATGCCCCACACATATGGCTCCCACCATACAAGAGGAGCTTAACCTTGCGGGGAACAGAAGCCTGGACAGGATCAGTAGAAAGACAGACACTTAATGTCCACCAAATCGCTCCCTCCAGAGAGCCTGCCAGTGCCAACAAGTCATGTATTTCAGAAGTGCCTTCGGCTAGACATTTATTTCAATTTACTATTTCAACTGTAAATCTCCTGCCCAAGCCAAACAGGCTGCTAGACAGAGGGAGGCTTTGCTGGTTCCCACTTGCTGGTCAAAGGGATTAATCCCACATGCTGGTGTTCTACAGGAAACCATGCAAAAGCCTAGAAGTGCATGTGGATCTTTGGTAACTCTGTGCCACAGATCCTGATCACCAGGGAAACGGCAAAAAGAGGGAGGGAGAGAGGGAAAAAACCAACCCAACAACCCACATCATCATTCAGGACTCAAAAACACATAAAAAGTGTCAAACGAGACCTCACCTCTTCCAGCAAACAGAAGGGAAACTAGGTTCTCTTTTTCAGAGCCTAAAAAGACAAAACTGCTGAATTCAAAGCTCTGCTATTTCTGACCCAGTTCACCATTCCAGTGAAAGCCACTACAGCCTGGCCCACGCCGCTTTGCCCTATTTCCCAGGCCACTCTTGTTTCTTCACGGAGTGCAGCCGAGAAGCCAAAAATAATCACAGAACCCCAGGGGGGCAGAGCCCTCAGGAGGCATCGAGTCCAGCCCCTGCCCAAAGCAGGACCCACCCAACTCAACCATCCCAGCCAGGGCTGTGTCCAGTCAGCCTTACGGACCCCTAGGGATGGAGATTCCACCCCCCTCCCTAGGGAACCCATTCCAGTGCTTCACCCCCTCCTAGGGAAACAGTGAAAAGAAACCAAGCAGGAGTACTGGGAGGAACCCAGGGGGAGAAAGCGACAGTAGATATAACTTTAATTGTCTCTCCCCATCTCCTCTGAGGTCTGTGCTACTCTGTAATGAGACCTAAACCACCCTTCTTTTAGCTAACAATGTTCTTACTACAGAAGCGCTCTTTCCCCAAGAAGCACGTCACAGGGAGGACTCCCTGAAATGCAGCCACCTCTGAACCAGAACATGTCAGCTGTTTTAAACCCACAGGCTACAAAGCGTGGCAGGGTATGAAATACATTCGCTTTTAAAAAATGTAAGCATATCACATGAGTACAGCTCGGACAAATACCCCTTACCAGTGCTTTTTTTTGTAAGAAAAAAGGTGCCAGTACTCCAGGCTCAAACTTATTGAGAAGAAAAAAGAAAGAAAGAAAGAAAACTTGTTGGGGGAAGGGGGGGGAGCCAAGTTGCGGTCACAGCCCCTTTAAGAGCCAAAACGCCGCACTAGGAGCTGGAGGGGGGGAAAAATGCCTTGCCTCCCAAGCAAGCTTCTGTCACGAGATGAGCAGCACCAGGAAAACAGGTGCCGATACACGCAGGAGAAATCCCATTCATTTACTGTGTGCTGGGAAAAATAGGTGATGGCATGCCATACCGGGCCGTATCATCATAAAAAAAGCCCTGCCCCTTACTCTTATTTAAAAACACAAAACAAAGCACTACCAAAAATTGCTGAAGACCATGGTTTTAGCTCAATAGAGACATGACACCTTAGTAGCCCCTAATGCATTGCCCTGCCTGGCTCAGTGCTGACCTACAGAAAGGGAAGCCCTCTGCTTAGTCAATGCCATCTTCTGCAGGACTGGGGTTTTTCTGGACTCCCATCCAAAAACGACCGTTCACGCTGCGGCCATGCAGCAACCAGGCCCACTAGCTTGCTTGTAAGAGCTCATTTAGTACCTAGCTCATTCCTTTCACAGTACTGCACTAGAGACTAGAGAGGCGGGCGCTGTCAGCAAAGACTCCCGAACGGATGGGTTTGTTACAGAAGTGACTAACGGCAATTCTAGGACCAGTGTTATGCAGGTCAGACTAGATTATCACAATACAACCAATGGAACGACGGAGGCAAAGCAGAGAGGAAGACTTTAGTGAAACTAACTTTCAAAGCATCCAAAAAGCAACAAGCAGGGTGCCAGTTCCCAACAGCCAGGCACCTAGCAATGTGGGGAGGGCACACGCACGCTTGGGATGTATGAATGAGCACACCCAGCTAGCCAGCAGGGCCGCAAAGTGGCCCTTGGCCAGAGAGCCAATGCAGGCCAGGACTAGGATTCAAGCACTAGTCCCAGGTGCCTGTGTGGTTTTACTGCTGTGTGCCTCAGTTTCTCTCTCCAGGGAAAGGACAGCAGCTTTCAATAGGAAGCAGAGTGTTAATCACATCTTGTAAAGCACGTTCCAACTCACGGACGACACACACGTGTACAGCAAGTTAGCTCAACAGACCCTTTCACTTCCCCAATGGGTAATCGGTAAGCTCACCGGTCCTGGTTAATCAGTAGGGCGGGGTGGCCAACCTGTGGCTCATGAGCCCTTCACCCCTGAAAGTTCGGCTCCGGAAGCCTCCCCCGTGGCTTGTGAAGCCGCCCCACGCGCCCCTACAATCAGCCCCTGTGCTCGCTGGGTGCGGGGGAGCCACCTGGCACAGCAAAATGGTGGCGGCAAGATGGCAGTGGCCAATGGGAGCCTGACGTGGACAAAAAGCCTGCCCGCAGTTTTTAAAGGGGCAGCGTCCTTTTTTTGGCTCAACAACTCTGGCTGGTGAGGAACTTTTTTTTTTTTTTGCTCAACAACTTTGGTGTGGCTCTTTGCATTTTTTCCACCACTGTTTATGCTCTCTTCGTTTAATGGGTTGGCCACCCCTGCAGTAGGGGCTGGAGCAGGGGGCCTGCCAGACAGGGGCTGCTCTCGTCTGGAACAGCCCCAATACAGAGGGGGCCTGGGCCCACCACGAAAAGGGGCTGAGAGCTGGCTAGGCCAGCCCCAGGATGGAGCTCAGGGTGGGAGTTCCACAGGCTGCAGGCTGGAACAGTGCCCAGTCTGGCTCCTGCTTTAGCCTGCTAACTGGTTAAATGTTAGGGCAACCTAACGTTTAGCTAATCGGGATTCTGCATCCGTAAGAGCCACCCCATGTTTCAGGCTGCGAGGACTCAGCTCGGAGGCGTACCAGAGTAAGCAGGAGGAGAGACTGAGAAGCAAGCCATCAACACCTCTTTTTCCGGACTGATAATTGGCTTGAGGAGAAAGCAACCCTCTCTCTCCAGGAAACCCACACTGGCCGCCATGTCCCCAAAGGACACCCTCTTGCTGCAAGCCACGCTCTCAGCTCCCCGCCTTTGGGAGTGCATGGAATGCAGGGTCACTTGCTTACTGGGAACTAGGCGGGTATTTATCTGGGCACCAAGAAACTGCACCAGACAACCCGGACCAGAACTGGGGCGCAGGGTACCCTGTTATTTTGCATTCTACTTACTCTCTACATGTCCTTGCTAGACATTTTATGGGAGCGGTTTGTTTCCGTGCTATGGCCTGACCGTAGGCTGGCAGAACAGGGGCAGAAAATGGTGCTTAGATCTTGCCTTACAAGATCAGAGACTACAGCCCTAGCCGAACTGGAGCAGACAGACCCTTGCACCAGAGAGCTGCTCCCCAATTTCAGTCGGGCTCTGCCGGAGGGATGGCCGTACCAGCCGTCTGCGAAGGTGAGCAGTGTGTGAGTGTCACACCACAGACACAGAAAATGCCCCGTCAGAAAGTACGCGCTGAATCCTGCTAGAATCCTTTCAGAACAAACGCCACTGTACAGGAACCAGAAAAATGGGAACCCCTCCAGGAAACCTGGCCATTTGCCGTGGACGCGTTCCCACAGCCACAAGTGGCAAAATTCACAAATACTGGGAGCTGTGGGGAACTCCCAGGACCACGGGAAACTCACTATGGGGGCTAGGTACATTCTTCAGTGCTCCCACCCTTGCTGTTTCCCTCCGCGGCCAGGACAAATGCGCAGAACTGCGGGCAGCGATCCCACAACTCACCACGGTCTCCTGTACCCAAATGTGGATTTGGGTTTCCACCCCCCAAAACCAGGAAAGGCATCTGATGAGTACTGACGAGCAGGCCAGCTCGGGTTCTTCCCAGCAATCCCG
Organism: Pelodiscus sinensis; assembly: GCF_052426305.1. Taxonomy (NCBI): domain Eukaryota; kingdom Metazoa; phylum Chordata; order Testudines; family Trionychidae; genus Pelodiscus; species Pelodiscus sinensis. The sequence goes on along the minus strand of NC_143072.1, from coordinate 26,308,474 downwards.
TCACAGGATTTGTATGGCAGTGATTACAAGAACCAGCCACCCATTATCTTCTAGGCTGAAGCCAAGATGCCGTCTCAAAATTGGTACAGGAGACGATAGCTGAGAAAACAAGGTGGCACATGGGAAGGACATGGGGCAGAGAACTGCAGCTCGCCTCAAACTCATCCCAGAGTGGTCATGTGACTGGAGTGACCACTCTGGATGGGCCGAAAACGAAAGACCATGTGTCCGGGGTGGGTGGAGGGGGCGGTCGGCAAAGCAAAGGCCAGCATAATTCGTACTGAAGTGCTTTGCTTCCCATTGTTTGTCTCTGCCACTGACAATGATTAGCTCCAGCCTGTTTTCAAAACATTAACTTCCAAGCCTGGCTGAATGGACATTCACTCCGAAGAACGTGGGAGGGGAGCGTTCATCAGCTTGGCTGGAGATACTCCTGCTGCCATCGACTGTCCTGCCGGGCTGACCAAAGGGAGAAAGCTAACGAATAGTAGTAACACCATGGCTACTAAGTTCCTTTAAAAAAATTAACACACTCACTTCCCCAAGCTTCCCAGGGTCCCTGGCTTTCTCTGAAAAGCTGGTGGAGATTCAAGCTACAACTGGTGCAGGGAACAAGAATTTCTAAAGCTCTGCTTCATGACTAAAGGAATCCTGAAGGTGTAGATAGAAATAAATTGGCAAATACTGTTGTTATTCCCCACAAGAACATTCAAGCATAAAAGATTCAGAAATTACAGAGTGAAAACCTAGGATTAGGGCTGAACGGGTGTAACCATTTAAACGGTTAAGTTTCCATTATGGTTACACGCCAGCTGCTGGCTCTGCTCCCAAGGAGCTGGCTGCCAACTAATTGTCTTTGAAAGTTCCATGCAGCTTGCAGAGATTTTACTTTTGTCACTGTACTTGAATTTCTGTTTAACTAACCTCCTGATTTGTGTGTAGTTCCTCTTTCTGAAATTAAACACTACTGTTGGGCTGCTGAGGCGTTTTTCCCCCCTCAAAGGGATGTAAAAATTCCATGTTAGGCCATTAAAGAAATCCTGTCCCCCACTTCTGAGAAGCTAACACCCAGCTCTCTCCTGAAAGGAGTACTGCATTTAAGGCAGCCTGGAGTGGCTTTTTTAATTTATTTTCTTCTAGAAGGGCAGTCGGGGAGTTGGAGGGGGGCAGGAGATTTGGCAAAAACTAAAAGGTCCCTGCCCACATCCTTGGGAAAGGCAGATAAGCAACAGCAAGCCAAAAGGAGTGCCTCGCAAACGCCTCTGCAGAGCTGTCAAGAAGCAAGAGAACTTCTGAGCCAAAGAGGAACAAGGGACAATTTCAGCCAGTTCTATGGCACTGCCTTGTAAATAGCCATGCCACATCCCCCTCTCGCTTTTTAAGAGAGCAACCCCTGAAGCGTTGTCTGGGACAGGCGGGTGGAAGACAAGAACAGACCAGCTGACCCACAGGCTGAGGCTTCACCGCCTTACCATCGGGAAGTCTCGGAACACCTACTTACCGTGCGTGAGTTTTAAAAAACAAAACAAAACAAAACAAAACAAAACAAAACAAAACAAAACAAAACAAAACAAAACAAAACACACACACACACACAAAAAACAGGCACCAAAAGAGAGCAACTAACTATTGCCTCTCCCCAGCCACATCAATGGAGAAATGCACACCTTTACCACAGCCTGAACGAATCAAGCTGCTAGAGCATTTTAAAACCCTCACAATTTGTACATGCTATGGCAAAGGACTAGGAGCAAGAAGGCCCTTCTTAAGATTAAGGCATGCAACTGTTACAAGGTTGAATTTTCCCAAACCAATTAAGAGAGAGCTCCGTTAGGAAACAACTTGGACCATTACCTTTAGTGTGATATAGAATAGCAGCCCTCAGGTCAAAAGAACCCCAGCTATCTTTCCTTTCTAGGCCTCTCTGGTACCTCTGATCTTTGGCGGAGGCTAACAAATTGTTCGTAGGAGAGGCCAAGGGATTCTCTAGTTCGTAGTCCTTTGAGAGGAACACTAAAGCACCTTGGCTACTGGGGTCTGCCATTTGCAGGTGACCTATGTGATGCGGCTCCAAAGACAAGACTCCAGTCTCACTAGCAACCCCAGGCTTTATAATTCCACTAAGTAGTGGAGGGCTAGTCCGTTTTTCCAGCTCGTACGCCTTAGGAAAGACCGGCTGTTCAGTGCCCGAGGGAATGATTTCAGCACCCTGTGAAACCAAAGTGGCAGGATATTCCCCTTGAAATGTCACTTCCATGACTTGAGTTTCCGTTGATTTCCCAAGGACAGCGTCAGGCCCAGCACTGGGTTCATTTATAAACGATAAACCCCACTGGTTCTGGAAGATATCCCCCAGGTTCTGCTGACTAGCCTGCAATGGCAGCTCGACCTGCGCGGCCCCCAAAAGCACAGCTTGCATATTGGAAGGGTAAATGAAAAGGCTAGACTTCTTTTGTTCAACAGCTGTTGCAGTCGTACTTAGGTCCTGGTGTACTGACTCCAACGAGGTTGAGGTTAAAGTACTAGCAGCAGCAGCAAGCAGTGGCTGGGTCCCTGGAGAATATACATTCCCATCAGTCCCTGCTAAAATGGGCCCATTTGAAAAACTAGCAGAAGTAACAGACTTCATAGCAGACATGGGGACTTGAGACAATCGATTCGGTGTTTGGGGCTGAGTTTCTCCAGTAGATGACAAAGACGATGAAGACGGAGACGGGTTTGGAGCTGCTTTGTTGAGGTTTTCTTTCACTTTGCTTGCATAACTTATTTTAGGAACGATTTTAGCACTGCTGTTGTCCACTGGAAAAACGGGGGGTGGTTTAAACAGGGTCCATGAGTCCTCTTTTGATGCAGCCGCTGACGCATGCTTCCCCTTAGGCCGGTCATCAAACTTTTTGCTACTAACCCCAGGTTTGGCGTCGGAGTTTTTTCGCTGTACCTCCCCAAGCCCAGTTTTTCCCCGTCCTGCTCCTCCAACTCCAGCTTCGTATTTCCAAATGGGCTTCGTATTGTCCACTTGGTTTCCCTTTTGTTCACCATACTCAGCCTTCAAACTCTCAAGCTCCTGTTTTAGGGATGGGGTATTGACCTCTTGTTGCATTATTTTGTCCTGCACCAGATTCAAGTTCTCACAACCCTTGGCACTGTTCCGTCTGCCTTTCCGTTTCTTAGGTGTGGTATAGCCACTCTCAGACCCACTCCCATCGTTATCGACCCCTTTGCCGACGTAGCCATTAGTGATATAACCAGAACTGTTTGTTACAACACCATTTGGAATAGATACTGCTTCTGGCTTGTCTGAGGACAGATTTTCTCTAAGTTTATTCTCATAAAATTTGTCATTCTTTCTGTCCATACTGTTTTTCTGAATGAAGGTCTTGGGTTTGATTCCAGCTTTCCCAAAGGTGCTGGCCTTAACAGTCTGCTTTGGGTTTACATTAGCGTCTACAAGTTGCTGGCTGCCATTTGGTACCCTGGAAGAGGAGCTGGTCGTTTCGTCAGCACACAGGCCCTTTAAGGATACTTCCCTTTCTCCGGCATTACCATTTAGCTCTCCGTAGCCTAAAAAAAGACAAAAACCAACAAGGCAAGAATTAAAATGGGACACGTTAACCTTTTCATTGCAAACCCCTCAGCATAACCAGCTCCCTCAGCCAGGCTTCCTGGATACAGGAAAGCAGGTTCTTACCACTCCAAGTCAACAGCTAGCCTCAGGTCAATGCAAGGAATTAAGCCAGGCGTGGGCAGCCTGTGGCCCATTGAGGGTCTATGCGTGGCCCAGACATTTTGTTCACTGTTGCCCGTGCGCAGGGTTGCCAGATTCCACTGGTTTCTGTCTGCCTAGGTTTTTTTACTACTGGCTTTACTGAAGCGAAACACACGTGAAGCAGAGGTGTGTGCTGACTGCACACTGTGGGCTTCCTCTGCAGCCACTCAAAGCGCTGCCACAGTTCAGTGGACACCTCCTGCAAGTTCTAAGTACGCAAGCGCATGCAGCAAAACCCCCTATCCTGGGAGACTGTCTCGGTCACAACCATCTCCGTAGCCGCAAGATTAAGGGCCACTCCTGCAGCCCACTCGCTAGCCTAGGTTGCCCATTACTGAGTTAAACACGTAAATCCCACCAGAAGGAAACACTTTTCTGTGGACTAACAGGCTATAGAGCAGCGTTTCTGAAAGTGTGCCGCAAAATCACATTCAGAAACACGCTAACCGGCCGCCCCGGTTTGTTTAGTTACCGGTGCTGCGGCCATGGAGCCTCACAGCTCCCATTGGCTCGATTTCGTCCTTTGCAGCCAAGGGGAGCCACGGGAGCTGCGGCGTTGGCCAGGACACTGCTTCCCGCGGCCCCCCCTTAGCTCCGTTTCATCCTGTGCAGCCAAGGGGGCCCGCGGGAAGCAGTGTCCTGGCCCACGCCGCAGCTCCCGTGGCTCCCCTGGGCTGCAAAGGACGAAACCGAGCCAATGGGAGCTGCGAGGCTCCATGGCCGCAGCACCGGTAACTAAACAAACCGGGGCGGCCAGTTAACGTGTTTCTGAATGTGATTTCACGGAGCACTTTCAGAAACACTGCTCTGGAGTATTTAGCAGGCCCCTGGGCTCTTGGCTTTTTTCACTTTGTATCCAGGCAGCAATCAGGCTATACACACCACTGAAGAGAAGTACAACGTTATTGTGGGATTTCAGGCCAAGGAAGAGGAGAATTCACTCCCAAGAAGCTATAACTGGACAGCTGGATTTTCTACTTTTGCTGAGTTAATTCCTTAAACCCAGTATTTCATGAGCAGGGGACCAATTTTTACAATGTCCTGCCATCTCCAAGATCTGCAATACTATTTAGAACCACTTACTATACAAAGCTTAAGTGCACTACTGTCAGTGGTAGATGTTAGCTGGGGGGAGTTACCCATGATCAAACTCCATGTATTAGGCTACTGTATTTTTGGTGCGACAACAAATAAAGAAATTATGCTACTTTCCCAGTAAAATTTGTATTCACTTAAGAAGCTACAACAGCATGGTTTGATTCTGATAAGTTTAAGAATGCTTAGGGCATTGCTACACAAGCTGCTTCAAAGTCCCTGCTGATCAAAAGGACTTCACCCAATTCATACGCTAATTACATTTTCACCTTGTTCATTGTTTCTCAAACATCTTTTTGTACCAAGGACAGTGAGAAACTAATACTACTTCATCCTCTCGCTAAGCACCATCTGTTTTATAAATTCCCCAATACTCATGAGCTTTGGAAATGGTTTTAGAAAATATCCCATTGACATGGTCCTTCACTCCATTTCTGAATGGTGTTAAAAGTGAGAGGAAGTATTACTTATTAGCTCTGAAAGGATAACCACTGGAAAGAAACGTAACCTTCAATTCTCCAGGTGACCTTTTCCATCAGCAAGAGGCCAGGACACTGAAAAGCTACAGTATGACAAGGACACTCTGGGAAAATGGAAGCATTGGCTGATCTGGATTTAGGGACAGGAACAAGCCTAGGTTCCCACCCCACTGGATCTTGTGATTACATCAGAATTTCAGCTTCCATCAAAAGTAGATTTCTGGTCCTGGTGGTTACAAAGAGAAGTTCAAAACCGTGCTGCTGTCCCCTCCCAAGACCTCAGGCTGTGCAGGGCTGCACCATCGGAGGACGGTATTTGTGACATGGGAAGAATGCAGTGGGCTTGGTCCTCTGGCCATACACAAGTAAGTAACGGCGTTCTCCACTGCCACCCTTTGGGGGGGACGGGCCGGCGGGAGCTCTTGGAAGGAGATCCATGGTGTTGCCCCCAGCTTTTTTGGGGGGGGGGAGGACTTGGGGGAAGTGATGGGGATCACTATTGCCACTTCAAGGGCAGGTGCGTCCAGAAGGGGCCCCCCACGCTCTAGCACCTCTGGGGCCCCAAATGACCTTAACATGGCTGGAGTGTATTATTTTAGATGCAAGAAAACGCATGAGAGTTCTCAACAGAAGCTGTTTGGGCCCAATTCACTCACGCGGCTGTACAGAGGGTAGAATTCAGAGGTGCCCCTCTGGTCTAGCAAGTCCAGAATGACTATTTTCCAAGCAGCAATCTTCTTCTAATGCTGCACTAAAAACAGACACTCAAAATTAAGGGATCTTGCACCCTAAGCACTTCTGCCTGGTCTACACCTAAAACCAAGCTGTTTAACTACATTGCTCAGGGCTGTGAAAAAAATTCACCCTCTGTGCAACGCAGATAGGTCAACCTAACCCCCACTGAAGAGGCAGCTAAGTCGGTGGAAGAATTCTTCCACCAACTTAGCTTCTGGGTGTGGGGTAGTGTCTACATTACAGCGGCAGTTGCGTTGCTTAGTGCTTGCAATGCAGACCTATCCTCAGATGCTTGGCAGTCGTAAGAGCTCATGTCCTGTGGAGCTCTGGATCAGGGCGATTCCTGCGAGAACCCCACTGCCCAGTTTGCTGAGGGAGGTTTAACAAGTCAAGACAGTGTGACAATCAGCAACCACTACAAGTTTTCCAGTAATATTATGTGCTGCTATCATTGACCATCAATGCTCCAACCCAAAAGCAGGAGACTGATGGAATTCTGAGGAGCCGAGGACTGAACATTTTGTTTCAGGGTGACATGCAGAGAGCAAGTCTTTTCAAGGATACTCTATAAGGGTTTTTGTGACTCAGATTTCTGACATCACTATCTAATAAGACAAAATAAAAAGAATGATCATAAGACCACTATGCATCAGGAGTGATAAAAACTAATGGGTTTTGATTTTATTAAGAGCGTGTCAGCAGTTTTGAGTTCGTTTTCAGGTATTTACAGAAACTGTACATTCTCTCAAACCTAATGCTTGGAATGCAGGTGTAGAAGTACACCCAAAACAGAGATGCTCTTTCCGCCACTGTCAAGTTTTAGAAACACAAATGTTTCCAGATGTTTTATTTGGTTAAGAGACCCTCCCTTCCAAAAAAAGACCTCAGAAAACCATTTTTAAACTGGAATTTGACAGGGATTAGTCCAAATACAGACTACAGCCTTCCGATATATTGGAAAGTTAAACAAAGTAACTGAAACAAGTTAACTTGGGTATTACTCAACATGGGCCTAGTCAGTCCCCTATTACATCTACCTGGAGATGACTGTGTAAGAGTCATTAACATGCATGTTTGGGGCACCTCGACAATCTATATTCAATACAGTCCAGGTCCCTAACAGCCTTTCCGGTAGCCAGCAAATGACTGTTTTTAAAACACCAAATGCACATGGCATTCCAACAGCTTTCTACACTTTCCCATAATGTATCCCTAAGTGTTCAAAACTAGCACAGGCGTCAGTAATAGGAGTTTTAATAACAAAGCCCAGGCCACGCTAAGATTTGAAACCATGCCCCCAATCCTACACTCTGATCTGGGGCTGAGGATCGGTCTGCTACTTTCCTGCTAACAGTTCCCAATTTCAGTGCAGACGGGCTTATTCACCCAACATACAAATAACCTTCCATACCTGGGAAACAGGTACATTTTAGGACTTAATTTTTCCTGTAACCAAAGCAATACATGGGCCAGAGAAATATGTGGAGATTCTTCCCTTCAACTCTTTGAGTACAGCATTTAGGAATCCAAAGTCCCATGCAGAGCCTAACAGTCAATACAAAACGCTCCTGGAATGACATCAATAGATTTAGGATCAGATTCTTGCCCCATTTCCTTTTCAATGAATGGAAGTGAGGTATTCAGTATGGATTCTCTGCAGGACCCTTCTGGACTGGATAAAAATCACTTAGGCTACACAGCTGTATTATTTTGGAATAACATTAGTTATTCCAAAATAACATACTGCATGTCTACACAGCAAGCCCATTATTTCAAAATCAATTTGAAATAATGGGCTTCTTACTCTGACTCCTGTAACCCTCATTGTATGAGTAAGTGAAGTCAGGGGAAAGAGTGCTGGATTGCGAAATAGAAGCTACGCAATTAGCGTAGCTCAAGTTGCATAGGTTATTTTGAGTTTGGCCCTGCTGTGTAGACGTGCCCTCACAGACCAGTCTTGCCCCATGGAAGGCAATAGGAGTTTTTTCCATAGAAGCAGAATCAACCCCATAGAAAAAGGGCTGAGTAGCAATCTTAGTTGTGCTGTATCACATTTTATAACTTGACCAATTGTTTGTGTTCTGGACAAGCACCAACGTATTTTATTTTTAAATACACTAGTTAGTCAAAATAATGCCAAGGCAGGGGAGAGATGTGCCAGCAGCTAGCTCTACCACTTACACCCATGCACCAACCTCAGTGCTGGGACCCTGGCACGGTCACATGTGACATCAATGCCAGTCTTTCCATGCAGAAAGTCCACATCCTAAGGCATGAGAGGGGCCTTTTAACCATTCTTGTGCTGGGGATATGGGCAGCCCTCGGTCTCATGAGACCACATTCCAAGCCATGCGTGAACTGTTCAGAGCAAACCTTCTCCCCATAAATGGCAGGACCGTTGTAGGAATTTGCAGATCATTTAGTGTTAATTCTCCAAGAAGGGGGAAAACCCTGCCTGGTTAAGAGACTGTGTGTGCACAATATCAGCCAACAGTGCTACTCCCCCAGTGTTACAGCCGGCCGGCCCGGGGGGGGGGGGGGGGGGGGGGGGGGGCAGGACAAGGGTGTGTCCCCCTACCAGTGCTAAGGCACGTGCAGGTACACGGCTGAGGTGCAGAGACTGGCTACTGCCGTGGGTGGGGGTTTGGCTGCTGTAACCGACCCCCCCCCCCCGCTAGGCCTACAGCGATACCTGCCCCCCCCCCCGGCTAGGCCTACAGCGATACCTGCCCCCCCCCCCGCTAGGCCTACAGCGATACCTGCCCCCCCCCCCGCTAGGCCTACAGCGATACCTGCCCCCCCCCCCGGCTAGGCCTACAGCGATACCTGCCCCCCCCCGGCTGTACCCACGGGGGGGGCTCACCGCGAGGCCAGGCCCGGCACTGACAGGGTCGGTCCGCGGGGCGGGCACGTGCCCCGCTGGGAGGGGGCCACCGCGGCGACGGGGCGGAACTCAGGCCCGGGCCCTTTGCCCCCCCCCGGGTGTCCGCGAGCTGGGCACCGCGGCGCGCTCAGGCCCGGGCCCGCGGCCCAAGGGCACCGGGCCCCGCCCGCACGCGGCCCGCCCTGGGCCCCACACAAAGGCCGGGCGGGAAGGCCTCGGGCCCGCCGGGGGGGCCGCGCCATGCGCCGCCGCGCCCCGCCCAGCCCCCGGCGCGGGAAAGGGCCGCGGGGGGACGGCGCCTAGGCCCGGCCGGCTCCCAACATGGCGGACAGGAAGCGGCCCGAGCGCGCCGGGGAACGTTCCAGCCGGGCCGGGGCCGCGGGAAGGTCACCGGGGGGGCCAGGCCGGGCCGCTCCCATCCGCCCCCGCCGCCGGGCCCCGCCCGATCCCGGCCCCGGCCCCGCCGCCTCAGGCCGGCCTCGCAGGCCCGCTCCCCTCCCGCAGGCCCGGCCCCCCCGCCCCGCTCCCCTCCCGCTGGGCCAGGCCCCCCCTCTCTGCCCCCCCCCGCCGGGCCGGCCCCCCCTCTGTTCCCCCCCCCCCCCGTCCCCCCCCCTCCCGCTCCCCGCCCCGCAGGCCCGGCCCCCCCCCCCCCGCTCCCCTCCCGCAGCCCCGGCCCCCCCCGCCCCTCCCCCCCCCTCCGGGCCGGTCCCCCCCGCCCCCCCCGCTGCCCCCCTCCCCCCCGGGGCCCCCTCCCCCCCCCGTCCCCCCCAGCGCCCCCCCGCCCGCTCCCCCCCCCCCGCTGCCCGGTCCCCCCCCCCCGCCCCCCCCGTCCTGTAGGCCCGGTCCCCCCGCTGCTCCCCCCCAGCCGGCCCGGTCCCTCCCCCCGCCCCGCTAGCCGCCGCCCCGTAGGCCCGGTTCCCCTCCCGTCTCTTCCCCCGCAGGCCCAGTCTCTCCCCCCCCCGCTGCCCTCCCTGGTCGCCCCCCCCCCCCCAGGCCCGGTCCCCCCCGCTGCCCCCCCCGCAGGCCCGGTCCCCCCCCCCCGCAGGCCCGGTCCCCCCCCCCTGCCCCCCCCCGCAGGCCCGGTCCCCCCCGCCGGCCCCCCCCCGCAGGCCCGGTCCCCCCCGCGCCCCCCCCGCCCCCCGGCCCCCCCCCCGCAGGCCCGGTCCCCCCGCACCTGTTTTCTTCTTCGGCGCTTCCTGGGGCTGCGGGCCGGCGTGGCGCGGCTCATGCCGGGGCGGCGGGCGGGGCGGCCGCGGGCCGGGCTCGGCCGGCAGGTAGGGGCTGGGCGGCAGGTGCAGGTGGTGGTTGTGGTTGTAGTAGTAGTAGTGGTGGTGGTGGTGGTGCGGGTGCGGGTGGCCGGGCTGCTCCTCCATTGAAAGCGGCGGCTGCGCGGGGCCGGGCGGACGGGCTGCGGGCCGGGCGCGGGGCTCACTCTCCGGCGGGGCAGACGAGACGTGTGGCGCTCGCACCAGCGCTCGGCTTGACTGGGGGAGCCCGCCCGACTGGCAGCCGCGCTCCAGCAATCAGGAAGCTTCCAGGGCCGCTTTCCCCTCCCACCAGCCGGCCCCCCCGGCCCCATCGCCGGCCCGCCCCGCACCATTTACCCTCTGCAACCTCACAAGGGCTGGGCCTCCAACGTCAGCGCCCTGGGCTCCGGCTGCTTCCCTCCCTGCGCGCCCCCCGTCCGGCTGGCTCGCCCTCTGCTTCGTGCCCTCCCTGGGGCACAGCCTCGCCCCTGGCTCGGACGCAGAGCTGCGAGCCGCAGGGCCATACCCCCCCCCCCGACAGGCATTCACACACGCACATCAAAAGAAGCCTGCAGACCATTTTGTATTCTGGATTCATTTTGCATTGTGTTCTCGTGCTAATCGCTGCATGTCTATGGAGGGAGTCTACCCAGCTCCGCAGCCAGGGGCTGGGTCCCTTTCTAAAAGGCCGCGGTACCATTTTAACTAACTTTTCCTTTGTACAGAGGCGAATCGACATGGGAAGTTTCCAAAAGGGAACGGAACTCTGCAGGTAAGAAGAGTTTTGCTGCTAAGAGAAAGTTCTAGCTAAGGACTAGTTTACCCCCACCCCAGCCCCTTTCAGGTACTTTACCATGTGGGGTTTTTTTCTAATCATGGTTAAATGGCAAAAAGAGAACTCGGAGAGAGAGAGAGAGAGAAACAGTCTCTTTAGCCAGTCATTATATTCCCATTGTCATTATTTCAGGCTTTGAGTAAAAGCTTTTTCCATTTTGATTCTGCAGATATGTTTCATAATTCTGTTTTGCACCTTTGCAAGCTCACTTCCTGGACTGAATGTCCCGTCCTAATTCACATGCTGACTTCACTGGAGGATCACGTTTGAGGAAGAGGAGGAGGATTGGGGAAAAGCAAATAATCATTTAAAAATAAAGGAGTCAAATCCTACCATGGGTTTCCAGGCAACTTCACATTAGTCAGTGGGGTTGCATGAGTGTATGCAGAATTGAGTTTAAATAACTTTTAAACTTAGCAAATTGATATTGGTTGAGCCAGGAATTTAAATAAGAAGTGATACATTATTGTATTTGCAGAAACATTTTTTTAGAGATGTCAGAGTCATGGTGCTGGAGCAAGGGATGCTGGGCGTGCTGCCACACCCCCTGCCTTCATTTGGTTTCCTTTATATGTAGGATATACAGATAGGTTCAATGGCTCTGAACTGTTCCAGCCCCCTGGTCAGAGTTACAACTCTTTCAGAAACTTAATTCAGGTACAGGAGAAGGCTGAGAGACCTGGCACGTCCTGGCTTATTCTAGAGCTCCATTAGCAGATTGATCAGATGAAAATACCCTGGACCAGCTACGCAAAACAAGATGGAAATGATGGAGTCTCAGACCTATGTCACTGTGCATAGATTCAGCTAAAACGCAAGGTCAGACCACAGCAACACTGCAAACATGCCTACATGTGAGACAAACACGAGCTTTGCAGGATGGACCCTTGCTTTGCACTAAGATAGCAATAATTCATGACTCACGTACTCAGAGACCCTGTCTAGCTCTCCTCGCTTAAGTACCTGTGCAACTCCTCAGTCATGTACAACACAAAATTTGGTAAGTAGGAAAACTACTACTGTACAAGGGGTGCGTGTTGCGTGAGAACAGTTAATTACTCTCACTACACTCAGGATTCCACAACCTCCCTTGGGACTCTCTTCCAAAGTTTAACTGGCCTTCATGTTAGAAAGGTTTCCTTGATACCTAACTAACATCTCCCTTCACGCAGATGAGCCCCACAACTTCTTGTCTTCCCTCCAGTGGCTGTGGAGAACAATGGATTACCATTCCTTTTGTAAAGGCCCTGAATTGAAGACTTCTCCACCCACTTCTCACACTCCTTTTCCCAAGAGTAAACACACTCAGGTTTTTTTTCACCTTTCCTCCTAGGTGAGGGTTTCTGAACCTTTTCTTGTTGTTCTCTGAACACTCACCTACTGGTCTACATCACGCCTTGTGTTTGGCACCCACAATCCATCTGAGGCCTCAGCAGTGCTAAACACAGCAGGGCAGTTCCCTCCTGTGTCTTACATAGGAGGCTCCTATTGGTTCCGTTGCAGGCTATGTGTAACCAGCTCTTTGCTCCATGGTGTCTGGAGATACCTATCTCTTAGAGCTGGAAGGGACCTTGAGAGGTCGAGTCCAGTCCCCTGCCCTCATGGTAGGACCAAGTACCCTCCCTGACAGATTTGCCCCAGATCCCTAACTGGCCCCCTCAAGGATTGAGCTCACCACCATGGCTTTAGTAGGCCAGTGCCCAAACCACTGAGCAATCCTTCCCTCTAAGGGGATCGGCTTCTCTGAATGACCCTAGAACAAGGAGTGTGTTCACTTGGTTCTGTGTCTGTATGAGAAGTTGAGTGGGCCCCAGGAAGAGCGCTGTGCTGAAACAAGGCCATGCTAGACCTGGGAGTTGAGGGCTATAATGTAGTATCACTAGTCTCTCTCTTCACCCGTAAGTAACCTATGTGAGGGACAGCCTTCCAGAATAACGAGTGTTCTCATGCCGTTAGCGTCACGTCTTTTGTTGACTTCTCTGGACAAAGTACCGGGGTTGGTTTGATACCCAGACAAGTTGGAAGCCTACAGTTTGGCCTGGAAACAGAACAATGTTGACAAGTTTACTCTCTCAGTTCCAGTTCTCTATCATACCAGCTTTCGTGTTGCTTTTAATCAGAATTTTACCTGCATGGTTTGGTGACGTGGCACCTAGAACTTACAGGGCATATGTGCCTGCGCTGCGAAGAAACGGGGGCTGTCAGTTCTCATGGTTGCTAGTCCCCATTTTTCACCTCCACAAAATTAATTAAAAATGTGAAATACCAAAAATATATATCCTACCTTTTTTTTTAAATGACATTAGTAAGAGGTAGCTGCAGGAGTATTTTTAGATGACAGCACTTCTTGAGCATAAAGCCAGTAATATGCATATGTTCTTTATATTTTTCAGGTTGTCATTAAAATATACTTTCAAATGTGTCTGATATTGAAATTGTGAATTCTTATAATTGTGTTCGTGTTTAAGGCCTTTTAGGATCAAATCAACAAATTATTAGTATTATAGTAGAAGCAGGCAGTAATAGCTAGAATTAAGGTTGCCTAACACTTTCTGGTGTAAAAAGTTCCTTGTATTTTGCTACATTTTAACTGTTTGTGCTGACATTTTCCATGCTGGTGTCTGCCTCAAGCTAAATTTTCTGGAAAACTTCAGCTAAAATGATTCTGTGACGTCTGAGCACTGGGTTGGGGGAAATAGGCCCTTTTGCCACAGTTAAAAAGTGTTACATGGTTTGCTTGAAGAATTGTAGCAGTACTTTGCAGCGGGGACTTTGAAATTTGACCAGTGTCATTCTGGAGTCAGAGAGCTGCCTTGTGAAATCCACCAACACTTGGCAGAATTGTAACTCTCTAGAGAGTGCCACGTACCCATGCTCGGGAGTGGTTTAGTAGTTCAGCAACTACATTCTCCAAACATTGCACCCAGAATGCCTCTCCTTGCTCTTAAAGTGCTCCCTGATGCATGGAGGAGAAGGAAGAAGCACCTTGACCTCAGTGCAAAGGCGGAAGCAGGGTTGGGAGAGATGGAAGCAGAGGAGGATGTCAGGGCAGACTGGGGAGGACCGGAACAGAGGGAGATAGGGCAGGCTGGGGGTTTTCATTGATTCCAAGCCCAGAAGGGACGACTGTGATCATCTAGTCCAGCAGTGGGCAACCTGCAGCCCGCTGGGGCTCCACCTGCGGCCCCCGGAACCCCGGCTGTCTTCCTCCCCCATGTGCCTCTAGGGCACTGAGGGCCCCACACTTCCTGCACCTCCTGCCTCCCTCCCAGCACTTTGCCTGATTTGAGCTCTGTCCCTGCTTGTCCCTCTCCCTCCCAGAGCTGGAACGCTGTGAACCAGCTGTTCGTGGCTGTTCCAGCGCGCGGGGACGGAGTGCGGATCAGGCAATTCACGCACGCCCAAAGTGCTGGGAGGGAGGGGAAGGAGCAGGCAAGTTTGGGGCTTCGGTGCCACAGTGGGCGAGAGGGCTCGTGGGGGCAGACGGGGCCACAGGTGGAGCCCCAGCAGGATGTGGGCTGCTACAGCCCACTGAGATGAAGGAGGGAGCCACTTTTGCAGCCCGCTCACGGTTCGTGGCTGCCCTTGTCAGACCTTGTGCATAACACAGGCCAGAAAACTCCCCCAAAGTAATTCCTAGGGCAGATCTTTTAGATTTAGAAAAACATCCAATTGCGATGTAAAAATGCTTAGGGCTGGAGCGTGCGCCCTGAGCTTTGGGGGATTTATTCCAATGGTTAATTACTCTCACGACACAACGGCTGTGTCTAGACTGGCCAGTTTTTCTGGAAAATCAGCCGCTTTTCTGGAAAAACTTGCCAGCTGTCTACACTGGCCGCTTGAATTTCCACAAAAGCACTGACTTCCTATGCTGCTCCCGTTCGGGCAAAAGTCCCTTTTGCGCAAAGCTTTTGCACAAAAGGGCCAGTGTAGACAGCTCAGATTTGTTTTGTGCAAAAAAGACCCCATCGCAAAAATGGCGATCAGGGCTTTTTTGCGGAAAAGCGTGTCTAGATTGGCCACGGACGCTTTTCCGCAAAAAGTGCTTTTAAAAAGTGCCATTCTAGACACTCTTTTCCGAAAATGCTTTTAACGGAAAACTTTTCCATTAAACTTTTTTCATGCCAGTCTAGACGTAGCCAACATGTACATCGCACTTCCAATCCAGGGGCAGGCTCAGGGACTCCCATGTTATTCACCGCACGGCCTTGCTTAATTACCTGAGACCACCCCCTGGTGCACGGAATATGGCAGGCATCCTTTGGAAAACATTGCGGGTGGCCATGTAACTAAAACACCCCATCATAATGCTGCCACATGAGGGGGTTGATTTAAGTTTTCACAGACAACAGTGAAGCTGACATTGCCTAGCTTTTGGGAGCTTGCCTTTGCAACCTTAATTTGTACCGTTTTAAAAGTTATAATTGGGTCGAGCCCGGAGATGCTAATCAGAAGACAATCCCTGCCCCCAGAGCAGGGCTACTCAACTTTGGAATCCCCGGGGGCCACAATGACACTCACAGCACACGCCGAGGGCCACAACTTAAATGTGGTTGCGTATACATGCAGATATATGCAAAACTTAAGGCAAGACTACACAACGCGCAGGCCACATTTAAGTCAGTTCTGCTGATATTAATAAAATGCAACATTTACCCGATTTCCACCCAGATGACAGCACTTTTAATAAGCAATGACAGTCCAGGAAGTTAACTACTAAAATGCCTAGCAACAGAACACCATTATAGTGGCGACTTTTTTGTTTTAGCGCCCATCCGCAGGCCGTGTTGAGCCCCGCGTAAACCCAAACCGCACCGCGGGATGCAAACAAATGGGCCGCATGTGGCCCAGGGGATGTGCACTGCCATGTGCGTGCTGTGCTTTTGCGCAAGAGCACCCATGGCAGCGTGGACGCTTTCTTGAGCAAGAAATCCCTGCTGAGCGTCCACACTGCCCTCTTGCGCAAGAGCTGGTGCATAAGAGGGCTTACACCGGTTAAAAAAGAGCGTAGCTCTTACGCAAGGAGCCCTCTCTTACCACGCTGTACTGTAAATTTACATACGCAAGATCGGGCGGGCAGTGTGGACGCTCTGCAGATTCTTGCGCAAGAACGGCTGTTCTTGTGCAAGAAGCCGCGAGTGTTGACATATCCCTAGAGTTATGTGACACATTTTATTTACACGGACTGTAGACGGTAGTTCATAAATCAAACAGCAGGGGGCGCTTTTGTTGTGTAGCCGATAACACTTCTCCCATCATAACTGTAAGTCCCACACTTATTTTTGTTGTTAAGAGATTTGAGGAACCTGGGTGAGATCCATACAACTCAGGTTTCTTGATCCACAGCAGCTTAACGCTTGGTTAGAAAATGGTTTTGCAACTGCAACATTAAGTCTTAGACAAATTGTAAGAAGTAAAAGTCCTTTGAAATGCTATATAAATATTCAAATGACCTCATTACTCAGGACACAAGCATCAAAATGAGGCGCTCCTCTAATCACACTTGACGTTTTATTGGTGCGTTGGAAGAATTTGATTTTATGTTTAATTTTATAAACGGTCTGGATCAAAACCAGGCATAGGTATGGACAAATGCGCTTTATGGACAAGTTTTTTAGTAACCACAGTGCAGAGTTTGTTTGGATACAAACGGCTTTTCAGAAGCACCATGCTGTCGCGATTATATCAGAAAACTCCACGGATCTTGCTGAAGTCCGGTCTCTGTGTGCCTCACTTTGCATGTAGCAGTTAGAACAAGGCCATGCCACAGTGAAGCTAGAAGGCCAGCTGTGGCATGGACAGTCTACAAGCCGATGCCTTTTAATATGGGAGATGAATTTCTAGAGACTCCAGGTCCCAACCTGCTGTGCTCCATCGCGGCTGGGTGGTCCAAGATTTCTTGTTGTGTCTGTGGACAGTCTGTCCATATTAAAGGTGGTTGAATTGTTTGTTGTAGGGACTGTGATAGGAGTGACAAGATGTCAGCCCATGTCAAGGTCCCCATGTCTCAGCTGAACATTGACAAAAACACCTGGAGTGAGGCTGGCTCATCTGTGTGTTAGTATTGTTAAACCAGCTATTAGTGATGTTTAATGTTCAAACTGTATTGAGCGCTTGTGAGCTGCTGTCTGTTTATCTCACTTGTCACATCTGTAGCCCATATTGCAAGGTAACATCTGAGCGGCTGTGTGCTGAGTCTTTGTGACTGTGTAAATCACCAGACAGGAGAGAGACATTAAGTAGGGTGAAGGGCTGCTCAACAGAAAGTTACACCCTTTCCAAAAGGAAAGGCCCATTGAGTATTGTGGGACATTGAAACTGGAATTTCCTTACATACTGTCAGCAACAGGACAAAAGACTTCTGTTCTGCTCTCCTCCCATGAAGATGAGTCACGGAAGTGGATTCTCTCCCTTCCTCCCCCCACTAGCTGAGTTGAGTAGCTCTGAGCAGAGGGCAGGAGAGAGATAAAAATGCCAAACAAAAGGAATTCGGTATCTCTACGCTGCCTTGGACTCTGACGGGCACAAGCTGGAGAATTGCAGTGCAGCCACTTAGCCTGGGCAAGCCACAAAGGACACACAACGCCCTGATTATAGACGCTTCCGATTGTAGCCCATTTCTGGAGCCGTTTACACCTCCTTCCACCTTGTAAATAGCTCGCTAGCTCCCCTTTCCCGTGTAAGAGAGCTGCAGGTTGCGTACTGTGAGATTGGCTACAACCATTGGGTGAGAACTGGGGGCCAGATGGATGTAAGTGCCCAAGGAAACTGTCTGCGATTCCGTGGCTTCAGAGGGGGAGCCGAGTTAGTCTGTAACTGGAAAAACTTAAAAACCAACCAATGGTCTAGCTCTAGCAGCACCCTACAGACTAACAAAACATGGAGCTGGGGCCAAGCCACTTTTTCAGATGGCTCCATGCTTAGCCTGTTTCCGCGCCTGAAGAATTCACCCTTAATGATTGGGTGGTGGCGTTGAAGTAGGGACCCCCGCCCTGCTTCCTAGCAGTCTGCTCTGAGATGGGCACGCACTCCCTGCGCTGCAGGGGCAGGGCAAGTTCCCCATTCAGCCCTGAGGCCTGACAAAATGGCAGAGAGCCGGGAGTGTGGACCAGGCCAGGCTCCAGTCGCCTCAGCTGAAGTCAGATCAAGCCCCAATCAATAACGGGGACTGATTTCAGTGATTTTTTTGTTCTCTAAGAACAATAAAATATTTCTTTCGCTCTGTGAAACATCTAGAAAAATGTCAGTGGAAATTTTAAATTATTTTATTGATTACATTACAGATCAGAAGCGTTTAAAATGAACCAATCTGGGGTTTTTACTGGCTTTATAATATGCTGTGTGTTCTTAGAACATCGGCCTTACCGTGTATCAAACGCTGATCGCTGGCCCTCGCAGGGAAATGATTTCGTATCTGTATTTCTCCAGGCCCTTGGGAGCTTGAACTTGCAAAGTGGGGAGTGCTTTGACCCCCCAACCCCACAAAGCATGTGTTTACGTTTGAGCACGTGCACCGTCCAGTTGGTTGGCTGGATCAGGGTCAGACCGCTCAGCACCTTGCAGGATTGGTTCCTTGAGGCTGCGTGGATTTTCCTGCAGATGGAGAGGCATTGCATAGCATAGACTGCATGTGTCAAGGCTGCCTCTACACGAGAGACCTACCGATGTGCTTGTGCCATTGTTAGACAGGCGAGAGCTCTCCTGTCGGCACCGTTCAGTCACCCTGCTGAGCCGTGGCAGCCGTGCGGGTGGGAAAAGCTCCTTGAGCAAGGTAAGTTTTGCCAGCATAAGTGGGCACGTAGACATGGCCTAGAGGCTGCAGCCAGCAGGACAGGTTCCCAGTTAAGGCAGGGGGTGCCTCTAGCACAGGGGTGGCCAATCGTTTGTGTTGGGGAGGCCACTCCAAGAATTTGGGAAATGGCCAACGGGTGCACTGTGCCATAAGGTTAATGCAGGAGGTGCTGGGTCTGGGATGGAGGTTGGGTGAAGGAGGGGGCTGTGACCTGGAGCAGGAGTGTAGGAGGGGGTGCAGGGATCTGGGTTGTGACTGGGGGTGGGGTGTTGGGGTGCAAGGTCTGGAAGGGGGCTGTGACCTGGAGCAGGAGTGTAGGAGGGGGTGCAGGGATCTGGGTTGTGACTGGGGGCAGGGTGTTGGGGTGCAAGGTCTGGGAGGGGCGAAGAGAGTTGGATGAGGGAGGGGCTGGCTGGGAGGCGGCTACCTGGGTGGCTTCTGGCCAGCAACCCAGCAGGTTCCTCAGCCAGAGTTCCTGCCTCCATACCTCCCTGCAGCTGCGAGGGCCACGTGGGGCTCTGAACGCTGCGAGCCTGGAGGGGGAGGAGGTGGGACCTGGAGGAGGGTATTGGCGGGGGGGGTGGGGCCTGGGAGATGGGAAACTGGCCTATGGATTTGTGCTGTGGGTGGGGGCCACGTGCGAAGCCTCCCCCGGACTCTCGGCATTCAGAGAGCGGCTCTGAGCAGTGGGCAGGGAGCTTGGCTGACGCTCCCGCGGGCCGGAGCCAGAGGGTTGCTGGGCCGGAGCCAGAGGGTTGCTGGGCCAGATTTGGCCTCTGCGGTAGCATCATCCCCTGCAGTCTCCTCCCGCCCTGAGAGCTCAGCACTTCCCTGTTTCTCCACAAGCCCCGTCCCCCCAGCAGCCACAGCCCAGCATAGTGGGACTGAGCTGGACAGGTACATGGTCCGGAGGCGCTCGGGCGCCAGGGCCTGGGGCTGGCTCCAGCAATGTTAACTGCAGCCCAGGGACTGCGATGGATTGGGAAGGTGGGGCGGTCCAGCCTGTGCGGCAGGGGGCTGATTATAAACAGCCGCCAGCCAAAGGCTTGTCATTAAAGTGAGCGAAGGCTCATTAGCTGGTCCCAAAGGCAAGAAACAAAAGGTGGCTACCAGGAGCTTTGCCAGGGAGTTTAAAAGCAGAGTTGGGGGGGAGGGGCCAGACACTGATCACTTAACATTCTTTAAACTACCTTAAACTAAACCCCAAACCTCCTGGTCTAGACATCACGGAAGGAATTGGCTGGAGGAGGCGGAAGAGGACCCAGGCAGAAGCCCAGCAGCATGGGGGCTATCCCGGTTAGTGCACCAACTTGCATGTAGGATTACCTGCCCCATGTGTGCACTCAGTGCAGGGAGCTCCTGGCCTTCAGGGATCTTCTCTGGGCTTTGGAGACTAGGGTGGCTGAGCTGGAAGAACTAAGGAAGTCAGAGAGATACACAGAAGAGACTTTCTGGGACACGGCGCGGAGCCAGCCTCTGCTGTTGAGGAGGATGAAAATCTCCAAGGAGAGCGTCCGAGTGGAGCATGAGTGGAGTAATGATCCCATGGTTGGGACCTTCCCCCCCAGATGATGACGTGGTATCCTCTCGCACGGCGGACACCTCTCTGGAGAGGAAGAGGCAGGTGTTCATAATGGGCATCATTAGAAGAACAGACAGCTGGATTTGTAATGACCAGGAGAACCACATGCTGACTGGCCAGCCTGGTGCGAGAGTTGTGGATCTCTCAACATAGCAGGTACATTTCTGGGTAGTGCTGGGGAGGAGCCAGTGGTTGTGACATAGGGACAATGTTCCCTGTAATTTTTTTCGTGGATATGTAGAATAAATTTTGTTGTGTGCACAGAGGCATGTGCAGGTGTGTACCACCAGTAGACATACATGCTTCTGGCTGTAGGCATTACGGGCACTCTGCTAATTAGTGAGGTGGCCACCAAAGCGCTTGGTGTAGACTGTAGAGGTACACCACATAAGGAAGGATAGCCAAATTTAGGCTGCTAGGTAAGAGATTAAAAGCCAGGATCTCCATGGTATATTCTCTGAAGTGCTTCTGGTTCCATGCACAGGGCCAGTTAGGCAGAGCTGCAGGGTCTCACTGCAAAGGGTTAGGGAGAAGGGGGTTAGATTTATTAAGAACTGAGGAAACTACGGGGCAAGGGGGAGCCTATACTCAGGACGGATGGGCTCCACCTCAACCAAAATGGAACCAGATTTCCGGCACTTAAAATTAAAAAGATCGTAGAGCAGTTTTTAAACTAAGGGCTGGAGGAAAGCCGACGGGTGCAGAGGAGCAGGCGGATCAGAGAGTCATCCCTTGGGGAGGGTCTATTAATAGAGATTCTCTGTGTCTAGTGAAGAGAAGAGGATGGAAGATACAGGTAAGATCAGTCAAATGAAAAGGAGTCCGCTCCAATCACAACATGTAATGGCAAACAGCTAAACAGAGAGAGTTTTTTGAGGTGCTTATACACAAACGCTAGATGTCTATACAGTAAGGTGTGTGAATTAGAGTGCCTCGTATTAAAGGAGGGTATTGATACAAGAGGCATCGCAGAAACTTGGTGGAATGAAGATAATGGGGGTCAGTCATTCCAGGGCACAAAACACATTGGAAGGACAGAATAGTTCATGCCGGTGCAGGAGTGGCACTATACATGAAAGAAAGCATAGTATCCAACGAAGTAAAAATCTGAAATGCACCAAACTGTACCATAGAATCTCTATGGATAGTAATTCCATGCTCTTACAATAAGAATATAGCAGTAGGGGTATATTTCTGACCAGGATGGTGATAGTGACTATGAAATACAAAGGGAGATTAGAGAGAGACTATACAAATAAAAAATGCATTTATATCTGGGGATTTCAGCGATCCCCCTATTGATTGGATACACACCACCTCAGGACGGGATGCAGAGGGAAAGTTTCTTGACACCTTAAATGACTGTTTCTTGGAGCAGCACGGGAAGGATTTATTCTGTCACTAAGGAGGGCACACACCACCACATATCCCACCAGAGGAGAGGCAATTCTCGAGTTAGTCCTGAGGGGAACGCAGGATCTGGGCCAGATGAATATAGCTGAACCGCTTGGAAATAGTGAAATCATGACGTTTAATATCCCTGTGGTGGGAAAAACAGCCCAGCAGCCCAAATCTGTGGCATTTAATTTCAGAAAGGGGAACTACACAAAATGAAGAAGTTAGTTGGACAGCAATTAGAAAGGTACAGTGACAGAAGTGAAATCCCTGCAAACTGCATGGAAACATCTCAAAGATACCATCATAGAGGCTCAACTTAAATGTATGCCCCAAAGTTTTTAAAAACACAGTAAGGCTATGTCTACACTTGTGGCTTCTTGCGCAAGAATCCGCAGAGCGTCCACACTGCCCGCCTGCTCTTGCGCAAGGAAATTTACAGTACAGTGTGGTAAGAGAGGGCTTCTTGCGCAAGAGCTACGCTCTTTTTTAACAGGTGTGAGCCCTCTTGTGCAGGAGCTCTTGCGCAAGAGGGCAGTGTGGACACTGGGCAGGGATTTCTTGCGCAAGAAAGCCCTATGGCTAAAATGTCCATCAGAGCTTTCTTGCGCAAGAGAGTGTCTACACTGCCATGGGCGCTCTTGCGCAAAAGCACAGCTCGCACACGGCAGTGTGGACGTTTTCTTGCGCAAGACTTTTTGCACAAGAACCCTTGCGCAAGATGTTCTTGCGCAAGAAGCTGCCAGTGTAGACATAGCCTTAGAGAACCAAAAAACTGCCACTGTGGCTTAACATCCAAGTCAAAGCAGCAGCGAGAGATACAAAGGCATTGTTTAAACAGTGGAAGTCATCCTAGTGAGGAAAACAGAAAGGAGCATAAACTCTGACAAAGTGTAAAATATAATGAGGAAGGTCAAAAAAAATGCAGCCCAGCTAGCCAAAACTCCAAAGGAATAGCAATGTTTTTAAGTTGTTTTAAGCCAGCTCAACAAACTCTCTCCGTGAGCCATAGGCAGGCGTGTATGGGGAGGCCGGGTAGAGTGGGGGAGGAGTTTGGGCTCTAGGCATTCTGGGAACCACCAAAATTTCTGCAAACTTGCCACACGTGATCATATAGCAGGACTATTGTTGTTAATATGCAAGAGCGATGGAGTGTTCAGATCTTTGCCAGAGACGGGTCTAGTCTGCCCCAGGCAGGGTCATGCAATGGGGGCCAGGTGGCTCTTGCATTCTTTCCCCGCCAAGGGAAGGGTGCATGTGTTCTCGCTGGGTTAGGCAATCACATGAATAAGAGAATGTGATGTCGAAATGCCCTGGGAGTTTCTGGATCCCTGGTGTCCTGGCTCCTAATACCCATGTCCATGTCAGGTCAAGTGGAGTCTGTCATTGAAGTCCATTTCAGCATGACCCAACATTGCGCCATATATGTTACTTATGGCCACAAAGACAACGTGTACGGCCCCTGGGGCTGAACTCAATCAAAGAAGTGGAACAGAGGTAACGGAGAACTTGCACTCGTTTGGGCTGATACGTGCAGAGCACTTACATTTCTTTCTCTCGCCTGTCCGCAACAGCTTAAACACACCTACCACCATATACTTTATCAACTCTTCTGTCAACCAGAGTCAGCTGTATCCTCAGGGGCACTGCGTTGTCAATTCTTCCTTTACTCTCCAAAATAACTCCACCGTGAAACGGCTTGTTAACTCTCCTCTCTGAATAAAGCAGGCCGTAAGAATACCAGCACTTCAAGGCTGCGTCTAGACTGGCATGATTTTGCGCAAATACTTTTAACAGAAAAGTTTTTCCGTTAAAAGTATTTGAGCAAGAGAGCGTCTACACTGGCATGTGCCTTTGTGCACAATATTTGCTTTTGTGTAAAAGCATCTGTGCCAGTGTAGACGCTCTCTTGGCAAGAAAGCTCTGATGGCCATTTTAGCCATTGGGTTTTCTTGCGCAAGAAATTAATGTTGCTGTCTACACTGGCCCTCTTGCGCAAGAATACTTGCACAAGAGGGCTTATCCCTGAGTGGGAGCATCAGAGTATTTGTGCAAGAACCACTGATTTTGTACATTACAAAGTCAGTGTTCTTTTGCAAATACTCGCGGCCAGTGTAGACAGGCGGCAAGATTTTGCGCAAAAGTGATCGCTTTTGCGCAAAATCATGCCAGTCTAGACGCAGCCCAAGACTATGTCTACACTGGCGGCTCCTTGCACAAGAATATCTTGTGCAAGAAGTCTTGCACAAGAACATGTCCACACTACCATGTGCGAGATGTGCTTTTGCGCAAGGGCATCCATGGCAGTGTGGATGCTCTCTTGAGCAAGAAAACACTTATGGCTGTTTTAGCCATCGGGCTTTCCTGTGCAAGAAACCCCTGCTGATCGTCCACACTGCCCTCTTGCACAAGAACTCCTGTGCAAGAGGGCTTACACCTGTTAGAAAAGAGCGTAGCTCTTGCGCAAGACGCCCTCTCTTACCACACCGTACTGTAAATCTGCTTGTGCGAGAGCGGGCGGGCAGTGTGGACGCTCTGCGGATTCTTGCGCAAGGACCTGCCTGTGTAGACAGAGCCCTAAAGGGGTTTTTCAGCCGCCTTAGAAACCGTTTCCTCTTTCACACAAAATGACATTATCCATCATTGCTTCACAGAGGAGGATCTGCACGAGAGATTGGCTTTTCCTAGGGCTCTGGCCAGAAGGGTGTAAATGGGCCTTGAGGTGTCTGGACCCAGAGCCCATAACCCAAGGCCCCCCCAGCCATAACTCCTTTACCAGCAGCCATGGAATTGGGCCATAAAACTAGTTTTAAGACCCCGACTCTCGTGAAAGAGAAGTCCCGTTAAAGATGAATAGAACTGATTATCAGTGAGCATCGTTAACCTGTCGCAGAGACTCTCCTGGTCCTGACCCGTACATGGTTCAAGCCTTGACCTCTCGGATCCAGCTCAGCACGGAGACTGCACAAAAATCATTCTCCCCATACAAAATCTCAAGGTTTGTCTCATTGGCAATTTGTCTAATGGCTGCTAAGGTACAGAAGGAGAAAGAGGAGACCGTAAAGAGCAGCATTCCATTGCTATGGCAACTGGAATGAGCAATCTCGGTACCTTTTCGGAAAAGAGGTTTCATATCCAGAGCTCTGCAAAACGCTTCCCAAACAGACTCCTTCGTATTGTTTCAGCTGCGGTGACCCTCCTAGGCCCTGATCCTGCACCCGGATCTTTGGTGAGCGCGCTCACACGTGCAAGAATCTGCCCCACACGGCCAGAGCAATTCTGTTGGTGACGCACCGCACCCCAAAACACCCTGCACTGGGGGGATTTGTGCTACGGGGTGGGTCAGTCACTGGTGGGGTTCTGGGATCTCCTCCCCTTCCTCTCGGAAGTCCAACGAGAGGTGGTTCCAGACCCTTTGGAGAGGGCATTCCCCTGTCCTGCAGGCTGTGCCGGTGCCGTCCACTCAGCGGTTCCAGAAATTAGATTCTCCTTGTGCAGGTTCTGGTCCCCCTGCTCCGAGGAGCACCACTGGGGGTACCGTCCAGTGTGAGTAAGAGGAGAGGCCGGCCCTCTGGCCATACGTTGCAGCTTCTGTCTGTGCCATTTGGGGGGAGGGAGACAATGAGTCCCATCTCTCCCCGCCGTGCTGGGCCAGGAAAGAGGTTGCCCCTGTTAGGGTTCACTGTACCCCCTCTTCCACTCACAGCTGGGGGGGGAGTGGCTGTTGCTGGGAAACGTGGTACATATTGAAGCAGTGAAGCCCTGGTGTTTCCTGCTCCTTCCTTTGGTCTGGGCGCCCCTCTCAGCCTGCTGCAGCCAAAGCGGGCTCCGCTTCCTGAGAGAGGCAGGCAGCCCGGGCCTGGTTCCTGCAGATAGGATGCCTGAAGCGTCTGCGCTGCCTCGCGGCCGGTAACCCGGATGGAGACCCCCAGTGCTGGTGGGCCATGAACCACAGCGATCTACTGGGGCCCCGCGAGGCCCACTCAGGCCGTGGGGGACGTTGTTTTCTTCAGTGCAGTTTCTAGCCCCTTCTCAAGTCTCGTTTCAAGTGTCCTGCGCCCATCCCTGGGGAGGGTGGTCTGTACCCTCGTCCGCCTGGGCTCCCCTGGGGCTGCCAGCGTAGCTGTCCCACTGCCGAAAGGCAAAGCCGCTGTGGCCCTGCAGGGCTTGCCACGCCGTGGGACAGAGGTGAGCTGCGGTGACCAGACTGGGGTTCAGGGCAGCTTCCTCCCCGTGTCCCAGGGTGCGCACCAGCGGGTGGGCGAAAGTGGGTGGGGGTGGGGCAGATGCCCGCAAAGGCCAGGCTCTGGCTTCCGCTGCCAGGAAGCTGGGCCTGCTACCCAGCCTCCAGTGTCCCTTGCTGAATCGAACCCCATTGGCAGGGTAGGGGCGGTGCCCATCACGGGGCCGCGGGAAGTGGCCTCCTGTGTTTGAGAACTGCAGCATTTCACAGCCACGCTGCCCGGGGTAAATGACTCCAGGAGGCAGTGGGGTGCTGTAGTGGGGGCAGTGGCCCCAGTGTGGCACGGGAGGGGTTAAAGCAGGCCAGTGGGAGCTGGTGTAAACACTTCCAATCAGGGAGAGGCTTATAGGAAGCCAATCAGAAGGCAGCTTGCTGGGGCAGCCCTGTTATAAGGAGCTGCTCGGCAGACCAGAGGGCAGTCGTGTCCTGTCCAGTGAACGGGAATGGCTGGCTCCCAGGGAGAGGCACTTTTGGTGGGGCGGAGCTGGAGAGATGCTCCAGCCTGACACCTGTTGGGCTGTGGCCTTGAGACAAGGGGGCTGAGAAGGCGCAAGGCCCCGGGGAAGGGGCCCAGGGAGCGTGAGCAGTTAAGGGGTGCGAAGAAAGGCAGGACAAAGCTGCCACCAGAGGGGCCTTAGGCCAGGACCAGAGGAGTGGGTGGGCTGGGTCCCCCCTTGCCCTGTACCTCGCCCCACAGAGCATA
Organism: Pelodiscus sinensis; assembly: GCF_052426305.1. Lineage (NCBI taxonomy): Eukaryota > Metazoa > Chordata > Testudines > Trionychidae > Pelodiscus > Pelodiscus sinensis. Next base: position 26,281,718 of record NC_143072.1, on the reverse strand, counting down.
GCCTGTGCAGACTGCAGCTTGCACAGCCAGGATGCCGGCGTGCGTGGATATTTGCGCCGGCAGCGAGAGGGCTTGGAGACATCTGGAGAAGAGCAACAAAAATGAGGGAAGGTCTAGAAAAGCTTTGCGGGGCGATGGAGAAAGGTGGGTGTGTTCCGTCTGGGGGAGAGGGGACACGAGAGCAGCTTTCAGCCACAGAGGAGGGGTGGTTACGAGAAGAGGGGAGAAAAATTGTTCTTGGTAATGCTGAGGATGCCACAGGAAGCAAGAGGCTTAGGTTGGACATTAGGAAAAATGTCCTGCCTGGCAGGGGGGTGAAACACTGGGATAAATTGCCTAGGGAGCTTGTGGAATCTCCATCTTGGGTGGTTTTTTTTTGTTAAGACTAGGTTAGACATGCACCTGTCTGAAATGACCTAGATAAGCCTTAGTCCCCTGCACTCAAGGCGGGTCTGGACTAGATCTCTTAAGAACCAACCCTTTCCAACTTCTTCATACATGATCTGGAGAAAGGGGTAAGCAGTGAGGTAGTAAAGTTTGCGGACGATACCAAACTGTTTAGGATAGTCAAGACAGAAGCAGACTGTGAGGGACTCCAAGAAGATCTCACCAAACTGAGTGATTGGGCAGCAAAATGGCAAATGAAATTGAATGTGGATAAGTGTAAAGTAATGCACATTGGGAAAAATAACCCCAACTATACGTACAGTATGATGGGGGCTAATTTGGCTACGACAAATCAGGAAAGAGATCTTGGAGTTATCGTGGACAGTTCTCTGAAAACTTCCACACAGTGTGCGGCGGCGGTCAAAAAGGCAAATAGAATGCTAGGAATTATTAGGAAAGGGATAGAAAATAAGACCCAGAATATCTTATAAGACCCAGAACATCTTGAATACTGTGTACAGATGTGGTCTCCTCACCTCAAAAAAGATATTTTGGCCTGGGAAAGGGTTCAGAAAAGGGCAACTAAAATGATTAGGGGTTTGGAACGGGTCCCATATGAAGAGAGGTTAAAGCGACTGGAACTTTTCAGTTTAGAAAAGAGGAGACTGAGGGGGGATATGATAGAGGTCTATAAAAGCATGAGTGGAGTGGGAGAGGGCCGATAAAGAAAAATTATTTATTAGTTCCCTAAATAGAAGAACTAGAGGACACCAAATGAAATTAATGGGTAGCAGGTTTAAAACTAATAAAAGAAAGTTCTTCTTCACACAGCGTGTAGTCAACCTGTGGAACTCCTTGCCAGAGGAGGCGGTGAAGGCTAGGACTAGAACAGAGTTTAAAGAGAAGCTAGATAATTTCATGGAGGTTAGGTCCATAAAAGGCTATTAGCCAGGGGATAGAAATGGTGTCCTTGGCCTCTGTTTGTCAGAGGCTGGAGAGGGATGGCAGGAGATAAATCGCTTGATCGTTGTCTTCGGTCCACCCCCTCTGGGGCACCTGGTGCTGGCCACTGTTGGCAGACAGGCTACTTGGCTAGATGGACCTTTGGTCTGACCCAGTACGGCCGTTCTTATGTCCTACCATCCTATGGCGTTGTCTACACTGGCAGAGGGCAGCAGCGGAACCACAGTTGTGTGACCACACTTGCAGCAGCATTTGGAGCGGAGCACTGTGTGTCGCTATCCTGCAGACCACCTCTTCCTCTTCTGCCACAGAGCGTTGTGGGATGGAGGAAGGAGGGTTGTGGGGCATCCTAGGTCCTCTCCCGAGGCCCCATGGGCCCTTTGCATCTCAGCAACCCCTGTGCTTTTGCCCACGTTCGATGCCATTTCTCTATGGCTCTTGGGCTGCGCGGATCCTGAAGTGTGAAGAAAATGCCGATCGGTCTCACTAACAGGCTGTGAATCGCTGTCAGGTTGGTCCAGAAGCTGCCAGTGACAATGAGGCGTCGGACACGGAGCCTGCCACGCAGCGTACGGACGACCCAGGGTTTCCTGTGGCATTCACAGAGGTGCTGGCCACGGAACGCTGCTTATGGGCTTGGGTGAGCAGGGATGTGAAAGGTTAACCGCTTAGCTGGGAAGCAGCACCCTAAATGGGCAACGTTTATCGGTTCCAGCTAACCCGTGGGGGCTGGAGCAGCTCCCAGCCTGCCCCAGGAGGGAGGCGGCTCCGCAGGCAGGGACTGCTCCGGATAGACAGAGCAGCCCCCATCTGTGGTGAGCAGAGCCCCGCCCCCGCACACCCCCAAGTTACTGGTTCTGCTCTGGGGGAGGCGGCTTCGCTGTGGGCTCTGCCGTGGTAAGTGTGTAACCGCTGGGATTTTTAGTGGTTGGGGGGGTTCCCTTTTCCTTGAGGGACACAGACCAGCTGAGCGCCGCCAGTGCACAGACCCGGCCCAGCAGCCGCACGATGCTCAGTGGGATCTGGGAGGCAGAGAGCGCCCCTGTGCTGGTAGCAGCCCGGGGACCCTGCCTCCTGGAGACCCTTGAGCACTCCCCAAACCCCGGCTCGCTTTCCAGAGGTGTTGTCCGCAAGGCGGCGACCGGCTCGCCTCTCGGGGCTCCGGACGGCCCCTGACTGCGGTAGGGACCTAAGCATTTGCTTCCTGGGTAGTCAGCCAATCACTTATTGAGTAGGAACTCGACTAGTCGTTCACCCCCTTTGCTGCCTCCATCAGAGAGAGGCAGCCGGGGGGGACAGGAGCCAGTTCTGGGGGGGGGCAGTGCTGTCTCTACGGGGGCAGCGGAGGCAGATGGCAGCGCGGATTGAAATAGTTGCGTTTTAAAGGGAGAGGCGTTCTCAACTAAGCGAGTAGTCGATGGAAATTCCATTGATTACTCAATTAGCTGATTAATCAGAATGTAACCTCCGTAGACTGCACCCCTCTGGCCACAGAGTCCTCCGCCCCCCCCCCCCCCCCCAGTGCACCTGGACACAACTTGCCCCTCCTGTAGGCCGCGAGTGCTGCAGCGGAAGGGCAGTTCATTCCCCGGCCTGGCAGGTGTTGTCAAAGCCAAGGAGCTGGACCCTGCCTGGCTGCGTCCTTCCGGCCATGCGCCTAGAGATGTGCCTGTAGGTGTCGTCACTCTTGTGGCTGGAGCGCCGCTGGGACTGCACGGCCTCCTCTTCCCCACACACTGCTGAAGTCCAGCACCTCGGCCGGGCTGGCGGGAGAGATGCGCTGAGAACGCAGCACGCGCCGCCCAGCAGGCTGGGAGGGGTCTTTCGCATTTCCAGAAGGAGGCACAAGGCAGGTCCAAGGGTTGGTCACCTGAGAGCAGGCAGCAGAGTTCAGAGATGACCAGAGAGGCTGGAAGAGGCGCTGTGGGAAGAGTCCCACCCCGGTGCTACCCCACCGTGTCCAGAGTGCAGCAGGCTCTCTGCTTCTCGCCGCGGTGGGTTACCCAGAGTGCGCTAACGTCGGAGCCAGTGAGCACTAAGTGCCTGGCCACTGGGCACCTCTCAAACAGGGCTGGGCCTAAGCGTTGGCACGGCTGCAGCTTCCTCTCCAGGGCCTCCTTGCTCTCTTACGGAAGCCCACAGAGCCTCTGGGAGCACAGCCCAGCCATGTGAAAGTTGCCAGGCACATGCTGTGGAAGGCAGGAGCCAGGTGGCGGGCGGAACATTTTCTCCCTCTAAAAAGCTAGGATTGAAAAGCCGGTTACCAGCCCTGGGTAGCTGTGCTGGTGCGCACTTCCAGCAGAGGCGGGCTAGGAACCAGACTGCGGGGCTAAGGGACCATTTGAGGACGTGGGAGATGTGGTTGAAATTCCTAGTTCTGGTCTATTCAGTGCTCGAAAAATCCTGCCTCTGGCCATAGCAGCAAACCCACCCGGCAGAGCTAGATCTTATCCCAGCACCTTCTAGTCCTCCGGCGGGTCCACTCTAGGCTTCCAGTATCGACATGCTATAAAAAGTGGCCCCTCCCCCCCATCCCCATTGCTCTGTCAGCCAAAGTTCCTAGTGCTGATTTGGCAGCTCAGCCGCACACGAGCCCTTTCGCCCCACCGCTTGCGCTATTGGTCGGAGGCGGAAGATTTTCGCAGGGCCTGCAATGCTACTGTACCTGCAATGGGAAATCGCGGTGCACTCGGACGTGTCTCCCGCACAGAGCTGGGCTGCTGTCACTAGTCGGGAGCAGTGCAAAGCTCTAGGCCGGCTCGATAGACGCCGCAGCACTGCTTTCTGGAAAGGTGTGCTCAGCAGTTACACCAGTTTAGTTCAAGTGGTGCAACGTTGCATGCAGAGGCTGGCGTCGGCTTAAGCCTGTTTACACTGGCCGTGCTTGCACCAGGGAACGCCGGGCCCTAAAGGCATCTCTTCTGCCAGTGATGGGGGGAGCAACCCACGGCTCACTGGGTCGTGGGATGGCTCGTAAGTTTGTTCGTACACGTGCAGTGTCCTGCGCACACTGGCTGTGTCTACACGAGCTGCTTGAATTTCTGCAAGAACACTGACGATCTCATGTAAGAAACACTGCTCTACAGCCAAAATACTTCTGAAATAAATGTAGTCAATCTTTACTCATTCTGGGTCACTGAGAACGAAAATGATGCTTAAAATTGTTGATTGGCTCTAGTTTTCAAGATATGCTATTGGGTCAGTATTTACGACCCTTGACTTGTGAATGGCGGAGAATAAGTGAGTTATAAAGGGAAGGGATCTCAATTTAAACCAGAAATGACTAAAATACATCTTTGACTGGATCTATGAATAAATCTATGACTGGGTTTGGACAGTACTTGCTTTTTAGGCAAAACAATGAATGATGCAATCTGAAGCTGGTATTGCGTCATACATGATATGAATTGCATCATGTTATTCCTAGAAGTCATGGATGATGCAATCGTAACGAAGCTTACATCACTCTGCTGAACAAATTGCCCTATATCAGCTCTAGAAATCATACAATGTCCTGCTCTTATTTGTCAGTGTTTGATTTTTGCAAAGGGACACATTTCTGTTTAGCCAAAGTGAGCAGAGATGCCTCGTACTTGTGTGAACAGTGAAGATAACTTCTGCTATGTTTGTGATGAAGTGACTTTTGCATCACAAAAGCGCAGTATAACCACTATGGTTAAGAAAGCCTATCACCTTTATTTTGGCTGCAAAATTGGAGATCAGGACAAGAGGTGGGCCCTACACATATGCTGCAAAAATTGTGCAACAAATCTTCACCAGTGGTTGAACAGGAAAAGGAAATCTATGCCTTTTGCAATGCCAATGATTTGGAGAGAGCCAACAGATCATACCAGCAATTGTTACTTCTGCGTGGTGCGTCCAGTTGGAAAAGGTGTGTCGAAGAAAAAGTGGACTGTGCATTATCCAAACATTCCATCAGCTATACGCCCAGTACCCCACAGAGAAGGACTGCCGGTTCCTGATGCACCAGAATCATTCTCACTTGAGTCAGACGAGGAAGAGGAAGAGGATGAAACTTCTGGTCCTGAACCATCAATGTCACAGGACCCACATTTTCTCCCATCCTCCTCCGAATCACACCTCAAAACACAAGGTGAACTGAATGACCTTGTCAGGGATTTGGAACTACCCAAGAGTAAGGCAGATCTGTTGGGCTCCAGACTACAGCAGTGGAATCTCCTGGCCGGTGATGTTAGGGTTTCCATGTTCCGTGACCGTCAAAAGGATCTTGTCCCATTCTTCTTCATGGAAGGTGATCTTGTAGCTTGCAACAACATCGATGGTGTGATGGCAGCCCTCAACATCGTTCACGATCCAGATGAGTGGAGACTGTTCATTGATTCATCGAAGACGAGTCTTAAAGCTGTTTTGCTGCATAATGGCAATGTTTTGCCATCAATTCCAGGTGGTCATGCAGTCCATATGAAGGAAACCTATGACAGCATGAAACAACTTTTGAGGTGCATAAACTATGACCAACATCAGTGGCAGCTTTGTGGTGATTTGAAGGTTGTTGCTCTCTTGCTTGGTCTGCAGACTAGATACATGAAGTACTGCTGTTTTCTCTGCGAATGGGATAGTCGTGCAAGAGATTCCCACTACATCAAGATAGATTGGCCACTCTGACAGTCATTGGAGCCTGGAAGGAAAAGCGTTCAGCATCCACCACTTGTTGAATCAAGGAAGATTTTGTTACCACCCTTACACATCAAGCTGGGTCTGATGAAGAACTTTGTCAAGGCCATGGACAAAACACAAGCAGCTTTCAAGTACCCCCGTGGAAAATTTCCAAGGTTAAGTGAAGCTAAGATAAAGGAAGGTGTCTTTGTTGGTCCTCAGATTCGTGAACGTCTTCGAGATGATGCATTTGACCATGCACTGTGTGGCAAGGAAAAGATGGCATGGAAAGCCTTCCAGTTAGTGGCAATACATTTTCTCAGAAACAACAAGGCAGACAACTACAGGTTGTTGGTGGAAAACCTCCTCAAGGCATACAAAAGCCTTGGTTGCAACATGTCACTAAAGATACATTTTTTGCACTCTCCTCTAGATTTTTTTCCACCGAACTGCGGAGCAGTGAGCGACGAGCACGGCGAGCGATTTCACCAGGACATTGCAACAATGGAGAAACGCTATCAGGGCAAATGGAGCCCATCAATGCTTGCAGACTATTGCTGGACAGTGCCAAGAGATGCTCCATTTAATGAATACAAGAGACAAGCTAAGAAGCGCCAAGTAGACACTGAATAGGACTGAACTATGTACATAATAGTTTTTTGCCTTTTGTTTCATAATAAATGTTATTTATATAACCCTTTTGCTGATTTTTAAAGTGTTACATAAACAGGACAGGTGAAATATTATCATGTAAAGCAACCATAAACACATGAAAAGACCTAGGTTTACAATTTATGATTAAAACTCTACTATCTACACAATATACATAGACGCAAATTGTAAAAACTTAAATATCTTGGAAACAGTAGCCAATCAGTTGTTTTAATTGTCATATTTGAATTCAGCACATCAACATGCATAATAAATAGCACATTTTATCTCTGAAGCAGACGACTTCTAAAAAATTGTAGACCAGTGAAATCAGTGCTTCTTGCGGAAATACTATGCTGCTTCCGTTCGGGAAGGGCCAGTGTAGACAGCTCAGATTTGTTTTGCGCAAAAAAGCCCTGATGGCGAATATGGTGATCGGGGCTTTCTTGCGCAAAACCACGTCTAGATTGGCACGGACGCTTTTCCGCAAAAAGTGCTTTTGCACAAAAGCGTCCGTGCCAATCTAGATGCTCTTTTCTGCAAATGCTTTTAACGGAAAACTTTTCTGTTAAAAGCATTTGCGGAAAATCATGCCAGTCTAGATGTGGCCACTGTGTGCATAGATCCCACAGCCATGCGCTCTAACAGGGGGTCCCCTGGGTGGTTATATAGGCAACCAGCCCTCCAGATAAACATGGCACAGGTCAGAGCTGCAGCCTGACGTGGGGGGGGGGAGGCATTTCCTCTCTACTTGTCCGAAATGTGGGATGTTTGTTCCACCCTGGAGGACGTGCGAGAGCCCCAGCAGGGCTGGGCCCTTCCTGGCAGCTCGGGCAGGCTGTCAGTGCATTCCCTCGCGCACAGAGAAGTCCTTTCACCCACCGGGGTTCAAAAGCAAGGGGATGTTTTGAATGCCAGGAGCCCTGCAGAGAATGCAGGAGACCGCCTAGCGTGCCGCCCTTTACGGCCCCGGCCAGTTATGTAACGTGCTTTTCTGCTGTGTCCGGCCTGTTAGCAGAGGAGAGGGCCCGGAGATGGGGTCCCCGCTGCAGGTTTACTGTGCGTGGCAGAGGAGGCATTCCCAGGTCTTGTGACGCTTTGCTGGGAACGCACCAGCCTGAGCCTTTCTCTTCTGCCTCCTCTCAGACAGTGGGTAAAGAAAGCCGCTGAGACGCCATGCCCACTGGGCCAGAGCTGCCTGCAGCTGGGACTCAGAGGAGCCCGTCACTCAGGGGTCTCCAACCTTTTAAAGCATGAGATCGCTTTCTGAATTCAAGTGCATTCTGAGATCTACCTGGCCCCGCCTCCTTTGCGCCCCTTCTCTGAGGCTCCTCCCCCTGCTCACTCCAGCCTCCTCCCGCCCCCATGCTCCCTCCTTTTCAGCAGGCAGGGCCAGCGGGTTGGGGTGCAGGCTCTGGTCTTGGATTAGGGGATTTGGAGTGTGAGAAGGACGCTGAGCTGAGCTTAGCGCAGGCAGTTGGGGTGCAGGAGGGGTTCACGACTGGGGCAGGGTTTCAGGATTTGGGCTCCAGCTGGGCACTGCAGACATCAGGTGGCTCCTGGGTGGTGGTGCAACGGGGCTAAGACAGGCTCCCCGCCCTGGCCCTGCACCACTGCTTCCCAAGTCCTGTTGTGCCCCCACTCGGCTCTGTGGAAATAGTGTAGAGGGTGGGGGGGGGCACTCGACAGCAGCTCCCCTCTGCTCCCTCCCCTGTCCTGCACAGCAAGCAGGAGGCTCCCGGGGGCGAGGGGGGACGCTCCAAGGCAAAGGGCAGCAGTGGAGGGAGGGCAACTGAAGAGCCAGCACTTGGCAGCCGCTTGGCCAAAGCTCTCGAGATCCCGTCAGAGGCTCCCAGATCTGCCAGGAGATCCCGATCGGCTGGGTGGTGACCCACAAAATATTGCAATAGGGCATGTTTGAACTGCTCAGCTTCCGGGGGGCCGGACCCTTTGTTTCAGGCCCTCCTCCTGGGCTTGCTAACTCCACAGCAGAACCCTTTGCATTCAGGGCCCAGACTAGCTTTGGGTGTGGGCTGGGCCTCGTCTGCCGCTGTCGCCAACAACCCCAACCCAGAGCCTTTATGTCCGAGGGTCGGCAGCTGCCCAGGGATTCTCTCCTGCACCCAGCCAGTAAGAGCGCCCCGTGAAGTCACCTGATAGAAAGTAACCAGATAAATCATTGTTGCAACCCCTATTCTATACTTGCAACAAAGCTTGTGCAATGTGGTCAAGTGAGATGCCCATGAGAAGGTAATGGGCAGGCTGTTTGCCTGTGTGTGTGTGTGTGTTTCTGCACTGGCCTGCTAAACCCAGGGTTGTGAGTTCAATCTTTGCAGAGGCCATGTAGGGATTTGGGGCAAAAAGTTGTCAGGGATGGTACTTGGTCCTGCTGTGAGGGCAGGGGACTGGACTTGATGACCTTTCAAGGTCCATTCTGGGAGACAGGCAATCTCCATTCATTTTTATATTTTTTCTGCATGAAGTTCTGCGCGGTGGCTCGCTGCCTGCTTGGGGATGTTTAATCCTGGGGTAATGCCCACCAGGTATTTAGCCCGCCTGGCCTGGAGGGTCTGTGCCAGTGGAACAGCTCCCCAGAAGGACACTTCCACTCACAATGAGGCGCGGAAGGCGCCCGGCTCCACGGAACGGACCCCCCGCCAATGCTCAGCCTAGCATGTGAGCACTGGCTTCCGCAGCGCCTTGTCCGTGGGATGGCTCATGTGACTCGACGCCAGCGTGCTGTGCTTTCCCGCAGTCCTGGGGCAAGGCCCGAGGGGCACCTCCATTTCACCTCACGTCCGCTCAAGCCCTGACCCACGGAGTTACCCCAACAGCGCCTCTTGACAAAGGGACCGTGGCCCTTCCAGTGACCGGGGAGGAACCAGAGACTTGACCTGAGCCAACCGCTTGCTCCGCGGCTGATACAAGCCTGAAGCAAGGCCTCTGTGATTGTTGTGCGTATTTGGTTTCTTTGATCCATTTTAACTCGCATCTGTTTCTTTCTTTTACGATTTTAGGTAGTAAAGGGTTGGCAACAGCATGATTTGTGGGTAACGCCTGCGTTACACAGTGACCGAGGCGTGTGGCTCGGCCGTTGGGATCAGAGCAACCTTTTATTTCACGAGGCTGGTGTTCGTGACCACTCCTCCAATACGTGTTCCTGGTGGGGAGATGAAAGAACCAGCTTCTCGGAGGGACTTGCCAGCGCGGCGAGACCAAAACGCTCTGTGACTGCTTTGGTGCCTTGTCGGAGGGGGGCCACCAGTCTGGGCTGTGTCTGCCCCATTTTCCATCCCTTCGTCCTGAGGCAGATACTCGTGAGTGCGCCCACAGCGCACACCTGTTTGCATCCCCTGCACTCGTCTGCAGGCATCTCCCTGGCGCCGCTCGATTGTCGGCACAGGGCTGGTCCCAGCTAGCAGCTGCCTCCCCTTTGGCCCAGCTACCAGAAGCTCCGGGGGCTTTGCTGGGAGCCCCTTGCTGCCTGTCCAGGTGGTAGGAGCCGTTTTGTAGGGAGAGCAGTGGAGGGCGGCTCTTCACGGGCCCTGCCCCATCCCAAGCCGTTGCGGTGAAAAGTAGCCAACACGCCTGCCCCAGGAGGGTGCTTGCAGCTCTGAGCGCGCGGCACGTGGCAGGCGACCCCGCGTCAAGGGGCCCCCTTGCATGGGCTAGTTTGGGAATGGAAAGGCAGAGCGTAGCCAGGGACAGGGACACTTCAAACGGCTCCAGCTCCTGCTCCTTGTGAGTGTGCCCTCCGCCCCGGGAGCACGCTCCGCCGCTCCGTGGGGCTCCGCATCACGCCCGCCCTGCGGCCGCCCTGAGGGTGGGGGCACAGGCAGCTGGCCTGGATGTCCGGGAATGCAGGGTGTTGCCCCGCACTGGCCTGCACGCTCCCCCCTCCCACCCACGCTGCTCTGGCTGCTGCCCGTCAAAGCGTCCCAGAACTAAAATGCCCAGGCCCACGAAAGCCTCCATCTCGGTTAGTGACACAAAGCTGCAGGGCGCTTGGTCCGCCCCTCCCCTTGCCCTGCCAAGGGCCAGCCGCCCTCCTTCCTCGGCTCCCCGGCAGCTGACGTCCCCGCTGCCTTTGAGGAGGAGGCTGACCTGCGAGCTATTCTTAGCTCTGCCGTAAAGTCGTGCTGCTATTTTGGGCCTGTCTCTACTGTAAGCTGCAGGATGGTGACTGGCTCTGCAGGCACCCGCCATGTGCGACAAGCACCTTAGTTGTGAACGAGGCTGGATTGTGACCTCGTGCCAGGGCGCCTCTGCCCTTCCTGGGGCTTCCGGCTCCACCCCAGGATCTCAGAAGGACAGAAGCCGGGCAGGGCTCCGGCCGCGTTTTCCTTTGGCCTGGACCACTTCTGGCGCTGCAGATCCCCTGCCCCTTGCACCAACCTCTGGGGCACAAGCCCTGTTCCAAGTGGGTAAGGCATTGCACAGGGGTTTGCCCAGCTGTTTGCATCGGGCCAGCTGGTGTGGGGGCAGGCGAGTGCATGGCAAGAAGGGGGCTTGCTACGTGGAGCTCTGTGCTCGCGGGGGGCGAGGGGAGTCTTGCACTTAACCTCCTGCTGGTCAGACTGAGTGCTCGAGCCGGGGAGGTCCAATGGGGAGTGCCGGGGCATGGGGCAGAGGGCTGGCTGGCCTGAACACGTGTTCTCGCGGCGGGGAGGAAGCTGGGTGGGCTGAGCAGCAGGTGTGGATCAGGAGCCGCCTGCGAGAGTCGGGAAACGGGGAGGGGCTGAGCTTAGCCGAACGGCCCCCCAGGGTGGAAAACCAAGCCAGGAAGAGCTGAGCTGCCTGAACGGGGAGCAGAGACCTGGAGCCTGGGTCACCCCACACAGCTGCCCTCCCACAAGCCCAAGGGGGCCCCACCTCCGCTTTGCTGTTTGCAGGGGACTACAGCTGCTCCAGGGGGTAGGCAGCCCCCTCCTTGCAGCTTCCAGGTGACTTGTACCTGCGAGGCTGCTTAGGCAACTGTACCCCACCCCTCCGCTGGGGTGTCTGGGAGGCAGAATAGAGACCTCAGAGGGAAACGGGGGGCCGGAAAACTCTCCTCTTGCTACAGCTGCTCAGGCCAGGAGCGTCTGAGGCCACATCTCCTTGTGGGAAGATGGATGCTGCAGCGGTCGATCTTCCAGCCTTCGATGTAGCAGGTCTAGTAAAGACCCACTAAATGGAACGCTGACTGCGCCCCTGTCGGTGCCGGGATTCCCGCTGGGAGTCGGGGCAATCAGGGACACGTCTCCTGTCCGCCTCCTGCTGGGAGGACAGTGCCAAAGCTTGACTTACAGTGCGTCAGCTCCAGCCTCCTGCTTCATGTAGCAGGAGTTAACCCTTAAACCGACCTTCCCCTGTAGCGTGGACCCGGCCGTATACTCGTAGCCTGGCAGCTGGGACTCGACCGTCTAGCCTAGCCTGGAGTAGTTGGTGGTGCCTGTGTCCCTGGGAGGTAAGCTGTGGGGCTCTGACTAGATGCCCCACGGGGAAGCAGGCCCACTTTTGTGTTTCTGTACCTTTGTTTAGAACAGGCCTGGGGTGGGTCTGCCAAGGGCAGCAGATGCATTGGAGACCCTGAGCTATCACCCATAGCACCGTGTCGAGACCAGGAGTCTTTGGAGCCCACGGGGCACGGCGTGACCGATTCTTCCTTTCCATGGGGAGCTGTGCGTGCACCAGTGCTAGGCAGGGCCACCGGTGGGGCCCGGGCAAGCAAAAGGGGCAGTTGGCCTGGGGCGTGGCAATTAGAGCCAGGGGCTCCTGGCCCTTTAAACTGCTGCTGGAATCCCCCACAGTATGGTCCGCATGGCCCTGAGGGCTGGCTGGGGGAGGCGTGGCACGGTCTGCGTGGCCCTGAGGGCTGGCTGAGGGAGGCGTGGCACGGTCTGTGTGGCCCTGAGGGCTGGCTGAGGGAGGCGTGGCACGGTCAGCACGGCCCTGAGGGCTGGCTAAGGGAGGCGTGGAACAGTCCGCATGGCCCCAAAGGCTGGCTGAGGGAGGCGTGGCACGGTCTGCGTGGCACTGAGGGCTGGCTGGGGGAGGCGTGGCACGGTTTGCGTGGCCCTGAGGGCTGGCTGGGGGAGGTGTGGCACGGTCTATGTGGCCCCAAAGGCTTTCTGAGGGAGGTGTGGCACAGTCTGCGTGGCCCTGAGGGCTGGCTGGGGGAGGTGTGGTATGGTCTGCGTGGCCCTGAGGGCTGGATAGGGGAGGCGTGGCACCATCTGCGTGGCCCCGAGGGCTGGCTGGGGGAAGCGTGGCCCGGTCTGCACGGCCCCGAGGGCTGGCTGAGGGAGGCATGGCACGGTCTACGTAGCCCTTAACGCAGGCTGGGGGAGGCGTGGCACGGTCTGTGTGGCCCCAAGGGCTGGCTGGGGGAGACGTGGCACGGTCTGCGTGGCCCCGAGGGCTGGCTGGGGGAAACGTGGCCCGGTCTGCGGGCCCCGAGGGCTGGCTGAGGGAGGCATGGCATGGTCTACGTGGCCCTGAGGGCTGGCTGGGGGAGGCGTGGCACGGTTTGCGTGGCCCTGAGGGCTGGCTGGGGGAGATGTGGCACGGTTTGCGCGGCCCCGAGGGCTGGCTGGGGGAGGTGTGGCACGGTCCGTGTGGCCCCAAAGGCTTTCTGAGGGAGGTGTGGCACGGTCTGCGTGGCCCTGAGGGCTGGCTGGGGGAGGCGTGGTATGGTCTGCGTGGCCCTGAGGGCTGGCTAGGGGAGGCGTGGCACCGTCTGCGTGGCCCCGAGGGCTGGCTGGGGGAAGCGTGGCCCGGTCTGCGCGGCCCCGAGGGCTGGCTGAGGGAGGCATGGCACGGTCTACGTGGCCCTGAGGGCTGGCTGGGGGAGGCGTGGCACGGTCTACGTGGCCCTGAGGGCTGGCTGGGGGAGGCGTGGCACGGTCTGTGTGGCCCCGAGGGCTGGCTGGGGGAAACGTGGCCCGGTCTGCGGGCCCCAAGGGCTGGCTGAGGGAGGCATGGCACGGTCTACGTGGCCCTGAGGGCTGGCTGGGGGAGGCGTGGCACGGTCTGTGTGGCCCTGAGGGCTGGCTGGGGGAGGCGTGGCACGGTCTGCGTGGCCCTGAGGGCTGACTGGGGGAGGCGTGGCATGGTCTGTGTGGCCCTGAGGGCTGGCTGAGGGAGGCGTGGCACGATCTGCGTGGCCCTGAGGGCTGGCTGAGGGAGGCGTGGCATGGTCTGTGTGGCCCTGAGGGCTGGCTGGGGGAGGCGTGGCACGGTCTGCGCGGCCCTGAGGGCTGGCTGCGGGAGGCGTGACACGTGTGACGGCGCGTTGGGGGTCCCCTGTCTCCTGCACTCCGAAATGGCACAAACAGACCGCACCAGCCGGTGGAATAGAGGAAGTTTATTGCCTCTCCAGGATACAGCACAGCACAGATGTAATCTGGTCACAGAGCTGGGCTAGGATGCCTCAGGCCCCATTGAGTTGGGGGGAGACTGGGCCCCTAAACTCCAGCTCCTCTCCCTAGGCTGTCTCCTCCATGCTCACAGACAGCCAGCCACCAACTAACCAACTTCCAGCCCTGCCCCCCAGCCAGGGCAGCCTTCCACCTTCCTTTGTTCCTCTCCATGGGGGGTGTCTGGCCACTGGTTCAACAAGTTTGGCATTAGCTTTGCATAATGAGGTTTTCCCTGCTGGGTCTTGCTCCAGACAGCAGGGGTCACCACAGCCCAGCAAGTACCCCCACTACGTCACAACACGGTCTGCGTGGCCCCGAGGGCTGGCTGGGGGAGGTGTGACACGGTCTGCGTGGCCCTGAGGGCTGGCTGGGGGAGGCGTGGCACGGTCTGCGTGGCCCCGAGGGCTGGCTGGGGGAGGTGTGACACGGTCTGCGTGGCCCTGAGGGCTGGCTGGGGGAGGCGTGGCACGGTCTGCGTGGCACTGAGGGCTGGCTGGGGGAGGCGTGGCACGGTCTGCGTGGCACTGAGGGCTGGCTGGGGGAGGCGTGGCACGGTCTGCGTGGCACTGAGGGCTGGCTGGGGGAGGCGTGACACGGTCTGCGTGGCCCTGAGGGCTGGCTGGGGGAGGCGTGGCACGGTCTGCGTGGCACTGAGGGCTGGCTAGGGGAGGCATGGTACGGTCTGCGTGGCACTGAGGGCTGGCTGGGGGAGGTGTGACACGGTCTGCGTGGCACTGAGGGCTGGCTGGGGGAGGCGTGGCACGGTCTGCGTGGCCCTGAGGGCTGGCTGGGGGAGGCGTGACACGGTCTGCGTGGCCCTGAGGGCTGGCTGGGGGAGGCGTGGCACGGTCTGCGTGGCACTGAGGGCTGGCTGGGGGAGGCGTGACACGGTCTGCGTGGCCCTGAGGGCTGGCTGGGGGAGGCGTGGCACGGTCTGCGTGGCACTGAGGGCTGGCTAGGGGAGGCGTGGTATGGTCTGCGTGGCACTGAGGGCTGGCTGGGGGAGGTGTGACACGGTCTGCGTGGCACTGAGGGCTGGCTGGGGGAGGCGTGGCACGGTCTGCGTGGCACTGAGGGCTGGCTGGGGGAGGCGTGGCACAGTCGGTGTGGCCCTGAGGGCTGGCTGGGGGAGGCGTGACACGGTCTGCGTGGCCCTGAGGGCTGGCTGGGGGAGGCGTGGCACGGTCTGCGTGGCACTGAGGGCTGACTGCCCTAGCTCCTTGGCTTCTCCCCAGGCCCTGCTCCTTCCCAGGGGTCCAGAGCCAAGGCCTCCTCCCACTTCCCACATTGCCCAGGGGCCCAGCAAAGCCTGTCGCCAGCCCTGGCACTGAGCCCGGGATGGTGAACACACTTGGGGAGACCGAGGCGGCGAGCACGCTGGGCTGCAGAAGTGCAGGATGGAGGGAGTGCAGCCTTGCTCGGGGGTTTCCCACACAGGCTCCGACACGGGGGAGCAGTGTCTGAGAAGATGGAGAGAAAAGAACCTGTCAGCTCATGCAGACAGCAGGCCTGGGCCGACCTACATCACTGGGACTCGTCTGCCTGTCTGTCCAGGCCCTTATGCTGGGCCCACGGTGGCCCGGCTATCCGAGCCTCACTCTTCACGCGCTCCTGAAAGCAGGTGATCGCTTGTCTCCAGCGGTTACGTAAGACGTCCCCTTTCCACTCCCACACTGCAGGCATTTTACTCGACCAAGCCACGGGGCTCGTTCTTCAGGAGGCTCCGAGTACGGACTGGCGTCTGCAGGGAAAAACACCCGCTCGCCCAGCAGTGGAGCGCACGCCGCTCGGCCCACGGACGGGGTAAGAACAATGGGTCTCCCGGTAACGGTGCCGACTCCGACAAGCACACGGAACCCGCTCGGTCAGAACCTGCCGTTCTCCAGCATCGCCTCTAGAGAGTGCAGTTGTACAGGGAGAAAGAAGAACTGCAGCACAAACGCCAGCCGGTAATCTGCCACTCAGCGTACGGGGACAGGAAAGATGTCTGCCGAGGATCAGCTGTGCCGAGGGGCAAGGCTTTGGGAGCTTGGGGCGTTCTTTAGCAGTCTGGAAAAAACATCCTCCTCCCGCCCTGAGATTGGGCCATGAGTCCACTACTGGGCAAAGCGGAGTGAGTCCATCGGCAGAGCCACAGGTGGGCAGCCACAGGGAGCCTTCCACCCTCTCCCCACGGCCACATCCTGCCAGTGCACCTCACGCCTGCTCCCAGACGTTCCCTGGAGGGTGGAGGGAGGGAGTTTCATCCCCACAGATTATGTAGCTTTTGGCTGGTCTGTATCAAATGCCCACAAAGGGGCCCATTTGCCGTGTTTTGTATCCACACGGACACCTGGCGGCCAGGACTGGACTGAGCTCGCCAATCCACTTCGCCCGGGGGCTGCTCTGGCTCACCGCTCATCTGCTATCGGAGCCAATGACACGTTACTAATTCTGGGAGCGCTTCGCAGCTCTGTCCCCTGCCTGGAAAAGGCATTCGGTCTGAGAATTGACCCTGGCACGAGGGTCGCCACCGTGGGCGCTGATGCTCCCAGCCTCCAGAAGACACTTCGCCTACGACCACGGGAGGGGAGAGGGAGACTTCCCCAGGTGCAATCCAGAAAGGCAGAGCCCACCTCAGCAGGTCCGTGCTGAGCTCCGTCACCCCGCGTAGGAAAGCGACTGAGTCTCAGTCAGATCCACAACGGGGTTTGGCTTCTTTGTGGCCGGACAGGCTGGCCGCTCCGGGGGGCTCAGCCGTGCAGCGGGGCGAGCTTGCTCCTGCCCCCAGGCCGCAGCCTGAGTCCCTGCCCAAGTGACCGCTCCGGTTGGAATGTGTTGGTTGCATGCTGAGCCTTGCTCCAGCTTCCTGTTCTCCTGGAGACAGGCACCAGGGATGCTATAGGCAGCCCACCCGGAGCCAATGGGCAGCGAGCATCTTTGGACGAAGGCTGCAATTGGGAGGCTAGAGAGAATAGACTGGCTGCCTATGGGGGAAGCTGCAGGCCTGGCACGGAGCACTGCACCAGAGCCCATCCTCGGTGAAAACGGGCCACACGCGCACGGCTGTACCGAGCAGTGTCAGGGCAGGTGGGGCTGCAGCCCCCTCTGACTTGAATTGGACTCCATTCTACACAAGTCTGGTTCAGGGGTTCTCGGCTCTAGCCCCTCTCGGGAGCAGGCTGGGCTCTGGACTGCCCTGGGTGAGCCACAGCAGCCGGCTCCTGGGGAAGGACAGCGTCTTGCTGTTACAGAGCGGGTGTTCCCTCTGCAGGTGGCTGTGGTCCCTGCTGTGCCGCTTGGGCGTCACAAGGCGCGATGAAATGTCTGTCCTCGGAGGACATCACTGCTCTGTGGGGAGCCACCAGGCTGGTCTGCGAGCGCCTGGGAGTGGCAGCTGTACCGGGAGAGCGCACCACATGATTTACAGCTCGTCTAGCCTCTCCCCTGATGGCTGGTGCCCACTCTTTGCATCTAAGATGCACAGATCCTAGCTTGCCCTCCCTTCCGCATTTACACTCCCTTCACCTGGTACCCCAGAAACCTCCCCCGCCCAACCAGGAAAAATAGTGGGCCCAAAGTTTTGCTCAGTAATCGCAAATGCTTTCCAATGGGGAGAGGCCTGGGGAAGGCAGGGCTAGTGCTAAGAAATCCCGAGAACATCTGGGACGCTGGCCTGTTCGGTGCAGTCTTCTTACGTTCAGGGAGAGGGTCGTGAGGTGAGCATCCTCCACACTCGGCTCCCCAAGGCCGTCGCTTGTGGTTGGGGCCCCCGCATTAGTCGCCAGCCCTTCTCAGATGAGTGGGTGGGGGAGCCGTCAGCGGGGTCACAGCAGGCACTGGCAGGCGCCGATGGGTGAGTCATGCTGCAGTAGCCAGGGCTGCTAGCAACAGGTCTGTTGCTGTGTGTGCAGTCTGACTCCCGGAGTCTCATTCGGGGCAGAGCACAGAGTGCAGGGCTCTGGAGGACCAAGTGCCATATTTTCAGAACCAGTGTTTATTTATTTAGAGGGGGGGGATAATTTTTGTTGGGGGGGCCACTCCAAGATTCTGGTAAGTGGTCAAGGGCTGCACTTTTCTATGGAGGGGGAGCAAGGTCAGGGAGGAGATTGGGTGCAGAAGGGCGCGCAGGGTAGGAGAGTGTGGGATCTGAGGGAGTTTGCGTAAGGAGGAGGGGTTGTGATCTGAGGCAAGGGCTTGGGGCAAGCGTAAGCGTCTTGGATAGTTGACTAGTGATGCGACTAGTCGCTTCCCCCCGTTGCTGCCTCTGTCAGAGGGAGGCAGCAAGGGGTCAGGGAGCAGGAGCCGGTGCTAGGGGGAGCCGGCTTAAAAGCTGGTTCCCCCAGTAGCGTCCCCGCGGGGGCGGGGGAGGGAGAGGCACAGTGGGAAAGGGCGAGAGCAGGGACTGAAGCAATCTCTGCTGGCGGCGATTCTGCTTTTGAAATGTGCGAGCGCCCTACTAGGACTTGTACATTTCAAAGGCTTGGGCGCAGCCGGGAACGCAGGGCCAGTGCCCTGCTGGCCCCGTGCTCCCTGCGGGGCATCTACTTTGAACCCGGAGCCCAGGGAGGCGCCCTTATCAACTAATCAAATAGTCGATGGAAATTCCATCGATTATTTAATTAGTTAATCTAAATGTAACATCCCTAGTCCTGCAGGGCCTCAGAGACCAACAGATTTATTTGGGCACAAGCTTACTTGGCCAGATGCACTGGAGTGGACATTGCAGGGGCAGGCGTGATTAAACTAGCACAAAGGAAGAAGGGAGTTACCTGATCCAGTGGAGGGCCAGTGCTACCTGGGCCAATCCAATGGCAGGGAGAAATCCAACCAGCACGTCTAGGGGAATCTATGTGGGCACAGACGTTGCTGGGAAACTACAAGCCGGTGTGGCTGGCCCATAGAGAGAGTTGGAGACCGTGGTCGTGTGTGGCTGAGGACTGCTCTGCAGGCAACACAAGCTGCTTTGCACTGGCCTAGTTGTGCACATTTGTCTTCCACAGACATAAGCGCATCATTAGGACCAGGAGCAAGGGGCTTAAACTGCAGCAAGGGAGGTTTGGGTTGGACATTAGGAAAAGCTTCCTGTCCGGGTGGTTAAACACTGGAATAAACTGCCCAGGGGGGTTGTGGAATCCCCGTCCCTGGAGATATTGAAGAGCAGGTTGGACAGACACGGGCAGGGACGAGCTAGACCAGAGGTGGGCAAGAATTTTTTGCAGGGGGACACTTCCGAAATGTCTGAAGTGGCACTGGGCTGCTCCGGACGGGGCGGGGCCTCAAGCGGCAGGGGGGGTACTTCCCTGCTTCCCCACTCACAGACGTCTGAGGATGGGGGGGGCACATGAAGTCTTTGCCCTCCCCAGAGGTTCCCCCTAGGCACCCATGCCCCTGGCGGTGGGAGGAGACTTCACGTTCCCCCTTCTGCTCCCAGGCCGTGGGGGCGGGGGAGTGCACGAAGTCTCCTCCCGCCCTGCCAGGAGCAAGTGGCACTTCTAAGCGCCGTGCGCACCTTGTAAGGTGGGGGCAGGGTGGAGGAAACTTCGTGCGCTTCCCCCTGCCCCCAGGCAGGGCCTCCACAGGCTGGATCAACCCCCTTGGCAGGCTCGAGCCTGCCCATGGAGGGCAGAGGACTGGACTTGATGACCTCGCGAGGACCCATCCGGTTCTAGGATGCTCTGATTACAGCAGTACAGTAGGATCACCTCCCTGAGCAGTGCTGAGCCTTGGCCAATGGGGTCTGAGGACGATGCCGCATTACGTATGTCGGCCCTCGCCGTCCTCCTGCAGCTGTCCCACAATGCTGGCCCTGGTTGCTCTGGTCACAGCCGGGAACTTCACTGTTGAGGGTAGCGGACTAGAAGGCCCCTTCCCTTGGGACGCCCTGCACGTTTCTGAAATGCCTTTCCTGACTGTCCAGCGTGGCTAGCACATCCAGCCGCTCTCCGTTACCGTGGACGACTGCCCAGCTGACTGAGAGCCACATGCGCCTCTGCTCCAGCTTGGAGTTGACAGGAGATATTAGCTCTCCTGGGCCTATGTGGAGGAGGGGCAGGGCAGGTACAGATACGGATCAGCTGAAGAAATGTGGACACCCACAAGCAAATTGCATGGTGGGGATGCCAGAGAAGGGGTAGGGTGGGCCACCAGCAGTGCTATATGGACAGCAAGGAACTGCATCAGCCTATCAAAAGGCCAGGGGGGTGGACAGTCAGCTGGTGGGAAGCTGCAGTTCTGCCGCTTTTATACAGAGCGGCATGTCAGAATTGGAAGAGATACCCTCCCCGCCCCCGCCCCTCACAAGCTACTGTGGATTCTTCTGAGGAGCCAGAGTCACAGGCCCTTGGAATGAACAGCAACAGCAAAGAGGAAATAGAGGGGGAGGATGGGGCACATGTGACCAGGGATCCAGCTATGCCACAAGCCAAGACCTGTGTGCAACTTCTCTGCAGTCAAGCACAGGAAAACTCGATGCAGGGGAAGGAACCTCAGCGATGTTTCTCCTTTATAGTACCTGAAAGACAGCCATGACGATTGGGATTTGTCACTAAGATCCAGTCTTGTGAGCATCCCTTCAATCTACCAGAAGTGCATTCAGCTGTCACTCTGCACCTGCTGAGCCAGGAGCTGCATCTGTCCTGGGGACCCGTAACAGCTTCTTGAGCCAGAGGAACAATGGGAAGGCTGGTGCTCCACAGTCACGACTGGTATTTCAAGATCACCAGTGGTGATCTGCCAGTTGGGAAAGTAAGTCCCTGCTTGTGGCTCTCAATAAGCCTGTGTTCTTAAAGATGCAAGGGTCATGTAGCTTCCCTGACCAGCCAACACCGATGTCAATGAACCCTCCCCAGTGATCCACCAGCACTTGCATAACCCGTATCTGTTGATTTACTTGGTGGGCATGGTGGTCTGGTGCCAATAGGAATATACGTGCTGTGTACTGCTCCAGTGCAGTTTGGGAACTCCACTGCCACAAATTTATCCACTAAGTCCTGCACGTTGTCAAAAGTCCCAGTCCTACCTAGCAGGAGACAGCATCCCAGCTTCAAAATGATTTTCCACTGACCCGGAGCAGTCTCACCCTGCAAATTTCCATAGGGCATTATCCAGTTCCATCTCCACAGGGAGCGCAGCTGTTGTCTCTGCCCTGCTTGCATTATGATGCACTATCTCCATGCAGTGCTGGTTCTTGGGCTCCGAATCAGTGTTCCACCATCTACAGCTGCTCTATGAACATCAACAAAATCTTCCAGGGAGAACGGAGTTAGTCTGTACAGGATAAACTTAACAAACGGTCTGGTAGCACTTTATAGATTAACAAAACATGTAGATGGGATCATGAGCGTTTGTGGGCACAGTGGGCTGTACCCAGGAAAGCTCAGGATCCCATCTACATATTTTGTTAGTCTATAAAGTGCTACTAGACCTTTAGTTGTTTTTTAAGTTTAACCAACAAAAATGAATGAGAAAGTGCCAGCTGGAATTCATATGCAAATTTGACACCCTGAACCAAAGTCTAAATAAACCCACGGGCTACGTCTAGACTGGCATGATTTTCTGCAAATGCTTTTAACAGAAAAGTTTTTCCGTTAAAAGCATTTGCGGAAAAGAGCGTCTAGATTGGCAGGACGCTTTTCTGCAAAAGCACTTTTTGCGGAAAAGCGTCCGTGCCAATCTAGATGTGGTTTTGCGCAAGAAAGCCCCGATCACCATTTTCGCCATCGGGGCTTTTTTGCGCAAAACAGTTTTCAGCTGTTTACACTGGCCCTCTTGCGCAAAAACATTTCCGGAACAGGGCTTTTGCCCAAACGGGAACGTCAAAGCATTTGCACAAGAAGCACTGATTTCGGACAGTAGAACGTCAGTGCTTTTGCGCAAAATCAAGCGGCCAGTGTAGACAGCTGACAAGTTTTTGCGCAAAAGCGCAGCCATGGAGTGGTTCTTGCATTACAATAGGTAATTTCCCATTCAGGTATTCTCACCTTCTCACCACTGTTGGAGAAGAGACACATCCGTTCTGATTTAATTAGCACTGATGTTACAGTCCCATCTCTGTATCCTTTTTTTTTGGTCTTTCTTTTTCTCTTCAACATCTGAGGAAGTGAGTTGTGGTTCACAAAAGCAATGCTCTAATACCCTAATAAATGTGTTAGTCTGTAAAGTGCCACCAGACTCCTTTTTGTTTGAACAAAAACAACCTTAAACTAGTTCTCCTGAGAGTCCACAGCAATCTGTCCTCCAAGAAATTGTCTTCTCTGCTGTTTTGGCTCTTCTTGTGGCTCTGCAAATACTGAAGGATCATGCACCCTGGGCTAACGGCAATAGTGCAGGCTCCATGCTTTTGTCAGATATAGCTGACACCAAGGAGGGATATGTGGATTCATGGAATTTTTAAAAAGGCACGAAAACTATGGGCTGGAGACACCTGCATGCTGGGAAGTTGACCTTTGCTCCCTCTCAAACCTGCGTGACTCATTTCTGGCCCAGCATGCATTACCAGATCTTCCCATTGAATCACGATAGCTTGCACGTTGAGATACCTACCCACAGTGCGCCGCCCCGTGCATCGACAGACACTCTCCTCGTGAGCATGCAGAGTGCTGACCCAAGGAGCCACACCGTGGTGGCTTTATGTCAACAAAACTTGGTTCAGCAAAAATTTGTAGTGCAGGCACATTCTGGGATGGGGACTAATGGCAGCTACCAAAGCAGTGAGAGTATCACATGGGGAAAAAAAACAGCATTAGCAAGCATCAACATTTAGTTTGGAAAGTCTGAAAATACTTCAGAAAACAAACCCATGAGGAGCACTCTCAGAGCAGCACACTACTCTGTGGAGATCCTGATTGTACCTGGCTGCCACGGGCTACAATGGCACATTGGGATTTGCTGATTTGCAATTACATAAGAACAGCAGTCACTTGGGAAGGGAAAGTTGTTGAGTCAGACTGCCCACCCCTTTTGCAGTTTGGTACAGGAGTGTTCAATAAGCCCAGTAATTAGAGGAGGGAACAGGAAGTCAGGGTTCAGTTCACCCCTCTGACACTCACTGCGTAACCCTGTGAAAGCCATTCCCTCTCCGTGCCTCAGTCGCTCTCTTTGTGCCATATGGATAATAATACCTTGCTGACTCACAGAGCAGGCATGAGGTTTCACTCATTTTTGTAATTACTGAGTGAGGTGAACTCATTGGACGAAAGGCACAAAGGAAAGGTAAAGTGTTGTTGTTGGTGGAGCTAATACAGGAAGTACATGTGTAACGGGCTCAAGGGTCACTTCATTTCTTGGAATTACCACATACCTTATTGACACAGGAATACGGTCTGACACAACGCCTTTATTCCACGTAGTACACATGTGACAGGGCAGTTGTACTCATATATTTTGCTCTAGTTGATACAAAAGAGTTAACAAACCCATTCACTTTGACCACCTCCCTCCAGAACACGTTTTTCCTGTATAACCTTCTAACCTGTAATTAGAGCCTCAACTGAACTGTGGGGAATGATGGCAGGTTTGACAGGCTACTAAAAGCCAAACAATTCCTGAGTCTCTGACGCTTCACAGTTGGCCATGGCTAAGCAAACAGAAGTCCCCACCTCCAGGGTCACTTTTATTAACAGATAATGAACAAGGGGTGAATGTTTCTAATCAATAATACAGGAAGTAAGAGAATAAAGTTTAAAATGTCAGTCCCCTGACAGGACTTGAAGCAGCATTGTATTGGCTAATTATTTCTGCCCTTTGCTCTGCATGCTGGTTTTGATGCTGATCATTTCTCTTCAAAAATCAGTGAAAGTGTTAGGTCATAACAGCAATTGTAATAGCCAAGTTTCTCTGATTCATGTTTTTGGACTTATTTTAGTATTGGTATTTATTTAATTTGTTAAAAAGGGACAGACTGAGATAGTACCTGGATGGGAGGCCTCCAAGGAAGAACTAGATTTAGCCATCTAGCTAAATGTGATGCTGTGCCTCCAGCAGCCAGCACTCAATGTAATCTTAATTTTACCTCTCTAATCTACCTGAAGTATTTATAGAATGCCAATTACTACAGAATGCAGGCCCTGTTTCTCCTGAGTCAGTTCTGAATCAGTGTCCCAGTGTGGCACTCACGGGGGTGAGGTACTGCGGGAGGTGTGATCATTGTATGGAGACATAAAACCAAGTTCGCTATTATCTGAAGTCACTACAGAGCTCATGGCACTGCTACAGAAGTAGGGTAGGGGTGTTAACACCAATATCTTGGCGAAATTCCCACTTTGGATAATTATGTCTTGAATAAATTCCCGCTACCCTTTCTCTGGAACATGGCATTCTTCTTTACTTCCTGTCCCAAACAATTGTGCAGTGATGATGCGTGTTCTTAATGGCTGTGACTATACTAGAAAAGTTACACTAGCGTAACTAAATTGATCTAGTTAAACCGACTCATGTCCTTGATATTGTCAAACAAACTGGATTAACTCTTTCTTAGATCAGAGTAACTTGCATCAGTAAATTACCAAATTAAACTAAACCAATGTAACCTCTCGGATGCCTAACAGGCCCATTTGAAAGGGCAGTACAAGCAAATACAGGCAGTAAGGGGAGGCCTACGAGAGCTTGAGCAAAAGTGGACTAAACACACATTTATTTCATGTTTGGTTTAGCAACTGACATTGAAAGTCACAGTTCGTAATGACTTCCGTGTCCATGGGTAATGCTGTTGTTAATTATATGCCATGACTTGTTAAAGTAGCCACTGCAGATCCTTATCACCTGCACCTGGAAGGCCCGGTTAAGGTACACAGCTTCAGTGCTAAGGTTGGCACTGCCTTCACAGAAGAGGCTGACAGGAGCAAATGCTCCCATCTGCTTCGCTTACTCCTTGCCACTGCCAGGAGTACTGGTGCTGGCCAGAGCCGCCCTCAGCATTCGATTTGGTGGATCTTAACTAGACCCACTAAATTGAATGCCAGGAGATTAATCTCTGGCAAGATAAGTAGAGACATGGCCTAAGAGTTTGGCTTTCCTTGTTAGGAATTTTAAAGACACGGTAATTTGCAGGAATGAGCTGAAGACCGGAAGCCAGGAGCTCTTTATTTCTAATCCTGACTCTACCACTGACTCAGTGCGGCCATGGGCAAATCCTTTCCCTGTACTGTCTCAGGTTCCTCATTGGTGAACAGCGCAGAGTAATACCTACTCACCTACTTCCTAGGGATGTTGTGAGAATAGCTGGTTAAAAACTATACAGTGAACAGATAATGCTCTACACAAATGCTAAATATTAGACATAGGTCAGTGTAACTCTAGAGCTATGCTGATTGGTGCTTCCTAAAGATCTGGCCCATGAAGTCCAGATAACAATTATTCCTATTTCCCTCCCCTGTGTTTTTATTTCCTTGAGCACTCTAGATACTTAATTTGGAAAATAGTATGTACTCATGCCAACATATTCCTGATGACTGTTGTCACCACCTGCACACTATTAAGAATGGCATAGGACACTGAAGTGTTATTCGCAGTGCCTGTTAAACAGTGTCTCCTATACGGTATAAAGTACAAGTTAGTTTACAGAAAGCCTCACTGGAATTTGTGGCTTGGTATTGTTTTTCTATTTTTCAGCAGTACCAACAACGTTTAGTTTGCGACATAGTACTTTATAGTACTTCAGACTGAAGGTGCCTCAAACTAGTTTCATGCTATTACTTAATATGTATTGGCACTTTACAAACTATGGGGGATAC
Source organism: Pelodiscus sinensis (assembly GCF_052426305.1). Classification (NCBI taxonomy): domain Eukaryota; kingdom Metazoa; phylum Chordata; order Testudines; family Trionychidae; genus Pelodiscus; species Pelodiscus sinensis. The sequence goes on along the minus strand of NC_143072.1, from coordinate 26,255,965 downwards.
AGTCATCTCACATATGACTCAACATTTAGATTTGGTAAAAGCGAACTTTTCCAAACCCAAAGTCCAATAGAACAGATTCCATTAATTTGTCATTAAAATGTCAGTGTAAATATCTGTTTTCAACCTTTCCCTTAAAGCTTGTTCCTGGCTCTGAAAGGGATATAGAACTATAAACACAAATGAAACTGACCTCAATGATCTCCATTGTTCAAGCTGAGAAAGGGAGAGAAAAAAAAAGCAGTTAAACAGCATGAATGGGGAAAAGTGAAATATTTAAATTCCTCTGGCATTAGTCTATAGAAGAGGTCTGCACCCTATGACTCTAGAGCCAAATATGGATCAGTATGGAACGAAATACAGCTCTTTTGTCATTCCCAAAATACATGCAACTTTTTAAATTAAAATTCAAAATTTTAAAAAATGCATCATTACTCATGTAGCTTGAATGCGTGCATGAACCGAAATTTGACCAGTTATGCTGTAAACTTCAAAGAAATGTGCAAAAAGATGCAGCAGCAGAAGTCCCCTTAAATAAAGTCTGAGTTTACAAGGTTTTATTTATGCTATTAATCATGTCAGTTATCAATAATTTTAAGTTATATATTTTCATCCATTCATGCAAATGGGCATTCTTATATGGCTCTTTGTTGACCACTTGTTCTGAATTTTGATATAGTTTGGCTCTTTGGTTTGAAAAGGTTGCCGATCTCTGGTCCACAGGAAATGTACATGTATGTCTACAATATGTGATTTTTAATTCATCCTCACAAAGCACCAATTTTACAGATGGGAAAGTGAGGCAGAGACACCCAAGTTCATAAAGGCCGGATTAGAACTGAGGAGTCCTCGCGCTCAGGCCCCTTAGCCTCTGCCTCTCCTCTGAGCTGGAGGCAGGGTAATAGCCCAGACTTGGCCCTGCAGCTTGGGGCCTGGCTAGGCCAGCAAGGTTCAGGAATTTTAGCTCTGATCTGGGCATTTCTCCCCCAGCAAAAGGCAGGTCAGTGTCACTGTCATATCTACTGGGCTGGGTCCCTGGGATCCCATGTCATCTTTGTACCCATTCCCTGAACCCCCATGGGATGCTGCCCCTCCTACTTAACTGCCTGGTCCCCCAAGCCTCCTGGACCCCCCCCCAGTTTCCCCTGTCCCCCCCCCAGGCCTAGTCCCCCCCCCACTGGACTCTACTCTCCCCTCAGCCTGCCCCCCGGCCTACCCTCGCCCCTTCCATCCTCTCCCTTCGCCCTGCCCCTCCCCATAGGCCTATTCCCACCCCCACAGGCCTACCCTTGCCCCTCCCATCGCCCCCCCTCAGGCGTATTCCCACCCCCCCGCCTATTCCCACCCCCCCCGCCTACCCTCGCCCCTCCCCCGTCTCTCTCCTAGCCCCAGACCCCACCCATCTCCCTCGCCCTGCCCCCAGGCCTACTCCGTCCACCCCCCCCCCCCCCCGCCCCTCCCTGAGGTCTACCCGTTGCACCCCCCCCCCCCCCCCCAGCCGCGTCTCCCTCCCGCCCCCTCCCCTCGCCCCGCCCCCTCCCGGCCGCTCTCGCCTCGCGCCCCCCGCGCGCGGAGCCGCCTCCCTCCCGCGGCCGCGAGGGGGGGCGAAGTCTCGCGAGAGGCGGGGCGGGGGCCGCGGGCTGCGGGAGGGCGGGCGCGCGCGGAGCGGCGCATCGGACGCGGAGCAGCCGGAGCCCGGCAGAGGCGCTGAGGGAGGCGGCCCCGAGCCCGGCCCGGCCCGGCGACCCGCTCCGCACCGGGGGCCCGGCCCCGCCCCGCGCTCGCTGCGGCCCGGCCCGGCGCTCCCGAGCAGGCGGGGCCCAGCGGCCTCGGCCCGGCCAACGTCGCGGCAGCCGCGCCCGGACCGGGCCGCCCGAGGGTGAGAGGGGGCGCGGGGGCAGGTGCGGCCGGGCCCCCCTCCCCGCGCGGTGCTGCAGCGCTGCGGCAGCCGGCCCGTCCGCCCCCGGCCCGCGGGGGGGCCGCCCGCCGGCCTGTCACGGGCCGGGCCGCTCGTGGGGGGACAGCGTGAGGGGCGGCAGCGCCCCCCCGGGCCGGGATCCCTGGGACCCCCCCCCCGGGATTCCCTCCCCCCCCTGGCCTGGATCCCTGGGACCCCCCCCCGGCCTGGATCCCCCCCCCCCCCGGGCCTGGATCCCTGGGACCCCCCCCCCCGGGATTCCCCCCCTCGGCCCTGGATCCCTGGGACCCCCCCCCCCGGGATTCCCCCCCTCGGCCCTGGATCCCTGGGACCCCCCCCCCCCCCCCGGGATTCCCCCCTCGGCCCTGGATCCCTGGGACCCCCCCCCCCCCCCCGGGATCCCTCCCCCCCTCGGCCCTGGATCCCTGGGACCCCCCCCCCGGGATTCCCCCCCTCGGCCCTGGATCCCTGGGACCCCCCCCCCCCCGGGATTACCCCCTCGGCCCTGGATCCCTGGGACCCCCCCCCCGGGATTACCCCCTCGGCCCTGGATCCCTGGGACCCCCCCCCCCGGGATTACCCCCCTCGGCCCTGGATCCCTGGGACCCCCCCCCCCCCCCCCCCCGGGATTACCCCCTCGGCCCTGGATCCCTGGGACCCCCCCCCCCGGGATTACCCCCTCGGCCCTGGATCCCTGGGACCCCCCCCCCTCCCCCCGGGATTCTCCCCCCGGGCCTGGATCCCTGGGACCCCCCCCCCCCCCCCCGGGCCTGGATCCCTGGGACCTCCCCGGTGTCCCCCCCCCCCCGGGCCTGGATCCCTGGGACCTCCCCGGTGTCCCCCCCCCCCGGGCCTGGATCCCTGGGACCTCCCCGGTGTCCCCCCCCCCCCCCCCCTGGATCCCTGGGACCTCCCCGGTGTCCCCCCCCCCCCCCCCCCGGCCTGGATCCCTGGGACCTCCCCGGTGTCCCCCCCCCCCCGGGCCTGGATCCCTGGGACCTCCCCGGTGTCCCCCCCCTCGGGCCTGGATCCCTGGGACCCCCCCCGGTGTCCCCCCCCTCGGGCCTGGATCCCTGGGACCCCCCCCGGTGTCCCCCCCTCGGGCCTGGACCCCCGGGACCCCCCCCGGGCAGAACCGTGCTGCTCCGTGCGGGGTGGGACGTGGGCGAGAGTGCCCCGGCCCGGAGTCCCCTCCGCTTTGTCTGCGCGCAGTCACCGGCCCCGGCCCCTTCCGCCCGCCGGGGCAGCATCGCTCCTGCGAGCAGCCGCGGGGCCCCGGCGGCTTTTGTTCGTGGCAGCCAGTTATTCGGAGAGCTCGCCTAAGCTGAGGGGTGGGAGGGCGAGGGGCCCCCGGAGAACAGTGCGGTGACATCTCGCAGGCACCGGGGTGGTAGGTGCGGTACAAGACCTGGAAAAACAAACCAACCGGAATTGAAACTCTCTTGTCAGGTGTCGAGATTTAACTATCGGACTGGATGTGACAGGCATATGATTAGGTTTAGACCCTTACGCTGTTTATATTTCTAGCAGAGAGCTAGTCTGTATGGTGCTTCTATCTTCTGTTTATCACAACATGGACTATTTGGCATTTTAGTGAATGAGCTGGTTAAATGGCAGTAGCTGAACAAATTGTGACCTTCACCTTTGACTACCACATTTCTAGAGTCCTTATAGGAATTTATCCATAAAAGACAGATTAATGAGGTTTGAATTTCATTGATTCATTACTATTAATGCTGCTTATAGTGAATGTATTATGTTCTCATTGCTTTATGTCTTTGTATAAAGGTTGTGATCTTGGAATATTTAAGAATCAGTATTTCCAGAATGCCATTTCTGATGTACAGTAGTACATCTTGTTGTATACTCCAGTTCAGAGGCTAAAATGTCTGAAGAATATCTCTAGTATGTAGTACCTGGTAACATTATCAAAGCAATGGTAAATCAGGATATATGTTGGTACTGGGGATATGGATTTGTTATATATAGTTCAGGATTACAGAATAACCAGACCTTCCAATATATGTAATTTCAAATATTAATCTCAAAACGCATTTGAGGTTGCATCTTGATTCCAGTTGTTCCTGTTCCTGTTAACTGCTTGTAATGTTTGTGGTTTTGTAGCTTTTGTTACTTCTATCCAAGGACAAACATAACTAACAACTGCTTTGAGCCTTCATGTTAGATTGTTCACAACATTGTCCTAGTTTAGGCTAGTGTGTTTGTCCCAGGTTTTAGAATCCTTCTGCTTGGATTGCGTTGGCACAAAATGGGCATACATTTGAATCCTACAGTGACATCTGAACTGGAGAGAGTGATTTTTTTTCTCTTGGGTTGTGGCTGGCTCAGTAAGGAGAGATTAATTTGGAAAGTTCTGTTTAAATATATATGGATTGTTGGTTAAATTAAGAGTCTAAACAAAGCAAAGGGCCTGAGTCATTATCAGAGAAGCTAAAATTTAATGACACACATTGAGGGTCAGACATTAGGGTCAGAATTATGTATGCCTAGGGATATTTAAATCCTAAACTGAACTATTGAAATAGTGCACCTTACATCACACCTTCCCTTTAAATTTAATCATAAGCTAACTTGAAGAATTTCCTTTAAAAGTTTACTCTCTTGTACCCATTTATATAACTTTCATTTTTACTTTGCCACAATTCCTCAATGTTTGTTACTTGAGTAAGTTGTAAGAGACAGCCAACTTATTAGATTTAATGAGTATTATTAGGAGAGAGATGATCAGATATCACGCTGCCACAGGACTTCTGATTACTACAATTTTGTAAAATAAGTTCATTTATCAGATGTCTCCTAGTACAGTATTACATTTCCTGTAATGTATATTTTGGTGAACAATAGATGAGGTAAAAAAATGTTTTAAGGATTGTACAGATCATTGCTGTATAGTAAGATTTGTTCCATGGTTGACAAAGTGTGTGTAATCCGCACGTGTGCATTCCCTTATATATTTGATTACTTCTGAATTGCCTATATGTATTTTCCTAGGGAACTTAAGGCTTCATGTTGAGGTGACTCATTTGTCCTAGGAATGATGTAGTGTGTCTCTATCTCCTCCAAGCAAATCTTTGATCCTAAGCTAATCAAATGGACAGTACAGTGCTCTTGGAGACTATTTCTGTGTTTGAGACAGTGAAAACCAGCTATTTTATTAAAGGAAAATGGACATTAGGATTGATTCACCTGAGGGGAGACAGTGGCAAATGTCATTTTTTTCTTGAAATGTATTTTGATGGCCAGTCAAGTATACTTAGACATTTTTTTCCCGTGGGTTTATTTTAAAATCACATAGATATGTGTATTGATACATTCAGGCCCAATTTAGAAGGATCTTTGCTCAGCCCTTTAAGATAAAACGTTGTGGTCCATAATCCCATCCCCCAAAGTAAAAGGGCTAGGCCTAGCCTCGTATTTCGCATAACAGCATGTTATTAAACATCATGATATTATGTCCATGGCTCCATGAGACAACCCTAGCAAAATGCAGAACCCATGTTTAACTCTAGACGTAGTCTTTCATTTCGCAAGCCTGCAAGCTCCTGTCTATATACTACAAAAATAATCTATGGGTAACAGTAGGCTTCAGTTACAGATAACTAAAGCTCTGCATATCTGCAGATATCTGTAGGTATTTGCATCCATGAATGTGGGTATCCACAGCTCATTTTTGCAGATATGGATGCGGATACAAAATTTTTGTATCCAAAACTCTGCAAAATTTGTGATTTGCTTTATATCCGCAGATTTCTGTGTCTGCGGGTGAGAGTGTGGATATCTGTATCCACAAAAATGAATCACGGATGTAGATACAAATTTTGTATCTACCCAGGGCTCTCTACATATAACTCATGGCCTCAATCAACTATGATTGCAAATGGCTTACCTGCAAGTATACTCAGAGCCATTTTAACATTTGGGTCTCGAAAATGGATTGGCCCTGTCTACATTAGTGACCAAATTATTCTCATTCCTGAATTGATTTGATGTAGGGAGAACTCCTGATGGATACAATTTGTCACCCCCTGGTCGTTTGCAGCCAGGTTTAAGTGACTGAAAAGATAACTCAGTGGAAAGGGGTGCTTTAAAGCATGTCTTTCAAAATTTGTAGGATTTGTTTTAAAAAAATGCACATTCTCCATTGTGGTTTTTAGAGGAGAAGAGACTGAAAAACAAGACAGAACAATCCCAAGGGTAAAAGGGCATAGAACCTCTAGCCTCCTCCTGCTCAAGCAGAGTGATGGAGAAATCCGTTCTTCCTGTGAAAATACCATTGGAAGTATAAGGACATAGAACTAGAGTTGAAGTGCATTTTTTAGGAAAAAAGTATACAACGCACAGGGAAAATGTAGATCTGTTTAAAATGCAGTCACCATTTTAAATAACTATATGAATATGATATTTTCCTTACTTATGAACTGACATACGGTGCAAAGCACATCAACACACAGAGGAAGATGATATCCCTGTGTCAATATAGGTTGAGTGACCTTAAGGAGGTTTCCTAGAGCATCTTTTGGGGAAAAAATGCATAGTATCTGAAAGGATGATTTTATTGCCATGGGTTAGAAGTTGAGGGTTTCTTGTAGTAATTTGCCAAAATTTGGAACAGTTATTTTCTGTGTGAGTTCCTGAGGAATCCAAGTTTCATAATTCCTGGTTTCTTTGCCAGAAGATGTGACATCACAACCACTGTAAAAGTAGTTTGAAAATGGCCTAGTCTGTTACTGTGTTTATCTACATACAGATGCCGCATTGGTTTAACTAAAATTGTTTGAAAAATTGATTTAAAGTAGTGTAAACTCCTCTGTGGGCACACTTAAAATAGATTTATACTTATTTTGGTTTAACTTTTTGCCACTGACTTAACTTACATTTAAATTATATTGATTTGAAAAAACAAATCTGGGTAAAACAATAGGGGCTTAAATTGCCAATATTCAAACACATTGGCATTTAGAGGAAAGATGTTTAGGTTTGGTTTCTAAAACAGGGGAAAAAAAACGCTTAGTCCAGAGTAGAGCATCCACACGTGGAGTTATTCTGAAATTCTTGTTCCATTTTCAGTTTACTTTCTACCTTAGGTCTGGTCTACATTAGAGACTTACATCAGTATAGGTATGTCTCTCAGGGATGTGAAAAATCCATAACTTGCTCTACTGACCTAACCCCGGTGTAGACAGTGCTAGGTTGACAAAAGAATTCTTTCGTGTACCTACTGTTTTTTGGGAAGGTGTGTTACCTTCAGTGACTGGAGAAACCCTCCCATCGGAGTAGGCAGTGTCTGTAGCGCTACTGCAGTGGAGCTATAGTGTTTTAAGAGGGGTCATGCCCTTAATCTGGAATAATTGTCATGTGTAGAAAACTCCTAAAATAGAAGGGCCCAACTAGTCACTGAAGGTGATGGTTCATTAATGTGAATGAGCAATAGCTCACACTTTTGCCTCTGGTATTGTTTGGCTCTAGGCGGTTCTATTCTGGGTTGGTTAATAGGGCATCAGCAGAGAATTTTAGATGGTGAGTGAACACTATCTTCTACGAGAGAGGAAAACTAGAAGCTGAATTTAATTTTACTTTTTAAAATAAAATGGAAGCTTAGATTCTGAGGAAAGAAGCAAAAATCACAAAACTCTAATGTTATGACCCTTGCAATTTTCCATGCCTGTAACTTTCTGTTGACACTGACCATAACTATCTATTCTGCAGCCATGAAGATTTTTTTGTTATAGTAAGACAGAACGCGCATGGTGAGGTGTTCTCTCAAATCCCTTCACAGTTCTGTGAAACAACTACATATGAAGAACATATGAGATCATTTAAATCTTATTTTAGGGTCGGTTTCTCATGACAAGTATGTGAATAATTTCTGTGAATGTAATTAGGCTTTAGTTGTACATCTGTAATGTTAAATCATATTTTAAAAAAGTCTTCTGATCTTTTACGTAGATTTGAGAGTTTACCTAGAGTTCAGCTTGACACACAACATCAGTGTGTTTCATACTCAAAGTCCATCATATTGGATTTTTATTTTGTTTAAAAATGACTGGAAATTTCAGTATTTTAAAATTTAAAAAATGGGTGAAAATCAGTAACAAGTGAAAGGGAGGAATGGCAGATGCCCTGTACTCATGCTGGCTGGGGATCGGGTGCCTGGTACACACAAAGGAGTTGATGAATGGGGTGATGAGAGGTGCATTGTGGGGAGAGGGAGGCAGGAGCAAGGTGTGTCTAGTACTTACCATGGTGCAGTTGAAGAAACCTGCTTTCTGTGGGCCTATTGTTGCAGCAGTTGGGTAGTCTCTACTGCCTGGCTTCCTACCCATCTTGCTCTCTCTCGCAGAGCAACAGTTATCAACTGGATGCTACCCTCTTCTGCACAGGCGTGTGGTATCATCCGGCAAATACTTCGAAAGGGGAACTGAACCACCATCTCTTCTGCAACGGGGAACTGGGTCTGGGGCGTTCTGGTACTTCAAAAATCCAAGGGGCATGGGCGTCTGGTATTCTAGGTGGGGGTCCCAAACCACCAGTTTGACCCTGCCCACGCTCCGCCCCCAGAGCACCTGCTGTAGGCATACTGGGGTGGAGCGTTATTGCCCCCAGCGCCTGCCCTCCCTAGTGCTCTGGGGTCAAGGTGGCTGGGGCCTGTGCCCATTCTCTCTCCCTTCTCTCCCTGTGGTGGTGGTGGTGGTGGTGGGGCAGGGAGGCGAGGCACCTTGGCTCTTGTGGGGGGGTAGGGCCTCAGACGAAGGTCAGCCTACCTTCACTGACCGCCCCTGCCAGGGAGAAATTGAAAAGATCCAGAAAAGGTATTTTTACACTTGGGAATTTGGGCAGAAAATTGGGAAAAAATCAAACCCAAAGTGCTTTAGTTATACTGTTGTTCTGACAACACTACCTCATTGAGAAAAGAAGTCTTCAGCTTCTCCCTTATCTTAACTAAATGTAAAAATTCCCTGCATTCAATAGCCGGTCTCCTTTGGACCAGCATCTCTTATGGGGCAGATGGGCTCCTGGGAGCAGCTTATCTCTTTCCCTTGCTGACTCATCCTTTCCACCCTTCCTTGTTGGCTCCTATTACATTTTTTGCCCTCTCCTAAGCCTAACCTCCCTAACTCCTGCGGTGAGGACTTGAAGAAGGGATTAGGAACTAGCCGCATGGAAAAGTGAAGCACATGATGAGGGCAGAAAGAAGGGCTGGGGTCTTGCAGCAGGGAAGTAGTTGAGATCAGTTCTTCTTTAGTGTCCATAAACACTACTTCTTCCCTGGCATAGTGCCACTCCATAGCAACAGCAAACCATAGCCCAGGGGTCGGCAGCTTTTCAAAGAAGAGCGGCCATTTTTTTGGTTTCGTCTTTGACCAAAATATTTTGAGAGCTGCGCCACATGCAAAGATCCAGGCTGGTGGCAGGGAACTAGAGTACAGGAAGAGGAAAGGGGTTTGGACTAGGGGAGGGAGTTTTGGTGCGGAGAGTGGGTTTGGGGCTGGGGTAGGGGATTTGGGTGCAGGAGGGTTTGTGGGCCTGAGGGGAGAAGGGGGGTTCTGACCTGGCCCAGGGGATTGGAATGTGGGAGAAGGTGCGGGGTGCAGGTTATGGCCCAGAGGCACTTACCACAGGTGGCTCCTGGCCAGCAGTGCAGCAGAACTCAGGCAGGCTGGCTTGCATGCTGTGGTCCCATGCCAGTCCCAGAAGCAGGTGGCTGCTGGCACATCTTTGCATGCCTCAGGTTGGGGAGGGGCGAGCAGGTATCTGTGTGCTGCCTCTGCCTGTAAGCACTTCCTCAACAACTCCCATTGGCCAGTTTCCGGCCAATGGGAGCTGTAAGGATGGTGCTGAGGGCAGGGGTAGTGTGTAGAGCCATTCCCCCTGCCCTCCAGCCAGGGACATGCAAGGACTATTCCAGCCAGTTCCAGGAGTGGTATGGGGCGACAGCATGCAGGCAGCCTACCTGAGCCCTGCTTCACTGTTGGACTTGCATTTATTCAGAAATTCTTCTCTTCCCTCCACCCTTCCCCAGAAAACACCTGCCTGCAAAGGGGCAGCTGAAAAGCCACATGTGGCTCTGGAGCCAGAGGTTGCAGACTCTTGCCATTAGCTGTTAGCCTACTCTGCAAGAGTTAAATTGCATAAGAGCACCTGTTAGAGATCTCTGTTTACACAGTGTTAGGTATGCTGGCTTACTGTTGTCGCTCCCTTTTCTCGGAATGTAATGCTGATCTCTCTCTTTGGTCCTCCTTTAATTGTTGACTGTGCTGCCCTGAAACCCAAGAGATATCAGGAGTTTGTCCTAATGCTGCTTCATAGACCATCAGGGTACAGTTAGAGGTGTTGCACCTTTTCCCCTGGGAAACCATAAATTACTGGGGCTCCTGAAGTTGGATCTCAGGGGCAGTGCAACATGCTTTCTCTTCTGTAATAGGTTGGCTCGAAGTTGTCACTGACATTAATTCCTACTTTGCACTTCCTCCCCCAGAGAAACATAAACCAATCTGAGAGAGGAGCTTATGGGTAGGGGATATTACTCTGTTGATGTTTAAATGTCACTTGCTTTTCCTCCACTCCTACAGATACTTGTGCTGTCTTATTGGCATGAGGTATATGCTGTGATTGGTCTGATTTATCGCTTTGTCTGGAAAGCCACTGACTATAATGACAGTTAAAATCAGTGGTGGATCATCCATGCTTTCTGATGGGACTGAGTCCTTGTCTGTACTTACCCGGAGAGCAATGCTCTGGGGATCAATCTTCTGGTGGTTGATTTAGTGGGTCTAGTAAGGACCTGCTAAATTGACTGTTGATGGGCATCCCTGCTGACCCTGGTACTCCATGGAGTCGCAAGGAGTAAGAGAAGTCAACTGGAGAGTTTCTCCCTTCGACCTCCCACAGTGGGGATGCCACTGTAAGTCAAGCTAAGGTATGTTGACTTCAGCTATGCTATGCATGTAGCCGGGGCTGCATATCTTAGTTTGAGGGGTAGCTGTGTTGGTCTGTAACTTTAAAAACAAGGCGTAGGCCTGTGGCATCTTAGGGTACGTCTAGACTACAGGGTTTTGTCGACAGAAGCTTTGTCGACAGATACTGTCGACAAAGCTTCTATCGACAAAGAGCGTCTAGACTACATCCAGTTCTGTCGACAAAGCAAGCCGCTTTGTCGACATAACAGTGTGGACACAAAGGACAATGTAGATGCAATAATGCCTTCTATCGACAGAACTCTGTCAACAAAAGGTGTTATTCCTCGTAGAATGAGGTTTACATATGTGGACATAACTCAAAGGCAGTGTGGACGCAGGTATAGTTTTGTCTACAAAAGTCCACTTTTGTCGACAAAACCCTGTAGTCTAGACACACCTTAAGAGACTAAGAAAAGTATATAGTATCATGAGCTTTCTTGGACAACACTCACTTCATCAGTTTTTGTTCTAGTGTTACTTCACTAGTGCAAGCCCTTTGCAACATAAATATGTTGCACTGGTATGTATATGTTATCCTACTATAGACAAGCCTGTAGATTAAGCTCATTATCTGATGAAGTGGGTTTTGCCCACAAAAACTCATTGTACTATAAACTTAGTCTCTAAGGTGCCACAGGGCTACCGTATTTTCCGGCGTATAAGATGACTTTTGATGTTAAAAAACATCCCCCAAAAATCGGGGGTCGTCTTATACGCCGGGTATACAGCTTTGCGGCTTTGCAAAGCCTCGGGGGAAGCCGGCGGCCGGGGCATCCCAGGGTCCCGCCGCCGCTTCGGCTTTGCTCCTGGTGCCTCTGGTCTGCTGGGGACCGTCTCCAGCAGACCAGGGACACCGTGAGCAAAGCCGGGGAGGCGGAGGGGCGCTGGGGTATAAGACGAAACCCTATCTTTTAACTAAAAAATTAGGGGGTCGTCTTATACGCCCAGTAGCCTTATACGCCGGAAAATACGGTACTTGTTATTTTTATATCTTAATTTGACTTTCTCCCTCAGTGTAGCTCTGGCCTGAATGAAGTTAAACATGTAGCAAAACTGCTTTGGCCTTGGCAATAGTGACTTGATGTAAGCATGGTTTTGGAATCCATTTATAACATGATTGGCCATGTCTACATAGACAAGAAGACTGTGTAAACGTTAAGTAAAACACAAGATGCATGCCTAACCATGAGCTCATCATGTGATCTCCCACTACTATAACCCTTATCTTCCCATACCTCTTCTCCTAGCTTTGTCTGTCAACCATTGCTGTATTGTATCTCATTTAAGGCTTGAGTATGTTAGGGAATTTTGCGCTTGTGTTACTTCACTAGTGCAAGCCCTTGGCAGTGCAAATGTGTTGCATTGGTATGCATATGTTATCCTAGTGTAGACAACCCTGTAGATTAAGCTGCTTGTAGGATTTGACAGTAAAATAAATTAATGTAAGCAAACCATGAAACATTTGGGAGGCCTCCCAGTCAGAGGCTGGTCTGAAAGATGGAGAGGGAGTACTAGTGTGGTTCAAGGCCAATACGCTGTCAAGAAGACTAGCCAGTTGTTAAAAAGGTGGAGAGGAGAGAACTGCCATATGAGATGAGACCTGTGGTTCATTCAGATCAGTGTTTTCTTTCCAGCAGTGGCCAGAACCAGACGTTTCAGAGCAAGATGTCAGGGCCCCTGTGTTGGACAGATAGAGGATAATCTGCTCCCTCTGAAGGTTTCATTCTAATCCCTAATGGTCAGAGATGGGTCTAAGCCCTGAAGCATGCAGCCAGAGAAAGTTGTATATTTGCCTCTGGAAAGTGGACATATGAGGGATGTTCAGGTGCTTAGTAAACCACTATGAACATCTCTGACTTTCTCTTTGGACAGTAAGATACTAAGACAAAAATGAGTGTAGTGAATCTAGGGTATATTCTTAAGAGTAATTTACTGTTTACTAATAGCTAACCTTTCATGATGCTCTAATTAGTATGGGAGACTGTGTCCACTAGGCTACTTTTCTTGAAATTTCTCGCTACGGGTTCCTGCTTGTGCAGCATTGCCACTGGTAGTGCTAGTGTAGACTCTGCTGACATTTCAGCTGCTTTATTTTTTAAGGGATTTAATAGCTGGCGTGCTAGTGCTTGTATCACTGGCACAGCTGCATTGGTGGTAACCAGGAATGAGACATTCTAGTGAGTCTAAGACTGAAGAGTATGTGTACAACTATCACCCATAGTGTGGAGGCAGTTGTAGCATTGTAAAGGTACTTACATTGGAATATTTTGCTCCTGGAAGGGAAGAGAAATGAACTGTACTGGCGCAAGTCTTTGTTGACCTGCACAAGTTTTACAGGTTGTGCAAGTATAGTTATACAGTAAAACCTGTGTTATCCAGCATGCTCGGGGATTAGAGCGTTCCAGTTATCTAAAAATTCCGGTTATCTGAGGTCCCCTCAACCTCGGAAAAACCTATGGACAATAATAGTAAAACTCAAGTTTTTAATATTGGTAGTTTTGTAGTGTGAGGCAGTTGTTCTCACATTTCTATTTTGAGTTAAAGATGATTAGTACTTCTTAAATAAAAAATTGTTAAGCCAATCATGGTAAACCAAGCCAGGCCTGTGCACCTGAAGATGTGACAATATTGTGGCTGGGGGCAATGCTGGTTAACAAAGTTTTCTGGTTAACAGAGTGCCGGATAACAAAGGTTTCACTGTACCAGTATAAATCCCACTGGCTGTGTCTAGACTGGCAAGTTTTTCCGCAAAATCATTTGCTTTTGCGGAAAAACTTGCCAGCTGTCTACACTGGCCGCTTGAATTTCTGCAGAAGCACTGACGATCTCATGTAAGATTGTCAGTGCTTTTGTGAAAATACTATGCTGCTCCTGTTTGGGCAAAAGTCGTTTTCTGAAAAACTTTTGTGCAAAAGGGCCAGTGTAGACAGCAGAGATTTGTTTTGCGCAAAAAAGCCCCGATCGCGAAAATGGCGATCGGGGCTTTTTGCGGAAAAGCGCATCTAGATTGGCCACAGACGTTTTTCCGCAAAAAGTGCTTTTGCGGAAAAGCGTCCTGCCAATCTAGATGCGCTTTTCCGAAAATGCTTTTAACGGAAAACTTTTCCATTAAAAGCATTTCTGGAAAATCATGCCAGTGTAGATGTAGCCTATGTGTTTACTAGAGCATCATGAGCATCTCTGACTCTCTCTGAAGACAATAAGATTTATACGATCTGAAGAGAAACCAGAGTATTAGGGAAAAAAACCAAAGGTGCCCAAGCAATTCACAAGTGGTGGCTGTATTCTGATGTAACTTGCATTAACTGAAATTGATAGCATTGATTTGCCTTAATCATGGAGTTTGTAATGGAATGCATAAATGTGCTGTGGTGTGTCACCTGATTTTTTTTTTTTTTTTGGACAGGGTTGTTTTGACAGAGTTGTTACACTAGCTATATTATGGATATAGGGAGTGTTGGGCCTTGAATCAATAGGCCTTCATCCTGTGAACACTTGGAAACAGGAGTAAAAGCGGTGAGTAAAGTTATTCTGGTACATAGACGTTTTCAGGATTAGGACCTTACCTTGACATTTTCACTGACAGTTCTTTGGGACAGAAGTTCCTTTTACACTGGCTGCTATGAGGCCCAAGTCCTGGTTGGAGCCTTTTATCACTAATGTAAGATAGGGTAGCAGGGGCTTGTGGCTGGGAGTCCTGCTGGTGTGGCAGCAGTGGAGCTGGCAGCCCTGCTGTAGCTGGGAGACCACCTGGTCTGGTGGCGGGGCAGGGAGCTGGCCAGGCTAGGAGCAGAGCTGGGCTTGGGGAGCAGTATCAGGGAAGCCAGAATTGACCTCCCCGGTCCAGCAAACTCCCTCATCAGCTGTCCTGAGGTTGCTGGTCCAGGGAGATCCAACCTGTACAAATGAGGTCTGCCTAACGTATTCCCACCTGATACAGCAGATAAAACAAGCTCTCTCTCACCTTGTTGTTGGCAGAGGACTGTTTTATAGACAGCTCTATAATTGAGGAACCTAGCTATATGGACTGCTGAAAGCATGTGGAGGTCAATCTTTCCCATTCATGTCTCGGCATCCTTGTGACAATTTCCTTGCTCCTTCTTTTGCTCTTGGTTCAGCCCTAATTATGAGTGAACTTGAAGATTTTGGTTTTCACTTAAGTCTGGTCTACACACAGTCAGGGGCGGCCCTAGACTACCTGCCAGCAACTGGCACCCTACATGAACCATGCAATTGGCGCCCCCATCTCCAAACCCCCCTCAGTGATGTTGCTGCACCATTTGGTGCCTCATTTAACTTGGCGCCCTAGGCGACCGCCTAGTTCGCCTGTATGCACACAATTATTTCTAATATGCTAATATGTGACCTTTTCACTAGTATAACTGTGTGTACTCTACGGGTTGTACTACTTAACTGTAACAAAACATTTCAAAAAAACTTTGTGTAGATCAGCCCTTATAAAGCTCTGAATGGCTTAGGACCTACGTATTGGTGAGAAATCTCTTGCTTTGAACTATACTGCCAAATCTGTATTCAGTGGAGATGCTCTGGTTAGAGCTTGTGGATATCAAAAGTCAGCAAGCTGTTTCTGTGAAAGGACACTGCTCTCCCTGGTTTGAAATAGCCTACATTTGTTGACCGTCGCTGGATGTTGCAGACTCATCTGTTTACCCAGGCTTTTGGGAATGGAGGGATGTGATAAGGGCTGGTATTTGTGGCAGTGGGGTGGTGTTTGAGTTTTGAGTCTGTCATATTTTTTCGTTTTGAGGGGAGGAACATCTGCTGGTTCAGGTTTTTTTTTCCCCTTACGTATGATTTTTTTTTTTTTTTTTTTAAACAAAAGTCCTGGAATTCGAGGTGAGCTATATACCACCTCTGGTTACTGCTACCAGTGTGCATGTATATGAATCCATAATTGGATTGTGGTGTGAGACTTACCAGTTGTCAGCCAGCATTTCTGGTGGGAGACCACAATAGAAGGAGATGCCCCCTGGTCTGTGACCTCTGTTTATAACCCTTTTCCTGGGTTAGTTTCAAACAATGCATGCCTGTGTAGTTGATTCTGTCCTTGTAGCATGGTGCCTAATTTAATAACAAGACTGAATTTGTTTTGCCCTGTTGAGAAATAAAATGCATTATGACGTCACTGAAATATTAATCAGACTGAAGTAAGCAGCCAGCTAAGTCAGCCAGCAGATGATTAGTTAGCTTGTGTGTCTGGTGGAGATGACAATTTATATTTAAATAAATCCCCCTCCCCCAAGATTTTAAATGACCTAGCTTCATTGTGCTTTTCAGTAGCTTCATCTGTAATTGGATGATCTTTTGTTTTATACCCTTCTCCTCCTCCCTTCCTCCTTTTCTGCTTTTGTTTTTTGCCCTTACTTGCTACATTTTGTTTAAATTAGATTGTAAAAGGTTAAGAGCAGAGACCATGTTGTCTTTTGTTTTCAGGTCCCAACTGGGGCTTTCTGACACTAGCACAATATACATAATTTTAAGTAGTTCAGCATTCAGAATCTTTACCATTCAGTTTTCCACTCACATTAGACTGTCAGTTGGAAGTATTCCATGAACAACACATCTGCTTGTGGCATGTTGTAGTCAGCGTGCATATTTCAGCAGGAGGGTGTTCTCTCTGTCTGATGAATACAGGCAAGGTATGAAATCTTCCTCTCTATGGAAAACATATTGTCTCACTGGTGTATAATTTATTTTTATGTCTAGCATTCCGGAACCCCTCTCTCTTTCATGTTGCCCTCCCAGAAAGATGTTTTTTCAAAATAACTGCATTATATGAAAGAGACTTTTATACGGAAAAGGAATTTCAAATCTGTACTAATTTAAACTTGTTTAGTTTTGTTGCATCTTATTCCACTTTGGTCATAGTAAAAATCTCTTGATTTATAAAAACAAAATCAATATATTACTGTAAATAAACTGCAGTTATGATGTGATATTAAAGTTGTGTATGGGTAAATAATGGGTATGTGCCTCTTTATTTTTTCCTGCTTTATGAAGAAAGTCTGAAATATTTGTTTTCTCTTAAGAATATCCTGTCTTGCCTTCCCTGTTTTTTCTGGGAGATTTCTTGGAGGGCCAGACAGCTGGAGTGGGAATTTTTCTCCCAAATGTGTGTCAGATGTTTGAATTATACAGGTATTAACAAAAGCAAGCAAACCAAGAGTTTTAAGCTATTGGATGACAAGCCCCTTCCCCTCTCATGTGCCCAGTTTTTTCTTTCTGGTGTTGTGGTTATACTCATTCTCCAGTGCCGTGTCTTCTAGGAAAATAACAGAGGAGACAAGATCTGAATTTCTAATGTGAAAAATGAGGACCCTGACAGCTCTTCCTCCACCTCTGACTTTTTTTTTTTTTTTAAGAAAGCTGTCTGCTTTACTTTACATAGTATGGCTTTAGTAGAAAGCAGACAAGCGCATATAGATGTTCTTTGCCATTTATCCTATTAAGTTCTTTAAAATAAAAATATGTATGCTTTTTTCTGCATTGTAAACCGTATCTTATATATTGTGATATACATCAGAGCTTAGATGTGATTGGTGACTGGTAATGGGTACTCTACAAATAAGTATCCATTCTTTTTTTTTTCATAGGGGTTGTATTTTCTTTTCAAGTACCTTTCCTCCTCTCTTTATGCTACTTCTTATTTGGAAGTATTTTAATAAGCACCATGCAGCATGCATTGTTACTCTTCTGTCAGTTTCTACCAGAGGACACCTTAGATCAGTGGTTCTCAAACTTTTTGGCACATGGCCCAACTTGGCTCAACACAACCCTTTCTGTGGACCACCAGCCAACAACCTATGATGACAAAATGGGTGCAGCAGGGAGTGATGGTGCGAAGTAGAGTTCAGGCTGGCCCACTGACGGGGAGAAAGGGTGTGATTGCCCTGCTGCCCAGCCATTGTGGAATCTCCATCCCTGGAGATATTTAAGAGCAGGTTGGACAGACACCTGGCAGGGATGATTTAGATGATGCTTGGTTCTGCTGTGAGGGAAGGGCCTGGACTTGATGACTTCGCGAGGTCCCTTCCGGTTCTAGTATTCTCTGATTCAAAGGAGCCTGGAGCTCCTTGGAACTGTTGTGGGAGTGCCGGAGTACCACTCCACATAGCTTTGAGGGCTAGGGAGGACCAGAATAATGGTCTGGGCGGTGCTAAGGATTTACTGCCCTAAGACCTGCTTTTTCCAACGGTGTGGAGCTGCCACCCACCTTGTGGCTGTTGGCCCTGCTGGGTGCAGGAGCAAGCTGAGGGTGGGGGGTCTAGGTGGGAAGTTTGGTGCAGGAGCAGGCTGGGGGTAGGGTGAAGGGGAGGGTGCAGGAGCAAGAGAGGTTCCAGAGTATGGCTAGGAATAAGGGTGCGGGATTTTGGGGGCATTATGCAAGGGGGATGGGAGTTCGGGGTCTGAGCATGAGGCCAATGGGGGGGGGGTGTTGTGCTTTCCCGGCTTTGCACCCTCTGCCACTCCCAGACATCGCTTTCTGCTTCTCCCATTGGCCATGATTCCGGCTAATGGGAGCAGCAGGGAAAGTCTCCAGGCAGCAAGTCCCTGCACTGCCGTTGCCCCCCAACCGGGGCAGGGGGAGTGGCAGTGCATGGAGCCCTTTGCTCCCACTGCAAGCTGGATCCTGTGGTGAGGCTCAGGGATGTCTTTCCCCCTCACTCCCCAGCAAGAAGTTGGGTCTGGTGCTTCAACCTTGCAGGGGGATGTTGCAGGGTTGGAGCGCCAGCGTGGGCTCCCCACTGCAGATGGGAGGGGGCTGAGCCTCAAGCCGCAGCTCACCTGCAAGGCAGTGTAGACCACAGATTGAGAACTACTGCCTAAGAAGTTTATAGAAAAATCGTGGTAGCATCAGCAGCACCATTCTACCAAGAATTACTTTGGGCTCCTGGCCAGATTCAAGGGAGCAACCATAACCAGCAACCTTATTGATGAGAACAAAATCAGCCTGCGTATATCCTGGGAAATGTAACATAAGAATACATGTAATTTGGCTCCAAGACGTCTTCCCAAGGCACACTATATTAGTTTAGCAGTAACTAGCTTTCTGGAGGTAGTTCTTTGGTTATATTTGCATGTGATGTCTCTCCTGATATAGATATTTCTACTCTTCTAGAATCAGAGTTCCTAGAATTATTGGACTAGCTTCTATAGTTTCTTTGGATCATATCATCCTCTAACAATACAGGCTGAACCTGTCTAGTGCGGCACCATCGGGACCTGACCAGTGCCGAATCAGAGATCAGTATTGTCTAGTAGCAATATCAACACTTCCACTGCTTACTGGACTCTTAGAAGACATTTAGGGCTAAATTGGAGTTAAATACCAGCACAGAACCCTGAGAGCCATGATTGGTAGCTGTAAAAAAAATTGATGGGACTGTGGAGAAACTTGACAACACCCAAGACAAGTGAACATCCAGCTAAATAAAATCATGCTGGACCATGGATGTTGCTGGGCCAGAGTGTGCCGGAATAGAGAACATAAGAAAAGCCATGCTGGGTCAGGTCAGTGGTCGATCCAGCCCAGTATTCTTCCTGCCAACAGCGGCCAATACCAAATGCCCAGAGGGAGGGGATACAAGTAATCCTCACGTGATGCCTCCCCTGTCACCCACCTCCAGAGAAACACTGGATAGGGATACCATTCCGACCCATCCTGGCTAATAGCCATTGATGGATCAACCTGTAGTGACTGTCAAATCATTTGCAAAGAAGCTGTTTCTTGGAGTTGTGTAAGTAGCAAATGATGAACAGTGCCAGCTGCCTGGTGCAAATGGCAATTGTTGGTAGTATTAAAGAATAGCTTTCTGGTCTCTGAGAAATCATCTAGCTCTAGAAAGGGCAACTGGGCAGCAAGCATCATTATAGATGATGTTGTGGTTGGTGTCTGCTATAGACCACCGGAGCAGGTAGACGAGGCTTTCTTTAGATAACTGAGAGAAGCTTCTGGATCGCGGGCTCTGGTTCTCATGGGGGACTTTAATCACCCTGATATCTGTTGGGAGACCAGTACAGCAGGACACAGACAATCCAGGAAGTTTTTGGAGAATGTTGGGGATAACTTCTTGGTACAAGTGCTGAAGGAACCAACCAGGGGCCATGCACAGCTTGACCTGCTGCTCACAAACAGGAAGGAACTAGTAGGGGAAGTAGAGGTGGGTGACAACCTGGGAAGCAGTGATTATGAGATGTTAGATTTCAGGATCCTGACCAAAGGAAGAAAGGAGAGTAGCAAAATACGCACCCTGTACTTCAGAGGAGCGAACCTAAACTCCCTCAGAGAACTGATGGGCAGGATTCCCTGGGATGCTTACATGAAGGGGAAAGGAGTCCAAGAGAGCTGGCAGTATTTTAAAGAAGCCTTATAAAAGGCACAGGAAGAAACCATCCCGATGCGCAGCAAGAAAAGCAAATATGATAGGCGACCAGATTGGCTTACCGGGGACATCCATGGTGAGCTTAAACACAAAAAGGAAGCTTGCAAGAAGTGGAAACTTGGACAGACGACTAGGGAGAAGTATAAATATATTGCTCGAGAATGCAGGGGAGTTATCATGAAGGTGAAAGCGCAATTGTAATTGCAGCTAGCAAGGGATGTGAAGGATAACAAGAAAGGTTTCTGCAGGCATGTTAGCAATAAGAGGGTGATCAGAGAAGGTATGGGGCCCTTACTGGATGAGGGAGGTAACCTAGTGACAGATGATGTGGGAAAAGCTGAAGTACTCAATGCTTTCTTTGCCTCTGTCTTCACGGACAAGATCAGCTCCCAGACAAATGCACTAGGTAACGTGGTATGGGAAGGAGGTGGACAGCCCTTGGTGGGGAAAGAACAAGTTAGGAACTATTTAGAAAAGCTAAACATACACAAATCCGTGGGCCCAGATTTTAATGCATCCGAGGGTACTGAGGGAGTTGGCAAATGTCATTGCGGAGCCTTTGGCCATTATCTTTGAAAACTCGTGGAGATCGGGAGAGATCCCGGATGATTGGAAAAAGGCAAATGTAGGGCCCATTTTTAAAAAAGGGAAGAAGGACAATCCAGGGATCTACAGACCAGTCAGCCTTACCTCAGTCCCCGGAAAAATCATGGAGGGGATCCTCAAGGAATCCATTTTGAAGCACTTGGAAGAGGGGAAAGCGATCAGGAATAGTCAACATGGATTCACCAAGGACAAGTAGTGTGCCTGACCAATCGGATGAGCTTCTATGATGAGGTAACTGGCTCTGTGAATATGGGAAAGTCAGTGGATGTGATGTGTCTTGACTTTAGCAAAGCTTTTGATACGGTGTCCCACAATATTCTTGCCAGTAAGTTAAGGGAATGTGGATTGGATAAATGGACGGTAAGATGGCTAGAAAGCTGGCTAGACTGTCGGGCCCAGCGGGTAGTGATCAATGGCTCAGTGTCAGGTTGGCGGTCAGTTTCTAGTGGAGTGCCCCAAGGATCTGTTCTAGGACTGGTTTTATTAATCTTTATTAATGACCTGGATGAGGGGATGGATTGCACCTTCAGCAAGTTTGCAGATGACACTATGCTGGGGGAGAGGTAGATACACTGGAAGACAGGGATAGGCTCCAGAGTGACCTGGACAGTTTAGAGGATTGGGCTACATGAAATCTGATGAGGTTCATCAAGGACAAGTGCAGAGTCCTGCCTTTGGGCTGGAAGAATCCCAAGCATTGTTACAGGCTGGGGACCGACTGGCTAAGTAGCAGTTCTGCAGAATAGGACCTGGGGATTACAGTGGATGTGAAACTGGATATGAGTCAACAGTGTGCCCTTATAGCCAAGAGGGCTAATGGCATATTAGGGTGCATTAGGAGGAGCATTGCCAGCAGATCCAGAAATGTGATGATTCCTCTTTATTTGGCACTGGTGAGGCTACATCTGGAGCATTGTGTCCAGTTCTGGGCCCCCCACTATAGAAAGGATGTGGATGCATTGGAAAGAGTCCAGCGGAGGGTGACCAAAATGATGGGGCTGGAGTGCATGACCTATGAGGAGAGACTGAGGGATTTGGGTCTGTTTAGTCTGCAGAAGAGAAGAGTGAGGGGGGATTTGGTAGCAGCCTGAAACTGCCTGAAGGGAGGTTCCAAAGAGGATGGAGAGAGGCTGTTCTCAGTAGTGACGGATGGTAGAACAAGGAACAATGGTCTCAAGTTACTGAGGTCTAGGTTGGATATTAGGAAAAACTATTTCACTAGGAGGGTGCTGAAGCACTGGAATGGGTTACCTAGGGAGGTGGTAGAATCGCCATACTTAGAGGTTTTTAAGTCTCGGCTTCATAAATCCCTGTCTGGGTTGATTTAATTGGGATTGGTCCTACCTTGGGGAGGGGACTGGACTTTATGACCTCCTGAGGTCTCTTCTTTCTGTATGATTCTATGATGTTTCTATGATGTTACTTTCAAGAACCTTAATTTGTTCTTCGATGTTCTTTACAGTTTACCTTCAGAAAGTAATGTTTCATGACACTGAAGTTCTCAGTTACTCTATATCCAGCTGGGCGTATGAGTGAGCTGCATGTTTTATTAGGGGCAGTTGCTCACATTTTTAATTTTTTTTGTCAGGGCAGCTCTTCATTTTCTTCCTAAAGTATCGGGAAGTTCTACTTTTCTCTCAACATACGTCCAAGGACTCTGTGAAGTGGGCATCTTACCTCCCCTATTAACAGCTGGCCAGTGCATCCTTTCTTAATAAAATAAATGTTCCTTGAAACATATGGATTTTTTTTTCGTGTCTGTTCCTGATGGAAAGCAAAAAGCATAATCTGTTCTTGTGAACTTCCATAAGAACAAAGGCATCAGATTGCTAGGTATGAAATTATTCTTCTTGTTCAGTTAGTCACCAGCAGGATATGGTGGTGTGTAAGGTGATTCAGAACCTACAAAGAGCATTCTTTTTGTATGTATGGGAATTCGGTATTCATAAAAAGCATCAGATTGACAGTTTTGGAGATTGCGGAGACTGGAATTTCATTTTTCCTCAGAGCAAGTGGAGTCTAGGCAGTGGTAATGCAAGAATCCCTGATTTATCCATCTTTGGGCCTCACCAGTGCCCTTCAAGAAAGCATATAAGGGAAAGACGATCATTCAGTTGACATGCCTGTTAAATTGTTGTCCTTTCTGCTGAGACTGTCAACAAGGAAGGCATTTATTGACAACTGTGACACTGTTTTTTATGATGTGGATACTTATCTCACGGGACTTGTATGGATCTCACCATACTCATTTCACTCATGCTTCTAAATAGTTCATTCTCACATAACCTTTGGTCACCACTCCCTTGGGCTGAATTCAGACACTCTGTCTAGAGATTTAAGGGTCTATATCCCATTACCACAATCAATGCTAGTCATCCAGTCTCTGCAGCAGAAGATTTGAACCCTATGCCTCATGGTACAGATAATATTTAGGTGGAATATAGTAGAATTAACAATTAAAGTTGCTAGCTTTAGTGAGTGGCACTCTGCAAAGGGTAAATAAAATCAAATAATAGTAGTTTACATTGCACTTTTCATCTTTGATCTTAAAGCACTTTGTGGTGGCTGCAGAACGTAGTGGTGTACGGTGCTTAGAGTAAGGAACTGGGGTTTGGACCTGACTCTTTATTCTCACCTTTGCCATTGATTTGCCATGCCAAAGCATGACATTAGACATGACACGTCGTCTTCATTGACTTAGTTTATTGATTGGTAAAATGAAGTTACCCCCAACTTCTACAAACACTTGTGAGATATTCAAATGAAAAATTCTTTTTGAGGATGGTGGTATAGGATATTCTTATTTTATAGGCAAAACCAAGATCTGGAAAGTATGAGGCACGCAGCAAGTCCAGTGCAATATTGAGAATAGACCCAGGTCTGACTTCGTTTTCAACTTTAACAACTGGCTAATACTTCTGAGACCAGAGGAGTCCATTGTTGTCTTGTCATATGCCTGTGGAGATGAAAGGATGAGGGAGGAGTCCTTTACCACTCCTTTCTCTGTCAGACCTAGTAAAAGGCCATCAGCAGTGCCACGTGACCCACTAGTGAAAAGGTAGAGGAGATGTACATTTTCTTTCCCCTCCTGTGCTTTGAGGAGTTCCCAAAAGGGAAAGTCGATGCAGCTTTAAACTCCATTCAATTTTCATGATCCATCTTTGTGCTGTGGAACTCCATTTCCTTTCGTGTGGGATCCCAGGGGCAGCTGATGGTCCAGGTAGCACACGTAGCATGACTTCCACGCAGTTGCACTGTCCTGGAGGTAATAGCAGGGAGCAAGAGGCCCCAGATCTGGTGTGGGGGCACATGGGATTCAAGTATCTTCCGAAATCCAGATGGGTCTATGGGGTATTGGGGAGGAGACCCTCTGCCTTTTCCCCTCAAAAGAAGAGATTGAGGGTGTCGAGGTGTGTTGCCCGGGCCCGGGGCATTCTTCAGGACTCCCCGGCCTAGCCACAGAATATGATGCCCCAGTCTTAGGGGAAATATGGCCTTCTGGCCTGGTCCCAATGTGTGGTGGTCCTGATTTAGGGGAAATATGGTCCTTGGGCCTAGCCCTTTAAATGGTCCAGTCTCCTTCCAGGCTTTGGGGGCAAGGGGTAGGGGGGCCTGGGCCCACCCTCTCCACTAGACCCCGACCCAGGGCCCTATCAGTGGTGGGAGGTTCCCAACCCTGGTTCAGCAGGGAGTTCTCCCCAAAACTCACCGAGCCCGCCAGGCCTTTCCTTGCTCCCTGCCCTGGGTCGCTTCCTACCCCCTTCCCCTTGCCTGCAGTGGTCCCACCTGTAGGTGCAAGTCTGGCGGTAGTAGCGGCATTCCCAGCCCTGGCGTCTCGTGCAGCTGCAGTGGGTGCAGTGCCCATGTTTAGGAGGGTTGGACGGCATAGTCTGCGTTGTGGTCGGGCTCGGCCCGAGGCAGGTGGCGGCTTGGTTAGTTGGTCCAGCACCTCTTGCTCTGGTTGCAGCAGTTGCCACTCTGGATGTCTGGCAGCAGCTCCTTCTCCTTCGGAGGTCTGCCCCAACTGAGCAGCTCTGTAGCCTTTTGTAGCTGGGCTGCTCTGGGAGCAAGCCCTGCTGGGGTGGGGCCCCCTCAGCCACCTGGGCCAAGTGGACTCCTTGAGCTTGAGTGTGGGGTGGGGCCTCCCCGTCACAGATGGAATTACCTTTTTCTACTTAAAATCATGTAAAATTGGTTGTATGAATTAGGATAACTTAAGTTCTTCCTTTCTGTATTGATGCCAGTCAAAAGACCTTTGTACGTTTGGGTAGGGGACGGTTCTTGCCAACCACGTTCCTACAGGTTGAAGAATCAATGTAAAAAAAAATAATTTTTGAAAATGTTTTTAACACATTTTTGGCTTATCCACAGTGAAACTGAGTGTGATAGTTCCTGTTTCAGTGAACACTGTGTTTGAACATTTGTTTTTATTTCCAAACAAATCCCTCACCTGTACACTGAGGCCATCATCTTTTGTTTCCTATTTGCAGGATAATTATTAATACATCAAAATAAGAAAAGGGTTAGCTAATCTTCTCTGAAAAACTGCAGAACATGTTTTAAAAAGCTGATGTATTCATCTGCATTAGTTTTGAATTTGCTGTTAAATTATCTTAAACTGTCATCTTAGTTAAGAGGAAGTTAAACTCTGACATGCAAAAAATCTCTAATCAAGGGCTCATTTGCTCACTTTGGTTCAGGCCTCAGGCCTTATAGCAGGCTCAGGCTTCAGAATCTTTCTCTCTCCTACAAGCCTCCTAGCTCATAGAATCCAAGGGCTGGAAGAGACCTCAGGAGTCATGGAGTCCAACCCCTGCCCAAAGCAAAGCCAACCCCAACTCAATCATCCCAGCCAGGGCTTTGTCAAGCCAGGATGTAAAAACCTCTAGGGATGGAGGCTCCCTAGGGAGGTGAGTGAGCTTTCTGCACTCACGAAGTATATTACACTAGAAGTAATTCTACTCTTCAGTTTGATAAGTACTTGCAAGTGTTGATATAAGAAAAACCTGCAAGTTTTGATCATAATGTTGACTCTCATTGTTGTCTCTCATTCCCATGTCATTTGTCCATCATTGTAATATTCAGGCTTCAGATTTTTAAATGTGATTTACATGTTAATTTAATATTTATCATACAGTGGTATCCGTAAGTGCCAGTCAGGATTGAGACTCCAAGCTGAACTTAGCTAGAAATTGCATTCTCTACTCTCAAATCCACTAGTCTTTGCTGTTCTGTCGCAAAATAGATTGGTGTTAGAGGAGTCAGCAAAGTTTTGACACTTGGAGAATGTAGCTTCGTGCCCTTTGCGTAATGTAATCTCTCAAAAAACAAAGACAAGATGTCTCACAGAGTGATGCAAAAGCCTTTTGCTCTTGAGTCAAATAGGTGAGAGTAGAATAGATGGAAGAGAATAGTTGATGAGTGTTTTCTTTTGGGGGATGAAATGGGAGAATCTTTATTTTATGAATATTGGTCCTTCTTGTTACTGTGTAGTTTTGAAGAGTGTATGTGCTTAGATCATCACGTGTGGCTATATCTAAGTAAAAAAAAAAATAAAAATCCAGGATAGTTATCATACATACTGCAAGTGTAGTACTCTTGGCTTGGTTTTATTCCTGTAAAGAGGGAGGGAGGAAAGGAAGGAGGGTAATGGTTAAGATATTAACCTCACACAGAGGAGCCCAGATATCAAATCTCTGCTCTGACACATTCCATATAGATGTATGCCAGTCTTCTCTTGTCAGGAAGGGCCAGGTTTTGGGGGAATTAAGGAACTGATCCAGCTACACGCCTGTGTAGCAGCTGACAATTTATATCCCCAGTGAACCATGAGACCAGAGTGGAGTACAGTCTGGCACACCAGGATTCCAGTAGCAGGTCTTGCCACTTAATGTTGGGGTGGGACACAAGAGAAAGCGCATGGATGGTGCATGAAGCATGAGCGGGTACAGTTTGGAGGTGGATTGGCTGGATACTGTCTGTGGAGGCTTGTGAAATGGGCTGGATGGTGAGTCCCTGAGGGCCAAGAGTCAGTAGTGGGCAGGGAGCACAACTCTGCAGGATTGGAAAGTGTATAGGGTATAAGGCAGGGAGATGCATAAAGAGAAAGGGGGGTGTCTCATGGTTAAGGCAGTTGAATGCCTCACTAGAGAACTGGAATCTATCCCTGCCTCTGCCACACAATTCCCATGTGATGGTTAACAAGTCACTTAACCAAATTTTTCCCAGGTGGCCATTAATCGTGTGTCTAATTTTTCCAGTTTGAGAGCAGTGTTCCCTCCAAGCTACAGGGGCAGCACAGCTTCACAGGTGATTAATCAGCCCCACCCAGTCAGAGGCTCAGGGCTCCTTACTGCCTTGATAACTGGGTGGGGCTGATTAATCACCTGTGAAGTTGTGCTATCACACAGCTTAGAGGGAACACTACTTGAGACTCTATGTTTTCAGAAATGTTAAGCACTTATTTTTGCAGCAGAAGTCAGAGCCAGGCTTTCAACAAATAAAGCGCTAAGTACACCAAAAAATAGGTTCTAGGCACCTTATTTATAAAACAAAAATGAGAGAGAGATTCCAGTCCTTGTAAATCTGTCTAGGGATGTGCATCTTCCATTAAGCTACACAGGAGAACAAAGGCAGGATTTGTTTTTGCCTCATCCTCTTCCCACGTTAGTTAACTTGTTCTGCTCAGTCATGTGAGCATAGGAGGGATAAATACTCAATATGAGATGGACTAAAGTGGACTATCTGCTCTTGCTTTGAGGGGGGGGGGTTATCGCTGAGAAGGACAATTGCTGTGTTGTCGAAATGTGTAAACTATAGATGTTCAATATACTCCGTTTATGAACACTGATAATCTGATAAAACTTATTTCTAAGCTCATTATAAGCAAACCGTGCATATGTCCTTGCTTGTGACAGAGAAATACAGTAATTTCTCATTTAACACTATAGATATGTTTCAGAAAATGATCGTGTTAAGTGAAAACGTATTATGAGGGGTCAATTTTCCCATTGAAAATAATGGAAAAGGTGGGGGTTGCGTTTCAAGTGGTGGTGTTTGTTGGGATCGGGATATAAGGTTGGGGGAGAGAGGGGATTGGGTTACAGCAGGGAGGGGGAGGTGTTTTGCTCTGGGGAAGGGGAGGGAGATTGGGTTGGGAGTATGCCCCTGTGACAAGTCTGCTGGGACCCGCACTGCATCCGGCGAGGGGAGGTCGCCGGGGAACGGCACAGTGAGCGGCGAACCTTCTGCCGCTTTGCAGGGAGGCGGGGGAAGCCCCACGCAGCCGCCAGCGACGGGCCAGCTGGGGAAACCCAGCCGCCGGCCTGCAAGCTGGGGCTGAGGAGAGAGGGCAAAGCGTCCGGCAAGGGGGAGTCAGCAGGGAACGGCGGGGTATGCAGCGAACCCTCTGCTGCTTTGCAGGGAGGTGGGGGAAGCCCTGCGCAGCCACCAGCAACAGGCCGGCTGGGGAAATCGTGTTATTCCGGGGATGGTCGTGTAATTCAAAAAACATTCCCTAAAAAAAAAAAGTCGTGCTATCGTGAAAACGTGTTAAGCGGGCACCGGTTAAATGAGGAATTACTGTATGTCATACCATTCACAGAACTTCCTTGTTAAGCCAGAATCTTGTTCAGCAGATACCTCCCATGGCACAACTCTTTCAGCTATCCACTTTTGAGATGCTTCGATTGGCCATTTCTTTGTACTGGAGAAATTGGCCTTTCACTAAACAGTCTGTTCTCAACAGCTTTTCCATATTTGTACAGTAGTGAACCAGATTTCAAATATAATTCTTACTAGCAAGTAGCAAAATATGTGATCATTGGTATGCAGTTTTTCAGTAGGCTTTTTCTTAGAAACTGGCATTTAATGTATCTGATAAACTGCTAATGTTAACTACTTTCTCATAACCAAGGAAATTGTATCAGGTCACGAAGAGCTTAGTGATCACTGAAACTGCTGTTCCAAATTAGACGCATGGTCCAGTTTAGTCCTATATCCTATTTCTGAGTATGATATGCTTCAAGGAGGGTGCTAAAACACCATGGAAAAAATTCTGTCTAATCTGACTGCATTTTTTAAATAAATGTCTAATCCTTTTTTGTTGTTTTTACCAATCTTGTCCTGGATATCTTGTGGCATTGAGTTGCACAGTTTAATTCTGTGCTGTTTTTAAAAATTATTTGTATTACTTTTAAATTTGCTGCATTAAACTTTTACTGTGTATTCCCTTGTTCTTGAAGTCTGAGGGGGTAAGTAGGACCCAAGTTTACTTTTTAAAATACTATTCATTATTTTTTGTTACCTATATATCATCTCCTCTCTCAATGTACTTTGTTTCCCCAGATTTTGAATGTTTGCCACCCATTTCTGAGTCCCCTTGTATTTGTGCTATGTCTTTTTTGAGATAGCATAACCTGAACTGAACATAGTATACAGCTGTAAGTGTACCATAAATTTATGTAATGGCATTATATTTTCAGTATTATTTTTCTAACCCATTCCTTGTACATCATAACATCTTGAGTTAGTTAATTTATAATTCAGCTAGTATACATTATTTCTTCGTGTTGATTATCTAGCGTTTTTCAACATTGAATTTCATCTGCCATTTTGCTGTCTACTTGCCTCGTTTTTTTAACTTCCTCTTTAGTATCTTCTACAGTTGCTGGTAGACATAACTAACCTAAATCATTTTATTGTGTGCAAACTGTTAGCTCATTCTTAATTCACTTTTCCAGATAATATACACACTCACACTCACACTCACAGATCTTAATGTTGAAAATCAATGATGTAGTTCCTACTCTGTGATTTGTATTTTAAGAGTGTCTAATCCATAACAGTACCATGACCTCTTAGCCAATGATTACTTAACTTTCATAGTAGTTTCTTGCAAGGAGTTAAATTTTTGGTTGATTCTTCATTGCTTTCTATTTTGTTGACACACTCAAAAAAATCTTAGTAGACTAGAAAGACCCTGTTTTCCTCTACAGAAGTCATGCTGATTTGTCCGTAACTCATAATAATTTTCTAGGTATTTTACAGTTCAATTTTTATAATTGTTGCTTCAGTCAGTTTTTCTCTTATTATTGTAAACTTACTGGTGTGTATTACTGATCACCCAGAGCATTTTTGTGAAGTTTGCCAGTGGCCATTATTTCTATCTAACCCTCTTGTGCTGTGGCTGATTTTAGTGAAAGATTGCTTATTTTTTTAGCAGTGTAGCCCCTTCATTGTTAAGTTCCTTTGGAATTCTTGGACATGTTCTTGCCTGGTCATTGCAACTTGCTTCTTTTTAGTGGTGTTGAAGTTCATACATCCCTTTTGACACATGAGTCTGTGACCAAACGTCATCAGTATTACCCGAAAAGTGTAGGTCTGTGTGAAATATCTTTCTCCATGATGAAGATTGAGGCACAGAAATAATTTAGATTCCAATATCCTTATCCTCCTTAATAGCTGTTTCTTCTTCGAGTGGCCACATGGGTACTCCACTCTAGGTGTCGGGTCCCATCCCGGTGCCGCGGCTCGGAGATTTCTCAAAGCTGTGCTCCGCCAGCTCGCACGTGCGTGCTTCCCTAGCAAGGCGTTTGCGCCTTTCATCAGCCGCGCGGATATATAAGAACATAAGAATGGCCGTACTGGGTCAGACCAAAGGTCCATCTATACCAGTAGCCTGTCTGCCAACAGTTGCCAGCACTAGGTGCCCCAGAGAGGGTGGACCGAAGACAATGAACAAGCGATTTGTCTCTTGCCATCCTTCTCCAGTCTCTGACAAACAGAGGCCAGGGACACCATTTCTATCCCCTGGCTAATAGCTAACCTCCATGAAATTATCTAGCTTCTCTTTAAACTCTGTTATATTCCTAGCTTTCGCAGCCTCCTCTGGCAAGGAGTTCCACAGGTTGACTACACGCTGTGTGAAGAAGAACTTTCTTTTAATAGTTTTAAACCTGCTACCCATTAATTTCATTTGGTGTCCTCTAGTTCTTCTATTATGGGAACTAATATATAACTTTTCTTTATCTGCCCTCTCCATACCATTCATGATTTTATATACTTCTATCATATCCCCCCTCAGTCTCCTCTTTTCTAAACTGAAAAGTCCCAGTCGCTTTAACCTCTCCTCATATGGGACCCGTTCCAAACTCTTAATCATTTTAGTTGCCCTTTTCTGAACCCTTTCCAAGGCCAAAATATCTCTTTTGAGGTGAGGGGACAACATCTGTACACAGTAATCAAGATGTGGGCGTACCATAGTTTTATACAGGGGCCTTTGGAGTCTCTCACAATCTGCTTCTGTCTTGACTATCTTAAACAGTTTGGTACCATCCGCAAACTTCACTACCTCACTGCTTACCCCTTTCTTCAGATCATTTATGAATAAGTTGAAAAGGATTGGTCTCAGGACTGACCCTTGGGGGACACCATTAGTTACCCCTCTCCATTCTGAAAATTTACCATTTATTCCTACCCTTTGTTTCCTGTCTTTTAACCAGTTCTCAATCCAAGAAAGGACCGTCCCTCTTATCCCATGGCAATGTAATTTACACAAGAGTCTTTGGTGAGGGACCTTGTCAAAGGCTTTCTGAAAATCTAAGTATAGTATATCTACTGGATCCCCCTTGTCCGCATGTTTTACCCCTTCAAAGAACTCTAATAGATTAGTAAGACATGATTTCCCGTTACCAAAACCATGCTGACTTTTGTCCAACAAGTTATGTTCTTCTACATGCCTCGCAATTTTATTCTTCACTATTGTTTCGACTAATTTGCTGAAGTTAGACTTACCGGTCTGTAATTGCCAGGATCACCTCTAGAGCCCTTTTTAAATATTGGTGTCACGTTGGCTACCTTCCAGTCATTAGGTACGGAAGCCGATTTAAAGGATAGGTTACAAACCACAGATAATAGTTCAGCAATTTCCCATTTGAGTTCTTTTAAACCCCTTGGATGAATGCCATCCGGTCCTGGAGATTTGTTAACATTAAGTTTTTCTATTTGTTCCAAAACCTCCTCTAATGACACTTCAATCCGGGACAGTTACTCAGATTCATCACCCACAAAGGTTGGTGCAGATTTGGGAATCTCCCCAACCTCCTCAGCCGTGAAGACTGAAGCAAAGAAATTATTTAGTTTATCCGCAATGGCTTTATCGTCCTTGATTGCTCCTTTTATATCTCGATCGTCTAGGGCGCAAGCCGGCAACTGTCAGTTCTTCTCAACTGCCTCAGGTCGTGGTCGGAGCTCCCTGAGTATTTCTCTTCAGAATGTTTTCAGTAAGTTTTTGCATCTGTAAATAGTTAAATTTGTTAGTATTAGTCCTGTTCCTGCTACTTTGTTCTTCTGTTCATAAGAAAGTTTAAAAAAAAAAAAAAGATTTTTTTTTCCTCAAGCCGCTTCTCTTAAAGCGCTGCGCAAAGCGCTAAAAGTGAAATTGACAAGGCTTCACATGGGGCTTATACAGGTATTTATTCTTTACTCATTTTGAAAATACGTGGATCGGCTGGTTCAAAAAAGTGTTTGGAATGCCGTGAGCCCATGCCAAAGGCTGATAGCCATGACACCTGCATTAGATGCCTGGGGTAAGCTCATGTCCCTGAGAAGTGCTCTCACTGTAGAAAATTAACATCGAGAGCCCGGAGGGAGCGGGAGATGAAGATAAGAATGCTGATGTTCGGGAAGGTGTTGCAGCCTGACCCGATCCCTCCTGCAGCCACAAAAGCCCCCGAACAAAAACATAGGGCAGCTTCCCCAAGACCAGCCGGCTCGAAGTGATCGAAGCCATCCCCAGTGCGATCCCTCCCTTCAGCAGCTGCAGCGGTTTCAGGGGCATCCAAAATGACCCCTCGGGCGTCTGGACAATCTGCTGGGGCGGCCATCAGAGAGCCCCCACCGCTGAGAGCGAGAGCAGCTTCAGCGCTGGTGTCGGAAGCGGTGCCGCAGCTGCACCGGCCTCAGCAAAGATCGCCTTACCCATTGAGGATGCGATCATGGAAGTGGCGGATGAGATATGGCAGACCCCAACATCGGTTACACCTACAAGTAAAAAGGCCGACAGAAAATATTTTGTACTGGCGAAAGGATTGGACTTCTTGTTCAATCATGCTCAGACTAACTCGTTAGTAGTGGACACAGCACAATGTAGGGCTAAAGCGCCACAGTACAAAAATATGCTTCCGGACAAGGACAATAAAAAATTTGACATTTTTGGTAGGAAGGTCTACTCCTCAGCCACACTTCTACTGCACATCGCAAATTATTCGGCCCATCTATCAAACCATAATTTTGATAATTATTACAAATTAGCGGAGTTACTTCGTCATCTCCCGAACAACCAACAAGAAGCCATTCTTGAAGGCACTAGTCCAAGAAGGGTTACGCATTATGTAGTACAGCACTGCAGATAGCCATGGACATGGCTGACACAATGGCTAGAGCTACTGCCACAGGTATTGCCATGGGGAGATCATCATGGCTGTCATCTGCAGGAGCCCCAAAGGAGATGCAAAGCAAGGTTGAGGACCTACTGTTTGACAAGCTTAAGCTTTTTGCGGCAAACACCGAGGAAGTCCTCCACTCGGGAAAAGATTCATGCACCACTCTACATACACTTGGGATGTTCACTTCCTCCTTCAAATGTAGACGTTATCAATGAAGATATGATTTTAATTTCTCCAGGCAACAATCACGTCCCTTCGACAATCAACGCCCTAGACCACGTCCTCAGAACAAACGACCCCAACAGGGCAGTTCGACCAATCAGTCGTCAACTAAGCAGCAAATTTGACTTGTCTTTTGAGGATGCAAGCCATCTACCCGCAATCAACACGGAAGATGAGACTATCCATCTTTTTCATCATCTCCTACGGTCAATTTACCAACATTGGTCCGACATCACCACGGACAGATGGGTACTAGAAATAGTGCAGTCCGGCTGTTCCATTCCCTTTCTATCTGTTCCCCCTACCACTTCCCCTGCCCTGTCCCATTTCAGGGACCCCTCTCACGAGCAAGTGCTACAAGAGGAAGTTCAACGTTTGCTTGACATTGGGGCAATAGAAAGAGATCCCAAGCAGTTCTGGGGAAAAGGCTTTTATTCCCGATATTTTCTCACACCAAAAAAGTCGGGAGGCTGGAGACCCATTCTAGACCTTTGAAAACTAAATTGACACCTTTGGAAGTTTCGTCTCAAGATGGCAACCTTAACTATCATTCCGTCATTGAACAAAGGGGATTGTCTTGCAGTCCTCGACTTACAAGACGCTTATTTCCGCGTAGCTATCCACGTGGCTCACAGACGTTTCTTCTGTTTTCAATTGGAGAACGAGCACTATCAATACAAAAGTTCTGCCCTTTGGTCTGGCATGTGTTCCCAGGGTTTTCACCAAAACGTTGGCAGTGGTTACGGCCCATCTGCGCAGATTGGGAGTGACAATCGTCCCCTATTTGGACAATTGCCTCATCAGAGGCACGACGTTTTTGGAAACATGTCTCATGGTTTGAACAGTGTCCATCACATTTGCTGCTCTGGGGCTTCTCATAAATATGAAGAAATCATCACTAGTTCCTTCCCAGAACCTCGTCTTTATAGGCACATGACTCGATTTCACCATGGCACGAGCATACTTACCAACGGAATGTTTTACGGCGATCAAAGATCTGGTGTACACTGTAGTACACGCTCCGACAATTCCCACGCGTGTCTGTCTACAGTTGATGGGGCATATGGCTGCTGCCACTGTCGTAGTACACAACGCAAGGTTACGTTTTTGTTGCCTCCAGCACTGGCTCACTACAAGGGAAGCCTCTCCCTTCTCTTCCGAGGGCTCATTCGACTAGAGCAGTTGCTACGACCACAGCTTTTCTGAGCAGAGTGTCTTTTTGCGACATTTGCAGAGCAGCAACATGGTCTTCTAATGTGACTTTTGTGAAGCATTATGCTATAATCAATCAGTTTGCTTCAGACTCTTCTGTGGCTACAGCAGTACTTAATCGTGCTGCTAGTCTTGATTCCGGAGCGCTCTAACGCTGTCCTAGGTACTGCTCCGGAGTCACCTAGAGTGGAGCACCCATGGGGCCCACTCGAAGAAGAAGAGGAAGTTACTCACCCTGTGAAGTAACAATTGTTCTTCAAGATGTGCCCCGTGGGTGCTCTATGACCCACCCTTTCTCCCCGCTCCGGAATTGTTTGTTTCTTTCAGATGAGCGGGTGAGAGGAACTGACGGTTGCCGGCTCATGAGCGGCTGATCAAAGGCGCGAACGCCTTGCTAGGGAAGCACGCATGCACGAGCCGGCGGAACATCGCTATGAGAAATCTCCAAGCTGCGGCACTGGGACGGGACCCGACACCTAGAGTGAAGCACCCACGGGGGACATCTTGAAGAACAATCATTACTTCACAAGGTGAGTAACTTCCTCTTTTCTCTCTGGAAGACCAGGGGATTACCTGACTATTTCTGCAGGTTTCCCACTCACTTAAAAGCTAATATGAAATTATTTCTCTATTTGACCTTCACATTCCCTTGTAGCTTTTCTCATTTTCATTTTATCTTTTTCCTACTGTAATTTGCCTTCCTTTTTATCAGCTTCACTTGGGCTGGATTTCCATTTTCCGTATACCTCTTTGGCTTGAATAATTTAACAATGCCAATTAACCAGACCTTTTTTTGGATACGTGTGAATGTGCCCTCTTGCTTAGCCTTTTGGCTGGAGTTTGCATACCTCTTGCAACTTTGGCCTTGTCTACACTGGCACATTTTGTCTTAAAAAACTGCCTTTTGTCGACAAAACAGTGAGCATTTACACTACAATGCGACTTTTGTCAGGGGGAAACACCCAGTTTTGGCAACAAAACAACTTTCACCCCTGTGAGAGCCTTTTGTCTTTTTTTCCTCCTTTTATTTTTGACAGAAAGCCAGTGTGGACTCCGTATTGTTGAGAGAACTGGCTTCCACCATTATCCTACAATGCCTGCCCTGATGGCTGTGCTCAGTGTTTTGTGATCTCTGTAATCCTGCAGGCACGTGCCCCTTCCCTTTCAAAGCTCTGGGAAGTATCTGACATCTGAGTGAGCTGCTCCAGTTAGAGAACAAAGAACAAATAATTGGAATGTGTCCTGCCCTTCAGTAGGAACACAGTGGCAGGCAGACTTCTGCTACGGGGGAGGGCTGGAGAGACTCCTGTGCTGCTTTGACATTCCTCAGCATGGAGAGCTCACAGAGTCAAGAGGGAATCCCAAGAAGCACAAGGATCAGCTCTTCCTTCCCACAACACTGCACTGTAGGATCCTTACCCACATCGCTTTGCTCTGTCTGCTGATAGGTGCTTAGCAATGTGGTCATGTAACAGTTTCTTTTTGAGCCTTTATTACTTAATACAGTCCGAACCTCTGTGGTCTGGGACTCTCTGGTCCGGCAACATCTGTGTTCCGGCCCACAGGGTGGGAAGCTAGTTGGTGGGGGTGCCAGAGCTCGCAGGGCACCAGAGCCTTCAGCCAGTGGGGCCACTGGGAGCGTTGGTCGAATGGGGAGATCACCAGGAGTTCTGGCAGGGTAATGGGACTGTTGCGAGGCTGTGAAGCTGCCACAACTTCCAAAGCCAGGAGACTGGGGAGAGGAGCCCAGCAGGGAGGCGGACAACTCCCCCCCGACCTCCCCTGGTCTGACAAACTCCCTTAACAGGTCCTGAGGGTACCAGACCAGGGAGGACCTGTCCTAGGACAAGAACAGCCAGCCCTCTTGTGTACTCAGATATTAGCTATTCTAAGAAGAAATTGTTTAAGGTGTTAATAAAATGTTTCAGTTTATAATCTCACTGACATTTGACCAGTTTATATGACAGGAGTTAGGTTGTCCTTTATTACTGTGTTGTTAGACTGAGTGGTTTATTTGATCCACCTCAGCATTATGCAGTGGGCAAGCTTTTCTTGACAAGGAAGCTGAAAGGAACACCTTATTAATATATTTGGATTTTTATAATTTATGATAAAAAGAAATTAGAATGTAAAAGAGAAGAAGTGGCCACAGAAGTGAGCCATAGTTGATTTAGTGTGGCTATAGGAAGATCTGATTAGTAAACTTTTTATGTAGCTGGGCTAAGTAGTTTGCAATTGTAGTGCATTTAATGTATTGCAAAAAACCGGAGCAAATATTTTTCAGGTTCTCAGTGGCTCTATACCCAACTTCGTAGCCTGAAGAATTAAAAGCGTAAAGCTGCCTGATGTCCTATCCGTGAAGAGATTCTGGAAATGTTTACGTTGTTGCTGAATAGACAGCACTGTATCTTTTGCCTTTCTTGAACTTTCGAAATGGTTGGTCAGGCAATGTGAATGTGGCCCTATTCTCAAATTATCCTGAAGGTCTAACTCTTGAATGTAGTGTAACTTAGGATTTCATTTCATGAGTGATCAAAACCAAAGTGCTGATTAGCTTGACTTTTTCTAGTACATTTGCAGTCGATGGTGTTGGGGAGGATTTTGTGAGTTGTATGTGACTAGCACTATGTTTCATGTTCCTTTAGGCTGTTGTACAGCCTAAAGCTGTGAACATTTTTGATTAACAGTGTAATAGAGTTTTTAAGGATCACTATTGGAAAATTCTTGGTGGTACTTTAAAACTCATGTATGTAGTGGTTAGGCAAGTAATTTTAGCTCTCTCCAGAGGATTTTTCTTTAGTGCAATGACAGACACTAACTGCTTAAAGCTATTGTCATCTCCACTACTTGCAAAAATTGAAATAACCTAGGAGTAATCTGCCGACATAAGGCTCTTGCAAGTAGGGTAGGGAAAGAGTAGAGATCTAAGGATCTTAAAAGGGTTCAGACAAAAAGCATAATTTCTGCTCTTTAGTGTTAAGATATTTCAGTGTGCAAGTGATTTATATTGCACATTTATGTCACTTGTAAGAATTCAGCATACTGATGTAATTCTATTATAAGGAGTAGCCAGGTGAATAACAGGGCTCCTCAAAACAAAGAAACAATCAGGCAGAGAAGATTTCTGGGCAGGTATTTTTAACCCTCTTAATTGACCAGTGTGTATATATTACCGTGCAGCTCCATAGGTGCGAGGAACTGTGGGAATGTAAATGTTAACCAGTCACTGGTATTTTCATCGTGTCCCCTGACTTTGCTCTGAGTATGGTTAGTCAACTTGAATGTAAAACCAGTGGTGGCGTGTCTATGACTGTACAGCAATTTCAGAAAATGTTCCGTATACACAGTCTTAAAGCACAATGGAAAACAATTAACAAAAATGGATTCCATGGATGCAAAGCTAGAACTACCTTATGTTGC
Organism: Pelodiscus sinensis; assembly: GCF_052426305.1. NCBI lineage: Eukaryota > Metazoa > Chordata > Testudines > Trionychidae > Pelodiscus > Pelodiscus sinensis. Next base: position 26,217,762 of record NC_143072.1, on the reverse strand, counting down.
CCAAATCCCCACTGCAAAGCTAAACTAGTACAAGAGACATAAAGAGGTTTAGAAATGACTTAATTTCTAATAATGCACTGTTAATATTTCTGCTGATTACTATCACTCATGCCAAAGTGGCTTGGAAATCAAGGTCTGTCTAAATATAGGACTAAAGTGTGTCCCTGCTATAGGTCTCCCTGGTACACATTAGGGATGTTAAATTTAGTTTAATCAACTAATCAATGACTAGTTGAGCCACAGCGGGGTTAACTCCTGGTTGGGGAGCTAACACCTCTGAGGTTCTGCCTTTTAAAAGTATTAAAAGCCTGTCATCTCTTAATACATTTTAAAAGGCTAAAGTGCAGCAGGAGGGACCCAGAGCGGGCCGGGAATCAGCTGTCCCAACTTGTGCCAGGTCCCCCCCCCCCCCCCCCGTCCTTCTGATTTTTAAATGGATTAAGAGCTGGTAGGCTCTTAATACATTTAAAAAGCAGAGGTACAGCATCTGGGACTGGGCGTGAGCCGGCTCATGCCAGGTCCCCACTACCCCTGTGGAGATGGTTCTAGGGGGAACCGGCTTTTATGTCAGTTCCTGTACCCCCCCTTCCCCCCCGATAGAGGCAGCAAGGTGGGGGAAGCGACTAATCAAGGTACTAGTCAACTAGTTGCTCACATCCCTAGTATATGTATGTTCTGCACTAAAGTCGTTAAAGCTTATAGGAACTGATGCGTTATAAGTCCCCTCATTCTCCGCTCTTAAATTGTGCAAAGCAACTCCACAATTTGTGGAAATGGAAGTCAGCCATGGGGGAAAAAAATGCCCCTCTTTAAGTTATGCATGGTTTTTTGAATGTATCTTGGACTTACAGTGAGGATGGCCTGTAGTTAGAATGCCATTAAACATTGAGGCATCAATTTAATCTTTGTTTGCTGTTGGTTGGGATATTCCTCAGACCTTTGTGTTCTGTTTTGACCCAGGATCTTGATTCTTATATATAAGCCATTGTTGGTTTAAATTATCTATCCTATGTTTCTCTAGTTAGTTGAAAAGCCCGAGGAGGCCCTGTTTCCTTTTGTATGTGATGTAAAGACATGTCAGTTGATATGAAACTGAGTTGGAGAGGTTTGTGGGTGTGTGTGTTTCGTTTCTCTACTGAGGTTGTCGTAAGATATCATTATATGCTGCTTATGTCTCTTTGAACCCAACTAACCTGGGCACATTGGTGAGACAGGTTGGGTTACAGAGATCACCTTGAGACTGTCACTTGATCGGCTGATCACCACCGAGCCCTCCTGTCTGCTCCCTGGAGCCCCCCACTACCCTCTCCTGCTGAGCCAGTAGCTTTGGTCTCCCCTAGCAAGCTGGGGTTACAGCCCCCAGCAGAGCAACACAGACTCTAAGAACAGCTCAGCTCTGGGAAGGCTCAGTCATAGGGACTCAACACAGCACCTAAGCGCACAGCCCCAAAGGGATCAAAACGCCAAATAAATCTCTTACTCTACATAAAGTTTTATATGGCGCAAGCTCAAAGTTTACTTCCTTTATCAATGAACTTCCTTTATGAATCAACTGTTGTTCCCCCAAGTGAAAATATTTATACTAGATTAACAAAAATATTTTTATTAAGTATAAAAAGTAGGATTTAAGTGGTTGCAAGTGATAAGACAGATCAAAGTTATAAGTGAAACAAAACATGTCAGCTAAGCCTAATGCAGTAAGAGATGTTGTTACAAATAATAATTTCTCACCCTAGTTCTTCTTTCAGGTAAAGTCCTTCTCAGGTCACAGCTGAGAATCCAGTAGCTTCTGTCCACCCTCGTCCTATGAGTTCTTCTGTTTCCAGGTGTTTTTATGTATCCTCGCTGGATGGGGAGCAGTCTGCAGTCAGCTGAAGATAATCATTGTTTGTCCCATTCTTTATGTAGATGTTCACCAGGGCAGGAAGTTTTTGTTCAGTTCCCCCCAACTCTGTGGAAAAATACAAAATTCAGGATGGATTCCAGCACCAGGTGGCATAGTCACATGTCTTTGTAGGACCAACCATAGTCCAGGCTCATAGGAAAAAACAGACTATTCACAGATCATTGTGTGGAGTACCAGGCCATTAAGTTGTGTAGTACCACTAATGGCTTTACCTAGCACACCTAGATGAATGAACAGGTTTATACTTCATATTCTTAAACACAGGAATGATACATGCACACAAATAGAATATGCACATTCAGGGGTTTGTAAGCTCTCCAATAATAGGTCCGATTTTTTTCTGAATTATGCAAATTTGTATTAAACACATTTCTTTTAAAAATAAGGGGGTGCAGTGTTACAATGGTTCAACTCTTTTCCAAGTATTTAGTGGTGTGTGTCTGATTGCAAAATCAGTTTTACTAAATCTGAAACCTTTCCATTGGGCAAGACAAGTGCTCTTCAGGACTTGTTATCTTGTTGCCCTACAAAAGAAGCTGTAAATATCTTTCTCTCTGACTAATTAGCACAGACACGTGTCCCCTGGTCATTTCTAAAATTAGAGTAGATCTTGTAAGAAGTCCTCACAAGCCCATCATAGCTTTGTTGTGTCAATTTGATTCAGATGACACTAGTTCTAAGATCTGAATGCTTACTCAAATTTGACATTTACTGCTCTTTACTGCCCTTTAAAGTCATCTGAAAGACTTTGTAGGTTTGAGTGGTACAACCTGAAGTACTGGAGAAGACCAGGTCTGACAGGTGCTCTGAGAACTGTATTCCCTAACCAACAAACTTAAAAAATGAATGGTCTCGTAGCATCTTAGAGACTAGCAAAAATGTAGATGGTGGTATGAGCGTTCGTGGGCACAATCCACTTCTTCAGATGAATGGAGTAAGGTGTACAGGGTACAGATAAATAGCATCACTTGTACCATTGGACTTTGACTCCAGCTATTGGCGAGTGGATGCAAAAGATTTTTGCTCTTTGAACTACAGGTACATGGCAGAATATTGTTCAGCGCATCCCACTTGGAAGTAAACATGCCCATGTTCCTCTCCTCTCCTTGCTTTTAGGGACAAGCATTCTCCCCAGTCAGGAAGGTGTTAAAAAGCTCCTCTGGGAACAGTCAGCCTCAGCCTGGTGCATCTGTGAGGCCTGTCAGACCTGTAGAGGTGTGGCTCCTTGAAAGCGAGGATCCAAGCCCAGTGCAGGGCAGTGCTCGAAGGGAGGCAGAGCTCAAACCCAAAGCTCCCTAGCCCCACAGAATAAAGGCTGCTTACCAGGGAAGCTGCTGAAGATCTTGTGCTGCTTGGACCCTTTGAAGAGGGAGAGGGACCCATCAGTACTGTGTTCTCCTTTTTGCAGCCCAGAGCCATTGGAGCCCCTGAAGACAGGTTATTTACCTCTTTTCTTAAGGGGGAACGGACAAGGCTGGACTGTTTTGTTGGCTGCAGGATCATTTTGCCTTTTTCATTTTGAATTGCTATTACGCTCAGCAGAGATGGGAGCAGCCTCCCTAAAACAGTTGGAGGGCCACAGTCCACTGATACGTACTACCCGGGAAAGACGTCTGGGATGAGAGAGGTGACCATTCTCGCCCCAGGGGCATCTTAGCGAAGCAACTTTAGATCGCAAGCTTTATAGTCATCTTTTCTTTGTATGGAATTTGAAATTCTCCTGCCTCCATTTAACTTAGTTTTGGGTAATACTGATATTTAGTCAGTATATAAATTTCTTATCAAATGAATTTGATAGGGCTTGTTGATTAGTCACAGTTAACTTATGCAATTAACTAAAATTAATCACAATTAAAATTAATTGGTATTAATCACACTAATTTAATACATTTTTGGATGCTTTTCTGTTTTCAAATATTGATTTCAATTACGATGCAGAATATAAAGTATACAATGCTCATTTTATATTATTTTTATTAGATATTTGCACTGTAAAATTATAAACTAAAAATGGTGTTCTGCAATTCACCTCATACAAGTACTGTAGTGCAATCTCTTTATTATGAAAGTATAACTTACAAATGTAGATATTTTTGTTACATAACTGCACTCAAAAACAAAACAGTGTAAAACTTTAGAGCCTACAAGTCCTCTGTTCTATTTCTTGATCAGCCAATCACTAAGACAAACAAGTTTGCTTATATTTACAGGAAATGATGCTGTTTGCTTCTTATTTATAGTGTTACCTGGAAGTGAGAACAGGTGTTTGCATGGCGCTTGTAGCTGGCGTTGCAAGGTATTTACATGCCAGACATGCTAAGAATTCATATGCCCTTTCATGCTTCTACTCCCATTACACAGGACATGCTTCCATGCTGATAGTTGTTAAAAATATATGTTAATTAAATTTGTGATTCATCTTGTTGGGAGAGAATTGTGTTTCCCCTGCTCTTTTGCCCACATTTTGCCATATATTTCATGTTATGCCATCTTGGATGATGACCCCAGTGCATGTTCTTTTTACAAACACTGTCACAGTGGATTTGACAAAATGCACAGAAGGTACCAATGTGAGATTTAAAAAAATAGCTATAGTACTCGGCCTAAGGTTTAAAAATCTGAAGTGCCATCTCAACTCTGCGAGGAACAAGCATGCTTTCGGATATCTTTAAAAGCAACACTGATGCAGAAACCAAAGAGCCTGAAACACCAAAAAAAGAAAATATTCTTCTGCTGGTGGCATCTGACTCGGATGATAAAAATGAATATGTTGGTCCTTTCTGCCTTGGATCATATCGAGCAGAAATCAGTCATCAGCATGGATGCATGTCCTCTGGAATGGTGCTTGAAGTATGAAGAGACACATGACTCTATAGTGCATCTGGTAGGTAAATACCTTGGGATAGTGGCTTACCACACCACAGTTCTATGCAAATCCCTGTTCTCGCTTTCAGGTGAGAAGTAAACAAAAAGTGTGCAGCATTATCTCCTGAAAATTGTAACCAAACTTTTTTGAGTGATTGGCTGAACAAGAAGTAGGACTGCATGGACTTGTAGGCTCTAACATTTTACACTGTTTTATTTTTGAATGCGGTTATTTTTTGTACATAATTCAATATTTGTAAATTCCGCTTTCATGGTAAAGCAGTGGTGGGCAGCCTTCAGCCCATTGGGTTTCTTTGTAGGGCTCATGAGGCATTTTCTACAGCAATCTTGTAGCCCACTGAAATGGAGGGCCACTCATGGCCTACTCGCTAGTCTAGGTTGCCCTTCACTGTGGTAAAGAGTTTGCACTATAGTACTTGTATTAGATGGATTGCAAAATACTACTTTTGTTTTTTACAGTGCAAGTATATGTAATCAAATAATGTAAATTGAGCTCTGTACACTTCGTATTCTGTCGTAATTGAAATGAATGTGTTTGAAAATGTAGAAAACACCCCAAAATATTTAAATGAATGGTATTCTGTTGATTTTTAAATAGCTGATTTTTAAATAGCTTGAGAGTCTTCAAATTTAACTATTTATCATCACAGTAAGAAAAAACGTGTACCTGTTTATAGGCCCTTTATTTTTTGTAGTATCTAACAAACCTACGCAGGCCTGGAGAACTACATAAATGATGCGGAGCTTCCAGTGCTGTGTTCTAATCCCACAGGTTGAATTTACTCTTGCTGAGCTGTGATTTATATGCGGAGCGTACAGAAGAATCTGTTAGGCAAAAAGAACGATAAAACCTTTATATACTTGGTCTAATGCCTGATCTGCACGGAAGTTTCAAATTAACATAACTGTGGTGTGCAAGGGTGTGTGCCCTGAGCACCAAAGCAGGCTGATCTAACCCCTGACCTAGGGGTTAAATGTGTCAGTCAACCTAGCTACTGTTACGGGAGGTGGTGTTCCACCCCCTTCCATCACCGGAGGCTGCATCTACACTGCAGAGTTACACCAATACAGCTGTGGCATATGCTACTGTTGTCTCCATAGCTTAGGCAAGGCCTAATTCCACATAGTATAGCTCATAATTGCCACAAAGTGTTTAATGGTCTGTTTGCAGACAAGTCAGTCACTGGCCCAGAGATAGTCTTCCTGAAGAACTGGCCACTTGTGTTCTCCCTTCAGAACTATAGGCAAGCTGGAGGGACACGCACGTTGCGGTTTTACTTCCTAGTTGAATTTGCAGCTCTTCCAAAGTAAAACTTTTTTAATGACACTGTGCTCAATTTTTATTTTGGGAGCATCTACACAGCACTTATTTTGAAATAGAGCACTCTTCTTCCGGCTTCCCTTACTCCTCGAACAATGAGGGTTATAGGAGTTGGAGTTAGAACTCCTCCAGCTTGATAGTATTTCGACATTATTTCAAAATAATCGCCTGCTGTGTAGACGTGGACTAAGTTATTTTGAAATAACGTTGCTGTGTAGAAGTTCCCTAAGAGAGCTAGCTATAGCCCTTTAGTATTTGGCAGTAGAGGAGGTAGTGGCTTAGACAGAGACCAGTGCCAGCACTCATTGTTTTCTTACTCCTCAAGAATTTGGGAGCAAATAGACCAGTTCTGGATATTCAGATAGAGCAGTTCTGGAAACTTCTTGAAGTGTCTGTGAAAATTGAAGTCCAAGAGGTATTTGTATTTTATGGGGACTTCCTTTTGGCTATCCTCACCCTTCCACATCCTTGTCTGCTCTAGGGATGTGAATGGGTAACTGGTTACCTGGTAAGCACCGCCCTTCAACTCCCCCCCACTCCCTCCGGCTGCTGCTTCTGGCCTTGTGTGAAGCAGCAAAGGGGGTGCTCCAGCCCATCCGCCCCTGTTTAATCAGTTAACTGCTTAAATATTAAGCTTAACTGGTTAACTAATTAAATGGGATTTTACACCCCAATCTTCTCAAGGACTTGGGCAGCAGGGATCAGTGTGATCATCTAGTCTGACCTGCTGCACATTGCAGGCCACAGAACTCTGCCCGTCCACTTCTATATAGACCCCTAACTTCTGGCTGAGTAACTGAAGTGTCAAATCATGGCTTAAAGACTTCAGGTTGCAGAGAATCTGCCACTCACACTGGTCTTCCACGCTTAAGGAAAGATGCATCAAACTGGAACTGGTGCAGAGATCACCAGGATGATCAATAAATACACCCAGTCTCTCCTCCTCTATCATTGCCAACTGGTAAGTCTCTGCCTTAGAATCATAGAATAATAGGACTGGAAGGGACCTCAAGAGGTCATCGAGTCCAGCCCCCCGCCCTCAAGGCATGACCAAGCTCCGTCTACACCATCCCTGACAGATGTCTATCTAACCTGTTCTTAAATATCTCCAGAGAGGGAGATTCCACCATCTCCCTTGGCAATTTATTCCAATATTTGACCACCCTGACAGTTAGGAATTTTTTCCTAATGTCCAATCTAAACCTCCCCTGCTGCACTTTAAGCCCATTACTCCTTGTCCTGTCCTCAAAAACCAAGAGGAACAAATTTTCTCCTTCCTCCTTGTGACACCCCTTTAGATATTTGAAAACCGCTATCATGTCCCCCCTTAATCTTCTTTTTTCCAAACTAAACAAGCCCAGTTCATGAAGCCTGGCTTCATAGGTCATGTTCTCTAAACCTTTAATCATTCTTGTCGCTCTTCTCTGTACCCTTTCCAATTTCTCCACATCTTTCTTGAAATGTGGCGCCCAGAACTGGACACAGTACTCCAGCTGAGGCCTAACTAGTGCAGAGTAGAGCGGCAGAATGACTTCACGAGTTTTGCTTACAACACACCTGTTGATACAACCTAGAATCATATTTGCTTTTTTTGCAACAGCATCACACTGTTGACTCATATTCAACTTGTGGTCCACTATGACCCCTAGATCCCTTTCCGCCATGCTCCTTCCTAGACAGTCGCTTCCCATCTTGTATGTATGGAACTGATTGTTCCTTCCTAAGTGAAGCACTTTGCATTTCTCTTTATTAAACCTCATCCTGTTTACCTCTGACCATTTCCAGCAGGATTTAGAACCATTAACAACAACTCTCTGACTACGGTTATCCAGCCAATTATGCACCCACCTTATCGTGGCCCTATCTAAGTTATATTTGCCTAGTTTATCAATAAGAATATCATGCGAGACCGTATCAAATGCCTTACTAAAGTCTAGGTATATGACATCCACCGCTTCTCCCTTATCCACAAGGCTCGTTATCTTATCAAAGAAAGCTATCAGATTAGTTTGGCATGACTTGTTCTTCACAAACCCATGCTGGCTATTCCCTATCACTTTATTACTTTCCAAGTGTTTGCATATGATTTCCTTAATTACCTGCTCCATTATCTTCCCCGGGACAGACGTTAAACTGACCGGTCTGTAGTTTCCTGGGTTGTTCTTATTCCCCTTTTTATAGATGGGCACAATATTTGCCCTTTTCCAGTCTTCTGGAATCTCCCCTGTCTGCCATGATTTTTCAAAGATCATAGCTAAAGGCTCAGATACCTCCTCTATCAGCTCCTGGAGTATCCTGGGATGCATTTCATCAGGACCTGGTGACTTACTGACATCTAACTTTCCTAAGTGATTTTTAACTTGTTCTTTGTGTATCCTATCTTCTAAACTTACCTTCTCTCTGCTTGTATTCACTACGTTAGGCACACCTCCAGACTTCTCGGTGAAGACCGAAACAAAGAAGTCATTGAGCATCTCCGCCATTTCCAAGTTCCCTGTTACTGCTTCTCCCTCCTCACTAAGCAGTGGGCCTACCCTGTCCTTGGTCTTCCTCTTGCTTTTAATGTATTTATAAAAGGTGGTCTTGTTTCCCTTTATGCCTGTAGCTAGTTTGATCTCATTTTGTGCCTTTGCCTTTCTAATCTTGCCCCTGCATTCCCGTGTTGCTTGCCTATGTTCATCCTTTGTTATTTGTCTTAGTTTCCATTTTTTATATGACTCCTTTTTTATTTTGAGATCATGCAAGATCTCCTTGTTAAGCCAAGCTGGTCTTTTGCCATATTTTCTATCTTTCCTACACAGCGGAATTGTTTGCTTTTGGGCCCTTAACAACGTCCCTTTGAAATACTTCCAACTCTCCTCAGTTGTTTTTCCCTTCAGTCTTGCTTCCCATGGGACCTTACCTACAAGTTCTCTGAGCTTATCAAAATCTGCCTTCCTGAAATCCATTACCTCAATTGTGCTGGTCTCCCTTCTACCTTTCCTTAAGATCATGAACTCTATTATTTCGTGATCACTGTCCCCTATACTGTCTTCCACTTTCAAGTTCTCAACTAGTTCCTCCCTATTTGTTAAAACCAAATCCAGAACAGCTTCTCCTCTGGTAGCTTTTTCAACCTTCTGAAACAGAAAGTTGTCTCCAATGCAGTCCATAGAATCATAGAATCATAGAATAATAGGACTGGAAGGGACCTCGAGAGGTCATCGAGTCCAGCCCCCCGCCCTCAAGGCAGGATCAAGCTCCGTCTACACCATCCCTGACAGATGTCTATCTAACCTGTTCTTAAATATCCCCAGAGAGGGAGATTCCACCACCTCCCTTGGCAATTTATTCCAATATTTGACCACCCTGACAGTTAGGAATTTTTTCCTAATGTCCAATCTAAACCTCCCCTGCTGCACTTTAAGCCCATTACTCCTTGTCCTGTCCTCAGAAACCAAGAGGAACAAATTTTCTCCTTCCTCCTTGTGACACCCTTTTAGATATTTGAAAACCGCTATCATGTCCCCCCTTAATCTTCTTTTTTCCAAACTAAACAAGCCCAGTTCATGAAGCCTGGCTTCATAGGTCATGTTCTCTAAACCTTTAATCATTCTTGTCGCTCTTCTCTGTACCCTTTCCAATTTCTCCACATCTTTCTTGAAATGTGGCGCCCAGAACTGGACACAGTACTCCAGCTGAGGCCTAACTAGTGCAGAGTAGAGCGGCAGAATGACTTCACGAGTTTTGCTTACAACACACCTGTTGATACAACCTAGAATCATATTTGCTTTTTTTGCAACAGCATCACACTGTTGGCTCATATTCAACTTGTGGTCCACTATGACCCCTAGATCCCTTTCCGCCATGCTCCTTCCTAGACAGTCGCTTCCCATCTTGTATGTATGGAACTGATTGTTCCTTCCTAAGTGGAGCACTTTGCATTTCTCCTTATTAAACCTCATCCTGTTTACCTCTGACCATTTCTCTAACTTGCTAAGGTCATTTTGAATTATGTCCCTATCCTCCAAAGAAGTTGCAACCCCACCCAGTTTGGTATCATCTGCAAACTTAATAAGCGTACTCTCTATCCCAATATCTACATCATTGATGAAGATATTGAACAGTACGGGTCCCAAAACAGACCCTTGAGGAACTCCACTTGTTATCCCTTTCCAGCAGGATTTAGAACCGTTAACAACAACTCTCTGACTACGGTTATCCAGCCAATTATGCACCCACCTTATCGTGGCCCTATCTAAGTTATATTTGCCTAGTTTATCAATAAGAATATCATGCGAGACCGTATCAAATGCCTTACTAAAGTCTAGGTATATGACATCCACTGCTTCTCCCTTATCCACAAGGCTTGTTATCTTATCAAAGAAAGCTATCAGATTAGTTTGGCATGACTTGTTCTTCACAAACCCATGCTGGCTATTCCCTATCACTTTATTACCTTCCAAGTGTTTGCATATGATTTCCTTAATTACCTGCTCCATTATCTTCCCTGGGACAGACGTTAAACTGACCGGTCTGTAGTTTCCTGGGTTGTTCTTATTCCCCTTTTTATAGATGGGCACAATATTTGCCCTTTTCCAGTCTTCTGGAATTTCCCCTGTCTGCCATGATTTTTCAAAGATCATAGCTAAAGGCTCAGATACCTCCTCTATCAGCTCCTTGAGTATCCTGGGATGCAGTTCATCAGGACCTGGTGACTTGCTGACATCTAACTTTCCTACGTGATTTTTAACTTGTTCTTTGTGTATCCTATCTTCTAAACTTACCCTCTCTCTGCTTGTATTCACTACGTTTGGCACACCTCCAGACTTCTCGGTGAAGACCGAAACAAAGAAGTCATTGAGCATCTCCGCCATTTCCAAGTTCCCTGTTACTGCTTCTCCCTCCTCACTAAGCAGTGGGCCTACCCTGTCCTTGGTCTTCCTCTTGCTTTTAATGTATTTATAAAAGGTCTTCTTGTTTCCCTTTATGCCTGTAGCTAGTTTGATCTCATTTTGTGCCTTTGCCTTTCTAATCTTGCCCCTGCATTCCCGTGTTGCTTGCCTATATTCCTCCTTTGTTAGTTGTCCTAGTTTCCATTTTTTATATGACTCCTTTTTTATTTTGAGATCGTGCAAGATCTCCTTGTTAAGCCAAGCTGGTCTTTTGCCATATTTTCTATCTTTCCTACACAGCGGAATTGTTTGCTTTTGGGCCCTTAACAACGTCCCTTTGAAATACTTCCAACTCTCCTCAGTTGTTTTTCCCTTCAGTCTTGCTTCCCATGGGACCTTACCTACAAGTTCTCTGAGCTTATCAAAATCTGCCTTCCTGAAATCCATTACCTCAATTGTGCTGGTCTCCCTTCTACCTTTCCTTAAGATCATGAACTCTATTATTTCGTGATCACTGTCCCCTATACTGTCTTCCACTTTCAAGTTCTCAACTAGTTCCTCCCTATTTGTTAAAACCAAATCCAGAACAGCTTCTCCTCTGGTAGCTTTTTCAACCTTCTGAAACAGAAAGTTGTCTCCAATGCAGTCCAGAAACTTATTGGATAGCCTGTGCCTCGCTGTGTTAGTTTCCCAACATATGTCTGGATAGTTGAAGTCCCCCATCACCACCAAATCTTGGGCTTTGGATAGTTTTGTTAATTGTTTAAAAAAGGCCTCATCCACCTCTTCCACCTGGCTAGGTGGCCTGTAGTAGACTCCTAGCATGATATCACCCTCGTTTTTTACCCCTTTTAGCTTAACCCAGAGACTCTCTACACAGCTATCTCCTACATTCATCTCCACTTCAGTCCAAGTGTGTACATTTTTAATATACAAGGCAACCCCTCCTCCCTTTTTTCCCTGTCTGTCCTTCCTGAGCAAGCCGTACCCTTCCATACCAACATTCCAATCATGCGTCCCATCCCACCAGGTTTCTGTAATACCAATGATATCATAGTTGTATTTATTGGTTAGCAATTCCAGTTCTTCCTGCTTATTACCCATACTTCTCGCATTTGTATATAGGCATCTAAGATACTGATTTGATCTTGCCTCCCTGTTGTGCCCTGACCCTCCTTTCTCCTTCCCATTATAGGCCGTAGTCCCCCCCATTTCCAACCCATCTCCCAGTCCCGCACATGCAGCACTTACCTGTGGGCTTTGTTCACCTGCCCCCAACAAACCTAGTTTAAAGCCCTCCTCACAAGGTTAGCCAGTCTGTGTCCAAACAAGGCCTTCCCGCTCCTGGAAAGGTGAACTCCATCTCCGCCAAGCAGTCCTTCCTGGAAGAGCACCCCGTGATCAAGGAAGCCGAATCCCTCCTGGCGACACCATCGTCGCAGCCAGGCATTCACCTCCAGGATGCACCTCTCTCTGCCCGGGCCCCTACCTTTGACAGGAAGGATAGAAGAGAATACCACCTGCGCTCCAAACTCCTTCACCCGTACTCCCAAAGCCCTGTAGTCACACTTGATCCGCTCAGTGTCACACCTGGCAGTATCATTTGTGCCCACGTGGATGAGTAGCATGGGGTAGTAGTCAGAGGGCCGGATAATCCTCGACAATGCCTCCGTAACATCTCGGATACGGGCCCCTGGCAGACAGCATACCTCTCGAGATGAGCTGTCAGGGCGACAGATGGGTGCCTCCGTTCCCCTCAGAAGAGAGTCTCCAACCACCACTACCCTACGCTTCCTCCTCGCAGTGGTGGCAGGAGACTGCTCAACCTTGGTGGTGCAAGGCCTGGTCTCCTCCACTGTGGGGGGTGACTCCTTGTCTCCTGCCTGCACCACCGCCTCCTCCATAACTGGCTGGTCAACAGTCCCACATCCTAGGACAGTGACCTCCGTGGACTCCACAGGAATACTGTCCAGGAATTCCTCATGGCTTCGAATGCTCCTCAGCCTGGCCACCTCCTCCTGTAGCTCTCCCACCTGCTGCCTGAGAGATTCCACCAGCAGGCACCTTTCACAACGGTTGTCTCCCCCAGCCTGGAGATCACTCAGTGGGAATTGCAAGCCACAAATACAGCAAGACCACACCAGGACCTGGGTAGAGGCATCCATGCTCAGGTTCTCTGTCTGGATACAGGCACAGGTGGAGGAGACAGGAGAAGTACTGGCACAAGCGCTTCGGGTCTTCATCACCATCAGTCACTCCCTCTGCCCAACTCCCTCTTCAACTCCCCTGTCTGCAGTCCCCTGTCCGCTTCGCTCCCCTGGTCCAGAAACTTATTGGATAGCCTGTGCCTCGCTGTGTTAGTTTCCCAACATATGTCTGGATAGTTGAAGTCCCCCATCACCACCAAATCTTGGGCTTTGGATAGTTTTGTTAATTGTTTAAAAAAGGCCTCATCCACCTCTTCCACCTGGCTAGGTGGCCTGTAGTAGACTCCTAGCATGATATCACCCTCGTTTTTTACCCCTTTTAGCTTAACCCAGAGACTCTCTACACAGCTATCTCCTACGTTCATCTCCACTTCAGTCCAAGTGTGTACATTTTTAATATACAAGGCAACCCCTCCTCCCTTTTTTCCCTGTCTGTCCTTCCTGAGCAAGCTGTACCCTTCCATACCAACATTCCAATCATGCGTCCCATCCCACCAGGTTTCTGTAATACCAATGATATCATAGTTGTATTTATTGGTTAGCAATTCCAGTTCTTCCTGCTTATTACCCATACTTCTTGCATTTGTATATAGGCATCTAAGATACTGATTTGATCTTGCCTCCCTGTTGTGCCCTGACCTTCCTTTCTCCTTGCCATTATAGGCCGTAGTCCCCCCCATTTCCAACCCATCTCCCAGTCCCGCACATTCAGCACTTACCTGTGGGCTTTGCTCACCTGCCCCCGTCGAACCTAGTTTAAAGCCCTCCTCACAAGGTTAGACAGTCTGTGTCCAAACAAGGCCTTCCCGCTCCTTGTGTTAGCCTTACAACTAAAATTCTTGTTGTTACTCCCTACGTGCAGAGCATTGCCTTTACGTTATTGTATTCCATCCCGTTTGTTACACCGCTTTACAAGGTCATCCCCATCCTCTTCTGTGGTATTTTGATCCTCCTTCATGCTGCAATACCTCCTAAACCTGTCATCCACAGTGTGTATTAGACATACTCACTTTTCATGCCAAAGTCAGTAATAAAAACATTAAAATTGGTCCTGAGATCAACTCCTGAGGTACTCCACTAGTAACTTCCCTCCACCCTGCCAATTCGCTTTTCAGTATGACATCCCCATTTGTGGCATGGTGTAACTGAGCAAGGAGATGGAAGCCAGTTCACTTGCTGTGCAAGGAGAGGGCCAAGTACTACTGTTGGACAAGAATAACCTGTTCATCTGGGCAGTATACATTAAAGGGAAAAACAACCCAACAGTGGATTGTCAAAGCAGGCAAAGAACGAGCAGGAGCCAGGGCTGGCCTTACCATGAGGCGAACTGAGGCGGCCGCCTCAGATGCCAGACTGGGGTGGGGCACCACTAGGACCCAGAGTGCAGAAAATTGTGTCTGCCGCTGGTGCAGCAAAGGGGCATAGGGGCATCATTTGAGCTTCCCGCCTCAGGTGCCAAAATGTTGTGGGCCAGTCCTGGCAGGAGCCTACGTTGAGGGGTGTTTTTACAACACATCCATGACATTTAATACATCAGCAATACATATTGGTGCTTCCAAACACATTACAAAGCAACTAAGCATTTTGACGAGAAAGAATTGGGTCCAAAGGCCGTTAATGCACTTTCCAAGCCTTGGCTGAAGAACCTGCTTCCTGCGTACCTACTTCTGCCTTAGACTGCATGGAAAGTCGAGAGGGCTTTCCTAATTTCATAATCATGCTGACCGCACAGATACTGAATTTTGGACCTAAGTAAACACTACCACAGAACTTTTGCTGTGTATGCCCCATAAAAAGAATCTCCTGCCTTCCCCCAAAACTGCTTTGTTCAACCTGCCTGCAGCAGACTAGCCAGCTGCCTGCCCTTTGACAGGAAGCAGTAAAGAAGGGCTCTTTGGCCAGGTAACCTCTACTTTTTCCATTTCCAGATAAAATCTATCAATTGAGTAAGTATATTATCTAGGCAAATTTTAAGTGTTGCTTTAAGAGCAGAGTTACACCAAGACAGTAAAAATACATCATGTATAGTACAAGAGTTCCTTCAGGACAATTTCACTGAGGGGTTAAATGCATTGGGATTGAAGGTATGCACATCAACACTGCTCAGCGTGCTGGACGTGTGCAGAGGGAAGAACGAATCTGTGCAGGTCCTAATATTTCTTCAAGAAGCCTTACTCGTACATCCTCAACAACACCACCAGACTCCACCTTGGAACATCAGATTAGTGCTCGCAATCATTGATACATCCTATGGAACTTGTGGGGGAGGTTTCTCTTGATTACCTTTCTGTCAAGTGGGTTTTTTATAGCGGTTGTGTCAACAGTCTATAAGCAGACAAATACCAGAGTTAGGAACTCTGCCCTTAGTACGCAACTGCAGAACAAAGTAGTTCTTAAGATCATCCTGGAATTCCTCCCTAAAGTCAGCTCCATGTCCCTTAAATCACAGGATATTACACTGCAGCTTTTCTGTTCCAAGCATCATGCCCATCAGAAAAGCTATGGCATACTCTGGATGCTTGTATGCCAGTTAAAAATCATGATGAAACTAAGTAGTTCAGGAAACATCTCACTTTTGTGCTCCGTTGTCTAACAGTAAGGAACAAGTCAAGTTTTTGATTAATTCTGGATAGCCAGATGCTGTGTACTGGAGAGACATATGTCAAAGAGCTTATATGCATCTGTATTCAGGTCATACTTCCTAAGAGCAGTCGTGGACTGGGGTATGCACACCTACACTCAGAAATCTGCCAGTCTCCATGAATTCTGTCATAAAGAGCTTCAGATTTACAATATGTCAGTGTCATCTTCTCAGGATGGTCATGTGACATTGTGAGTAACAGTCAGTTAGGAAACCTTGGAAACAAATATATGAATCTTACTATATGAAGAAAGTACATTTTGGAATAAGCATTTGTGGTTTTTCCTGTTGTCAGCAAGCTAGATAACACTTTATTTTTCATATGTTGTGGTCTTGCTTTGAAAGGCTGGGGTTCTTCAGTATGTAACAGTAGTATAAGTAGATACTGCCATATACCTACTCTGCTGTATGCATCAACCTTGATTAAAAAGAAACATGCTTGAGCTTCATGGGGCACCATGTTGGGAAAAATCTTTTGACACAAGTTCTAAAGCTGGTGCTATTAAAGTGCAGTAAAACTCCAGTTGTCTGGCATCCAGTGGTCTGGCACTCCTGATAGTCCGGCACCACCTGGAACCCGGAAGTGCTCCAGGCAGCCGGACAATCAGAGCTGCTTTGCCCCAGGCTTCCCCGAGTCAGCCGCTGGTCAGTTTCAGCAGCGGCTGACTTGGGGAAGTCTGGGGCAGAGCATCTGGGGTGCTGCCTGGTTAGTCCCGCAGCACTGCCCCCTCCATTCTCCCCAACCCCAGACCCTTCATAGCCCCCCCCCCCCGTCTGATAGTCCGGCATATCTGATAATCCAGCACCCCCTGGGTCCTAAAGGTGCCGGATTATCGGAAGTTTACCGTAGTTGGTGTCTTTATCATAGCATGGAGGGATGTAAACTATGAAGTACATTTCTAGAAGTGAAAGAAACATCAACTGCTCTGTTTGTATACTAATAGCAATTTGCAGTCTATAATTTAAATCTTGTATCTTAATTTTCTTGTCTTACAATGCAGTACACACATATAAAAGTGTGTTCATATTCAGCATCTGTCAATAAATAGCCCAAAGATATAAAGCACTTAAAGGTGAATTATTAGTTTGCTCATTTTTAAAATTATGCTGTGGATCAGACCTTAAGTCTTCGATTTTAAAATGGGGAGAAATGGTTACGTATCTGTTTAGGATAGTCAAGACAGAAGCAAACTGTGAGGGACTCCAAGAAGATCTCACCAAACTGAGTGATTGGGCAACAAAATGGCAAATGAAATTTAATGTGGATAAGTGTAGAGTAATGCACATCGGGGAAAAATAACCCCAACTATACGTACAGTATGATGGGGGCTAATTTGGCTACGACAAACCAGGAAAGAACTCTTGGAGTTATCGTGGACAGTTCTCTGAAAACTTCCACACAGTGTGCATCGGCAGTCAAAAAGGCAAATAGGATGCTAGGAATTATTAAGAAAGGGATAGAAAATAAGACCCAGAATATCTTACTGCCCCTGTATAAAACTATGGTACGCCCACATCTTGATTACTGTGTACAGATGTGGTCTCCTCACCTCAAAAAAGATATTTTGGCCTTGGAAAGGGTTCAGAAAAGGGCAACTAAAATGATTAGGGGTTTGGAACAGGTCCCATATGAGGAGAGGTTAAAGCGACTGGAACTTTTCAGTTTAGAAAACAGGAGACTGAGGGGGGATATGATAGAGGTTTATAAAATCATGAGTGGTGTGGAGAGGGTGAATAAAGAAAAGTTATTTATTAGTTCCCTAAATAGAAGAACTAGAGGACACCAAATGAAATTAATGGGTAGCAGGTTTAAAACTAATAAAAGAAAGTTCTTCTTCACACAGCGCATAGTCAACCTGTGGAACTCCTTGCCAGAGGAGGCTGTGAAGGCTAGGACTAGAACAGAGTTTAAAGAGAAGCTAGATAATTTCATGGAGGTTAGGTCCATAAAAGGCTATTAGCCAGGGGATAAAATGGTGTCCTTGGCCTCTGTCTGTCAGAGGCTGGAGAGGGATGGCAGGAGACAAATCGCTTGATCATTGTCTTCGGTCCACCCTCTCTGGGGCACCTGATGCTGGCCACTGTCGGTAGACAGGCTACTGGGCTAGATGGACCTTTGGTCTGACCCAGTACGGCTGTTCTTATGTTATCAGTTTGTATTCAAAGCATTCTTCATGTCTCACTCTAGTTTTGGGCATATGTGAAAAGAAAAGAAAATTTTGTAAAAAGTCAGTAGCAATTCCAGTTGATTGGTTTCCAGTTGACACTGAAAATCGCCACCACCATCATGAATACATTCTGGAAAAAGTTAATAGTGCACTGAGAGGTTAATTTCATTTCTGCTTCATTTCTGCTTCATATGCTTCTTAGAACTGACCCCTATGCAAGAAACAAAATCCCTTTTCCCTTTTTTTGACAGTTGTGTAATGAAACTCATTCTTTCTCCATTTTATGCTTTTATATTCGATCCTGCCAGAAGCAATTACTTTTTACATTAATAATTGTTTAAGCTATATATGGATTAGATGCTGTGAAAATCCTAACTACCAATTTCCAAATGGAGCCAAGGAGGAACAGTAATTTCCAGGGCCAATGTGGCATATTTTGGTCTTTTGGTTTTGTTTGTTGGATTGTTTATATTATCATCCTTAATGTTAGCAGAAATAGCTCCGACTGTTTTACTTACTATGATTAGTGACATGAATTCATTTTTAAGTGTGGTAGGTAAACCGTATATTTAGCTGTGGTAAGGCATCCAATACCTGACACTACATATCAGTTTCCTTGACTTGTTTATGGCTATGACTATGCTGCAAGCTAGGGGTGTGATTTCCAAGTCCTGTATGTATACTCATGCTATATTTTATCTGAGCTAGGACATTAAAAATAGCGTAGCCATGTTGCTGCCTGTGGTACCCTAGCTTCCGTACCACGTTTAATGTGCTTACTCAGATGAGTTACCACAAGTTTGTCTTTGTAAGCTGGGAATCCTAGCCCCAGCTCATTGTGTAGACATAGTCTATGTTAGAGGTATTTTATAGTGTGCAGGGTGACAGTAGGTTAAACTACATCCAGAAGCCAAAGATGTCTTGTTTGAACTTAGTGACAGAGGAATCTTGAGCTGAGCATCATCGTTAGGCTTCATGTCCGTCCAGCTTCCTCATGTTGTGTGTTTGATATCTAATGAAATGGGAAGTGACAGAGCATGGCAAATTACTTGACCACACGCTGACCTGTTCTGTGCTTCCGCCCTCCCCTCCCCCTTGTCCAAGTGAATGCCTGTTTTTAAAATGGAAAGCTACTGAATGTGTTAATTCTCTGAGGAGGAGTCTGAATGGGAATATGTGTGCTGCATGGGAATTCTAACAATCTGATCTACTCACAACTCTGCACGCTGATCTTCGCATTTTACTCTCCATGGCCATGTGACTAGCCTTCAGGAGCTAAGACTGTTCCTGTGGCACAGTAATACTTGGCACAGTCTAATACACTCGGATTGTCTTTGCTACTCACTTTGGTCGGGATGCGAGTCCAAAAATTGATCACTGAAAGTATGTAGAAATCTCAACTAAGGCAATAGGCTTCTGCAGTGACTTCTAAATAGTCTGTTCCTAATAGATCTGATTATTACATTGAATATCTTGAAGATACTGCAAATAAGTTGGTGGCACAGATGCATTTTATTGTAGTGCGAGGTAAGAGCAGCCACACTGGGTCAGAGCAGAAGTCCATCTAGCCCAGTTTCCTGTCTTCTGACAGTGGCCAGCACCAGGTGCGTCAGAGAGAATGAACAGAACAGGGCAATTTCAAGTGATCTATCCTCTGTCATCTTGTCCCATCTTTTGGCAGTTGAAGGGGTAGGGATGCTGGGAGCATGGGATTGCTTGTATCCTGTACAGTGTTGACAAATAGACGTTGATGGACCTGTCCTCAATGGGCTTATCTAATCCTTATGTTACCTCAGTGATCTTGCTGGCCTTCACAACATTCTGTGGCAATGAGTTTCATAGGCTGACTGTGCATTGGGACAGTGTGTTGCTTTGTATTTGTTTTAAATCCAGCACCTGTCAATTTGATTGGGTGAACCTTAGCTTTTATCTGAAGAGAGAAATAACATTTAAACTTTCTCGATATCATTCATTTTCTAGACATCTACCATATCACTTCTTGGACATCTCTTTTCCAAGCTGAACAGTCCCATTCTCTGAAATCTCTCCTCATGTGGAATCTATTCCATATCTCTCATCGCTGTGTTGCCCATCTCTGTACTTTTCCAATTCTAACATTTTTTTTGTTTGAGGTGAGTGTTCAGCGTGTGGATGTACCATGGATTTATTGTGCTAGTTTATACAGCTATTACAACTGAATTTTAACAGCCCTGCCATGCTTGTACAGGCAGTCCCCGGGTTACGTACAAGATAGGGACTGTAGGTTTGTTCTTAAGTTGAATCTGTATGTAAGTCGGAACTGGAGTCCAGATTCAGCCGCTGCTGAAACTGATCAGTTTCAACAGTGGCTGAATCTGGACGCCAGTTCTGACTTACATACAGATTCAACTTAAGAACCCCAGGCATCCCCAAGTCAGCTGCTGCTGAAACTGATCAGCGGCTGATTCCAGGAAGCCCGGGGCAGGGGCTTCCTGTAGTCAGCCACTGGTCATTTTCAGCAGCTGCTGACTTGGGGACACCTGGGACAGAACAGCTGGGGTGCTGCTGGGTTGGTCCAGTGGCACCCAGAGCGGCGCTACGGGACCAACCGGCAGCGCCCCAGCTGCTGTACCACAGATGTCCGGAGCAAAGCCGCGGAGCACGGGGGCAGCGGGACAGCCCAGACGCGCCGTGGCTATCCTGCTGCCCTCGGGCTCCGTGGCTTTGCTCTGCTTTGATCCCCGTCCCCCTGGTCTGCAGACCAGGGGGACGGGGAGCAAAGCGGCGGAACACGCGGGCAGTGGGACAGCCCAGACGCGCCGTGGCTATCTGCTCTGCTCCCCGTCCCCCTGGTTTGCAGACCAGGGGGACGGGGAGCAGAGCAGAGCAAAGCCGCGGAGCCCGAGGGCAGCAGGATAGCCACGGCGCGTCTGGGCTGTCCCACTGCCCGCGTGTTCCGCCGCTTTGCTTCCTCTCCCTGGTCTGCTGGAGACCAGAGAGAGGAAGGGCCCCGTTCGTAACTGCGGATCCGACATAAGTCGGATCCGCGTAACTCGGGGACTGCCTGTATTAAACTTTGTTGTAAGGCCTACTTAAACAGGCCTTAAATTTACACTTGGAATGTGGCAGTTGAGCACTTGGAGCTTTGTTCACAGTGCCCTTAAGTATCCCACTGGATCTTAGTCATAGGGGTAGGCTCTTATCTTAGCAAGGGATGACATGGGTAATGGAGGCAGAAAACCCAAAAGAGATTGGTTCTTCCAAACTTGCATTTTTCCTCATTTTGCAAGTTGATGATCTCAGTAGTTCTGAGAGGTGTGTATGTATATAAAAGTATAATTAAAGGCAGCATGCAATATTATCTACATGTAGACTTTCATGGGTGCAGTCATACAATTTCTACTAATTGATAGTTCAGAGAATAGTAATTTGATAAAACATTTTGGCTCATATCAGTTTGTTACAAAATGCAGGACAATGTAGCACTTTAAAGACTAACAAGATGGTTTATTAGATGATGAGCTTTCGTGGGCCAGACCCACTTCCTCAGATCAAATAGTGGAAGAAAATAGTCACAACCATATATACCAAAGGATGCAATTAAAAAAAATGAACACATATGAAAAGGACAAATCACATTTCAGAACATTTCAGTTTGTTACGTTACCAGAAACAAGTAAAATAAATACAGTGCAGACTAGTGTGAGTAAAAGGAGTTGGTCAGAGTTCATACCATGTTGATTCTTCTCTGGTTTGATTAGAATTTTTTAAAAACATTTTATCAACTTTCTGGAATAACTCTTTCATTCGGAGCAGAATTGTCAAATTAAATTACAGTCCAGTCATTAATATTTTATAAAGTATCTTTTAAAATATGGATGATCACCAAAGAACCATACTGTACAATTTGGGTTTTCTCCACCAGTGTAGCCACACTAATATAAAGCTATCATGCAGAGGGACTGCACTGGAACAAAAAGTGCATTGCGTGCATGCAGCATTACTCAGAGTATGAAAATAAAGTGCTGTAGTATTAGACTGACATATCAGGATTTAGATAATTAGAATTAGCAGATAAAATAAGAATAGTTGCTTTCAGAAACCAATGGCATTGAGAGGTTTCAGCGGCTTCATATGAAGAATAGACAATCATAGCAATTGTGTGCAACACCAACATTTCCTAAGAATTGACCCCTTCAGTTTTCAGTGCAATTTGGTTGTGACCTCCTATTTTTGTACTATGACACACCTGCATTATTACTGCATCTAAAGTAATGCATGTACACTTTCATCTCTCCCTGAAATCACCGTTTTTCCTTCCCACGCCTCCCACAAATTAAAGTATCTTTGTTCCGAGAAAGGGAGGTAGCAGGGTGAATGAAAATGAAATATTTTTTTCAAAAATAATCAAATTGGATTTTTCTAACTTTATTTAAATTATATAGTTTTCTTTTTAAAAGACAAATGAAAATCTGAATTGAATATAAAGGCTATAAACTTATTATAGTCTCTCTAAATATTTTAATAAATACTATAGAACTCGTAAGCCTGTATCTGAAAACTTTGAGTGGAAGGCTCCTTTTCTGTACACTGACAGAACCAGGGGAAAACATACAGCTGTCAAGGTGGAGCTTTTATAAATATGGCATTCTAAGTCATGTACTGTCTTAAGAGCCTGTTTTGATAATAAAGCTACATTTTATCTGCTGTTTTATGTGTTTAATTTCCAGTTACTGTCCTAATGTGGCTTGATATAAATCACGAACCAAAGAGTTAATTCTGATAAATAAGCAGTACATCATTCGCCCTTTTCTAATTGTACGATTAATAAGAATTTGGAAATATTAAGCTATATAATTTAGTTACAGTATACTTTATAAATAGCAAGGAGTTCTACCAAATCTTGTGTGAAGGCTCTATTTAGCTGTAAAATAACATGTTTTAGTGGTTATATCAATCAAGGAGAGTGTACCTTTCTTTAGTAAGTGACTGGAATAGAAATGGAAAAGCGATTAAAATCAGCTATTTAAATTGAGGCTTCACACTTGGTGATTTAAATCATGAATTGAATTGGTGATTTAAATGTACTTGTTTTAAAAAAAATCAAGCCACTGCAGGGAGAGGAAGGAGGTAGAATGTTTAAATTAGTGGACTTGCTGCTGTAAGTGTGGGATGTTGCATACTTCCTGCTTCAGAAAAAGACAAGGGGAAGTTAACGTTGCAACTTTTTTCCTTAAAGGAGAAACATTTCATTGTAGAGTAAAGCAAAAGACAGCATGAAGATGTAAAAAACTTTCTAATGGGTGGAAATTACACTGATATATCTTGGCAATGCTTGTTCATTTTAAACTTACACAGATAGGCATAATGTATACATTTGTAACTATTGCACAAATATATATATAATACTTTAAATATAAAGTAGCAATTATGTTCAAACAATGAGAAGTCTTGTGGCACCTTATAGACTTAACAGATTTATTGGAACATGAGCTTTCGTGGGCAATGACCTACTTCGTCAGATTTCGTGGTCTTGGCCCACGAAAGCTTATGCTCCAATAAATCTGTTAGTCTGTGAGGTGCCACAGGACTTCTCATTGTTTATACAGATTAAGACTAACATGGCTACCCCTCTGAATTCTGTTCAAGACTCAGGATAATCAGCCTTTTTGAGAATAAAGGAAGGAAATTTAAAGTATTTGAATTAATAGATGAATAGGCCTGATGTTTTGCTAGTCCCATTTTAATTTGCCGTTTGTAAAGCAAGGCAGAGAACCAGCCTTCTGTGTAAATTGTCAGTTAGCCTGGAGGGACTTGCAGCCCTGATAAAAAGCCCTGCCTGTTGATAACATTTCACAGGCATACTCAAAAATCATGCCAAGAATGAGAATAGTGGCTAGTTTGAGGGGGACAGCCCTGCAATCCGTCTCAGCTATGAGTATCTAGGGTTCTCATTCTCTTTCTCAGTCGGTGTCAAGGGGACATGTGACTTTTGGCCACATTGGCAGGTTTATCCAAGCCTAGACCCCTCTGATTAACAGATGTAAGGGAAAGAGCATTGTGGGATTGCAGCAGTTGCTTTTGAACAACAATGTCCTTTTTGTAAGAATCTGATGCTTTTTTAAAGATGGAACATTACATCACTACCGTTGATCCAAGAAACATTCCTTCAATAATACTGGGTGTGCTGTGGTTATCAGCTCCCTTCCCCCGCTCTCTTCTCTTGCCTCTCTGACTTACGGGTTTTGTCTATTGTTCAGCTCTAAGCTGTAAATGCGAAACAGTTGTCTTTTAATGTCATGTTCTTTTTAGGGCTGGAATCAAATGTAATATTGTTAACCTTTTTGCTTTTCTGTCACATCTGTTATAAATGAAGGACATTTCATGTCTACTAAGTTGCAGCTAATTCTTGTTCTCCACTGTGTGAACCTCAGAGACAATAATAGATGCTACTTACTCCTGTCTCAGTGTAGGGGACTGGACTAGATGATCTTTCAAGGTCCCTTACAATCCTTCATTTCTGCGATTATCAAAAAAATGTAGCTAATGACAGTCCTGTTCATTTGATTCCATCTAATAGAGCTACATTTTATATATAATTGCTGTGCTAATCATACCCTTTTAATATAAAGGAACAAAGAAATTAATAGATTTGCACCAGTGTCACACTAATGGTGCATGCATAAATACTTAAATAATTAATAATTTGTATTTACACAACAGTTCATAATTCCCTTTAATTTTTTATATCCAGTCCATCACTGCAGTATCCACATTTATAATTGTTCTTTAGGTGCTGAGAATGGAAACACATTTTTTTACAGTTTTATATTACAAATGTTGAAAATCCTGTTTGGAGATACACTATGTGTATCCTGTGTGGTACTTGATTTTTTTTTCATCCTACCTTCCAAGTACCTCTTAGCCAGACAAGTTGGAGAGTCATGCAGTGTTGATAACTAGGTATGTCCTGGCTGTGCTCACACACAATAGGACTTTCCATGTAGTGGTCCTGGCAGTTGCTTGAAACTAACAAGGATCAAGTTGTCTTTGTCAGTTTAGTCTGCTGCCAGTACTCAAAGGAAAATGCTACTATGCACAAGCACTTCAAGGAGCATTTTTTTTCTATATTTTCTGTGGGAATCATTTCCATAGAGAGAAAAAGAGGGAGACCAATGGTTCTGCTGAGATTTGGAGGGCTACAGAGACCAGAAAAGGAGACAGTTGGGCAAGATTAATAACCTTTAAACATAACACTTAAACTCAGATTTATGGTCTTTGTCTGCTATGAAGTTAAACCTTTTCTGTAAAGTGTGGAAGTGTAAACCTTGACCAGAGAGAACAAAAAGATTTGGAGAAGGATGTGGATATACGTTTGCTGTTTGCCAGTCATATAATTGTTTTGGTTAGTACATGTTGGACTTCTCTGGTCCGGACAAGGGAATTTTTTCAGACCAGGGAAAGTTGAGGGGGGGGGGCACAGCCTCCCCACTGGGTTTCTCTCCTCATCCTCCCGGCTCTGCAAGCTGGGCAGTCCTGATTTCACAAGCTGCGGCAGCCCTGCTGGAGTTCCTGGCAGGCCCTGATGGCCTTGTGACAGCCCCATCACCCCACTAGAGCACCCAGGCTCCACTGCCCCGTGAGCTCCAACTCCCTGCCAGCTTCCCTGCCCCGCCAGCCATGAGCTCTGGTGCCCCATGGATTCCGCTGCCCTGCTGGCCACACTGGCCAGCTCCACTTTGAGCTACCTGCAACCTCTGCTGCTGGGGCTCTCAAGTCCTGCAACATCCATGGTCATGCTGGACCATTGATGTTGCTGGACAAGAGAGTCCAGACCCAGAGGTTCAACATGTAACAATTGGTGGAAGATTGTGAGAAACTCCCAACACTAAGACCTTATTCTCAATAGGCAAAAAGGTGAATGTTTAGCATGTTAGTGACAATCCTAGAGGAGACAAAGCAAACGGTGGCTTTAACTTAGGGTTTACCTGGACCAGCTAACATAACATGTTAGGATGGCAACTGCTTTGTTTACAGAAGGATTTTAAAATGTCCAAAGTACAGCTTTTTTGCTGGTGTGGACATGGTCCAAAAATGGCCAACATTTGGATAAATGTAAGACAGTGTACACTAAAAACACAAAACACTTTACACATGCTAATGGCTTCTGGACTTTCAGGTTCTTTGAAAAGCTGTGGAGATGGCTTAATGAAAATGGTTTTATGATGTGCTTGTAGTAGTTAAAGGTAACATCAGTTCTGGAGTTTATCTGAAGGGACAGGGATATGTTACTCTTTCTGATTTTGTTCACCATACCTCAAAGATTTGGTGGTGGTAGAAAAAGATCATGAGCAGGCATATAATGTAGAGGTCTTGACTCTATGTATCAGAAGAGATCTAAAGGGTTAAGGATACTGAGTTGTCTACCAGTGGCACCACTGTAGAGTTTCAGTGAAGCTGCTGCCTTTTCCCATCAGCAGGGGGAATTCATCTCCCTAAGAGAGGGCAGGTAGGTTTTTAAGAGAGTTCTCCCATTGATGTAGCACCGTCTACACTGGGGATTAGGTCATCTTAGCCTCCTTGTGCAGGTGTATGGATTTTTCACACTCCTGCACAACCTACTTATACTGACCTAATTATTTTGACCTCGCTACCACCTCTCAGAGAGGGTGACCTGGATTGATGGGAGACCCTTCTTGCTGGTGTAGGTGGTGTCTGTGCTGATGCGGTGCACCTGCAACATTTGAAGGGCAGACAAGCCCTTATTTAGTGCTGACAGGAGGAGTTAAAGGTGATTGGATGGAAGTATTGAAAATGGGTGACAGTTGATCATTGCTTGTTGGAAATGAAAGAAGGCAATACCGCATTAGTTTAACCTGAAGGGCAGTACGTTGACCAATGAAGGAAGTGTTCTTTTGCACACTCTAGTCAAGCAGTCGCATTCACTGTTGCCAGAGGTCATTGAGAGACAGGCTGTCGGGTTGATTGTTAAAAAGGAGCAGATAATTGTATAATCATTAGTGTTTGTGTATCTGCAAAGGAAAGATCCTATTGGCAATTAAATCTTCATAAACTGGTCAGTTTTTGTGGTTCTGGAAGGAATTTTTCCCCATGATTGGTTAAGTGGTTTTTTTCATATTCTGTATTTTTCATAGAGGGATAAGTTTCAGGCCTCTGTTGCAGACATGGTACCAGACTGATGTAGTATAGCAACTCCTGTAGCAGCAGCATCACTCGTTACGAGTAGGATGCTTGGTCTGCAAGAAATGTGGACTCTGCCTATCTGTGGACTGCAGTATCGAGTTACTTAGCACAGCTCTGAGATTTGTAATCCATGACTAAGTTGTAATGTGTTTCTTGCAGTGATCCATGCTGAAGAGGCCCCATTCATACAGATGAGCCCAGGGTTGAGGCAGCACTTTCAACCCAGATAGGCAGTTGGCTAACTGCCCGGCAGAATGCCATCAACCAGCCGAGCGGGCAGCCTCAAGGACCCAGAGATTGCAGAGCTCTTCTACAAAGAAGACCCAGAAAAACTCTTCACAGACCTCCGAGAGATTGGCCATGGAAGTTTTGGTGCAGTTTATTTTGTAAGTAATTTGCACAGACAGTGACTTGGGAATACTAGCTGGCTAATTTTTAACTCTGGATCTTTCCTTTTTAGTACATATTGAGGACATTAACTAGACGGGAACACTGAGGTTTTTCTCATAGGTTCTTTGGGTGAGAGATGATGGTTTGTGTGTGTGTGTGTGTGTGTGTGCAGTGTCTAGCACAGTGGGGCCCTGATCCTTCTCTAGCTTCCGTAGGTGTTACCACGTATTAATAAGAAAGGCTGCTGCTCTTGGGCCTGACAGTAATTCAGCCATAAGTAGTCAACGATGTAGTTGCATATTAAAACAGTAAGGGTTTAGCAACAGCAGTAACAAAGCTTGCAATTGCAAAGCAGAATATTGAAAAGAGACGAACCTCATCCTCAATCAGAGTGTGTTGCATCAGCAAGTAACCATGTCTGGATAGTAAAATGAGCTACAGCTATTCCAGCTTGGTTAGCAAAATATACTCCTGCTTACCTTTCTGGCAGTGTTCACTGCCCTTAAAGTAGCTGTCTACAGCTGAAAAGCCTAGACCCAGTGTCTCCGTTCCCCAGACCTCACCTACTAGTCACAGTGCTAACAGGGAATACGTTTAGCTCAGTCCTGCTCAGTATTGCACTTCTTTCTTGGTCTCACTTGGCTAGCATCCTTAAGGCCAATATTTCCCCCACTATTCATGACTGGCAAGTCAGGCCAGGTCTACACTGGCAGAGTAAATTGATGTAAGATAGGCAATTTGAGCTACAACAGTTGGGTAGTTGGAGTTGACGTACCTTACATTGATTTTCTGGGGCAGCCCCACAGTCGGAGGTCAACAGAAGAAATGCTCCCATCGACTCCCTTTACTCCTTGAGACTGCGAGGAGTACCACGGTCAATGGGGACACTGTTAGCGTTCAATTTAGCGGGTCTTTATTGAAAGATTGACCGCCCCAGCATCGATTCTTGTGGCAGCGAGGACAAGCCATTAGTTATTGCTCTGCTCAGCTCCTCTTCATTCCAGCCCCTTCCTTCTGACTGGCAGTGCAGTTCTGTTGTTCCATATAGTTCCTTATTATCCCCTGCCGCTGAGGCCAGGTCTGCATGAGGGGATAAGTTAGAGTTTAAATACATGACTCCAGCTACGTTAATCGCGTAGCTGGAGAAACACTCCCATTGACTTCCCCTACTCCTCACAAGGAGTTGGAATACTAGCATCGATGGTGTCACCCTCATCATTTGATTTAGTGAATCCTTACTAGACCCGCTAAATGGAACGCCAGAAGATTGACCTCTGGAGCATCGATCTGTGGGAAAGTATAGACATGGTCTGAGAGGAGCTCAGTTTTCTTCTTCTGTCCCCACTCAGCCTCTCCACAACCATTTTCTTTCACACTGTCAGTCTCTTACAGCGTTACCTGCTGTCCTTACCGCATGGGTAGGAATCCCAATTCTTATCCATATAACATTCTTATGACCTAAGCTTTTGGGGAACAGGATTTTCCCCGGCCTGCTCTCTGCTTACGTAGAGCAGCTGGGTCATGGGATATCACTTAGCCTTTTATTGCTACTTCATTTGCAATGTACTCTCTGTTACCCAAAGTGCATACTGTGAGACCTTTGTTACAAAGCCATTTTTCTGTGCAACCTTTTCTCATTTATAAATCTAACAGGTGTGGCCAGACCTGTCAGTTTTCTTACAGAAGGCTATTTGTGTCCTTATTTTATGAGCTGCCTATTGATTGCAGCAGACGATGTTGGGAACCTTCCAGCACAAATTTAATGCAGCACAGATGAACTAATTAGGAAAAGCATCTTAATTTTGTTCCCTTCTTAAACTTGTGAGCTGCCACTATCTGGAAACACATCTGTGTGAGCAAATGTTTTATAATGAAGTAAACGCCGCAGGTGAACATTGCTTAATATCATTAAATTCACTGGAGAAAACTGGAAATAGATGTCATCCCGACTCATTTCTCCCCTCTGCCCACTTTCTGACACAATTTTTAAATATTTTCAGCCTTGTTATATTTTATTATGGCATGTGAATGTCATAGGAGATACTTAACCAAAATGAGCCCGAAGTTAGAGGTCACTTGCAAGCTATGTCCTACAGATGCTCTCAAGAAGAAAAGAAGAACATTCATCACATCAGGATCTCTGTGAATTCCATGTTTGTTTCAAAATAAAAATCATGTAAGGTTTGAATGCTATTTTCCAGAACACCTTTCAAGCAGTATACATGCTGCCATGAATTTTAATGGTGAATAACGCACCCTTCCAAGCTTTTCAACCCTTCTCTACACTCTCTCTCACTAAACACTGATTTCAGTCTGAAAGTTCATTAACAAAGGGATTTCTACCTTGATGTACTGAGATTGTGCTTGTAATGCACTGCAGGTGGACAAGGGATTAGCTTTGCATGATGATGCTCAAATTTTTGTGTATTGTGTGTCTTTTCTTTAAATAAAGGAGTGTGCCCCAGAGCAGATTTGTGAAGTGTGTTACTGTCGTTTTGCATTTTAATCTTCACGCAGTCTAGACACGTTACAACAGTATCTTTCTTGCTCTTGAAAATCTCTTGTAGGAAATTTTTTATCCGAAGCTATTTTATAGATAAGCATTGTATTACATAAAGCTCTACCCAAAAGGATGAGCTAGACCTGGTGGATGGGGAGAAATTGTTATAAAGATGTTTACCAAGTAGATGTCTCATTTCTGATTTTCTTGCAAAACCAGTAACTCCTTACTAAAAGGAAAATTCTGTTGTTCCATCAGCAGTACTCAATTCTTGGATAATATACTCTGTTAAAGTTTTCTCCAGTCAAGTTAAATGTAGGTAAAACTTCAAAGGAGCATTGCCAAATTGCTGTAACTAAAGTATCAGCTTGTTACCCTTTTTGCATTACACCCATGCTTCTTGTGTCATTGGTCTAGCTACTCTATTCTTGTAAACTCTGCTACCTTGCCTTCTCTTGACCACTGTACACAGTATGCATGTGTATGCATGCTTGAAATTTCAAACAAGCTCTCTGTTGTATGGTCACCAAGTAAATTGGGTAGCATCACAACAACATTGCCATCCGGGTTTGGATGTCACATCGATTTTTCCTGGCTAGGGAAGATATTTAAAATAAATTGGGTGCCTGTAATTCTCTGGCTTGTCAGCCTTCATAGCTCTCTTGTCTTTTCAGTTTCTGATGGGTGGTGTTTTTGGGGGGAGATCTACTTTCCTTTCCTTTATTATTCTACTTACTCCATCCCTTCACCCACAAACAGGTCTAGATTTCACTGACACTTACACTCTTTTAATCATTTTTGGTGATCTTTTATTCTCTATTTCTTTTGATTAACTATATTTTCTAGCCTGCTCTTCAAGTTTGTACTAAGTTCAATTACAATTCCTTTCATTGTTTTCATAAACTGTTGGCTCATCCGAAGATATTATCACTCTGGTAATCAAAAGCCTGCCTCTTACATTTCGTTTTAGTATCATCTTTGCTGCCGTAATTCTTCATCCTTTCCAGAGCAAGAATAGTTTTTCTTTCATACAGTAACATGTGCTAAGGAGAGTACTCTAGACAGGGCATAGGGATTCCCATTCTTTTGTTCTGTCTTCATTTCATTTGCTGTTATAATCCGGTATCTTGTTTGCCTTTTTTATTGCGGCTGTTCACCAATTGGATTATTTCAGTGATTTTTCCCCATCCTCCCACTCAGATAAACCTCAAATCCTTTGTGATAAATATTCTTAAGTGATTGTGGTGTTCAACAAATATTCATAGAATCAATTATAGGACTTGAAGGGAACCTCACAAGGTTATCAAGTCCAGTCCCCTGAACTCACAGCAGGACCAAGCACCATCTAGAGCAGGGGCGAGCAATAAAAAAAGTGGCAGTCTGCCAGACTTAGTCCCTGGCAGGCCGCTGCTGCTATGTTTACCTATGCCTCTTCAGGTATCAGACAATCACAGCTCTCATTGGCTGCAGATCAGCATTCGTGGCCAATCCGAGCGGTGGGAAGTGGCATGGACCAGGATGCTGCTTGCATTGACCATGAACGGTGATTTTTGGCCAGCAAGAGCTGACAGGTAGGAAGTTTTCCTAATGTCCAACCTAAACCCCCCTTGCTGAAATTTGAGCCCATTGCTGCTTGTCCTATCGCTCCTTTTAACAACCTTTTTGGTACTTGAAAACTGTTATGTCACCTCTCAGTTAGAACATAAGAACGGCCGTACTGGGTCAGACCAAAGGTCCATCTAGCCCAGTAGCCTGTCTACCGACAGTGGCCAACACAAGGTGCCCCAGAGAGGGTGGACTGAAGACAATGATCAGCGATTTGTCTCCTGCCATCCCTCTCCAGCCTCTGACAGAGGGCAGAGACACCATTTCTATCCCCTGGCTAATAGCCTTTTATGGACCTAACCTCCATGAACCTAACCTCCAATTGTCTCTCTTCTAGACAGAACAAACCTGATTCTTTCAATCTTCCCTCACAGGTCATGTTTTCTAGACCTTTCATCATTTTTGTTGCTCTTCTCTGGACTGTTTCCAATTTGTCTACATCTTTCCTCAAATGTGGTGTCCAGAACTGGAAATTCCAGTTGAGGCCTACTCAGCATGAAAGTAGACGGGCAGAATGAATTTTCATATCTACTTACAACAGTCCTGTTAGTACATACTAGAATCAGGTTTGCTTTTTTTGCAGTAGTGTCACACTGCTGACTCATACTTAGCTTTCCCCAGTGCTCCTTCCTAGGCTGTCATTTCCCATTTTGTATTTGTGCAATTGATTGTTCCTTCCTAAGTGGAGGACTTTTGTATTTGTTCTTATTGAATTTCATCCATCTTAACCTCAGACTCTTTCTCCAGTTTGCCCAGAACAGTTTGAATTATAATCTTATCTTCCAAAGCACTTGCTGCAACTCTTCCCAGTTTGGCATCATCTGCAAACCCTATGCCATTATTTATTGAAAGAACTGGACCCAGAACTGATTCCTGTGGAACCGCACTTGTTATGCCCTTCTAGCATGACTGTCAACCATTGATAACTACTCCCTGGGAATGGCTGTCTCCTGGGAATGGTTATCTAATGAGTATATGCACCTTATAGCAGCTCCATCTAGGTTGTATTCCCCTAGTTTGTTAATGAGAGAGTCATACGAGACTGTACCCAAAAACCAAAAAGTCTAGATATACCATATCTACCATTTCCTTCTTATGCACAATGCTTGTTACCCCATCAAAGAAAGATATCAGGTTAGTTTGATATGATTTGTTGTTGAGAAACCCATGCTGACTATTTCTTATCACCATATTGTCTTCTAGATGCTTACAAATGGATTCCTTCATAGATTCATAGACTTTATGGTCAGAAGGGACCATTATGATCATCTAGTCTGACCCCCTGCACAGTGCAGGCCACAGAATCTCACCCACCCCTCTTAGAATAATCCTCTCACCTATATCTCCAATATTGAAGCCTTCAAATACTTTGACGGTCCCAAGATGCAGAGAGTCCTCCAGCTGTGATCTGCGCCCTATGCTACAGAGGAAGGCGAAAAACCTCCAGGGTCTCTGCCAATCTACCCTGGAGGAAAATTCCTTCCCGACCCCAAATATGGCGATCAGCTAAACCCTGAGCATGTGGGCAAGACTCACCAGCCAGACACCCAGAAATTCTCTCTAGTAACTCCTATCATCCCTCCAATCATCCCTCATTATTTGCTCCATTATCTTTCCTGGTACAGAAATTAATTTGACTGGTCTATAAATCCTTGGTTTTTATAGATGGGCGCTATATTTGTCCTAGTCCAGTCATCTTGAC
This sequence comes from Pelodiscus sinensis, assembly GCF_052426305.1. Taxonomy (NCBI): domain Eukaryota; kingdom Metazoa; phylum Chordata; order Testudines; family Trionychidae; genus Pelodiscus; species Pelodiscus sinensis. Next base: position 26,184,379 of record NC_143072.1, on the reverse strand, counting down.
TCTTCAAAGATTATAACCCATGGGTTAGATACCACCTCAGTCAGTTCCTTGAGTATTCTTGAATGAATTTTATCAGACCCTAGTGACGTGAGGGCATCTAACTTGTCTAAGTAATTTTGAACTTGTTCTTTCTCTATTTTAGCTTCTGATCCTACCCCATTTTCACTGGCATTCACTATGTTATCCTGTCACTAAAACCAAAACAAAAGTCATTAAGCACCTCTGCCATTTCCACATTTGTTGTTGTTTTCCCCTCTTCATGGAGTAACGGCCCTATCCTGTCATTGGTCTTCCTCTTGCCTCTTGTGTAGTTGTAGGATATTTTCTTGTTACTCTTTGGCCTGGTCAACATAGGAGTTTACTCCGAATTCAGCTGCATATGGTCAATTTTCTAAATGATGCGCCCACACTATCACGCCTATCTCATTGACCTTAAGGGCCACTGAAATTGATGTGGGTTATGCCTGATTTCATGAGGAGTAATGCTGTTCTCAACCTTACCTGGTTGTGTTTGACAGTGTAGACACTGCTCCCTGCTCCCCTGGAACTCCACTGTCTGCTGGAGCCCCAGGAGGAGGGGAGGGGGAAGCTCCAGGGAAGCCTTACCCTCCAGGGTCTTGGGAGGCAAAAGACTATCCTTCGCGCATTTGAGTCCCCTTTCAGGTTCCAGTTCTTCTTCCTGGAAAAGCAGTCCATGGTCAAGAAAGCCAAAACCCTCCCAAGTTTTTTTTTTCCTAGTCTAAGTGTTCTACCTTGAATATTTGTCATCTGTTGAGCCACTCACCTATCTAATCCAAATATTTCAGATATTTTTGTAGTATGTGGGGAAAGAAAGTCAGGGTGGTATCTCATAGGGATGTTAGAGATCATGTAATTGATAGTTGTGTAACCACATGACATTTTAGTGGTTACATGACTATTTGATAGTCCCCAGGACAGGGCTGGCAGCCAGTGAGCTCCTGGCCCCATTCCCGGGAAGCCCCCTGCCACCCCACAGTACTGCCACTTTATCAGAGGCAGCAGCGGGGGTGGCAGTTGGGAGCTGGTCCATGAGGGGAGCCAGTTTAAAAACCAGCTCCCCTCATGGACTGCTGCCTACCACTCTGTGCTGCTGCCTCTGATACAGAGGCAGCAGAGTGGAATGGCAGCAGCCATTGCCGGGGGCGGCTGAGCTCCCCACGGACAGAGGCTGCTGCATGGGATCTGGGTGCTGATGGGGAGCCTGCTTAAACCCAGGTCCTCACAGGCACCAGCTCCCGCTCCCCTTCCCCTGGCTATCTCTGATACAGAGGCAGCATTGGAAGGGGAATGTGTATAGTTGATAGGATTAACCGATAAGCCCAGATTTATGGGTTAAAAGTTTATTCGACTATACGCTAACATCCCTAGCATTTCAAGCACTCTGCTAATCCTCTAGGATCCACTGCTACATGAAACCTGTGCAGTGTTGTTCATAATTATTTTCTTAATTGTTTATTGAAGTTTTAAACTTAATATTAAAATCTACCCTGGCAGTATAGGAATATGGACAAATAGAAAGAGAGGAGCACAACCACAGAATTGCAGTTGGTATGGAAACAAGCAAGAATGCCATCAAATGAGTATATCAGAGTATATTCTGGAGTATAGAGTATAAAACTAAAGCAAGCTTAAAAACAAAGCAATGCTTACTTGAATGGGACTCCTTGGGATGGAATCTGGCCTGTGACAAAGGTGAAGGGCTGAGAGACCAATGCCCTGGGTTCCCTTCCTTGCTATGGTGCTGGTTACTTTTGTGATCTTCGGCAAGTAACTCCCTTACTCTGTTTTGTCCCTTACAAGGTCAAGTTGCTACTCATCTAGTGCAGGGGTCTCCAAACTGCGGCCCGCGAGGCCCTCTCATCCGGCCCGTGGAGACCTTTTTGTCTACGGAAAAAAAATTACGTGAAGAACAATTTGAGAACAAACTTGTCCGATGATAATCTCAGGTCACTGTTGATGTTAGGGACAACAAATCTAAAGCCAGAAATGTCTGCTATTTTGGCATCCAGGAAACAATTTCACCATTCACACTAATACAGGTGTTCATGTGTAGTGTATTAATGTGTTATTAAATAATAACTGAATAAAATAATATTACATAAATAATTAAAAACAACATCCATGTTTTGATTGTTTTTTATTTGGACCTCAAGTGTGTAGTCGGCCCCCGAACTGCTGTTTGATAGTTAATGCGGCCCTCGGGCTGAAAAGTTTGGAGACCCCTGATCTAGTGCATTGGGGTCCTTTGATGGAAGCTACAGTATGTCTTTGTTGTTTTCCAAGGTCCCAACCCCAAATATTTTGTAGAGTAGGGGTGTGTGAAATCCTGACCCTGTTGAAGCCCACAAGAGTTTCACTGTTACCTTGGTAGTGCCAGAATTACACCCTCAGTGCCTGCAGCCAGTGCACAAGAAGCACCCCAGCTGATGTTTGTTATCGATAGCTGGTTGCCAAAGACTGTCATAAATGTTCATTTTTATTTTGTGGAGTGAAGGGCATTTCTCAAGAAGGGTTAAGTATCCAGAGATTTCTAGATTTTTACCTGGCCATAGTCTTGTTCTTCTAGATGATCAGTGCTAGATGTTGGCTTCCCAAGCATTCTTGAAAAGCCACCTATCCATGCTTATTCAAAATATCCTGTATGCTGGTATTTTCAAATATCAAAGCAGATTGGTAGCTGTAGTTCATCCTTTCAAATAATGAGCCCAAATAGGAGGTATAAGGGCTCTCTGAAACAGAGCATATGAATGTTGCCCTGTAAAAATCCACACCTCAAGCAATTGAGTGGTCCGGATAAAACTCTCAGGAAGATAGAGAATTGCCTGAGCAGTTATTTCTCAGTTGAATATTTTTCAGAGTTTTCATGGGGTGACCACAGCTCTTTAAACTTTCCTTCTTATTTCTGCCTTTTATTTCAGCGGAAGCACCTGGCATGTTGTTACTGTATTTTTGATTGACGGGCAGTCTTCACTTGAGATCTGCTTTGTGCATAGTAAATTATAGTCGTCGTTGATGCTGTTGGGTCTGTGAACAGTTTCCTCTGCCTAGAGAAGATCTGGGCATTACAATGTTAAAATTTTATCGGTATAAAAAAACTTTTGCCTTTGAATAGTTACAAACTGTTTGAAATGTAGACTTGTCACTGAAATGCAGCACCCTCTGTTAAAAAAGAAAATGGTTAAAGCTAGTCGGAAGTTCACCATTGAGATAAGAGTTAGCCTAGATACAGAAATCCACTTAAGTGGATATGGTTCTTTCAGTACTTCGATTCCAGTGTGAAACCATTCTCTGTGTGTTTTATTTTCTTTATTGGGTATTTTCTTTGTGGTATGAGAGAGTAATACTTTCTATTTTCATGTTACAGGCACGTGATGTGCGCACCAATGAAGTGGTGGCCATCAAGAAAATGTCATATAGTGGAAAGCAGTCCAATGAGGTATGTGGAATATCTTGTATATTAAACCCAGATTGCTGAGATATTAGCTGTCCTGAGGGAGAATCTTTATATAACAGTTAAGATGAATTGGGGCATTGTGTAACCAGAAAAGTTTCTTTGAGCATTTTCAACATGCTTCTAACTAGTCCACTCCTGGCATGTAATGCTGGATTCATTTCATCCTGTCAGGAAGAACCATGTTTTATAGAACTGCATAAAATGTGAGCAAAATTGTAAATTGAAAACTAGTTTGCATCAAGATAGACAGCAATCAGACTTAATAGAAAGCTGAGTTGCCTTTTTAGTCTTCAATGTTTCTTTCTAATTTTGTTTTTAAAAATGCCCTGTTGCTTGCTAGATGAAGGATTGCTAGGAATGATAGCAATGAATACAATAGTGGCACAGGATCAGAAGGATGCCTGCCTGTAAAATGTAATAATAGCGTCTCAAGCCAGAATTCATCCCTTTCCTAAACTGACTGCTGAACGGTATCATTTTGAGAATCTTGAAAGAATGAAAGAAAGAGAAAATAATAGGAAATACGATAAAGCAGCATAAATGTGGGGAAAATTCTCAGTCTGTGGATAAGCCAGGCTTTTAAGAACCATCAGTGAAAGCAAGTTAAACATTAAATATTTTAATGGCAGCCCCCAGATTTTTTTTCTTTTTTCTAGAATACACTAGCAGAGATCATTAGCTTGTACTTTTGTGATTGTGAAGCTCTACTTTTCAGCTTGAGAAGCCTAACATGGGTTGGAATCGAATAGCGTGGTTGGAACGCTTCCTGATAGCGAAATGTGTTAGGTTGTGGACCAGTCTCCCAGAAGTGGTACAAGCCCTGTTGCCTGCTTGAGTCAGGAGAAGATTGTTCCCTCTGCTATGGTCTCCTTGCTTTAAGCAGTTCCACACTGGCAAAGGGATAGTAAGCTCACCTTACCTAAGCTTCAGGTGTCCATGAACACAAACCTAGGCTTGTCACCTGTACTTTGAAGAATTGAAGTATTCATTTAATTCTTTGGCAGTTTCTGATAGCTGTCTTTTCTTACCAGCCTCAATTCCTAGTTACATAGCTAAACTGCATGAGGTTCTTTTTTATTCTGTTTACTGCAGTAACTTGTTTAACTGTGTACTGACAAAAGTATAATTTGTACCTTGTCCTACTGTTTTTAATTACTATGAACTATAAATATTCTGTTCACATGAATGAAGTGAATTGTTAGTGCATTAGAAATAGGTTCTGATAGTCTTCAATGGATGTGTATCTATTTTGAAGAAAAAAAATCAGTTAAAAGATTTTCAGTGTTGCTTTTAAAAATTATTTTGAGAGGTTTGCTCAGGTTGTAGTCTAGTCTATATAATGCAAACTTCTTCAAGACACTTCTGTATCATTTTTTTAATGGGAGTCTCTCATTGGCTCTAGCAGAGACCATCTAAACAGGGGCATGCCTTGTTTCAAAACTAAATTTAGGAGCCTTAGACGTAGGTTTTGATTTGCTCTTGATTTGTTACTAGGGCTTGTCTACATGGGAAGGTTATACTGGTATACCTAAAGTGTGAATATAAACCAATATCATTATACCAGCATAACCTTCTAAGTGGACATTCTTGTGTGTGCTTTATTTTGGTGTTTTCAGTGTAGCTTATATTGTTTGAGAACAGGTTTAAGATAACCAAAAAAAGTCATCCTTATATTGCAAAGCGTGTCCATATGGGGGTTTCTAATGCTATACCTCTACAAGTATAACAAGTAGAACTTCCAAGTTGGGACAGGCACTTGCTTAGTCAATAACTTGCTTGGACTGACCTTATTTTTTCTTCCTCTAGAAGGATAGACCTTATAGCTGAATACCAGTTGTTGCATTTGAAAGGAAGACTGTGACATTCATTAAAATGTTTACCTAATTCAAGCAGAGATACTTGGAAGGGTTTGGACTAAGCCATCAACAGACTGTAGAGAAAAACAAAGACCAAGTTGTTGATCACAGTGATATTTCTGGGGAGTTCAAAAGGGCTGAGAAGCTTTAGATCTGGATAACATAAATGAGTTAAGATGAATAGTTACTAAGTTGGAATATGGGAGGATCAGCTTTTGAGGCATGTGTTAAAGGTGGCCTGCAAGGGATTTTTAAAAATGTGGTTGATTCCTTTATGACATACAAAGAGGAGAGCCTGAAGGGCATTTTAAAAAAAGTTTTCTTTTCCTGCTTCCTTTATACCTTAGGTTTAATCAGTAATGTCAGCTTTGGCCTTCTTTACTTGTATTCAGATTTTCTTGGGGCTCCAATTGCCTATTGAAGCCCCCATTGCTTGGCCAAAGAGACAGTGGTTGAATCATTAAGTGCATCCCCTTCTGAAGTAGCGATGTTAAGAAGCAGGTATTTCACTAATCGTGCAGTCTATAAAATGTTTATCGGCTACATGATTAGTGGATAAGAAGAGGTGCTCAGTCCCGGCTTGTGCTGGGTCCAGGACCTACCCCCGCTGTGGCTCTGCCCACCCCACTCTTACTATATTTAAACTGAAGAGCTGCAGTGGAGGTAGGTCCCAAACTCAGCACAAGCTGGGACTGAACAAGCCCAGCTTGCGCTGTGTCCAGTAGCCACTGTCTGAGGGGATCCCAGTGGGCAGAGGCTGCTTCACGCCCCCCACTGTCCCCATGCTGCTGCCTCAGATAGAAGCAGCAGCGGAGGGGAAAGGTGGGGGGCAAGTGGTACTGCGGGGGAACCAGTTTTTAAGCTGGCTCCCCCTAGCACCGGTTCCTGCTTTCCCTCCACTGCCTCTCATACAGAGGCAGCCAGGGGTGGGGAAACGCAAGACATCGACTACTCATATACATCCCTGTTCTGAAGTGTGTTAAGCAAGAATGTCTAAGTGTTTACAAAAGCTAACAAAGCAAGTTTTAATTAATCTGATTAAAAACTAATAGCAGAAGGACTGTTGTATGGATGGAATACGTCAAGTCTTGTGTATAAAAAGTCAGGATGGCTGAGAACTTAACAATTGGACATTAACAAACCATAAATCCCAATGACAATTGAACCTGGTGATCTGCTGAACAAAAAGAGGTCTCAGCTGTGCTTGGGGGTATTTCCATTGCTTCTCGCTGATTCAGCAGACATTCTAGGCTGCAGTTGTGTGTGCTGATTGTGCTGATTTTTGTGCAGGTGGTAAAGAAGGGGTGTATGCTGCGATGAGATGCTGTGTGTACTAGGGGGATGCTTATTGTGTATGTGGTCACACAGCTGTAGCACCTGGGCCAAGTAATCCGTCATCTGTGCAGTCGCTCTCATATAGCCAATGAAATATTTGCAGGTAACTTACCTTTAGAATAATAGGTTGTTGCCTCTGCTAGCACAGCGGCCTAGGACTTTTGGCACAGTGTTCAGCGCTTGGTGAACCCTTGTTCTGGGTTGAGGTAAAACCCTACTGAGATTGAGAAGTGTGAACTCACCCTCATAACGAAGGGTATGCTGCATTGCAACGTCTTGGCGACGAAAGGTTGCCAAAGTGTGTTTACACTGCTTCCTGTCGACCAATCATGGCCACATTTTTAGCTCCCCCTTCGACTGTCTGCGCAGTGCACTGTGGGTATGCCTCCCACAGTGCCTAGCGACACATTCTTTTGCTAGGCACTGTGGGAACCCGGAAATGTGAGGGGGGCTTTGTGGAACCACTTTACAACGAGGGACACTGAAATGTGTCTCTTTTGGGGATGCTTCCCTGCCGCATCCCACTCCTTTTCCTAAGTACCATTTTTCCTCTCACAGCATTCTACTGGGGCCTGTGCGATAGGTATGGGCGGTGGAACAGAAAATAAAGTCATTGTACCAGTTGACAGGCTTACCTTTATAGATCACTGCAAATACCTAGCATGACTGTTTGCTGATGAGGCAAGGTTAGGTTTAAGGGAAAGCCTCACAATTGTGTGTAGGTCCAGCTGTCATAAGCACAGCTGTGAAAGGGAGAGGAGTGTATTGGAAAATGAGCATTCCCAGAGAGTGGGCGGGTCGCATGAATGGTCCTCCTTCATCTCAGGGGTCTGCAACAGCCTGCAGCCCTTGAGGGTTCCTCCTGCAGCCCCGCAGTCCCCTTGTCTGCCCCCCTGTGCCTCTCATGCGCTGGGACACTAGAACCCAGGAGCCCTGCACTTACTTGCTCTTCCTGCTCCCTCCCAGCACTTTTGGAGCTCGCAAATCACCTGATTCGCGCCCCCTTCCTGCCAGAGCTGGAATGCTGCCAACAGCTGATTCATGGCATTTCAGATCTGGAAGAGGGGGAGGAGCAGGTAAGTGCGGGGCTCTGGCGCCCCAGTGCCTGAGAGGTGTAGGGGGGGAAACAGCCGAGGGGGAGGGGGGGCCACAGGTGGAGTCCCAGTGGGTTGCATGCTGCATGCAGGCCACAGTTTTCCAACCACTGGCGTAGAGGGTAGGTTGCTGGGCAAAGAATTCTGTATCTGTTTCAAGGGAGGCTGATGCCAGTTCTGTTCCTCTGCATTTTGATTAAACATTTCAGCATCTCTGTTTGGTCCTTCATGACCTCGATCGTACGGTCAGTGGCATCATTTCTATCTTTTGCTTCCCTGTCCCACCTCTTCTCCATTCGGTACGCTTGCATCGATGACTGATGCTAAACCTCCCTCAGTCTCTTCCTATTCCTCCTCAGTTGACGCGGCCTGTCAGCAGGAGAAGTTTTCTGAGTTGTCAAGGTCTCCCCTGCAATTAAGAATGTAACAAAAGAGGAATTGTAAAATTCCAGCGCAAGGTTGAAACATTTCACTGCAAAGCACCTTTAGCAACGTAAGCTGCCACTTTCCCACTGATCCTTCAGCAAAGCCCACATCTCTGCAGGCACTGTGCGCATGGTGAGTTCTGGGGAATGGGACCGGAAGGATGAGGGGTGTGCAGAGGGGCATAAAAGAATGCAGCCCGCTCTTGTGCAGCAGGCTTGCATGCAAGTCATTTCAATGAAGTCCACAGGCTGGCATCACTCTTGCTCATATCTTACTCCTGAGGGCAAGCAGGGAAACCCCGGGCTCTTCGGGATGCAAGTGGTGGGTTGCCTTGCTGCTTGTGCAGGAAGCAAAACAGCACAGATCAAAGAGTGGGTTGGGAGAATGTCATTCCACAGGGGTGGGGAAACAGCAGCCCTGCCATGGAATAGTTGTGAGAAAATGAATAAGTACCTCAGCAGAGTTTCCAAAGCAGGATTCCATTGACAAAGAATAAGAACATAAGAATGGCCGTACTGGGTCAGACCAAAAGTCTATCTAGCCCAGTAGCCTGTCTGCCAACAGTGGCCAGCACTAGGTGCCCCAGAGGGGGTGGACTGAAGACAACTATCAAGTGATTTATCTCCTGCCATCCCTCTCCAGCCTCTGACAAACAGAGGCCAGGGACACCATTTCTATCCCCTGGCTAATAGCCTTTTATGGACCTAACCTCCATGAAATTATCTAGCTTCTCTTTAAACTCTGTTCTAGTCCTAGCCTTCACAGCCTCCTCTGGCAAGGAGTTCCACAGGTTGACTCTGGGCTGTGTGAAGAAGAACTTTCTTTTATTAGTTTTAAACCTGCTACCCACTAACTTCATTTGGTGTCCTCTAGTTCTTCTATTATAGGAACTAATAAATAACTTTTCTTTATTCACCCTCTCCACACCACTCATGATTTTACATACCTCTATCATATCCCCCCTCAGTCTCCTCTTTTCTAAACTGAAAAGTCCTAGTCGCTTTAACCTCTCTTCATATGGGACCTGTTCCAAACCCCTAATTATTTTAGTTGCCCTTTTCTGAACCCTTTCCAAGGCCAAAATATCTTTTTTGAGGTGAGGAGACCACATCTGTACACAGTATTCAAGATGTGGGCATGCCATAGTTTTATACAAGGGTAGTAAGATATTCTGTGTCTTATTTTCTATCCCTTTCTTAATTCCTAACATCCTATTTGCCTTTTTGACCGCCACTGCACACTGTGTGGAAGTTTTCAGAGAACTGTCCACGATAACTCCCAAGATCTCTTTCCTGATTTGTCGTAGCCAAATTAGCTCCCATCATACTGTATGTATAGTTGGGGTTATTTTTTCCAGCGTGCATTACTTTACACTTATCCACATTAAATTTCATTTGCCATTTTGTTGCCCAATCACTCAGTTTGGTGAGATCTTTTTGAAAATCTTCACAGTCTGCTTCTGTCTTGACTATCTTAAACAGTTTAGTATAATCCGCAAAAGGATGCTAGAACATCTTGGTGTGCATCAACACCCTGCTTGGACCGCGCGCCTAGCTATGAAGGGCTAAGCCAGCTCACAGAAACATAGCCACCTGCCTTCATGTCTGTGACTCCCCACGGCAAAGCCACGTCCCCAGCCTCTCTTCCCTTACTTCATGCTCCATATCCAGCTGCTGCTGAGACTCCCCACTCGCTTTGGGACTTGAGAACCATTCCTGGCTGCCTGCCACACTGAGAGACCCTGCTGTGAGCCCACGTCCTCATCTAGTTCTCCTGCTTCATCAAGAACTTCGTCGTCTTTCTGCTGACTCAGGGCCTTCGGAAGTATCCACAAAGTTCCTGGTGGTATATGTGGGGCCACCCTCTTCCCAGGATTGTGTCTGTCTTGGGTGCAGCACCAGAATGGCAGTTCGCTCCCTCACCCTCTAAAGGAGCTGAGACCTTTATAGCATCTTGGCTCTGCACTGCAGTGTCCCCCGATCAGACCCTTCTTGCACGAGGCTTGAGAATTGTAGCCATAAGTGTCACAAGTTCATACAGGTCCCTGGCAGCTGGGACTGCATGGACTCCTCTTCCCACACATTGATAAGGGGTTCTCGCCAGTGTAGACATGCCCTAAGCATAAACTTGGACCTAAGCCAAATAGGGGAGAGGGTGTGCCTGCTTTTGGGCTGAGTATTGGTTTGGGTAGGGGTATGCATGTGTGAGAGCAGACAGAAGAGAGACAGGCAAGGAAGCCAGGCAAAAGCATGCAAGTATAATGTGACCTTGGAACAAGCTAGAGCCAGCTTCTGGAACCCATGTTTCCTGGAGAGGCTTGGGGGCTAAAAACTAGGAAACGGCTCTTTCAAAGCCGCGGAGGGGCTCCGGCGGGGGCGCAGCCCATGCGCGCCTGGGATGCCCCGCCGCCGGCTTCCCCCGAGGCTTTCAAAGCCGCGGAGGGGCTCCGGCGGGGGCGCAGCCCATGCGCGCCTGGGATGCCCCCCCGCCGGCTTCCCCCGAGGCTTTCAAAGCCGCGGAGGGGCTCCGGCGGGGGGGGGGGGGGGCAGCCCAGGCGCTCCTGGCGGCTTTGCTCCCGGTGCCTCTGGTCTGCTGGGGACCATCTCCAGCAGACCAGGGACACCGGGAGCAAAGGAGGCGGAGGGGCGCTGGGGTATAAGATGAAACCCTATCTTTTAATTAAAAAGATAGGGGGTCGTCTTATACACCCAGTCGCCCTATACGCCGGAAAATACGGTATACAAATAGCTTCTTTCACACTGACAGGCATGAATACAAAGTTTAAGGCAAGACTACACAACACGCAGGCCCCATGTAAGTCAGTTCTGCTGATATTAATAAAATGCAATATTTACTCAATTTCCACCCATATGACAGCATTTTTAATGAGCAATGACAGTCCAGGAAGTTAACTACTAACACACATAGCAACAGAAGATCATTATATTGACTATTTTTTTGTTTTTTTGTTTTGGCTCCCACCTGTGTGCTGCGTGTTGAGCCCTGCGTAAAGCCAAACCGCATTGCAGGCCACATGTTGAGTAGCCCTGGTCTAGCCCAGTTTCCTGTCTGCCAACAGTGGTCAATGCCAGATACCCTGGAGGGAGTGAACAGAACAGGAGCTAATGTTAACTAATGTTAATTAGTTCTCCCTTCACCAAAGGTTTTCAGAGTAAACAAAATCTGAATATTTTTGACGTGAAAAGGAAGCAAGTGCATTGTTTGACAACTTTCAAACTACCTTTAATTCATTATCTCTGGACAAAAAAAGAGACTTAGTCCATTTTTTTCCTTTGCAGGTCACCTTTACGTTCTAAATCAAACAATGTTTTTCTCTTGGGTTTTTCTTTTCAGTTTGAACTTTACATGAATTCAGGGTGACCCAGTTGGACAACTCTGTGCATAGGTGATAAGATAGAACTGTTGGCATGAGGTGTAAAAGTACAGAGTCATTATGTAAACAGAAGTCTTGAAAAAATTATTTCCTTTTCTTTTACTGGTATTCTCTTCAGTCATGATTTGAAGGACTTTCTTTGAGCCTGGATTTTATAGTGCTGAACTGTGCTGTAGGCCTTGTGTGTACAGTTCTATCTTGCATGGGTCCTAGAAAAGAAATTGGACCTTAGGGCTGATAGGGCCCACAAAATCAGAGCTACACCTTCTGATTTTAATGTGAGGGAGGATTTTTCTTTTTTAGATGAACATCAGAGCTGTTATTTTTTGATGATTTATTTGTGTTGATGTTAAGGGAACACTATCACCTTGAAATCTAGTCAGTTGTTAAACTGAGTTAAGTTTCAGGTGCTTTGTTCATCCAGTGTTCTTCCCAATTCTATTTTTCAGTCATATTCTCCTAATTTTAACATGCTTCTTCCCCCCCTCCCCCCCAATACCATGTGTATGGAAGGCAAACAAAAGGGGGCTGAGAGACTGACAGTCCAGGGGGAACAGTGAAACTGACCATGCGCAAATGATGTCAAAGCAGAAAGTGTGGAGGGGGGGGGGGGGCGGAGGGGAACAAGATTCCCCCCCTCTAATTCTAAAGTTACAGTCATGTTAGGTGCAAGTTGAGTGAGGCAGTAATATCTTTTATTGGACCAAGAAGTGCTCTGTGAAAAGCTCCAAGGCCTCTCTCTCTTTCACACTAACAGAAGCTGGTCCAATAAAAGATATTACCTCATCCATCTTATCTCTTTCACATCCTGGGACCAGCACAGCTACAACAACACTGCAAGCAGTAATGGGAGGTGTTATTTTTAGCAATATAAGATAGACCGTGTTCAGACTGAAAGTAATCTGTACATTGGCAGGGTTCCTTTAAGAATGAATTGTCATAGAACTATTCACCTATCAGTAGGTAAGGTAATTTAAACTGCTGTATGTAAAGATTGAAAGTGATAAAGGAGAAATGATATCCAGAATATAGTCAAACAGAGAATGGCAAATGAAGGTTGACCTGAAGTAATGTACTTACTAACAGGGCTGGGTCTTTACACCTCCCAGGCTGATTTTAAGGCAGCAGGCAGTAACAGAAGGTGATGGCAGCTCTCCTGACCTCCTTTAGCCTTGGTTGTGTTTGGCTGGCTGGGAAAAGGGTGTTCTCTAAAAAGAGACAACTTAACTTTTGGAGTATGAAGTGTGTCCTCTACAGGAAAGCTCAGCTATCAAATGTTGTGTTTTGTTCTACACGTGCACGTGTATAAAATATGAAATTGAGAGAACTTTGCCACAAAATTTAATTCCTTCATGTTTTTATTCTCTAGATAAATAAAATTGTAAAATGTGACATTTTCTTTTTGCAGCGTTGAGGCGTGTAACTCAACATGTTAATATAACTTTTTTTTTGAATTTCCAACTTCAAATATTTTGAGGAGGATGCAGGTCTCCCCCGTTTTGTCTTGGTTAGGTCACTTCTCGTTCTCTCTCTCTATCTTTTTAAGTAATAATTTTGTAAAGTTTCTTCCTATTCCTTTTCTCTTCCACAGAAATGGCAGGATATTATTAAGGAAGTCAAGTTCCTACAAAGAATAAAACATCCTAACAGTATAGAATACAAAGGCTGCTATTTGCGTGAGCATACAGCTTGGGTAAGCTGCTCTTCTCTCTGCTCTTCTATTGCTTTGTGGAGGGCAAATTTAAGTAAACACATGTCTCCAGCTGGCTGTAGGACAGTGGTTCTCTTCCCTGTCTTGCACTTGGGCTGCAGGCTCGGGGCTCACTCCCCCCCCACCTCAGCGGGAAGCCCTAAGCCACCAACCCCACCCCCTACGAGAGTGGAGCAATAGTGTCAGCTTCCCACTGCGGGGGGGAGAAGGAGAGGGAAGGGAACCCTGAGCCTCGCAGGCTGGATCTGGCTCGTGGGGGAGGAAGCGGATCCATGTGCTGCTGTCGCTCCCCCTTCCTCTGGAAGGGGCAATGGCAGCACAGGAAATTGCTTGCCTGGGGGGTTGCCCCACTGCTCCCCATGGCCAGAATTGCAGCCAATGGGAGCGGTGGGGGGTGGTGCCTGGAAGTGGCAGGGGGCATAGAGCCAGGTGAGCGCCCGCAACCCCCTTCGTGCACTCTCCCTCCCACTGAGAAGCCCCCCCACACTCCCAGCCTGCCCCTGCACCAAACCTCTCAGCCAGATCCCCCACTCCCAGCCAGCTCTTGCACCCACCATGGGCCCCAGACAACCACCCACCCCAGGGCAAGGGGGAGCAGCTCCGTGCCCCCAGAAGGGGTAGGGCTGAACTAAGAGTGGAAGGGGTGGGGCCAAAGGCAGTCATCCCTTAGTGCCACCCGAACCGTGGTGTTGGGTTCTCCCCAGCCCTCACAGCTACACGGAGCAGCGCTCCTGTGACAATTGAAAGGAGCTCTGGGCCCCTTTGGCTGGGCCCTGGGGCAGTTGCCCTTTTTGCCCTGTTAGTGGGCCTGCCTGGACCCTACCTCCCACCCAGCAGCCCATTTTGTCATCATGGATGGTTGGCTGGCGGTCCACGGAAAGGTTTGTGCTGCATGTGATGGGCTGCAGGCCAGAAGGTTTGAGTGCCTTTGCTGTAGGGGAAGGCACTTGAATCTTTGTCTCCTATAGAGAGTGGTAAGGGAAAGGTTTTAGCCCAAGATGCTTAGAAATGGGCAGCCACATTCAGTGAATCTGAGAGCCAACTAAGGCAAGTCCAGAGAACCTGAAAACTTTCTCCTCCCTTGCTGACGGGGGGTATTGATGGTAACGCCCACAGCTCATTTAGTTGCTTGGTTGTTAAATAGAAACCAAGTACTTGGCCATTTGATTCCCTCTCGGAGGAGAGGAAGAATGCGTTTCACTCATTTTCACTGCATTGGAAACAAGCATGGCAATTGTATTTACTGTCAAACAGCACAGCTGATGTCCCAGTGCATTTCAGTGTTTTCTGTTTTGATTGTGTTCCATGTGTAGCTGGGTAATTCTTTTAAATGGAGAGTCAGATTATAAAATAGCATTATTTTCTGTCAGATTTTTTTTAATTCTCATTTGGACAGTCTGATTTACTTTTACCCGTTGTATGCGATTTCTTTCTCTTGCCTTTCATTTTTACACACTTTGGATAATATAAGTCTGATGAATCAATTTCACTTTCTGGCTGTTACACATTAGACCACTGGTTCCCAAACTGAGGCGTGCCGTGGGGCCCCCAGACAACCTTAGGGGTGGTGAGGAAGGAATGCCATCCTATCCTGCACTGCTCCAGCTTCACTCTGGCCTCACCCCAAGCCCCAGCTCAGTGGTGTAGAGTAGGTAAAAGTCAGAGGGTGGGGGGCATTGGACAGAAATGCTTGGGGACTACTGAACTAGACCAGTGCTGCAGGGTTTGGGTTGCAAATACTGGACCGGAATGTGTGCATATACAGTCAAAAATAGTCTTCATTTTAAATGCTTGTTGCATATATATTGATAGATAGATATACACACACACACACGAAAAAGTTGCATATCACATAGTCCATTGCTAAAACTACAATAGTTCAGTATTGCAAAACCATTGTGTACTGCATTATATTCATTTGTAAATACTGCTCATAAGTCAAAATCCATAGTACTGTAAGATCCATAAATATATGTAAAAGCTTTTGAGAAATCTAATTATAACAAATACTCTAAATACAAATCCAAATGGTTAGCCATACATGCTGTGGCAAACATACTGAATAGAAGGTTAGTATTCCTGGTAAGTAACTATATATGTTATTTCTCTCTTTTGTATGTAATGTGCTATGGGCACAATCCTGTGCCTTTTGCTCTGTGTGATTCCTCACTACAAGGCAATTCTGTGAATTCAATGGAAATTGTTCATAGAGCAGTAACATGGCAGAATAGGGCCCTATGCTGCAAATAAGTTTAGATTGTTGTATTGTCCTATTTGGAAGCAGGTATTCTCCAGTTAGGCCTAGTCTACACCAGGAAAGGTTTGCTAGTGTAACTCTTCCAGCAAATGCACCTCGTGTAGCTTTCGCTGGGAAAGCTTCTACTTGTGTCCTGATTGAAATAAGCTATCCCAGCAGAAGCCCTTTCTTACTGTTATAACTGGTCAGCTCTAGGGCTCTTGCCAGCAGAGCTAAAGTGGCAGACGTTCAGTGTAAACCTCACACCGTTCTGTTACTGGTTCAGTGTTATAGGGTTATATCACTAAACACTGCCCTTGCTCCAGCCATCATATACAACATGCAACTCCCTTTTCTTTGCTTATCACAGAGGTACAGTGTGAGGGGAATTTAAATTCACTGGCAGTATAGCTGTTGGAATGGTTTTGTTAATTCTTTTTTTCCAATACCTCGGGCCTAGGCTTATTTTTCTGAAAGTTTGGGAGATAACGGTAGTTTCAGCAGAACACAAGATTCATGGTACTTCAATGAGTGCTGGATCACACACTGTTCACAGTCCAGTGACAATCTAGTCACCATTTACTTCTCTCTAGGTATTCTGTAATACATTATTTTGATTTCTCCCCACACAGCTTGTTATGGAATATTGTTTAGGATCAGCATCAGACTTACTAGAAGGTATGTCTCAAAGATTACTTTGATTGAAATTAAGAAATTTATAATCAAATAGTTTATGGATCAAAGTTATTCTGCAGTATTCAGTTTTTTAATTATTTGGGTAGGGTGAAAAATTGAAATAACTTACAAATGTATATCTCTGCAGCATTACTCTGAAGCATATAGCTTTCCTAGGCACAGTTTTTGTCTTCTCATACTATCTCTAAACAAGTCTTCATCCAGTAGCAAAATTTTGCTAAATGAGGCGCTTTGTTAGTTGCCTTCACTTCCTGTCGCACTGTTTGAGATGAGCTATCGAGTTGTTCATTTGGCCTCTGGAAGAGTTCTGGGGAAAAGATTTGGTGGCCTGGATTCTCCAGTGTGCGTTGCTACAGTTTTATATAGCCACTCATTAAGTTGAAGTTTGTTGTAATTTTTTTGTTGAAATTCATTAATGGTTAATTAAATGTTCACCTCACATATCACTGGTAAAATATTAAAAAAATCTGACAAGAATTTAGATGTGAATAAAGGCTGAAACTCTCTAAACCAGGAGCTCTGGTCTGGAAACATCCATGGTCCGACAGGATCAGATAGTCCTGGTGGTGACCTAGCACCTGGGAGCCCTGCAGGTTGGTGGGACAGTGGGAGCCCCTCGTGGCAGCAGGAGTCTGGCCTGCAGTGGCAGTGCGGACTGACAGGGTAGTGGGGACCAACAAGAGTTGGGAGCTGGGCCGGAGGCTGGTGGTTGGACCAGGTCTTGGAGAGGGTGGAGGCGGTGGCGGGGGGTTAGCAATTACCTCCCCATATCTGGCAAAATCCCTCATCTAGGACCAGTCAGGTCCTGAGGGTGCCAGACCAGGGAGGTCCAACCTGTATAGCTATGCGGCCTTTTTCTTATAGAATGAGTAGCTGCAGTGTTAAACTATCAACTACTTGTAAACTGCATGTGTTCCTCATGCAGGACATAGGCCTTGTAAAACTAGAACTTACAGTTTTCTAGGTCTGTTTACATCTTTGAAAGTATGCACTGAATGTTATAAACTGGATTGTTTTCTTTAATAATGAATTTCAAATGCACTCTCTTCTTAAGTTCATAAAAAGCCATTGCAAGAGGTGGAAATAGCAGCAATTACCCACGGTGCTCTCCAGGGACTAGCATACTTGCATTCTCACAATCTGATCCATAGGTAAGTACAGCCAGAGTTAGTGTCACCCACTTGCAGGGAAGTTATCTTGTTGATTGCAGGCTGACCACCCCAATGATGTAAATGACATTTAAGGTTTGTAGAGAGTTTTTTTTTTTTTTTGCAGTGTCCATATGTTCTACAATTAGTTATTCATAATTCTACTGTGCCAGGAAGATCCCTGCATGCAATCTCTCTTGTACCTGTTTTGCTATAGAAGTGACTTGAATTTGCTGTGCTTTTGCCCACTTTACAGGGTTGAATTCAGTGGTGATGATCATCCCTTGAAGCACAGAACACCAAGGCTGACTAAGCACACAGTTCAACTGAATAGCTTTTTGGCAACTTCAGTGTGAAAAGTGCCTTGTATTTTTTCACATAAAAGTAGTAGCCCTCTTAAAAACTAGTTTTATGTAAATACATAGACAGGGCGAAATGAAGGCAAACAGTCTGCATATTTTTTAAAAAAGATACCTGTCACATTTTGGTAGGAGTGAAATGGCTTAGTTATTGGAACTATTAAATTTTTGTAGTCTGTCTAAAAAAGGGGAGAGCCATCTCTTATGGTTTTGATGAATGTAATTTACATGGTTCTTCTTGGTGCTCAGTTAGAAGTCACTGAAATCTGAAGAAGCGACGAGGAGTCCTGTGGCACCTTATAGACTAACTGAAGTGTAGGAGCATCTGACGAAGTGGGTCTTTGCCCACGAAAGCTTATGCTCCTACACTTCAGTTAGTCTATAAGGTGCCACAGGACTCCTCGTCGCTTTTGCAGATTCAGACTAACACGGCTACCCCTCCGATACTTGAAATCTGAAGTTGGCTCTTTAAGATACCAAACTAGATCGCAAGATCAGGCATGCTATAAGGCTGATTTACCCCCTTATTACTGAAACTCTGGTACAGGAGTCAGTTTGTTCATCCTATAACTTGAATGTGTGACTGATTTGTGATGTTTGTATTCCATAACCAGAGATATCAAGGCAGGAAACATCCTGCTGACAGAGCCAGGCCAGGTGAAGCTTGCTGACTTTGGATCTGCTTCCATAGCATCTCCTGCCAATTCATTTGTGGGGACGCCATATTGGTAAGGAAAATTTTTACACATCTGTGGCTTCAAGAAGTGACATTTTTTGGTGGGCTGTCCAGTTTGCTTGGACCTTACTACAGTCCTCTTTTGTGACAGTGCAGTTCTGTTGAAATTAAAATGTGTTTTGTAAATACAGTTTTGAATGCTATGGGAAGTTTGTTCTGTTCAAATGTGTACAGTGTTTTATTTACTGTTCATAAATTGTATCTGCTTTGCTGTGATATTTATCCTGACTGTAAGCAGTGATGCTCTTGAAGCAGATATGTGCGTGCTTTATTCAACCAATACCATGATTTGAAATTTCAAACATTCTCATGGCATCTTGTTGCTCAAATTACTAAAGAGGATTTTTCCCCCGTAGGAAATACCAGATTGATTAAACAGAAATCTTTGTAGAAATCTTGTATGGTTTCAGCTTCTACATCTAATTATTGGTGTTTATACAGCTTCACTCGAAATTGCTCTGTTTTGTTACTCCCTTGGATGTATATGGCACTGGTCACTGTCAGAAAACAACATATGGGGCTAGATGGACCATTGGTCTGACTCCGAGCAGCTGTTTTATGCTCATGTGGTAGATACGTCACAGTATTGGTTAGCCGACAAGACTGTTGGAGATGTGGACAGTTGTAATGCTCATAAATGTGAAAACCTGAGTATAGGGCAAGACTGTATCGTGTAGATTTCACCATTTGGCTTTGCCTGTGCAGCTCAACCAGTTGTATTGCATTCTGGAATTCACCAAGTTGGGCTCCAAATCCAGATTGAAGTGACCCAGACACATGCCTGATATCTTGTGTATCCGTATTTCTTGCTTTTTTATAGTTCACAATAGTCAATTTATCCCATGGTCAATTGGGTTGAAATGCTTCTGGAGTATTGTAATGATTGTGTAGAATTTTATGAGAATTTAACTTTTATGTTATAGGATGGCCCCAGAAGTAATTTTAGCCATGGACGAAGGGCAGTATGATGGCAAAGTAGATGTTTGGTCTCTTGGAATAACATGTATTGAGTTAGGTAAGCCATCTTCCTTTAAAAGTACTAGATTACCAGACAGATTTTCCTCCATGTCCAATTTGTGGTGTAAATGCTGTAGAGTATATTTAATTTCTACTAAAAGGAATGTTTAAACTTCATTCTGAGGATATGAATTGTTTAATGCTGGAGCATATTGAGCTGAGTTACTATGCATGAGATCTGCGTGTGCTTCCTTGTTTAGAAATGGTCTTTAGCGTGAAGTGGTCGGGTATTTATCAAAAATCAAGAGTGAGGGTATGTCTGCGCTACACAGTTTTAGCAATGTGGCTGTGTCTGCACTAGGCATGTGAAGGTTTAACCAGTTAGCCTCACCCTTAATGGCTGAGGTTTATGGGTTAAGGTTAACCAGTAGGGGTGGAGCAGCTCTGACCCCATGGGGGGCTTGCTGTGATGGAGCTTCTGCCTGCAATGGGCCCTGGTGTCCCACAGAGAGGGGCTGCTCCGGCATCCCATGGGACAGTTTCTGTCCATGGCAGGCCCTGGCACCCTGCTGACAGGGCTGCAGCCGGGGGTGTGGGGCAGCGGGGTGTTGCAGTCAGGCTGGAGTGCCCCCCCTTAATCAGTTAATCAGTGAAACAATAAGTTGAAATGTTAGCCAATTAAACGTGACTTTACATCCCTAGTGGACACAGCCTTGTTGCAAAAAGTCAAGTAGTGTAAACACTGTCCACACTTTTGCTGACAAAAAGCTTCCCTGATCTGTTAGGCTCTAAGGCGGGCCGGGGGAACCTTTTTTGGGTTGGGGGGCCACTGACCCACAGAAAAATCAGTCAGAGGTGAGCAGTGGGGGAGGATTGGAACACCAGCACAGGCTCTCCAGTGCTGGAGAGGGGACCCTGAGCCTCGGGGACTGGAATCAGGCAAGCTGGGAGCTGCATCCGGTCACCAGGCCTTAAGTTCCCCACCCTTGCTGTAAGGTGCCACAGGTCTCCTTGCTGTTTCCATCCCTAGAAGCAGCGTTTGCTTTGTGGGCAGGAGAACATTCCTGTACTTGGGTGGCAAAGCTTTTGCCCTGGGAAATGGGAAGGTGTTTAAGCGCCTCTGATCAACAAAAGCTTCGTCGCTCAATTGTCAGTGTAGACTAAACCCAAGTTATCACTGTGGTTTCATTACAAAGATTGTTCTAGACAAGGAAGACAGCACACACTCTAGCATTAGTGGGGTTTTACTGTCTGTGTGGGGCCAGTTAATCTTTGAAAGAAAAAGCGTGAGCCACAACTGAGAAAAATACAGAAAATAGACCTTACAGAACCAACATCACATATGGCTAGAAAAGTGAAAACCAAAATGTAAACTTCCATTTTTGAATACTGTGTAAAGTTTCCTTGAGGAGTCCTGTATTAATGAAGCCTGGGGTAAAAAGAGCTAGGCAGCGTGTGTTGTCACACATGAACAGATTTCTCTGGAAGATCTCTTAAGGAAGATTTGGCAATCCAGTCTTGAAGTAGGAGCACCCTCACCCAAGAAATAAATCATGGCGCTGCAGTTAGAATGGGCTACTTGAAGCAGCATGTCTCCTTAAAAGGGTTCTCGTTACGTGCGAGTTTCCATTCTCCCTGGTGGATAATATTTTCATGCTGTTCCGTGCCAATGCACTCTGAGGTGGCAGACCTATCCCTGCCTGCATCCCAGTGTATCGGGGGCTGTACTATCTTGCCTTATCATGTCTTGTTTGTTCTAAAGCTTCAGTGACTGAATGAACAATCTGATTGGCTAGTGAGCATTCTAAGAAATACTCGACTTCGGGTGAGCCACACTGTTAAGCTAAAATGCTGTCTGACATTCCAGGCAGCCAGTTTCCTTTTCTTCCAGTCCGTCCAAGAGACTCCTTCAGAGTCAAAATTTTTGTTGCCAATAGAAAGCAGCTTTAAGGGGCGTGGCTGTCATGATATAATCATGCTCTGAGTGGACTAGAGGTTAGGCTGGATGCAGTGTCCCAAGAATGCAGTTAGCTCATGGTGACCACACCCCTTTTGTGCTTTATTTCATACTGTATTTTTGTATTCTGAAGTGTGCTTGTCCTTTTGTATGACTTTCGGCAGGCGTGGGGCAGAAATCATCCCTCAGTTCCAGAGTTCTGGTCACCTGGTGGGGCATGAGACTGTTTTACTAAATCTTAAAACATGAAGAGTGTCCATTGACATCCATTGTATATATTATTGTTCAGTACTTGGGGGGAGGTTAGGGGAAGAATGTGTGTCAAAGCACCAGCAGCACATCAGCAGCTGAAAAATAGGAATTGATCCCTGTTTAAAAAAGATTCCTTAGTTGCTTTTCCCCTTGGGTGTAAATGTCATCATAATTTGAAGTTTCCTTGGAGTGTTTGCAGTGAGCTTCAGTTTTACCCAGTAAACATGCTGATGAACCATCTATTCTGTTGCTTTGGTGAAATCATCTTCCTTATTAAAGTTTCATGCTGTGTTGGTCCTATGAGATTACACATGCTTGCAAGAGGGGAAAGCCCAAGAGAATCCTGCCCTCCGAATAGTAAAAAAATTAGCCAAACAGTTAAATGTGGTTGCGACAGCTTCAGTAAC
This sequence comes from Pelodiscus sinensis, assembly GCF_052426305.1. Taxonomy (NCBI): domain Eukaryota; kingdom Metazoa; phylum Chordata; order Testudines; family Trionychidae; genus Pelodiscus; species Pelodiscus sinensis. The sequence goes on along the minus strand of NC_143072.1, from coordinate 26,162,340 downwards.
CAGCTTTGTCCACATTGCTACCATCCTATTGGATTTTGAGTACTTTTAAGCTATAAAAAAAACAATTGTGTAACTAACTGTTCGGAGCCCGTACTATGGCTGTGCAGCCATGCCGTGGCTCTTGCTGTTTGTGTTTCGGTAATTTAGAGTGAATTCAGAGAACGCCACCATGACCACCCACAGAATGTGAAAGCTTGGCGAGGCAAGGCATTTGATCTCCAAAGCGCTTTCACCTTTTGCCAGGGTAAAACCAATGGTAGGAGCACATGGCAGCACCTCTTGTTGCAGGGTTTGGGTCAGGCATTAGTGTGAGCCCACTGTTGTGTTTTTATGAGCAATGAGAATAAATTAAGGGGAAAACCGTAAGACTGTTTCACTCTATATGAATTGTTTTCTTTTATGTATAGCGGAACGGAAGCCTCCTTTGTTTAATATGAATGCAATGAGTGCCTTATATCACATAGCGCAGAATGAATCCCCTACACTACAGTCCAATGAATGGTGAGTATCACTGAGAGAGAAGCGTTGTAGAGATTTGCTATAAATGGAGGGCTTTGTCATGCCGGGCTCTTGAAATGGCAGGGTTCCTGTTGGAAAGATGTGAACTGTGAAAGGCTGATAAAGTAGGTGCACTTACATTTTCTGTGCATAAAATTCACCACTGAATAATTCTATTTTAAAGTCTAGGAATGCAGGCAGTTTAGAAACAGCAGACTTGCTGCAAGAACAGTAAGTCATGTCAGTAAACACTGGAAACCCAGAGATTATCAGCAAATGATTATTTTTTGTTGTTAAAAACAAAGGTTCTGAAACCCAAAGCTTGGTTTACGGAACCACTGCCTTGCTGAAGAAAGCCATTGATTATGTATTTGCCTTTCTTACATAGATTTTTGCAAACACACATAAAATGGTCCTGTTTTGTGCCTCCTGGTCTTGAACGTTTTTGAACCAGAATTCAGATGAATCCATTTAAACAGTAAAACACTTGATAGTAATTGTTATGCTGTGCCCAGTGGCCCATGACCATGAGTACCTACCTCCGGGCAGAGCCCTCAAACTGGTGATGTGTCCTACAATTAGATTTCATCAAGTCCAGAATAAATGTGAACTCCTGCACTATAACAGCCTTACCATGGAGTCCCCTTTGATTTTCCAGCCTATCTTCCACCCAAATTGGACTTAGTGATAAAAGATCACTTACTCCAAAAATCACAGGCACAGAAGAGAGTCACACCTACAGATCAATTGGTTCCCTAAATATTACACAGAGAGAACACCTATAGCTGATCCTGTATGAAACTAAATGATTAACAACCAGAAAAAAGGAATGAGAATCTCTTAGCAGCTTAGCATATACACACATGAGGTAGCATCTAAATCCTAAAAGTGTCTGCCAGTTCATCTGATGAAGTGGGTTTTACCCAGGAAAGCTTATGCCCTAATAAATCTGTTAGTCTCTAAGGTGCCACTGGACTCCTCGTGGTCAATTCAAAGTATTTTCAGGGCAGACTCAGCAGGCAACCCCGGGGATCTCTGTTTGTTAGAATCTCTGGCCTTTCAGAGTTCAAATAACAGAAAAGATGAAAAATGTTTCATTGGCTTTGTGTTATTTCTTTCATTCAGTTTCAATGCCCACAGGAGAGCAGGTAGCACTTCTAGGTGGGACAGGACCATTAACTAATCTTTTTGTATTGAAGATTCGTGGTGGCCCATCTGATTTTTGATACTCCTGGGTGGGTGGGGTGCGGGATGAGTCCCTTGCCTGAGTTCACAAGTTCAGAGTTCAAAATTGTACAACAAAACTTACATATTTTCTTACAGGATGGAGTACAGAAACTACAAGCGAGACTAATGCGAGCCACAACTTACAAGTAGTTTGTAGAGTCTAAACATTAAACACATTTTAAATAAATACAAGTTTTGAGCAAAACTAACATACAGGTGATCTGGTCTGGTCTCCAGCTACAAGGCTGTCAGCTCTCAGACAATGCCTAGAGCCCTGGGCAAGAGCTGTCGTCTGGCCCGCCAGTGTCACCACACTGTTTGATACGTTGCAGTCCTGACGTTTGAATTGTAATATAGTGCGCTGTGCTTTTACAGGTTTTTTATAACCTCAGATGTTCTGATTAGATGCTTGCACGTGATATTTACAGAGAAGATTCAGGTCATTTTAGAGATTTTTTTTTTCTGACCAAAATAGGCAAGAATATAATTTGCTTAAAAAAAAAAAAAACTCCAGTAGAAGAAAAAAAATCAAGTAATTGCCTGTTTTGGTTTGAGTGTTTTTGAGGGGGGAGAGAGGAAAAGAAAATCTCTGAAATGCTATAATATTGATGTCCATGGTAACATCTGTCTAGAAGCCAGTGGTTTTAAATGAAGAAGGGGCAGAATGTAGAAGTTGAGCATCTAAAGAGATGTGTATTAATGAAACTTTCACTTACATCCCACACGGTCACCCTGCCAATGGGTTTTGAAATATTTTGGAAGATGCGTCTGATACGTTTTAGGTTTTGTGCTAATGTACATATTGTGGGTTAAACTCATCCTGGGCAGAGGGCAAGCACAAGGCATATATGCTAGTAAAATCTTAGAGTTAAATTTACACACTGATGAAGACATTCAGAGTCATGTGGGCCTTTAGATAACAGGCACAAAATTTGTTTTGCTTTTGAATTGCAAGCTCTTCTTGGATTTCTACAAGGAGTCAGTTTCTCAGTAGAGGTTAAAGGATCTACAGTAAAACTCCAGTGGTCTGGCATCCAATAGTCCGGCACTCCTGATGATCTGGCACCATCTGGAACCCGGAAGTGCTGGACAATTGGAGCTGCTCTGCCCCCGGCTTCCCCGATTCAGCCGCTGCTGAAACTGACCAGCGGCTGACTCTGGGAACCCAGGAGCAGAGCAGCTGGGGTGCTCTGCCCCGGGCTTCCTGGAATCAGCCGCTGGTCAGTTTCAGCAGCGGCTGAATCGGGGCAGTCTGGGGCAGAGCAGCTGGGGTGCTGCTGGGTTGGTCCACTAGTGCCACCCCTCGGCGCTGCAGGACCAACCTGGCAGCACCCTGGCTGCTTTGCCCCGGGCTTCCCGGAGTCAGCCACTGGTCAGTTTCAGCAGCGGCTGACTTGGGGCAGTCTGGGGCAGAGCAGCTGGGGTGCTGCCGGGTTGGTCCTGCAGTGCCGACGGGCGCATCCCCCCCCCATTCCACACCAGACCCCTGATAGCTCCCCCTTTCCAACAGTCCGGCATATTTGATAATCCAGCACCCCCTGGGTCCTAAAGGTGCCGGATTATCGGACGTTTACTGTACATAAGAGCCATGGCATCTGGCTTGACTTAGATATATTGTGTCAAGTGTTAAGGGCTTGTGGGGGCAGGTGGGTTGGTTTTGCTGCAGATGTGAATACCTCAGTTCCTTAATGAGGTGTTTAAAATGTAGTCAGCAGTTAACTCAGTTAACGTTTTTTTCCTCTCTTGCATTAGGTCTGATTATTTTCGAAACTTTGTAGATTCTTGCCTCCAGAAAATTCCTCAAGACAGGCCTACATCAGAGGAACTTCTGAAGGTTGGCTTTCTTGTCCTTTTTTTTTTTTTCTTCAGATGGTGTTAAAAAGAAAGGATTGTATGAAGCATAATTCTGTACAGCACTTTTCCTTTCTCACCTGCTGCTCTTCTAGACCAAGGTTAAACAATGCTTTGTCTGTTATTCCTAATACCCTCAAGCTAAAGAACTAACTGGCTTTGTGGAGTGCACTCTTTTTTTTGTTAGCATTCCTAACTTTACTACTCAGTGTCTGAAGCAGTTAGCTAGTGATTTAGCATCCAGCCGTCTTCATCGTTCGTAATGGAATGTTCTCCCAGAGCCTTATAGTGACCACTGCATCGTATAGAGGGTTTCGGTTCCTAAAGCTCAGTGTGTCCTTTTGGTTACTATGGCTAAACAGAGATATCGTGCGTTGGTTAATAAAATATCGTTCTTTGCTTCTCCTCATTCTCCTTTGCTAGATACACCCCTGCAGGCTTTTACGTTTTCCAGCTCCTCTGTGCTTTATACGTAAACTTGAAATGTTCCCTGCAGTATGATCTAATGGGTTTTTCTCCCACATACTGCTTTTCTTGACACTGATGCATGGCACTTGTTTGCAGTTTTAAGTTGCCTTGCCTCTTCTCCGTCTCCCCTCTCCCATGTGCTATGTATATTTGATTTCCTTTTCTCTAGCGGTGGGACACAGTAAGTGTCTTTAAATGGTTGCAAAGAGCTGACACATGCCTAAGTGAATGTACTTAAATTTGACAATCTATTAGCAGATATTGATATGGCCTTACACAAATTTGACTTCTATGGACTCCCTTGACAGCATCAAGTGGCATTCAGGATTTTGTTTTGGTTAATTTTTCATTCTCCTTGTGAAAGCTATGGCATTGATTTTTTTCATCTTTTACTGTAATGATGCTTTCTATTAAATACTTATGTTCCAGGTTCTTGCTCTGTCAGCACATGACTGCTGACAGCGCAGGTTTAAATGGTCACCTTTTTGTATGTTTTAACACTTAAGTGATCATGAGGTTTTTCCTTTCTTTACATTTGCTAGGATTTTCCATTCAAAAAGTAAACACAATTCTTCACTGATGGCTTTAGTGGGAGTGTAAGGTACCATGTCAGAAGTCTCCACTGAAGGGCTCAGTGGATGTGTAGCATACTAGGTCAGAATTCTAAAGGTCAGTTTTATTTTCAGCCACACGCTTTTTTTAATTAGAGGATTGTGCTGAAAAATAAATGTTCCTGAATGTTGAGACTAACTCGCCTCCCTATCTATAGGAGCAAACAGCCCTATGCCAATTAATAGGGGCATGTAGGAAATACGACAAATGCTGGAAATTGCAGTTCTGCTTTCCAAAATAACAAAACTCCTGGGGTGGCCAATGAGGACTCGCGGTTATATGGCAGAGTTTGTCCAGAAGGCTGGTAAACCCTTTCAGAGACACGGATTAGCTTCCGTTCACCTTCTGGCAAAAGGCAACCATCAGTGCAAGGCAATGCAGCAACTCTTTCTGATCATTTGAGCAGCACAGCAGAGATAGGATTGGAAGTGAGAGGGGACCCTAAATGTTCACAACCTCTGTTTTAGGTCTCATCAGAAAGAGCCATGTGCTGTGTTTTAGATACATGCCTGGTTTAGGCATTGCCTGGAATAGGAAAAAGGCTGTTGAAAAATACAAAAGTTAGTTAAGATTTCAAATGGCAGTTAGCAACCAGTAGAGACAGCACGGAACACCTTTATTAAACATGTTAGCTGGCTGTAGCTGACTGACAGCAGATGTTGGCCCCCAGAGAAGACGGTTTACGTGCTATTTAAAATCAAACATCCTTTCCCTTAGTCTGGGCAAGGTCTCTGAAGGAAGATTCCTATTTCCTGCAACGTCTCTCTTGCCTTGGAGGTTTCCCATCAAGGCACTGACCAGGTTCACCTCCTGTAGGTTCTGAAATCTGATAAGACCCCAGCCTGAGCTAGGAGGGCTGCATTCTTATTCTGCCTACTTAGGGTGGAAGATGAAACATGACCAGAATTCATGAATCTAGTTTCTGGCAAGTAGATGAACTGGAGATATGAAATAGTAGTCACCTTTCTGCGTGTGTGTGTGTGTTCTGCAGCACATGTTCGTTCTTCGGGAGCGGCCAGAAACAGTGTTAATAGACCTGATTCAGAGAACAAAGGATGCAGTGAGAGAACTGGACAATCTGCAGTATCGCAAAATGAAGAAACTCCTTTTCCAGGAGGCGCACAATGGGCCTGCAGTAGAAGCCCAGGAAGAGGAGGAGGTAAGAAGAAATAGGAGAAATGATGGCTCTAGCATGGAGATGTTAGTAATGATCACTAGGATTTAATATGCACTCATTAAGATGAATGGAGGCTCTTCCTGTCGCTCAGTTACTGCATCAGATTGGCTGCAGCCCCTGGTCTTGTCCATCCTTGGTGCTAGTCCTGATTCCAGCCAGCCACAACAGGGAAAACTCCTAGCATAATTAAGGAAGGCCAGGATTTGCACCTGAACTTGAAACCAGAGAAAGTTTCCCTGGTGCGAAACTTGGCCTTCCTGGCCTTCTTGAGCCGTCTGTGCTGGTGCTCCTTCCCTGGTCCCTGAAAGAAGAGCTAATTGCAACCTAAGCAATGCCACTAGCAATACCAGTTACCTCTTGTTCATGTCTTGAAGGTTTTTCACCTGACATGGAGTACAAATACTCACCTCAAAATAAAAATAAAAAAAGAGGAAAGCCTGGATTCTGGAGCACATGGTAAAACCACAAGCCAGAGCCCACGTCCAATTCTCTCCTTGTGCAAAGGGGACACAAGTAAATTGTGCACGTGCTGGCATTGCTCTTTGGGGAAGTTAGTACCGCTGGCGGAACAGGTACCGGGGACGCAGCATTGCTAATTCCTCGTTGAGTGTAACTTCTGAGTGTGCTCCTGTCGGACGTCCATCAGGTTACTGCTGCAGCTGATCTCTTCTTGCCCCACCATTCTCTCAGCAGAAATGTTTAGTAGCACATATAGAATAGTGGGCAGCTGCAATGAATTGGCCTGGGGGTGCCAGTAGAAAGGAGTCTTATTAACACATCGTTTGGCAGGATTGATAATTTTGCTTTTGTGATGGACTGTTTTATTTTACAGATGATAATCAAGTGTTTTTCCTCCCCTTAGGAGCAAGACCATGGCGTTGGCAGGACTGGAACAGTGAATAGTGTCGGAAGCAACCAGTCCATTCCTAGTATGTCCATCAGTGCCAGTAGCCAAAGCAGTAGTGTTAACAGTCTTCCAGATGCCTCTGATGACAAGAGTGAGCTAGACATGATGGAAGGGGACCACACTGTGATGTCAAACAGCTCTGTCATCCATCTCAAGCCTGTGAGTGTTCGCTTTCTTGCCAGCCCAGCTGGAACGATGCAGTGATTTCGGGTGGTGTGAATGGTATAGTTTGTGCGAGCTTTGTTTTGATATTAGAAGAGGCATAAATCATTGCTTCCTGGCCTGTAACAGAGGAATGCAGATTGCAGAATTCTGTGCCAAAAGGTAAATGTGCATTTTAAAAAAGTCCCAGTCAGAAGGCTGAGAGAGAACTATTTTAAAAGCCTCTTTTATTACATCGGCTGCGTTGCAATATTGTGTTCATTACATTGTTTCTTAAACCAGTTTGGGATTGCCTCTTGGGAATGGGTTTATTTTGTGACTGCCCTGGGCTTATCGAGTGCTGGTGTACAGGGCAGGCACTGTAAGTGTTCTTCCTCCTTTTACCTTCCTCGTTAGTAGATTCTCAAATACTAGACCAGTGGTTTTCAAACTCTGTATGGGTGGCGATGTCAGGTCCGGGGGCTCATGGCTGCAGGGTGATAAGCTGACCAGTGGGGGTGCTGAGACAGCTGGCACTGCAGACTGCACTGCATCCCAGAAGTGGCCAGCAGCCAGCCTGGCTCCTGGGTGGTGTTGGGAAGGAGAGCACGTGGGGCTCTTGCGCACTGCCCCTGCCCTGAGCACTAGCTCTGCACTCCCATTGGCTGGGACCCTGCTGCTGGCTGCTTCTGGGGCGCAGCGTGGTCTGCGGTGCCAGGAGAGGCAGGAATTCTGCCTTAGCACCCCTGCTGCACCGCTGACCAGGAGCTGCTCGAGGTCAACCCCCCTCCCCACTCCAGCTCTAACCTCCGCCTCCTACACCCCAAAACTCCCATCCTCAGCCCCACCCCAGAGCCCCCACACTAGTCAAATTATGTTGGTTCGCAGCATCAGCAATGTTCTTCAACTGGGTCATGAGAAAAAAAAGTTGGAAAACCGCTGGCCTAGATCCACTGCAATGGCAGAGAACTGTTCCTGAACCACCCACCTTCCCATTACTTGACTGAATTTTTAATTAATGAACCAAGTTACACAGGCAAAGAATTGCAGCTTTCTTAGCATGGCATGCTGAGAAACCACTTCCCTTGCTTACCTTGGAATGATGGAGGACCTGCAACAGTCTCCCTTTGAACCTTGCTGCTCTTACTACACAGGGGTCATGATATACTTTTCAGACTCATATATTTTCATAGTTAATTGTGGGAGTGGCTGTAAGTTTGTCTTTAAATATGGAACAAGGACAGATGCTTTTCCTTAGGCAGTTGATTACCATATAACATAGTTAATTACCACTTGCCTAATGATGAATCATGGATTCAAAATATAAATGTATAGAATATGACATGGCAAATCAAAAGTGTGTTTTTCTTTGAGTGTTTCTAAAGTTAGTGAAATTAACCTAAAGGAGCTTGTCTGTCTGGTTGGGGTAAAGATACTATCTGCTATGTAGTGTGCTGGGTAGGAGTAGCCTGTTGAACATCTCAATACAGGCAGTCCCCGACTTACGCGGATCCGACTTATGTCGGATCCGCACTTACGAACGGGGCTTTTCTCGCCCCAGAGCTCACGGGCGGCGGGTCGCCACCCGTGTCCTCCGGGGCGAGAAAAGCTTCTTCCGGTCTCCCTGGTCTGCTGGGGGGGGTCCAGCAAAGCCGCTGGACCCCCCCAGCAGACCAGGGACACCCGAGCAAAGCCGCCCAGGCGGCGGGAGTCCCGCTGCTTGGGCGGCTTTGCTCGTTTGCCCCGGAGCAAAGCCGCCCAGGCAGCGGGACTCCCGCCGCCTGGGCGGCTTTGCTCCTGTCCCCCTGGTCTGCTGGGGGGGTCCAGCAAAGCCACTGGACCCCCCCAGCAGACCAGGGACACCCGAGCAAAGCCGCCGCCTGGGCGGCTTTGCTCCCGAGCAAATGAGCAAAGCCACCCATTTGCTCCTGTCCCCCTGGTCTGCTGGGGGGGTCCAGCGGCTTTGCTGGACCCCCCCAGCAGACCAGGGGGACAGGAGCAAAGCTGCGGAGCACGCCTGCAGCGGGACAGCCCGGCGCGCTTGGGCTGTCCCGCTGCGGGCGTGCTCCGCGGCTTTGCTCCTGTTCCCCTGGTCTGCTGGGGGTGGGGGTGCAGCTAGTGCCCCCCCCCAGCAGACCAGGCTTTCCTTGCCTACCCTTGGGGTAGAGCAGCTGGGGGCTGCTGGGTTGGTCCCGCAGTGCCGCTCCGGACCAACCCGGCAGCACCCCAGCTGCTCTGCACCAGGCGTCCAGATTCAGCCGCGGTTGAAACTGATCAGTTTCAGCAGCGGCTGACGCCAGTTCCGACTTAGATACAGATTCAACTTAAGAACAAACCTACAGTCCCTATCTTGTACATAACCCGGGGACTGCCTGTAATTTTTTATTTTATTTTACTCTTTCCCACTCTCACTGTGAGCAAGTTGCTTTCCTCTTAACTGTAACATTAGGAAATGAAATTTCAGCATCCTAAATTCCAGGTGTAAGGCTTCTTTTTTCTGGATTTTCAAGTGGCTTATTGTCAACAGTTGCCTTTCGGGACTTGTGCATCTGAGAGACTTTTGCTTCTGTTTTCTTACCGATATCTTTGAAGCAGACTCAGATGACAAATTTGAGTAATATGAATTTTCCTTATTCACTCTACTGTTAATATTTCTCCCACTGTGAAGGAGGAAGAAAATTACATAGAAGAGTCTGATTCTAGAACAAGGACGTCAGAACCACAATCTCCACCCCAAGTATCTCGCCACAAGTCACATTACCGCAACCGAGAGCACTTTGCTACTATACGCACAGCATCACTGGTAGGTTTCCTTTTCCCTGTTTACATTGTCTGAGCCTGACAAATGTGGAGGTTTAGCTATTGTGTTACTTGCAGCTTTTAGGGTTTCATCAGAATGTGAAGTGTCATCATACACTCAAAAATGTGATCACAAAAATCATCCGAGCTAACTTACTAGCATAAATATAAACCCTAGCACAAGTATTTATTATGAAGCTTATGTATTTTCAAAACCAATGCCTACTAGTACATAGGGAATCTGCTGTATCACTTGGCTTATAGTTTCATGCCACAAAAGCAAGTGTTCCCTTAAAAATTTCACACCCTCATTTGTATGTGTGCGCCGTCTGCACAGATAGGTTAGTCAGCTGAGCCAGTTCTCCTTCACACCAAAATGGTATTGGCAGGTCAGTATAGTTTTCTCAGTATTCCCTTGCTGGGAAGCCGTGCTGCAGGTCTGGGGCTTCTTGCTGGTGACCGCTTTGTCCAACTTTCCTAAAATGCTTAATTTTAGGAAATAGGACTGAATATGCACGTGTGCGCATCAAGTCATTGTAATGTATTTACATAGGTTTTTTTTACAGATTCTTGAATAAAAACAAGGTACAGCTATGTTATAGTACACCTGGCCCTTCCTGTCTGCTCTGGCCCTCCGTTGCCTCTAATCTTCTGCCTCCCCAGGCTCCCCACTGTCTCTTCATTGTCCCTGGGCCCCACTGCTCCTCCCCCTTGCCAGAAGCTCCCTTTTGAGGCCTCACAACTCAGGCTCTTCTCCATGGTGCCTTGTAAGGCTGGCCCTGGTGGAGCCCAGAGCCTAGGCATGCCGACCAAGGGGAAAGGTGTCCTATGGCCCAGTGATTCAAAAGGCTCTGGGGCTCTGGGCCTCCCCGCTGGTGCTGCTACCGTGGCGTGTCTTGGGCAGCTCTAAGCACAGCGCAGTCCAGACAACGGGACCTCTCCCTTCTGCCTTCCGGGAGCACGGAGCCCCTTCCCAACCCCGCTTTGCCCATGGGCCTGGCAAGTCGTCGGTGCCCCTGCCAGTGCCAGCAAGGGGTAGGGAGAAGTCTCCCTCAAGTCCCATAGCTGAAGAGGTTCCTCCCTCCCCCATCCTGGCAATTCCTGGATGCTGCAGGGAGGAGCCATTCTTTGCGCCTCCATCTCTGCCCAGGATGCTATAGTGATAGAAATGTAGCCGTGTTAGTCTGGGGTAGTTGAAGCAAAATGCAGGACAATGTAGCACTTTAAAGACTAACAAGATGGTTTATTAGATGATGAGCTTTCGTGGGCCAGACCCACTTCCTCAGATCAAATAGTGGAAGAAAATAGTCACAACCATATATACCAAAGGATACAATTAAAAAAAATGAACACATATGGTTGTGAGTCTTTTCTTCCACTATTTGATCTGAGGATGCTATCATGATTGTAAGAAAGCCCTCTGGTGGCCACATAGGAGAATTGCTAATCTAGACCTTGTGAATAAAACTCTCTAGCCAGCATTTTTCACAAGTCAAATTGGTGACTTGCCTTAATTTTTACTAGTGAAACACTCAGCACTTGTAACCCCTTCATAACTGGACTCCTGACGTTTCTTCATAAACATTAATGCGGAATGGATTGGAGGTGGCCTCTTCTGTGCCTCTGGTGTTGATGTGAATTAGCACCGTGTAAAATGGGTACTACTTTAGAAGTTCAGGCCTTTGATGTGACACACACAGTGGCCTTTGTGCTAAATGCTTCTAGACTCAGGAGAGTATGTTCCTGGGATTGTAGCTAGTGCGGAAAGATTGCTCTAAGGTTAGACACAAAGTAAAGCAAAGCTTTTTAGTTGCTGCTGGTGCCTCTGTGAGGTGTTTTCCTCAGAAGAAACCCCCTTGAAACCAGAGTTTGGGTAAAATACAAAATGAAGATGGCTGTGGTCTTCCTCTTCTCGGTCATAGGCAACGCTAACACTTCTGAGACACTCGTCAGGGCCCTGATTGATACTCTTGTGTATCGAAGGAGAAGGCTGTCTCTAGTAGTCAGATTGGGTTGCAGCTGTCTGCTGCTCCTGAGACCTGTGCTCCTCTTCCCAGTACAATTGTACATCCTTATCAAGCCTTTTATTGTATACACTGGAAACATAGATTAAGAGGCATTAACTTTTTTTTGCTACTGTGGTTATCTTATTAGGTGACAAGGCAAATGCAGGAACATGAACAAGATTCTGAGCTCCGCGAGCAGATGTCTGGCTATAAACGCATGAGACGGCAGCACCAGAAGCAGCTGATGGCACTGGAGAACAAACTGAAGGCAGAGATGGATGAGCATCGCCTCAGGTTGGACAAAGATCTTGAAACACAGCGCAACAACTTTGCTGCAGAAATGGAAAAACTAATTAAGAAACACCAAGCAGCCATGGAGAAGGAGGTAGGAGAGGAAGGTTTAGAGACTGGTCTATGTTTGCTAATTACATTCTTCTCACTGAAGAAGAGATGACATTGTAGTTTCTTACATGTCTGTTTTCAGGAGCCAAGCAAATTGCTAATTAGAAAAAGGCTAATACATCACCTCCTTACACTAAGGGTTTATGTAACTATAGGAAAGGTATGTCCTGCGTCCCAGTGCATTGTACTAAATGTTAGCATATTGAGCCCAGAAAGAATTACTGTAAGGATTTTCATTTCTCTTGTCCTGTATCCTTTGTCGTCTTGATTTTATGTATGTTTTCAAAGTCAATTAAGTGCATTCTTCTGAAATGAGCAGAAATCTAAGTAGTAGAATAGCACTCTTGCCCTGTATGACTCCTTTTGGGAGTTGTAGTTCAGATAAAATGATTCCTCATAGAAATGTGCCAGCTGTGCTTAGAACGTGCATACTTTTGTTTGTTTATGAATAGACTGACTTGTTAACAAATCATAGTGGACTAGTGCCACCAAAGGCGACGGTTGATGATGATTTTCACGTGTTTGTACTATTGGTCACTGAGTGGAACTATTCCATTCTGCATAGCTCTTTGTGCCAGGCTCATCCTCCTCGTGTCAGAGGACTTGTCTGCTCTGCAAAACCCACAAAAGCCAGTGAGCAAATCTCCGAGACTGCATCTACACACTCAGGCTTGTGCTAGAGCGTTAAAAATAGCAGTGTAGACATTCCTCCTCCAGATCTGAGACCCACTCCCTTTGCTGGCTTGTGGAGCTTAGGGCTAGAGCTTAGGGCTACATAACAAAGCACTGAGCAGAGACTGTCAGTGGGTGCATTGTGGGGGGAAAGTGAGCGATAAAAGTGGATGTTGCATAGTCTCGGTGCTCTTTGAAAGGGATGGTGAGTATATGTTAAAGGTCCAAAGCAACAGCAATTTGCATGGGGTCTGACATGGAAGTGGAGGTCAGTTAAGCTGCTTAAGTCTCAGAAATTCATTTGGTTGTGTCTTCTGATGTAGGCTAAAGTGATGGCCAATGAAGAAAAGAAATTTCAGCAACATATTCAGGCCCAGCAAAAGAAAGAACTGAATAGTTTCCTGGAGTCCCAGAAGAGAGAATACAAGCTCCGTAAAGAACAACTCAAAGAGGTAACCCAACTGTCCTGAGAACAGTAAAGTAGTAATACAGTTGTGCGTGTTTGATAAATTGTACTCCTACGCTGAACTCCTAGAATTAAGAGATGCCATCGTTCTGCAAAGTAATTTTAATTGAATCATGGCACATTCTGGATTGTGATTCCAGCCAGACACTTACTGAAGATGTCACTTGCAATGCTTGTCATTGGTCTTAAAGCAGAAGTGTGTGTGTTTATGTTGGCAGCCCCATAATTGTAGAATCACAGAATCCCAGGACTGGCAGAGACCTCAGGAGGTCATCGAATCCAGTTCTCATTGTTAAGATGTAAAACAAAATACTGTGGAACATCTTGTGACTGCACCACTTACAAATACAGGACCATTAACTATTACCCTTAGTGAAAGTTTGCATCACTGGGTTGTCGATATTCCATTGGGTAAGCAGGCATGTAGAGCAGGAAGGTGAACTCGCAAGTTTTGCTAAAAATAACCTCTTTAAAATAATAAAAGGCGTGGGAGAAGTTTAGTACTGTAAATAATCACTGTATTGATTTGAAAATCATGATGTTCACAAGCTCCGGAGGGAATTCTTGGTGCAGACTTCCTAGTTCCTTTTACAGATTGACATCACACACCCCTAGAATTTTTCAAAGAGCCATTTAATTCTAAACTATTAACTTCTGTGATTCAACTTTGGAACTAGCAGTTAACAAATCAGAAACAAGTAACCTCCCACATAGATGTTCTCTGGGCTGGCCAAGCCTGGGAAGTAGTTGTGCTGTGATTGGGTTCTCTGGCCATACAGTAGCTAGTATTAAACGGGTAATGCCCTATGACATATTGACTCTCCTTAGTAAAATACAGCGACATTCTGTATGGTATTAACTCTTGTGTAGGGACTAGTCTACTAACCATATTGATCCATCTAGTGTGCATTAACTTCTCAAATTATAGGGAGAGCTTATGTAGACAGACTAATTCCTGACTTTTGTCCGTCATTTTTAATGGAAGGGTCTATCAAATTGTATATCAAATTTAGCATCTGAGTTTAAAAATGTAGCCAGTTATCTCTCCTGTGTACTCCTGTAGATTGTTTCTTTGTAAATTATGGGTCCTGCCTTTGGGATTTAAATGTATTATAAATATTTCCATGTAATGGTCCCAAAGCTCTTGCGCATATTCTTAAGTGCATCGCAGGATCAGCACTTATGTAAACAATATTGGTAAATGACATAGGATGAATTGTCCTGGTCTTGTCATCTCAGCTGTGATGATGTCAGCGTCTGGGCCATATACATGTATGGATGCAGAAATCTTAGCCCATCGCATTGGCCTTGTGAAAGAGATGGAAAGGTTTCTTCGGGAGAGGCCAATAGCAGTGCCTCCTAAACTGAAATTGACAGGAATGCAAGTAGCATCACATCCCCAGTAGTAGAACACACTGTTCTCAAGCTTTTGTTTTCTTTTACACTTGTCTAAAAGAAACTCAGAAGCAAACCAGTGCTCCACAGTTAACTTAATGGCAGACTTGAGCAATTGGTGCAGCATTCCGCTTGAGCCCTGGATCGGGCGCTTGGCTGAGAGGTCTGCAGCACCTGTGCACTGGAGGACCAAGCAGCACAGCCTAACGGGTGTTCAGTTTGTTCAGCAGGTCCTCGCAGTTGTGTGTTATCGATGAGCTTAGCGTGATTATTCTGAAATTAACGATCTTGGTCTTGTCAGGAGCTGAATGAAAACCAGAGCACCCCCAAGAAGGAGAAGCAGGAGTGGCTCTCCAAACAGAAGGAGAACATCCAGCATTTCCAGGCGGAGGAGGAGGCCAACTTGCTGCGGCGCCAGAGGCAGTACTTGGAGCTGGAGTGCCGCCGCTTTAAGAGAAGAATGCTGCTTGGACGCCACAACCTGGAGCAGGACTTAGTCCGGGAGGTGAGAGGGCAGGGGAAGAGTGTAAACCCATGAACAGGTCAGCCCCAGATACACCATAAAGGACACCTGTGGCCAGCGGTGTTGCCTACCCTAGGGGAGTATTGCAAAAGAGTAGTTTGAAAGGGCACGTTGGGTGAAAACCAATATGCCGGTTCGAGGGATCATTCCTCGTCGAAGACTCCCCACTGTACGTTCTGGAGGGAGGTTTTAGCAAAAGCAAATGGATACTAGCAGACAGCACTAAAACCCTCTTGAGAAAACACTTGCTCCCATAGCTGAGGCTGCGATCTGTCATGGAGATCACAGAAGTCAGAGTCCACGATTTCCAGAGACCTCTGTGATGTCAGGCTACGATAGTGGGAGCTCCAAGCCTCAGTGAGCAGCATGGGCCCTGCAGTCTCAGCCACTGGGGCTCCCACTTTTAGGATATTTTTAGTAAAAGTCATGGAGAAAGCAGCGTGATGTGCTTTCATTTTGGTCACCTTTCCTGTTGTTTTATCCCTGATACCTAACACAAGTGAGGTGCAGAAGAACCCTGGTATGCCATCTAACTTGCATTGGGTGTCTTTTGGTAGGCCCATTGAAATGCACTGCAGGGACCATGATCCCAGTGAAGCCAGGTACACACACAACTGACAACTAACTCCCGTTCTCTGTGGCCCAGGAGCTGAACAAAAGGCAGACACAGAAGGACCTGGAGCACGCTATGTTGCTGCGGCAGCACGAGTCTATGCAAGAACTGGAGTTCCGCCACCTCAATACCATCCAGAAGATGCGTTGCGAGCTGATCCGGCTGCAGCACCAAACCGAGCTCACCAACCAGCTGGAGTACAACAAGCGGCGAGAGCGAGAGCTGAGACGGAAGCACGTCATGGAAGTGCGACAGCAGCCCAAGAGTCTGAAGGTATTGTGTGGCGTGGGCGTGGGCGTGATGGGCAGGGGAGTAACCAGGTCATGGGTTATGCGCCAAGGCACAGCGCGGGGCTGCTTTGCCCAACAGTTGCAGCTGCGTCACACCACCAGCCCAGCTTCATCCGTGGTTCCTGCGGGTCCTTCGCCCCGTTCTGTAACTGGACTACAGCCCTTTGCACCATCTGCCAGCTTCTCCTTTAAGGCCTATCAGGAAGCTCAGCTGTTCAAGGAGGCTTGTAATGACAAAGTACTGATCTTTATTTCATTAAACAAGCAGCACTTCCCAATGCCTGCATTACTTACCGAGGACACCGGATGATCTTACTGTCTTCCCTTTCCTCCATCCCCTGCCTCTGCCCACAGCCACCTCTTCTTCTGCCCTTAATTCAGATTGGGAAATTGTCAAGAGGAGGACTCTGGGCCAGCCCCTCTCAGGTGCACCTGGGCCTGGTTAGACGTCATTGGCGCAGCACCAGTAGAGAGCAGTGGAGGCTGTGGCCCTCCCTGGATTTGTTTTGAATAGGATTATGCGTATATGTGGAGTTCTGTAACCCATGGGATGTGGCCACGGTCTGCCCTCCCCTGTAGGCATCGCAGCACCTGGCTCCCAGTGTTGGGTGGTTGTTGCAGGCAGGCCCCTACCTCCACCATTCCCTCGCTTCTTGAAAGCGTGCTCTTCAGCAGTTCGGCTGCATGGCTGCCAAGTATGTGGGGCCTTCCCTGTGGAAACTGGTCAATTCGGTTAAAAATTGGATTGAATAAAAGTATGTGAGCCCCTCCCCCCAATAATCCACCCTTCAGTGGTGAAGCAATATTTTTAGAAGTCTAATTAGCAGGGCTCGCCGAACCGCGGTGAGCCCCGCTCGCCAGCTGTGCTGTCCGGCTCTTCCGGGTTGCAATCTACTCGCCACGGACGAGTAGATTGTATTTGTCGAGCCCTGCTAATTAGGCTGCAGCTCATGAACATAAAATGGGCACGCTCTCCGGCCAGAGACTACAGATATGCTTTCTGTAGTAGTGACAGTGGACAAATCAAAAGCACTAACCAATGCAATATCAGAGGGAAGGAGAATCTAATCTTAACCCGTCTCACATTCCGCCTGAGCTTACACGGGTGTCTGAGCAGAACTGCCGTGCCTCTGTCGTGGAGGCTGTTAGCGTTTCCATTATAAGGCTCCTCCGTCGAAGTCAGTTGCCTCATCTGAAGTGCCTAGTGAATGGAATACAAGGCCCTTCCCAGAGCTGCTGACCCAGTTCCTGTGAGGAGGCAGACTCCGCCCAGGATTTCAGCTGTGCCCATAACATGGTGTTCTATGTGGCATACGGAGACCTTTGTTTTAGGTCTCGGGGAGCCATGGCTTGCCTTTCTAACTCAGCTCACACCAACTGTAGGTTGTTTTCTTGACAGAAATTGCCTGGAAAATCACCAGTTTGGAAATAGTCCTTCTGCAGTGAAAAGAAATGATTTGTCAATCTCATAGTAATGTTGAATAGTTAAAAGCTGACTGCTGAGGGGAGCAGCTGATCACTGGGTTCAGAGTTGCCAAAGAGCTGGTACTGAACTAGCTGATGACTTCACAAAGGAGCTGCACAAAACGGAAGCAGCTGCATTAGGTTGTTCCATCAGATGTTAACATGAGTGACTTCTGCCTCCCCAAGGTGATACGACACAAGCAGACTGTGTCCATATTCACTCCCTCCCCGAAATGGGCCCCTGGTTGGCGGTTACTGCAGAGGGGTCAAAGGACACAGCTGGGTCATGGAGACAGGGCTCCCTTACAGGCTCCAGCACACTCACCGGGAGTCTGGGTATCTGAGACTGCTGGCTGTGCTCCACCTGCTCTGGGATTGATGAAGGACTTTGGGGTCTGGCGCTGTCAGCCCAGCACAATGCGTGTATGCGCAACACTCCTAACGACACCTGTTGGTGTAACATTGCTGCTTGCAGCCTGGTACCTTGTGTATCAGAACGGTTCACTGGCATTCACGTCCCCCCGCTTCTGAGCTGCGCGCCTGCGTTGTATTTGCCTGCAATTCTCATCTAGATTCTCTCTCCAGCAAGTAACGAGAAGGTGCCCTGCACTGAAAAGTGTCTGTTACAATTGCTCTGCGTGTCTTACTGGTAGCCCCTTTCTGGTAACTCGCAGCGCAAGGCCTGCCTGGAAACCGTCCCCTTCCCTTCTGTTTCCTGTTGTTAGAGCTTTGCCCTGCGAAGCTGTAAACAGAGTCTGGTGTCCCAGAAAAACATCACAGAAGGCGAGCAGAGATCCATTGTTACCCCCAGGCTGGCCTAAGCTTTTGATAGGCATGCCTGCCCTCCCAGCCTTTCCCTTTGGCACGGGCGGTGGGAGAGCCACCTGGAGGGCTTACTGCCAGGGAATGGCATTTTGGTACAAGTGTCGTGCCTGTGTCTGGGCCGCACCAGGGAGTCAGGGTGTTCTTTGGAAAGCAGGCCAGGCTTTCTCAGCTGTGGCCACAGCCTCTGAGGCAGTAACTTGCAGGAGGGTAGGAGCAGTGGCCGCTCCCCCTGGGTCACCAGCAGGGGTTGGGTCTGCTCCCTCCGGAGCCACTAATGGAGCAGACAGCCATTATGTTTCCCACCTTCCCATGGGCGGTGAGGCTCAGGCTTCCGGCTTCAGCCTTGGGGTGGCAGGCAGCAGGCTACAGTTGTGGGGTTTTAGGCTGTGGGCCTGGACCTCCGCCACAGATGTTGGCCTTTGGCCCATCCCCTCAGTTCCCCAAATCACTCCTGGCTCCTGCTATCTTCCCAGCTCCCCATCCCCTCTGGCCCTTGTCGTCTCCCTACCCGCTTCCACGTCCAGGTCTTCACTTGCCAGGGCTGAATGAGTCTACTGTGACGAAGGGTGTTAGCAAGCCCACACGTTACGTTTCACAGCAGCAGCCTGACTAGCTAGCAAGGTCTTAAAAATGGCAACCAGAACAATGACAAAAAGCCAAGCCCCTGCACAGCACCTTTCCATTTGGGTCCAGTAAAGAATAGAAACAACTGTACATTGTTTTTGTTATGGGATCTGCCAAAACCTCTCCATACATCCGTTATGGACGTGTATGTGTGCCTGTTTCTTAGTTTTCTGCCAGAAGTTAGTTAAATAGTTTAGGAAAAATTGTCAGAGCGGCTGCCAGCAAGAGTTGGTGGCCCTACTCTGAGACCACAGATGTGTGTTGCAAGAACCCGTTAGGCAGTGAGGTATTAAGGACATGTAGAACAGGGCTTGAGCTATTTTATGCTCTCACTAGACCTTTCTAGGTAGCCACAATGAGGTGTTTTATCTGCCTCTTTAAGGCAGCTGAAGCAATGCCACCAGTGTTAGTGGAACGGTTACAGGGAGGTGCTAATAAAGCAGCCGTCTTCCCTATCCAGATGCCAGGGCTTCTCCATGGAGCGGGGCAGGAATTCATTCCCACACCCACGTGCTAGTGCTACAGCACTTGAACCAAGCAGGGACTGACTGTGCTCGCATTGCCATTGCTTGAAATCTCCAGTTTTGTTCCCAGCGTTTCTGCGCTTCTCTAGTCTGGCAGAGGCTGGGAAAGTCTCTGGGGTTAATCTTCCTTCCTTTGACTGAACCCCCATGTTGCTTAGCTGTGACATCTCAGCTGCTCGCCCTGCTGCTCCGTGATGGCCAAACAGAATCCAAGCCAGTTCTCAGCTGGAAGGACGGTGACCGCAATAGGAATTGTGTAGCACCTGCCAGCCCAGGAGCTCAAAGCACTTCCCAGGTTCCTTGCGAGGCGCAGAAGGAGGAACCAGATGTGGACACTGACACACAGAGAGAATTAATTTACCCCAAGTCACACAGCAAGTCAGTAGCAAATCCAGGTTCCCAAGCACTGAGACTTCTTCACAAGAGACAGAGCTTTGGGTGCAAAAGGAAAGAACAGATAAGGCCCCAGAACTCCCGCAGGTACCCGAGGGAGTGGGTGTTTGTGTATTGGAGTGTGTGTTAGGTTGGGCATGATACTACTACATATGATGACCCCCTCATCCAGATGTAAAATGTGAGTCTCTTGCCATAAAAGTAAGATCGCCAAATTGGCACTAGTCAGATAAAATAAACTCAGTAAAATAAATGCTTTACTGCAAATCCTTACAAGTCGGGTCCAAACACCAAAGGTTAAAGCACAAATTTCTGTCATCAAATCCTACATCAAAGAAGATCTCTGTGCACACAAGCCAGTCCTACCTACTCAGGACCAGCCATGTGGAAGTAAGGCTGTAGCCACTAATAACTGTTCACCCTATCACCCGAGGAGTCTGCTTGAAAAGCCACACTCAGGGTTGGATGTGGTCCAGTGGTAAATGGGCCCCTTTGTGTAGTGGCAGCTGTATGGAGTCTGGAGCTTTGTTAGGAAAGTGTTGTCTGGAGTCTAATTGTTTTGCACACGCACCACGTGTAACTAGCAAACTGTCAAAGCAGCTGCAGCAATGTGATCTTTGTCTCATGCATGTTCGCCATGACGTTGCGCACTTTTTGTATTCATATGCATTTGTGGGATTTGTGACCTCGTTCCCTTATGTGTGGAATGAAATATCACTGAATATTTTGCTTCCATCTTTGACGTGTACTGGGTTTTCCTTTGTGTCTCTAGTCTAAAGAACTACAGATAAAGAAGCAGTTTCAGGACACATGCAAGATCCAAACCAGACAGTACAAAGCACTGCGAAATCACCTGCTGGAAACCACACCAAAGAGTGAACACAAAGCTGTCCTGAAGCGGCTCAAGGAAGAGCAGACGCGGAAACTGGCCATCCTAGCAGAGCAGTATGATCACAGCATCAATGAAATGCTCTCCACGCAAGCTGTGAGTTGTCTCTGTGCTGAGCCAAATGGGTCAGTTTGCATGTTGACCTGAAGTCATCCTGAGAGCAGGGTTGTTTTCTTCCTTTGCCCCACCTGCACCACCCAGATTCAGATCCCAGGCTAGTCCTTCCTCCCCTGCTGCAGAAGCAGCCTTCAAATCCAGAGCAAATACTCACTGGCCACTTCAGTCACTGCTGCATTCCCGGGACAGCAAGTGGGTCCTTGGAATCCGAGGGCTGCTTTTGCACCAAGCCTGCATCTCTGGAAAGGGCTGCTCCTTGCGGAGCACCATTGTGCTACGTTCAGTTGCTAGGGTTGAGAGTCATTGATGCTACTTGCCAAGTGTGTCCCCTCCTGGTGACCGTGCCCTAGAAAGGTGGAAAGCTTCTGGCTAGAAGCACATGTTGAAAGCTTTGTAAATTCCATGTTAGCCAATAGCCGAAGGCCCCTTTGGGGAGGGATCAGCAGATGTGCGCTCCCAGCTAACTGTAACTGCTAGTTCTGGGCCCCAGCCACTGTCTGCGTTTCCTGTTCATTCTCCTCTTTCATTCATTCTTCTCTATTTGCCTTTGCTCAGCCTCCTCCCTCATCCCACCTCTCTCAGAAGCTTATGCTGTTTGTGCTCAGCAAGGGCGTAGTGATTGCTCCCTGGGCTGAGCCCTGTAAATCTTCTTCCTGGGCGGAGTATGTGGGAGCAGAGACTAGAAGTTTGGATTAGCAAGTTCCTCCTGGAGCGGGAAGGGAAGCAAGATGTTGCCGGCTGCTCACAACGCACACTTGTGAGGGGGCTGTTAAGAAGGGTGTATGCAGCTTTGCGTGCCCTCCCTCCGTGCCGGGTAGGCAGCGCACGGCTGTGTAACTGGGGTTGGGCTGTTAGCTGGGCCACTTGTTACTGCTTTGCATTGGCAGGGAGATGTGCTAGGAGCTCTGTCCTGTCTTTAGCTAGGTTTCTGTGCAGATTTCCAGAAAATCTGCATGGGAAATTGGCTTTCCATGAATCCACTTGTGTACCGCACCGGAGAACTTCTTCCTCTGACAAAAGACGGAGCCGTAGATGTTAGAGCCATGTAGCCAGCCTGCCGCTCTCCCTCTAGGAGCCAGGGCTGTTTCCATACCATCTTGCTGGCGCCAGTGTTTGTCACCATGGGTTCCCCGTGCACTGGTGGGATACAATAGGAAGCAATTGTATTTCTAAGAAACAAATGGTTTCCCTGCACTGTGTGTCACGAGTGGCTGCCCCACAGTGAAACATCTCTATTGTCTTCCTCCGCACAGCTGCGTTTGGACGAGGCGCAGGAAGCGGAGTGCCAGGTTTTGAAGATGCAGCTGCAGCAGGAACTGGAGCTGCTGAATGCGTATCAGAGTAAAATCAAGATGCAGGCGGAGGCCCAGCACGATCGGGAGTTGCGTGAACTAGAACAGAGGGTGTCCCTGCGCAGGGCCCTTCTGGAGCAGAAGGTAAGGGCGGCTGCGGGGATGGCCGTGGGAGCAGCAGTTGGCATTGGCCATGGTGCAGGAGTTGGAAGATGAAAAGCTGATGTTAATGGGGAAAGGGTGTAGTCCTGGTTTTGAGCCTTCCCTGGGCGCTCACCTGGCAGGCCGAATGGTGTCCTGCTGGTCAGAGCTACGCAGTCTCTGAGGAGCTTTCGTCCCATCCCGATGGCGGCAGAGGGAGTGGGGCCCTGGCCTCCCCTAGGTGACCATGCCATGGCAGCTCGTTGCAGGGCAGGGGGGGAGAGTGCCTGGATCATGGGTGCTGAAAGGGAAGTGCTCTGTGTGGTGTGCCGTGACCACCACCACCCACTGCCTGGGCTGCAGGGCTGTGTCCACTTCTAGCAGAGGGCGAGGAGGCTGCTGCGGGAGCGGCGAAGGGAAAATGCTGCACTCTCTCCATGGTCCCTGAGCAGGGGGCTCTCCCCAAGCTCAGGAGAGGGCAGAAGTAACACAGTGCAGCAGCGTCTGCACAGGTCTCAAGAATCTGAGGAATGATGTGGCACAGGAGGGTAGAGGGACAGCACAGATGTGTGATGCGATGCCACCCAAACCGGGAATGTTTCACGCCATTATTAGTCTCTGAAGATCCAGCAGAGTTGCCCCATAGAAGGACGTTGAGTAAAGCTGGACAGCCATTGAGAAGAAACATGATGATCAAATCCTAGTTAACAAGTCCAGAGGTCTGACCTGCGGCCCATTAGCAGCCAGACACCGAGGGTACGTCTGCACAGCACGCTGTTTGGAAATCACTTAGTCCGTGGCTACATAGCAGGCAGTTATTTCGAAATACTCCCGAGCTGGAGGACTGCTCACTCCGACTCCTGTAACCCCCATTGTACGAGGAGTAAGGAGAGTTGGAGGAAGAGGGCTCCATTTGAAATACCTGCTGTGTAGACGCTCCCTTCTTCAAAATAAGCTGTGCGATGGACGTAGCTCAATTTGCGTAGCTTCTTTCGAGTGTGGACGCACCCTGAACTCCAGAGTGTGGCACAGAATTGTTTACCCCAGCAAGCAGGCCTCCCCGTGCTGCACAGATCCGTGTGGTGCCAGAGCAGTGTACTAAGCACGTCACTGCAAAGGGAAATACGCACTTGTCTTTCATCCTCCCCTGCCGACTTGCCTGTGGGGTGATGCTGCTGCATTTACAGGGCACTGGGACAACTAGTCGGTGATAGCTGCATCTGCTGATCCTCACGGCCCCTTCCCAGGTCACTGAAGCTTCACCAGTGACCGAGTCTGTGAAACCCAAGTTCCCACGTCGGACTCTTGCCACAGGGTTACGTTTGTGAGAGTCCCATTTAAACAAGTCAATTTGTAAACCTCGCCGTTTGCAGCCCAGCGGCTACCTTGCAAACTGCCTTGGTGTGACGGTTTGTATGACAGTTACTGCTGCCTAGTGACCCAGCCTGACGCAGCGCTTGGGAGCAGAGTCTGTTGCCGGTCCCGTGGCTTCCTGATGCAGCACTGGGCATAGCCGAGACGTTCTGGCCCAAAGTGACAGAGCGCACCGAGACCAGTGATGTAAAGGAAGACAGATTAGCCAAAAATGAATTCAGTGCAAATGGTTCACCTGGGGATCTGCTTTTGTGCAGGGCCTGGGAAGCCTTGCTGAGCACAATGCAAATGTTTTTGTGTAATTCAGGTTTTTTTAAAGGAACCTGAATATCAGTGTTTGACAAAACAAGGTTGTTCTTCCCTGGCATTTGCCTAAAAGCCATGCAGCAGAGCCAGCTGGCTGCCTCTCTAGCCTAAGCTTTGTGCACAGGTTAGATCTCGTGCCTCAGCAGGGCTCTCACGGCTTCTCAAAGCAGCAAGAAATCAGCACCATGGGCGCAGGCAGCGTCCGGACCCCAGAGGGTGACGGTGATGACTCACGCTGGTGTAGGTTGTTTCCTGAATTCTGGGTTAAACTACTTCACATGTTCCCCAGCAAAAGGGCCTGAGAGCCCCCATAAGCAAATGAGTGTTAGCATCCAATACTCTGAAGCCCTGCGATCTCCTCTCGGTGAATAGAGAGTGTCCCATATCGCAGGGTTGCTGTTGGCAGAAGCGGAGCTGTCAGCCTGCAAACACAGTTAAAGCAAAGTCTGTTTCTGATGGTTTTTCTTTCCTTCACTCTTGGGGACCAAGCCCAGTGCTAGCTCTTCGGTGCACGGAGACGTCATGGAGTAATTCCTTGGCTTGAGGGTCTAACCCCGGAAATTTCAGCAAGAGCCAGATAGTAAATCACAGGCCAAAATTCAGCCCTGCTCAGGGGGCCAGGAGGAGGCTTATGCAACATATTCCCTGTCCCTCACCAGCTGATGCTGAGACCTTGGCAAGGGCCATTAAAAGGTGATTTGGGATGGTTGTACTGAAGTGAGGCAGTGTCGTATCAAGGGTTGGAAATACTAGCTCAGCTGGTGGTTCGCAAGTCATCCCGCTGATAGCCTGCCCCGAACGCAGAGAGCTCTCCACTGATGTTACTGTTTGGGTTTGGAAGGAGGAAGAAGCCCTGCTGGTCGCATGGCAGAGAAGGCAGCAGGGCAGTGAGGCAGTAGGAACCAATCTAGGAAAGCAGTAAGGTCAGTGTGGGGAGCACAGACTCCTAGAATCCTACCACTGGAAGGGACCCCAAAGGTCATTTCCTGTCCTCACGGCAGGACCAAGCACCGCCCAGATCATAAGCCAAAGCCAACTGGAACAGTGGCTCTGAAAGGGAAATGGGGCAGGTCCGTTAGTTAATTGCCGTTCTGGGAGTTTAAAACAAACAAAAGGAAGTTTTTCTTCTCTCCGCACACAGTCAACCTGTGGAACTCCTTGCCAGAGGATGTGGTGAAGGCTAGGACTTCAACAGGGTTAAAAGAGCTGATAAATTCATGGAGGTTAGGTCCATCAATAGCTATTAGCCAGGATGGGTAGGAATGGTATCCCTAACCTCTGTTTCTCTGGAGGTGGGTGACAGGGGGGGGGATCCTGTGAGAATTCCCTGTTGTGTTCCCTCCCTCTGGGGCATCTGGTATTGGCCACTGTTGGCAGACAGGACACTGGGTCTGATGGACCGTTGGTCTGACCCAGTCTGACTGCTCTTATGTTCGAGTTGTGGCCACTAGGTTCAGCTGCCAACAGCACAGACCAGCTGATGCTGCATTGACAGGGCCTTCTCCTCAAAGCACCTAGTTCCTAAGTCAGGGGCTGGGCAGCAGATTTTGCTTCTGCATCTGCGGTTTGAAATCTGAGCCGCTGGAGACACAGTTTCAGCTTTGTATTTGAATCCCGAAAGCCCCGATGCAAGCTGTGAAACACCTGGAAAGAGGATGGCGGAACCCTGCCAGGGCTTCAGCCCTGCTGTGTCGTCGGGATGTTAAATTTTGATGAACTAATCGAATAGTCGGTGGGATTTCCATCGACTGTTCGGTTAGTCGATAAGGACTAGCGCGGCGTCTTGCCTTTGAAATGTACGAGAGCCCCAGCAGGGACCCTTGTGCGTTCCAAAGGTTGAAATGCTGGGTGGAGCTTGGGGCCAGCGGGGATTCCTGCTGACCCTGGGCTCCATGCGGTCGCGTCGGCTTTGAAATGGACTCTTCTACATTTCAAAGGTGGAACGCTGCTGCTGCGCCTCTCCCCCTCCCATGGAGTTGAGGGAACCGGCTTTTAAGCCAGCTGCCCCCAGCATCCACTCCTCTTCCCCCACCGCCGCTGCCTCTTTGTGATGGAGGCAGTAAGGGGGGAAGTGACTAGTCAATTAGTTGCTTACATCCCCCCTGTGCAGCCCCTCCTCCGTTTCTGTGCACATGCCAGAGATTGCTAGTTTGCAGTCAGAGCGGCGAGGGTGCACCTGCCCTCTGCTGCTGAGTGCCTCTTTGCTCACCAACGGAGGGTCCGGCCCCGGGAACTCAGCATTGCCGTGTCTCTCTAGCGGAGTGCCGCTGCTACAGACTCCCTTCTCTTTCCTTCCCTCAGATTGAGGAGGAGATGCTGGCCTTGCAGAATGAGCGCACCGAACGGATACGAAGCCTGCTGGAGCGCCAAGCCCGCGAGATCGAAGCCTTTGATTCGGAAAGCATGAGGCTAGGTTTCAGTAACATGGTTCTGTCTAATCTCTCCCCCGAGGCGTTCAGCCACAGCTACCCGGGAGCTTCTGGCTGGTCCCACAATCCTCCAGGGGGTGCAGGACCTCACTGGGGTCATCCCATGGGTGGCCCACCACAAGCTTGGGGCCATCCAATGCAAGGTGGACCCCAGCCATGGGGTCACCCCTCAGGGCCCATGCAAGGGGTACCTCGAGGTAGTGGTATAGGGGTCCGCAACAGCCCCCAGGCTCTGAGGCGGACAGCTTCTGGGGGACGGCCGGAGCAGGGCATGAGCAGGAGCACAAGTGTTACTTCACAAATATCCAATGGGTCACACATGTCTTACACATAACTTAACCCAGGCCTGAGGGTGGCAATTCCACTGAAGCGGTCTGCCGACAGAAACTGCCTACAGGTGCAGCCTCCTCTCCGTGGGACGCTGGGTGGCCACGGAGTCTCGTTCATTCTGTAAAGCACTCTGTTTTGTGTTTACTAACTGGGATGTCATAGTATTTGGCTGCAGGGTTTGGGGGCTTTAATGTTTGTTTTGGGGGGGATCGAAAGGGGGGGGCCTAAGACATATGCAACTAGGCAGAGAAGTTGGCTGCCGGTTAAGGCGTTCGGGCTGCACAAGGGCCTCCGAGCGCTGTCATCACCCGTCCCTGCAGAACGATGGGACGCGCTTAAACCTTCGTTCGTGTCCAAACAGCCTGCCTGCCAGCCACCTGAGCAGATGAGGTGAGCTGAAAATAAGTCCCTCTCTAGCAGAGGAGCAGCTGTATTTCCTGCCCCTTTGATTGATCACCATGAAATTGGCCCCCTTTCCGCGTGGATCCTCAGGAGAAGGGCTTAAAGGAACTGTGGGCGAGGGAAAGGGGCGAGAGGAAAGGCTTTGCCTGCTCGGGTGGCAGGGATCAACACGGTCCCTTGCCCCCCAAGTGCCCGCTCTCCGTTGCACTAAGAGGCGAGCATTCCCCGAGGGCATAGCGCCGCTTCAGTAGACGTGTGTGGGGGGGTGAAAATGTTTAAAATCCAGCCTAGCATCTTAGCCCTCCCCTGGCCGGGCCAGTGGCAGGGGCTCATGCTTTGCAGGCCGTTGGGAAGAAGAGTATCACTAATGCACTTGTGTAGCTAATACTGTGACATCTCACCTTAGCTAAGCAGCTGAATAATTCTTGGGCCCCTGCATCCTTCTTTTGCTCTGTTCTTCAGGACCCTTAGACTTACAGCCAGTCAGCCTGGAATGCCAGAGGTCTTCTGAAAGATGCCATAGTCACACAATGCCATTGGTCGGGGGTTTCATTCCTACACTGCACACCCATTTATTACCTTTGGGCTTGTTGCAGTTTTCTGTTTACCTGTCCGCTGTAGCCGACTGTTTAAATGTTTAGTTGCCATAGTGTACCAGGAGGAGCTGAGCCAATGACTCTACGAGCTGCTGACTAACCCACATCACTGCTGTAGATCTTGCCGCATGTGAGGCTCCTTTCTGTCGTTTTGGGTGCCGCAGTACTTTTCAGCTTTACAGTCCAGGGAGACTCTGGGATCAGTTGGCAGCACGTCACCCCACGCGTAGGAGGCGCTATTTTCGGGCAGCTCTCTTTGCAGAGCCGCTGTACTACTGAAAGGGAGCAAGAGGCTGGAAGTAAAGCCGGGAGTCTGCGAATAAATGGAATGACTTTTGTGGCTACGTAGCAACCTTGACTGCTGGAAGTGGGAGGTGTTGTGAAAGACTAGGATGAATGAGGGGGTGTTTGGGCCCAGCCAGCACCGTGAGGTGAAGATGAGAGCAGATAGCTTAAGCTTGGCTTAAGGTAAAGATTTTCTTTCTGGGGACTGGCCAGCCAGAGTTCTTTCTTTGTAAATGACTTTCCTTGCACACTAATCATCTTGAAGAAAACACTAGCTGCTAACTCTAGGGTTTGCCTTTACCGTGTTTATAGGGCTCAGAAGCAAGGTTTTCCAAATGCCTTTGTCCATGTGACACATTTATATAGAATACTCCAGTATCTCGCTGCTGCTCAGTTTTCTCAGCAATGTGACATTCTTAACTAAATTAAAATTCACTCCAGATCCTTGACTCTCAGCCAGTGTGTGATGAATCCAAACGTCAGGATTTCCAGTGTCTTGATATAGCATATCACTCCGAACAAAGACGGACACTATACCAAAACATAAACCTTTGACAGAGCCTTGTAGTATTAACAGTGTGTGCTGGAGTCTGGGAAGAGGCAGAGGATATTCCTGTTGGTTACCCTGTAGAACAGAACGTTTGGGACAAAGATGAATTCACTGACTGACCCCCCTGTTCCCCTTGATATACATCTCTGTGTGGGGTGGGTGTTTTCTCTTCTAGCTGTTCTCTTGCATTCAAATGTTGATCAAATGAAATTAAGGAAAATCACCTTCATTTTCCTATTTTAAGAAGAAAAAAAAAGCCAAAAACCTACATTGGTTCTTACCACCTTGGTGTGGAGCATGGTGCTAATATACAAAGTTTAGGAGCTCTTGACTCCCCATAATCTCAACAGCAGCACCAATTGGCACTGTACTTCACAATTCAGGAGGTTTGTTCTTTTGCTTCGGAGATGGTTTGAATTTGGCCAAAGTCTCTGGTTTAAATTGAGTGATTTCAGGAGCGTTCCCTCAAGCCATCTGTTTGTAATGTAAAGCGTCACTGAATGTGGGACTCAAATGATGTCGGTCCCCTATTGGCTTTTTTGTATCCAAAACAATTGTGTGGTGCCCATTTTACATGTATATCATGTGCAGGCTCATTCCAGTGAGTTAATATTTAAATTAAAATAGTTTGCAAAAACTGATTCAGATCAACTGATCTAAATGTGTGTGTCTCTGTGTGTACATGAGGGGACCAGAAGCTGCCTTCCAAATGAGTTTGATCTCAAGAGATGTCTCCCATTTACTGAGCTGTAATCTGTGGGAATCGCTTCCTATTGTGTGGTGGAGGTATGTGAGGAGGTAAATTAGTGTCTGTATAATGTATATGTTACAGATATCATATATCTCACATCAGTATCTTTGTGAGATATATGTATAAATAGAAAATCAAAATATTCCAGAGACGCAAATGCTTTCTGAATCAGTTTGCAAACTCTATTTTTCAAACTAAAACCAACTACTGCACACTGTTCTGTACCCCTCGTGCCACCACGCTCTTCTGTGCCCGCGCACGCCAGCACGCTGTGCTGCGCTCACTCGGCCCCAGCCAGGGCGTTCCGCACACCGTGGCCTGCACGTTGTGAGCACTACTCCCAGGGGCTCAGCACGAGGGCTAGTTATTCTGGGTGCTTGGGTTCCCCCCTTTCTCAGACCTTACAGTTTAGGCCAGAAGGGCCGGAGCAGGGGTGTTGGCAGTTTTCACCTCTCGAATCGTGTGACGCTTCTTTGGGTTTTGCCAATCACACTCAGCAGCAGGCCCCACCTGTACTTGGTTGCGATTTCTGGAACACAGGCCACGTCTCCCATCCCCACTGAATTCCTTGTGCACAAGACTGGAGCTTTCACCTGCATTCACTCAAACGCTGGCCGCATCACGGGGTTGGAAAACAAGCCTGGTACCGTACAGTAGGAAAGCATTGACTGGAGAAGTCCCTGCGGACGTTTCTTACCTGTAAGTCCTGCCTTGGGGACAGACACAAGCAAGTGGCTGTGCTTTCAGGGAATTTGTATTGCACGCTGCCGGTAGAACCTGCACAGAGTACACGGTGATGGACCTGAAATAATACTGCTTACTGTCCCTGAGGAGGGGGAAAGGGGCCTGTTGGACTCCAAACCTCGATCCTGTCCATGCAGCTTTCATAGGTGGAAATAAATTGTATTCTACCAGCATCGGCCATTGCTCTGTTAATACGCACATCTCCCTGGAGAGCTGTCGACTGGTAGCTCCGTGTATATTTACGTGCTGTGTGAACGCGCACTTGCAACTCGTGCTGTGCATTTCTGGCCGTACACTTAGCGCTCCCTCCTCTGGCAAGCTGCCGGGACAGTTTGGGCAGCAGGGCTGTGGATGTGAGCAGAGGTGCGTGAGGGTTGAATGGGAGACGGCAAGCCCCGTGCTTTGCAGGAGGGTGGGTAGGCCCATTGCTGCTGCGGCCGCCCGGCGGAGGGAGAGCTCGCAAGGGGTACAGGAGAGTCGGAAGGCAGCACAGAAAGCAGGGTGCGTAGCACTGTGAAAGGGGGGTGGGCGCCACGGAGGCTATATGCGGGATGCTTGGAGTCCGTGGTATGTCGGAGTGAAATGCCCAACATACCAGGGGTGGCTCATCTCAAAAGTGGAAACTTGTCTACATTGGGGGGGTCTGGCTGCCATCTAAGCACGGCTCTCAGGACCTTTGTTGTTCCCTGTGCTTTCCACTAAGGCCAACATGAGCTCACACTGTGAAGTTATTTCCTTACCCGTGTCCCTGCCCAGTCTCTGGAATGAAAGAGTTCCCCATCCCTGGTGGGAGCAGCAAGGTTTTCTTCCTTGACACCAGTTCTGTGAGCCCACGTAATGCACCGCGTCCTCTAGGAATGGGGTAACCGCTGGACAGAGCCAGGGCTAAGAATGTGGTCGTCTAGGCCTGGAAACCTCTCCTCGCCCCACCTGCCCTGGTAGAGGGGCTTGGTTCCCGCATGTTTCAGGGCACAGTTGCACAAGCTGAAGGACGGGCAGTTCCTTGGGTGGGGGGGAACGTTCCTGCAGTTGCAGACCTCACTAGCATAGCAGCGTGCCCCGTGTAGGGGTGTCGTGGGGGGTGCACGCGCTCATGGCAGTGGTGTGTACATATTGAAAGGAAGCCCCCAAACTCCATTCTAGTGACTTCCGCTTGCTCGGCAGGGTGGCTTCTTTAGGAGCAGGTTTGTAGCCTTCCTCTTTCAGTGTCTCTAGCGAGCTTCTGGCTTCCCTCTAGGAGTGTGTTTTAGACCTGTCCGTGTGGCTGGTTTAAAGCACATGGGATGGATTCACTCCATGCTCTGGACCAGTCAGACCGGGAGCTTGGAAGTGGGTTTTGTGTCCTAATAAAAAGGTTGGTGCTTCCGCAGGGACTTGGGACTGGTGCCTCCCTCGCTGTGTCTGAGTTTGCGCTGTCAGGTTCGTTTCCCCGGGAGCCAGGCTGTGCGTAGAGGTGCCAGGGGGCTGTCTGATTTGGGAAGCAGACAGCAAATTTTGTGATTTTATTAAAACATTATCCCCAGAAAAGAGCTGGGCACCGGCAACCCTGGTTCCTGTTGTGTAATGGAGCCCAGCCAGTCAGGCCTGTCAGGGATAGGTGCCTGGGATACCCCCATCCCCGGTCCTTGGCTGAATAACACACCAGCAAACAGGCCCCTGAGCCAAGCTGCGCGCCTCGGAATGCTTGCACTTTTGGTGGTCTGTTTACCCACCTATCTGCTATCTAGCCATGTTCTGTACATCCCAGGTTCGCCCCTCTGCATAGAGCCAGGAAGTCCCTAGGTTGGCTGCCAGCACAAGGGGACGTAACCACCTCCCGATGTGCACAAAATCGGGGGTCTCTGGTGTCCCCCGATCACCCTTCCCAGGACGGGTACCTCAGAACATGCACCATTCGCGTTTTCACTGACAACAGGTTTAATGATTGTGAGTGAAAATATTGTAATTATCTGTAAATATGTAGGGAACCAATTGACCTAGTTCCTGTGTTTGTAAAGTTTTTGTACTAAAGTTTATAGATGCAGTATGTGCCAACGAGAGAGGGGCTGCTGTCACGGCCCGTCGTAGCCAAGTCTGCATCTAACCCCTTCAGTTGTCTGTGAGACTGTAAGGATTCCTGCTTCTATACTAGCTTGGGGGGTCAGGGAGAAGAACGGCTCAACTTGCTGTCCTGGTGCAAAGGCTTCTGGCGCTAACCAAACAGCATGGACCCCGCTCTTTTCTCTGTCCCTTGTCAGCTGGGCGCTCTGCGGTTTAGAGGTGCGCGCGCAAAACCTCTGCCCTTCCCGCCCGTCTGAGTGCACAGGACAGACGTGTGGGCGTGGGGCAGAACCTCACCTCAACTGAGGCCAAACCCTCCCTGTCCGTTTGAGCCGCACCCTTTTATTTGATCTACAGAATTGTACAGAGAGTAGGTCCTCCCCAGAAGGGATTTGGTGCCAGGGTAATGGAAAGAGCATGCTAAGCATGGGAGAAGAAACGAACGCCATGAAGCTGGCTGGTTGCCTGCTTTTAGCGCCAGTCTAGCCCATTTCTATGGCAACTGCACTCAGGACAGGAGCACACCGATGTGAATGAACTGAAGTATGAAATCGGTGCTTTTGCATGGCTTGGCATCAGTGTTACAAGCATTGGAGGCAAATCCCGATTAGAAACGGTCATGTGCGTACGGTTCCCGGGACTAGATGCATTGCCAGGGCGTGGGGCGTGCTCCCCAAAGTGCATGTGGCCACGGAGTGGGAAAGGCAAGGCGGGGGGACGGTTCTCAGGTGTTTGAGATGCAGGCCACAGCTGGCTTGCATTGTCATCTTGGCTTTCAATGTCCATTACTAAAAGAGAGGGGTTTCTCTTGGACTGCATCTGAATTAAGCCATCTGTCACCTCGCACTTGTCCCACCTTCCCTGGGTATCTTGTGGCACAGGCTACTCTCCAGCCCTGGGATAGCTCTGGCAGCTAGAGGGCTACAAGCGAAGTGAACGTCAGGCTGACTAGAGAGACCAGTGGTTGGAAGGATCCTTGGAGGTGCTTGTGATGTGAATTCTCATTCAAGATGCTGACAGTCTGGGGGGGGGGGGGGTTTCCCGGAGATGGAGAGGGTGTGTGTGTGTGTGGTGAATGCGGTTTCTGGCAAACAAAACCACCTGCTTCTTTTCTTCCCTTTTCTCCTAACCCCTCTCCGCTCTCAGCCAGGCTTGCTTGGAACAGGGACACTTTATCTGACCAAACCAACTCAAAGGAGGGGTGGGTCTGATGTAAATAATTAACATTACAAATAAAGTAGAGGGCATCTGACATACCCGAAAGGCTATCCCGACTTGAAAATTGTAAATGCTGAAGTTTTTATTAACATTTGGATTTCTCAAATTCCTATTTATGCTGTTCCATGGAAATCATTAACACATTGAAAACACTTATGAAAAAGCCAGATTACCGTGAGGATTTTAGCTGTCAGAACTCCCTTGGTTTCGTATACAGGAGCACAGCATAACATGCATTAAGAAGGGTAGGAGAAGGCTGTGTGAGGTGTGTATAGTGTATATTTTTTAAAATAGCTTGCTTGTATTGTGAAGACTTTAAAGACGAACTTGAGAATTCTAACATAACTATTAACAAATTTAACATAAGTTATCCCACTGGGTTCGGAGCATCTTGAATGTATAATCTTTTTGTAACCCAGAATGATTTATTCTTCTACCACTCAGCCAGACAGCTTATTTATATGTTTAATTTTGTATATCACTTTCCCTTTTGTTCTCATGCTTCCCAGCATGCTTCTGCTTGTTTGGCAGTTTGCACAAGTATCTGTGTAAACTAAAAACTTTTAACTTGAACCTGGCATTTCCACTTTCTTGGATTTTCTTCCTCCACTGTTTTGGGGGGTAACTGGGAGGAGGGGGGGTGTTTTCCATGTGCAGCTTCTGGGCAAATGCCTGGTCTTTTGCCAGTCATCTAAAGTGCTTCACTGTCAGTTGCTTTAAAAGAAAATGAAAATGTCACCTTATCAGTTCTAGGGAATGCCTGGGGAGGAGGCAAGTGCAGACCTGTAGGAGCACAAACCTGACGCTGGTTGCAGACAAAGGCCACACTTGGCTTGAACTCGGCAGCTGCAGAGCAATGTGAAGTCCCACATGGCCCTGACATGGGCACCGCTGCTGTAGTAGCTCTGACGGAAGGGCGGCGGCCTGTAGCCAGGCTCCCACAAGGGTAGCAAGAGTTAAAATAACCGGTCCCCCTCGGCTGCCCCAGCTCTCAGCTCTGCACACTGCCCATGGGGCCGGGCCCCCCGACTGCCTGCCTGCTCATGGGTGGGGAAAGAGGGATGCTCACAGACATTATTGAATGTTTGCTTCCCTCCCCCTTCTCCTCCTGCTCTCCCCCCAGCACCCCAACAACTTTGAGTACACGACCAAGGGGTGTAAACGTGGCTTTAGCAGAGCAAGGCCAGGAGCTGGACATCGCTTTATCAGGGCTGGGACTGCCATTAACCTGAACAGAAGCCTGAGTCTCACAGGCCTGGATCGCCATGGGCTAAGCCATAGATATTGGACTCCTCCCTGCTCCTGTGTGAGCACCAGCTGGGATGGGTGAGTCTACAGGTTTGCATTTTCCTTTTGGTAGAAAATGCCACGCGCACTAACTGGTAAGGCTTGTACAGTACATTGTCAGTATTCTGGTATTCTGGTTCAACATACATTAGCGCTCATATATAACTGTATTAATTGTATAGATTGTGCATTTAAAGCTGTTACCAAGTTGTCAGAAAACAAGAGAAGAGAAAATAAGGTCGTATGTAATATTTTGTTTGTAAGTATCCTTTGTACCATAGCAAAGGAAATGTTAAAAAATCAACTGTAATAAAGTAATTTTAGTAGATGGCGTGTCAGCTTTGGTTTTTGAAAGGGTGGGGCTAAGGGTCAGGGCATGGGCTTCGTGGCACCACTCAGCACCAGTCCTTCTGCATGATGGAGATTACGGTGGCGGCAGGGGCCTGCGTGGGCTGGCCGGTGAGGAGTCTCCGAAACGGCATGTGTGTGCTGGTGGTGTTTCCTAGGCTCGCTTCGCCATGGCCGGCCCTGCATTAGTGCACAGCTGGGCCCTAGGAACACACCTGTCCTGCAGGCTTTTGACTGTCTGCGTCTGTGGGGAGGGGCCTTTGTGTGCTGGAGATACTGGTGTGAGCGCACAAGAGGACAGGGGAAGGTTGCATGAGCCTGGGTGCTGCTGGGCTTCTCGAATGGGAGCTGCCTGGCTCTTGGACAGCTGCTCCCAGGGACGCTGTCCTGAAGCGTCTGCTACAGGGACATGCCAGGCGCAGCACCTGCCCAGTGCTACCTGGTGTAGCACCTCTGCCAGCTGAAGATCTGGAGGTCACAGGCAGCAGACGCAGCCTCTCTCTTCTGCAGGGCGCCCCTCCTGCGCCGATGCAGCCCCTTCATCCTCTCTTCCGCATGGAAGAACTCCGCGACAACCCTGAAGTACTCCAGCGTCACCTCGTGGCTCCAGGAGCAGGGCCCTTCCTTCAGGAAGCCGCAGTGCCCGCCGTGCGGTGTCAGCAGGAGGAAGAAATAGGGGCTGCTGTGGAAGAGCTCCATGGGCAGGGTGCTGGCTGGAGGCCCCCTCACCGGGTCGTCGGCGCTGCAGATGCACAAGACCGGGACGGCCACCTCGTCCACGTCCCGCAGGGGGTCGTTGCGATCCCAATAACCCTGCCAGCTGACAGGGTGCCGCTTGGTCTGGCAGAAGAGGGTTTCCTCGAATTCCCGCAGCGAGCGACTCCTGAACAGCCTGGCTGTGTCTACCACCTCAGCCAGCGCCGTGGCA
This sequence comes from Pelodiscus sinensis, assembly GCF_052426305.1. Lineage (NCBI taxonomy): Eukaryota > Metazoa > Chordata > Testudines > Trionychidae > Pelodiscus > Pelodiscus sinensis. Next base: position 26,126,436 of record NC_143072.1, on the reverse strand, counting down.
TACCTAGGAGGCACAAACCCAACAGGGCGTGGCGCATGTGGCAGTCGCCAGCACCTCGCTGCCCCCTGCTGGATGCTTTCCAAGTTCTCCCATCTCATACTCGGGACCCCATGGCTAACGGCTGCCATAGCTAGCTAGTGGCACTGCCTGACCAGGCTCCTGGGGGAGATCCGCCTGAAGCCACAACGTGGCAGGGAGGGTGCGTGGTACCGTGGGGATGGGCACTGAACTGTCGTGTCCGCGTGCTGCATTTCTGACCCACCCCAGTCTGCATCAGACCTCTGAACTCGGCGTGCTCCCTGGGTGCCAGCCAAGGGAGCTGGGCGCAGGGCACACTGCCTGCAGCCCACCCCCCACAGGTACAGCCGGCTAGTGCCGTTGACTGCATCTGCGTTGGTGGTCCCTGCCTGCGGCCAGGGCTGGCCTGAGGCTCTGTGGGCCCTTCCCTGCTGCAGATGGGGCCATGGTGCCGCAGTGTCTCGCTGCCTTGTCATTTGGGTGGCTGGGTTGGAAACCATAGCGACGGAGAATCCTAGCACCTGGCCTCCTGTGCGGCTCCGGTTGCCATGACAGCAGGCGGAGGCTGCCACAGCATGTCAGTGCGGGAGGCCCCAGGGTGCGTACGGCACCCAGTGCGCTACCCCTACGGGCTGGGCCCCCCGGCGCTGCAGTGCCCAGCTGCCAGCTCCCATGCTCGAAGCGCAGGCCCAGGCACCCGGCACAGACTCCTGTTGCCAGTAACTATCCGGAGCGGGAGATGTCCCCTTGGGCCATGGTGCAGAGCGTTTCCTCCCTCACTCCCCAGGGCCTCTGGCAGCCCGGTGCCCCACCCATCTCCAGGCTGTGATGCATCTCCCTAGCCAGGAGCAGGGGTCACGCTGGGTAAGGAGCTGCAAACAGGCAGCATTAGCCCAAACGAGGTGTCCGTGGCAGCAGCCTGGTCCTGCTGCTGCCCTGAAGCTCCTTGCCTTGACTTGCTGGAAGGGAGGGTTTGGAGAGGCCTGGCTGGGGTGTCTGCCCCTACCCAGCCCATCCAGGGCCGCCTATGCACACTGTTTGCCAAGTGACTGTCAGGGGTATGGACACTGCAGTAGAGGTGTCCAGCTGTCTTACGCCTGTAGGGCAACTCCCCTGCCCAGATGCGGGACCCCCCCCCCCCAATAGCTGCGGCTCTCATAGCCGTGGCGAGCTCTTCAGATCTGGCTGGAGAGGTGGATTCTAGGCAGTTCCGACAGCAGCTCTTAAGCAGGGTCTCAGGCATTTCTAATGGGCCTGGCCGCGGTGGGACGAGGTGACCCTCCCTGGGATTTCCAAATCTACCCTGCTCAGCTGACTGCCACAGAAAACTTTGCACCTGTTCTCTCTCTCCCCCCCTTCCACCTCAGCCTGCCCCACAGCCATGAGGGCAAGGGAGGGGCTCAGGCTCGTACCCACCTGCTCAGGCCTTGTTTCTGATGCAGGAGCAGACTCCACTCGTACAGCCAGGGGCCCCCGGCCTCCAGCCACTCCTGGCACCGGAAGAGGGGCGAGATGCAAGCTGCTGCAGCCAGCTCACTGGAGGAGCCGCACTCCCCCAGGTAGGAGAGGAGCAGCCCGGAGCCTGAGCCCTCGCTCACGGCACACAGCGAGGAGCCGGGCTGCCGCCTGCGGATGTACGTCACCGCCTCCTTCAGGTCGCTGGGGTCCCCGAAGGCCTGCAGCTTGAGGCTGGAGAGGGGGCTGCTGCCATGGCCCCGCCTGTGGAAGATGATGGGCTGGTAGCCCTGCTCCAGGGCCTGCAGGCAGAGGTGCAGCATGCCCCTGGTGACCTTGCCAGCGGCGTTGGGGAGCACAAGCAGCACCGGGGCAGGGCCAAAGGCCGGGCTTGCTCTGCTCTTCTTGCCAGCGCCCTGGGCCCCTATGACCCAGTCCAGGGCCACCAGGCCCCCGTCGGCCAGCTGCAGGAGCTCCCGGGCCAGCTCGGGCGGGTGGGCGGTGGGCAGGAGCAACTGGATCATGGTCTGGAGGTGCGGCCAGTTCGTCCACAGCCAGCGTCCGCTCGGCAGGGCCGCGAAGCGCTGCAGGCTCCTCCGCAGGCAGCGGGCCAGGGCGGAGGGTTTGCAGATGAGTCTGCAGCACCCTGGGCTGGGCCCTTCCTCCCCAATGACATTGTCCCCCTCTTCCTCTGCGGCCCCCAGGTCCTGCACGCTGCCCCTGCCCGGCCTCCGGCGCCCCTTGGCCAGGAGCCACAGGAGGGTTAAGGCCAAGGCCCCGGCCACAAGGCTCCCGAGCGGCAGCATGAGGTGTCTGGCAGGGCCCCCAGCCTCGGCGCTGTGGGCAGCCCCACAGCCCTGTTTCTTAGCAAATAATGGATCTGTTTGAGGGCCGAGAGTGCCGATTGGATGGGGGTTGTGCAAGCGTTAACCCTTCCCCAGCTGTGTGCTCACCCGGGCCTGGCTTGCTGCCTTGAGCCGCCCCTCCCTCCAGGGGTGTGTGTGTGTGGGGGGGGGGGGTTGCTATGTGGAAGCCCCAGTTTTGGGGCCTCCAGGTGCCTGTTGTGCCAGGACCAGGAGTGCTCCAACCCCCAGACCCATTCCCATCCCTGCCCCCTACCTGAGCTGCTGGTGTCAGCCAGCCCCCCTCGATTGATCCCTGCCCCATTGCAAACCGGGTCCTAGGGTCGTCACCAGGCCCTGCCCCCTTGGAGTGGCCGTGGGGGTGGGGCACCTGCCACCATCCTCTCTCCCCCCCCCCCCCGGTTCAATGCCTGCTCTGCGGGCTCAGAGAAGGCTGGGGGGGGGGGGAGCCCGGCCCCCCCTTACCCTGGTGTCTTACCCACCCCTGCTGGTGCATCCCAGCTGCTGCTCACCCCGCAGCCTCCTGCGGCCGCTGGGCTCTGAGCCCCGGGCGGGGGCGCCCGTCTCAGCCCCGGACATGAAGCCGGGGGGGGGGGGCGAGACCCGGCGCCAGGGGCGAAGTTCCCCGCCGCAGGCTGCTCGCGGGGCCGGGTTAGCCCAGGGCCCTGCCCCCTCCCCCGCAGCCTTTGCCCCTCCCCCGGGCTGCTGGAAGGAGCCGTGGGCCGGAGTCCGGCGGGGCCGCAGGGAGGAGCCGCCGCCCGCAGCGGGACTCGGGAGGCCAGTGCTGGGGGGGGGCGGGGGCCGGGGGGGGGTCGGTCCGGGGGGGGCTCGCAGCGCCTTCCTCTGCCCCGCGCTCAGTGGGGGGGGGGCAGGACCAGGCACTTCCCCCGCCCCACTGCGGGGGGGCAGCGAGCTCCGCGCGGCCCGGGGGCACTGTCAGGGCGGGGTCCTCCCCCTCCCCCCCGCTCCCTCGCCCCCCCCCGCGGCGCCCCCCCCCCCCCCCCGCGAGCAGAGCCCTCCCGGCCGCTCCCATTGGCTCCCCGCACGCTAGAGACCCGCCCCCCACCTCGGAGCCAATGGGAAAGTGCCCATTTGGCGGCCCCGCCCCGGGGGCCCTGGCAGCCCCCTTGGTCCCTGCGGAGCCCGCGGGCCGGATGCGGCCCGGGCGGGACCCGCGGGCCAGGGAGCGCCCCCCCCCCCCCCCCCCCCCCCCCCCCCCCCCCCCCCCCCCCCCCAGGGTGCGCTCCGTGCAGCACGTGGCTGTCGGGCTGTGGCGTTGTCCCCCCCCCCCCCCCCAGAGCCACGGGCGGGACCGATGAGCCGCCCGGGGGGGGGGCTGCTGGGCACCTGGGAGCGTGGCCGGGCGCAGGTGCGCTGCAGGGAGCAGCCTGGGCCCGGCCGAGGCGGGTGGGTCGCGCTGGGCCTGTGGCTGGGGGGGGGCCCATGGGTCATGCCGCAGCCGCGCCCCACTGGACGGAGCCCAGCGGGCCCGGCCAGGCGCTGGCGCCACGTGCTGCAGGACCGGGCCACACGCGACTGCGGCCGGAGACCGGGCGGCTCGCTGGGGGGGGGGGGGGGGGGGGGGGGGGGGGGGGGGGGGGGGGGGGGGGCAGGCTCGACAGCGCTGCCCCACCGGGCCCGCGTCTCTGCCCGCAGCCGGGCCGCGCCCTCCAGCCTGTTGGCCCGCTCGCAGCCCTCTGACCTGCCGCCCCCTCCTCCCCCAGCACGGAGAGCTACCGCCCCGGAGCAGCATCCTGACCCGCCCCCCAGCAGCCTCATGCAGGAGCAAGTGAGTGGGGACGGCGTGGGGCGGGGCTGGCCGGGAGCCGGCGCAGGGGCGGCTGTCCTGAGGTTCTGCACACCCCCCCCCCCCCCCCCCAGACCCAGTGGGGCACAATGGGGAAAGCCAGCAGGTAGAAACGCGCCATTGTCTCCCCCCTCCCCATTCGGCACCTGCCCAGGGGCATCCCCGGAGAGGGGGGGGGGGGTGCAAAATCCAGCAGTGGGGTCGGGTTTCGATACAGGCATCCCCTCTGGAAGCACCACAGCCCCGGCCCCTTGAGCGCACCCTTGGCAGAAAGCCGCCCCGTGCCAGCGACCCTCGCGCCCAGCCTGCAGCCAGAGGGGCCGCTCGCCCCGCGTTTCCCTCCCTGAACGTTCGGCCTTTGGGTAAAGCAAGAGGCCCGTGTGTGTCAGCAGGGCACCAGCGAGGGGGCTGAGCTGCAGGGATTTCTGGGTGGCCAGAGCCACCTGCGTAAAGCAGCCAGGCACGGGCACGATGTATGGGGCAGGCTGGGGCCTGCCTCGCGTGACCAGATCACAGGAACCCTGCTGTCAGCCCAGGGGCTTGAGGGTAGCCCCCAGCTGCCCCTACCGCCTGCCTGAGGCTGGCCCCTTCGCACGTGGCTCGCAGGCACTGGAACGTGCTCGTGGGCAGGGCTTGTTGCTGGGATCGTGGCCTGACTCCGGAGGTGCAGCTGAGCCGTGGGACTGGTGGCAGGCGGCCTGGGTGGGAGGCCAGGGTTCCCTGCGCTTCGGTCTCAGCTCATAGCCACAGGGCCCCCTCCAGGAGACGCCAGCGCAAGGCCGGCTGGTAGGGTGGAGTGGGGCTCGCTCCCTTCAGCGCGAGGCCTGCGCGGTCTAGCTGGCGCTTGGCTCGTCCTCACCGCACCGGTGGGGGCAGGTGTGTCCGTGCCGAGTGCAAACCAGGCTCCCACTGTCTGGCCCCCCCCCCCCCCCCACCCCGGCAGAGCCAGAGGTGCAGCCAGGCCGGTTGGCTCCTCTGCTGGGGGGCCAGGCCCGGCCGCTCAGCTCTCTGCCCTCAACCCCCCGCTGCTGGTAACGGAGAAGGGGGACAGGCCCAGCCGGGGTCCCCGGGGAGCTCAGGCTGGTCGGCCGACCCAGGGGCTGTCAGGCAGGAGCGGACAAGGTGGCCCCAGGGTTCATCTAGGGCAGGACTGAGCCTGGGCCCCTTACCCGAGCCCCAAAGGCCTTCTCCACACACCTCCCTGGTGCCCGGCGGCCCCTTCGCAGCGTCCCAGCCGCTGAGCACATGGCGGCCTGGGCCCTGCTCCAGGCACAGGCCCGAGGCACTTCTGGGGCCCCCACCTTAGATACGCGGCTCCTCTGCAGCCTCCCTGGGCACTTCGGGCCAGCGCGTCCCCCCGCCAGGCGGTTTCCCTCACGTCTGGTTCTGCCTCCCAGCCACTCAGGCCGAGCCTGGGCCAGTTCTCCTTGGGCAGCAGGAGCAGTTTACCGCCCTCCTCTTCATACCAACTGCCCCGCCCGGGGGCACTAGTCTTACCTGTGTCTGACCCCTGCCCCTCTCTCCCCAGACCCTGCTGAAGCACCCCCCAGCCCCCCGCTCGCTCCCCGTGAGGGGGAGGCCTAGGGCAGCCCGGAGAGCCCCCCGCCTGCTGGACAAGGCCCCGCTGGTCGCACAGGGACACCTCCAGGCAAGCTCCACGGTCGGCGGCAGGAAGAGGTCGGGGAGCCGGACACCAGAGAGCCCAGGCCCCACCGTGGCCCCTGGGGACAGCCAGGCAGGTGCTGGGCTGACCCCAGCGCCCCAAGGGGACAGGGCTGGCGTGGAGACCGCGCCGCCCTCTGGCCGCTCCCTGATCCCCCACAGCCCGAAGGGGCAGCCCCGGCTGCTGCCCACAGCTGCGCAGCCACAGGCCTGGGCCCTTCCCAGGACTCTGCTCCCCCCCCCAGAGCCCCACGGCACGCCCCAGCCCCAGCCAGGGTGCCTGTGTCCCGGGGCGGAGCAGCCCCGCGCGCTGCGCGCCTACGTGCCCACGCCCCGCACCGAGGAAGCCGCCTGGGCAGCCAGCGCCCTGACCTTCCTGCTGGTGCTGCTGACCCTCGCCGTCCTCTACACCCGCCTGCATCGCCGCTTCCACAAGAGCCAGAGCCTGTACTGGGCCCCGGCGGACCAGGAGCCCCTCTCCGGTGAGTGGCTGCAGCCTCCCCCCCCCACAGGGCCCAGCCCCCCTCGACTGACCCCCCACTCTCTCTGCTGCAGCTGTCCTCAAGCGGCGGCTCCTGGCGCCCCCCGGCCGGCGCAAGAAGCGGCACCGGCAGCGGCAGCTGCTGCTCCGGGCGGCGTCGAGTGAGAGCTCCGCCTAGCGTGGCCGAGACCGACGGGAGCCCGAGGCGGCAGCTGCTGAATAAAGTGCATGGAGCAAGCCACCGCATCTGACTGGTCCTGGGGGAGGTGGGGGGAGGAGAGGCCCCCCTAGGGGCACAGGCAGGAGCCAGGGCACAGTCACCTCTTTATTTGATACAAATGTACAGTACACACCAGGCCCCGGCCAGCCCCTCCCCGCTGCGGCCCTGGGCCCTCAGGGTGGCGAGAGGCGTAGGGGGCAGCATGCCGGTGCCCCTTGGACGGGGGCGTAGGGCTGGGCGCCTCCCCGGAGCAGCGGTGCGTGGGGAGAGGCAGTGGCTCCGCAGGGGCGCACGGGGGCAGACGGGCTCACGCACGGGGAGAACGGGCGGGGCCGGGCTTGGTTCCAGTGTAAGAGAAGGGGCTGGGGGCATGGGGGGGCACCGGCCCAGGCCCCACAGCTACACACACTATGTACAGGGGAGGGCGGGGGCCCCGGGCAGTGGTTCCTTGGCTCATGACGAGGGGGTGGGAGGGCGGAAAGAGGGGCTATGTACAGGGGGCACACGCAGCCCCCCCCGCCCCGGGTACAGCTAGTTTCCAGGATGGGCTTTGGCACCTGCTTCTCCTGGCACCTCCATCTGAGAGCCCCCAGGGCAGCAGGGAGAGGGGGGCCAGGGCACTGACAGGGGAGGGGGCTGCAGCGGGGGATGGGGGGTTGTGCCCCTCTCTGAGCGCCCAGGGCCCCAGGAATGGCACATGCTCAGGTACCGTGGGCAGACTAAGGACACTTGCGCTGCCCACGGCCGGGCCTCACGGCTTCTTCTCGCGGGTGGTGATGGTCACCAGCTGCTTGGCAGCCTTGGCGATGTCGTAGGCGCACTGGATCACCTGCTGCGTGAGGAGCTGGTAGTCCACGGGCATGCCCGGCTCCAGCGGCACCGTCTTGCGGCACTCGCTCTGCAGCCGGTAGGCGCTGGCGCTGAGCAGCCGCAGGGAGCTGCGCACCGTCTCCAGGGCCGGCTTCTGCAGCAAGGCGAGACAGGCCTTGGGCTCAGCTGCTCGCCCGCGCCAGGCAGGGGGCGGGACGGGGGGCAGGCGAGCCCAGGGCACCTTACCTTGGGGAAGAGCGAGGCCATCTCGGTAACGGCCGAGTGGATCTTCTCCGAGCAGGGGACAAAGCTGGGGGAAAGGGAAAGCCGTGAGGCCCAGCCCCGGCCTGGGGGGCGCCTCTGCCTTATGGCAGCTGCTCCCGGATGCCAGCTCCCATAACGAGAGCTAGAGCAGCCTGGCCCTGCCCCCAGCTCCAGCAATGCAGCCCCTTTGGGGGACGGGCAGGAGCGCCCACAGCTCAAGAGAAACTGAGGCAGCTCCAGCCCTTCCCCCACTGGGCCAGGAACAGGGGCCCCACCCTACCTGTCATGCTTGAACTCCTGGGCAGCCCGCAGCAGCTCCTGGATGTTCTTGGTGACCTGCTCCGTCTTCAGGATCACGTCCTCGGTGCTGGGCAGCCCAGCCTCCAGCTCCCCGTCCACGCCCTCCAGCTCGGGGTGCAAGTCCTCCTCCCTCCCCGGGTCCAGGAGCCGCTTCCCTTCCACGCTGCCGGGACGGGCCACAGCGGGGTCAGCAGGCGGGCCGCACGCCAGGCAGACCTGGTGCCCGGCTGCCACGGCCTCGCGTCGGGGGCTGGGCTGCTCAGCACAGCTAGCCAGCTGCACCTCGGCCCCGCCCCTCCTGATTGGCCCCGCCCCTCCACAGGACACACCTCCCTGCCCCTGCCCCAGCCTCCCATGTGGGGGGGGGGGGGGGGGGCTGTCTGCTCTGCTCTGCGACCCGGGTCCCCCGCGCTGGGCTGCGATTCCCACGGACTCCCCCACACGGGGACTGGCCCAGACACCCAGGCCCAGCCTGGGCAGGGAACAAGGCTCTTCCCGGGGGAGACGGAGGGAGGGAGGCGGAGATGGACACCGGGCTGGGGGCAGGGCCGGGGAGCTGGGCAGTTTTTTGGCTGGGAAACATGGAGAGGAGACCAAGCAGAGTGCTGGGGGTTCGGGGGGGCTGTGCACCCTGCCCCAGGGGTCTAGGGCGGCCAGCCCCTGACTCCTCATGTCCACCTGGCGTCTGTGCCGGGCTGGATCCTGGGGAAGCAATAACCCCCCTGTTCCACTGGATGCGCTGCCACACAGCCCCCCCCCGCCCCCCCCCCACAGACAGCGCCTCTGGCCCTGCCCCATCCTACCCCCGGCCCTGCCCCTCACCAGAGCAGCGCCTCGCCAGCCTGCGTGTTGTCATAGTCGCTGTCAGTCCCGCTGCCGTGCCGGTCCAGCTTGCTGGGCTGGAAGGGACAGGGACAGGGGCAGGGTCAGTGCTGGCTCCGGCCCCAGGGTCCATCACACCCCTCCCCCCATGGGCCAGGGAACCCTGCACCCTGCATCTTGGCAGGGGCACCCTGGACACTCCCCGCCCAGGGGCAAGGCCTCCATCCTGCCCCCCAGGGACAAGCCTCCATCCTCCCGCCAGCGCACCCGGGACCCCCCGATCCGCGCGAGTACGTCACCATGTGGCGGGCGCCGTCCTGCGAGCTGGAGAGCAGCGGGGAGGAGGGGGGGAAGGGCACCGAGGAGGCCGACACCCCCTTCCGGATCTGCAAGGGGACAGGGAGTGTTGGGGCTGGGGAACACGAAAGGCACCAGCCCCCCAGCCCTGGGCCCCAGCTTGAGTATGGGGAGTTCTCCCCGCCCGGCGCCCCGCCCATCCCCACCAGCTGTGCCAGGCTCCGGCGCAGCTGCAGGCCCACCCTGCTGGGTCCCAAGCGCCCCCAGAGCAGGGGTCAGGGGCACAGCCCGGCTGCCCACACACACCCTCACAACGGGCAGCCCGACGGGCTTTGTGATGACCCACAGAGCCGGTGCCAGCAGGGCACATGGCCACAGGCGTCCTGGCATCACTGCCAGTGGGGGGGGGCACGCCCCTCTGCCCCCCAGGGTCCTGCTGCTGCTCAGTCCCTCCTGCTCCCCACTCAGCACCCTGGCCCCCTTACCCGGTACACGCTGGCCGGGATGTGCATGGCGTGCATCCCCTCGTCGTCCACCTCCTGAGACACAGCAAACGTCACGCTGAGGCGCCCGCCAACCACCCCCCACATTCTCCCCTGGCTGCGAGCTGCCTCACAACAGTGCCCTGCCCCACCGCCAGCAGGGTCACACAGGGAGCACCTCCCGTGGGCACAGAGGCACCCCGTGCTGTGCCACGGCCGGCAGAGGTCCTGTGCGCCCAGCCTGCCCCCCGGGACGCCACCGGAGCGAGCCCAGACGTGTTGGCCTTTGCTAGGTGACCCCACCCTGGCCCCATTGGCATGTCGAGTGCCCCCGAGCCAGCATCAGCACACAGGAGCCTCCCCGTGCAGCCCCACGTGCCGGCCTCAGGGCTGCACAACCCTGGGCGCGGGTGACAGGGCTGCACCTCCACCATGGCACCCGGGCGAGGAGGGGGTGCCAGACCCGGCGCAGGAGGCCTGCAGACAGGGCGGATACCCAGGGACAGGCGTGCCCCTCCAGGACTCACGCCGGAGTGGAAGGGCTGCAGGCGGCCGACCAGCTCGTCGACGGGCTGCCCGAAGGACTTGAGGGCAGAGCCCGGCTCGTACATGGAGAAGGCCTGGCGGTCTCGCCGGTGGGCGGCAGCCGTGGCCGCGGCGTGCCCGTGCTCCGAGCGCTCGCTGGGGGCCGGTGCCGCGGGCCCGGGGGCTGGCTGCTGCCGCATCTGCACGTTCTCCGCCTGCAGCTTGTGGATCTGGGGGGCAGAGCGGCACATGGTGGAGACGCTGGCCCCGGCCCCGACACCACCCCCGGCCCCAGACACGCCCCCTGCCCCGCCCCCGCTCCACCCACACACACACCCCCACCCTGCCCTGCAGACACATGGCCCCCCCCCCCCGTCCCGCTCCACCCACACAACCCCCCACCCTGCCCCGCCCCGCCCCCGCCCTGGCCCGCCCCGCCCCCGCCCCCCCCCACCCACACCCACACACCCCCACCCTGCCCCGCCGCCCCCCCCACCCACACAACCCCCCACCCTGCCCCGCACCCCCCCACCCTGCCCTGCAGACACGCCCCCCGCCCCGCCCCCGCCCCCCGCCCTCCCCCCCGCCCCCGCCCCCCTTCCTGCCCCGCCCCCCTCCACCCTCCCCCAGCCCCACACCACCCCCTCACTGGCACCGGGCACACAGAGCCCCTTTTCTCCCACCCAGCACGGTGCCAGCCCTGACCTGAAGCTGCCCCCCCCCCCCCCCCGGCCCCAGGGAGCCCGGCACCCACCTCGCGCTGCAGCCGCCGCAGCTCGTCGCTCAGGCTGTTGTTCACCTTCATCAGCTGCTGCACCTTGGCCTCCGAGGCCGCCAGCGCCTTCTTCACCTCCAGGTACTCCTGCAGCGTGATGGGCCCGTCCGACAGGTCCGAGGAGTCCATGCTCTGCGGGGAGAGCCACTGAGCACCCGCCGGCCCCGCCCACCAGGCACCTGGCCCCGCCCACCAGGCGCCTGGCCCCGCCCAGCACCACTATGCCTGGCCCCGCCCACAGCCCCCGGGAGGTGCCGGTCGGGGCGGGGGCAAAGCCCAGGGCCGTGCTAGCAGGGAGCTGCAGGTCCCACCCCGGCGTCCCAGCTTTGTGCCCCCTCTGCTCCCCAGCAATCTCCAGGCTCTGCCTGAGACCCCTGGGTCCATGGGGCTCCGTGTGGGGCACAGCTGGGGGGGGCACAAAGGCAGAAATCGAGCGCTGGCCCCTGTGGCAGAGCTGAAGGGGGGGGCAGCAGCGACAGTGCCCGAGAGCAGAGGCAGCGCTGCCAGGGGGGTGCCCAGGAGGGGGGTGCCCAGGAGGGGGGCAGGAACCCAGGGTCTCACCCGGGCCCGGTTGTTGCGGGCGGCGCTGCGCAGCGGCTCCTGGTCCGTGTCCTCGTCGGAGGCGACGCTGTCGTAGTCGTGCTGGTCGTCCGGGTCGCTCTGGCTCCGCACCGGGTGCTCGACGGCGTCTGAAGGGGAAAAGGGGGGGTGGGGGGGCGGCCCAGTGCCTCAGTACCCACAATGCACCAGGGCAGCCAGCCAATGCCAGCCCAGCCCCGGGGCACCACGCTGCCCCTAGCCAAGTGAGAACGCCCCTCTCCATCCCCCATGGCAGCTGGCACCCCACCCCCATCCCGGCCCCCACGCACCGGAGGGGCTCCCCAGGGTCTTGCCCTGCTGCCGGCGCTTGGCCTCGCTCAGGATGTCGATGATGAGGGTGGCGAACTCCCTGGCATTGAACCGGGCGAGTTTCTGCCGGCCCTGCGGGAGGAAGAGGGGTGAGACGGGCGCTGCGCCCCTGCCCGCAGCCTGGCCCGTCTGCCCCCGAGCGCCGGGGGGGGGGGGCTGGTGCCGTACCTGGTTGCGCGTGGCCGAGTACTCGGGGTTGACGGGCAGGAAGGGCACGGCGCTGCGCTCCGTCACCAGCGTGCTGTGGTTCTGTGTCGTGAGCCAGACTGCAGGGAGCACGGGGGGGGGGGGGGGGGGAGTTACTGGGCACCTCGACGCTCCTGCCCCCTCCCACGTACTCCCACGGGACCCCAGCCGACACGCCGCACAGGGGGGCAGACCCAGCCCACGCAGCCAGCCAGGGAGAGGACCCAGGCGTCGTGCAACCTCCGCCCCCCCCAACCCCCGTCAGCTGAACCCACAGGCCTCCCAGAGAGCCCCCCGCCCAGCCCCAGAGCCAGGCTGCTTCCCCTGCCCCCCCGGGAGGCTCAAATCCCCCGGCCCCTCCCCGCAGCTTGGAGCCCCCAGACTGGCAGGACCCTGCCGCTGAACCAGCGAGCACCTGGCCTGGTGCCAGGGGTCTCTGGAGTCTGGGCCAAGTCGCCAGAGCTGCCAGCGGGAGCCTGGGCCCCTCCAGACCTGCCCCCGAGCTGGGCCAGGAGCCGCCGCAGGGCACAGGCTGCCGGGCAGCACGCCCACAGCAGCAGGAGCCGATGCCAGCGGGGCAGTGGGGGGACCGGCCCGCCCGTTAGCCTGGGCAGAGCTCCAGCCTGGCAGGAGCCGAGCCCCCGGCCGGCGGCTCCGAGCTCACCGCCACGGCAGTGCCCAGGCTGGGGGTCCCTGCGCCCCTCTCCAAGGCCAGCGCCCATCCGGCCCGGGGGCCTGTGGGCAGAGTCGTGCTGCAGGGAAGCCCCCCTCCCCCGAGAACTGAGCAGGCTGGGGACCAGGGCAGGACACTCGCCCCACGTGCCAGCAGCCCTGGTGTGCCCTGCCCCTGGCAGTGCCTGTCGCCAGCACCCTGGCACCAGCGAGGGCCTCGCTCCCCCCGGCGCCCACCTCCGGCTGCCCTGCTGGGGGAACAGGGCTGGGTAGCAGAGCGGGGAGCGAGGCCCGGCCGACAGCCCAGCCCCGAGGTCGGGGTGCTCGGGGCAGAGCGCAAGGGCCTGCCAGGGCCCCTGCTCCCGCCGCGTGGGCGCCATCCTGTGCCAGGCCCCCCCAGAGAGGGGCTCCCGAGGGCCCTCGCCCCAGACACGCCCAGGGGCTGCCCCCAGCCCGCCGCTGACCCCCGCCTGCTGGAGCCACCCGGGGGAAGGGGGCCGGCAAGGGGCAGCGAGCCCCCCAACCCACCTGGAGCGGCGCCCACGGCGGCCCGGCCCCAGCGCTGCCGGATGCAGGAGCCCGCGGCCTGCCCAAGGAACTTCAGCAAGGAGCTCCCCCGCCCAGCCCCACCGGCGGCTGCCAAGGAATGAGGAGGGCGGGCCGCTGCTCCGGAGGGGCGGGGGAGCCGGCTGCTGTCTGAGCCACATCCCCTGCCTGGCCCCAGCAGCGCGGCCTCCCCCGCGCCCAGCCGCAGCCACCCTGGCACCCGGGCACCCCTGCCAGGCGCTGGCACCGTGGCCTGCCCCATCCCCCACACGGCTCCTGGGGCCTCCCCGGCGCAGAGCCCCACAGCCCCCCGGCCGGCCCACAGGCAGCAGGACCGACAGCCGGGAGCAGCACGAGGGATCCCTCGGGCCAGGCTGCACAAGCTCGGGCTGCACTGGCAGCATCCCCGGCCGGATCCCACAGGGGCCTGGCAGAGCTGCTGCCCCCCTGCAGGCCAAGGAACCGGCCGGGGAATCCAGCCTGTGGGGCGCTCCCGGCTGTGCTGAGGGCGTGGGGCAGCCCGTCCCGGTGGGCACCGCAGCTCCTCGCGGGCTCGGGCCGGCCCCAGAGCGCCCAGGCCAGCGCTGGGGGCGGCTTTCTCCACACACTGCCCCAGCGGCCCGGGCAGGGCAGGCCCCCGCCCAGGAGAGCCCAGAGCCACGGGCCCCCTGCGCCAGCCAGCCAGGGCACAGGCGGGTCCTACCCTGGGCCTGGGCCTGGGCCAGCGTGGGGGGGCTCCCAGCGGCGTTCCATTCCCCACTTCAGGCCCCCCATGCTAGCATCACCCCCCCTGGCCTGGCATCATCCCCCCCCACCGGGTCACTGCCCCCAACATCATCCCCCTCCTCTTCCCTGGCCTCACTCCCCCCCCCCCCACCGGGTCACTGCCCCCAACATCATCCCCCTCCTCTTCCCTGGCCTCACTCCCCCCCCCCCCCCACCGGGTCACTGCCCCCAACATCATCCCCCTCCTCTTCCCTGGCCTCACTCCCCCCCCCACACCACCATCATCCCCGCCCCGGCACGGCCCTGCCCCACACACCGGCGTCGTTCTCCCTCCGGTCCACCTCGTCGTACACGTCCATGGCCAGCTCCTCGAAGAGGCGGTTGCTGAGCTGGAACGGAGACGAGTGGGTCACGGGGGGGGGGGGGCGCAAGACCCTCGGTCCTGGGCCTGCTCCACTGAGCTCCAGCCCCCTTGGCACTGGGGCCCCGCAGGGAGGGGGCGATTCCCAGGGCCGGGGATCAGGCCAGGCCCCCCCAGGTGGGCCCCCCTAAGGGGGGGCTGCAGCTGGAGCAAGGCCCAGCCCCCAGCCCCACTTACCGCCTGCAGCTTCTTCTTCGCCACTTTGGCCAGCTCAGACAGGTCCAGGCTGCACACGGAGGGGGGGAAGGGGGGGAGAGAGCGGGAGGGGGTCACTGCCGGCCCACGTGCCCCATCAGCCCCCGGGGCTCCCTCACCAACCCACGGCCAGCCCCATGTTCACAGATGGCGTCAGCTTATGCAGTCACAACTGGGCACCGTGGACATGAGCAGCCAGGCCTGGGGTACCGGGGAAGGGGGAGGAAAGGAACAGCAGGGGCTGCGGGCGGGAGTGGGGGGCACCGGCAGGACTGGGGGGCTGGGCTGGCAGGGGCGCGGGTCAGGAGGGGCACCGGCAGGGCTGGACTGTGGGGCGGAAATGAGGACCACTTGCACAGCTCGGGGGCTGGGCAGGCAGGGGCGCGGGTCAGGAGGGGCACCGGCAGGACTGGGGGCTGGGCTGGCAGGGGCTGTGGGGCGGGAATGGGGAGCACTGGCACAGCTGGGGGGCTGGATGGCAGGGGCTGTGGGGCAGGAGTGGGGGGAGGGAGCCCAGGCCAGACCCCCCTCATCCCCAGCTCCATCGAGTCCTTCCTGCCAGTGGCCAGACGGAACCGGCACGTTCCGGCCGAGGCCGGTGGCAGCGCGTGGCACGCGGAGGCGACAGACACGCGGCGCGGACAGTACCTCTGCGCCGTGCCCTTGGGGCGCGCCCTGCGCTCCGGAGAAGGCAGCGGAGGGGGAACAGGACAAAGGAGGGCATTAAACACAGTCAGAGCCCGGCCACGGCCACGGCCACACGCAGCGTCCCACGGGCATGCAGCCACCACTCTGCCCCCGGGCCAGGCACCACTCCAGCAACACCCCAGGGCAGCAGAGTGGCCGGGTGGCACACAAGAGGGCACTGGGCCGTGGGATGCTGCTAGGTGGGGGCAGGACCCTCAGCGGGGCCCAGGCCCTCTCGCCAGGGCCAGGCACTCGGGGCAGAGACCCTGACGTTGCCAGCGAGCAGGTGAAGGGAGACCCATGCTACTGCCCCCCCTCCTGCCCCCCCCGGGCTCTGGCCCCGGCAGCAAGGTGCAGTCCCTGCAGTGCCCACAGGGGGGCAGCTTTCCTCCCTGGCGCTGCGGGCGGGGCCGGGCGCTCACCTGTCTGCCATCTGCGGGACGATGTAGTGCCCGTTCTTGTGGTCTGTGCAAAACAGCAGTGGGGAGTTAGTGGAGCCCCGCCACGGGCCACCCGCAGCCACCCCGCCCTCCCCCCCAGGGCCAAGAGACCAGGCGTGAGCCCCCTCCACTCCCCACAGCAGCCAGATGCTGGCAAACGCCTGGGCACCGCCGGGACCTTGGGGCTGAGCCCTGCTGGGACTCGCCGGCCACATCCCCTGGCAGCCGTCACCGGCCCTTTGCAGCGGCTGCACCAGAAGCCCCCCATTCGCCCCCAGACAGCACTCCAGGGCTCCCTCTGCTCCCAGGGGCCCCAGGCCCCCTCCTGCCCGTGCTCCCCCAGCCCTGCGCGCACCTGGCTTGCGGCCGCACAGGTAGAAGGCCAGGCGGTCGGTCAGCTCGTACTGGCACTCCACCAGCCGCTCCGCCAGCTCCTGCTGGGCCGCCTGCCTGCAGGGGAGGGCAGAGGTCAGAGGCAGGAGCCGGCCGCCCTCGGGGCGCTGGGATCCCCAGGCAGGGCCGCCCCTGGCACTCACCGGGCGTAGTCGATGGGGGTCCTGCCGTTCACGTCGGGCGCCCCGGGGTCAGCACCGTACACCACCAGCAGCTCGGCCTGCAGGATCTGCCCCGCCTTGGCGGCAACGTGCAACGGGGTGGTGCCCTTCTCCTGGGGCAGGGCAAGGGAGTCAGACAAGGGCAGCTGGCACATCATGGGCAAGGCCCAGGGCTGGGGCAGCAGGGGGCCGCGGGTCAGGGGCACGGGGGAGGGGCAGCAGAAGACTGCAGGTTGGGGGAGGGGCAGGGGGCCAGGCTCTGAGGCACTGCCCCCCCCCTCCTTCTAGGGAGCCTTCCCCAGCCCCTGCACAATCACTTGTTCCTGCTCCTCCCAGTGCTGGGCACTAGGGGGCAGTGAGGCGCCAGGCTGGAGCCTGCCCTGCCCCGGGGCGGTTTGGGGCGCCCCCTGCTGCTCCATGCCAGGGTGCTGCCCCCCGGCACCCAGTCCTGCCCCAGGAGCCTAGAGCCAGCCCAGGAATGCAGCTCTGGCATCGCCGCCAGCCCCTCCCGTGGCCCAGAGCGGGCGCTTGCCAGGCCTCACCGGGTGGAAGAAGCCGGGCTGGGCGCCCAGCGAGAGCAGGCGCAGGCAGGTCTCCAGGTTGCCGGTCCGGACGCTGGAGTGCAGTTGCTGGAGGAGACAGCAGAGCGTCACCACCCTGCCCGGAGAACCGGCTGCCTCCCCCGCCATGGCGGCCACCCAAGGGGCCCATGGGCTGGGCCGGCCCAGCAGCACCAGCCTGGGGCAGCACCTGCCACACAGGGAGGGGCACGGCCGAGCCGCACTCTGGCTCTGGGAATCCCGGCCCGCAGGCTGCCCCAGGCTGAGGAGAAAACCCAGGGTCCCAGCCTGGCCGAGCCGCGCGCCCAGCTCCACCGCCCGGGTGGGCCACGCCCACTGGGGGCCACAGACCACTCCGGGAGGAGCCCAGCCTCCACCGTGCCCAGAGCCCCGACCTTGCTGAGGTCCTTGGCCGTCACGCCATCGTCGTCCCGGCAGGGCAGCTTGTGCACGAAGGCCAACATCTGGTACTTGGCCCGGATGAACTCCGACTTGGTGGGGCTGGGGAGGAGGGACAGGGTGAGCACGCGCCTGGCAGGCAGGCAGGCCCCGCCCCCCCCCGCGGGCACGCCCCGCGCCCCCCCCCCCCCGCGGGCACACTCACTGCACTTTGTCCTGAGGGTTGGCTTTGCGCCGTCCGCTCTGCACCTGCGCCGGATCCAGCAGCGAGTGCTCCCATATGGAGTTGGCACCATTGCTGGCCAGGGTGTGCACCATCTGGGGAGAGACACGCCGGCTACCACGGAGCTGGGCCACCCACCCTCAGCTCTGCCCACCCCAGACCCAGGGCTGGGGGGCAGGGGCTGTGGGCCAGGACTGAGGGGCACCGGCAGGGCTGGGGGAGGAGGGAGCTGATGTAACCTGGAAGGAGAGGCCCAGCATGGGTCTTAGGGCCTGGAGCAGCACCTGCCACGTGGGGAGGGGCACGGCCAGGCCACGCCTGACACTGGGGATCCAGCCCCAGTGGCTGCTGGGGGGGGGGGGGGGGGGACGGAGAAGGCCAGCCCAGGGTCTCTGCAGGGAGTGGCAGGGCTGGGCCCCCGCCCCCCGGCCCGGCACCCACCTGCAGCAGCGGGGCGGGCCAGGGGCTGTGGCGCAGGTGCTTGACGATGGAGATGTGGCGGCCCAGGCTGCGGTGCACGCTGCAGCACTCGTCGCAGATCAGCACGCCGCGGTTGATGGAGGCCCAGCCGGGGTCTGTGGGGGCAGGAGATGGGTTGGGGAGGGGGGACACTGCAAGCTCCATCCACCCCCCCCACAGGCCTGGCGCACGCTGGGGAGGGGGGCACAGCCTGGCCGAGGGGACCTTCCTTGTGGGGCCATCGCCAGAGGGGGAAATAGCAGGGAGCCAAGACTTGGTCTCTCAAGGACTCCCGGGAGGCTGCTGCCTGGTGCTCACCGCCCCCTTGGGCAGGCAGGCGCCAGAGACGGCAGCTCAGCCCCCCAGCCCCGTCAGGCCCCACGACCAAGGGAATCAGGGGAGCTGGGCAAAGAGCCCAGGGCAGGGGGTGGAGCAGGCCCAGGAGCCAAGGGTGGGCACAAGCCAGGCCAGGGGTCTCAGATCCTGTGGGCAAACCTTGCAGTGCGATGCCCCCTCCCCAGGTGCAGGGACTGGACAGTGCCAGGTGGGCACCATCTCCTGCCCCCGCCCCTCTGCTCTTCACCTGCGGGGGCAGCGACCCCTCCTGCCTGCCCCCACCCCAGCAGCCCCTGCCTGGAGCATCCCAGGGCCTACTGGGCTGTCCCCCATCCGCTGCCATGGGAACGGTTGCTAAGGTGTCCCTGGTTACAGCTCCCAGCTCAGCTGTAGCTAGGGAAACCTCAGGTTTCTCCAGCAATCTGGGCCCAGGCCTGTTACCCTGCCCTAAGCCACGGTGAGAGGTGCCCAGCCCAGCGGGGTACAGGGCAGCCACGGCGTGTTCGGCTGTCCAGGGAGCAAGCCCTGCGCACCCAGCGTGGCTCCCGGACAGGAGGGGAGGCGCCCACCCCGGCCAAGCTGGGCAGGAGATGCACCCCTCCAGCAGGGCTCGGCCAGGCCTCATGTTCTCACCCCCAGCTCCCTGAGGCAGGGACCCCCCCAAAGGTCGGGGCACCTGCCTCCTTCGCCCAGCCCGGCCCCGGGCAGCCTGGCACAGCTGGCACCGCCTGGGATGCCCAGCAGCCCCAGAAGACTCCAGCCGGGGAAATCTGCCCCTGCCCCTTGTGCTTTCACACCGCACTCCCCTGCCCGCCCCCCCTGCGCAGAGCGCCCCCTGCTGCCTGTCCTGGGCCACAGAAACCAGCCCTGGTCCCCACACCAGCCTGGCACCTCGGCTCAGAGCCTCCAGCCCAGCCGCTCCCCCCGAGCTCCTGGCTGGTGACACCCGGCCGCAGCCGTCGCCCCCCCAACACCCTGCTGTAACCCAGAACTGCCCCACACCCGGGGGGGGGGGGAGGAGAGGGGAGGGCAGAGACCCCTCCCTCCCAGGCCCCTCCCTTGCCGGTGTCCGCCCCGTTCTCAGACTCGATGCTCTCCAGGGCGCGCCAGGCTGACCCCCGCCCACACACACGGCACCCCGGGGCAGAGAGTGGGGAGCAGCCCCGCCAGACTCCCCCCACCCCGGAGCAGCTCAGAGCCCAGCAGGCGTCATGCTTCCCCCCGCCGGTAGCCTCCCACGCAGAGTTATTCCCGGCTCTTCGCCCACGTGCCGCTCCCTTGGGCCGTGCCGGGTGCCGGGGAGCCCAGGAGCAGGGTGGCACGGCCAGGGGAGGCCTCAGCAGCTGCAGGAGGGGCAGCTCCCAGCCCTGTGCTCAGACCGCTGCCCCCGCGAAGGGACAGGCACGCCTCCCTCCGCGCCCTGGAGGGCTCCGCCAGGGCCTGCCAGCAGCAGCATTCCCGGGGGTCCGGCGCACGCAGCACCAGGCTGGGCCCAACCCCTGGACGGGACACTCCGGGTCACCCAGCGCCTGGCGGCCGAGCCGGTCGGCCTAGTGCCCACCGACCCCCACTTCCGGGGGCAGACAGCGGGCGGGGAGCCAGGGCAGTCACCGAGGGAGCAGCCTGCCCCCCAGGGCCGCGCCACTGCCCCCTCCCGAGGCAGACAGCCCCACTGCCTCACCCCAGAGCCTCCCTGTGCCACTCCCCCCCCCCCCCCGGGAGCCCCGGCCCCTCCCCCAGCCCGCCGGGATGGAGCCCTTCGTCTGGCCCCGCGGAGAACAAAGGGCCGCTTGAGATGCCCAGTGGCTCCGAGCTCGCTGCTCGCCCCCGCCCGGAGGGGCACACGGCCCTCGCCAGGGGCGCAGCCTCACAGCCCACGGCACGGTGCTCTGCCCCGCTTAGCCAGGCCGGGGGGGCACAGATCCAGCCCCACAGCCGGGTCCTCCTGTACCTCTGGGGGGGCACACAAAGGCCCCCCACTCCCAGCCCGCAGCTCCCTGGTTTCTCTTTTCTGGTCACACAGAGCCTGGCACCCAGCCGGGGTTCCTGGGCACTTGGCCGACCCCACGGTGCCTCTGACCTGCCTCCTCCACGCCCAGCTCTGCTGCCCCCCCCCCCCCGGGGAGGAGACTTTTCCATTGCCCCCCAGGCAGCTCGGCCTTGCTGTGCCCAGCCCGGCTCCGGGCAGCCAGCAGCAGCAGCGCCAGCCGCCCCCTCAGCCACCGGGAGCCAGGGTCCCTGCAGCGGGGTCAGCGCCCAGCACCTCCCGCTGCCCCCCATGTGCAGCTGGGAGCAGAGCAGGGCACCGGCTAGAGCAGCACTAGAGGGCGGATCCGGGGGGGGGGGGGGGGGGGGGGGGGGGGGGGAGCCACGTCGCTCTGAGCGGGGCCGGGGAGAACAAGCGCTTCATGCTGGAGCCAGTGCCACCCCCGCCAGCCACGGCTCCCCCAGGGCCTGCCCTGCTCAGTGCCAGGGGCCCCGTGGCCCCTCGCTGTGCCGGCACCTGCCCCAGCTCTGCCCCGTGGCCCCGTTATCCCAACCGTGTCCCCCAGTCCCACCCCACGGCTCCTCTATCCCAGCCCCGCCCCACAGCCCCACCACTCAACCCCAGCCCCACCCTCAGTGCCAACCCGCTGCCCCTGCCAGCCCAATGCTGGGCTCCCCCCCATAGCCTGCAGCACACGCTGTTTGCAGTTTAACCACCCCCGTCAGCAGAGCCAAGGGGGGCTGGGCCGGGCCTGGCCAGGCTGGGGGGCTGAGCACGAGGAGGTTTCCTGCAGCCCCAGCGGCACCCTGCACACGCCGCCGGCCGGGGACCGAGATGGAGGCAGGATGCTGCCGGGGGCGGACGTACAGGGCACAGGCCCTGGCCGCAGCTCTGCTCACAGGGAGGCCCCGGGCCTGCCTCTGCCTCGCGCTGCTCCCAGGCCACAGCCACAAGCCACGGGCAGCACCCGCCCAAGCACCACCCAGGGGTCTCACCCGAGCTCTCCGGAGCAGGGCACGGAGCCCAGCGCGGGCAGCCCCAGGGACAGAGCCCAGCCCCCACGCCGCGGCTTGCCCTGCCCACACGCCCTGCCCCTCCTCAGCCCCAGCCGCCACGAGCTCAGCCTGCCACCGTGCGCCCCCTGCAGCTGGCGCCGGGTGGGCGGAGGCAGGGGGCAGCAGCCCCAGCTCCCAGCTGGGCTCCCAAGCTGATGAGCTGGGCCCTGGGGTCCAAGCCACAGGGACCGTGTGCAGGCCCCCCGCCGCTGGGCCGGAGCCCTGAGCTCTGCCCCACATGGGCCCAGCCCAGCGACCTGGCCAGCGCCCAGCGCTGGCACCGGGCCCTAGCCGGGCAGAGGGAGGTTTGGGAAGGGGCCGCCAGGACAGGCCTGACTAGGCCCGGACAAAGCCTCTGCAGCAGCCGGAGCCCGGCGCCCAGCTGAGGGAAGCAGGTTTGATGGGGGAGCAGGCCCAGCTCCAGCGCCTGCCACAGCCCTGCCCCAAGGAGTTACCCCTTCCCCATGCACCAGCCAGCACGCAAGCAGTGCCAGGGCCCCCGGCCTCCCCGCAGCTGAATGCCAGGAGGTGGGGGGCATGAGCACGACCCCCCCCAGCCCTGGCACCGGCCCCACAGCCCAGTTCCCGTTATCCCTGCAGAGGAAGCCGGGCTGCTGCGGATGGAGCCGGCCCGCCCCACGCTTCCTTCCTGGCTGCTCAAGAGCGCCTGGCCCAGGGACCTGTGCAGCTGGGCTGTGCTGACTCCCCGCAGGGGGGCACCCTCCAGTCCCATGTGGCTCTGGGAGCGGGGAGGGGCCAGTGGCCAGGTTAGAGCCAGGGCTGGGGGGGTCCCAGAGCTACCTGAAAAGGGCACGGAGGCCTCCTTCAGACACAGGCCTGTCCCGGCTCGCTACAGAGGAGCCCCCTGCCCAGGGCACAGCGCCGGTAAAGCGCCCGGGTTTCCAGCCCCCAAACAGCTCCCCAGCCTGTCTGCAGGGCACTGCAGAGCTCGCCCCTGGTGGAGGGGCAGGCAGCCTGGCTCCCCCCAGCGCAGGAGCCCCTCCTGGCTGGCACCGGGGTGCACGACTGGGAAGGGGAGCTGGCCCCAAGCATGCCACCCCCTGGCTCGTCTCCGCTCTGCCCCACGGTGCGGGTGGGGAGGAAGCTCGCGTGCCCCACCCCCAGGCCCTGAAGGATGCGCGTGGGCACCTCACAGATGGCTCAGGCACAGGCGGCCTTGGCAGGGAGACGGGCTGTGTCTGTGCTGTGTGCGCACAGCCGCCGGCAGGAACAGAACGCACCGCCCACCCCCCGGCTGCAGGCATCCCCAGGTGCCGGAGGGCACAGGCAGGGGCAGCCGGAGCGACCCCACCCCCGGTGCCAGCCTGCCCTTCCCTCTCGTAGCAGAAGGATCCCAGAAGCCACCGGGTGCGCAGGACGGCCTTGTGGCCCCGATCCCACCCTGAGCAGCTGGAAACATGGCACGGCTGTAGCTGGCTCCCGGTGCCCGCCCATGCCCGGACAGCAAGGCCCTCTCCTGGGCACGCCAGCAGGGGGTGCCCTCTTCCCACCTCACCGCTGCTCAGCCCTGGGCCCTGCAGGGCACCTGCTTGGGAGCCCCCAGTGCCCCTCGCTGGCATGTGCCCCAGGCCAGCCCATGCCAGGC
Source organism: Pelodiscus sinensis (assembly GCF_052426305.1). NCBI lineage: Eukaryota > Metazoa > Chordata > Testudines > Trionychidae > Pelodiscus > Pelodiscus sinensis. The sequence goes on along the minus strand of NC_143072.1, from coordinate 26,103,694 downwards.
ACGTCCAGAGAGTAGCAGAGGGGGCAGGCCAGAGCTCCTGCCCAGCCCCAGGGGGTGGCTACCACAGGGAACTGGAGTGGGGCCACAGATGTGCTGGGCTCTCAGCAGGCTGGGAACACCCCAGCGTGACCGCGCTCCCAGCTCTTGCCCAGCCCGAGGCCAGGCTGGCGCACACCCCCAGCCGGAAACAGCCCTGCTGGATTTTCAGGCTCATTTCCTCATGTGGCTATGGATGGAGGAGCCGGCTCCCAGTCCCACAGCGAGGGACCCCGTCACGCCAGGCTGGGCTCGGTGTGACACACGGGGGCACCACACCAGGGCCACGCCCAGCTCCCACAGACCATGTTCATCCGGGCACCGGGCCCCCATTCCAGCCCCGCGATCTGCCTACTCAACGCCCCAGCGGACGCACCCTCTCGCCCCGGCTGCCCCTGCCCACGGCACCCAACCAGACCCCTGCCGGGGAACCCTTCGTGCCCGACTGGCACGGCTCCCGGCCAGGGCTGGGGGGCACCCTGGGCTTTGGGAAACAAGAGCAGTTCGCCTAGGGAGTCGCCGGGGTTGGCACCTGGGCAGCAGAGCCTGGGCTGGGGGGCAGGGGAGAGGCGCCCGGGCGGTGCGAGGGCTCCCACCGCCACCATGCGCCACGGCGCCGTGCCAGGGGCGCGTGCCCAGCCCGTGCCCAGCTGGCAGGGGCGCAGCGAGATTCCCCCCCCGGGCACCGGGCTCTCTGCATCCCCGCCAAGCCCACGCGGGCTCCATCCCCGGCAGGAAGGGCCCCCGCTCTACGCACCGGGGCGCGGGGGGGGCCGAGCCTGGGGAGGGCCGGGGTCCCCGCGCACAGCGCAGCCGCGGGGCCTGGCACTGGCCGGCCGGAGCCGCAGGCCGGGCGCTCACCTGGGGCGCTGCAGTCCGCGCACACCTCGCTGCGCGGCACCTTCCGGGACATCCTGCGCGGCGCGGCCTTGCGGGCCAGCTCGGGGCCGGGCCGGGCCGGGCCGTGCGGGGCTCGCGCCGCTCCCACGGCTCCGCGCTCCTGCAGGAAGCGGCGCAAGCCCGGCCCCTGCGCAGGGAGGGGTTGGGCGCAGGCTCCCCGCCCCCCCCGGGCCCGGCCTGCCGGAGGAAATGGAGCGGCGGGCGCACGGGGGCGCAGCGCAGCTCCAGCGCGCAGGGGCGGCGCGCAGCAGGGGGGCGCGGGCTCCGGTCCCTGCTCCATGCGGGCAGCCGGGGGCGCTCGTCTGCGCCGCGCCCCTGCCTTGCGCCCTGGCCCCCCGTCTGCACGCTGGGGCCCTGCCTGGGGCTGCCCGGGGTTCCCACCTCGGGGCGGCTCCGCTTTATTGGTTTCACACCTGCAACCCCCCCACCCCATTGGCCATTTGTTGTCCCTGGCTCTGCGCCCCTGCAGGAGGAGGCGGGGCCTTGGCTCGGGTCGGCTCCGCCCACTTTTGCAGGATTTCGGGGCGGGGGCTGCCAGCTGGCTCCCCTCGCAAGGTCTCTCCCCCATTGCCCCCCATGCATGGGGAAAGCTGCCACCATCTCAGCCATTACACCCCTCTGTGGGGCGACACTGCAGATCCCCCCCCAGGGCCAGCGGGGACTTCAGCGCCACTCTCTGGTGTGGTCCCTGCGTCCCCTGCCCCTTTCCACCCGCCAGGCCCGTCCTCTCAGACAGCCCGCTCAGCGCGTCCGCTGGCAGCCCCTCACCACTCTGCTCCCCGCCCCCATATGCCTGGGGGACCGACCCACGTCTCCGCTGCACGTTTCCACCTGCTCTCCAGGCCCGGCCCCGCACGCCCAGGGCCAGTTCTGCTCAAGAGCCGCCCGCCCGCCCGCAGGCCGGGACTAGGGATGTAACCGTCCATTAACCGATAAGCGAAAGCTCACAGGTCAGTGTTACAGACCACACGCATTCCCCTCCCCTCCACTTGCCAGGAAAGGATTTAGCAGGCTGGCCAGCAGCCCGGCTCATGCCAGGTCTAGAACCTGCCCCTGCGGCGGCTCTGCTTTTAAAGTGTATCAGGAGCCAGGCGGGCAGGCAGCCCCGCTCAGTTCCCACTCGCACCAGGTCCAAGAGCTCAGATCCCCCTTGGACAGGGGCTGCTTTTTAAACTGGCTCCCCTCGTGGACCAGCTCCAGCCTGGCACCCCATGCTGCCTCTGATACACTGGCTGCCAGCCCCACCCCCGGGACTAGAGAATAGTCGACTAACCGATAAAAATGCACGAGGTTACTCGACTATTCCGTTAACCGATATTTAACATCCCTAGCCTGCACCCCAGCTGTGACAGCGGAGGAGGGAGAAACCCAGGGCAAGCTGGGAGCTACGGGGCTGAGTCCCTCCTCCCACCGGCGGCTGCAATAGCTCCACCGCCCCGCTCTGATCCAGGAACCTTGGTGGGGAACCCAGGTGCTGCTTGGGCCCAACGTGGGCATGGTTGGTGGTTCTGCGGCCACAGGTGCTGTCTGTGCCCATGCCCACACTCACGCTCAGCCTCTGTGCGCCGATCGGCGGGGAAAAGCCTCCCCCGCCCAGCTGGCCTCTTGCATGGAGAGCGCCTGCCCAGCCCTGGGCCGAAGCACTGCTGTCCAGAGACACCCACGGGCACCAAGCCACCGCGCCTGGCGCTGGGCCCGGCCCTGCTGGGCAGGAGCCGTGGTGCAGACCCAGCTCGCTCCGCCCCCGGGTCTGCTCTGCACTGAGACAGGGTTGGGCCACAGAGCTGGGGTGCAGGATGCAGCTCTGGAGGGGGGATTGGGAAAAAAGACAAAATGCCTCTGGCGTGCCTGGGAACCCCAAAGAGCCGGGGAGGGGCCGTGAGCACCTCAGGGCTAACCAAAGCCTGGAAGCCCGCCTGGGCCCTGGCCTGCCCCTGAGCTGTGGGAGCAGCCGCATCCTGCGTTCCCCTCCCCCGCCTGGCCCCCCAGCTCTTCCCAGCCCAGCTGTCCCTTGCACCCGCGAGGGTGAGGCCGCTGCCGGTTGCTGTGGAGACAGGTCTGATGTCACCGAGGATCGCTGGCTCCGCTGGGGAAATCGCTGGATCAGTTTGCGGGCGCCCTCCCCGGCATGTGTCAGAAGGGCCACCCCCTCCCTCCGGCAAGGACACGCTGAGCTATGGTCCAGGCCACGCTCCACAAGAAGGAGCACGTGACCGGGCGTCCCTGCTTCTGGAGCACCGTCCTCCAGGCCGCAGAGCCATAGGGTTGCCAGATGGTTTAACAAAAATACCGAACACCCTCCAAAAAAAAACAAACGGGAAAAAATTCTGTTGAGCAAAAAGAAAAAAAAAAAAAGGCACTGTGCCTTTAAATGGCGCTGAGCTCCTCACTTCCCCACACCTGCCAGATGCAGCAGGGGAAAATGCAGATGCAGCAGGCTTCCATCCGAGGGAAATCGGAAATACCGGACATTTCACATGTCCAATGTTTTCTGGTTTTTTACTGGATGGGGCAAACCGGACACCTGGCAACCCTACAGAGCCAGGCCCCTGGGCGCAGCCCACTAGCTTTCTCCCAATCACCCCCACCCTTTGGGAGCAGAGGGACGTGGGGGAGCCGCCCAGCCAGCCGTCGTCCCAGGGCGTTGCTCCCCGAGAAGAGTGGAACCTCGCCCCAGGGCGCCGGCTTCCCCCAGTTACAGGGGCCAGGCCCGGAGGCCAGCAATGCAGCACTAGGCGAGGAAGGGCAGGCCTGGCCCTGGACTCTCTCGGCGCCCGTGAAACCCGCGGGGGGGGGGGGCAGGATCCTGAGGCCTGGGAAGGCGGGATGCACGTCCGGACGGGCACCGCTGCCCCAGGGCCGGCTTTGCCGAGGCGCTGGGCACCCTGGAGCCCACTGGCCAGGCTGGCGCTGAGCACTTCTGCCGGGGGGCGGGGCTGGCAGGACAGGACGCAAGCCCCCGGTAGCCCCGCTCCATTGGCAGCCCAGCAAATACCCCCCGGGGGTTCTCCCCCCTCCTCGCGCTTGCGTCCCCTTCACCAGCCTCACCCCCCCGCAGCCACCGCTGGGAAGGCAAAGGCCCTGTCTGCCCCCAGCCCTGTGCCCCGCACGCGCCGACTCGCCTGGGCGGAGGGCAGGGGCCGGCAGCAGGGGACCTGTGGCAGGTACAACCCCTCCCTAGCACTAGCCAATGTCTATGCCCGGGCGGGGAGGGGTTGCTAGTGCCGGCGCCCTGGGGTGGCACGCACCCTGCCCTGCCTGAGCAGCCCACGCCCTCGCCAGCTGGGCCCTTGCCACGCTGCAGGGGAAACGATCTCTGGTCGGCTCTGCTCTGGGGGCGTCCACACCCCTGTGGCTGCCTCCTGGCCCTGGGCTGCTCACAGCCGGGCCTGGGTGCTTAAGTGCCCATGCCCGTAGACAGGGGGTTGCTCTTTTAGGTGCCGGCCCACGCCGGGTGGGAGATGACTGGGCAGGGCGCTCCAACGCTGCCCTGGGGATGTGGCTGCGATAAAGGCTTGTTCACAGCTGGCCCAGCGAGCAACAGCACAGCCTAGACACCTGGTCTGGAGACAATGGGCCAGGGACCAGGGCACCAGGCTGGGTGTCAGGATGACTGCGGGCCACGCCCAGCTTTGCCACTGCCCTGCGTGGTAACCTTGGGCATGTCACTTCTCCTCCTGCCGGGTCTACCGTGTTGGGCTCCGTGGAGTGGGGACTGACGCCGCTACAGGTTTAGCTCCCTGCTCAGCTGCTGCTTGGAGGCCCACAGGCCTGGAAGAGCTGCTCTGTGGCCTGAGCTAGCTCCGGGATCAAAGTGGCTCCGGAAACCCCGCACACGGAACTCACACTAGTGAACCTTTGGGCGCACACTCAAAGTGTGAACCGTTCTAAGCCCCAGCCAGGGGCGCAGGGCACCCCCCGAGGGCAGGGGGCGGGGCAAGGGCGTGACACGCTGTCAGCGTGCCCGTTATCCCATCGCCATGGCGAAGGATGGGGCTGTAGCCCAGGGGCCGAGGGGAAGACAATCCGCCAGGGCACGCTAGCAGCACTCCAAGTGTGACGCGTGTCTCTCTGACCCCCCCGCGCGTGGGCATGCGCGACGCCACGTCGCCTGCCACGTCGCCTGCCACTGGGCTGGAGCATGGCCGCTGCTGAACAATGCAGAGCCACACACGCTGGGCCGAGAAATGCCAGCCCCAGCTGGGCGTGCGGGGGCTGCTCCTCGGAGCTGAATGCCGCTTTGTTGCGGCTCCTCGAGCAGCCCCCCCTCCACCATGGCGCTGGGCTCGGCCGGCACGTCGCAAGCGGCTGCCCCGGCCCTGGAGAGCTGGCGCGCTGGGGAGGAAAACAGGCCTGGAGAGGGCTGGGTCCGGAATGATGCCCCTGGTAATCCCCGCTCCTGCCGGGGCCGAGCGTGTGTGGCCTGTGGCTGCAGGGGCTGGCGGGGGGCGGAGGCAGAGTGGGACGGGCATGCCAAGCACAGGGGAATGGAAGGGGAAGCGGGGAAGTGTGTCATATACCCTGTACTGCACCCTAGGCATGGCCTCTCTCTGCCCCGCCCATGTCCCATCCCCTCCTGCCGGTCTCTGGAGGCCCCTGAGTGGCACCGGGCGCGTGGGCAGGTCGGGGTGGGATCCCGTCGCGCGGGTGTCGGGCATCCCCGATCCTGCACCCCGTCCGCAGCAAGACGAGACTCCGCAGCCAGTAGAACAGGGGGGTTTATTGCTTGCCCAGGATCCAGCCCAGACGGGATGTGGGTACCGGAGTCAGGGCCAGGATGCCTCAGACCCCTTGGGGTGGGGTCCACAGGCCCCCGAACGCCCAGCGCTCTGCTTAGTCTCCTCTCTTCATGTTTCCCAGCCAAAAGCTGCCCAGCTCCCGGCCCTGCCCCCCGCCCGGTGTCCGTCTCTCCCTCCCTCCCTTTGTCTCCCCCAGGAAGAGCCTTGTTCCCTGCCCAGGCTGGGCCTGGGTGTCTGGGCCAGTCCCCGTGTGGGTGAGTCCGTGGGAATCGCGGCCCAGCGCGGGGGACCCGGGTCACAGAGCAGACAGCCCCCCCACTACGCCACATGGGGCACTCGCCGGCCCGCTGGGCCGTGTCTGACGAACAGCCCGACTGTGCAGACCCGCCACCCGGCCAGGCCGGAGGGAGGGGCCAAAAGGTCCAGGGCTCCGGGCTGTCACCTCGCGGCTGCCGCCAGAGCCCTGCTCCGCTAAATTGCCCTGGCCGGCAGCACCGAAGTGGCTGGGGGAAGGCTACCCCAGCCCCGCCCCCTCTGCATGAGGCCCCGCCCCATGTGGGGCCCCTGGATTTGCCCATGAGCCCAGCAATTCTGCGGGCAGTTCTTTGGCCGCTGCCAGATTTTGCAGAGGGAAGGGACGGAAGAGGGTGGTTGCGGAGTGAGTCACCCTCTGTCCTGGCTGGAGCACTTTGAACAGTGGGGCAGGAGTGCTGAAAGCCAGTCCCCCCACTACCCCCAGAGCTGGAGCTGGGAGCAGAAGGGGCAGGGCTGGGGCCACAGCTGTGGGGCACTGGGCCTGCAGCCAGGACCTGGGCGTGGGGTGATAGCCAGGACCTGGGGGAGGGGTGGTAGCCAGGACCTGGGGGTGGGGTGGTAGCCAGGACCTGGGGGTGGGGTGGCAGCCAGGACCTGGGGGAGGGGTGGTAGCCAGGGTCCAGGCACAGGACTGGCAGCTAAGACCCTGGTGCAGGGCATCAGGCAGGACCCCAGGCTAGGGGCCAACAGCAGAGCCCCGGACATGGGCTAGCAGCTGCCAGGACAGCTGAGACCCAGATGTGGGGCAGAAGCAAAGCCCCATGTAAACCATGGGGGGGTGCAGCATGCCCTACCCCCCGCCTGGTTCCCATGCCTCTTGGGGGCACTGGAACAACATGTACCGTGGGATGCTGAGATCCATGGACCCTGAGTACAATGGACCCCACTTCAAGGCAGGGGCCCCCCCTGCACCCGTAGTTCCAGCCCCCATGATGCCTCTGTCTGTCGTCCAGTGCCAGCCTCCGGCAGTTACCTTCAGAGGAGTGTGGGGTCGAGTCCTTGGCCACCTTGGCTCCTGGCCACTGATGGACCATCCCCCATGGACCGTGTGGAGCCCACTGCACGGTGGCCCTCACCCCGCCCCGGCCACAGGGCGAGTGCGACATGCAGACAGGCACCTCCGCCTTGTGCGAGCCCCGCTGCCGCGTCCTGCCCCTGCGCGGCCCCTGAGCCTGGCAGGGGAGGGGCCTGACTTTCCTCGCGCTTCCTCCCGGCTCCGTGCCCCAGGCTCTCCTGTGTCCCTCTGCCTCGGCACCACTCCAAGTGGAACAGTCCCAGCCCTTTTCATCTTGCTGGCCCATACCCCTTGGCATTTTCACGGCGCGTCTGTCTCTGTCCCTTTTCCAGCCAGACGAGGTGGGGGCCCGCAAGACAGCTTCAAAACCCGGCCCCTACAGGCACAGGTTCCAAAACCTTCCCCCCAGAATCCTACTACGCAGATTTTGGGGGATCACTGCCACCATCAAGTGCTTTCTGATCCCCACAAACCAGGGGTGAACACTTGAAATCCCTCCAGGGGAGCCCCAAGCTCCTTTGCCCCCAAAAGAGCTTGAAAACAGAAAAGGGAAAAGCAAGCTGCAGTCTCCGGTAGCTGACCCCTCGGGCTATGGCTACGCTACAGGGTTTTGTCGGAAAAACAGCTGTTTTTCCGACACAATTTGCAGAACGTCCTCACTGCAATTGCGCTCTTCTGCAAGAAAATGGAAAGAACAGAGGGGTTTTCCGGTGTTGGGAATCCTCATTCTACGAGGAAGAAGCCTTTTTGCAAGAGAGCTCGTTCGGAAAAATGCGCGTGGACGGGGAAAAGGGAGGGCTTTCGGAAGACAAGGGAACAGGGGACGGTACAGGTGCCCTGGTGGCCACTCCGTCCATGGTAATCACTGCTGAAATGCGAGACAGCGTCCCTTCAGTGTGGACGCTCTCTTTCGAAAAAGCAGATCGCTTTTCCCATGCACTTTTGCAATGTGGACACTCTTTTGGAAGAAGTTTTTTTTGGAAGATCTCTTCCCAAAAAAGCTTCTTCCAAAAGAAACCTGTAGTCTAGACATAGTCTCAGTTAGAGGCATGCAAATACGCACAGACAGACCTTCCAGGACTCGAGAGTCAAATCATCACCTTCAAAGAAGTGATTTTTATTACAAAACAAAAGATAAACTTGATAAAACATGCTCGGTTGCTAGACGTCACAGGGCAACTAAGGAAAATAAATTAAAATACAGAGGGTGTGTCTAGACTGGCAAGATTTTGCAGAAAACCAGCCACTTTTGCACAAAAACTTGCCGCCTGTCTACACTGGCCGCTTGAATTTCCGCAAGAGCACTGACGATCTCATGTAAGATTGTCAGTGTTCTTGTGCAAATACTTTGACGCTCCTGCTTGGGAAAAAGCCCTCTTGCATAAGAATTTTTTGCATAAGAAAGCCCTGATGGTGAAAATGGCTGCCAGAGCTTTCTTGCGCAAAATCGTGTCTATACTGGACACGGACGCTTTTGTGCAAAAGCATCCGTGCCAATCTAGACGCTCTTTTGCGGAAATACTTTTAACAGAAAAACTTTTCCGTTAAAAGTATTTCCGCAAAATCCTGCCAGTCTAGATGCAGCCAAAGAAAAGTCTCTGGGCACAATACAAGGTAGTGAACGGGGAAGGGGGCCATAGATTCACACAGAGTAGTTCAAACCAAACCGCAAAATAAAGAAAAATTACCCTGAACGTGACTAGAGTCACTTTTTCCCTTACTTCCTTCCAGTTTTCTCTTTGTTCAGTCGACCCCCATGCCCCAAATCCCTTGGAGACATGGGAGTCCTGCCCTCTGCTCCCCGCCCTTCGACCAGTCACTGAGGGCTGCGTGGCTCCTTTAAGAGCCTTCGGGGGGAGCCGTGTGTCATGGCCCCGTACGGTCCCCAGGCAGAACCCCCTCCGGTGCGGCAGCCCCTTCTTGGGGAGCCCACTCGCTGCTGGGGGTCTGCTGGGACGGCGCCTCTCGGGCCTACAGCCCCGCCTGTCTCTGCCGGGGGCCCCTTGGGGAGCCCCCTGGCCCTGGCCCCCACTCCCTGCTCTCAGACAGAGCGACTCCCAGCCAGCACAAACGGGGGCTTACTGGGCGCAGAACCCAGGATAGGAGGTCTCCAGCCTGTCTGAGACTCCCCTGCAGCCAGGGGGGCTCTGCCTGCTCCCCCTCCCAGTCGAGACGCCCCCCCTCCTCCAGCTGAGCTGCCAATCCCCCCTCCAGCAGCCCCTCCCCGTCCTTCATCTCCTGCCAGGTAACCAGGGTCGCCTGGGCCCCCTCTTCTCCCCTCGCCCCTCCCGCCCTTTGTCCCCCCCTGGCACTGGGGGCCTCTCCCCACAGCCCCTTGTCCCCCCGGCCAGCCCCGGCCGTGCTCTCCCAGTTGGGTCTGCCGGGCACCAGGTGCTGGGGTGTCCAGGTTCGTGCTGTTCCCTGTAACAGCGAACTCCCTCCCCCTCCCCTTCCTACCCCAGGAACCCCCAGGCTCACTGAGCCCCCCCGTACACAGCCCCTTTGAACCCCCCTCTCCCCGCTTCATCACACCTTGTCAAAGGCGTCGGAAAGGCCCCGGCCCGGCTCGCCCTCCTGCGGCATGGGGGGGGCTGTCTGCTCTGTAACCCGGGGTCCCCTGCGCTGGGCTGTGCGATTCCCACTGACTCACCCTCTGGGAGGAGCCGCAGGCCCGGCAGTCCCGCTGCACAGTGCAAATATCCCCGGCCAGGAGACGTGTTGGAGCAGCCTCAGCCAGCTGCGCCGGATCCCTCGGTGCCCTGCGAATGGGACGTCATGGGCCAGATACAGCAGCCTGGGGAGATACTTTTGGGGAACCACCAGCTGCCGCTGGACCCCCCACGTCCCCACCTCCACTGGGGGGAGCCATTCCTGGTACAGGACTCCTCTCTCCCACACGAACCTCTCCTGGCAGCCTCCCCCAGGGCTGAGCTACGCCGAGGCCAGTCCGGTCCCTCAGCATCTGCAAGGAGGGGTCTGCCTGCACCTCGGCCTGGAATTCCACCGCTGGGGCAGGGACAGGGACCTGTCTGCCCCCTTTGCCTGGGTCTGGGGCTCTAGCCCTGCTGGGCCCCGTGTCTGCTGGAATGGGGCCCTGAGCCCCCTGCAGGGAGCCCTCCCCTGGGCCAGGGTGCCAGCCCCTCGCTGGCTCTGGCTATGGGTGGTGACTGGGGCTCTGTGGGGTCCGTCTGGCCACTCCTCTAGGTCACCCCCCCATCAGCACCTCCGTGGGCAAGTGCCAGTGACCCCCACTTCCTTGGGGCCCTCCATGGCCCCCCATTTCAGATGCACCCGGCTATGGGCTCCTTAAACGGGGTCTCAGCGCGATTCCCTTTCTCTCCGGGACGCCCGTTCACACCCGGACCGGCTGTCCGTGAACTCGTCCACCAGCCTCCCAGCATCCTGGGGGTCCTCTGGCCTCCGGTCCTTGAGCCACAGCCTCAGGCTGGGCAGGCACGCTCCACAGAACTGTTCCCGCATCGTCAGCTTAACCAGGTCCTCTGCGGTCTGTGTTACCTGCACAAATGTCTCTCTCCCTTCCACACTCCAATTTATTTTTAGCCCCAACCCCAGGAAACTTTTCCACCCATGGGTCCTCTTCTTCCGCTTGCCCTCCTTCTGGGGCCTTTACAGCTGCACATCGATGTACGGCATTAACATAGGGGGTGTCTGTTTCTGCTGGCTCTTCACCATTTGCCCGTAAGAGCCAACTGGCTAAATCCACTCTCCGCCTCCCCTGGCTAAGGTACAGCATTCCCAATGGTCCACCCTCCCTGTTCCCAGTCTCAGTGGGATCCTGTTTCTGAAACCGTGTTTGATCCATGACTCCTGAATCCCTACACGGGTCAGGATCAGTCTGGTGACAGAGGCTTGCGTTGTCTCCCCGGTACATGACACCAGCTGGGTTGACTGCTCTGTTCCCACAGCATCCCTGGGAAGCCAGTGCCCCCCAAGCACACAGACGGATGCTCCAGTGTCGATGAGCATAGCGGGGCATGTCTGTCCCCCCCCATCACTGCCCCAACCATGGGACGCCCCCATTTGTCAGACTGAAGTTGAGCCACAATCTTAGGGGGAGTCCTGGAGACGGGCACCCCTATGGGGGAGGTGCTGATGGTTCGGGGTCTGTTATGGGGTTAACAGGAGCCCCATTGGTCACTTCCTCTTGCCTCTCTAGGGGTATGTCTACACTACTACCCTAGTTCGAACTAGCGGGGTAATGTAGGCAACCGGAGTTGCAAATGAAGCCCGGGATTTGAATTTCCCAGGCTTCATTTGCATATTGACGGGCGCCGCCATTTTTAAATGTCCGCTAGTGTGGACTCTGTGCCCCGCGGCTACATGCGGCATGAACTAGGTAGTTCAGATTAGGCTTCCTATTCCGAACTACCGTTACTCCTCGTTCCAGATATTAGACAGGATCACAAAGAAAAAACAGTTTCTTGCCATTTCAACCAGAAAGGACATCGTCTCGACAACTTAATTACCTGCATCTTGCTTCAGAAACCTTTTAAATCTGCACTTGAAAGGGAATCCTCTGAACTGTCATTCATGCTAAAATTCGACACTCTACGTGTGGGTCTCAACAAAGACCCTAGCTATCTTACCATTACCAAGATAGCTTCCCCAATTATCACCTCTAATACCATTAGCTCACAGACATTTACCTCCCCACCCCGCATCCCCCTTCTGTTCTGAAATGTGATTTGTCCTTTTCATATTTGTTCATTTTTTTAATTGTATCCTTTGGTATATATGGTTGTGACTATTTTCTTCCACTATTTGATCTGAGGAAGTGGGTCTGGCCCACGAAAGCTCATCACCTAATAAACCATCTTGTTAGTCTTTAAAGTGCTACATAGTCCTGTATTTTGTTTCAGCTGCACCAGACTAACACGGCTACATTTCTATCCCTATGGAGCCACAGGGTTGAGTTCTTGTGCCTTGAATTTCCAATCCTGCAATTCCCTGTGTGCCGGGGCATAGGGCCCCTCGGGAAGAGCATCTGGGGGTCTGGGCATCCAGGATCCTTCCAACTAGTCCTGTTCCAAGTGTCCTCCCAGGTGTCTGTGTCCCTAGTGCCCACACTCGCACTTCCCTGTACTGCTGCTACAATGCCCCTCTGGGCTCCCAGCATGCTTTCCAGCTCCTCATTCGCTGCCTGCAGCTGTGTGATCGCTGCCTGTCCGGGCCCAATCCTTATTTTCCTGTAGCACTGCTCTGATGGCTGCCTGTGCGTCTCCCAGCTGCATTTGCAATGCTGAGAGCTCCCTATTCAGGCTTTCCACTGTCAGCTTTAGCTGCTCACACTCTCCCGGTTTTGCTTGCAAGGCGGTTGCATTCTGTAATAGAGTCTGCACTGGTACACTCAGATGCCTTGTACTGAGCCAGCGTGTTCTTGACTGTCGCCAAATCAAATTTGTAATCCTCCAGTTGCCTTTCCTGGAGCGCGACCAGGCTGGAGAGATTGGTGACTGTTCCACAATGCCCAGGCTGCTGCTGCTTTCACAGACCCCTTCTTTGGTTTCGGTTTCATGCACTTACAGAATCCTTCAAACCCCTCACACGCAGGATCCAGGGCATCCCTCCCCTGGAACGAGTCTTGTCCCCACAGGCATGGACCCTGTTCTGCTACCCAGTTAGCAAGGAGAGGGGGCTCCTCCTGGTACCTTTGCTTGGTCTCCATTCCCTCCTGTTGCTCCAGGGCGAACATTCTGCCAAGCAGGGGGTGACCCTTTGACACAAGCCACAAGTACTCTGCGATTACCGTGTTTGGCTGGACCAATTCGGTCCACACGACTTTAGGCTGCCCACATTCTCCACCAAATGTGTTACCTGCACAAATTTCTCTCTCCCTTCCACACTGTAGGGACACACACCTTTACCCAGTTCCTAAGGCTCAAGGTGCAACCCTGTGAATTTACACACCCACCCTTGCCCAATTCCTAGGGCTCAGGGTGTAACTACCTGCGGGTTGGCAGGATCTTGAGCCACTGAAAGAGCCTCACACAGTAACGTCCTTATCCTCTATGTACTGACATTTCCCAAACAAGCAGAATGCACATGCTAAGCACGCAGAGTCATGATCACCAAGCCTGATAAAGGCCGGCAGACTTCCCCTGTTGGCCAGGCAATATCAGTCTCTCTGGTCTTAGGCTGTCTCAAAGGTGAGTTCTTCTTCTCCAGATCCTCCCCCTCCTCCTGGTCCTCTTCCAGCCTTTTCTTCCTTCTGTTACTTCTGATCTTCTTCTTCTTCTCGAACCCCAGTTTATATAATGAGACCTGAGTCTTGCTTAGCTAGACCTTAACCAACTATTCTAGTATAATTTTACTAATGAATCATAACAGAATTACCTAACCAATCAGACCCCCTCACCATAATTGATTTACACCTAGCAAAATGAATTATCCAGCAGACAAAAACCGCTACAAACCAGACAGAGATGACACCGTCGAACAATAGGAAAGTGTAATGACAATGCTCAGAGGTTGAGGAGTCCACGACATTCTCTATGAAGAAGCAGTTTCTTGCCAGACAGAATGGGACGACTTACGTTTTCTTTACCCATCTTGGGATCCGTCTCTTTACCTGGTGACAGTGGGGGGCTGTCAGGGCACCGTCCCCTCCTCACGGCCGGGTGTGACACTTTGTAATGCAATGCAGATGGATGTGACTCCAGGCCTTACAGTACTGGCTGCTGCTCTTTGGTCTGGCTGCTGAAGGCGGCTTTGGTTCAGGCCTAGCTCCCCTGCCAAGCACCGTCTAGACCAGGTGTGACGTAGTGGGGCGGGGGGGCTGTCTGCTCTGTAACCCGGGGTCCCCTGCGCTGGGCTGTGCAATTCCCATTGACTCACCCACATGTGGATTGGCCCAGACACCCAGGCCCAGCCTGAGCAGTTAGCAAAGCTCTTCCCAGGGGGAGAGACAAAGGGAGGGAGGTGGAGACGGCACTTGGCTGGGGGGGGTCTGGGTCTGGGAGCTGGGCAGTTGCTGGCTAGGAAACATGAAGGGAACAGACTAAGCAGGGTGCTGAGGGGGCGATGGACCCCTCCCCCGAGGGGTCTGAGGCTGCCTGGCCCTGACTCCGGTACCCACATCCCGTCTGTGCTGGGCTGGATCCCGGAGAAGCAATAAACCCCCCTGTTCTACTGGCTGTGGAGTCTGTTCCTGCTGCTCCGGGGATGCAGGATCGGGGGGCGGGGCGGGGTCTCTGACATGCCGCCACACCAGGGCTACTCAGCTTTGGAAAACCCGGGGGCCACAATGATACTCACAGCACATGCCAAGGGCCGCAACTTAAGTGTGATTGCATATACATGCGAATATATGCAAATATATGCAAATAGTGTCTTTTCACACTGATGGGCACGAATACAAAGATTAAGGCAAGACTACACAACACGCAGGCCCCGTTTAAGTTAGTTCTGCTAACTTAATAAAATACAACATTTGCCCGCTTGCCACGCAGATGACAGCACTTTGAATGAGCAATGACAGTCCAGGAAGTTAATTACTAAACCACATAGCAACAGAAGATCATTATATTGACTCCTTTTTTGTTTGGCTCTCACCCACGGGCCACATGTTGAGCCCCACGTAAATGCAAGCCGCACCGTGGGCTGCAAACAAACGGGCCGTGGGCCCCATGTGGCCCATGGCCTGCGTGTTGAGTAGCCCTGGTCTAGACCATCCCTGCCAGGTGTCTGTCTAACCTGCTCTGAAATATCTCCACCGATGGAGGTTCCACAAGCTCCCTGGGCAATTTATTCCAGCGTTTCACCACCCCGACAGGTAGGAAGTTTTTCCTAATGTCCAACCTCAACCTCCCTCGCTGCAATCGAAGCCCATTGCTTGTCCTGTCCTCAGAGGTCAAAGAGAACAACTTTTCTTCCTCCTCCTTGTGACACCCGTTAGATACCTGAGGACAGCTATCAAATCCCCTCTCAGTCGGCTCCTTTCCAAACTAAACAAGCCGAGTCCTTTCAGCCTTCCCTCACGGACCATGTTCT
Source organism: Pelodiscus sinensis (assembly GCF_052426305.1). NCBI lineage: Eukaryota > Metazoa > Chordata > Testudines > Trionychidae > Pelodiscus > Pelodiscus sinensis. The sequence continues at coordinate 26,088,679 of NC_143072.1, read as the reverse complement.
CTGGACCTTCCATCATTCCTGTTGCTATGCCCAGGGCCGGCCCGAGCCATTTGTGCGCTCCGGGCCCTGGGAGTGCGGCGCCGCCTCCAGGAGTGCGACGCATGCGTGATGCCGCCCCGAGCGCGCGGAGCATGCACGGTGCCACCCCTGCCCGGTGCCCCCTACAATGGGGTGCTCCAGGCGGTAGCCCGCTTGGCCCGTGCCTGAGCCGGCTCTGGCTATACCTCCACCCGCTCCTCATGACGAGGATGCTCCCCTTTAATTCCCCCCATGGCTGGCTGAACCACACTCCTCGGCACTTACCGGCTTTCCCCAGCCAGCGTTTAAAAACTCCGGAGATCGTTTTCATTTTCCAGGCCAGCAATCTGGTGCTGCTTTTGCGCGAGCTGGCGCCCATCCTCCCTGCACAGGCCCCGCCTTTCCCCAAAGGTTCCCTGCTTCCTAATAAACCCAAATTCCTTCCTCCCAGCACCATCTGTCTCCCCCACGCAGGGAGCTCGGGCTGCCAGGCGTCCGGTTTTGAACAGTCCAGTAGTTGAACTTTCTGTTCGGGAAACAAACAGAGAAAACAGAAATGGAAAATCGAACTGGCCGCAATTTTCTAGCTAAGATGGGATGTAGATTGTGCTGGAATGTCGAGGGTGTCTGGTATTTTTGTTAAAACCATCTGGCAGCCCTACAGGGAGAGCAGTGGCCGGGCCTGGCTGGCCAGCGCGGGGAGCTGGTAGCCTTGCAGGGGATGCTCCTCTGGAGGGTTTGGCCTGTAATTCTGTCATTTCGCACCTCGATTTGGCCTGCAGGATGTCTCCAACCTACGCCCAGAGCCCGGCCCACACACCTGTGTCTCGGGCCAGGCAGAGTTACACCCCCGCTGGGCTGGGGATGGGGAGGAGTCGGTGGTTGTGGTACCAGGAGAGGTCGCGCGCAGAGGTTAAAGGCCAGGGCCTCCAGGGTCGGGTGCCAGGTCTCACGGGAGGTGCAGGGCACGGCATGGGGCACGTGGGCAAGGCCTGGTGATGGGCCCTGGTGCCCAGCTCCGAGATGGGGCCCCGGCCGGAGGTGCTGGACAGCCTGGTCCCTGCCAGCCTAGGGGGCCGCCCCTGGCCAGGCCCATCAGCTGGGAGGGGGCTGGGGCAGGAGAAGCCAGGGCCGCCCCTGGCCGCGGGGGGAGGCGGAGGAGCCCGGCGCTGGCCCTGGGAGCAGCGCGGAGGCTGCGCCAGGGCTGCCCGGATCCCTTGGGCGCCCGGTCGTGCAGGGGAACTACAGCTCCCATCAGGCCGCGGCGCCAGGCCGCTGCTCCCGGCCCCCCCGAGCGGCGCAGGGCGGGGGCCATGCCGGGGGCCCGCTGGGGCTCGGGGCCCTTGCGCGCGGGCGGAGCGCTGCGCTGCGCTGCGCGGCCGGGGGGGCGCTTCCCTTTGTGCGCGCGGGCGGAGCGCGCAGCGCAGCGCAGCCTGGGGCCCGGCGCTCGGGGAGCCCCGGAGCCGGGCCCGAGCTCCCCTCCTCCCCGCCACATGCCTCCGCAGCCCCAGCCTCCTCCCCGCGCCGCCGGCAGCCCTGCGCGCAGCCCCCCGCCCCTGCGCCGCCGGAGCCGCAGGATGCTCGCCGCGGCCGGGCAGGGGCCGCCGGGCAGGTACCCGCTGCACCGCCTGGTCTGGCACAACCGCGCCCGCGAGCTGGACCGCGAGCTCAGCACCCAGCAGGTGGGACCCCCGCGGGGCGCGGCTCGGGACGGGCGGGGGTCGGGGCCGCGGGAAGGGGGGGCTGATGCAACTCCCCTGCCCCCTCCGCCGCCAGCAGCTGCAGCAGCATCCCCGGGAAGGCGCCCGCCCGCCTGGAGGGCTTCCCCGGCGCCCAGGCTGCAGGGCCGGAGCTGGGCGGCTGCCGGAAGCCTCCGCTGCCGGGCGCTGGGGGGGTCTGGGGGGCCGCTAGCACTTGGCCTCGGTAGCAGCGCGGGGGGGAGGGGGATCCCGCTGTTTGATTTGACCCCCCCGTCCAGGGGCCCCTCCCCGGGCCGGGGGAGCCCGAGCATCAGGCAAAGCTGCATGTGTCCCGGGGCGCAGGCCTTTGCCAGCGGGGCGGCTCCGGGCTCGTAGGTGGGGCACCCCGGGGCCCGGGCAAAGGGCGCAGACCCAGTGGGTGGCCTCTAGCGGGACCCCAGCCAGGGAGATGCCTCCAGCCCCCTCTGCTTCCCTTTCCATCCACCGCCCCCTGGGTGTGGGCCGTGGGGCCGTCTCACCCTGGCGCCAGAGCGTTTCCCGCCTCCGTCGGCTGGCACAGCTCGGTGCCTGGCACACCCATTGCCTCCGCCCGCAGCGCGCTCGGTCCCTCAGGCACACCGGGATCAGCGCCCAGCGCAGGCTGCAATGGGCCCAGCCCCCCAGGAATCGGCATCCCCCCCTGTGGTTCCCTTGGACTCAGCGAGCGCCCCGGGGCCAGGGTTCGGGGCAGGGTGAAAGCTCAGAAGGGGCAGAGCAGGGGGTCACCCGCCCCTCCGTCCTTGCCTCTCCCACCTGGGCTGGGGCTGCAGTTGGCCCCCCCCCGTGAATCGGAGTAGCCGGGGTGCAGTCGCCGCTGAGATGGTGAGAGGGGCGCTGGGTCCAGCACGCGCGTGCTGGGGGACGCACCTGGCAGACAGCACAGCACGCACGCGGCTGCTGGCCCCGGCAGGCCCCTCCGCCGGCTCCGCAGGGTCGATGTACGAATTGACCCTTTGGGTTTCATTGGTCACCCCTGTTCTACGAACTACCCCCAGGAGCGCCCACCTGCTCCTGTTACAGTAACGGGTGTGGCGGGAACAATGGCAGCCCCCAGGCGGGTCAACATCCGGGGCTCCCTGGGCCTGAAGCGGGGTGCTGTTGCCCCCGCGGGGGCCCAGGTGGCGCGAGCCAGGGGCGCTCAGGGTCTCGCAGGATCGGGCCCTTGGTTGTTTTGACAAGGAGGCGTCCAACCTGCTCTGACGCATCGTCTTCCGGCTGGGCTGTTTGCTGTGGCTGCCCGGCTTTTCTCTACCTTGGGGCCACACCCGTCTGCGCTGTAGCAGGGAGAGATCCTGGCCTAATTGTGATTTGCCTGGGAATGGAGGGCGCTGGTGTTTTCCTTTGTCCTGGTCCGGGCAGCCGGGGGGAATCTCCTGCCGTGTCAGCCTGGGTCACTGTCAGCAGCCTCCGGGAGGCAGGGGGCCCGGCGCGGTCCAAGAAGCGTGTGCTGCCCGTTTCCCCGGGCCCGGCGCGTGCCAGCCAAGCGTCCCAATCGCCGGGCAGTTTCTGCACCCGCGTGCCAGCTATCGCCCTGGGAACCCGCGGCCCGTTTCCTCTGAAGGAAGGGGCACCCCAGAGGCACAAGGGGTCTGGCCTCCCAGGGTCGGGAGGCGGCGACGGGTGGAGCTGCCGGGGCTGGAGGGTTGCCTGTTCTGAGGCAGAGGGGTACCCGGGCCTTGGCGCCCGTCAGAGCCCCGCTTGGGGCAGCAGCCCGGCTGGAGGGCTCAGACGGGCTCCCAGGCAGCAGGCAGCCCTGGCGGCAGGCCCCAGCAGGCTCCGCGTGGCCCACGGCAGCGCTCGGCCTTGCGCACGGGGCTGTGGTGAGCACCCTGCCTGGCCACGCCTGCATCCTGCCCTGCAGCCGGGACCGCTCCCAAACCGCAGCCCCTCCCCCACCCCGTGCCATGGCTCCAGGGCAACTGGCACCTCCCCCCCACCTGCATGCCCCCCCCCCCCGGGCTCCTGGAGGCGTGAGGGCCAGAAGCACGGAGCCGCAGCAGGGACAGGACAGTGTCACTAGCCCCACAGAGCCTGCTCCAGGCCACGCTGAGAGCCCAGCCCTGGCCTGCCCCCAGTGAGCTGCCCTGGGGCAGGGGGGCTCTGGTTAGGGGGGCAGCCCAGACCCTGCCTAGGCAAAGCCCCCTGCAGAGGAGCCCAGACTTGGGGGGTAGGGAGGCTGCTCACCAGCCCGGCCCCTGGAGAGGGGCTGCCACGGGCGTGGGCTGCGTCCTCCACCCTGGAGAGAGGAGAGAGGAGAGAGAGGGCCCTGCCGCGCAGGGATAGGGGCACCCTAGGGCTAGGCCCCCCAGCCTCTCTGGATTGGTAGCTGGTGCCGGGGGCTGGTAAGGGGGCGCTGTTCCCCTGCAGTCAGAGCTGATGTGCCCAGGGCACTAGGGGGCGCCAGGCCGTAGGGGCACCGGGAGGGGGTGCAGGTTTGGCATGGGCAGGGCAGCTCCTCTTGCTGCCCGCGGGGAGGCCCAGTGCTGGGGCTGGCGGAGGAGATGCTGAGCCATCTATGCCCATGAACCGCGCCCCCCTCTCCACCCAGTGCCATGGGTGGGCCGGCGAGCCCTGGTGTCCTGGCAAAGGCCAGCTCAGGTCATTAGGCTCTTGCTCTGGGAATTCCTGCCCGGCTGCTGGGGGTCCCGGTGCAGCTGCAGGAGGCTGGCGCCCGCCCCGGGATGGGGGTGGGTTCTTGGTATGCCCGGGGAGGCTGAGCTGGGAGCGGCGTCATGCCCCACAGCCTGCTGGGGAGCCGTGCCTGTGCGGTCGGGCAGGCCCGCGGTCTCTAGACTTCCACACTGCCTGGGCAAGTGCAGGTGGAGCAGCCGCCGCCTGGGCTGGGCCTCTGGCCCATCAGCGTCCCCAGCGGGGAAGAGTCGGGCTCTTGGGCTGCCCCACCCGTGCCCTGGCCGCCGGGCAGTCTCTGAGCTGCCACAGGGCGCGAAGCACCATGAATTCGGGGAGGGGCCGAGCGCCGCCGGGGGCTGGGGGGACGTCTGCACGGGCGCTGTGCTACGTGCTTCCGTGCCCAGGGGGACATGCCGCACGGGCTCCGAGCCAGCCAGCCGCGGCAGCTCACCCGTCGGGCACGGGGCACGTACCCGGGCACGGCTCTTGGAGGGGTGCGGGGGGCTGGGAGCCGGCACGTTACGGCCGCCCGCGCTGGGACTTGAGCTTAGCACCAGGGTCCCTTCCAGCCAAGGACAAGTCAGTCGCTCCAGGGGACGGTGGGGAGGTAACTCGGCACCTCTCCATCCCGGGAGCTGAGCTCCCTTTGCCCCGGCAGAGCCGCCAGCACAGGGCCGGGCACGGCGCCCGTCTCAGCCTCAGGCTACCCAGCGGCAGCAGGGGGCGCTGTTGGTACCCGCGAGGGGCTTGGCCACCACGGGCCGGGGGAGGCAGGCAGGCCTGGCGCGAAGGGACCCGCCGGCTCGGCAGGCAGATGGGGCCTGGCGTGCCCCGGGCGCGGGAGGGGAGAGCTGGGCAGCCAGATCGCCGGGGAGTGGAGCTTGCACCCAGCACCCCTGGCACTCGGTAGGGGGAGGGGCTGTGCCCCGGGCATTTTCCTGGCAGGAGTGGTGGTGCCAGGCGGCCCAGTGTGCCAGGCAGCTCCCGCAGACCAGGGCAGGGAGCGCCGGAGCCACATGGAGCCAGCAGCCAGGTCAGAGGAGCTGCCAGGCTGGAGCCGGCCTGGAGGGGGAGGGGGCACGCAGGTGGGCGCGAGGGAGGGCGGGCGTCCAGTTCTGCACAGGCATCTCATCAGCAGATTCCTGGCCCCGCAGTCAGTGGCGAGAGCCGCCGGCCGACCGCCCGGGGACACAGCCCCCCCAGCAGACTCCAGGCACCCCCGGGGCAGCTGGCCCTGCCCCCCGAGGAAGGCTCCGCCCTGCCTAGCCTGGCGTGGATGGCGCAGACAGAGCACTGCCAGCTTCCCCCCTGCGCCCTCTGCCCTGCTCGGAGTGCAGTGGGGCGCCCAGCCCCCGGCTCTGCCGGCTCCCCCGCTGCTGGCCCTGTGCCCTGCTCGGAGTGCAGTGGGGCGCCCAGCCCCCGGCTCTGCCGGCTCCCCCGCTGCTGGCCCTGTGCCCTGCTCGGAGTGCAGTGGGGCGCCCAGCCCCCGGCTCTGCCGGCTCCCCCGCTGCTGGCCCTGTGCCCGGGGCAGCCAGGGCTCCGGGACGGCTGTGGGCATCAGCCTGAGCAGGGTTCAGGTGACTCGGGGCGGAGGAGACTCCCTGCCAAGTCCCTGGCCCCAGCTCCCTGCACCTTGGTCCCCAGCACCCCTCAAAGGGAGCGGAGCCGCCCTGGCCTGGCTGTCCCTCCCAGCTCTCCTGGGCGCTCCAGTGCCCTGCCAAGCTGCACACAGGGCGCTGGCTTGGGGGCTGCCAGCACGGCACCAGGGCAGCAGAAGAAATGCCCCCCCCTCCCATGGCTCCGGTGCAGCCCACTGCCCCTCGCTACTGCAATCCAGGATCAGGGTGCAAGGCCAGCCCTGGTGTTCCTGCCCCACGGATTCCCTGCCCCCCCCCCCCGGGAGCACATTTCTAGCAGGCGGGTGGGGGCCAGAGATGCAGCAGGACTCCCCAGAGGCAGGGTGTGGCTGGCGCTGAGGGATGGGCTGGGAGGAGCCGGGGCAGGCCTGTGTATTAAACGGTGAGCATCACAAAAGCAATTCCTTACCCCCTTGGCACTGCCCAGCTGGCACCAGGGCAGCCCCACGCACCTACAGCGCCGTCGGGCACCCCGGACGCTGGCCCTGAGCAGCCCTGCAGGAAGGCAGCGTCGGTCCAGCAGGCCTAGGGGGCAGGGGACCCACGGCCTAGCTCAGGGCCCTGGGGTGGGCTGGCAGGGTGCGTGTGCGCCTGGCTCTGGGTGAGAGCTCGGGGCAATGGGTCCCTTACAACCACCTGGGGCAAACAGCAGCTCCCTCCGCAGGTGCCCCTGGCCAGGTGGGACGAGTTGTTGGGAACAGGGCCGCCCTAGGGGCCACGAGGTCCAGGGCAACCCTCCCTCGCCCGAGGTCCTGCCCTCCTCCGCCCTCGCCCCACCCTTCCCCAATATGGGGCACCGTCTTGTCCATAGGCCCCCCCAAGCGCAGGGCCCCATCTCCGCCTGGCTGAAGACGGCCCCTCGCCCTGCAGCCCCACGGGCGTGCGAGAGCCAAGGGCTGAAAGTCCCTGTGCCCAGCGTGCGGCAGGCTGGCAGAGCGGGGCGTGTGACCCCCCCGCCGAGACCCTCCCTGCCGAGGGGTCTAACAGCCACTGCCCTCCTGCGGCACCCCCTGCCCTGATCCCCTGGCCACGCGGTCCCACCGCCGAGCGCCGGCGCCTCCCCACGGCTGAGCAAACAGGCTGAGCCCGGCGGTGGAGTGAGCAGGGGACACGCAGGCTGCTGTGGGGGGACAGCCGGGGGGCACAGAGCCGGCCGGGGGGCAGGCTGGGGCATTAGCCGCGTCCTGCTCCGCCTCCCGGTGTCAATGAAGTGACCTTGAATGTGCACCCAGGGCCCAGCTCCTACCACTAGGCCCAGCTGCCCTGCTGGGGGGCGGGGGAGCTGTTCTCCAGCTCCCAGCGGAAGGGCTGGCGTGTCTGTTTTCTTTAATTAGAACCCTTTTCATCAGAGCAATTAAGAGCCAGCAAGCGATTGCCGTGGAGAGCGTTTAACGAATGTGCCAGCTCCCATTCGGTGGCAGGGGCCGCGCCCAGGCCCTGCTTTGTTTCTGGCCCCCAGGCGGGGCGGGGGTCTCGGGCGGGCGGGCGTGCGCTGTGCCTCTCTGCGGGGGTGGCGCGTTCGCCAGGCCCCCACGACGGGCAGGGTGGAGGGCGCGGGGGCTGGCGAGTGGCTGCCGGCGCTGGGCGGGGGTGCCAGGACGTGCAGTGTGGGTTTGGAGGGCTGGCAAGAGGGGCGCACGGGGGGGTACCAGCTGGATCTAGCTGGCATGTGACTGGGAAGCACCGAGGTGGGGGCAGGGCCCAGGGCAGCGGGAAGGGAGACCCGGAGTCAGGCCGCCCGTCTGCTGGGTGGGGAGAGGCCCTCGCGTTGGGGTTGGGGCACCCCGAGGTGCATGGCAGGGGGCCCCGCTCTGCTCCCTGGGGGTGGGGGGAGATGCCCAGCCTGGCTTGCAGCACCCGACACGGCTGGCTGCTCCCAGGGTGCCCGGGGCCGTGGCCGGGGGCCTAGGGGTGCGAGAGGGGCCCCCCGACTCGGGGGGAGGGAGCTCTCTGTCAGCCAAGGGGCCGGCTGGCACTGCCCTCCCGCCCCCAGGCCATGGCACCGTGGGCAGGCGGCCGGATCACCCCACCCCCGCCGGGTTTCTCTCAGCAACAACAGTTGGCCCCTGGGATCTAGTCCCTGGCAAACGAGTTGCAGGGCAATTAGCAGCGACGGGGGGAGGGGTGCCAGGGAGACACCGTCTCCAGGCAACCTGACCCCCCCCCCAACTCCTAGGGAGCGTCCTTGCGCCAGAGCTGCCAGGAAAGGGGCCCCCACTCACCCCAAGCAGGCCCTGGGCTCCCCCTGCCCCTCATCCCAGCCTGCCCCCCCCCCGCTGCTACAAGCCACTAGCCGTCCCTGCCCCGAACCCGGGCCGGGAACCCACAGGCTCCAGGCAGCGGGGGCTGGGCTGCAGTCGGGCCTGTCTCTGCCCCGGCTGGGGGGCTAACAGCCGCGTGCCCCTCGTGCGGGGCTCACCGGGGGGGGGAGTTACCAGGCCCCCCTCCGTCCCAGGGCCAGGCTCTGCAGGAGGTGGGGCTGTGGCAGCTCCCCCCACGGGCTCAGGCCAGCCCCTTCCCTCTCCCGTGCCCCCTAGTCCTCTGGCCTGGCATCCCGCACAGAGCTCCCGTCCCGGCTTGGGCACCGGCCCCACTGCCCCTTCCCTGCAAGCCCAGCTTGGCATGAGCCTGCCAGGCCCGGCCTCCTCCGCCGCGGGCCCCGGGCGGGAAGCGGATGCTGGGCTGCTGGTGGGGTGGGAAGGCGGGAGGGGCAGCGGGAGCCTGGGGCTAGCGGCCCGCCCGTCCGGCCCCGCCGATGGGCCCCACGCGCCAGGCCTTCTGCCCAGCAGGCTGTGCTCCCCGTCAGCCCCAGAGGCTGGGCGCTGGTTGGCGGGCGTGTCAGGCCCCCGTCGCCCGGCCACGCGCCCTCAGAGCGAGCCGGGAGCTGGCAGAGACGTGGTCCCTGAGGTCCTGCGCTGGCCCATCTGCGAGGGGCTCACCCCACAACGGGCCCCATTCCAGGGGGGCCTGGCCAGCCAGCTCCCTGGGCAGCTCTGCCCCCGCCCCCACCCCCGCCCCCGCCCCGTGGGCACGGCTCTCCCAGGCCCCTGCAGGGCCAGGGCCCGGCCCCCCGCTGAGGGCTGAGAGCTGAGGGCTGGGGCTATGCCCCCCACACCCCGGCTAACCCCCTCTCTGGGCCCCCTGGGCAGGTGGACGTAGAGCAGCTGGACCCGCGGGGCCGCACGCCCCTGCACCTCGCCGCCACCTTGGGCCACGTGGACTGCGCCCGGGTGCTGCTGAGACACGGCGCCGACGTGGCCAAGGAGAACCGCAGCGGCTGGACAGGTGGGCAGGCGAGGCCGGGATGCCCGAGGGAGCGGGCCGCCGGTGCCCACAGCAGCTACTTCTCTCCTGTGCCCGCGGCAGGCACCTGGGCACCAGAGCCAGCCCTGGGCAGGGAGAGCAGCCCCCCTGCATGGGGGCGGGAGGGGAGAGCGCGTGGTCCTGCCGGGGCCCCTGCAGTGGCCGGGGGGGGGGGTCACAAAGCTGCTCAGCCAGGGGGGTGGCCGGGGGCCCTGCCCTGGGGTGCAGTCCGGGCAGGGCTGGCAACCCCGCTGCCCAGTGCTGTTTGCTGCCCCCAGTGCTCCAGGAGGCGGTGAGCACCCGGGACCTGGAGCTGGTGCAGCTGGTGCTGCGGTACCGCGACTATCAGCGAGCTGTCAAGCGCCTGGCCGGGATCCCCATCCTGCTGGACAAGCTGCGCAAGGTACTGCCCCCTGCCCCGCGGGGCTCCGCCCGCCCAGCCCCGCCCCGCCCCCCCGTGCCTGGCTCCCTGCCGGGCGCGGGGAGTGACGCCGGGCGCCCCTCACCCTGGCCTCGCCCCTCTCCCCAGGCTCAGGATTTCTACGTGGAGATGAAGTGGGAGTTCACCAGCTGGGGTAAGTTCGGGGGGAGGGGGAGAACCAGCATCCCCCCCCCAACAAGTGCCAGAGCCCTCCTGCTGCTCCCCCCTCCTGCCTTCCATCCCCCAGGGCCTTGCGCTCACCCACCCCTGCCCCAGCCAACCCCTGGGTCCTAGTGCCACCTTCCAGCCCACCTCTGGGTCCTAGTGCCACCTGCCAGCCCACCCCAGCCAACCTCTGGGTCCTAGTGCCACCTGCCAGCCCACCCCAGCCAACCCCTGGGTCCTAGTGCCACCTGCCAGCCCGCCCCAGCCAACCCCTGGGTCCTAGTGCCACCTGCCAGCCCACCCCAGCCAACCTCTGGGTCCTAGTGCCACCTGCCAGCCCGCCCCGGCCAGCCCCCGGGTCCTAGTGCCACCTGCCAGCCCGCCCCAGCCAACCCCTGGGTCCTAGTGCCACCTGCCAGCCCACCCCAGCCAACCTCTGGGTCCTAGTGCCACCTGCCAGCCCGCCCCGGCCAACCCCCAGGTCCTAGTGCCACCTGCCAGCCCGCCCCAGCCAGCCCCTGGGTCCTAGTGCCACCTGCCAGCCCGCCCCGGCCAGCCCCTGGGTCCTAGTGCCACCTGCCAGCCCGCCCCAGCCAACCTCTGGGTCCTAGTGCCACCTTCCAGCCCGCCCCGGCCAGCCCCTGGGTCCTAGTGCCACCTGCCAGCCCGCCCCAGCCAACCCCCGGGTCCTAGTGCCACCTGCCAGCCCGCCCCAGCCAACCTCTGGGTCCTAGTGCCACCTGCCAGCCCGCCCCGGCCAGCCCCTGGGTCCTAGTGCCACCTGCCAGCCCGCCGCGGCCAGCCCCTGGGTCCTAGTGCCACCTTCCAGCCCACCCCAGCCAACCTCTGGGTCCTAGTGCCACCTGCCAGCCCACCCCAGCCAACCTCTGGGTCCTAGTGCCACCTTCCAGCCCGCCCCAGCCAACCTCTGGGTCCTAGTGCCACCTGCCAGCCCACCCCAGCCAACCTCTGGGTCCTAGTGCCACCTTCCAGCCCGCCCCGGCCAGCCCCCGGGTCCTAGTGCCACCTGCCAGCCTGCCCCAGCCAACCCCCGGGTCCTAGTGCCACCTGCCAGCCTGCCCCAGCCAGCCCCCGGGTCCTAGTGCCACCTGCCAGCCCGCCCCGGCCAGCCCCTGGGTCCTAGTGCCACCTGCCAGCCCGCCCCAGCCAACCCCTGGGTCCTAGTGCCACCTGCCAGCCCGCCCCGGCCAGCCCCTGGGTCCTAGTGCCACCTGCCAGCCCGCCCCGGCCAGCCCCTGGGTCCTAGTGCCACCTTCCAGCCCGCCCCAGCCAACCCTCAGGTCCTAGTGCCACCTGCCAGCCCGCCCCGGCCAGCCCCTGGGTCCTAGTGCCACCTGCCAGCCCGCCCCGGCCAGCCCCCGGGTCCTAGTGCCACCTGCCAGCCTGCTTGCCCACTCTGGCCATGCAGTGGCTTGCAGAGTCCTGTCCCCTGGCCAGAGGAGATGGGCTCCTGCCGCTGCCCCTCAAGGTGGGTGCTGGGTTGGGGCGGTTCTGGCCCTGCCCCTCATGTCCCCCTCCCTGCAGTGCCCTTGGTCTCCAAGATCTGCCCCAGCGACACCTACAAGGTGTGGAAAAGTGGCCAGAACCTGCGTGTGGACACGACGCTGCTCGGCTTCGACCACATGACCTGGCAGCGGGGGAACCGCAGCTTCATCTTCCGGGGACAAGGTCCGCAAGTGCCGTGCCGGGCGCGGGGGGGGGCATGGCCCCTGGCAGCTCACAATGCACACGCCCGTCCAGCCCTCTGTGCTCTGCTGCCCCACGCTCCTGCTGGCACACGGATGCAGCAGCAGCAGCCCAGGGCCCCTGGCCCAGAGGGGAGAGGGTGGAGGGGCAGGTGCTGGTGTCCGGGGGGGACAGTGCAGAGTGGGGGAGCAGCCCACCTGGCCACGGCTCACTGCCAGGGGAGGGGGCCTGCTCCCCATGGTGCACACTCAAGAGGCCCCTGCGCACACGCCCCCAGCCGCCCCCCTGCCCGTGCGCCCCGCGCCGCGCTGACCTGGCCTCCTCCCCGCAGACACCAGCGCGGTCGTGCTGGAGATCGACCACGACCGGCAGGTGGTGTACTCCGAGACGCTGGCGCTGGCCAGCCACGACCCCGAGGGCCTGCTGGCTGCCGTGCAGCCCACCGAGGAGCAGGTGATGGGGCGGCTCACGGCACCCGTCGTCACCACGCAGCTGGACACCAAAAACATCGCCTTTGAGAGGTGGGCGGCCCAGTGGGCGGGGCCAGCAGGGCCAGTGGGAGGGGCCAGTCACCACGCACCATGCAGCGGGACACCAAGAACATCACCTTCAAGACATGGGCAGGCCAGTGGGAGGGGCCATTCATGCAACTGGACACTAAGAACATCGCCTTTGAGCGGTGGGCGGGCCAGTGGGCGGGGCCAGCAGGGCCAGTGGGAGGGGCCAGTCACCATGCAGCTGGACCCCAAGAACATCACCTTTGAGCGGTGGGCGGCCCAGTGGGCGGGGCCATTCATGCAACTGGACCCCAAGAACATCGCCTTTGAGAGGTGGGCCCCGGGCGGGGTCCCTGGCTCTGGGCGGGGCCTGGCGGAGGGCAGCCGCGCAGCGGGGTGTGAGGTGAACCCGCGGGGTCGTCGCTCACGGCTGCCTTGTCGCTGTCAGGAACAAGACGGGGATCCTGGGCTGGCGGAGCGAGAAGACGGAGGTGGTGAATGGGTACGAGGCCAAGGTGAGGGGCAGGCGGGGGGGTAGGGCAGCAGGGCCATGGCTGCCAGGGGGAGGCACGTGCCCCCTCCCCAGCTCTGGGAGGGGCAGAGGGAGCCGTGGTGGGACCCGAGTCAGCACAGAGGTAGGGGCATGGCTGGGCTTGCTCGCCAGCGGGCACCACTGGGCCCAGCAGCTGGGTCCGGGCTCGCCTGGCCCCGGCCAAGGCTCCTCCAGGGGAGGCTGCGATGCCTCGAGTTTGCTGCCCGCAGGCGGCTCACCATCCCTCCCCTCCCCGCCCCCGGAGCAGGGGTCTGGGGACACGCGTGGGGGGTGCGGGGCAGGGAGAGCAGCAGCCTCTGGTGTTCGGGCTCCCCCCAGGTTTACGGCGCGTCCAACGTGGAGCTGATCACGCGGACGCGGACGGAGCATCTCTCCGACCAGCACAAGGGCAAGAGCAAAGGTGAGGGCCGGCCCCGGGAGAGGGGATGTCGGGGGGGGGTCTCCGGGCCCTGCACCTGCAGCTGGGGGGCTCCCAGCCAACGGTGCACAGGCGGGTTCTTGGTCTGCAGGGACCCAGCGTAGCCCAGACTGGTCAGCGTAGGGTCCGGGAGCAGCCAGGGCAGCCCAGCTTGGGCAGACGGGGCTCAGAGCCAGGGCCCCGCCCCCTAAGCCAGCGAGACTCACTCACCCCACAGCCCATCCCCCCTGCAGCCAGCCCCACCTCCAGCCTGGGTCCTGCTTCCCCACCAAAGGTGTCGTCCGGTCCCCCTCCAATGCCAGTCTCAGGTTGCAGAAGCATCAGCCTGTGTGTCACACCGAAACTGTGCCCCCCTCTCCCCGTGCTATTGGTGCAGTGCCCAGGGAAACTGAGGCACACTGGGGGTTACAGGACGGCAGCAGTCGCATGCACCGTGAACCGAGCAAATGCAATCCCTTGTCCAGGCCCCTTTGTGCCTCCTGTTCCTGCCCCGCCCCAGCCCCATAGCCTGTCCTGTGCGCCTTTGGCTGGGGGAGGTGGGTGGGCCCCAGCGCTGCCCCCTGGCCCTGCCCCTGCCCCAGCCGGGGGCTCACTGGGCTTGTCTCTCTGCAGGCAGCAAGACCCCGCTGCAGTCCTTCCTGGGGATTGCTGAGCAGCACGTGGGGCCCAGCAATGGGGTGAGTAGCGGGCAGGTGGCTGGGGGGGCCGTGGGGGCTGCACCGTGTTTGGGTGGAGCAGCCCCCCACTCGGCCGTGCTGACGAGGCCTTTGCTCGTCCTGGCGCAGACGCTGATCACGCAGACGCGGAGCCATACCAACCCCACGGCCATCACCCCCGAGGAGTACTTCGACCCCAGCTTCGAGCTGGGCAGCAGGGACATGGGGCGCCCCATGGAGCTCACCACCAAGACGCAGAAGTACGGAGCGGCTGGGTCCCTGCCAGGAAACCTGGCTCGGAAGAGAGGGGGTGGCAAGAGAAGGAAGGCTGGGGATAGGTGGAACTCACTGCTGGAGGGCAGCGCGGGGGAGGCTGATCTGGGAGATCAGGGCAGCGGCATGGCCCGGCTGTGGGTGGGACTCCCCACGTGACCCCGACCGCAGGGGGAGTGGGCTGTGCCACGGGGCTGCGTGCTGGGGGGTAGTACCTGGCAGTGCCCGATCTCCCCGCTGCAGGTTCAAAGCCAAGCTGTGGCTGTGTGAGGATCACCCGCTGTCCCTGGGCGAGCAGGTGGCCCCCATCATCGACCTGATGGCAATCAGCAACGCGCTCTTCGCCAAGCTCCGCGACTTCATCACGCTCCGCCTGCCGCCCGGCTTCCCCGTCAAAATCGGTGAGGCCCTGCCCGGCGCCCTGTCTCGGCTGCCCGAGGGCGCAGGGGCCGGGCGCCACTCCCCCGGTCCTGGGGCTGGCAGCTCGCTCACTGCCCCGACTCTGCCCCCAGAAATCCCCATCTTCCATATCCTGAACGCCCGCATCACCTTCGGCAACCTCAACGGGTGCGACGAGCCCGTCAGCTCCGTGCGCCGCAGCTCCAGCAGCGAGGCGCCCTCGCCCAGCAGCGACTCCTCCAGCGTCAGCAGCTCCAGCTCCGTGGGTACGCAGCCCCTGCCCCCCGCCGCGCCAGGCACCGCCCCCCCCGGCCTTATAAGGGAGGGGGAGATTGAGTCGGGCACATTAGCAGCCCCCGAGCTGGCTTGGCACCCCCGTTACCCAGCAGCCGGTCCAGCCGGCAGCTCCCAGCATGCCGTGCGGCGTGCGTGCTGGGGGGCCGGGGCTGTGCGGTGACCGGCGTCTGGCCCCGCAGCCTCGTGCCGGGCGTGCGAGATGGACCCGTCGCTGTTCGAGGCCCCGCCCGGGTACAGCACGCTGGGCAGCCACCGGGACGCCCTGCGGGAGGACGACGACGACCTGCTGCAGTTCGCCATCCAACAGAGCCTGCTGGAGGCGGGCACCGAGTACGACCAGGTGGGCGCCGCGCCCCCCCTGCTGGGCGCCACCGGTAACTGCTGCCGGGCCCGTGGGGCGGCATCGCCCGGAACAGCCCCTCCCTGCACCGGGGGGGGGGGGGGCGCAGCGCATGGGGAGCCCTCGGTGACTGCAGGGAGAGCAGCTCTGGTGCCGGCGCTGAGAGAGCCCACAGGCACCTTGGCAGCCTCTTCCCCTGCCCCCCTTGGCGCGGGTGCCTCCGCGGTCCCTGGCCATGCCCTTGGCCTTGGGGAGGGTTAATGCCAGGCCGCTGCACCTGCAGGTGACCATCTGGGAAGCGCTGACCAACAGCAAGCCGGGCACGCACCCCATGTCCCACGAGGGCCGGCGAGGAGACAGGTAAGTGGGGCAGGGCTCGCAGGGCCTGGCCCTGGCGCTGAAGTGGGGGGTGTGCACGTAAGTCCTGCCTGGGCCCCACCAGCATAGCCCCCGGCTTCG
This sequence comes from Pelodiscus sinensis, assembly GCF_052426305.1. Taxonomy (NCBI): domain Eukaryota; kingdom Metazoa; phylum Chordata; order Testudines; family Trionychidae; genus Pelodiscus; species Pelodiscus sinensis. The sequence goes on along the minus strand of NC_143072.1, from coordinate 26,073,166 downwards.
TGCCCCAACAGTGTCAGACCAGCCTGGATCCAGAGCTGGACTGTGCCTCAGTTTCCCCCGTAACAGAGCTGGCTAGGCCCCCCCCTCCACCTCGTACGTGAGAGCCACCGTGAGGCCACCTGGCTCATCACACGGGTCCGCCGCTCACTGGAGGCAGGTGTGACCCCCAGGGCCCTGGCTTCCCGGCGCAGCCTGCCCCCCGCCCTCAGGCTCACGTGTGTTCCTGTTTCCCGGCCAGGGCCCCCCAGCACACGCCGCCCCCCCGGCCGGCTGGTCCCCCACAGCAGGGCGGCGGCGGGCCCAGCCCCCTGTTCCGCAGCTATGACGAGCAGCTGCGGCTGGCCATGGCGCTGTCGGCGCGGGAGCAGGCGGAGGCGGAGCGGCGCTCGCGGCGGGAGGAGGAGGAGCTGCGGCGCATCCTGCAGCTCTCGCTGACGGAGAAATAGCCCCGGGCGGTGAGCCGGGGGCGGCGCCCGCTCAGCCGTGCCCATGCGAGCGGAGGGGCCCGCCCGTCGCACCGAGCCCGGAACAGTGCCGGCGGGCACACCGGGCAGGGACCCTACCGCGGCCCCGGACTCCTCGGCGACCCCGGGCCCAGGCATCGCCCGCAGGGGGCAGGGAGTACAGGCCGGGGGAAGGGGACACGCCCATCACCCTGGGGGGGAGGCCAGGGCAGGGATGCAGGGAGGTCCCAGGCCCCCCCCAGAACCCAGCTGCGTGGTGTGGCCGACGGGGCGAAGGGACTAGGGGAGCCCCGGGCTGGGTGGGGGGGGCACTGGCCGAGCTGGGGGGCAGGGAGACAGCGCGGGGGCCAAAGGCTGGATGGAGCGAGTGGCAGGGAAGAGGGCACCAGGACCCCCTGCCTGGACTGGACTCCTTAGCCCTGCCCCCCCATAGCATCTGGGGCTGCTTGAGCCTCTGCCCTGTAACCCCCCATTCCTCAGTGACCCAGGGACAGCGCCTGCCCCCCCAGCCCCTCCCCTGCCGCCTGGCTGCACGGAGCATTCCTGGGGGTGCAGGCCCGGGGCACAGGGCAGGGAACCATGCTGAGCCTCCCCCCAGCTGTAGGCACCAGCCCCTTCTGTGCCCCTCACTGCTGCCCCCAGCACACGCCACCCCCAAGGCCCCATGGCACCGATACCGCCTCAAGTGCACTTAGCCAGGAGCCCGCCAGGCCCACGGGCTGCCAGCCCCTCACCACGGAGCCCCTCCGGCCTGGCCTTGCCCGGGAGGGCCCTCGCCAGGGCCATGCCACCTTGCCAGCCCCTGGGGGCACTGCTCAGGCAGCCCCTCGCCAGCACACTTCGGGGGGCACTTACCAAGCCCTGCCAGTTGGGGAGCAGGGCAGGTGCTGCAGCCCCAGGGGCAGCCTGGCCTGCCTCCTGCCAGCCCCCCACTGCTGCCCATGCCTCAAGGGCCTTTGGGGTGCCCGGCTGGAGCTGGTGGCTGGGCTATGGGGTGTGGGGGGCAGTACCTTTGCAGGCCAGGCTGGGGGTGTCGGCCAGCACCGGCCTTAGGGTGGGAACCTCGGCCCCGTTCCCATGGGGCAGCCCAGCCCGCGGCTCTCAGGTGAGCCCTGTGGGGCGCATGAGCCAGGCCTGGTCCCTGCACCACGGCCCGGGCTGAGGGCTCCCCGCCTGCAGCCCCCAGGGCCCGAACCCCCGCCAACCCTTCCATCGAATGGTGCTAACTCCACAGCCGAGCCGGGGCCCCGGCCGGGGGCACGGGGCTTCGCGTGGCTTGGCGGAGAACAGACTTTGGCGAGCCCACTCGGGGCAGCGCCGTGGCCGTGGCGGGCAGCCCCCTCCCCCGCCGGAGGGGCGCCCTGCCCGCGAGGAGCCAGCACGCTGGAAACCGGGGCAGCACCAGGTGTCGGCTCGCTCCCGCAGCCGGGAGGGGGCAGGGACCTTTTCTAAATTGCCCACGACACCCTCCCCCACCAGCGGTCTGGCTGGGCCCCGTGGCCAAGGCCCGGCCCACCGGCTGCAAGCACTGCCGACACCAATAAAAGTCGTTCGTGGTCTCTCAGCAGACGCTGCTCCATGGGGCTGGGGGGCGGGCAGGGCCCATCTCAGGCCGTGGTGGTGGGGGCAGCCGGCTGGGCGGGTTGGTGGAAGGGCACCGCAGACTTGGCCAGTCCCGTGACTTCGGGCAGGGCCGTGCCAGGCACCCTGGGGCTCTGCCCACGCTGCGTGCCCGTGACTCGAACTAGGGGGCTCCCGGGTGCCAGCGGCTAGTCACCCCAAATCTCGCCCCATAGCTCCATTCCCCCTCCCCCCACACAGTACCAGCAGGGCAGATTAGCACCGTCCCTGCCCTCTCTGCCATGGTCCAGTGCCCCCCTGGGATGGGCATCGCGGGAGCCCTCCCCGAGGGCCGTGGGCTGAGGGAGGTGCCCCCTCTGGCTGACACATGGCAGGAGCAGCCCCCGGGGCAGCTGGAGGGGTGAGCACTGGGGGTGGGGGGGTGGCTTACTCCGGGGGACCCCCCAGGGCCTGGTCTGTGTTGCCTCCTCACACCAGCTGAGATCAGGTGGGATAGTGGTTAGAGCTCAGCACTGCTGGGCCCCAGCTGCTGCCTGTGGGGAGGGGCCTTTCTGAGCTAGGCACCGCCCTGGGACCCACCCACTGGCCAGCCGGGCACAGGGCCTGGCCCGCAGAGCGGGGCTCAGGGCCGGGGGGCGGGTGGTGCCGTGCTGGGCTCCCCCCACGCTCGGGCAGGAGGATGCAGCTGTTTATTGTGAGCCTCGGGTACAAGAGCAGGGGCAGGACTGCAACCCCCAGTGCCCCCCACGCCCCTAAGCCTGGTGCTTTAGCTGGCCTGCCCCAGCCTGGGGGGAGGAAGCAGAGGCCACATGCCTGGGCCAGGCTGCCGCTTGGGGGCACCTCACGGCTGGAGCCTTCTGCAGCCTCCTGCTTTGGGGCCCCCAGCTCAGCACCTGCCTGGCCAGGGCTAGGGGATCCCGAGCCTACCGTGCACCCCAGAGCAGCAGGCCCACACGGCCCCGGCCACGCAGCGCGCACTGTCCTGCGGCGCCCATCACTGGCACGAGGCTGGGCGGGAAGGGGGCTCGGGACCCCTCCCCAGGCCAGTGAATGCTGGGGGCTGGGAGGGGGCGGGGCAGGAGGGCTTGGCCAAGGGGCTAGCAGGGCCCGGCAGCCCTCTGGGGGGGCGCCCTAAATACATGGCCTCCCGAGGCTGCACTCTGCTGCGCTAGCCCAGCCCCTGCCCCCCACAGCAACTGGGGGGGCAGCCAAGGTCCTGGGGATGTAACAAACCTTCCAGCCCAGTCCCTGGGAGCTCCCCCCCCAGGTTCCCCAGCCCTCGCTGCCACCGGGTCTGTGTCTCGCCGGCAGAGGCCCTGGGGAGCAGCCGCTAGAGCCAGGCCAGCCACCGCCGCCCGCTGGGCTCTTCTGCAGGCTGCCCGTGGTGCCGGGGGGGCCCACTCGGGGGCCACGGTAAAAAAGACGTCTCCGAGCTCCTCCCCGGGGGGCGTTTTACTCCTTTAAATAAGGCCAGGTCCATGGGGGGCCGGCGGCCAGCCCGGCGCAGGGGCGGGGGGCCGCTAAGCCGTGCCGTTGCTGAACTGGCTGAGTTTGTGCTCCAGCTCGGAGATGCGTTTCTCCTGCGCCTGGACGGTCTGTCGCAGGGCTCGGATCTCCTCCAGCACCTCCTCCAGGCTCGGCCGCTGCACGGGGACAGGAGCCAGGGGTCAGAGCCGGGTCCTTCCCTCCCACTCCGCGCCCGGTCCCACGGGCTCCTCGGCCGCTGAGCTGCACCAATGTCCCTGGCTCACAGCTGTGCCCACGGCAGCGCCCACGGCCACGTCCCTGGCTCACAGCTGCGCCCACGGCAGCACCCACGGCCACGTCCCTGGCTCACAGCTGCGCCCACGGCAGCGCCCACGGCCACGTCCCTGGCTCACAGCTGCGCCCACGGCAGCACCCACGGCCACGTCCCTGGCTCACAGCTGCGCTCACGACAGCACCCACGGCCACGTCCCTGGCTCACAGCTGCGCCCACGGCAGCACCCACGGCCACGTCCCTGGCTCACAGCTGCGCCCACGACAGTGCCCACAGCCCCCCCGGCAGGGCCCACGGCTCGCTGCACCACAGAGAGGGTCCCGCACAGGAAAGGGCTGGGACAGGCTAAGCAGGAGTTCAACGGCAAACCCCTAGAAAGAGGCAGCAGACCCTGGTGTGCAAGTGCCCTGCTGGGACCCCAGCACCAGCTTTAAGCAGCGACTCCGCCCGCCAGCAGCTGTAGTAGCCTCTTACCCACCTGTGGGTACCAGATACTAAGGGAGCCAAGGCCCCCGGCTTGCCCAGCTCCGCGCCCCCACCAGGCCGGCCGTGCCCCCTCCGCCCGCCGAGAGGGGCCAGGCAGGCGGGTCCCCGGGCACTCACCGAGAAGGCGGCGTCGCCGGAGGAGTGGCTGCGGCGTGGCCCGGGGGGCGGCCTGTCCAGGATGTTCTTCCTGGTGACCTTGAGCTCCCGGTTCTTGAGCGGCACGTAGCCGTCCCGCAGAGAGACGAGGACGGGCTCCGCGTCCTTCCCTGCCAGCCACTCCTCTGCCTCCAGGGCCGGCTCCGGGCCGGGCGTGTCGGGGTACAGGTCATCCTGGAACAGGTCTGACTGCGGGCACAGCGCGCCGGTGAGGGCCTCGGCATGCAGAGCCCAGGTCTTGGACTGCACGTCCACCCCTCACCCTAGAGCCCCGCTCCCCCCACGCCCCATAGCCCAGCGCCCCACCCCACAGCCGAGCACCCCATAGGCCAGTGCCCCATCCACCCCGCTCCCCCCACCCTCCCCCATGCCCAGGGCTCCATCCACCCTGCCCCCCCTGCACCCATAGCCTAGCACCCCATCCACCTGGCCCCTCATGCCCCATTGCTTAACACCCCATTTACCTCAGTGCCCCATCCACCCACTCTTCCCCACGCCCCATCTTCCTGGCCCCTCCTTGTGCCCCATAACCTGCCCCTACCCCAGTCCAGGAGCCCCCTGGCCCTGGCCGGCAGGGCGCAGGACCCTGGGCAGCCGGGGATCCCCCGTGACTCACCTTCCTCGGCACCGTCATGACGATGGGCTCACACTTCCGCTCGTGCAGCTTGAAGAACCTGAAGAAATGAGGCGTGTGGTTATGGGCCTGGCCTGGGGCCCCCGACCTCCCACGGCCCAACCCCGCTGCCCTGCCACGGCCTGCCCTCCCCTCCCCTCCAGGGCCCCCCATAGCCCAGCCCCACCCACCATAGCTGGGCGTGGCCCCTGCACTAAGAAACCCCAAAGCCCAGCCCCTCCCCCACGGCAGAGAGCAGAGACTGGCCCTCCCCCACCAGGGCCCCCCCAATTGCCTGAGACTGTATGGCCCAGACCCTCCTCTGAGAGCCCGCGGTGCCGGCCTTAGGGCGGGGCAGAGCCCCCCGGGGCTGGGGGCAGCGGGCGCTGCCGGGGGTGTCTGGCCCCTCACCTGGCGATCTCGCACTTGCTGACGTCCAGGCCCCGCTTGGGCATGAAGCCCATCCCCCGCTGCGGCTCCTTGCTGCTGTAGGTGCTCAGGTAGTGCACGTAGGGCGCCTCCCCCGTGATCTCGAAGTAGCGGATGCTGCTGTCGCCCTGCGGGCACAGGCCGGGCCTCGCGCTCAGACAGGCCCACGGGGCACCGCTGCCCGCCGCAGCCCACAGAGGGGAACGGGGGGTGATGCCCTGTGTGCCGGCAGGGTGCCCAATCCCGCCCCCCGGCGGCAGGTGCGGGACCTGCCAGGCCCAGGGTGTCCACCCAGCCCTGCCCCGCCCCCCCCCGGCCACTCGGCAGCAGGTGCGGGACCTGCCAGGCCCAGGGTGTCCACCCAGCCCTGCCCCCGGCCACTCGGCAGCAGGTGCGGGACCTGCCAGGCCCAGGGTGCCGCGGCTGGCTTGGCCCAGTGCTACCTTGCCACACAGGTAGACGATGTTGGAGTCAGGGTCGTAGAAGGGGAGCAGCACCCCATTGCTGGTGTCCATCTCCTGCAGCGCGATCGGCTCCTCAAAGTTCTTCTGCGGAGGAGGGAGCGCGGGTGAGGGGGGACGGGAGCCTGAGCCAGGCAGCCACAGACGCACACGGCAGCCGCACACACGTGCACACTGTGACGCAGTGCGGGGGGCTGCCCACTCGTGGCGCCGGATCCACCCTGGCTGGGCAGCCACTGGCTGTGACCCTACTCCACGTGCTGGTCTGCAGGGACTGCGTGCGCGTGGGGGGGCACGGAGGCTATCGGAACAAAGAAGGGGGGGGCTGCCTGCGGGCTAAGGGACCAGGGGCTGGGGCTGAGTTCGTCTGGGCTGGGCTAAGGGAAGGGGGTGAGGCCCTGCCCCCCCAGAGGACTAAGGCTCTGCCGGGCTCCTGTGTTAACGTGGCTGCGTCTCGGAGAAGCAATGAACCTTCTACTCTACGAGCCGGCGGAGAGTCCCCTCTGGCTGCGGACGGGGTGCAGGGCCGGGGGCTCCCGACGCGCCGTCACACACACACACACACACACACACACACACACACACACACACACGTTAGCTTCACAACACTCACACACACACACACACTAGCCCCCCCCACATTAGCCACACACATGCTAGTCACACATACAGAAGCCACACAACACACACACATTACTGACACACACGTGAACCACACACACACACACACACACACACACACACACACACACACACACTTTTGCTACACACATTCGCCCCCCACACGTTAGCCACACACCCGAGCAGCCCTGGGTTTGCTAGTGACACACACATTAGTCACACACACGAGAGCCACACAGCACATATACAAACATGTTAGCCACACGCACACATGCCACACAACACACACAAGTTAGCCACGCCCCCGGACAGGCCCTGCCCTCCCACTTGTGCCCCAGAGCGTCAGTGCCTCCCGCCCCCTGGCCTGACAGAACCACCCTGGCTCACCTGCCCCCCCCCCCCCCCCCCCGGCTGGCAGCTTCTGCACCGCCCGCACCTGGCCAGCGTCTTGCCCCCACACTCCCAGCATGCATTGCAGTTCTACCCCTCCACCTGCCCCCATCCCAGTGCAAATTCCCACCCCTCCAAGCCCTAGGAACTTGGCATCACCCTGATAGGTCAGTTCTGCCCCTGCCACGCCTGTAACTCTGGGGAACCGGCCTTACTCGGAGCAGACGCAGGCCCAAAGGCACCCTCCTCCCCCTGCCTCGGGCCCCGAGCAGCCCTGGGTCCCCTCCCCATGGCCCTGGCCGCTGGCCCTGTCAAAGGGCCAGGCAAAGAGCCACCAGTCCGGGAGCGATTGGCAGGAAAGGCTTGGTCCGGAGGAGATGGGGGAGCCAGCCCCTCCCCTGGGACCGTGAGAGGCAGGAGCCTTACCCATGGCTGGCTCCGAGCGGTGCCAGGCTGCGCCCCACGTGCGGCGCTGACAGCGCGAAGGACTCCCCCTCCCGCCCCGCGGGCACTTGCGGCTCCACTCGGGTCAGGGCAGGGGCCCTGCCGGGTGGTGATGCCCGAGGCCAGCACCCCATGCAGCAATGTTACCGGGTCCCACAAGCCCAGCTCCCGCTGGCTCATGCGGGTAAAGCCCGTGGTAAAGATGTGTCCTTCCCGGGTGAAGACGGCCCGCATGGGCCTCATCCCTTCGTGGGGCGCAAACCTGGCCTGGGAAGAGAGGCAGCGCGTTACCGGGCGGGGGCGCAGCGCCGCTGCCCCGGGGACCCAGCCCCGCCCCGCCCCTGGTGCCCAGCACGGCGCACGGGGAGCCGCGCCCAGCGAGAGCAGAGGCAGCCGCAATACCCGGACCCGGGGAGCCCTGCTTGGACCCCCGTTCGAGCCAGCCCAGCAGCCTGCAGCACCCCGAGCGTGTGAAGGGGGGTGACGTGGGGAGCCTCTCTCTGCCAAGCTGGGCGCTGGGTCCCAGGCTCCGTGCTGAGCTGCCTCCACCCGTACGGACGCTCACTGGCACAGCCCCCGCTCTCCGCCCCGCCGGGCACGCTCGCCGCGGGCGAGGCCCAGCGCTTTCTCCTACCAGGTCCCAGAGCGCCAGCTGCCGCTCGCTCATCTTGCTGAAGCCCGTGGTGCAGATCTTGCCATCGGCCATGAAGATGGCTCGGATGGGGCGGGCGCCGTCGTGCGGCTTGGCTTTCTCCTGGCGCCGGCGGTTAGAGGGTTAAAACCAAACACCCCCCCAAGCTGTTAGTGCCAGGTGAGTGGGGCCCAGGGAGCAGGGCACCCCCCCAGGCCAAACCCCAGCCCGTGGAGCTCACCCACAGAAGGGGCTCAGGCAGCGGTGGGGTGAGCTTCCCCCCCGGACCGGTCTCGGTGCCCTGCCAGCTGGGAGCATCCTTCCTGCCCCCTACCAGCGGGCTGCCCCCTTGCCAGCCCGAGAGGCGCAGGGCCGGGGGTGCTCATGCAGAGCTGTGGCAGGCGGGCACAACCAGGCGGCAGCTCGCAGCGCCGAGGGAGCGGTGACGCCGTGGGCAGACGTGGCCGGGAGTGGGGAACGGCACCATCCAGCCATGCTGCCGGGGGCAGCTCGGACCCTCGCCCAGGCCCTCAGCGGGCTCGGAGGGAAAGCAGGCTCCTGGCTTTGGAGGCACTGCGCCCCAGGTCCCAGGGGGCAGGGAGGGGAGAGGGAGCGTGGGGCGGGGCATGCACTGCGTGGCTCGTGGCTCGGCCGGGCCCGAGCAGGCGGCAGGACTCACCGCCACCACCTGGCGCTGGCGGGGGTCGACGACGCGGACGTGCTTGTCCTTGCAGGCGGTGACGAGCAGGCTGCCGTTGTGGTTCCAGCACACGCTGTAGATGAGGTCGCTGTGCAGGTCGGCCAGCGTCAGCAGCATCTCGCCGGTGCCCACGTTCCACAGGATCAGCAAGTTGTCTCCCCCTGGGGACCGGCAGGCCGGGCGTCACTGGGCAGCCGTGCCCGGCCCCAGGGCGTGGCCGGGGGAGCCCCGGCCCAGGGGCCTTACCTGCGCTGAGCAGCACGTTGCGAGCCGTGGGGTGCCACGTGAGGATCCCCACTCTCTTGGAGTGCCCCTCCAGCGTGACAATGGGCTCCGTCATGTTCCGCGTGGGCACGTAGTCGGGGATCTGCCAGACCTGGGGGGGCGAGAGCGAGCCGTGGGGAGGGGGCACAGCTGGGGGCTCTGTGATTTTACTGAGGGAGCCTTTACGGGTGCAGGGGCTGGAAGTGGCTAAAAGCCCCAGAGCCGACGAATCCCCTGGCCCGGCGCCCTGCCCGGGGGCAGCCACGCAGGCCCCCAAAGAAACTGGCCTGGGCCCCTCCCCCGGCCTCTGTGGCCCCCCGGGGCAGTGCTCACAGGGAAAGGCACCGGGAGCACATGGCAGGAGCGAGGGGCTGGCTTCTTACACACTACAGGGGGCAGGCCCCAGGCACACCCCTCTGCTAGCAGGGCCCTGGCCCCCCCATGCCAGCCCACGAGAGAGCAAGGGCGGCCCAGCCCTGCGGTACCCCCCCCCGGAGGGCGGCTATTCTTAGGTGCTGAGTCGGGCACCGAGAGCAGAGTGCTGCGTCACCCAGGCCGTGGCAGGCGCCAGCCTGGGCACGTGGCATCGGCTAAAAATAGCCCCCGCCCTTCCAGGGAGTTCACACAGACCAGCGCTGAGCTGGAGCACTGCCCTGTCCCCCCCCCCCGGTCCTGCTGAAGCCTCCCCACAGCACCCCTGCAGTAACCCCCTCCCCCAACCTCCTGCTGCAGCCCCCCCACAGCACCCCTGCAGTAACCCCCTCCCCCAGCCTCCTGATGCAGCCCCCACAGCACCCCTGCAGTAACCCCCTCCCCCAGCCTCCTGCTGCAGCCCCCCCACAGCACCCCTGCAGTAACCCCCTCCCCCAGCCTCCTGCTGCAGCCCCCACAGCACCCCTGCAGTAACCCCCTCCCCCAACCTCCTGCTGCAGCCCCCCACAGCACCCCTGCAGTAACCCCCTCCCCCAGCCTCCTGCTGCAGCCCCCCACAGCACCCCTGCAGTAACCCCCTCCCCCAGCCTCCTGATGCAGCCCCCCACAGCACCCCTTCAGTAACCCCCTCCCCCAACCTCCTGATGCAGCCCCCCACAGCACCCCTGCAGTAACCCCCTCCCCCAGCCTCCTGCTGCAGCCCCCACAGCACCCCTGCAGTAACCCCCTCCCCCAGCCTCCTGATGCAGCCCCCCACAGCACCCCTGCAGTAACCCCCTCCCCCAACCTCCTGCTGCAGCCCCCCCACAGCACCCCTGCAGTAACCCCCTCCCCCAGCCTCCTGCTGCAGCCCCCCCACAGCACCCCTGCAGTAACCCCCTCCCCCAGCCTCCTGCTGCCGCCCCCCCACAGCACCCCTGCAGTAACCCCCTCCCCCAACCTCCTGATGCAGCCCCCACAGCACCCCTGCAGTAACCCCCTCCCCCAGCCCACTGCTTCCCTCTCCCCCCACTGCAGGCTCTGCTGCAGCCCCTCCCCACAGCACCCCCTGCAGCACCTCTCCCGCTGCAACCCCTTCCCCTGACTACAGCCTGCTGATGTCCTGAGCGAGGCCCATACGGGGGGCAGGACTCCTGGGTGCCCGCCTCAGGCGTGTACAGGCCCCTGCAGCACCAGCCCCCTTCCTGCGTTGCAGCCCCCCGCCATAGACCCCCTGCGGCCGTGCCTGTGCTGAGCGTGTTCCTGCAGCACCCCCCTCGTCCCCCCCCGCAGCGAGCCCCCCGCCCCGCGACAGCCGGCCCGTACCATGACCGTGGTGTCCTCCGAGGCGCTGGCGATGACGTTGTCGTTGTGAGGGCACCAGTCGATGTCCAGCACGGGCGCCGTGTGCCCGGTCACCAGCGGGTGGTTCTTATCCACGCGCCCCGTCTGCAACAGGCAGGCAGGGCAGTGAGCAGGGACCAGCCGGCAGGACCCCGGGCCCCCCAACCCGCCCCCCAGCCAGTGCTCCGTGCGCTCCGCTTTAGCCAGCCTCCCTTGCCCCTCTCACCAGGCCTGGGCCCAGCTGCGGGCAGCGTTCCCGCTCCGCCCCTCCCCTGTCTGTGTGCAGAATAAATTTTGTGTTGTGCACCAATGGCCAGTGCAGACGTGCACCACCAATAGAAACACATGGCTCTGGACGGCGGTGGGCATGCTGCTAAACAGCTGGGTGGCACCTAACTCTCTCCTGGGTGGCCACCCAAGCGCTCAGCTTATAGGGATCCCTGGCTGGGGGTCTCACCACACGACCAGGCACTAAGCAGCTCCCAGCAGGAGGCCCCGGCCTCCTCTCTCCAACGCCCAGCTGACACTGAGCGCGTCAGTGCCCGGAGCACCCCCCATCCCCTCCGCCCCGGCGCTCACCTGGCTTTAGCCAAGAGCTCTCAGCGGAAGCGCCTGGCCTTGGCCCCCGCCCAGCAAGCGGCTGGCACGGCCCTGGGCGAGGCCCACACGGGGGCAGGACTCCTGGGTCCCCTCCTCAGGTGGGGGGCAGGTGGGAGTACGAGGAGAGGTGGGGGTCTAGCCCTGGGCCAGCCTCACCCCCACCACGTCCACCCTGGAGATCCCAGAGTCTGCTCCCGCCAGCTGATGCCACTTGGCCCCGAGAGCTTCAGCAGAGCTGCTCCCAGTGGCGGCGCTGCCAGCCCGAGCCAGCCCGCTGGGCAGGGCGAGCGTGAGAGAGGAGGGGGTGGAGGTCGCCTGACCCCCCCTTGCCAACCTCTCGGACTGCACAGAGCAGCCTTTGGCTCGGGCACAGCTGCCGGGGTGCGGCCGGCGGGGCTTGGGGACACGAGCGCTGCGCTGGGAGGGGGCACGCCTGGCCGGGGAGAGGCTTTCCCGCCTGCTCCAAGGACCCCAGCCCAGCTGCTCATTGCCAGAGCCAGTGACATCCCCTCGGGGGCAGGGGCCGGATCCTGCAGGGCTCTCCCCCAGCATCTCCTATACTGACCCCATTCCCTGGCACTGACCCCGGGCGGGCAGGCAGGGACACCCACATCTCACAGGGCAGGCCCAGGTTTGGCACTGGGGGCCTGGCCACAGCTCCTTCTGCCTATGCAGCATCACCCCCAACTGTGCAGAGGGGAAACTGAGGCACAGAGGCGTCTGCCCCAAGGTCCTGTGGGAATGGAACCTAGGAGTCCTGGCCGGACACGGGGCTTGGATACCGGACTCCCGGCTTAAGCCCAGCTCCAGGCCTGATGCGTCACGTGGCCCTGGGACAGTCCTAGGCCACCACAAGCAGCCTGCGCCCCGCTCACGCCCCAGCCCTTCCGTGGCCAGCGAGCTGCACGCGCCCGGCCCTGCTGTCCAGCGGGAAACTCGAGCTGTGGAAAGAGTGACCCTGTGGCTTCCTGCCGGCCCCTCGATTGTTCCTGGGATGAGTCACACGTTATTGTGAGCACAGCCGCCCCTCCGGACAACTGCTCCCATCCATCTCGGCCGGCCCCGCGGGGACAGGCCAAGGTCGAGCCCTGTGGGGCTGGAAACGGGCCCCGGAGAGGCGGGAGGGGGGCCCAGGGGCAGAGAGGAGAACGGCCACTTGGGCAGAGCGAGGAGCTGAGAGCTGGGACCGCCCCTCGGCCTGGGCAGGATCGGGCCCCCTCCTATGGCCCCCCTACCCTCTCCCTGCCCCCGACCCCACTGACAGGCCCGGGGCAGGATCGGGCCCCCTCCTATGGCCCCCCTGCCCTCTCCCTGCCCCCAACCCCACTGACAGGCCCGGGCAGGATCGGGCCCCCTCCTATGGCCCCCCCCTGCCCTCTCCCTGCCCCCGACCCCACTGACAGGCCCGGGGCAGGATCGGGCCCCCTCCTATGGCCCCCCTGCCCTCTCCCTGCCCCCGACCCCACTGACAGGCCCGGGCAGGATCGGGCCCCCTCCTATGGCCCCCCCCGCCCTCTCCCTGCCCCCGACCCCACTGACAGGCCCGGGGCAGGATCGGGCCCCCTCCTATGGCCCCCCTGCCCTCTCCCTGCCCCCGACCCCACTGACAGGCCCGGGGCAGGATCGGGCCCCCTCCTATGGCCCCCCTACCCTCTCCCTGCCCCCGACCCCACTGACAGGCCCGGGGCAGGATCGGGCCCCCTCCTATGGCCCCCCTACCCTCTCCCTGCCCCCGACCCCACTGACAGGCCCGGGGCAGGATCGGGCCCCCTCCTATGGCCCCCCTGCCCTCTCCCTGCCCCCGACCCCACTGACAGGCCCTGCTGCCTCTGCTGGAGCCAGGCAGGGGGGGCGGACGGGACCAAAACCCGGCCCCACCCGGGCTGCTCCCCCTCCCGCTCCCTGCCAGGCTTCCGCCTTGCTCCCCCGGGCCCCCCAGGAGGAAGGCAGCACAGGATGTGCCTCCCCGGCCCGCTTGACTCACAGGCAGAGCCTGTCTGTGGCTCGGGGTGCCTGCCGGGCTGGCTATGGGGATGCCTGGCTCCCCGCTGCAGCTGCTGCCCCAGGCCCCGGCTTCATTCCCCGAGCAGACCCCGGCATCCAGCCCTCCGGCCGCTCCCCACGCCAGCCCCGGGGCCGCCCCCGCCGGGCCAGGCGCTCTGCTAGCCGGAGGGGCAGGGCGAGGCACGAGGGGGTTGGAGCGGCCGGCTGGGAGAGGCCTGGGGGGGGCGGCTGGCTCGCCAGCCCTCGAGAGCTGCCCCCCAGGTTACGGCAGCTGCTGGCCGGAGGAGCCGCCCGTGGCCAGGCCGTCCCCAGCTGCCGACCCCCCTCGGCCACGGAGCTGGTGCCGAGGGGTGATGGGGAAACCCGCCCAGGCCCTCGGCAGCGCGGGAAGGGCGGGGGGCGCTGGGCTTTGTTCCTCCGGCCGCAGCCCAGGCCTCACAGACGGGCCCGTTTTTCGAGCCCGCCGGCCGCCCCGGGAGAGGCTGGGCGCAGGGACGGCCCATCCGGCGGGAGCCTGGGAACCGGCAGCCAGCGACGGGCTTTCGGGCCCACCCAGCCCCGTCGCCATGGCGACGCGCTAGGCCCCAGACTCCAACAAAGGCCTGGCAGCTGCTCCCGCGCGCCGGCTGAGGCGGGGACGCTCCCGGGGGGGCTGGCAGATGCCCCCGGTACCGGCACCTGCCCCCCGCCAGGCCAGGGGGCTCAGACCCAGCTGCCCGTGCAGCGGGCGCCATGGGCAGCGCCAGGCCTGCTTTGGGGAGCTCACTGGTCCCGTCTCCTCCCAGCCCTGCCCTACGGGGGCCCGGCTGCCCAGGGACCCTGCACGTGGGTACCAATGCCCCCAGCACCACGGCCAGTCCTCCCCGGGCCTCGGGGAGCTGCCAGGCCCCTGCCCCCGGCAGCGCATCACTGGGCTGGGCTCCGGGGGGACACGGGCAGCAGGGCCGGGGGCTGCACAGTGGGGAGCCCAGCAGGTTAATCCCCCTGCAGCCCCAGCCGTGCCGCCGGGCCGCGCCAGAGACTCACCTTGGCCAAGGGCAGCACCATGAAGGCCCCCCCGCCGCCGGACTCCACGATGATGGCCACGAACTTGGGGTTGACGGCGCAGAAGGAGCTGTCCCACGTCACCTTGGAGACGCGGATGTCCTCGTACATCTGGTCGGCCTTCACCGGCTGCCCGAAGACGTGCCGGAACTTGCTCTGGCGCACCACCCTGCGGCTCATGGCTGGAGGGAGATTGGGGGGGGAGTGTCAGTGAGGGAGCAGGCCCCCCAGGACCATCAGCCCAGTCCTCTCCTCACCTGGCCTCCCCAGCCATCCACCTGCCTCGCTCAGCAGACCCCCCTGCAGAGCCCCCCAAAACACAGCAGCCCCCCAGCTCCAATCCAGTCCATTTGGGGGGCAGCCCAGGGCAGGGCTGGCAAGGCTGCAGGTCCGGTGAGAGGGGCACCGGCAGGGCTGGGGGAGCCCAGGGCTGGGCCGGCAGGGAGCTGGTTTGGGGTCCAGCAGAGGAGCTCTCTGAACATGGATTCCAGCAGCTCTCTCCGCCCCAGGCAGCTCTGAGGGTCGGTGGCCGGGCTGGGGAGCCCCCCATGCCAGTGGCAGCCCCAGCCCCGCACCTCGGGGCTCCATGAGAACAGCCGCAGAGGAGGGCCCTGGAGCGGAGAGGGACGGTCACTGACCCGCTGGGGAGCCAGGCAGAAGGGGGCAGGACAGCCCCTCCCGCGGCTAGGGGAGCTCTGCCTCCCCCACGCCAGCCTCTCTCCTGGCACAGAGCGGAGGGACGGAGCTGAGCCCAGAGCGCCAGTGCCCAATGCCCTGGGACCACGGGGCCCTGGATCGCTGCTGCCCCGGGTCAGCCCATCACCCCCACGGTTCTGCGGCCACTGCCCTGCTCTACCCCATGCCCTGCAGCCTCAGCCGACGTGGGCTTCCCCCCCACTTCCTGTCCCAAACGGCATCACTCTGTAGGCAGCGAACAGCCACCATGTGAGCTGGGGCCGGTCCCAGGCACAGAACAGCCCCCCAGAACTCAGAGCCAGGCCAGAGCTCTCTCAGGGCCCTGTTCCGGCCACAACCCCAGAGCGGCGTGGCCATCCCGGGGGGGCAGAGCAAGCCGCATGGCTGCTCCCTCCCCAGGGAGCGGAAGAGAGAGGAGCCGCACGCTGTCGCTGTGGTGACGAGGGGCAACTGAAAAGGGCTGGGAAGGTGCCCTCTCCTCCGTGAGCTCGTGCAGCGCCCGGCACGGGCAGGCTCCGGGGGCGACTGCGCTCGTGCAGGGCCCGGCACGGGCAGGCTCCGGGGGGGATTGCGCTCGTGCAGGGCCCGGCACGGGCAGGCTCCGGGGGCGACTGCGCTCGTGCAGGGCCCGGCACGGGCAGGCTCCGGGGGGGACTGCGCTCGTGCAGGGCCCGGCACGGGCAGGCTCCGGGGGGGATTGCGCTCGTGCAGCGCCCGGCACAGGCAGGCTCCGGGGGGGATTGCGCTCGTGCAGCGCCCGGCACGGGCAGGCTCCGGGGCGACTGCGCTCGTGCAGCGCCCGGCACGGGCAGGCTCCGGGGGGGATTGCGCTCGTGCAGGGCCCGGCACGGGCAGGCTCCGGGGGGGATTGCGCTCGTGCAGGGCCCGGCACGGGCAGGCTCCGGGGGGGATTGCGCTCGTGCAGGGCCCGGCACGGGCAGGCTCCGGGGCGACTGCGCTCGTGCAGGGCCCGGCACGGGCAGGCTCCGGGGGCGACTGCGCTCGTGCAGCGCCCGGCACGGGCAGGCTCCGGGGGGGATTGCGCTCGTGCAGCGCCCGGCACGGGCAGGCTCCGGGGGGGATTGCGCTCGTGCAGGGCCCGGCACGGGCAGGCTCCGGGGGGGATTGCGCTCGTGCAGGGCCCGGCACGGGCAGGCTCCGGGGGCGACTGCGCTCGTGCAGCGCCCGGCACGGGCAGGCTCCGGGGGGGATTGCGCTCGTGCAGCGCCCGGCACGGGCAGGCTCCGGGGGGGATTGCGCTCGTGCAGCGCCCGGCACGGGCAGGCTCCGGGGGGGATTGCGCTCGTGCAGCGCCCGGCACGGGCAGGCTCCGGGGCGACTGCGCTCGTGCAGCGCCCGGCACGGGCAGGCTCCGGGGGGGATTGCGCTCGTGCAGCGCCCGGCACGGGCAGGCTCCGGGGGCGACTGCGCTCGTGCAGGGCCCGGCACGGGCAGGCTCCGGGGGCGACTGCGCTCGTGCAGCGCCCGGCACGGGCAGGCTCCGGGGGCGACTGCCCCAAAACCGAAGATGGGAGGAGCTGCCGGGGTGGCAGATGGTACCAAGCAGGGGAGGGAGAAGGGCAGGTCTCTCCGGAGGGCACGGAGCCTGTCTGGGCTCACTCCTGGCCCTCCTCATGGGCTGCTCTGGCTTTGCCAGGCCTGGCTGCTTAGCCACATCCCTGAGGAGTCCCTGGAGGCCCTGCCAGGGGAAGCCATCTGCTGCCAGGCCGCGGCTGGGCTCTGGGGCAAGCGGGCGCTCCCAGCCGACCCCCACATGGGCGGTTTCCATCCACCTGCGCCTTGAACGCTGCTTCCTCCGGGGGGGCGGGTGCTCTTCAGCCAGGCCTGGGCCACAGGGGACTCAGGCTCTCGGCCCCTGCTCTGGGGTTCCCTGCCTGGTCCCCACCCCCCAGCAGACAAAGGAAGAAGCCGCCCAGAGATGCTGAGCCGCATCAGAGCGCAGAACGGACACTCGGCTTCCGCGGGCGCCCGCTGGCCGAGAGCTCCCAGCACCTGCGCTGCCCCACATCCCCCCCGCTCCACAGGCGGGGAAACTGAGGCACGGGGAAGCCGACTTGCCCAAGGTCACCCAGCAGGAATGCTCGTTGCAGCCCACTCGTGCTCCTGCCAGCAGGGGGGCCAGAGGGCCGCGCAGGACCCAGACGGTCCCCCCCTTCACCCCAGGCTCCGCCGTCACCCCGGCCTATGCAGCAGGGGCCCCGCACCCCCCACGAGGCTGGGGCTGCAGAGCCGCGCAGCATCCCCCCGCGGGCACCGCTGCCCCTCCCACTAGGGGGGCTCTGCCCTGCCCCCCAAGCAGCCTGTGGGGCTGCCCAGGCGCTCAGCCCCGCCGGCCTCGCTCTTTCCATGGGGGGCACCGCCCGGCGCAGGGACGAGCCGCGCCTGCCTGCCTGGGGGGGGGGGTCCGCGGACCCGTCAGCCCCCCCGGCTCCTCCCAGGCCCTGCGCCCGTGGCCTGCCCGCCCCGGCAGGGTGCGGGGGGTCCGGGGGGGCTGTTTGCTCTGCCCCCGCGCCAGCCCCGCAGCCCCCCCGCCCAGCGCTGCAGCAGCCGCGGCGGGGGACGAGCCAGGGTCACTGCCTAATATAGGCACGGCCGGGCGCTGCTCCCGCACCCCGCGGGCCCCCGCCGCCCCCGCCCGCCCCTCACCTGCTGCGGCGGCGGCTCCGCGGGGCGCTCGGCGGCGGGGCCCGGCCCGGCCCGCGGGGCGGAAATGGACGAAGCGCTTCGTGCGGCTCCAGCCGGCCCAGCCCGCGGCAGCTGCTGCCAGCCACGTGCGGCCGCGGGCACCGACAGCTGCGGGCCGGGCCCCGGGGCACCCGCTGGGCCCCGCCCCCGAGGGCCGGGCGGTCCCGGCCCCGCCCCCCCAGCCCCGGGGGACCCCCCCCGCCGAGACCCCCCCCCACCCCAGGGGACCTCCCCCCACCGAGACCCCCCCAGGGGGACCCCCCCGCCGAGACCCCCCCCCCCCAACCCCGGGGGACCTCCCCCCGCCGAGACCCCCCCAGCCCCGGGGGACCCCCCCCCTGCCGAGACCCCCCCAGCCCCCGGGGGACCTCCCCCGCCGAGACCCCCCCCAACCCCAGGGGACCTCCCCCCTGCCGAGACCCCCCCAGCCCCGGGGGAGCCCCCCCGCCGAGACCCCCCCCAACCCCAGGGGACCTCCCCCCTGCCGAGACCCCCCCAGCCCCGGGGGACCCCCCCCCCGCCGAGACCCCCCCAACCCCGGGGGACCTCCCCCCGCCGACACCCCCCAGCCCCGGGGGACCCCCCCGCCGACACCCCCCAGCCCCGGGGGACCCCCCCGCCGAAACCCCCCCAGGGGGACCCCCCCGCCACACCCCCCGCAACCCCGGGGGACCCCCCCGCCGACACCCCCCGCAACCCAGGGGACCTCCCCCCCAGGCCCGGGGGACCCCCCAGCTCCAGGGGACCTCCCTCCACCAGCCCCCCCCCGCCGACACCCCCGGCAACCCAGGGGACCTCTCTCCATCAGCCCTGGGGGACCGTTCCGAGACCCCCCCACAACCCCAGGAGACCTGCCTGGTGGGACCTATCTCCCAGCTCCAGGGGACCCTCCCTGACAACCCCGGAGACCTGCCCCCCAGGCCCGTGGGACCTGTCCCCCAACTCTGGGGGACCCTTCCCACACCAGGCCCGGGAAGGCCCTCTGGGCCCCTCCCTTTTGGGTGACACAGGCCAGGCAGTGCCCAGCAGAGGGGTGGGGTGGGGGGGGCTTGGAACCCAAAGGCCCCCCCGGCTGGTTTGGGTGTCTCTGGGCAGCAGGTTCGGGTTTCTCCAAAAAAATCCATCAGACAAACCTAGGAGCAAACTGTGGGTCTGTCGCCCTTGCCCCATAGTCTGGGTGGGACCAGTTTGGGGGGGGGGGGGCGCGAGGTCACTGTACAGCCTGCTGGTGGGGGCTGCCTAGGCGATAGCACTCGCATTGAAGGGGCACTGATAGTTCACACCCCCCAGGCCACTGTTGTCCCCCTCCACAGAGGGAAACTGAGGCTCAGGGAGTAGGGGGAGCGCCCCAGGGTCACGTGGGAGCCAGCGGCTGGCAGGAACGCAGCCCCACAGCCCTGTCGCCCCCATCTCTGCTCCGACCACCAGGCACCGCTGCCTCAGGGCAGGTGGCCCACATCACGCCCGGCCGAACGCCCAGCGCCAGGGGGAGGCCTGCTGAGATGGGGGATGGAGCGGGGGTTGCGCTACCCAGGAGCCCGTTGGCACAGGGGGTGAAGGGACGGGGTCATGCCTGCTGGCACCCCCAAAGGCCTGGGGGCCCAGGAGCCGGGGCCTGGCCTGGGAGGCCTTCCCGCAGCGGCTCCCCCTCAGGCTGCAGGGATGGGCTGGAGTCCATAACCCCCCCGGGTGCTGGCCCAGCTCGGCTCAGGCCCCAGCCCTGGGCAGGGAGGGCGGGGGACACAGCCCCACCCGGGGGGGCTGCCAGTGCCTGCCATGGGCACCTGGGCCGCCAGCTCCCAGCCCAGCAGGGACCAGGGATGGGCCTGGCCGGGGCTGGGAGGCGGCAGCCCGAGACCAGCTAAAGGTCAGGCTGGCCCATCCCGCCAGCCCAGCTCCGGGGAAGGGCCGTGGGTGAGGGGCAGAGGAGAAGGACCAGGGCCCTGCCAAGCGCTGTCGGTGCAAGGCGTGCGGGGAGGGCCCCGTGCTGCCGGGGCTGGGTCTCTGCTCGGCCGCGTGTGTGGCGGTTACGTCCCCTCACCCCGCCGGGCCTGCAGCCCCCGGCACCGGGCATTGGCCGAGCTGCGCAGACCCCGCCCGGCAGACAGGCTGGGCCCCCCTGGAGCTGTGCCAGCCCGAGGAACGAGAGCAGGGACCCTTGGTGTGGAGGCAGGGCCTGTCCTCCCGCTCTGCTGACCCTGCAGCGGGGGGCTACTGCCCTTCCCAGGCCGAGGGGCCCAACAAGTCGGGATGAGACCCCCCAGGAACTGCCCCCTCACATCTCCCACCCAGCTGCCAGCTTGGCTGTGCGGGCGCCCGGGCTCCAAGGAAAGGTGCCAGGGCCTGGGGCTGCCCAGCCCGTGCCCCAGGTCAGAGGAACGTTCCCCAGCGCCTGCCCCACGGGGGCAATGAAAAGGGACGGGGCCGGGTATGATGGCGCCGGTGTCAGGGGCCTGGCCGCAAGGTGCCCAGAGCGTCAGGCCGGGCAGAGGGGCCAGGGCAGCTGGGGACAGGTCTGGCCCTGCAGGGGTGGAGCTGGGGCTCCCAGGTGGAGCAGCTGGAGTAAACGTGGGGCTAAGTGGGGGGATGCAAGGGCGGGACCGTGGGCTGACGCTGGGGGCGCGGCCGGCGAGGAGCAGCGAGCCGGGAGTTACCTGCAGCCTCGGGCCGAGGGGAAGACAGAACAGCGGCTGTTCCCCGCCTCCGGGGCAGACAGCCTGGGCCAGGGGATCCTCGCTGCGCAGCAACCGGCTGTCGGGGCAGGATCAGTGCCAGCCCCAGAGACTCCCGAGCCCCTCAGGCGGCTCAGGCCCAAACACCGGCTATGCCGGGGGCAAGGAGGTGTCAACGCACGGCCCCCGTGGGCAGCTCCTCCATCTTGCAATGCCCCTCACCAGGCTGGCCTGGCCAGAGGTAGGCACATGGGCCGGGCAGGAATCCTGGCTGATCTCCCTCCCTGCCTTCACCACCCGCCTGGGAGAGCTCCGGGCCCAGTAGAGCCTCGGTGGGGGGCACCACCGGGCCGGGCCTTTGCCCCCCCCAAGGGACGTGGCCAAGATCAGGCACGGGCTGACACCCGACACTACCCGCCTGGGCTAGCTGGCACCAAGCCCCCTGGCCCTGCACAGCTGGGGTCTGAGCCCTGCCTCGGGTGAGCGCAGGATCGGAGCAGCAAAGCCAGGGGCTGGGGGGAGCTGGCATCCGCCTCCCTTTGCTGTGGCAGCGCAGGCAGCCGGCCGGGACGCGGGGGTGCCTGGCACACAGGAGCAAGGGGAAGCCGCCCGCGCGTGATTTGCTAGGGGTCCCTTTGCAGACATGGGCATCCTAGCCCAGCTCCACCGGGTCTGCCCCGCACACCCACAGCCGCATCTCGGGGCTTCGGAAGCCCTGGCCAAACCCGGCTCCCTGGTCCCCTCCTTCCAACCCCCTCCTGTGTTGCCCGTGGGGAAGCCCCAGCTGCCAGCCTGGTGGGAGGAGGGAGGCGGCTGAGAGTCTCTCCAAGCAGCACAGGAGCTGCCTTGTGCATTTCACCTGCAGGCTCCCCCTCCCCCCAGGCAGCACCCACCCTCCACCGTGGGCCGGGGCCCCAGGCCTGCAGCCAGGTGAGTGGTGGGGGGAGGGGAGGCCAGGCATGGCCGGGGAAAGCTATGGGGCTGAGCAGAGCGCCCCCTACTGAAATCGCCAGCCCCTTGCTGCGGCGGCAGGGCCCAGCGCTCCTTTGGCGCCGCCCGGCCCAGCCCCAAGTGATGCAGCGAGGGGCAGGTGCTTGGCACGAGCGGTTCCCCAGGGCAGCTCAACCCAAACAAGGGGGCTGGAGCACATGACCTATGGGGAGAGGCTGAGGGATTGGGGCTTGTTCAGTCTGCAGAAGAGCAGAGCGAGGGGGGATCCGACAGCGGCCTGCAGCTCCCTGCGGGGGGCCCAGAGGGGGTGGGAGAGGCTGTTCCCAGTGGGGGGCGGATGGAGCAATGGACTCAAGTTGCAGTGGGGGGGGGGGGGGGTTTAGGTTGGAGATTAGGAAAAAGGATTTCCCCAGGCGGGTGGGGAATCCCTGGGCTGGTCCTGCTTTGGGCAGGGGCTGGACTCGATGCCTCCTGAGGGCTCTGTGGCGTAGGGGGGGCTGTCTGCTGTGACCCGGGTCCCCCGCGCTGGGCTGTGATTCCCACGGACTCCCCCACACGGGGACTGGCCCAGACACCCAGGCCCAGCCTGGGCAGGGAACAAGGCTCTTCCCAGGGGGAGAGACAAAGGGAGGGAGGCGGAGATGGCCAGCGGGCTGGGGGCAGGGCCAGGAGCTGGGCAGCCTGAGCTAGGTAAACATGAAAAAAAAAACCAGACTAGGTCGGGTACTGGAGGTTCAGGGGCCTGTGGATCCCCACCCCAGGGCTATGTCTACACTTGAGGCTTCTTATGCAAGAACATCTTGTGCAAAGGTTCTTGTGCAAGAAGTCTTGTGCAGAAAAACATCCACACTGCCCTGTGCGAGCTGTGCTTTTGCACAAGTGCCCATGGCAGTGTGGACGCTCTTGCACAAGAAAGCTCTGGTGGCCGAGTGTCCACACTGCCCTCCTGTGCAAGAGGGCTCACACCTGTTAGGAAAGAGCGTAGCGCTTGAGCAAGGAGCCCTCTTACCAGGCCGCACTGTGAACGTCCTTGCGCAGGGGCGGCCGGGCAGTGTGGACGCAAGAAGCCGCAAGTGTAGACACAGCCCAAGCGGCTGAGGCTGCCGGCCCCCTCACTCCTACGTCTACCTGGGCTGGGCTGGGCTGCATCTCTGAGAAGCAAACTCTCCCTATTCTACTGGCTGGCAGTCATCCTGCTGAGGGGGGGGTGCCTGATGCGCCGTCAGGCTCTGTGATCTACCACCACGGCCGTGCCACGGCTGAGGGCCCAGGATTCCCAGGAGGGGGGGGTAAGGGCTCTGAACAAGTGACCGAGCCCGGCTCTTGCTGCCTGCACACCCCGACGCAAGGCCTGGGGCAGCTGGGAGGTGAGACTAGGACAGGCCCCTCCGGCCGCCTGGGAACAGTCGCAGTCGCCCGGGTCAGCACGTGGCTAAGGCCAGCCGGCTGGTGCTGCCACGCCCGTGGCTGTTCGGGGGCGCGATGGCTCCATTGGGAGAGCCCCTCCCCCAGGAAACGGACGCACCCAAACCTGCTTCATCCTCAAAATAAAAATTTTATTTATTCAGTAACAAGAACATCGACTCCGCACGGCAGTGCCCGAGTTCACATTTCAAAGCAGCGCAGTGGCACGAGTCTGGGACCGGCGGGGCCCTCCTGGGGAGGGCACAAGGCAAAGCGCTGCCCCCCCCGCCCGAGTCCAGAGCCCGGCGCCCCCCGGGGCAGGCGCTGCAGGGAGCCGCTCAAACCAAAGCACGTCACAGCTGCAGAAAGGAAACCCAAAGGCACCGGCCCGTGCGACGGAGCCAGGCAAGGATGCGGGCGCACGGGGCTGAGCCCTCGCCGCCTCCCAAAGGCAAATGCTGCCCCAGCCCCCGCCCCACCAGCTGCAAGGGGGCTTCAGCCCCTGAGCTCCCGCAGGGAGGGAGGGGGAGAGGGAGCTGGGCCGTGCCACAGCTGGGACCAGGCCACTCACTCCTGGGGGAAGCAGACAGGCCAGGGCGTTACTGCGCCCAGGAGGTCAGACCCCCAGGCCCAGCCGGATGCGGGGTTCAGGCTCTAGCCAGGCCCGGCCCGGCAGGAAGCCTGAGGTGGCCCTTACGACAGGGAAGCAGAAGCGAGGCCAAGTGTTGGGCCGGGCGCCAGGAATGCGCCACTGGGAGCGGAAGGGGATTTTCCCATGGCCTGGCTCCGGGAGCGGCTCAGCCAGCCACGCCCCACGAGCGCAGCCGGGCGGGGTGTCAGCGCCAGGCCACGCCCCACGAGCGCAGCCGGGCGGGGTGTCAGCGCCAGGCCACGCCCCACGAGCGCAGCCGGGCGGGGTGTCAGCGCCAGGCCACGCCCCACGAGCGCAGCCGGGCGGGGTGTCAGCGCCAGGCCACGTTCTGGCCACGCCCCACGAGCGCAGCCGGGCGGGGTGTCAGCACCAGGCCACGCTCTGGGCACGCCTGACGAGGCGGCAGCGGCCAGGATTGCCGAGTGTGGGGGCAGACGGCCGGGGA
This sequence comes from Pelodiscus sinensis, assembly GCF_052426305.1. Lineage (NCBI taxonomy): Eukaryota > Metazoa > Chordata > Testudines > Trionychidae > Pelodiscus > Pelodiscus sinensis. The sequence goes on along the minus strand of NC_143072.1, from coordinate 26,049,238 downwards.
TAGGGGCCCGCCGAGAGCACAAGGACAGCGGCCTCCTACCCAAACACCCTTCCCTTATCCAGCCCCTCAGCAGCCCGGAAACACCCCTCAGCCAGACAGGCCCCTCGACCGCTGCCCGTTCCTAGACAGGGCCCAGGGCTTCCTGGCCAGGCCAAACGGGTCCAGACCAGCACATGGCCCCAGCGCCCACCCTCCAGCCACCGCTCACTTGCTCACCAGCCAGCCAGCAGCTTTAGCCCCCAGCGCTGGCGTCAGGTGGGGGCACCCGAACGGGACAAGCAGAACACGGGGAAGCGGCAGGCACCAGTTTGGAGGGGGACAGGCTGAGCACCGGCTCGGCTTCCCTTCCCTTCTCTGGCATGTGAGCTACCGGCCCGCGGCCTACGCCCTCACACGCCCTCACGCCTCCCCCAGGGAAGGGCTGGGCAGCCCCTGGCCTGCAGGCACCAGGGCTCAGGGCTGCTCCATAAGGTGTTTTCACAGGGCTGGAGGTGCCATGCAGCGGCCCAAGAGCTTTGCAGCTGCCGTGGCACACAAGGGCTCCCCCATGACACCCCGGGGGAGGGGGCTGCCACCGCTGGCCCTGGGGCTCGTGCAGCTGGCCTGCATGTCCCACCCCGCACTGGTGCGCACAGGGCATTGGCCTCCCTCATGGGCGGGTGTTGCAGCCACGGCCCTTGGCCCATCTGGCCAGTCGCTGCTGCGGGCAAGTGGCTCCCAGCACAGGGATCGGGCCCGGGCACAGCTCAGTGACTGCAGCAGCCTGTCCAAGTCACGGTCATTGCACATCGCACCTGCCCCTCCGCAGGGCACGCTCCATCCCCCAGCACGGGGCGGGCGCAGCCTTTTGGGTCGGGAGTTTGACTCTGGCAGGCTGCTTGGCGCAGGGCCGCCCGGCCTCGCCAACAGGCCACTCGGAGCAGCGCGTCCTCTACAAAGCGGGGACTAGGCCTCGCGGGCCGTATGAAAGGCGCCGCCGCGCACCACCGCGAGCCAGGCGCCAAGCAGCCGCCACTCCAGCCCTAGCCAAGGCAGCCGCGCCGCAGGGGAGGCACTGGAAACACAATTCCGCAGCAGAGCGCAGCTACGCCAGCCACCTCCTCCAGCACAAGGAGATGGAGGCGTCGTCCGGCAGAGGCTCGCCCTCGCTGCGCGGGAAGGGCGCGTACGAAGGGGAACCCACTCGGGCGGCCGCCAGCGAACACTGGGGGAGAGGGTGGGGGGGCTTGTTTTCCAGTTGACAGAACGCAGCAGCCTTGTCCTTTCACGAAACCAACACAAGAAATAACAAGTCACCTGGATAAATAGTGTACGTACACAAGACCTGCCAGACGATGCCTTCTCCGAGCTACGTGTGAAGTGAGAACAGAGGGGAAACATTCGGTAACAACCACATCAGCCGCCGGGTGCGTGAGTGTGTGGGGGAGGGGGACAACTCGAGCCGCACCAGAACAGCAGGAGAGGAAGATGAACGACCGATATGGCCACGAGCTCAGAAGGCCCCCAGCAGAATTCAAGTAACGAAAGGGTTAAACCCCTAGCGAACCGCTTGTTTGGAAAGAGCACGCCTCAGTTTGCTCCCCCACGTGCTGCAGCGAAGACGGGCTCCGAGGGGCGTCGGCAGCCCCCCGGCGCGCAGCACACGAGAGGCCGGGTGGCTAACTGGTCTGGCCATGACCAAGACACACTGTGCAGTTTGGGGGGTGTTTGGTTTTTGGAATCGCATCATTTGCGTTCCCAAGTTTGAGCCCCAGCGAGAGACAGAAAAGTGCAGCTGGGCCGGCGGCTGCCTCTGGGCGCCAGCACACGCCGGCCCTAGAGGGCGCACGAAGCCGGTCCAGCAGGAATTCGTCACCGCTGGGGAGTTCCAGTTAGCTCAGAGGGGATACAAAAATGCCACAAACTAGTCTTGGCACCACCACCATATTCACACCAGAAACGCTCTGCTCACTGCCCCGGCTAGCACCAGTGCGCACGCGTCGGTGCGTGCGGGGTACTTGTGACTTGGCAGCCCGCACGGTTTCACCGCGCCGAGATGAGCCAATGGCCGGCAGCAATTGCCACTTGCAAAGGGTGTTCTTTGAAAAACAAAGAATATTTGAGGTTACTGGAGTTAAAAAGAATTAAAAAAATAAGCCAAGGTCTTGCAGTCAGCGTCCCACACAAAACACCCCCAACCCTGCATGCGCCAGGACCAGTAAAACGACAATATATAAAATTAACAAATAAAGTGCATGTTCCGTACATATTACACCCCCCGTGGCTGAACACCCCCCGTGTCACACGCAGGCCCCGCTGCGGGCTCAGCCTCACATGGTGTTGTAGAACGCATGGCTGGGCCGCTTCCTGTCCGGAGTCTTTCTCCGTCTCCGCACAGGGTGAGTTCTACCGTGCTGCTGTCTGGGGGAGTCTCGGGCCAGTGTCTGGAGCAGCGGAAGCCCCTCTTCAGAGCCAGTCAATCGAGGGTCCGTGCTGGGGGACAGACGCTGCGGGGCGGAGCCAAACTCTTTGGCGTATTGCACGGGGGGCCTCTCTACTGGCTGGCTCTGGGCAATGCACTCCGTGGTTTTGAGCTGCTCTACGAAATGCTTGGTGGGTTTTGGCTCCTGGCGAAGAAGGGGCTCTTCCGACGGGCCTGCCGAGCTGTGGTCTGGGGCTGCCCCGCACGTGCCTGGGCCGCCCCTGGGGGAGGCGGGCAGCAAGGCAGGGTGGGGCAGGCTGGCCGCGGAAGAGGCCGACTCCCCTAAGTCATCTTGCGAGAGTTCCAGGCAGCCCAGCTTGGCTAAGGACGCCGAGCGTTTCATCTGGGACGGCGTGGTGAGCCCCGCCTGCCGGACCCGGGCCTCCAGCTCCTTCGCACGCTGCTTCACGGAGCCGGGGGGCTCGCCCGGGCGGGGGGGGAGGCGGCAGGGGAGGACAGAGACGTCCATGGCGTCAGCGCGATTCCTGCCCAAACACGAGTCCTCGTCGCCCAGCTCCATGGGGGTGCTGTCGCCCGCCCCGCCCAGCAGAAACCCGGCCCTGGAGTGGCCGCTGGGCACGGCGGGCTCATCGTCCGTGCTCGTGCTGTGCTCCGTGACGCCCCCCAGCAGAAGGGAAGGTGGGGGGCAAAGGTCCGCGCGAGGTGAGCCCGTCGCCGGGCCCAGGAAGGAAGAGGCGCCCAGGCCAGGCAGCGCCGCACTGAGCTCTTCCTCGGGGCTGCCCGGGGGACAGGCGGCTCGCCCGACCTCCTGGGGCTCCGGGACCAAAGGGCCCGGCCAAGGCAGGTGCACAGACGCCGTCTCCACACACACCGAGGGGTTCAGGTTCTCATCGACGGGAAGCAACAGCTCAGCCAACCACTCTGCCGTCTCCAGCCGGCCCTGCCCGCAGCTGCCGTCACGCTCCCGGAGCTCAGGGGGCGGGCCCCCGGGGGGGCACTCAAATTCTACCCCCTTGGGGAGGGGGCAGGGCAGGGCTGGCTCCCCAGAGCCATCCGACGCCCCCACCGTCCTGCGCACGTCCTGTGCCGCACCAGGCGCGGCCGCCGCGCACTCCTGAGCGGGCCGCCCCGGGCGAGGGTCGAGCGGCAGGGCCGGGTGGGCGTCCGCAGGCGGTTCAGGGCCAGGAGGCCACGTGCCCTCGGCCGCCAGCCGCTTGGCTCTGGCCTTGTCGCTCTCGCCCTCTCTGCAGGCAGGAACCGGCTCCCGCGCCACTTCCTCGCTCCTGCCCTTTGGCGGGGCCTCGGCGCCCGCAGCCTCGTGCTTGGAGTTCTTGCGGGCGGGCAGCAGGCAGGCGGGCGGGGCGTGCTGCTGCTCCTGCTCCTGCCTCAGGCGCTCCTCGAACTCCAGCGTGGCCCGTCGGACGGAGCCCGGGCACCACGTGGACTCCGGCTGGTCTGCCGCAGGGTCGCTTTCCTCGAGGGCCCCCCCCGGGCCCGGCACCGCCGAGGCAGCGCCCTCCCGCTCCGGCTTTGGGAGCTCTTCGGCCGGGTCCTGAGGCACGACGCAAGCCCCTTCGGCCTGCTCCTTCTCAGGCATGTCCTCAGGCATCCCGCCCGCCTCTCCAGGTGGCTCGTGGGCCGCATTCCTCTTGGGTGCGTGGGCGTGGCTGGCTGGGCCGTCCGGCGGCTGGCACGGGCCTCCGCCCTGCTGGATGGACTCGATCTCCGTCACGATCTCTTTCACCGAGATTGCGTTTTCCGAGTGGGATCTGGCGAGCGGGCCCGTGCTCATCGGTTCGGAGATCTCCTGCAAACACAGAGGGACGGTTAGTGCCGCGACCGGCGCCGGTTCACACGGGAGGGCAAGGCACAGGGCAGGTGCCGGGCCTCACTCAGAGCGGGCAGACTGGGCTCCCTCGTCCCAGCCAGGATCTGCCCCTCGCCTGCGAGCTGACTTGCGAGGAGATTCAGGCACCCACTCCCAGGCGCTGCTGCGACACCTCCAGCCTCCACCAGGTACCACGCGCTTGGAAGGCAAAATTTGGGTGGTTTGAAGAGAAACGGGGGTGAAGAGCCAGAGCTCTTGGGGACCCTGAACCAGACGGGCTCGGGCCAAGCTGGGGAGGGACCACCCTGGGCTGGAGGAAAGTAAGAGTCTCCCAGGACAAAGCAGGCCTCCGACTCCCCTAGGACCTGCCAGCTGCTCTGCCTGGAGAGAGGACGGTGGATTTCCAGGGCACCAATCCACGTCCGACCCTCATTTCCTTCCAGCTCGGGGCGGAAAATCCCAGCTAGCCTGTTAGCCGGTTAAAGACTAGTTACCCGAACCTCTCCCCGGTTAACTGACTGCGGGATCTCACCACTCCAGCCCTCCCGCCCGTGGGGCTCCCACTTCCAGCCCCCCGTGCTGGGGCGGCTGCCGGCTCCTAGCCCCCCTCTGGCTCTGCCGGCTCTTAACATCCGGGGCTGCCAGTGGCTGCCGGCCCCGCGCTCCCCGTCCTTCAGTCCTGAGCTGCAGCCCCCTCCCCCCCAGCTCTGCCAATGCCCCTCGGTACCAACCTGCTGCCCCCCCCGGCTATTCCGAATCTGGTGACCCTTCATGCCACTCAGCCCTGCCCCAGCCCCCAGCTGCTCTGGGCTCCCCTCATGTAGCTCTGCCCGGGTTCTTCAACCCTGAGCTGCAGCCGAAGCCCCTCCCCGCCAGCCCCCCCCGACGCACTGCCCGAGAACTCTGCCGCGGGGTGACGGGGACCGACGCTCACGGGAGCCGACCCCTCGTGCCAGGCTCTGCCGCGAAGGCTTCCTCGGTAGCTGACCCCTTTGCTGCCAGCCCAGCAGGCTTCCCAGCTCTCCCCCTCCCCGCGGCACGAGAGTCCCCCACCCCCACCCCCACCCAGGAGAGCAGATCCTACCTGGGGCTGCTCCTGCACCTGCTCCGCGGGAGGCTCTCCCAGCGCTGGAGGGGACTGGCCTGCAGAGCCATTTCCAGCCGGCTCCGGCGGCAGGGGCTCCAGCACAGACAGCCTGGAGCCCCCGTTCCTTCCGCCCCCCGGCTCGTCCCCCCGGGAGTGGGAGCAGGCGCGAGGCCGGCTCTCCTGGGACAGCTCCACGAACTTCTCGCGGGCGCTGAAGAAGTCAATCCTGTCCGCAGGTTCGGGCTGGGGGCTGGGGGAGCGCGGATCAGGCCACCCGGGAGGGTCTTTCAGACACGCCGTGAATTCCTCCATGGGCACCAAGTGCAGGTTCAGCTCCGCCTTCAGGGCGTCTGTCTCCAGATCCTCCACGGTCAGGTCCGGGAAGGCCGCAGCCAGCTCCGCGGGCTCGTCGAGCTGCATCAAGGCCTCGGCCGCGTGGCAATTGTCCAGCGGGCACTGGGCCTGGGCCAAGCAGCACCCTGCCGGGCACCCGTTGATGTTGAGGTTCAGCTCGTCCTCGAGGCGTTCGGCGCGGAAGCCTCTGGTGGCGAACTCCAGGTGGATCCTGCGCTCTTGGGCGCACAGCGCCTCCAGCCCGTTGGCATCCTGCTGCAGCAGGCAGTCCACGTGCGGCCCCCCCGGGAAGGCAGGCAGGGCGGGCTGGCGGTTGTCCACGGCCGGGCCCTCGGAGAGCTGCTCGGCGGAGGAGGTGATGTCCTTCCTGCTGAGCTCCAGGCCGGCCTTGCAGATGGGCTCGTGGCGCTCCGAGAGGTCGCTGTCCGAGTGCGAGCGCCACAGCTTGTTGTGCCGCTGTTTGCTGCGGGAGGAGGGACATGGGTTAGTCGCCAGCAGCCCCAGCTCAAGGCGCAACTGGGGCCAGACCCAGGCTGGTGTCAGCTGGGGCAGCCCCGGGCCCAGCTCAGCCGCGACAACATGGGCCCTCAATGAAGCGTGGGCCAAGAGTTGGCCAGGAAACGAATCCACCCGGGCGGCGCGGTCGCTTGGCACAGCTGGGCTGTAGCCTGCATGGCAAGGGGGCAGACCGCAGGGGGGAGCGAATGCGCACGGGGGCATGGGCCGCTCGCGCTCACTGCTCCCGCGATAGGCCCAGCCGGGTGGCGGCTGAATTCAGTCCCTTCCCTGCCCGAGATGGCAGCTGCGTCGGGGCAAGCAGGCGGCCCTGGGGGTGCGGAACACGCTGCCGATTCCCCTGGGGCAGGGCGCTCCGGCCCGTGGGGGGCACTCACCACAAAGCTCTGAGCTAGCACACAGCGTGGGGTGGGGCTGGGGCCATCCTGCATGGCGACAGGCAGCCAAAAATAGCCCTGTGTTTGCAGGCCGCAGGTCCAGGCCAGCCCCCCGCGGCTGGTAAACATGCTGGGGAGGGGCCCGGCGGTCACATGCTCACGCTGCTGTCCCGTCACCCGCACCTGTGGTGAGGACGGCCGAGCCCGCGGCCCACACCACGGGGCAAGGGCGCCCAGGAGACAACACGCGACGGGCTGAGATCTCCCTTCCTCGGCTGGCTGCACTTCCCCCGGCCGCCCCCAGGAGGAGCATGCGCCACGGCCCGGGAGCACCCAGCGTGGCACGCCAGCTCCGTGGCTGCCCTCCAGCCAGCTGGCCTCCTAGGGGCCTGCCGAGCACAGGCTGTGTCTGGGGGTGTCCTGCGGCGAGGGGCCCCCCATTCCTAGCCTGGCCGGCTTTGATCGCAGCCCCAGCAGTGGGGCGCCCAGAGCCGGTGCGAAAGGGGCCGGACGTACGGGCAGTAACTAACAGCCGAGGTAGGGCAGGAACCGCCGCCCCGCAGGCCCCCTCACCCCTTCGGGCAGCAAGGGGCACTGGGGACACAGCCCGAGCCGGGACTCAGGAGAGCCACGTTTCGGGGGGCTCCCCAGCTCCCCCTCACCTTGTGCAACGGGGGAAGAATCCCCCTGGGACCCCGTCAGCCTGGGGAAATGCGAACAGGCGGGCTCTGGCTCCGCACCACGGCCCTGCCCCTGCTCCCTAGCGCCGGGTTAGGAACTCGGCACTGGACTGGACTCCAGCAGAGCCGGCCGGGCCTGGTTTAGTGCCTCCTGTTACTGCTCACCCGTGGCCTCCCCCCAGCCGCCCACACAGGGCGCCTGGAGCAGTGCAGAGGTCTGAACCGAGGCCCACGGCGGAGCAGAGATCTGCCGACAGGCGGCTGACCAGGGGAGCCGGAGGGGACGCTTCCGCCCTCGGGAGCTGTCACTGCAGCCGGTGTCTGGATTTCTAGAGGCTCCTTGGGCACTTACCCAGCTCCCCCCCCCCAAGCCAGAGCCTCCCAACGGGCAGCCCGAGGCAGGGCGCTGCTGTCCCCCCCGGCCAGAGACTAAGGGCATGGCCACACTTGCACCCTCTTTCGAGAGAGGGATGCAAATACAGACATTCGAAATTGCAAATGACGCCGGGATTTAAATATCCTGCGCTTCATTTGCATCTTTGCGGCTGGGCGCCCTTTCGAAATACAAAACGCTGTTTGGATGCGGCTATTTCGGGAGAAAGAACCCTTCTTCCTCATCCAACGCCGCCCGCCAGAAACCCTCCGTGTTTACAAGGGAGCCCCGGGCCCCGACACGGGCCTGTGAGCCGTGAGCGAGAGGCCGTGCTGGGGCGGTGTCCGGGGGGGCAGAGAGGGGCATGGCCGCCTGCCCCAAGCAAGAGGAGCCTTTGGTCCTGTTGGCGCCTAGCGCGGCGTCCGGAGCCGAGCTTGGTACCAGGACGCTGCTGGCCGGAACCACGTTGGCCCCAGCCTTCCTCATGGCCGCTTGCCACTGGCTGCTCCTACGCCAAGTGCCCCTGCCCCCCGGCTGGCCCAGGCTCCTCCCAGAGCTGACAAGGGAGGCAGGAGCCCGTCACTCAAGCGCCCGGGGCTGTATTTATGCTGTACACAGAGGTGAAGAGTTTGACCTGGGGATTTCTATTACAATTCAGACAGGCCATGGCAACAAGCCACAAATCATAGAAGCCCGAGCCCCACCGGGGCTGGGTAGGGGAGGGCCGGGCAGCCCGAGCCCCACACAGGGAGAGGCTAAGGGAGGGGCTGGCAGCCGGAACAGCCGAAGGGGAAGTCCGAGAGCTCTGGTCGAGTGAGGGAAGCCGCGACCGAATGGCACCTTCTCTACACCCAGTGGGACCGTGCCAGGCGGCTCTCCCGAGCCTGCGCTGATCCCCAGGCCCCGCGCACAAGCACTTGCCCGCGATGCTGCAGAGCCGGCCGGCCGCGTGTTCGGGTCAGACGCTCGTGGGCTCGACACGGCGGCGGCTGAACACAAACCCCAGGGACGCCAGGGCCCGGCCCAGACGCGCCCAGGGCTGTGCCACCAACCACAATTCGTCCTCCCGGCAGCTCCTCTTTGCAACATCCCCGGTGAAGAGGGCACAGGCAGGCTGGGCCCAGCCCCTTTCCAGCTCTCCTGCTACACGCCTGGCGGGCGGGGGGCTCACCTGGCCAGCAGAATGCCTTGGTACTCCTCCAGCTGCCGCATGAAGCTGGGGTTGGGCTTGGTGACGGTGCGGCGCTCCTTCACGTAGTCGTAGGCCCGGTCCAGGTTCCAGCCGTACTCCTTCATGGCGTAGGCGATCACCGTGGAGGCCGACCGGCTGACGCCCATCTTACAGTGCACCAGGCACTTGGCGCCGTGCTTCCTGGGGGCAGTGGGAAGGGAGACGTGAAAGGCAGACGGGCCCGGGACAGGCCCGTGCGTTGTGGACACCACAGCAACAGCGGCCTGACTTCTGCCACGAGCCACAGGCCAACCCCACAGGCCACGCACGCCGGGAGGCGCCGGGACTCAACTCCATGTACGGCCTGGGACCCGTCACAAAGACGTCACCTGCCTCCCCCTCCTCAGGGCTCAGCCGACCGACGGGCACGCAAGCACAATTTGCCCCTTCGCGCTCAGCTTGGCACACGAACCCTAACTCACCGCTCCCTTCCTCCTCCCCCACCCCGGTTCTTCAGGAACTGGGCCTTTGATACACCGGGCCCCTAAGACGTGGGCTGTGCCCCCCCAAGCTCACGACCCCAGCTACCTGTCCCGTGGGTCTCTGAGGTGCCGCGAGACCATTACAGACTGAGCCCCCACCCCCGAAGAGCCCGACGGCCACCCATGCCAAGCAGGCTTGGAGAGGCACGCCCAGCGTGCGCACAGCTCGATGCCCTCTGCGCCGGCGAGCCAGCCCATTTCCAGCCCACGGAACGGGCTCTGCGGGACGTGGAGACTCATCCCAGGGGATGGGGTGCAGGGAAGTAGCAAGTGGGGGCAAGCAAGAGCAAAGGAGCAGGCCTCCGACTCCCGGCCTGCTGCCCTCTCCCATCCCATCCCTCCCTGCTGGCGTCCAGCTGGAACGCGCCCCGCCAGGCGCCAGGGCGTGGAGCTCACCGCCCTCAGGAGCGAGGTCTCTAGCGGGGCCCGACCCAGGCCGGGGCAGGTGGAGCCGTGGGGCCTGTTGTCAGGGGGAGGGAGCCAGGGGCCACTCTGGAAGGGCCAGGTAGGGGTCAGGACGCGGGGGAGGAGCCCTGCCCGCCGAAGGGCCCGCAGCTCCGCACTGCTCTCTGCCAAGGCTGCAAGCTCCTCACCACGCCGCTTCCACTAAGCCGGCGCCTTCGCCCCCAGGGAGCACCCCCCCCCCCCCCACGGGGGCAGTCTCGACCTCAGCACCCAGCCTGCATCGCCCCGCTGTTACTAGCTCCTGGGAGAGGCAGGGTGACCGTCCCCCGGCGCAGCCCCCGGGGAAATGGAATAAACGGCCCCTAAAGATACTGCCCAGGTTTCTGACAAGGCTCCAGCCAAGGTATTTGAAACAGGGCTGTAGGCAGCATGCGGGCGGATGCGAGAGGCTTAATGCTTCGGGGGAGAAGCAGCCGTTGCGTGGCCCAGGCAGGAGACGGGCACACAGAACCCCCGAGGGCCGAAGGCAGGCCGCTGTTTGGAAAGCCGGCTCTGCGTGCCCACCTGGCTGCCGCCTGCGTCCTCCCCACTCACGCTGGACTGAGTAGGGAACACAGAGCAGGGCGTGTGGGCCCCCACCCCGCCCCGAAATGGCAGCGCCCGCAGGTGGCCTGGCAAGCGACTCGCGTGCTAACCGACGAGGGTTTCTTTCGGTGCAATGGCTGCCCGCTTCGCACGCAGGGAACGCGTTGGACTTGGCTCCTGTTTCCGCAGACCCTGCTTGCGTGACTGCGGCCTCGCCCCCCCCCACTACCCCCCAATCGACGGGGACTCTCCAGAAGCCACCAGCCTGTTACCCAGCTACCCGCTGCCTAGCGCAGTGGGGGCCTTGATGCGCTCACAACGCAACCCTGCTAGCGCCGAGGCGGTGAAACAGGAACCCCGTTCCTCCGGCACGAGACGCTGGGTGAGCCCCCGGACAGCTGTTTGCGAAGCCCTGGCGGCTGCCCTAAGGCCCGGCTCCAGCGCAGCCCCGCTTCCCACCACGCGCGGGGCTGTATCCGGACCGACCGCAGCGCCCCCTGCAGGCGGCACCCGCCGGCACGTGCCCTGCCCCCGACGAAGGGCCGGAAGGGAGCCCGGTTTGCTAGCAAGCGCAGACCTACTTGGCTTTGGAGATGAATTTGTAAGTGTCGTTCCAATACGCCAGCAGATCCGTGGCCTCCTCGTCATACACCCGGATGTTGTGGTACTCGAAGAGCCCCGGGAAGAAGTTATCGATCTCGCGAGTGACGTTCAGAATGTACCGCACCCTGCGGGCATAAGAGGGCAGGGTCGGCCAGCGCGTCTCCACACGGGCGCCTCTGGAATTCGGCCGCGACCCGCCTCCGGCACAGAGCAAGCCCTCTGGGGGCGGGTGTCCGCGCAGGGGGGCTGGGCCAGGCCAGCCGGAGGATTTGCGGTGGGATTTCTAACCGAGTCTCTTGGGAAGCGGCTTTGGTCGGCTGCGAAGGGAAACCAGGCCGGGCCAGGCCGCAGATGGGCCAGCAGCCGACACTTGGCAGGGGCGACAATGCAGCTTCGGCTGCTCCTGCCAACGGGAAACCATCCCCCGGGACAGGCAGCCCCTTTCCAACCGCGCCAGCTGCCACCGGCGCGGGGAGGCCAGGCCAGAAGGCGTCAGGCAGAACGTCAGGGCTCTCGGCAACGTGGGACCCCTCCTGGGGGAGCAGGCGGAGCCACCGTCGTTCTGGGGCTCGCACCAGGCCCCCCTCGGTGCTCCAGGACACCGGACTATGCTCAGAGCCAAGGCCACAGCAAGGTGGTTCCTAGCTCGGACCCTCCCGGCCCCCTGCCCCGAGCTCCCGCAGCCCAGAGCTCCCTCCTGGACCCTGCCCTGAGCTTCCCTCTGCCTCGAGCTCCCTCCTGCCCCTGCCCCGAGCTCCCGCAGCCCAGAGCTCCCTCCTGGACCCTGCCCTGAGCTTCCTTCTGCCCCGAGCTCCCCCCTGCCCTCCCGGCCTCGAGCTCCCCACGCTCCACCCCCCACTGACATTTCCTACAGGTTCTGTCCTATTGCAACTCCTGTGCCCCTACCAGGAGCACCCCCCGTGCCCGACTCCCCCTGCCTGTCAGACTATGCTCCCAGGAGATCTGCCAGCCCCCGGGTCTCAGCCGAGGTTCCCAGGGCAATGCTGGCCAGGCTAGGAGCGGGTGTCGGGGGGCTGGGACGGAAGGCGCCCGCGCGGGAGGAGGAGACGCGGCTGCGGCCGGCCCTAGCCCATGGCCTCAAGACGAGGAACCCGGCTGGGCCGTTCTGGAGTTCGAGGCGATGGGTGTAACAACCCACGTCGCCTACAGACAGGCCAGCTTGGCCCTCCACCTCCCAGCACCGACGGAACCCTTCCCCTGGAGCTGCAAGAGGTGTGAGAGCCTCCCCGAAGGCCAGCTCTGCCCTGCCTATGGGGTTAGGGAACCGCAGGGCCTGGCTGGGACTTCAGCTGCCTGCCCGCGTGGAGGCCAGGGCATGGCTATGAAGCCTGTTCCTTCCCCGCCTTGGTCTGGGGCCAAGGTGCTGCCGTGCCAGCCGGCGGGGAGCAGGCGGGGCGGGGGATTCGGCCATGCAGCGACTTCCACAGGCATCCCCTCTCCTGCCCAGCCAGCCGCTCGCATGCAGGGGCCTGCGCCCCAGCCCCAAGCGCTTACCCTCTGTTCTGCAGATCTTCCAGGTTGGAGGCATTCCACTCCGAGCCCTGTGAACACAGAAAGGGGGCGTCAGCGGGGGGGCACGCCCCGCGGGGCAGGGAGCTGGCCAGGCCGGTGCGGTAAACCCAGAGTTCAAACACAGACGGCAAAAGGGCAAGAAACCGCAGGGCTCGTGTCTCCAAGCGCGCCCGTATCTCGCTGCACCATCAGAGCCGCCCACAGTCAACAGGATGCCCTGAGAGGCAGGCCCAGGGGGAGCGCTCGCTGCCTGCTGCACACCACAGACACCTGGCTCAGAGAGCTCCCCCCCACGCCGCCGGGGGAGAGGGGCTGGGGGGGAGCAAGCGTGCCAGAGGAAAAGCCGCCGGGCCCTCTCGACACCGGCTCACACAGGGCAGCAGGGCAGCTGTCTCGCTTGCAGACGCAGGGCCGGGAAGCCGAAGGGGCGGCAGGGAGGGCGAAGAGCCGGGCACCCCGAGGGCATGATCAGAGAACCAGCAGCCAGGTCCCAAGCCCTAGTGCACAGGCGCCCAGCCTGAAGGGAAGGCTTCCATCCAGTGCACCCGAGCCTGGAGCGAGCTGCGTGTGCAGTGGGGCTGAATATAGCCGAGCAGAGTGAAACCTGCCCCCGTTGGGAAAACTGGTCAGGCAGCCCCTAGCGCAGCCCCACTGGAGGCAGGGCCGGCGGTGCCCGGAGCCAGCCACGGCAGAAGCGCGGAGGCGGCAGGGCCGGCGGTGCCCGGAGCCAGCCACGGCAGAAGCGCGGAGGCGGCAGGGCCGGCGGTGCCCGGAGCCAGCCACGGCAGAAGCGTGGAGGTGGCAGGGCCGGCGGTGCCCGGAGCCAGCCACGGCAGAAGCGCGGAGGTGGCAGGGCCGGCGGTGCCCGGAGCCAGCCACGGCAGAAGCGCGGAGGTGGCAGGGCCGGCGGTGCCCGGAGCCAGCCACGGCAGAAGCGCGGAGGCGGCAGGGCCGGCGGTGCCCGGAGCCAGCCACGGCAGAAGCGCGGAGGTGGCAGGGCCGGCGGTGCCCGGAGCCAGCCACGGCAGAAGCGCGGAGGTGGCAGGGCCGGCGGTGCCCGGAGCCAGCCACGGCAGAAGCGTGGAGGTGGCAGGGCCGGCGGTGCCCGGAGCCAGCCACGGCAGAAGCGCGGAGGTGCACGGACATTTGCTGTGCAAACACACCCCCTTCCCGGCATGTCCGGCACCAGGCCAGGCGCCTGCTCTCCCCCGGGAGATACATTACTGGGTGGGACCGAGTCCTCCGGCCCCTCCCGCGTGCCGTGTCGGTCCCTTTGGAAGGTCATTTTTACACATCAGTTCAGCTGTTTCTCTGCCCACCGACCCCTCCCGGGAGGAGCAGTAAGCAGACAGGCCCTGGCAGCTACGCAAGCACAACACAGCAAGGCAAAACCTTCCCCCGGCCGTCGGCGAGCCAGCTGCAAGGCCAGGCCCTGCTGCTCCCGGCTCAGCAAGCGGAACTCCACCCGAGACTGACCAGCCTTCCCTGCAGCGGGCTCCAGTTTGCTCGGCCCCTGCAGGGTCCTCCCAAGACCAGGGCTCCCCCAGTGACCTGGGACGCGGCGCAGGCACAGGCAGAGACCAGGACTGGGGATCTGTGACATGCCGGTCGAAGCAGCTCTGCAGGGCAGCGAGCGGAGACACAGAGCGGAGACTCGCTTCCCTCGCCGGGCTGAGTGCTTCCAAGAGGCCAGCCGGCCCGCAGCCTCGTGCATCAGCTGAAGGCACAAGAGCAGCCGGCCTGGGAGCGGCTCCTGCCCCGCTGATGGCAGAGCTACTCTGCACAGAGATCCATCCGCCGGAGGGCACGTGCCCCCTCTCAGCCACGCCGGGATCGCTGGATTACCCAGCTTCTGCCTGGCGAGGCCCCGGCCTTACCAGAAAGACGTGGTCAAATATCTGCGTGGGGCTGTCCATCTGGCCAAGGATCACGATCATCTCGTTGTCGATGAACTCCTTGAACTCCCGCAGGTTGCACACCATCTGCATCTCCAGCTCCGTGCGGATCTGAGGGGAGGAGCGCCGGGTGAGGCCTCTTCCCGCGGCCCCCGCCAGCCCTCTCCGCCCCCGCGGGCCGCTCCCACTCACCTCTTTGGACGTGATGTTCTCCAAGTCCTTCTGCATCATGATCTCCCGCAGCTTGGTTTTAATCAGCCGCTCGGTGCGCTCGCGCTCCGTGGGGCTAGGAGGAAGGAGAGGCCACTGACTGCTAGTTTGGCTAGAGTTGCTTCATGGAGGGGCGAAGCAGGGGGGGTTCCCGGGTGAATGACACCAGGCAGATGCGCCTACAATGGGACAGTCTGGGGGGAAGCTAGCGCTTTGGCTCCCCTACATCTCAGATCTGCTTCACAGCCGGGCTCGACTCGGAGCAGGGCTTCGCTGGCCCCATAAGACACCTCGCATTGCCCCTGCTCTCCTGCCCGTCCCCCCACGTCTCTTGCAAAGGTAACGGCTCCACACCACCTTACACCGAGGCAGGGCAGCCACCCCTGCGTGCCTTCCCCCAGCTGCAGCTGCCGGGCGCCTGACCGCCGCTTGCAAAAACAGCTTCCCTCGGCCCCAGGGATGGGGCAGTCGTATTGTAGTGCCGGGGCGCTGAGCTGGCTCGCCCAGCCGCTGGAGATGGGCCCAGTGGTAACAGCACCGCCCCAGCCCAGCCGCCGGAGATGGGCCCAGTGGTAACAGCACTGCCCCAGCCCATCCGCCGGAGATGGGGCCCAGTGGTAACAGCACCGCCCCAGCCCATCCGCCGGAGATGGGCCCAGTGGTAACAGCACTGCCCCAGCCCAGCCGCCGGAGATGGGCCCAGTGGTAACAGCACCGCCCCAGCCCATCCGCCGGAGATGGGGCCCAGTGGTAACAGCACTGCCCCAGCCCAGCCGCCGGAGATGGGGCCCAGTGGTAACAGCACCGCCCCAGCCCATCCGCCGGAGATGGGCCCAGTGGTAACAGCACCGCCCCAGCCCGGCCGCCGGAGATGGGCCCAGTGGTAACAGCACCGCCCCAGCCCATCCGCCGGAGATGGGCCCAGTGGTAACAGCACCGCCCCAGCCCATCCGCCGGAGATGGGCCCAGTGGTAACAGCACCGCCCCAGCCCAGCCGCCGGAGATGGGCCCAGTGGTAACAGCACCGCCCCAGCCCAGCCGCCGGAGATGGGGCCCAGTGGTAACAGCACCGCCCCAGCCCATCCGCCGGAGATGGGCCCAGTGGTAACAGCACCGCCCCAGCCCATCCGCCGGAGATGGGCCCAGTGGTAACAGCACCGCCCCAGCCCAGCCGCCGGAGATGGGCCCAGTGGTAACAGCACCGCCCCAGCCCATCCGCCGGAGATGGGCCCAGTGGTAACAGCACCGCCCCAGCCCAGCCGCCGGAGATGGGCCCAGTGGTAACAGCACCGCCCCAGCCCAGCCGCCGGAGATGGGGCCTAGTGGTAACAGCACTGCCCCAGCCCGGCCCCCGGAGATGGGCCCAGTGGTAACAGCACCGCCCCAGCCCAGCCGCCGGAGATGGGCCCAGTGGTAACAGCACCGCCCCAGCCCAGCCGCCGGAGATGGGCCCAGTGGTAACAGCACCGCCCCAGCCCAGCCGCTGGAGATGGGCCCAGTGGTAACAGCACCGCCCCAGCCCAGCCGCCGGAGATGGGGCCTAGTGGTAACAGCACTGCCCCAGCCCGGCCCCCGGAGATGGGCCCAGTGGTAACAGCACTGCCCCAGCCCGGCCCCCGGAGATGGGCCCAGTGGTAACAGCACTGCCCCAGCCCGGCCCCCGGAGATGGGCCCAGTGGTAACAGCACTGCCCCAGCCCGGCCCCCGGAGATGGGCCCAGTGGTAACAGCACCGCCCCAGCCCAGCCGCTGGAGATGGGCCCAGTGGTAACAGCACTGCCCCAGCCCAGCCCCCGGAGATGGGGCCTAGTGGTAACAGCACTGCCCCAGCCCAGCCCCCGGAGATGGGCCCAGTGGTAACAGCACCGCCCCAGCCCAGCCGCCGGAGATGGGGCCCAGTGGTAACAGCACCGCCCCAGCCCAGCCCCCGGAGATGGGCCCAGTGGTAACAGCACCGCCCCAGCCCATCCGCCGGAGATGGGCCCAGTGGTAACAGCACTGCCCCAGCCCAGCCGCCGGAGATGGGCCCAGTGGTAACAGCACTGCCCCAGCCCAGCCCCCGGAGATGGGCCCAGTGGTAACAGCACCGCCCCAGCCCAGCCCCCGGAGATGGGCCCAGTGGTAACAGCACCGCCCCAGCCCAGCCCCCGGAGATGGGCCCAGTGGTAACAGCACCGCCCCAGCCCAGCCCCCGGAGATGGGCCCAGTGGTAACAGCACCGCCCCAGCCCAGCCCCCGGAGATGGGCCCAGCGGTAACAGCACCGCCCCAGCCCAGCCGCGGGCGCACGGAGGCGCCTGCTTATCCCGCCACCCAAATCCCTCCCACCAGGTGGTTGAGGAGCTGGAGAATCACGAAAACTGCAGCCCCCGGAATCCCAGAGCCCGCCTGGGCTGCGCCCGAGCTTCGCAGGGAGCAAGGGACCCTTTAAATATGGCAGACTCGGAGCTGGCAGCCTGCTCCCCGGGACGTTGGACAAGCAGGCGCGAAGGCCCATTGGCAGCCGCCCCGCCCCCAGGATTCACCATTCCCTGCTCTGCTCAGACAACCCCGCCCTGCCCCCCAGCCCACGGGGAGCAACGCCCAGCGCAGGCAAGCAGCCCCTCGGGGCCGAAAGGCGGGTCCCGTTACCCTTGGGGCAGCGTGGGCCTCTGGGTCCTCAGCCTAGCAGGGAGGCGCCCCCGAGGTAACGCCTCTGCTCCCGGAGCGCTGACGAGCTTCCCGGCCAGGGACGTCACAACCCAGTTCATCAGTTAACCCGTTAAACTTTCCAGGTGGGCTGGAGCAGCCCCCCCCCCGCTGCGGAGTCCCCCCGCCCGGCTGGAGCGGCCCCCCCCCCGCTGCGGAGTCCCCCCGCCCGGCTGGAGCGGCCCCCCCCCCGCTGCGGAGTCCCCCCGCCCGGCTGGAGCGGCCCCCCCCCCCGCTGCGGAGTCCCCCCGCCCGGCTGGAGCGGCCCCCCCCCCGCTGCGGAGTCGCCCCGCCCGGCTGGAGCAGCCCCCCCTCGCCGCAGAGCCCCCGTCCAGCTGGAGCGGCCCCCCCCCGCCGCAGAGCCCCCGTCCAGCTGGAGCAGCCCCCCCCGCCGCAGAGCCCCCCTCCGGCTGGAGCGGCCCCCCCCCTGCCGCAGAGCCCCCTCCGGCTGGAGCAGCCCCCCACCCGCTGCGGAGCCCCCCCCTCCTCCCCCTGCCTGCCGCAGGTGAGGGGCTGCTCCAGCCACTGGTTAACCACAGCAGCAAGGGTGATGCTCGCCAGCTGACAGGTTAATCAGTCGCATCCCGATTCCTGGCAGCTGACTGGGAACTAATCCCAGTGCCAGCGTGGCCGGCCTGCTGCGAGCCACGGCAGGGTCTGCGCAGCCTGCCTCTTCCCACCGCCTCCTGCAGGAGCGGGACAGCACGCCCCGCCAGCCCAGGGGGGTCAGCCACGCCGGCTAGGAGGCCTGAACGTCTCTGGGCCGCACAGCAAGAACCAAGCAGTTTATTCTAAACCAGCAACTCGCCCAGGTCGGCCTGAGTTGGTCTAGGGGCAGGACAGAGACGAACTCCCAGGTTCTGTTCTGAGCTCTGCCACCGATTCCCTCTGGGGCCTTGAGCAAGTCACTTTGCCATCCCCATCTGCTGAAGGGGAGAGCGCTGCCCAGAGCGCTAGCAGTGCCTGACAAATGCGGAGACTCAGCACAAGGACACCGGGGAGGTCTCCATTAGCAGCCTCCCAGCCTTTTGCTTACTCAGCCCAGGATCCACCTATGCTCCTGCAATGCTCCCCGTGGGCACGGGACGCAGCCCGGCTGACTTACACGTCGGTGAAGAGGGCCGGGGAGTCGGGGCGGTGGGACTGCACGTCCTGCATGGCGTTCCACTCGTTGACGGACGACTGGTCGGAGTTGATGTGGCTCTCGTAGTAGCTGACCCAGGTGAGGAAGAGGCTCCCGGGGTAGTAGTTGTGACTTCGGGCCACCTCGCAGGCCTTGTGCAAGCTCTGCAGGGCAGACCTGGAGAAGAGCCCCACACGTCAGCACCTCCCTGTGCCCACCAGCGCCCGTTGGCTGCGGCTCTGGGGCAGCCCCGGGACCCCCGCCCTGCAAAGGTCACAGCCGCATGCAGCGCCCAGCCGGGTCAGCACGGCGGCCAGGGCTGCGCTGCTGGGTCCCAAGAGCCCCGCGGAATGCCACGTGCTCGCCAAGCCCCGGGGATGAGCGCCCCCCTCAGGCCTGCCCAGCGCACGAGGTCAGGGCCCCCCGAGCGGAAGAAACGACCATGCGGACACTGCAGACCAAGGGCCGAGCGCCCCCCCCCGTGGCCACGGTGCTCATGCCGCACGCTCCCCGGGCGCCGGAGCCAGGTGCCGCGTCTCGCAAGACACTGGGACCCGAAGAGCCTTGGCTCCAGGCGCACGGGGACGGATCCCAGGAGTCCTTACCACATGGCCTGGACAGACACCGGCTTGAAGACATGGACCCTGTTGTCTGTCGAGACGCTGAACCCCCTGGGGAAAGAGCAGACGAGGCTCCAGTAAGGAGGAGACCCTCACCCCGGAGTCTCCGCCCAGCCCTTTCCCGCCAGCCAGGCCGGCGTGGGGATAGGCCCAGGCCCAGTGTGTTGCGCCGCTCCGGCTGGGGGACGGATGCAAACAGCAGGGCCCACGGCAGGCGGGTGAGTGTCCAGTGGCGGCCGATCCGCGAGGCCGCCGGCTGCAAGAAAGGCACTCGCCAGCCACGGCAGCAGCAGCAGCGTCCGGGTGAGCAGGTGGCCCCAGCCAGGTCTGGGCCAGGCCTGGAGACCGCACTGTGCAGGCCCACGCGAGCTAAGGGCGTCCTCTGCAGCTGGCCCCGGGAGGAACCCTGGCAGTGGAGACGCCGCCCTGGTATTCCCGCCGCAGAGCCGTGCAGCATGCTGGGATCCCTTGGAAGGCCCGCGTGACGGGCGGCCGCTGTGGCCTCACGGCAGGTCGATCTCAGGCTGCAAGCCAGGCCATGCTCTGCGATGAGGGCCAGCGCCGTCCCTCCCCCCGGGGCCGTGCAATTCCCGGGGCAGGGCGCTCGCTTACCCGTCCCCATCCAGGTGGATGAGCGTGTCGCTCCACAGGGGCAGCACCAGGCCCATCGTGCACGTGCTGCTGTGGGGAGAAACAGAGGGTCAGCCCAGGCACAGCAGCGGCTGCAAACCCCCGTGCGGGCCTGCTCCCCGGGGCTGGTCCTCTGACACGGGGGTGCTGGAGCTCGCGTGCCTGGCGCGTTCCCAGGGCGAATTCCGAACCGGCCTGGACTCGGGATGTTAGCGGGGAGTCGCCAACTCGCCCGCTGTCTCTGTAGAAGAGGGGGGGGGGGGGCGGAGCTGGCTTAAAAGCTGGTTCCCCCCAGCACTGGCTCCATGGTGCCACCTGCCCACCCCCATCAGAGGCAGCGGGGGTGGGGGGATAGGGGAGGTCAAGGCTTGCCACGGGCAGAGACTGCTCCCACAGCAGCCCTGGTCTGTGGCCAGCCCTGGCTCTGCGAACAGGGGCTGCTGGACTCTGCGCGAGGCAGGGCTGAGCAGTCCTGGCTTGCGCCAGCCCGGGACGTCGCGTGTCTGCATGGTACCTGCCCTTGGCTCCTACTACACTGCAAATGCAGAGCCGCAGCGGGGGAGGCAGGGGGATCCCGGAGCCGGCACAAGGCAGGGCTGCTCAGTCCCAGCTCCCGCCGGCTCTGGGAGCCCCCCGCTGCGGCTCTGCAGAGTGGCCCCTTAACGACTAATCATATCAACGACCCAGTGAGCCAGGTAACCCCAGGTTAACATCCTTGCTTGGGACCAGCATGCTCTGGGCGGGACAACAGGGGGCCTCCAGCAGTTCAGCACTCGGAGCCGTCCTGCTTCCTGGGTCCGTCAGCGCAGGCGGCTCCGCTCCAGTCCTGAGTCTGGCACCCCCCCGTTCCGGTTTTATTGGGCCTTCAGCCGCAGCTGCTAGGAGCTCAGCGGAGTGAGAGTGGATGCTTGCCCGAACAGCAGCCTGCCCATCGCAGCCCCCCCCGCCCCGAGTCCTCTGGCCTCCACAGCAGAGGAGCACAGGCTGCCTCGAGACGCTGATGGGAAACGTCAGTGTTGGCCCGGCATCAGCTGTCGCTTCCCTCATTGGACTAGCTTGCCAAGTCTGGTCACATGCCAATGCGCTGTCCGCTCTCAGGGAGTGGAACTGGGGCCATGCTTTCGCCTGGCCGGAGATCGCTCTTCTGGTGTTCGATTTAGCGGGTCTAGCTAAGACCCACTAAATCAAACGCCCAGGGCGCCCTGTGTTGGGTGCTGTGACGTAGTGGGGGGCTGTCTGCTCTGTAACCCAGGGTTTCCCTGCGTGGTGCTGTGTGATTCCCACTGACTCACCCACATGTACTGGCCCTGACACCCAGTCCCAGCCTGGGCAGATAAGGCTTTTCCCCGCCCGCCCCGGAGAGGAAGGGAGGGAGGTGGAGACGAACACCTAGTTTGGGGGCAGGGTCGGAGAGCAGAGGCAGTTGCTGGCTGGGAAACACGAAGGAAACAGCCTTAGCTGAGGATCTGGGGGGGTGATGGACCCCCTAACCCAAGGGGTCTGAGGCTGCCTGGCCCTGATTCCTGCAGCCACATCCCGTCTGTGCTGGGCTGGATCCTGGGGAAGCAATAACCCCCCTGTTCTACTGGCTGTGGAGTCTGTTCCTGCTGCTCCGGGGCTGCGGGATCGGGGGGTCCCCGCCGCACCGTCACAGGCGCCAATAATCCTGCCACTCGAAAGGAGTAAGAGAAGCCAATGGGAGCGTTTGCTCCCGCCAGTCTCCCTCTGTGGAGACAGCTCCAAGCTCGGCTTCAGGCAGGCTGACGCCATAGCGGAGTGCCTTAACCCGGCCGTCCAGGCCCAGTGCAGACCTGGTCTGGGACAGGAGCTGAAATAAAGGGAGGGTGGAAACGAGAAAATCTGCGGGGCGGCTGGCCCAAGGGAGGAGGAAATTGCCCCGTGATCGAAGCAGGTGGGTTCGGGGAGCGTCCGCTCCATTGCCCTGCTCGGATTGTCCGCGCCACCTCGCCCCAGCCCGGGCTCACGAGAGGCCGAGCTGAGACCAGCCGGGCGGTGGAACTCGCCTGCAGGAATGGCCACAATGCCTGGCCCCGCCGCATGCGACTATTTCTGTCGGCTGCACGAGATGAGCTCATGGAAAATGTGTTTGGAAACGGCTTCCCAAGGTGGCCGGGTATTTTTAGGGGCCCTTTCAGCAAGCGTTTAGCGGGGCCTTAGCAACAAGCCTGTGTCGAGTTATAAATAGCGAGTGGGCGGGGGGGCAGCCTAGAACCCGAGGAGCTCGCCAAAGGCCTGCGCCACCTTTATCTGAGTGCTTGCGACTCGGCGCCAGAGAGCCCTCACTTATCTGCCTCCCGGGGCGGCGCCGGCAATCGCCCAGCCCCCAGAATTCTGTGTCAGAGCCCCCCCGGCACGCACGGGGCTGGGATTCTCCGCCCGCGGCACACAGCCCCAGCTGCACACTAGCCCAGTTCCGAGCCAAGCTTCCAGGCACCGCTAAAAACTCCGCCCCGCCGTGGCCGCTAAACGACAGCCAGGAAGGCGGCTTCAGAGCGGTTCCAGCCAGCCTGGCTCCGTGGGGCCGCCCGGAGGACTCTCCCCAACAGGCCGTGCACACGACCGGCTGGGAGCTTCGTTCCCACCGAGGCTCTACGCAGCCGTTCTCATGTGAACGCCAAGTGAACGAACAGGAGGTCTCAGGGCCCAGGGTCCTTCTCCCCCCCGTTAGCTAAGAGCCGGATGGGTTTCCAGTGCTTTAGGCTGCAGGCCCCCCGTGTTCTACAAAGGGCCCAGCGTCCTTTGGGGAGTTTCTGCCCCTCCGGGGCTGCTGGACGCACGGACAGGCCGGGTGGCTCCGTGGCCGTGGTTTGCAGCCCTTCGGCGAGGCCAGCCGCCATTTCCATAAAGCCCTCGCTCGGGCCAACACACGCACGGCTGGAGAGCACCTGACCCTGCCTCAGCCCACACGCCAGCCCCCCCCGGCCCCAGGAGGGGCAGTGGGGCCAGTACTCCCGGCGACCTGTGCTTGCCGCAGGGCTTTGGCTCTTGCCACTGACCGCTCTCGACTCCTGTGCGCACATGGGAGCCGGGCGAGGCTTTCTTCCACACACTGCACGTGCTCCGCCCGCTCCAACTCCGGGCGCCCCCCCAATGGCCGCCCCCCCCCCCCCTTTCAGGATAGCAGACGGGAACGTGGGGGGCGCCCCCCCAATGGCCGCCCCCCCCCTTTCAGGATAGCAGACGGGAACGTGGGGGCCGGAGAGGGGAGAGGGCGACGCGTCTGCCCGGGTACCTGTCATTGCAAGAGAAATCCATTCCGAGGACGATGCTTTCCTCGGTGTCTTGCCTGCCGTTGGTCGACACCACCACCATGTACCTCGTGCGGTTCTGGTACGTGCTTTCCAGCCTCACCGCCTACGGGCCACGGAGAGAAGAGAAACGTCAGCAGCAGAGCCAGGGTCCTGCCCAGGGCTGCCTTCAAACACGCTCGCCCTCGGAACCTGGGGCCGGCTGCTTCCGGGCTCCGCCACGCCTGGCCCACTTCGCCCGAGGAGGGGCCACTCCTGAGCCCAAAGAGCAGAGTCTTGGTGACCCCCACACAATTAAACCAGGGGGGACCTGGCCCGAAAGCGGGGGAGCAACCCCCACACAATTAAAGCAGGCGGCTCCCGAGGCCCGTCTCAGCCAGGGGATTAGCGTAATCTCATTTACTTCACTCAGCTAGTCTGGGGAGCTGTAATTAGATGTCCGGTCTCAATGCGAGACTCCTTAGAGCGGGTGCCAAAGGTCACATGGCCTCACGTCGGACAGGATTTCCACAGGCACCGCGAAGAGAAAGACCTTTTAGGAGCGGCGTTGGCCACCCCGCTCTGCCGAGCCACCGCGGGCGCAGCTAGCAAGGAGACCTGTTCCGCAACATTTCCCAGGGCAGCCAGTGATTAGTTCTGTCCGCCTAGACCGGTGACATCTCAAGCAATTCACAAGCTGAGTCTCCCGGGGCTGGAGAGGGAGCTGAAATTCTCAGCTTCCTCCTCCGAACAGGGATCCCCCTCACTGCCAATCGCACGCCGCAAGGAACCGCAAGAGACTCAGCTGCATCAGTCCCTGCCGGCCAACGCCACGGCTGTCGTAAGCAGCAGTGGGCGGGCAGCTGACCCACACGAGGGAACATTCCCTTCTCCCGTTGAGAAACGGACCGGCAACAGAAACTCTCTTGCAGCTATTCCTGTACCCAGCTTCTGCCTTGAGACCGCACGCTGTGGTTACAACACCGCTTCCCCCTCAGCCGCTGGCTTGTTTTGACCAGATTCCAGCATGCAGTGTAACATTAGGTGGGTCCGGAGCGGATACAGAGGTTTTGCCCATCACCTCGAGGGAGGGTAAAACCCACAAGGCCTGCAGCAGGGCCGGGAGAACTTAGAAGCCGCAAATTTGGTTTGGGTGCGGAACAAGATTTGGTTTTTTGGAAGTTTAAAAGCCAGCTGCCCGGGCTCTGCACTGGGCCGAGTTCGAGGAGTTCCTCGTACAACCGAGCCCGTTGCCTGCCTGCTACTGGTGTGACCCAGGTCCGCTAATGGGCCCAATCCTGCTCTCCTGAAACCCCAGTGCCCTCTGCCAGCTGGCCCCTGGGCGGGGCGGGGCCGCAGCCACCGACACAGCTGGACGCTCTTCACACCAGTCTCAGCCGCTCGTATTCTGGGACACGAGTCTCTCGCAAGCGCCCTCGCCCGCCGGCATCAGGCCAATTCGGGGGGCCGCTGAGCTCAGCCTCCAAACAGCGCCAGGCAGGGCCCTTCTCAGGTGCTAGCGGCAACCTGGCTTTGCGCCGCACAGTGCAGGCAGCAACACTGCTGGGCAGCGCACACGCAACAGCCGCACAGCCCGAGGCAGGGCCCCATCCCGCGCGGTGCCAGGGGCATTACTGGGACGCGAGTGCCCCCGACGCCCACAGCCGCTGCTGGGCTGAGCGATCAGACGTGCAATTGCTACGCACTCGCCATTCTCCTTTCCAAACGGCCGCGTTCCTGAGCCCGGGGCAAGGTGGAGCCAGCAGGAAGCTGCAAGCCCTCCTGGAGCCTCGTGGGGTCTCCACTGCTGTGGCAGGTTCGACAGAGGACCTCAAACCCCTCCCCCGCCCCCCAGGAGAGCCCCGCCCTGCATTTAAAATCCACCCAGGCCCCGGCGTTCTCACGACGACCGCTACAGGGTCTGTGACGAGCGCGGTCGCCAAGAGTGGGCAGGACCCTGGGGTCAAAGCCCTGCCTGTGGCATGGCCAGGGAGCCGCCGGCTGCGTTTCCCGGGGAGCGTCTGGGCTGTAACCGCGATGCCGGGCAAGGCGTGCTGCAGCCTGTCCCTGGCGCGCGAGCCGCCCCACCCAACGGGGCGCAGCTCAGCCAGCCAACCTACCAGTCGGATGTTGTCTTCTGGGCGCAGCAGGATGAACATGGCCTGCAGGTGCTGCTGGAGGTCCCCTGCAGGAGAGAGGGAGAGTGAGGACACGCCAACCCCTCTCGGCTCACACCCCCTGGGCCGCCCGGAAGCGAGCGTTCGTCAGCGCTTCGCTCTGTGCCAGCCCGTCGCCTCCGGGGGACGTCTGCCCCTCCCCCCATTCCAGGACGGGGCGTCCGTTCAGGTTTAAACGTTAACTGGTTAAACACTGGGTGGAACCAGCTAGCCCCGGAGCAGCCCCCCCGCCTGCAGCGCGACAGGCCGTGGCCGGGGGGGTGGCCTGTTCTAGCCTCAGCCCCACCAAGGCTGCGAGTGGGGGGCACTGCTCCGTCCCCAGCCTCCAGCCCTGGCTGTGCCGTGGCCACAAGCAGGGGGAGGGGAGGTCTGCTTCAGCTGGGCCCACTGTGGCCACGGGCAGGGACCAGCCAGCCAGGCCAGCTAACCGGTTACCTCGTAAGGAGGCCGATAAGCCGCCTGCTTCCCGGGTTCCACCCATCCCGGAGCCCCTCTGAGCAGCCCCTCCAAGTGCCGACCCCTGCTAGTCTAGCACGTCCCACCCGCCCAGGGACCCCCCGAGCACAACCCTCTCCCAGCTTGGCTGCCTTGCCGCCCCACCGCCAGCTGGCCGGGCTACCCGGAGAGCCACGGGCTTCAGGGGAAGCAGGAGCTCCCGGGCTGTGGGCGGCAGAGCCACTGGCGCTCTCCCAGTGCTCGAGACATTGGCAGCGAGCCAGGCCATTCCCCAGCCAGCAGGCATTCGCAAGCCCAGCCCAGAGCCACGCCCGCCAGGGATCCGGTCCCCGCCTCGAGAGAGGGACTTTGCAGGGAGCCGGGCTGCGGCTTCGCACACGGAGAATAAGGGAGGAGGAGTCTCCCACAAGCACCTCGGCCCTGGGAACACCAGGGAGCAGCACCGCCGGCAGCGAGACCCGCTTGGCCAGGGGCTGATCCCCAGGGAGCGGGACGGAGCCCCCGGGCGGTGCTGGCTGTCCGCCCTCTGCGTCTGGAACGCTCGGACTGGCCAGCCCGCTCCTTAGGGGAAGGCCACGGCTTCAGAGGCCAAGTGCTCAGCGCTGCGCAGGCCTGCGGTCACTCCAGGCTGAGCCCAGCGTGGGCATGGCCTCGGCATCGGCCACCCGCTCTGCTATCCGGGTGTAGATACCCGCGGCTGGAAGGGGATGTCCCCAACTATGCAGGGCTCCAGACACCAGATTTATAGCCGCATCCGTATCCGCACAAACGAGCTGCTGATTCCTGCATCAACATCCAGGGAGGCGGATGCTAGGGACGTAAAATCCCGCCTCATCCGTTAAGCGGTTGAACGGGAGCTTTAGCGGGTTAACCGATTAAGCGAGATCCCAGGCTGGGGACCGCTCCAGCCCAGCTGGAACAGCCCCTAGCCTGGTCGCTGGCTCCTGCACGATGGGCCTGGTGGGGCCCCCCCCGCACCAGGCCACGGGGGAGGGACTGTTCCCAGGCAACCGCTTACCTGGGCACAACCCTAGTGGGAATCTGCCGATCTGCAGGGCTCTGGTTCAAGGAAACCTTAATCCTGCGCCTCCTATTAGGGGGCACATTGCGCTGCCATGTGGGAACCTGGGCCCCAGTGTCCCCAAGTATCAGAGGGGAGCCGAGTTCGAGTGAATCCGCATGAACGACGAGGAGTCTGCGGCACCTTCTAGACTAAGATTTATTGGAGCACGAGCTTTCGTGGGCAAAGACCCCCTTGGGCAGATGCAGCCCTGGGACTTCTCGTCGGAGTGTATCCAAGGAGGCAGGAGCTGGGAGAACGGGTAGAAACAGCTGCCTCTGGGAAGCCACTGCCCCGCGGAAGTGCTGAGGACTGAACGGCTGCTCCCGGCAACCTGGACACAGGTAACGGGCTCGCCCCGGGGATACACGCGACTCCCTGCGCCTCGCCGTTCCCATCGCGCTCAGCCCTGCAGACCCTGGCGCTGCCGGTCGGCCCCTGGGAATCGCCCCCAGGCTGAACGGGTGAAGAAGCGGTGTCTTCCCTGAGGGGAGCTCAGAGCACCTGCAGGTCTACGTCTCCTTGCCCCAGACGGCTCCTGGACGGAGCCTGGCTTGGCCAGCGTCTGGCGCCTGGCGCCCCGGAGCAGGAGGGCGTCCTTCGCAGGAAGCGGCCGTGACAGTGAAACGCGCTGGGTCCTGAGCCTTTTCCGGGGGAGACTGGACAAAGCCCAGCCCCTGCCCCTCCGGTCTCACCATCAGCCACGGGGTCCCACTGGGGCTGTCAACCTCCCCGAGGCGGTGCAGGCCCGAGGGAGGCGCTATTGCTCCCTTCCCTCCCAGGCGAGACAGAGCAGCGGGTTTCGCGCTCTGGGGGACACTGCCGGGCCAGCTCTGGAGGGCGGGGCGCCAGACTTTTCAGTAGCCACGTCTCATTGGGGGGGTGCATCTCGGGAAGCCAGGGCCCCCTTTCCGGGCTCAGTCTGGTCCCGGCCAAATCCAGAAGACCACGAGCGAGCTGCACGCAGGGGGCTGGGCCAGGCACTGCTCGAGGGCAGCCCCACGTGGTAGGCTGTTCTCTTAGCCGGACGATCTTCCAGCTAATCAGTTTCCCCCTTTGGGGGCGGCGCTATTAAAAAGCCAGGGGGCGAGCAGAGACCATTTCCTGTTGTGACAACCTCGTGGCTGGCGGGGACTCTAGCTGGATTTGGGGAGGGGTCAGAAAAGTGTTGCGCGCAGAAAGCTCTGGTGCCAGGAATGAGATGGAGGTTCTCGCCACGTGGCTGGTTCGTGAGCTGGAACGTGCGGTGTCCGAGGTGCGCAGCGCATGCCCGCGGGGCGTACTCCATTTCAGCAGGCAATGACCGACACAAGGACGACTGCAGGCCCTCCACCGGAGAGGCGCGTGTGAAGGACGAGCTACAGATCAGCATCCCCACTTAGGCGGGGGAACGGACGTGTGAGAGGGGGAGCGACGTGTCCCCGGTCGTCAGAGACCAGAACAAAACGGAGTCCCCACGCGGAGCTCTATCACCTAGGCCACACTGCCTCCCAGAACAGAACACGCAAGGCCGTGAGCAACCGCCCCCAAGCAGAAATCCGATCTCTGCAGGCGCCAGCGTCACTACAGGAGCATTTTCTTCCTGCGCCCCCGATCTAAGGCCGTCAAGCCTTTGCAAGGCAGCTCCCTCGCGTGTGGTCTGAGCACCAGAGAGCTGCCTGTGCTGCCGCTCTGGCCAGGCTCACCACCAACCCCACGCCGCTGGCTAAGAGAAGGCCTGGTCGGCGCGGTACGGCTAACAGAGCACGCGGCAGGCGGGCACCGGGGCTCTGGAGAGTCCAAGGAGACAGGTCAGGGCAGCAGCTCTAGGCCTCCAGCCCCACTTACATACCACAGACCGATTCACTTAAATCCCCAGCCATGGAGACGGGCTTTCAACCAACGTGCAGCCCACTGGATTTCCTCCCACGGCTCAGCTCCTGCTCCTTGCCAGGGCTGTGGCCAGGGGAGAGGGGAGACGATTTCCTGACTCCTGACATCGGCAGTCCGCTCCTCCCTAGCGGCGCTACCACTGGGCGCTGGCGCCTCACGCGGATCATCGCTGGGGAGGGGCTAACGACACGGAAGCGCCATGGAAATCGGGGCTGGACTCGGTTGCACTCTCGTTCGGGTGGGCGCTCTTCGGCAAGGACAAAGCTGAATCCGGCCCCTCTGCCCCAGGTGCAAGTTCCACGTTCTCGTGTTGCCCTCGCCCCCTGGCCTGCTCGGCGAAGGGAGACCAAACCTGAGACTCCCCGCGGCCTGCGGAGCACCGTCCATGAGTCAGCACCACAGACACACCGAAGAGCAGCTTCCCTGCCGCGTTTGGGTTTCATTATTCAGAGACTGACTTTTCCAACAAAGGATCCACACAGAAAACAAATCGAGCTGCCAGCGAGGGTGGAATTCTGACCGGCTCCATATTATTCATGCAGTACACGCGTCTATCCGAACACAAGCCACATTTACAGGCCCCTGAAGCTCCCCACCCCACTCAGAGTTAGAAAGAGGCCTTTCTTTTTGCTGACACTGGACAAGTCGGTTCCAGGGCCAGGAGAGCCGTTACCCGGCCCAGGGTCTGACGTGGGCCCCAACGGAAAGGGGACCGAGTGCGCGAGTAACGAGAACGTCGTCCCGCGGGGCGGATGGATTCGCGCTCACGCGCCTCCACGAACGTTACCGAATGGGAAGTTCACAATTCAGCAGTTCTGGAGAACCAGGGGCCTTCACGATCCTTTCCCTAAATCGCCACGGTGGTGAAAAGACAGCAAGTGGCCCGGAGTTTGGGGCACTTTGCTGGACAGGCAGCGCCGCGTTAAGAGTTTTATTGCTGGGACCCGTGGGCCAAGCAACACAAAGTGCAGTGGCCTGGGCAGGCCAACGTTAGACAGGAAAGCCGAGAGTGGCAGTGTGGTGCTTTCCA
Organism: Pelodiscus sinensis; assembly: GCF_052426305.1. Classification (NCBI taxonomy): domain Eukaryota; kingdom Metazoa; phylum Chordata; order Testudines; family Trionychidae; genus Pelodiscus; species Pelodiscus sinensis. Next base: position 26,019,755 of record NC_143072.1, on the reverse strand, counting down.
TGGGCTGGCACAGAGCCCCAAAGAGGAGACATTGGGGAGAGGGCAGTCAGGAAACCTGGGGTATTTACCTGCATGCTTGTTGCGCCGGTTGTTGATTCTGGGGGTAGACGACCCATTGCCCCGGGGCAGGAAGAGCGCCGCTCCTTTCACAGTGAGGAAGCTTTCGCTGATGCTGCAAGGGAAAGACACACAGTGAGTCGCTTGAAAGGCGAGAAGGCAACATGACAAACAAGGGCCCGACAGGGAAGGCACTTAGAGCCAGACCACTGTGCTGGCGAAGGACAATTCAAAGTTTCTTTCCCCTCTAGAAATACCACAGAGCTCAGAGCACACGTGTAACAGACTCACGCGTGTAGGGCTACTGAGAGCAAGAACACAGAGAAAGCGGGGGCATTCCCCGAAGAGGTGCTTGGACCTGGGAACCCAGATGCCTGGTGGACATTCCCACCTCACAAGCGTGTTGCAATGCTGGAAATCCGTCCTGCACCGGGTCTGGCTACCCCGGGCGCTGCTGGTCAGAGATAGCAGATGCTCCCTAGCAACAGATGTCTTGCTTTTGTAGTTAGCTCAAGGAGCATCAGTCCGTACAGCAGATTAATGAGGCATAAAACTCTATTGTCTGGCGATTCACACGATAATTGGCTCGTGAAGAGACTCAAATACATTAAAAGCAAAGCCATAATGCTGTTACTGAGAGACACCTTTTCATTGGCTTGACTCTGCCCTTAAATCAAGTGACAGGATGAATGAAGCGGACTGCAGACTGAGCAAGCCGGAAACCCTCTTCTGAAAAAGATTTTACACAAAGAAAACCCTACGCAATTTGCTTTTTAAACTGTACTTCTCTTGTAGGGACACACCATTCTTAGCACACCTGAATGTCCTGTCACCCAGAGGTCGGGGTACTTTACTCCACACTGAAAGGGGAAACCCCACACACTACAAAGGAGTAAAGTGAGAAACGACAAGGCCAGAGTCACAGGGAAAGGGTCCCAAGAGCCCCTGCACTGGGCACGCCGACAGCCCCGAGTTAGTCCCCCAAGAGACGGACAGCGTCGTTACGCTCCTCTCTCGAGAAAGCCGACAGCTTACCCGCCCCCTCGGGGCTCAAGCAAACGAAAAGGACGTTAAAACAGAGCAGAAACCCTGCCGCATGTTTGAAGGAAATGACAAGTTACGAGACACAGATAAAAGCTAAACCACGCCATGTCCACACCCTTTGTGCATCCTTCCTTCTCCCAGCCGCGGATGGAGCAAACCGGCGTCTCAGCAATCCGAGGGACGGAAGCATCCAAGCCCAGACGTACAGGTGAGCACACGCCTCCGCCCCTCTGAAGAGAAAGGCTTTGTGGAGAATTCAGTCATCGCCCACTGCCAGGGGTCAGTAGGCCCAGCGGGGCCTTGATGCTGGCTATCCTGCCTGCTCTGGAGGGGAAGTGTCACCTTTTGGTCTCTGCTCTGGCTCCCCACGCGTCCATGACAAAAGTGCATTACCTCTGCCCTCAAAGGGCGCCCAAGAAGGGAACTCTTGCGAGAACCCCTTTTCTTCCTAGCAACATCTCAGGGGAGCCTCCGAGCCCCCACCCCACAGACTCCCCCCGAGGCCTTTTCCTTTTTGCCGGTAACTCGCCAGCCCTGCAGTGTGCTGGGCCAACAAACTGGAATTTTCAGAGGAGCAAAAATTCCTCCTAGATCAAACAGCATCAAGACTTGTTATTGTGCTACATTAAAGATGCATCACCAGGCATGTGGAACAGATGTTCCCTCATGAGAAACCAGTCCCTCCGAGCCTCCCAGGGCAAGAATTTTAGCCAACAGCTCTTCCCCTGACACCATGGAACAACAACCGTGTCCTCAAAGCCTTTAGGCGACGCGGGCCCTTGAAGTGCACGTTGGACGGAACGGAACGTTTTCCTGGCATGCTGAAGCCACGTACTCTGCAGAGCCCTCCTGCCAGTCCCCACCTCGTCTTCCCAGCGTCTGTATTGGCTCGATGCTTTGCCCAGCCTGTTCCTGAGCTTACCACGGGAGGAACAGGTTGCTGGACAAGGTGTCTGACCCACCGGCTGGAGATCGCAGGGATGCAGCCCAGCTCTCTGCTCTGCTGAGCCACTCCCTCAAGACGACAGGGGAGCAAAAGCTAGTGACCCAGGGGAACGGGCACAGCCAGCCAGCCGTGCTCTCTGCATCCCGCTCAGCACTGCTCCACCCGCGCCCGGGGCCCCGGAAGGCTGACACCACCACGGGGGTCCTACCATGCACAGCCATGCACAGCACCTTCCGGCCCGTTGGGCGCAGTCCCCCTGCACCGTGCGGGTTTCACAGGGGAGACCAGCGTTTCTCCAGCGGGAGGGGCTGACTCAAAAGGGAGCTGCTGGCCCCAGGCCACGAAGAGGGCCACGGTATTGCCACTGTTATTTCTGCACTGCCTTCCGAACTGGGCAAGTGGAGAGCTACCGCTGGCCACGTGCCCTGCCCTGGAGGCAGCGCCCTGCCAGCAGCAGGGCAGAAACAAGGGTGGCAATACCAGACCCATGTCGCCTGGCTGCTGCTTTCAGAGCTGGGCTCCCGGCCAGCAGCTGTGCGGGAGCGAGAGCAGCAGTTCCACAAGCCCCGTTCAACGACCTTGTGACCCCTCCCCACACCTCCTTGTTGGGTCAGGACCCCAATGATTACAACGCTGTGACATTTTGGATTTAACTGGCTGAAATAATGTCCCAGTTTTTAGAATCCTATGACCGCGAAACCGTCCACAACGGACCACGGATCCGGTCAGGCCCTAAACATGACCATTTCTGAAGATATTTTAGGGGATTAAAATGAACATGCACGGAGGGCTGGGCAGCTCAAAGACGGAATTAAAATCCATTGGCGGACGTCGCTCAGGCACATCGGTATTAGTCTTCCAGGGAGGAGAAAGTTCTGTGCTCACATTCTCCCGCTTTTAGACGTTCTAAGGCCCCAACCTGGACAGCATGAACAGGGATGCGCAGGGGGAGAAAGGAGGCTGATCTGTATCGCTGCGGGAGGGGGAGACAGGAACAGAAGGAACAGTTCAGCACGTTTACTTCAGCCAGTACAAAAATGTTTTCTGGTTTTTCTAGTTCTCACTCCCTGGCACTGGCTACCTGAGCCTGCGCTGCAGATCTCCAGGGGTGGGGATCAGATCAGAACTGTCCTGCAGAGGTTTCCCTTGGTGCAGCCAGAGTCAGTGTTTCAGGACCACGACTCACCTGCTACGCCTGCGAGAACGGGAGTGCGGACCAGAGAGACTCTGCGAGCGCCCAGGGGAGACACGCGTGCCTCAGAAGGAGTCTCTTCCCCAGTCCCAGAGGCGGAAAGCACGTTTTTAGGAATGTGGAAAAACGGATCAGGCATGTGCAGCAGGACGATCAAGTAACCAGAACCAAGCAGCTGACAGCAGAGACGGCTACAACCCCCAGCCAGTGGGCACTTATACAATCAGCACAGGAGCAGGGGGCTGGGGAGAGGCAGGGAGTGACCAGCACACGTGGGGACAGACGCAAGGGTGAGTGGGGAAGGCCGCAATCAGAACGCCCTCCCCCTACCTGCTGTTTGAAGAGAAGGCCTTGTGCTCGGCAGCTGCCAACCGAGCCGCGGGAGGGTCTGGTTGCCCTGGCATTCGTTTTGAATTACGGTCAGAGTAGCTCTCCCCATTGCCTGCCTGTGCTGGGGCGGGGAGAGGAACAGGCGCACGCTGGCAAAGCTCGCAAACACATCGGCTACGTTGGCTGCCCTGCGCTTCGCCCTTCCTTGGCCGCAGGAGCAAAGTCATTGACATTTCAACGAGGGCGTGCCCCAGCCTCCCCAGCTGCTGTGCCGTCACAATGCCACGTGCGTGACATCACAGTGGAGCGCAGGGCGAGGAGGGTGCTCCGGATCCAAGCAGCGAGAAGCTGTTGGGTGTGAACAGGAAAGTGCCCTTCCCAAAGGACATTCACAGCCAATCATCTGGCCTCAGTCTCTTAGGTGGGCCCTCCCTCGAGAGTATAAGGGAGGCTTCTGATTTGCCACCCTGTGTAGGGACGCAAGCGACTAGGCGACTATCCAGTAAGCAAAAGCTCAATTGGATAGTCGACTCGTCCCTCGACTCATCGTTCCCGCCCCTTTGCTGCCTCCATCAGAGGCAGTGCGGAGAGACAGCTTGAAAGCTGGTTCCCCCCAGCAGGGGGATAGTGGGGACCGGGCGCGAGCCAGGAATCAGCTGATACCCAGCTCACGCCCGGTCCCATACACTGCGCCCTGCTGGCTCAGCGAGGGGGACCCGGTGCAAGCCAGGACAGCTGATTCCTGGCTCGCGTTGTGTTCCCCCCTCCCACACACACTGTGCTTTAGCCTTTCAATGTATTAAGAGCTGGCAGGGTCCCCCTGCTGCGCACCAGCCTTTTGAATACATTTAAATGGGAGGCTGGGAGCTAATCCTGCTGCAGCTCCCCCGCTTATCGACTAGTCGATTACATTTAAACATCCCTAGCCCTGTGTACGCCTGCTGACGGCAGAGTGCTCCTGGGCAGGCTCCCATCTGTTCTGCCTGATGGTCACTTTCACTTCCACCGCAGAGTTTACACCCGGCCCAGCGCTCTCCCCGTAAGATACAAGGCTCAGGCCACAGACCCCTCAAGCCTCGGGTACGTGGCAAGAGGATGCCGTGTGTGAGCATGAACATAAGGGGAAGGGTGGTGTGGCGGGAATGCTGAAATGCAGAACGGAGCACAGAGGAATTCTTCCACTGAATTGGATGGGCCTTCTGGTGCCGTGCGGATAACCCTGGATCCCCGCGTGCACCACCCGGCACAGAACACACTTGTACGTGTTTCTGAAGATCCAGTTCACGGACACGTCCTAGACCGAAGTCACGGCTGTGGAGAGCTCTCTGCTGACAAAGGCTGACTCCCAGCAGACCAAGCGCACGGCCAGTGGGGACGGAGCGCAGGACTGGACTGGACCGTGGCTACGTGCTGCCTGGCCACAGCTCCTCTGCAAACGATGTGGTTTCTTCCCCAGAGAAGTCAGACAGGTGGGCAGGTTAGCAGTTTCCATGGGACGAAGGCTTGCCGGGCAAGGTCTAGCCACTCGGGAGAAAATGGGAGTGAGCGTTCCGTGTCTTGCTGGGTTAAACGAGGTTGCTGAAATTGAGAGTCGCTCCAGGCTGGCAGGGTTTGGATTGGGCGTTCCCAGGGGACCGCCAGTTACAGAACCAAGTTCAGCGTTATTCCCGTCTAATGTTCTGGAAAGAGACTTTTCATAGGCGCCCTCCGTCCTCATGCGCTCAGGCCCCAGCACGGCTGGCAGGAAGCTAGCTGTCCCGCCCACTGAGGGGACGCATCCCGAGGCTACTCAGACACCCCACGCTGGGTGCTATGTATTTACGCCTCGGCCCTGTCAATCCACCCAAAGGCGGGGGACTCCCAACAGCGAGCGCGTGGGACAGTGCCTCCGTGAGAACCCCTCGGGGTCGCCGGGAGGAAGGCGAAAAATCCAGCCTGCCTCAGCCCCAACAGAGCAGCCCGGCTGGGGGACAGGCAGAGCCACTCGGGAAGCCAGGTGCAGCCGGCAGGAGGCGGAGGGAGGAGTCGCCGGAGCCAAGCCTTTGTGGCTGGCGGGGCTCAGTCAGGAAGGGGGCCGGGGGGAGGGCACTTTAAGCAGGGCAGGTCCTTTTCCAGAAAGGAGATTCCCGAGATTCGGTATTTGAGAGCCCCCCGCAGCGCACAGCAAAGCGCCCCGGACAACGGCGGCGTGGGCTCTGCCGAGACGGGCCGGAGCCCCTCCCAACCCGGAGAGCAACCGCCCGGCCAGCCAAGAGGCGGCCCGATTTCTGTGCCAAGGCGGGGGCGGCGGGTCACCCTGACAACGCAGCTCTGCTGTAGCCATGGAGCCGGCACGCTGCAGAGGCTGCCCTAAGGGCCGGCTCCTGGGACGCCGCGCGGCCAGGCGGGAGTCCGGAGTGGGGCCGACGAGCCGCCCCCGGGCACACACAGCCCTGCCCCGAGGAGCTGTCTGCACAAGGCGGCGCCAGGCCCCTGGAAGAGACGTCCAGGTGCCCCGAGTCCCGCAACCAGCCCACGCCCCCCTCTCAGGGCAGCCGGTCAGGGGGGCGCATCTGAGACCGGACACGCTGCTCCTCCACGGTCCCTCAGGGCCTGGACAGATCGGTCCAGTCCTAACGCTCAGGCTGCTTTCCTCGACAGCAGCGTGGGCACCCGGGCCCAAGGCAGGGACTTGCACGCCGCTGGAGGCCAGTGCTGAGCCCCCGCCGGCACGGCACTAGAAAGGCAGGGCCGGGGGACCGCAGCGGCCGAGGTGTGGGGTGCAGAGGAAATGCAAAGCGTGCCAAGAGGAAGCAGGCCCCCCAGCCGCGTTTCTCCCCGTCTTGGTTCCCGCACGGGAAGGGACGAGCCGCTGTTCGTGTTGCTTTCATCACCAAGCGTTGCCACCGCCGCGGCCCCAGGCCATGCCAGCCCACGCAAAGGGCATTTCATCACCCACCCCAGCAGGAAGAGGAAACCGGGGTGGCAGCAACATCTGTGGTGTACAGAGCATGAGCCCCGCTGCGGAGGCCCGGCAGTTCCCACGGGGCCCTTCTGCAGAGCCTCAGAGGGACAAAGGCACCGCAACGGTGCACGGATGGCGGGCTGCACCCAGACCCACGGGCCACTGCTCTCCACATGCCTCCACAGCCCAGCACAGAAGCCACGAACACGGCCAGCTGGGCATTTATCCGACCACCCGGGGGAGGGAGGGAAGGGCTATCGCCTTCGCTGGCACGGAGACCTGCAGCGCAGGGCGTAAGTGACATGATCAAGGGCGCTCGGGATCCATGTGCAGGGAGCCAAAGCCACTTCCCAGGAGTCCCAGGACCGAGACTGAATAAGAAACAGACGCGGACGCTCTGGAAGCAACTGCACAAGGTTGGGAGATTCCAAGCACTGGGCCTCCCGTCTGATGTGTGTCAGGACAAAGCCATTTGCGACCCATTTCCATCTCGCCTGTCTTGAAGCATCAGGTTCTGGTCACCCCCCAGGAAAGCAACTGCACTCGTGAGTCGTTTGTGCAACTATTCGGGCCTTCCACTTGGCGTTTTGCTTGCAGCTGCTTGTTGCAGGCACGAGGGCTTTCCACGCAAACTGCCTGGCTCCTCGCGCTGCCGAATACAGGGGAACACTGGGAGGCCCATAGACAAGTGCTGATTAAAACTCACTGACTGAGGCTGGCATGCCAGCAAGGTGGAACCACCTGAGACTAGAAACCGTGCCAAGGCAGCCCGGCGAGGCTGGCTGACAACAAGCGTCTGTGTGCCCAGGCCTCTCCAGTGCAGGAGCAGATGCCAAGCCGAGTGCTGTGCAGCGGGCAGGCTGTGGCTTACGGAAAGGGCACCGCGCCGTCTCTGGGGAAGTGACGCTCAGGCCGAAGGGAGAACAGGGAAGTGGCATTCGGACAGAAGTCAGACACATGCCACTCAGCTCTTCTGCAACTTGAGAAACCGCAGGGGGAAGCAGGCCAGCGTGGGAACCAAGTGCCGGCTCAGACGCGTGACGCAAGCGGCATTTTTAGCAACATCTGCACTCGCACAGCGCTTGAGCACAAAGGAGCTGTCAACAGGCATTTCCGCTGCTGGGAGGGGGGATGAAACAAGCACTCGCCTTACACTCCAGCACTGTAGCCCCGGTGGAACAGCTTCTCCTGCCCGCCTCTCTCCCTCCGTCACGCCCGTCTCCCGCGACCGCGTCCTTACGTGGAGCCGCTGCTAGAAGTGCTGCTCGTGAGCCGCATGGCACTCGGGGAGGAGCGCGCTGCGAGCACCGGAACGGATAGGGAGGGCTCTGCCCACCCCGGACAGGCAAAGCGACTGGCCCAAGATCACCCAGCAAGTCCGTGGCAGAGCCCCCGTTCCCAGGCCTGGCCTGACAGCTCATTCTCAGCCACCTCTTGGGCCCACAGCTGAGAAGCCGCCTGCCGATCCATCGCGTGTCCCGGAGTTCGTGTGCGCCTGGCCCTCTCCTCCCCCTTGCGAGAGTGCCCCACGGCTGAAGTGGCAGACAGCCGCTCGCGGAGCGCGGGGGGGGGGGGGGGGAGAGGGAGACGACTCCCCAGCACCCCCTGCAGGGCCCCTGCGGCTCTGGCGCTGGCACCTCAAGGCAGGGAGCATCTCCTCAGGGGCCGCCTGTCTCGTCGCTCTTGCCAGAGGGCCTGTCCAAGGGAAGGCCGGCTCTGCGGCTCTTCAGAGCACGTCTCTGGTATTTCCACCAGCCGCCCAGAAACGCAGGAGCCAGAGCCGCTGGGGGTGGGATCATGGAGCGACTGGCGGGGCAGCAGCTCGACGCAGCGCTGCCCAGGCCGAGAGCAGGCGACGTGCTAGAGGCTGCTGCCTGGGGCTAAGCAAAGGGCGCCCGGCTCCGCCAACAAGGGTGGGGCCGCCCCGCGCCAGGCCAGGCTCCCACCCACGCAGCTGGCCCGGCCCCCCGAGCATTTCTCCTGCTCTTCCGGGGTCCTGAAACCAGCTGTGCTCGGGACCCCCTGGCAGCCACATCCAGAACCTGCCCACTGGAGCAACAGGGCCGCCGACTTAAACCCAGACTCCAGAGACCGGAGTCAAACGCACCCCCCAGTTCAGCAGCTCCTGCCTGGTTCCCCTTTGCCCTGCCTGCGGCCGGACGAGCCCAGCCACGCACCACCTGTCCCAAGGACCTGAGCAGTGGCTACCTCAGCCCTGTCAACCAGAGACCAGCCTCCCTGCCCCAGGGCAGCGCCCCCAGCTCCTGAGCCCTGGAGCGTTGGCAGGCAATGCGGCCGTGGCCTGCCCCAGAGAGCTGGGAAGTAGCACGGCCACAGCCTGCCCCAGCTCTGTCTATCTGGAGAGCTGGCCAGCAGGCATGGCAAAGGCTGGGGCCCACACCCCGGACTAGCAAGGCCCTCCCTGCCAGCTCCAGCGCCCGGAGGACGGGGCACAGCCCCCAACGTGCCTGCCCCGGCCTCACAACAGCCAGCGGAGCATGGACGGGGCTGGCGAGGCAGATCGGAAGGGCCTTTGGCTTTCTCCTGCCCACGATACCCAGCACCCCACCAAGGAAGCGACGCAGCAAGTGCATTCACACGGGCTCCACGGCAGAGAAAAGGGCCGGAAGCCCAGCTCTCCCACCCCACCCAGCTAGCAACGTCATGCCCTGCCCCGAAGCTGGGCTACGGGAGCGCGCTCCTGAAACCAGCGCGGTCGCCACGCTGAGGGGACGCGAGAGAACCCGCATGGGAGGCGGCGGCGTTTCCTGTTTGGCAAGGGCCTCGGGGTCAAAGAGGACCAGCTGAAAAAGCGAACAGGCTTCCTCCGCGCACCCCAGGCGGCAGTTCCCATGCAGCTGGCGGGCGCAGGCTGGAACAAGGCAGTGTCGCCACCTTTCACCAGGACGGCGGATGCTGTTTTAGGGAGGTGAGCATGCCAGGAACTTGAGGCTTACCCGTTCACTGGCCCTTGTCCAGAACTCTGGCAGTGGCAGCCACGCCGGGCCCAAGCGTGCTGGGCGCCCTGGATGCAGCGGGACCACTGGTAAATCAGTTCACCGGTTAAGTGCTGCTGTTTGCCTCGTTAGCCTTTTTAACAGCCTAGGTTTCAGGTGAAATAGCACCTTGACCATCCTTCTGCCACAGGGGAGGTGCTGCAAACTCCGGAAAGAGTTTCCATTCCTGGGGACGTGACCGAGCCATTGTGCTGTGATGTGGTGTGAAGTACATTCGGCGTGTGGCCACGTAACCAGGCAAGGCAGAGACCATGCAAGCTCCCCCGAGAGCAGGCGTCTGCTGCGCACCGGCACGCTGGAACCACATCGCACAGGGACGTGAAAGATCTGCTGACATAGCTGGTGCCTCTCTGGAGACGCTCTCCCGCCGGCACTGGAGATCCTTCGCGCATGCACTGCAGCTGCTCTGACACAGCGTGTGAAGGGCAGACCTGTCCACAGCGAGCCATGAAACCGGTTCGGGTTCCCAACACCAAAGCCTGGGAGAATCTGGCTTCCAGAGACCAAGTGTCACATGACTCTGGCCAAACAGCATCACCACGTTTGCCTCAGTTTACTCAGGAGAAAGGGGAGCAGCTGCCTACCCGAGGGCTGTAAAGCGCCTTGGCTCGCGAGATGCACAAGCGCACTGTGCTCCCAGCTCTTTAGGAAGGGAGGGGGACACAGCAGCTCACACAGAGGAAACATACCCAGCAGATGGAGAATCCCAGGCATTTTTCAACCAGTGATAGAGGCTGGAAATGAGGAGGCAAAAGGGGCTTGGCTTGTAATGATAACATCCCCAAAGACTCCTAGGTCAAGACATTCCCAGACTAAACCCCTACGTGATCTGTTCATCTAGCGCTCCAGTGTTTAAACATCCACGGATGCCTCACCCAATCAGCCCTGCTAAGCAGAGAAGTTATAGCCAAGGGAACGTTGTGACTGCATGCGCCGTACTTATTTAAGTGCTTGGCTCTGTCCAAGACGAGCTGCCCTTTATGCTGCGAGCGCAGTGGCGAGATGTACGCGCCGGGAGAGTTTTAATGCACTTTAACCAATCTGGGAGAATTCAGACGGCGGAATTTATTCTGCGTGTTAAGAATCCAAAGAGGCAGCGCACGCTGCTAGTTTGTAAAACGGGGACTCCTTTGTGGAAAACCAATGTGCCCACCGACAGTCCTGGGGGCATTCTTTGAACTGGATCTGTCATTTCCTTAGTCACTGAAAGGTTGAAAGCCCGGCTTCCTTCTACAAAGTGTGTTAGGTTTAACCATCCCCGAACAGCCAAACCCCATTACGGCAGCTTCTGCTCCAAACAGATTTATTTCTTAAAAACCAGGTTCTTGCTAATCTAAGGCACAAACTTCTTTAAGTGTAGCTGGGCGAGACTCTCTGCACCCCTAGACCGCACCATGTTTGGTCTGGCTAGCAGAGCCCGGTAGTTTCAAACCAAAGAGGCGCTGTTGCTTTAAATATTACTGTAACAGAAGTCAAGGGAGACACACTGAGGTCAACATACTGTCCCTCTCCATATTAGTCAAGTCCAGGGCCATCTATATTTAGCCAAAGCATGGCCAGCGCGACGAAGATGGAAAAGGAACCGGGACCGCCGGCTCTCCTACATGGAGTGTCCTGGCTGCATTCCCCATGAAGTGGGGAATCTGGACTCCCCTTGCCAGCACTGAGCTGAATTTGGATCTGGTCTTGATTCACACCTGCCCTAACCCCCACGCTCACTCCCAATCCCTCCTGCACACCAATCTGGCCTGGCAGATGGGCGGGAATCGGTCGGCTCACCAGGGACAAGGAGGGCTGCCGCGCCCAAGGGAAACGTTCAGTCTGTTTGGGGGCACGGCTGCTGCACGCACGGCGGGGGCAGCTAACGGAGATGTGAGCTGGAGGGCGCCAGCCAGCAACCAGGGAAACCAATCCGGAAGGAAGGACGCACAGTACAAGGGGGACCGGGATTACAAAGCAAATCTTGCGCAAGCTGCATTTGGAGCCGCGAGGTAGCCTGGTCTCTACGGTTACTGCCCTCTCACCATGACGAGGCGTACCAGCACCACGACCATGTTCCGGACGCCTCCCTCGGCAGGCCCCGACAGCACGGTGCTTGAAACTACCTGGCGGTGTGGTGCTAGTGCTTCCATCGCTACCCTGGCACGACTGAACTGAAGCCAGCAATGGCGGCAAGGCGAGGAAAGCAGGCAGCTGCTGCAGACCCTGCGGAAGTGCAGTGCCACGGCCCCAAACCGCTGGGAACGAGGGCCGGATCAGAGGGCCCCTTCTGCTGCGGAGAAGACGGGCTGCCTCAGAGGACGGCCCACCAAGCACCTCCCTGCAGCAGGCCCATGTCGGAGGAGGACACATGGCTGCCCCCCTCCGGCCACAGGGCCAACGCTGCAATTGGAACCAGGTGCGGAGCCACGCGGTGACGACGCTCTCAGCAGAAGACTCGCGTGACGTGGCAGGAGTTTTGTGGCACAGCTGCTCACCTGCCACTGTATTTATTCTCCCACGCTCCCACTGCATTTTCTGCTCCCCGCGTCCACCTGGGGCTCAACCAGCCCTTTGTGCTGAGGCAACTAGGGATGTCAAACCCCATTTAATTAGTTAACTAGTGAAGCATTCTGTTTAACCAGTTAACCAAGTAAATGGGGGCGGGCGGCTGCTCCAGCCCCGGCCGGTTAACCAGAACGGGTAAGGGTGACGTTTACTCGTTAACCACCCACATCTCTACCCCGCTCTCACATGTAACAGCCCGCTCGGTTACCAGACAGGCAACAACCAATCCCAATGAAGGGTGTTCTGAACGCTCGTGCTCAGGCTTCTCTCCGCAGCCCCGAAGTGAGACTGGCAATCGCTGGGAGCTTTGGATGCGCCGGTGACGGCGCCGTAACCGAGCGCCCGGTGTGCCCACCCCCACGCTGCGATGGACGGGACTCTAGCTTTGCAAACAGGACAGTGACTCACTTGGTGCAAGAGCCCCGTTCACAGGGACAGGGAAAGCAAAAATGTCTCTCTCCTAATGGGACTGGAAACAATTCCCAGCAATGACCATTGGTTAGCAAAGACAGACTTTCCTGTACTGACTAAACCATCCATTTGATACGTGAAATACCTAGACAGAGACTCCGGCGCTTCCCTTTGTCGGCTCTAGGCCAGCAGCCCTCGCCCGGGAAAGCGGCAGTACTCTGCCCTGGGACTAACTAGCGCGGTGCTCCCCCGCAAGAGGCCGGGGTCCTGTTCACCCTAGCAGAGTGCACTACCACCCATGCAGCGCATCCCTCCGGCTCGCTAAAACCACGGCGGGCGGCGGCGGATGTAGGGGAGTCTTCGCAAACACGTTAGTCTTGAAGCAGAACCACCTCATTGATAAAACGCCGCAAGGCAAAACACACTGGAGCAGTGTCTCAAGAGGCCGTTGCAGACCAGCAGGGGTGTGACGAGCCACACGTCACCGCTCACTGGACTGCCAAAACGTAGAGCGCGGGAAAGAAGAGGGGCCGTGAGCTGTGCTGGATGGAATGGTACTGTGGGGCAGGCAGGTCACTTCTGCTCCTGCCCCCCTCGCCCCACGGACTTGTCTGCCCTCAGGAAGTTTGCTGTGAGCGTTTCCCCTGCATATCTATGAGGCAGGTGCAGCAGAGAGGCAGGAAGGAATTTTTAAGCCACTGTGGCATCTCACTGCGCTCCTCCATGTGCAAGGCAGCTGGCAGAGGTGCCAGCATGTCACCATGAGGACGGCGAGGTGCACCGCCATTTTCTCAGTGCAGACACGTATCCGCTGCGATAACCACTAGGACTCAGGAATCACTGAGCACACCCCCAATCAGAAGCTGAGATGAACCTGAGATTGATTTTTAAATGCCAATCCAGCGTGGCTTCCCAGGCCCTCCAAGTCTGCCTGGCGAGTTTTCCTTGGTAGCGACATTGCCAATTTGCTCTTGGCTCAGGATCAACTTACCAAGAGTGCTTCATTCCTCACGTTCCTGTCCATCACCCTCCCTGCCCCTCTGAAACCGCGGCTGGCGGCCGGTAGGGTGAACAAACATCGCTGCTGTTCGTCAAGTCCCACTGAAGAAGGGCTGCTGCTGGGGTGGAGAGGCATTGGAGGACGAGAGACCTTCCAAGCACGGCTTTCAAGCACTGGCCAATGGGCCTTACCAAGACTTACCCTAAAGAAAGTCGTCTGGCACAAGGAAGCAAAACACCGAGCATTCCTGTGACTTCCCCCAGAGCGCCAAGAGAAACCCAACAGCCCCCCAACCTCCCCTCTCAAAGGCGGAGAGGAAGGAACCAGGAGCAACCAGGGGAATTTTCAGACACGTCCCTGCAGCCCCATATTCGCTGTCGGGCCCAGCTACATGTTCACTTACTGCTGGGGCACCTCAGACTCTCAGAGCAGCATGGCTGGAAGGAACCGCAAGAAACCAGCAAGTCCAGCCCCCGGGCTGAAGCAGGACCAAGCCCAGCAAGAGCTTGTCCAACCTGCTCTTCCAAACCTCCAGCGATGGGGATGCCACAACCTCCCAGGAGCCGGCTCGGGAACGGCACTACCCCGAGAGTTAGAAAGCATCCTCCTCCTCCCCGTATCTCACCTGACTCTCCCCGGCTGCGGATGAAGCCCATTTCTTCTCCCCTCGCCAGTGGGCATGGAGAACTAGGATTGCAGTCTTCTCTATAGCAGCCCTTCGCCTACTGGAAGGCTTATCAGATCCTCCTCAGTCTTCCTGCCCAGCTTGTAACCCTTCTGCAGCGGTCAGGGCTTGTAACCCTCTGATCATGTGCGGAGCTCTCCTCTGGACACTCCCGTTTGTCCACATCTTCCCTAAAGCGCAGCCTAGAGGGCTCTCCCGGGCCTCACTCACGCCACGCCACAATGCAGCTCCAGAGCCGTGGCAGCCTTCTGTTCGTGATTCATAGTCAATCCCATGATCCACGATCGTCCCCAGGCCCCCTCAGCCGCACTCCTGCCTAGCCAGTTATCCCCCACTTGAGCGGTGCGCTTGGTTTGCCCTCGGACGCGAAGTACTCTGCACTTGCCTTCACTGAATTCCACCTTGTTGAATTGGGACCAGTTCTCCAATCGGTCAAGGCCATTTAATGCTAACCCTGCCCTCCACGGGGCTCGCACCCCTCTCAGCACGGGGTCCCCTGCCAACATGACCCGCGCACTTTCCACTCCGTTAGCCAAGGCATTCATGAAAACGCTGCTTGGGTCAGCACCGGGACTGACTCAGGGAGCCCACAAGATACAGCTCCGTGAGAAGGATCCAGTGGGCAGTACTGACGCGATCTTTCAACAACTGAGGCCTACCTAGTCTCCATGCAACACAAACTTTTCCAGTCACCCTCACCCCCTTACCATTAGCAGTCTGTCTGTCCTCCCCACCCCCCATTACTGCACAACCCAGGCCACTGCAGCAACGGCGCTTGGGCTGAAGGCAGAGCTGGGGGAGAGGGGAGAAAGCTGGGGGGGGGCAGAGCGGAGCTGGGGGCGAATGGGGTTGGGAGAGGAGCTGGTCTGGGGGAGAAGC
This sequence comes from Pelodiscus sinensis, assembly GCF_052426305.1. Classification (NCBI taxonomy): domain Eukaryota; kingdom Metazoa; phylum Chordata; order Testudines; family Trionychidae; genus Pelodiscus; species Pelodiscus sinensis. Next base: position 26,004,703 of record NC_143072.1, on the reverse strand, counting down.
AGGGCTGGAAGCATGGTGCTCTCTCCCTGTCACCCATGGGTGCTGCTTGCGCCCCTCTGTGTGCCCCCTGAATGTTCTCCTCTGTGTCCCTTTAGGTGGGTATACCCCACAGTTCGGGGACCACTCAACATGCCAATTACCCCATTGCCAGGGGTTTCTAGCTCAGCGTAATACCCCACAAGCCACGTCTGGAGTCAACAAGGCCCGTCACGCACTCTAAGAGGCAAGGCCCCTCCCAAAAGCTACAAAGCAGCCCACGCAGTCCCGGGATACACAGCAGGGCCCTCTCCCGGGTCAGTAAGGAGTTAAAGATCAAGGCCCGTGCGACACTGCTTCGTAACGCGACACAGGGAGGACACGAAAGCAGCGGCGCCTCGCCTCCCATGAGCCAGGCAACACAAAGTGAAGCCTTGCCCACTCCCCATGCATACGGCCGGGGCGCCTGTCCGTTCAGGGACCCAGCCCTCAGACACCTGGAGCCCCAAGTGCCCGGCTTCTTTACCAGCCCTGCCATCTCATGAGAGGCGATAGCAGCACCCGCCGCCACTGCTCGGCAGGCCCACGCTGCACGTGCCACGAGACAATTCACAGCCCACCCTCGCCCAAGCTCCATTGCTAGTGGGGTGCCTGAGTGCGCACAGTCCCAATTTGCTTGCTCTTCCCCGGCCGGCCGAGGAGGGATGGGAGGCTCATGGGGATGCTGGCAACAATTTGCTTCCATACCCGCTCACTGGTTTCCAAGCCTGAAACTCCCCAAAGAACCCAGCGGTTCTGGCTTTTCTGTTTTCGCATTTCCCCACCTGCCCTTTCGCAGCAAGGGGCAGCAAAGCTCAGCAGCCATTCGGGAGCACTCACCACCTCACAATCGCCTTTCCATAGCTCAGCTGCCTTCCAAGCGCGGCTTGCATCCCCTCCTTCAGAAAGCCTGGGGCTGGCGAAGAGACTCGTTGAATTCTGACCACTCCTGAAAACTGGGCCAGCTACAGTTACTCCTACTTGCGCCTCGTCCACTGAATGTTCAAGTGCAACTGGTCTGGCTTGTTGATGAGGAGAGGCCAAAGGTGAATCTCTCTCTTGCAAAGTCAGAGTGACCTACCCCAGCCTGTCTGACCCAAAATAGCCTCGCTGGCTCCCTGGAGACTCCAGCAGTGGTTTAAGTCTGACTACTCACATCAATCCACTGGCGAGCTGCCACCGTCCAAGGTGAACACGGACCGTGCAAAATACAATCCAAGGAGAAACGACGACTGTCTAAAGCACACGTGTGGAATACGGTTCCTGCAAACAATAGTCCCTGTGCAAAAATCATAGAGCCCTAGCACTAAAAGAGACCTCGCAAGGTCATCGAATCCAGTCCCCTGTCCTCATGGCAGGACCAAACACCACCACAGATCATCCCTGACAGGTGTCCGTCCAACCTGCTCTGAAATATCTCCACCGATGGAGATTCCACAACCTCCCTGGGCAATTGATTCCAGTGTTTAACACCCTTTCAGGTAGGAAGTTTTCCCTAATGTCCAACCTAAACCTTCCTTGCTGCAAATGAAGCCCCTTACTTCTTGTCCTGTCATCAGAGGCCAAGATGAACAATTTTTCCTCCCACCTCCTTGTAACACCTTTACTGAAGGAAGAAAAAACAAACCAACTGAAGGCTTGTACACAGCTGATCACTTTGTATAAACATGGCACACACCTCATATTTCTCTTCCGATTTCTTTTCCTACAAAGAGCCTTGGTAGTAAAGGTGGACACTTGTTCCTCAGAGAGCTTTTTTTCTACTACTTATTTCCCACCAGAGATCAACCTTCTGGTGTGACCATGATGCCACAGCAACCAACTATGATGTAAGAAGATGGTGACATCATACATGGTGACACCATACAACGAACAGGAGGCTCAGACGGACCCAAGCAAAGACACTATTCAACTTGCAATATTCAAAAAGCAAGAGAAATGCAGGCTTGTTTACCTGTGACAGCACAGGAGGGTTTCTGAGCGGAATAGTAAACAGCCTGCAACAGTAAGACCCGACGTGAACCTTCAAGACACCCTAACACTTAAGCTCAGAAAATAGCTTTTGTGATTGAAGGTCTATGAGGCTTTGTAAATACACGGTTTTGGAGGCATCGCAGTAATCTAGCAACTCTCAGCTCCTAGAATGTTCTGAGGCTGTGCTGGGTCAAAAGATGAATCTGAACTTAATTTGACTTGTTCCCCCAAGCCACGTCACAAACTCTAAACCAGAGGGACAGGCAGACAGGCTATATCTGCACCAAAAACCAAATGTCTGCCACAAGTTTTAGCCACATGTACACAAAGCCCAGAAAAGAGGGTTATTTACTGGGAAGCTGAGCGACGGTCACACCAATATCGGACAACACAGTTTGTGTAAGCCCATCCTTACAAAATACACATGCAAACACGTGGTCTTCAGTATTGGCTACTCAAAGGACACACACATTTGTTCAGAGAAAGAACAAACGATTTGTGGGTTTAGCCTAGGAGGCAACAAGAGGGGTTTCAGGAGAAAGCGCAAATCTCTGCTTGTTAATCACCGCTGTCAGTAAAGGAAAGTGCCGCACACGTCCAGCTACTATGGCGACGAGGCTCAGTCAAGTACTCGCATAGACAGACAGATGCACTGAAGTAAATGCGGTCGTTCCACGCTGTGAAAACAAAACCCGCTTGTTACTTTAGTTGACACACGTGCCCCTACTTCAGAGAATGTTTCTAGTTTCTTGGAAATGTTTTTTCACCACTTAGTTCTCCGCACTTCACGAGGAGACACAGATACGTGCACATGACTGGCCAACTGCCAGAACCTTCCTTTCTCGAGTTCACAAATTTCCCAATGGAGAGCATGCAGACCAGGGGCTGGGCTCGCAGAGACGGGGCCCCTGGACCGCTCCCCGTTGGGACGACACTCTAGGGGGCAATACACATTCAGAGAGCTTCAAAGCCAGGAGGGATCATTAGATCGGCCAGGCTGACCTTGTTGAGAAGGCAGGACAGAATTTCACCCAATTACCTTTCCAGTCAGCCCAGCAACTGGCTAGGACGTGCTTCTCAAGGATCACTCCCTGACCCACGTGAACTGCTCTCTAGGTTTGGTTCCACCTTTCCTATCAGGGATGAAAATAGTGTTGAAAATGTTAACCAGTTAAACGATGTTTAAACTGTATGTTTAAGTGATTAACCACCCGCCTGGGCTGCTCCGGCTAGGCTGGGTGCCGGTTAACCCATTACCAGTAAGCAACACCCAGTAAAGGGTGATACTTACCAAATTTACATCCCTGTTTTCTAAGGTCTTTATTCCCAATGTAAAACCTCTCCTCTGGAACAGTGTTGCTATGCCAGAGGCATCCACAGTCCAATCAGATCTGTCTCCTCACTCACCCCCATGCAGCCAGAACCGGATACGATAAACGTGGAAGCCAATGAAAACAGCGCCCGGAGCATGTGTGTCAGTTAGCGACTGGCTTACGACATGGAAGTCTCTTTCATCAATGATTTCAGATCTTACATGATGTAACTGGGTGTAGCTAGGTACCCAGTCGGACTAGTCCCAGGTAGCTGTCGATTGCTGAATGAAAGCTCCAACACTTAAGTGTCTATAAACACACTCCCAGCGCAAAGCTGCCTTTAAGCAAACAAATGACGCCACGTTATGTCAACAACAGGCCAACACAAGCTAAGAAGTTCAAAGTTAAGGGCGCAGGGTTGGCCTGACTTCCTGTGTGTGGGAAAAAGGTTCTCTGAATAGCAGGCTGACGTCACACGAGAATCCAGCTGAAGATGGGGGTCAGACTTCACGCTGAATTTCTGATTCTGCTCAGCGTGTAGCAGAAGGTAGGAAACGGGCCTGCTGAACTAGCTGTAAACCAGCTCCGGAGAATATGGCTCCCGGGCTGTGGGTCAGGCCAGTGTGGCAGGGAACTGACTGAACTGACTGACCCTGGAGAGACTGGCCAGATAATCAGCATCCCAGCAACATTAGCCAGAAGGCATTTACATCCCTTCCCGGAAATCCTGCTTTAGCCTGAGGTTCTGTAACAACGACCCCAAAGAGGTGCAGTCCTGGGCAAGAACCAGGCAGCCTAGATATCAGCTGGCCCCAGAAGGGCCATTCTCTACTGATGGGTTCTTGTCTTTACAGACGCTGGGAGCGACCAGTAACTTTTACAGGAAAACCATTTTTTCCCCTGGGAGTGAACATTGACACGGCAGTCCCACCAGACCCCAGCATCTCAGAGGCGACTGGCACGGTTCATGGCCCTTCCAACGTGAATCTGGAAGACCAGCTAAATATTTATTGCCTGACAACTTGTTATTCAGGGATCACTGATAGCGTGCTCAAGTCCTGGCCCTATTTCAGGCATCCCTTCCTCTTCCCCACGTAGGAATGGCCATCCTGGTCCGTCTCGTCCCATATTCTGTCTCTGACAATGGCCCACAAAAGATCAGTGAAACCAAACACACACCACCTCCAGGAACACACACAGGAAGTCCAACAGGAAGGCTAGAAATGGAAAACACATCCACGGCCTGGGTTAATGATCCCCAGAGCGCTCAAACACACCTATGCAAATGCACTGAGGTCACTGGAAAAAAGTCTCAAGGGGAGAAACACTGGGCAGTGGCAGGCCTTCCCCGAGCTGTGTGCGGGTGAACGAGAAAGGAGGAGAGAAGGAAGCAAGGGCACTCAGCTCAGCGGGGATGCTCAGACAGGCTGATCATTCTAACTGCTGGGGAGAGGCGGCACAGAAACGAAGTTCAGTTCACAACTCCTTACCACGAAAGATGGAACAGACAATATGGCTGCCCAGGCAAGCAAGGCTGTCGCTAGCACGCCAGGAACGTCGTATCGCCATTCAGTGCTGAGCAGAACGCGCTAGCCCGGGGCTCCACAGGACGGATCTGGCCTGCCAAGCATGTTGATCCAGCCGGCGGAGGCCCTGATGCTCCCCCTCCCCCCGGCCAATCAGGGCCTGGAGCGAGGGAGAGCGCTCGAAGTTTCCTCTGCCCTGCCAGGAGCACGAGGCGCTTTGAAACGCTGAGCATTTCTGGCAGGGCAGGAGAAGACTTTGTGCACTCCCCAACCCTCAAGCCCTGATTGGCCTGGGGGAGCATGTGAAGTTTCCTCCACCCTGGTTGTGCCCTGCAAGAAGCATGCGGCACTTAAAAGCACTGTGTGCTCCTGGCAGGGCAGGAGGAGGCTTTGCGTGCTCCCTTGCCCCCAGGTCCTGATTGACCTGGGAGTGGGGGAGCATGGGAAGTCTCCTCCCACCACCAGGGGCATGGGTGCTTAACAGGAAGGGAGGGCCCACAGGGGCTCCTCCACTCCCAGACCAATCACGGTCTGTGGGCGCAGAAGCCCAAAAGCATCCTGGCCCCGCCCCTTCAGTTTTGAGGCCACGCCCCTTCCAGCAAAAATTATTGCCCACCCCCGTTCTAACCAGTCTATTTTGGAGAGGTCAAACAGCCAAAACCACAAATGACCCTTCATTCCCAAGATGACTTCACCTGCAGCTGGAAGCAGCCGTTTGAGTTACCCTGTGGAACTGCCTTTTCCTGGAATCACCATTTGTCTGCAGCTCTCTCTTTAAATCCCCAGCGTCAGCAATTTGCACCACGATGGTAAAATATTTACAAAGGTAGAAAAGCAATTAAAGCTCTTCAATAGGATGCCGTTCACCGAGATACAGAATAGCCTCCAGGATACTGGAAACACACACGGCAGCCACACAGTTCATGGCTGAACACATACCTACCTCCACACAAGGAATTACATTGTAAAGCTTAATCTGCAAAGTTAGGTCTAAGGGCGTGATCAGGCTTCCTAGGAGGGAACCCAGGAGAGGGAACCCAGGAGAGGGAACCCAGGAGAGGGCCTACAGTGAAGAGAGGAAGAAATGAGTCAAAAAGAGTATTGTTGACATTGTGTACAAAACAAATGCCCTGTTTGTTAACAGCTTGTCACGCCCTTTGTAGATTACACACATTCTGAAGGAAGCTGGTTACCTTGAGCAGTAGCACCAGCCTGCGCTATCCAAACCTGCAAAGACATTTCCGGGCTAGCTTTAACCCTTTGCTGAAAGAGTTTTCAGCTGTTTTCTTTTAAAGCAGCCGTTCTCCCTCGGCAGCCCAGTCACCACAGCTGTGGCTCGTGACATCCTCAGGGCCATACGGGTAGCACGTATGTGGCGTTGCCTGCTGCCCACAATGGTACACAGGTTGACAGCCATGGCTGTAAAGGACTTCAAGGCTCACGTAAAACTTATTTGGAGAAACTGATCTTTTTCGTGCCTCCTTTTAGTCTAAAACTGTCTCTTCAACATATGGACAGCTTCTCTCCCATCACAGGGAACAGGCCAGCTTTAACTAGACTCATTAAAGATCTCTCTCAGTTTACAAAATAGTAAATAAGACATGTATAAATAATTCCGTTTTGGTAAAATACTATGGTAAGAGCCAGAGCGCTAATAAAAGTATCTGGGTGAGGTTAACCATTGTTACAGACCCTAATGGGAGTTCGAGGCACTTCAAGACCTTTGACAATCTGGCCCTAAGTGACTTGGCGAAGGTCACACAGGAAGTCTGTGGTGGAGCAGGGAGAGCCCTAACCACTGGACCTGCCTTCCTCTCTAAAACACAGAAGGCAGAGGAAGAGGCCTGCTTGTAACATCAAGGAACATTTGCTGCCTTCTCAGGGCTGAGTATCAGACATTTCAAGGACTGACTCACAGGAGAATATACCAAAACCTGGTGTGAACCCTAAAGAATGAGCAAGCAGAGTGGAGACCGACTTGTGGAGATTACTACAGGTGTCTTCTGTAACAGCTCTTGGGCATTTATAGCTCAGCCTCATCTACCCTGATCTTTCCAACAGCTGCCATGATCTCTGGGTGAAATTTTAGGTCCTAGACGGGAATAAACTAACCACCAATTGCTGCTCCCTCTGAGTTCAACAGAGGTAGCAGCTAGCCCTAAATCAAGATACCATTTTGAGGGTGGTACTTTGATGAACAAGACTCCTAAATGTTGGTTTGAATCTTGTGAACGAGAGATAGTCAAGGCCCAGTTGACTAAACCACCAACTCAAAACATGAACCTGGGACATTTTTGTTTTGCAGATATCTGAGCACGCCAATTAGCTAAGGGCATCTACTAATGAACACACACGTGCAAAACTACTGCCATTAGCAACCCAGGAGCCGTCTTGACCATTCCACACAGAGACGGCTGCTTCGGTGCCCCAAAACCTCACTGTCTGATTTTCCAGGTAACTGCATGAAAACGTGCGAGTGCAAACCGAATTCCTGATTTGCAAAGCAAAACATTCTCATTACAGAGCAACGGCTGCAAACTCCCCGCTCTCCTGCCACAAACCCCACACCACTGCCCCTTTAGAGGCCTGCCCCAGATGGATGTGTTAATACAAAACTGGGCTCCAGCGGAAGGGCCACACAATCCTTAATGCCTGTTAATCTCAACTTCCAGAAGGCTGAGGACAGGGCAAGCTCCTCTGATAACTGAGTTATCACCAACTCCAGGAAAGGAAAGGGTGGCCCTTCCGCGTAAACTGCAATTGCAGCTGCTCCTGGACACTGCCCCCTTGGGCTCCCAAAGCCCTTTACTAAATCGGACACAGGAAAAGTTTCGTTTCCCTCCCCTACCCCACCATTTTGGCTTGTTTCTCTCCACAGATAAATCTGTAACCCACAGTCTGAGGCTGAGTAATGTATATGGAGCAAACGTATCCATAACCACCAAAATGTTTACTTCACGTAAGCAAGGCATTAGAAAGGAAATGTTTCAGCAAACACAAGCAATTATCCTGTTCCCAAACAACAACCCCCACCTCCAAATTGTACTCCTTAATCTCTGGGGATAGGACCAAGAAGCAATGGGCTTAAATTGCAGCAAGGGAGGTTTAGCTAGGTAAGAAGTTTTTCCTAATATCCAACCAGGGTGGTTAGACACTGGAATAAATTGCCTAGGGAGGTTGTGGAATCTCCATCGGGGAGATATTTAAGAGCAGGTTGGACAGGTATCGATCAGGGATGATCAGGCAGTGCATGATCCTGTCCTGAGGGTAGGGGACTGCTCTTGATGACCTTGAGGTCTCTTCCTGTCCTATGATTTCCTGTCTCAGATTCCCCAAAGTAAACATATTTTGATTTCTATTTACAAAAACCTGAGTACACTCTTACACAAAAGGGAGAGCTGTGATGTTGATGGGCAAGTTGTCAATTAAACAGAGAAACTGATTACAAACATTAGAGGTCAAGGGTGGAAGGCTTACAGGTCCCTCCTTAAACAGAGAAAGCTAACAAATACATAGCCTCAATTGTTTAGTCTGACACAAAGGAAATACAACAGTGACTAGTGACGACTTCTGACAAATCTATGAATACTCATCGATCTATATCACAATGCAGCGTCAAGATTTCTGATGGGAGCTCTCCACAATAGGCATACTGCCTCATCTGGGGTCATGCCAGCATTTTATCAAAACTAGTCTCAAGCTGGTCTTGGGCTCTTCAGAAGTTACAACAGCAGTTGAGTTCTTAAAATAGCCATCTGGCGTAACACCACCACTACCAATGTCTACCTTGAGCCTTTATCCTCCCCTACTACCAACCCCTCCCCCCAGCCACTGTTGAGTCTTTCAAAATTCATGTGCTTGTGTATAGATGCACTGAGAATCACAGAACCCTAGAACCGGAAGGGTCCGCACAAGGTCATCGAGTCCAGTCCCCTGCCCTCACGGCAGGACCCAGCACCATGTAGCCCACCCCAACAGGTGTCTGGCCAACCTGCTCTAGAATATCTCCAGTGGTGGAGATTCCACAACCTCCCTGGGCAACTTATTCCAGGGCTTAACCACCGACAGGAAGTTTTTCCTAATGCCCAACCCAAACCTAGAGGGACTGGCTATTCAAGAGCATGGCAATGGGAGGTGGAGCTTTGCAGTCTGAAGCTGGCCAAGCTTGCTCGTGACCTGTAACCGTGCTGGGGTGAGCAGCGGTGGGTGGATGGTGACAGCTGCTTCACTGTCTGGGGGCATGAAGCAAGCTGGACTCCAGCTGAGGCGTTTGCAAGAGAGCAGAGGGAAAGTGGGTGGAAGGGGTCACATTTCCTGTTCCCTCCATCAACAACTAGTTAACACAGGCCTTGCTCGCCACACAAAAGCTGCCCATTATCCTGAATGGAAAGGAGACAGGACAAGGAATGGCTGATCATTGCAGAATTTACCAGAGCCGCGGGGTAACTGAATTGCCATGTGTTCCCTTGAACCTCATTTCTGTTGAGGGACTCCGAGCATTAACCAAACCATCAGCATCCAGCTAAGAGCTGGTCTCAAAGTTTCAAGTTTCCAGGGTGTCCGTGCGGAATACAGAAGAGCAGCTCAACACAAGCCCGGCAAGGAAAGCCAGCAATCGCGCCTCAACCCACATTGTGCAAGAGAGCACGCTCGGTCTCAGAGTCTGGGGAGGTGTGGGCGAGAAGAAAGTTTGCAGAAAGCTGCAGCTGGAGGCTGGTAAATTGTTGCAGCTTGCAGTCTAGTGAAGCACAGTACAAGACAGAAACGAAAAGGCTAATTTGCTGACTGAAGAATCTCCGTGCCTATTTTCATAGCATGTGCTGATATCGGATACCCAAGCCAAGTACTCCGGGACGTTCGGTCTGGATCTTTAAGAGGACAACTCCTTTCCAAAGCTTCTGCACATCCATGCAAAGATTTTCACAAGCTGCTAACGATGTTGGGTGGCATCTATCATAAAAATCTGATGTTCAGAAGCGGACCCCCACCAGCCTTCTGAAAAATCAGTCACTAGCCACTGGCGAAAAGCTTGGCCACGCGGCAGAACCCACATTCCCTGGATTACTGGCCCGAAATCACAGGGGGATCACAATCACCACATCAACCAGACAGGAACAAAACCGCTCAGACAAACTCGAGTGTTTTCTAGCAAAGCGCCTGTGCTCAAGGCAGGGGAAGGGTTCCTCCCGCCCCACGGAAGGCGGGGGCCCTGCCAGCCTAAAGACAAAGAGCAGTGGGCACTTCTGACCCACATGACCAAACCCAGCTCTGCTCCCGGGCAGGGATTTCATCAGCTCGGTCCCTGGAAGGGCAGCTGCGGGGAGACAGGCCGGGAAGGGACCCAGGCGGAGCTAAGGGGACATTTCCTCCCTTCTCCCAAGAATCCGCCTGCTCCGTGGAGGTGGCCGCAGCCCCCCTCCGGCTGCCGTTCCCGGGCCGGCCACTGGGCCGCCTGCTCGCGGGCTTCCAGCCAGCTCTCCGCGGTCCGGAGCCGGGCAAACTTTCCCCGAGCAGCGGGGGTTCGCGGGGCTGCGGCGCCGCTCGCCCCGGCCGGATCGGGCCCGCACTCACAGCTGGCGGATGGCGCGCGGGGAGATCACCGCGTTGGCCGAGAAGTAGGGGATCATGGCGGGGCGGCGGCAGGTGCAGGCGCGGCCCGGGCCCGCGAGGCTGCTCCGAGTCATGGGGCCGCCCGGCGGGGAGAGCCCGGCCGGGCAGGGGACGCGGCGCTTGTGGCCGGCAGCCCCGCGGCGCCCAGCTGTGCGCGGCCCGGCTCCCCGCCCCCGGCGCAGTGCGCAGGAGCGGCCCGGCCCCCACGTGGCGGGACAGGAGCCCCGGGGCGCCCCGCCCCCCCGGCGCCTGCCCCAAAGCGGGGGCCCCGCTGGGTGCTCCCCCCGCCCGGGCCGGTTTCCCACGCGCAGGGGGGAGCCGCCGTGATCGCAGCACAGACGAGTCAAGCTTCCTCCCCCCAACAGCTCCCCGATCCCTTTGGTAGTGGGGCCAGGCTGCCCCACTCTCCCCCCGAGGCGAGGCTGCGCCAGCCGGCCAAGGGCCCCATGGGGAGGTTTCACACAGACTCCCTTCAAAGGGCAGGGTCCGCTTTAACCCAAGGCCGGGACACTTCCCAGCTCCCCCTTAGTGACCACTCCCCGCGGCTTGGGGGGAGAAGAGGCACCACAGCTGTGGCGACATTGGCACGATCTTGCACAAAAGCAGCCACTTTTGTGCCAAAACATGCTGCCTGTCTACACTGGCCCCGAGTTCTTGCGCAAGTTAACTGACGTTCTACCGTGTGAAATCAGGGCTTCTTGCGCAAGAAGATACACCCCTCAGGAATAAGCCCTTGTGCACAACTGTTCTTACACAAGAGGCCAGTGTAGACAGGCAACATGAATTTCTTGCACAAGAAAGCCCGATGGCTAAAATGGCCACCAGAGCTTTCGTCTACACTGGCGCGGATGCTCTTGCGCAAAAGCACATCCAGAGTAGAGGCTCTTCTGGAAGAGTTCTTGCGCAAGATCATGCCAGTGTAGATGTAGCCCACGTTTGGAAAAATAACTCTGGCCACTCCTCTGCCCCCAGTTAGAACCCGCTAAAGGAAAACCAGGGTTGAAAGCCTACGGCAATTTAACAATCTGCCTCAAGCACACAAAGCTTCCAGGGGACTCAGCCCCTCACCGGGGGGCAGCTCCACCCTTTCGCCCCGTCTGCATAAAAACCCACCTCCCCCCAGGGACAAGCTGTCCCAGCGGCCTAGCGCTGGGCGCGCACACACACACACACACACTTGTGTGAGCGTAACTTAGGTCTGTCTGGGGAGTGGGTTATTCACACAGCTGAGCACCGGCTGGCCCACAGCGCTTCAGAGGGGGAGCCGAGTTAGTCTGTAACTAGAAAAACAACCCCTAGTCCAGGAGCACCTTACAGACTAACGAAACATGTAGCTGGTGTCATGAACTTACAATCCACTTCTTCAGATGACCGGAGTGTTATTAAAAGTCCAGGTCCAAAATAAATGGGTGATGGGGGGTAGGAGGGAGGAAGGGGACGATACACGGGATGGACATAAGCTGTAGTATAAACACAGCTTTAGCCTCCAGGGTTTAGCAAGGAACCTGTAACCAGGCTGGACTTTACAACGCACCAGCCCAACCCTACTGCTATCCCTCTCTGTAGTTTATGTAGCACCCTGTTAATCGGCCAGTCTTGCATCCTCCTCCATGCAGCAGTTCATGGCAGGCTCAAGCAGCCCCCTATGAGGAGGCTCAAAGGAAGAGCAGGGTGCACTAGGTGCTGCAGAGAGGGGAGCTACCCTCCCAGAGCATCCCTTTGTTTGCCCTTGGAAAGCCCCTACCAACGCTGGGCCAGCACAGCAAGCAGCAGCCACTGCCAGAGAGCCAGGAGAAGCATCTCTCCGGTTCTTAGCAAACCGTGAACATCGGTCTCCGCCTGCTACAGGGGAGAGGGCATTACGGAAAACTCTCTCTCCCCACAGAAGTGAACACTGACTCCTCTTCTGGGCCCCGGGAGACAAGCCTGAGGCGCCTCCTCTTGCTCTGAGACCTGCCAGCCAGGAGTTCAGGGATTACTTTAGACTGGACGAGAAACATGCTGCAAGCTACCAAGCCAGTTTCCCCCGGGGCAGACAGTGAGAGGGGCCATGTTCCTAATTCACAGCTCCCACTCTGGCCTCCTGCACCACAGGCCAGAGAGCTGCCCCCAAGCCATCCCCGGAGCACAAACAGGGATTTAAAAAAGGGTCAGGGACAGAGCCTTGGTAAATTGTAAGAGAGGGGATTTAAACCTGGAACAATCAAGTCTGTTCCCAGGGCAGGTTCTCAGACTAATCGGGGCACCCACAGCCTTCTCTTGTCCAAACACACTGAGCTCCCGGAGTCTGTAAGGCAGGTCTTCAAATCCTTTAATCATCCTTAAGACTTCTCTGAACCCTCGCCAGTTTGTCAACACCCTTCCTGACCCGCGGACGCCAGGCCCGACACACCAGTGCCACACACAGGTAAAATAACCTCTGTTGCTACTCCGGATTCCTGCTGACCAGTCCCAAGGATCACATTAGCCTTTTGACCACAGCATCACACTGGGAGCTCATCTGACTCCCCCACCCTTCCCCCTCCCCAACCCAATTAGCTCTACGCCCTGGGCAGGGAGAAGAGAATTGCAGAGCCTTTTGTCGGGGCAGACCCATCTTATCTTTAAAACTCCGCAGGGAGCCAGCAGTCTGGCAGACAAACACTTTGCGAATCACTTCAGGTACCAGGCATTTTTCTATGAGAACTGCTCCATGGCAGACAGGTCGTCTGCACAAACCAGGCATGATGTGTCTGCCTGTTACACAACATCCATTAGGGGTGTAGACAACAGGCTTCAGGCACAGAACTGACCCATCTCTGCAGACGAGTTTTTTAAAAAAAAATACATATGTTGGGGTGAATTAAAATAGAATCCTGCCTCTCTGGCCACAGTTTAGGTCTTTGTTTTCCTCCTCCTCCACTAGAGCACTGAGCTTGGGTCATTCACGGCATGTACCTTGCCAGGAAGAAGAAACAGAAAGTGCATGAGTTGCTTTTCTTCCAAAAAGATCAATGGGTTGAGTTTCTGCCAGCAGTGGAGTGAAGTTCCAGAGAAAAAGGTGTCTTCGAGCATCTTGCTTCACCACTCACTTTCCCCCTCCAACTCCTCTGTCCCACAAAAGTAGATTCCCCTTCCCTTTTCTTTTCTTTTAAAGCAAGGAAATGTGAAAAGGTCAAATCATAAAGGCCAGCTTTGGGGTTACCTAGAAGCTACACAGCATGAGGTTCTGCAGCTGCAGGGACGCACAAGCCAACGTGGACAGACACTTTGAAGGCCATCAAAGTTCCCCTGAAAGGGTATTTTTTAAAAGCTGAAGTAGGACTAAAAAGAGAATCTAGTAGGCTCTGCCACAGCAAGTCTTTGCCGGAATCTGCATTAATTCAAGGATTTTACTGCACAGTCAGGAGCATTTGCATATTAAGGTTTAACAGGCTTCCAAAGATATTTTAACGTAAGACAACTCAACGTAGCCAGCTGTCTTCCAGCAAGAGAAGGATTTTGCTGGACGGGAGTTAGTCGATCTTATTGCAAAAGGGTTTACAAGTCAGGGCACTAGGGAAACAGGATCCCGTCAGCATCTCAAGTGTCTGGTGAGAGGGCCCCATCTAGAGTTAGTACATGCCACATGTCCACAGACAAACAACCCCGGCGCTTCTGTCCCATGCTAATGAATAACCCGCACGATGCTCGAGTAAGACTCTTGAGATAATCCATTTAGTTTCCTTAAATCTTACCCAAAGAGCTGCCAGAAATATCTTAATATGTCCAGCAAACATGCCCAATGTAGGCCCTTCATAGACAAGAAACACAAAGATGCCGTCATTAATCACACGTAGCGCTTCTTAAAGCCGTCGCATTTGACATATGGATAATACATTTCTAAAGGAATTAACCCTGGATTAATAAACTCTGAGAGTGCAACCCATACGCTGAGACCCAAAAATCTAACAGATGCTTCACTATTTTGAGAATAGTAGAAAGCGTCAGCAGCAATTCCAAAATTAAGATTGCACCGAGATCTGCGCTACAAACAGAATCCAGCTCCCTCTTATATCTAGGAAAGAAGTTAGGTTGTAACAGACTGAAAGAGCCCCCTAGTCAAACCTCTCTTGACATGGTGCTACAAGTCCGGGTAGGATGCGCTGTTCAAATGGCCTGTAGGAACTGAAAAAGGCTGCTCTCGTATCCTACCTCCTCTGGGGGAGGAAAACAGCCACCTACTTCTTTGCCAAAGCACTACCCCAGCATTTCAGGGCTCCAAGTGAAACATTAGCAGAAACGGAAAGGTCAGCAAGAAACCCCCCGACATGCTGTGCACATCAGGCACAGGCAAAGGGTGGTGAAAGAAAAGGATCTGACTCCTGGTGTCTTATTGCAAGACACAGAAGGCTGTTAAAATATTAGCAAGAAAATCACGTTCCTCACTCTGAAGTGGTGACTCAGGTAGAAGCATGTGCAGAATTTAAAATGCATGGAGGCCGTACAAGAGAGGGCTGCTGCTCTACGTTACGACAATGCTGGGAAAGTGGGGACGCATAGCTCAGCTGCTCTAGGACATCTGTCCCCAGACACCCCCCTGCAGTTTTAGGGGTTCTATCTAGCACTCTAGGTGATAACAGGATCATCACGTTGTCCAGGGTAGAATCATAGAATCCCAGGGCTGGAAGAGATCTCAGGAGCCATCGAGTCCAGCCCCTGCCCAAGGCAGGACCAACCCCAACTCAATCAACCCAGCCAGGGCCTTGTCAAGCTGAGACAAACACCTCTAAGGATGGAGATTCCAGCCTCATCCCAGGGCTTCCCCACCCACCTAGGGAAATCGCTTTTCCTAATATCCAACCTAGACCTCCCCCACTGCAACTTGAGACCATCGCTCCTTGTTCTGCCATCTGCCACTACAGAGAATAGCCTCTCGCCAGCCTCTTTGGAACCCCCCTGCAGGGAGTTGCAGGCTGCTCTCAAATCCCCCCTCACTCTGCTTTTCTGCAGACTAAACACACCCAAATCCCTCAGCCTCCCCTCATAGGTCATGTGCTCCAGCCCCCTCATCATTTTGGTTCCCCTCTGCTGGACCCTCTCCAATGCGTCCACATCCCTTCTGCATAGGGGGCCCAGAACTGGACACAATACTCCAGTAGGAGGGGTAAGGGCAGTCAGCAGTGTCTCTGGCCTTTTGGTGCAACAAACTGCTGCCTGGCAACGTGGTCTCACTACTGATCACGGACGGCTCCTTTTCAGAGTGCTCCTGTCCATCTGGGAGTCCATCTGTGCAAGAACTCCCCCTACGCGGTAAGCACTAGGAGCACCGCTCTCGGTCTGCAGCCTCCAGAGCCTTGCCCCCCACCTCAACAGCTTTCAGGTGGGAGACACTGGGGGGGGCAGCCCCCAGAGCTCACACCCCCGACAGCCTGCAGAGGTGGGGCATGCTGCAAGGGAGCAGCCCAAAGAGCCTTGGCCCCCATAGCGTGCAGGCCCTGGGGAGGGGGTGGCCTCTGAGGACAGGACAAGGAGCAAGGGGCTTAAACTGCACAAGGTGGTTTGGGTTGGACATTAGGAAAAACGCCCTGGTGAAGCACTGGAATACATTGCCGGGGGGGGGGGGGGGGGGGAGAAGCTCCATCCCTGGGGATATTCAAGAGCAGGTTGGACACACACTTATCTACGGGGCTCATGTGCAACAGGGAGATGCTGGACCCTGCCCTCCCCAAAAGCACTAAGGGATTCCATGCCTGGGTTTTGCAACCTTAAAACTGTTGCCCCCGTCATTACTGTAGGGGGCCTGGAGCCTGCCTCTGCTGCCCTGTAGACCAGGCTCTAGGCTTGCAACTAGTAGGGAGCCACTGTGAGTGCAGGGGGTGGGTGGCAGCCAGGGGTCTGGGCTGGGAGGGCAGACAGAAACGGGCTCTACCTGGTGCAAGAGGGTGTGCGGGGCCTGGCTGAGCTACACAGAGTGTGGGAAAAAGTCGGGGGGGGGGGGGGAGCGTTATTGTGCACACAGGCTGCTGCCCAGGCCTATTGGCGTCAGTGCGCTACTCCGGGCGGGGCAGGACTAGCCTCGTTTGTCCTTCCTCCGGGCGATGGAATTCCATCCAATCCTGACCCTAAACGCAGGGCCGGATGAATTACTGGGCTGCCTGCTCAGTCACCTTTTGCAGGCCCACGGAAATACGGCAGCTTGAGTGTCACATCTGTTTCCTGTCTTCTCATAAACAACAGCAGCGCTCCCCACAAAACCCCGCCGGGCCTAGGCGATCTGCTGTGGAGACGAGCGGCAGCACCTGGTGCATCCAGGAAGCCTCCACACGGCAGGGAAGGGTACAGAGGCAGCCTGTTCGTCTGCTCCGCGTGCGCAAGGGAAGGCCAAGTTTGCCTCTGCACGGGCACGTCAGGAAGCGCACTGCCTGCCTTCTGGGGAGCCATCCTCCTCCGCGTGGAGCAAGCTGCTTCTCCACGCTAGGCGCATGCATCTCTCCGGCTCTTCACACGGAGTTTTAAGTCGGGTGGCGCGTGATCACACTCCAAACTGCCCCCACACAGCAGCCGTTGGGCCCGCGCTCATTCCTCTCCCCTTTCCGTGCAGGGGAAAGGTTGGGTGTCATGTTCTACTGCTTTGTGCCCCAGAGCCACGCAGCGTCAGGCCTGGCTTCTCGCAGAAAGCTGGGTCTGGGTAGACACACGGCAGAGTATCTGGGGAGAGCCTGCAGCCAAAGAGATGCGGCAGAATGCACACAGGCAAAGCCTGCTTGGTTAGACAACACCTGGCCGCCTCCGGAGAGGTCCTTCTACTGCAGGCCTAGCCGGCCCACGTGTTTAGCAACTGGAACAGCCCCACACACAGGACAAAGCTTTCCCCTCGCAAAAGCCCCAACCAGTCCTGCAGCACCATGCGAGTCCTGAGCAAAGCAGAGCGTGAAGCACAGGATGGAAGGAAAGGCAGGGCGGGGCGAAACCTCATTCCATTGTGAAGCAAGGGCACATGGCTCAGTGGCCCTTGGCTGTATAGACAGCAGCTGCGTCCCACAGCGAGGGGGATTTCACGCCAGAGTTACTAAGCTGTCCCGATGCCCACAGATTAAGAAATAGGTGCTACAGAAAGCTGTACTTAACCCTGTCTCATCCCATTCAGACAGGTTCCATTTTTAAGCCTGGTCGTCTCCGATGCCAAGAAACATTGAGGCTTCTGGTTCTTACTCACAGCTTGTAAGTAAGGAGAGCTGGGTGCTATGGTGATGAACACCACGGAAATAGCTGCAAAGAGAAACGTACTTAACTCTTTGATCAGGTCAGCGGATGAGATAAGCACGATCAACAACTCTGAAGTACGAACATCATGCACTGGCTCTGCAAAAGCCCTGCAAGGCGAGTCCTGGCTTAACTCAAGCAGTGGGCATACCCAGTTCTGACCAGGAGCAGCCCGAGGCCGGCCGTAGCAGCTGGCGCCCCAGGTGGAAGGCGTGATCGGCGCCCCCGCCTGCACGGCCGTCAATGGCCATGACATAATCACAGGTAGCCCCGTGATGTCATCATTGGGCATCCGGGCCGGTGGCGCCCTAGGCGACCGCCTAGTCTGCCTAGGCTCACGAGCCGCCCCTGGCTCTGACAGCCATTTCAAAATGCTCGGCAAAGAAGATCCGTATCGTTATCCCAGTTTGACAGGCAGGTAAAGCGAGGCACAGCGCAGGACATGACGGTCCCAAGGTCATCCACTGGCTAATAGCAGAGCCAGGAATAGAACAGCTGCAGCTAAATCTGTGGTCGCCAGTCCCCTATGAAGAGCATGTGCTGGAAACAGACAGTTGATAGGGAATTTGTATTTGCTAAGCTGAACAAGTTACACACTTCGGAGTCTTCTTCCCCTCCTGTTACCACCTGGAGACATTTACTCTGGGTGCTGGTGGTGCAGGACTGACAGACAGTCCGTCAGGGTGCTAAGTCCCTCAGCAACTCTGCTCCGGCTCACTGGGCAGTTTTCCTAACAAAAGCTTTATTTGTAATTCAACAGGCATTTTAAAGCCACATTTAAGGAAACCAATTCTTTAGATAAGCCTGGTTAGAATGACAAAGCCTCCTGGAGATTGCAGGCCCCAGCTAAGCTCTCAGAGCCCTTCAGCACAGAGATGCAGCCAGTGCTGCTAAAAGGGGTCCAGACCCGTCTCCCACCCGTTCCCTTCGGGGGCAGGGGGAAGGGAGAGCACAATCACCTCCGATCGGTGGGTCCTAGAGCTAGTAACATCCGGCTACTAGATTCCTTTCATTTCGCTCTCTCCTCCTTCCCCATCCCTCTTCAGGGACCCCTCTCACGAGCCTCTTCTCTTCAGGGACCCCTCTCACGAGCCTCACCACCGGAGCGGTAGAGGAGTACCCAAAGAGTTCAGGGGCAAGGGATTTTAGTCCTATTATTTTCTTACCCAGAAAAAGTCAGGTGGGTGGAGAGCCGCAGAGTTGGTCAGTCTCAAGGTCAGAGTAGCCGACAAATAAACCTCTCTGCCGAAAAGGTCCAACCATTTCCTCTTTGTCTTTGATGCTGTTCTTACATTGTGGGGCCTTGGCCCTCTGTTGTGCCGCACCAACCACAAGGGAGCTAGGTTGCTGATGTGTGAATAAATCCATCCCTTTAACAGGAACAAAGTATTTCTTATTGGCCCTCTTGTTAGTCGCAGGGGCAGAAGCCGGTTTTTGCCAAATGTCGTCCACCACTTCTAAAATAGCCTCATCAAGTGGCAAAGCGACTTTGGATTTTTGAGGGCTGCACATTTTCCAAAAGACGGTGCTGCTTTTCCTGTACTTCCATGAGCTGGACCTCCCAACTGTCCACAACCCGCTTGAAAAGGTCCTGAAATTGTCAGAGTTCATCAGTTGGCAATGAGTCTCCCGGAAACACCGCCCCGTGGGGAGAAGATGACGATGGAGCAGTCGGAGAAACTCCCTGCAGTTGTTCTTGGTTGGAGAGTTGACCCTCCTTAGGCTCAGAATGTTGGAATGCCTGGGATGCGCTCTGGGTGGGGGGGGAAGGGAGGAGAGAGAGAGAGAGAGAGAGAGAGAGAGAGAGAGAGAGTGTGTGTGTGTGTGTGTGTGTGTGTGTGTGTGTGTGTGTGTGTGTGTGTGTGTGTTGGGGGGAGGGAGGGTGTCTCGTTTTGGCAGGGGTGGGCGAATTAGCACAGTAGCAGCAAAGTGAGCAACAGTGGGAATAACGCGGTGAGGAGTTATGTGTAGGGCAATGGCGCTCATAATAGGTGTGACCATGGTGGTGGCTATGGTAATGTCTGGCAGGCGAGGCATGCCTGGAGGAATACATGCTCCTATGGTTGTCATGGTAACGGGTGTAAACGGAGCGGCTGTGTCTACATTGGCACCCTTTTCCAGAAAAGGGATGCTAATGAGACACTTCGGAATTGCAAATGCCGCGGGGGATTTAAATATCCCCCGCGGCATTTGCATGAACATGGCTGCCGCTTTTTTCCGGCTCGGGGCTTTGCCGGAGAAAAGCGCCAGTCTAGACGGGGATCTTTTGGAAAATAAAGCCTTTCGCAGAAGATCCCTTATTCCTGAATTTAAGAGGAATAAGGGATCTTTCGGAAAAGGCTTTATTTTCCAAAAGATCCCGTCTAGACTGGCGCTTTTCTCCGGCAAAGCCCCGAGCCGGAAAAAAGCGGCAGCCATGTTCATGCAAATGCCGCGGGGGATATTTAAATCCCCCGCGGCATTTGCAATTCCGAAGTGTCTCATCAGCATCCCTTTTCCGGAAAAGGGTGCCAATGTAGACACAGCCAGAGTGTGGGCGATCTAGGTGACCTGGATCTGTGCCTTGCCGGCATAGGAGACAGGGATGTGTGCCGGTGCTGATGGTAATAGTGGGGGTGAAAGAACTGCATGCCAACGAGTATTCAGTCATAGTTCAATGCCATGGCGGGTCTGCAGGCAGAGCCAATGGAGCTGGTGAAGGGGAAAGAGGCTCAGAAGAAAATGTGACATGCTCCGGACTGGGGGAAGGAGCGATGACCGTGTGTGATTTATGGTGGGCCTTAGCTGGTGTCAACAACTGCGCTAATGCGGACTTATCTGTAGGCTGCATATAAGGTCTAGTCGGTGCTGGCTGTGGTTCCAGTGCTGGCTGCGGTGCTGAAGATGGTGCCAGTGGAGCCCGTGCCAGCGGTGCTCATCGTGCCGACTGCACTGGCAGTGCCACCATGTAGGTGCTGAATCCAGTCCCGAGGCTGTTAGCGGTGCTGCAAATGACGCCAGTGCTGCTGGTGGTGATTTTCGTGGTAGACTCGGCCTTGATGCCGACGTGCTATGGCTTGGTTTCGCTTTCTCCAAACGGCGGGTAGGAGCCGTCCCTGAAGTGCCCAGCTTCTCTCCAGCGCTAATATGGGTTGGTGGCAGTGAGCGAGTTGGAGAGGGCCTCTTTTTCGTGAAAGTACGAGGCTCTGGTGAGACGGCCCGGTGCTTCCTGGCTCAGAGAGAGGCTGATCTGAGTGGGGAGGGCTCCGTCCGTGAAGGCTGCCGTGCTTTATTAAATAAAAGCATTTTGAGCCTCATCTCCCTGTCCCTTCGTGCGCACGCTGTTATCTTGGAGCAGCGAGGGCAGTTTTGCAGGGTATGCCACTCACCTAGGCACCTAATACAGCAGGAGTGCCCATTTAAGCAGGCATGGGTTCCCAGCAAGTGTCACATTTTTTCACTTGATCCTGGTGTGGTTTTTCCTCAAGGGATTTTCTTTTCTTTCTCTCTGTTCTTAATGCCCCCTTCCCTCCCCTCCATGGCTATAAACCTACTGCTAAGATTAACTCAACTAAGAACTATTAGCACTACAATTAACTATCGAATGATTAACTAACAACGTTTACTTTGACAGGATCTGACGAGAGGGAGCTCACTCCGTTGGCGACTGAGGACGGTTAGGAGGAACTGGCGGGAGCCGGATGGCGCGCTCTAAGAAACGGCGTGAACAGCACAAGGTGCCTAACACGCATGCACGGTCCGGCAGACTCAGCCGGACACAGCCTTGTCATTTGAAGCTGCGTAGTGCAGATACAATCCAAGGTGTAATTAGCCAGTCTAGCTAGAGGGTTGGTCACCTTTGGTCTCACCCCACGTGATCACCTAATTTTAGGTTTTTTGGAAAAAGGGGTACTTTATAAAAATAAGGTTGAGAAACACGGGACTAGCATGTTGCACTTGTGCTCTGTAAACAGAAACCATGTTAGTAACCCCACCATAAAAATCAATGCAGTACCCAACTGCAGTAATGTTGAGACTTTACCATGAAAGTCTGAATCATCAGAACAGATCAGACTAGTGTTTACTCTAGTCTAGTATCTAGTCTTCAACAACAGCTGGTGGCAAACAAGCCCAAGGAAGGTACAAGAAACTAATTATAGAATCATCTGCCCATAAGAGACATTTCTGCCCCTTTTATCAGCTAGAAATTGGCTGGTCCCCTGAAGCACAAAGGAGTTAGATCTGTTCCGAAAGTCAGACTTTTTAAAATCTCAACTAATATAAAACCGCAGCTATTCTCATTCCCCAGACAGGCTTCCAATAGGAGATTATTAACGCTTGATAAGATAGGTCATGTTTGCCTCGGCTATTCTTGCAGCAGTAAGTTCCAGAGGTTACTCTGTGTCAAGTAAATAAAGCTCATGCAAGGAAATGATTTTGTAATTTTGCTGGGATCCACACACCTGAAAGGCATTCAGAATAAAACCAAAGGCACCAATTTAGAACCAAAACCTGTTTGGCTGTTCTTGTGGAAACTCCAATTTGCAATATCTGCGGAAAAGCACAACTCTCTACTGCTTCATCAGAATTCTGTTCTGTCTGAGTTTTACATTTTACACCCAACAAGGAAGTTCCCAATTAATGATTAAATCCACATATAGTATTTCACCAGCGTGTTGCATAGAGATGACATATTACCTCCAAAAAGTGACAAAAGAAAATGTTAAGGTTGCAGTGGCAAAAATCAATCAATTAGGAAGTGCTGGAATTAAGGTTGCCTGTGCACTGTACATTCTGTACAGAATAGGGGACCTATTAAAAAAAGGTCTGTGATTGTGTAATTTAGAAAGGTCATGAATCATAATGCACAAACACGTATGAAAGGGGTCAAATTAAGATTGCCCGGGCACTGTTGAGTCAAGCATTCTGTAGCTCCTAGGTGCTTCCCTTTGCAAGTTTAATGCTCTTTTAACTCAAGGCTTTTGGCTGTTAAGTAGTTTATAATAATTTACCACCCCAGCCAGATTTTTCCAGGAATGTAACGGTGCTTAGGAAAAATGGTGCCATCAATAATCTCCTAGCACTAAAAACTAGAGTGCTTCTTAACGAGAGTGCCAGGTCTCAGCAGATATTGATTAATTCATCATTTTGGGGGAGTTACTTCTATCGCTGCCTTTTAACATCAGGTGGCAGCACCTCTCCATTTGTGTGTCCGGGATGAGGCTTGCTGGGCTGTGCCTTAGCACACACCGTACCCAAACAGGCCGCTGTCTCTCCTTCCTTGGGCTGCACAGCTTCTTTGCCAGGAGAGGCAGCTCTTGCAGCGATCTTCCCTAACACAGCCAGGGGCAAATGACCCTCCAGCAGCACGGCCACAGCTCTTGTTGCCTCTGTCTCCGCTCTTTGCGCTGCTGAGAGAGTCTTGGGGAGAAGGTCTCTGACCTGAGAGCTGAAGCAAGGAGTGATCTGTTGATCCACCAGTACCAGCAGCAGCGGCACTGCCAGCTTTCCCCCTTCCCACCCCCGGGACTCAACCAGGACTTCCCGGACGGAAAAGGGGCAGTTTTGTCTTCAAGCGCAGCCACACGTAGCTTCCCTGGCCCAGTCTACACTGGCACTTGACAGCGCTCTAACTGTGTGGCTCAGGGGTCTGACCCCCAGCCCCACCCGAGCGCAAGTTACAGCGCTGTAAAGCCCCAGTGTGACCCAGACTACGGTGATAGGACCCACGTTCCCAGCACAGCTAGCTACACTCCTCCTGGAGGTGGTTCACACAGAGCACTCGGCCGTGGCCACTGTTTCGGGTCACGGGGCTGCTGCAGCTGGGCTTTAAACTGTTATGTGTGGACACAGCCGAAGATCCCACAAGGGGGTGAATTAGCGTTTCCCATATAGACACCCCTCAAGGGAAGTTAGTTAGTAACAGGGGTTTGGTCCAACCATAAATAAAGCAGCTGGTACCTCCTTCAAAAGACACAGAGCCCGGATACACCAGATCTGGGGCTCCAGGTGTCAGAAGGGCCATGCTGCGTTACTGAGTCCCATGCCGCCCCATCCACAGTTGTGCTTAATTCAAACTGTTGAGTTTTCCTTTCCTCTTGCCTGGTCTCCTTTCCTCAGGGGGGGACCTACCCTATCAAGTGGGCCATGGCGCGGTCACCACAGTGACAGTGCAAATCCGGACGTCACCGTTCTCTTGGCTGACGTAGGAACCACAAATTCGGTTTTTACATCTTCACGTTGATGTTAAAGCACAGCTGGCAAATGAACATTGTTCCTGCTAGCAGTAACTACAGCAGAAAGGAGCGTGTGAATACTGATCCAACCCCCACACACAACCTGAGCTGTTCTATTGGGCAAATAAAGTGGTTTATGAAACAAGTGAAAATATGTACTTGATACAATATTAGGCTCCAGCTCCAGGGGAGGGGGTTGACAGGATCACAACCACAGACGAGCCAGGCGTGTGGGTTTTGGATTCTGCAGACAGCGGGAATTTTCAGAGTCTGTGCCAGTGAAAGTTTGCAACCATCGCTGGAGTCTGCAGTTCCATGTAATGCTGCCAGGCGGAACCGAGCCTGGGATCTCAGTGCAGGAGCCTCTACCGCATGCCCTAAACGCCAGGTGGCTCTCAGCTAAGGCTGTAGAGCAAACTCATTCTCTCTCTGTGCCCTGGTCTACAGTAGGACTTTATTGCAAAATAAACCCTCCAAGGGCGAATTTATAAGCGGCGCATCTACACTACCAAGCCCGTTATTTTGAAACAATGGGCCACTTCAAAATCTGTACTCCTGTGTCTCAAGGAATAACACTAATTTCAAAATAGTGGGAGTGTGGACGCTCTGGTGCTGCTATTTCGAATTAACGACTCCCCAGAGCTTTCGAGGCTTCCCCGTAGCGTGGAGCCGCTAGTTCAAATGTGTTAAATCGGGCGTTAAGCCAAATTTACTAATTTCAAAGTAGTTTCCTAGTGTAGACATGGCCTGTAAGAGGTCTGTGCCACTCCGAGAGCCAGTGACCCACCCCCAGCAGGTGTGGGGGCTACATACGCACACTGCCTGGCATAGAGAGTGGGGGGGGGGAGAATTTCAAATTCCCCAAAGCTCTCCCCATCTCCTTGGGAAACCACAGCAGGCTCCTTGGAGCGAGGCCACCCCTGGGCCTAAGTCACCCCACTATCTGAAATAGCAGGTTAAAATATGGAGGCTTCCGGTTTTCTGAGTGCACAGGCTCCCTGCACTACGACATTCGCGCCTCCCCTCCTCACTTCCAGCCCAGCCTCAAGACAAGGGAATGCAACCTCTTTGCTGTTATTAACCAGAAGCTCCTGCGTTAAATTATGGATGTCCACTTGCCAAATGAAAGGAACGAGTAGCTCCGCAGCACCTTAGAGACTAACAAAAACATATAGAGTATCGTGAGCTTTCGTGGGCACAACCCACTTCTTCTGAACTACTACTGGGTTTTAAAGTTACAGACTAACACAGCTACTCCTCTGATATCAATGAAAGGAGTTAATGCTGAAATTGCAGCAAGGGAAGTTTAGGTTGGACATTAGGGAAAATTTCCTGCCTGTTAGGGTGGTTAAACACTGGAATAAATTGCCTGGGGGGGTGGAATCTCAGTCACTGGAGATATTGAAGAGCAGGTTGGACAGACACCTGTCAGGGATGATCTAGACGGTGCTTGGTCCTGCTGTGAGGGTGGGGGGCTGGACTCAATGACCTCGCGAGGTCCCTGCCAGTTCTAGGATGTTCTGATTCTATGAACCCTGAGGCATCTTGGCTACCTGGAGCCATCACTACAGCCACAGCCAGAAGCATTTCTCCCGGAAGGGTGTGTTTTGACAGTTGCAACAGAAAGCGCAATGGCTCTTTGGCTGGGCCACAGGCTGCAGTGCCTGCCAGGTTATGTGCTGAAATGGTGTTTTCCTCATTTCCATTTATTAATAGGCTTACAATGAGGACCACATAGAAGTTTGCTCCTGACACTTCTGGAAAGAGACAGGACCCTACTGGGTCCAGAGCTATCCATGTGCAAACAGACATTAGGCTGAGCAAGTGACATGCAAAACTGCTTCCCAGGGCGAAGATGATGGCCTAGCGAGCTGGTGCTGGAACGGGGGGGGGGGGGGGGGGGGGGGGGGGTATTCAGGGTTGCATGCAACGGTCCGTATACAGCAGAACAGAATTCTAACTTCTTCCCAAACGCTGCATCAGTGAGGATAGAAACGACACTTCCTGGCTAGAAGGACCCGGGGGGCTTCTCACCTACACTTCCACAGGGATCAGACCCTATGCGAGAGGACAGCCTGACAGAGTCACATACAGAGAGCAGGATGACAGCAGGGCCAGGGAGCCAGGGCTGAGGTCCCCAAACTGGGGGTGCACCCTCGGAGGGGGCAGAGGAACATTCGGGGGGAAGCAGCTGAGACAAGGGCCAGCCATCACAGGGGATAGGGAGAACCCCCTACCTCCACCCAACTGCCATCCTTGGCCCCCCAGCTCTACCCCCACCCCCAGATGTGGCCCCCCAGCCTCAGGCCTCTTACTCTTGTCCGTGTCTCCTCCCCCTCCCCTGGAGCCGTGGCCCCACCCAGCACAGATGGGGGTAAGAGGGCACGGCCCTAACAAGTTCGGGGACCACTGAGGTAAGGGTCTTGGAAGATGGAATTAAAAAGCGATGCCTTGGAGACTGTTCCCTGTAAGCTGGGTGCTTGTGCCTCTGATCAGGAGAGAGTCCCATGCTATCCAGCTGATGGGCAAAGCGCCCACAGCTAGGGTTGTGTTTCTACTGGTGGTGCACATTCCCGCATGCAGCAGTGCACAAAAACATTCATTCTGCACATGGACGGACAAGATCAGAGCAGCGAAGAGCCACGTGCAGCCCACCAGGGTTCTGTTTGCCACTGCCCATGGGCAGGCGTCTGGGTTCCACCCATGTGGGTTTTTCTCCATTGGTGTTATTAAAGCGACACGCCCGTGAAGCCAGGGCACGTGAACTGAGGCACAGCCCGCAGCGTGTAGGCATGCAGGCGCAGCTCGTGAAGTGCCCCTCGCCCGGAAGATCACCTTGGTGTGGACAGCCTTGCAGCCCAGGAGATGGAGGAGGGCCACTCGCCAGCCTCGGTCGCCCATTGCTGGATTGGAGGGACCATGCTTGGGGGCGATCCTGCACGGTGCTCTCCGGCCCCTGGCCTTGCACGGCCTGCCAGTTTACACATGGAGCCAGGCGGCACCGGCGGGATTGTGAAATGCACACGACACAAAGGCCAGGGGCTGTTCCGTTTCTGAATAAGAACAAAGGATTGAACGGGTAGGTCTTGGAGAGCAAAAGCTGCCAGGTGCTTGTCATGAAAGGCGGGCACAGCCAGGCTGGCGGGAAAGCCCGGGCAGGATGTGGGGCGAGCGACACGGGACCGGAGAGTACCTTGTTCAGCAAAGCGAGGCTCTGGTTTTATTTGGCAGAGAGCCAGTTCCGAGACGTCTGCTAGCTCCTGCCAGCACCTCTGGGCTCCGCTACGGTTTCCCTACAAACATGTCGGGGCGCGGCGTGCTCCCAGGCGGGACTGATACGCTGCCGCAGCCTGTGTCTCCGGGAGCGGTGCAAGAGTCCAGCGCACCAGGGAGCCGCTCAGAGGGTCGAGGGTTAGGACTGCCAACCTGCAGTGAGACAACGGGACCTGCCAGGCCTCGGGGCGGGGCTGGTGCGGCCACAGGAGGGCTTCCTCACGCTAAGGACAGGTGGTAGAGGTGCTGCCCAGCCTGGGTTCCCCTGGGGAGCGCCACAACCTGCTCAGAGGGAAGACACAGGCACCCGTGCCTGATAAGCCTAGGGAATGAACAGTGCAGGGGAAAATGCACGTCCAGTTCCAGGTCGCAGGCTCTGCAGTAGAAAGCTTTATACTGCAGAGCCCGCAGTGCAGGGTGGCAGCCGGCTGCCCGGCAGTCAGTTCGTGCTGGAAGTTGGCTTTGAAGCCGGCTCCCAGTGCGTACCAGCTCCTGCCTGCCAGTCCTGCTCCCAGGGAGCCAGCTGCTGCCCTGCACTGCTGCCTCGGATACAGAGGCAGCAGCGTGGGGTGGCAGCCAGCTCCAGGCCCCACTCCTGGGAACAGGACTGGGAGCCAGCATGTAACTGTCACGGTACCAATAGCTCATGCTTATCGGGTAAGTGTTTAAATGGTTATTCTGTTACATTCCTTGTTTATTCCCAATATTTAAACTACACTGATAAAGGTGAAGAATTAAGTGGTAAAAAAAATCCCCTTTAATGACCTAATAACCCTTTCCCGTTTTAACAACTGCTAACTTGTTCCTGAAACAGGCTTCCGGGAGTTCCCCCCATTTCTCTGCTGAAGTCAGCGGGCTACGCTGAGGCATGTTTGGGGCAGAGGCTGCTAGCCCGAGGCTGGGGCTATCACGACTGAGCACGAGGCCAGGCAAGGCAGGGCATGTTCTTGGAGAAAGCCAGTCAAGCCAAACCCGCAGCAGGAGCCGAGTCAGCGATAAGTCAGGGCCTGAGCAGGTAAGCTAACCTGTCTGCATCAGCTCTGCCTCACCCCAGGAAAGCTGCACCGCCTGGGCCCTGCTCAGACAAGCCCTCAAATTCCTTTCCCGGATGCCCTGGAAGAGTTAATTCTATGGCAGCTGGTAGTGAAGGCTGGATTTAACTCAGCCCATTTTTAACTGCAAGCTGCCCCCTAGCACCAGTCTGCAGACAAGATAGGCTACGCTCTGCTGCCCAGGACCAGCACGGCAGCCTCCTAGCTGGCTTCGTCGGCTAGGCCATGTAATAGGTCTGCAGGCAGAGCCCCATGGGAGCCCCCCTAGCAAGGGTCTTGGTGGACGTTAGCTTCCCTTCCACCAGCAACAGGAAGGCTCAGAGCGGGGGGGAGGGGACGGATTTCCTATCCCAAAGAAATATCTTAAATATGCATAAAATGTGACCACTGAACCCAGCTCACAGAGAGGCCCCTGACCAGGCCACAGCAGCTGAGCAGACACGGAGATCCCACACTCGGGCACGAGCGAGGCCCCACAGAGCCGTGGGCGTTTCACCACGACACTGGCCGTGTTATTTGAGAGAACTGCATGTTTTCGAGCTTTTCTCCAGTCACCACAGCCAGAGACTTGGTAGCGAGAGCAGAGCGTCTCGGGGAGGTGCCCGCCCCCGGGCCTGGGGGGAGTCTCGGGAGAAACCCCAGTTGAGGCAACAGCGCCCGTGAGACGTGGCAACAGGAATGCCAGCAGACGCTGCAAGAGCCCGGCGGCCACCTCGGCGTCACGAGCGCTGGCGGAGCACCTAGTCACGGCTTCACTGGCCACTGGACTAGCCCACCCCCCTTGCGCCCATTCCTGCAAACGTTCTGCACTAACCCGGCCTGGCAGGCAGCCCGACCCACGCCAGCGCCAGGGAGGTGTGGTTCTACATGAGGAAACTGCCAGCTGATACGCACCCCATTGCCTAGGAAACCTCCAGCCACTCCCGTGCCCAGACTCCTCTCACCGGCTGATCCCTGAGCCGGGTCTGGGCTGCTCTGAGCTTGGTCGCATGCTGCGCTCGCCTTCATTTGGAGCCGATCCCTGGCCTAGCCCCTGTGAGTGCCCCATCCCTCCAGGCCCCCACGCTGGAGTTCAGGGAGTAGGGATCTGCTGGGGCTCATTTGCAGCATGAATTAGGGATGTGAAATCCCACTTAATCGGGTGACCGTTGGGTTTAACTGGTGAGAAGATTAAGCAGGATCCCGGCATGGGGCTCCCCGGGGGGTGGAGCAGCCCTCCGCCCGGCAGGCTGCAGGCAGGGGGCTGCTCCCAGGTTAGTCTCAGCTCTCCTCATCTTTCCGTCAATAAGAGTTGGGAGAGGCCAGTCCCGATCTCGGGAACCCGCCAAGACTCACTCAAAGCCACGGTGCCGCGACCCCGCTTGGGCAGAGGCTCTGCTTGCTGGTCACCCAGGCACGACTTCCCCCCGCCTGAGCGCTGCTCTAGTGCTTCCACCTCCGCATCAAGACAGGAGGGGCAGGCGCCAGCCCGGGGAAGGACCCATCCTAGCCGTGACGGGGGATCTAGAAATAATCGTCCTGCCAGTCGACAGAGGAGAGGGGGACTCGGGTGCTCCTCCTGCAGGAAGTCGGGGGAGGGGGTCTCTGCATGCCTCCTCCCTGTGGCAGTGTGATTTTTCACAGATTGAGAGCGGTGGTCCCTGTAAGCAGAGCGCGTTGGGCGGTCACCCAGCCGATTAGCAGAGCGCCGACAGCCAGCAGAATACCTTCCCACTGGTGGTGCACATCTTCATGCCCCTCGGTGCACCTAACAACATTTATTCCATGCATGGATGAGACACACCCCACTTGCAATGCTGTCGGCTCCGGTCCGCACAGCCTGCGAGGGCCTGCGGCCACGCGTCAGGGGTCAGGTGACAGTTCTTACGGGCCCGCTTCTTTCCGCTGGCCTGATGCCCAGAGGAGGAGGATGAAACAGCTGGCCTGGGCGTGGCTGCATGGGCAGGGCTTGCCTAGCAAGGTGGCCACAGTTCAGGTGGACATCTCTCCATTAGATGCGCTCACCACCAGGCCAAGGCGCCGCAGTTCTTCTTGGATTTTGGCTGGTGCACAGTGAGTAACCTCCTGGCCTTATAGAATGGGCACTGTGGGGCGGGAGGGGACACGAGCCAATTCCCCTTAGGCCTGTGCCGGTTTATCCACGTCTGGGCTGCTGTCCCTCTCCCTCAGTGGGAGGAGCTGGGGGGGCGGGGCCAGGCAGGACACCCTGCTGCAATCACTAGGCCAAGTCAGCCCGGTGACCCTCAGCACTAGGCTCGCTCAACCGTCAGGGCAGCGCGACGCTTTCCCATTCTTGGGAGGGGCCAGGAAACTCCGCCCGGTGCTGCGCTCTCCCCAGGTGCTGAGGAGGGGCCTGGCCCTGCTGCTTGGGAAGCGGCAGACCGGCGCTTGGCCTTGGTTTCAAAAACCCTGGGAGGGCGGAGAACTCCTGGTGCGGGGCTGCGGGAACCCTCCCTGCAGCAGCCGGGCCCTTCCTGCGCTGCTGTCCACGGGGCTCTGGGGGAGCCGGGTCTCTCGGAACGGCCCTGCAGACTGGCATCGCTGGAGGGAAACGGGTTTCACGTTCCTTGGTGGCTCCTAGACGAACGCGACTCTTCTGAGTAGGATGGGGACCAGGGCTCTATGCCAGAGGGACCCGAAGGGTCTGACTGGCCAAGACTCCCCTGGACGTGGCTTGGGCATAGGCCCCGTGGCACCGGGTTCAAAGGGAGCCTGTGGCTGACCCAGCTGGCTGGGAATAAGGCTGCAGGGCTGAGGCAGGTCGTAGGGCTGCACCACGGAGGGCAGGACCCCTTAGAGGGCTCTCCCACAAGGGATCCCTGCAGGACTCCCTGCCGCCCACGCTGGGGCAGGAAGGGCACCGGGCAGCTACTTTGCAGCCAGCGATTGCTGTGAGCACGGGGTACTGGGCCTCAGCCTCCGCTCAGCCCACACGGGCCAGGGAACCGCTGCTTGGGCCAGCCCTGGGGGGCTGTGCTGTTGAGGTGGGAGCTCTCCTGCTCAGGGCTGGAGGCAGCAGAAAACGCTGCCCGGCGTGAGCACAGGTGCAGGCATTGACAAGTGCAGGAGACAGCCCCTGGCTTTCCTGCTCGTAGCCTTCCCCACCAGCCTGCACTCGGCACAGGAGCATCCGGCACGGACAGTCTAGCCCCAGAGCGGAGAAGGGGGGGGGCCCTTCTGCTGAAACCCCCCAGCCCATCGGGGCCTGACTGGACGTTTTTCTTTATGTTTGCTCTGCACAGGTGGGGACCAGCTCTGCTGGCTTGCAGCTGAAGTGGGCGGTGTCTCGGCCGTGAACCATATCGCCCTGGCCCGAATGACCCATGCGGTCTGCCTCCAAGGCTGGACAGAGCGAAGACCCCCAGGCCTCCTACGAAACAACAGCCGAAAAGAACTAGTCTCCCTTCCTCCCTTTGAAGATGGTCATTCTCTCCGTCAAAATCTGAAGCGAAGGAGAGAGCCAACGGAGACACTTCAGGCAGACAGTTCTGGTGCTGTTGGACAGGCCACCTCGTTCCACGCAGCAATTGTCCAAGTAGCTCCAAGGGAAGTGATCCAATGTTCAGAGTAAAAGCAGCAGGACGCTTTGAACTGGTGGAAAGTTACCCCTGCGAAGTCAGTGTGACCGACTGAGGTCTGAGCGGTCTCCAGCTCCTAACACTGTCCGGCGGGCTTAGCTCTGGCGAGCTGGGCTTGCTCAGATAAGAGACTGGTGGCAGGGGCAGCTCTGTTGGAAATGACTGGACGTGGTATTTACAGAAAGAATGAATAAAGGCTGACTTCCCAAACCACTCCTCCCAACGAAGGATGCCATTGCAGCTCCTTCGCCTCCCGCACTATTCTCCCACGCCGGGGGAGCTGTGTGGACACGTATGCGAGAGGAAAACCCGCCATGGACATGCCCAGCACAACAGGACACAGAAAGAGCCGCTGATACTGCCTGACCATCTGTGCAGGATGATCCACGGCCCAGGAGCCAGCGCACCCGGTCCCAGATCCACGGCCCAGGAGCCAGCGCACCCGGTCCCGGATCCACGGCCCAGGAGCCAGCGCACCCGGGCCCGGATCCACAGCCCAGGAGCCAGCGCACCCGGTCCCAGATCCACGGCCCAGGAGCCAGCGCACCCGGGCCCGGATCCACGGCCCAGGAGCCAGCGCACCCGGGCCCGGATCCACGGCCCAGGAGCCAGCGCACCCGGTCCCGGATCCACGGCCCAGGAGCCAGCGCACCCGGTCCCGGATCCACGGCCCAGGAGCCAGCGCACCCGGTCCCGGATCCACGGCCCAGGAGCCAGCGCACCCGGTCCCGGATCCACGGCCCAGGAGCCAGCGCACCCGGGCCCGGATCCACGGCCCAGGAGCCAGCGCACCCGGTCCCGGATCCACGGCCCAGGAGCCAGCGCACCCGGTCCCGGATCCACGGCCCAGGAGCCAGCACACACCTGTCCATCGCTGGGAACAGTCACCTTTGAAAGGCATGCTGGTGCATTAAACGTGTGATCCGCCATTGAATGAGAGCACGGAATGGCAGGACACTAGAACGGGAAGGGACCTCAAGAGGTCGAGTCCAGTCCCCTGCCCTCACGGCAGGCCCCAGCTAGCAGGGAAGATGTGTCCCGGGCAGTGACTCCATGTCCGGGGCGAGGATCGCCCTGTTCAGTGGGGACATCTGGTTCCATTCTGTGAGCTGCAGCCTCTGGCTGCGCCGCCGCGCTTGGCTCCTTGGCTGGTTTTGAAACAAGTGACTTTTTGAACCACCTGACAGTGCAGCAGGGCTGGGGCAGGTGGCTGCATGCCGTGGCCCCATGCTGCTCCCAGAAGCAGCGGCTGGCACGTCTCGGCGTGCATCTAGCGGGGGGGGGGGGGGGGGGGGCGGCTCTGCATGCTGCCCCTGCCCCCAGCCCCATCCTCACAGCTCCCGCTGGCTGGGGACTGGCTTGTGGCAGCTGTGGGGTGGCGCTGATGGACACAGGCAGCACAGAGACCTGTCTCCCCACCACCAGCAGAGACGGGCCAGCAGCTTCTGGGAACAACGTAGGGCCACGGCATGCAGGCACCTGCCTGAGCACTGCTGCATGGCCCACCCAGAGCCACCTGTGCTAAGTGCCTCCAGGCCAGAGCCTGCACCCCATACCCCAACCCCTTGCCCTAGCCTGGAGCCCCCTCCTGCACCCGAACTCCCTCCCAGACTCCACGTCCCTCCTGCACCCCAATCCCTTGCACCAGCCCACAGCTTTGCGTGGGATGTGGCTCTAGGAAGATTTTGGTCCAAGAGAAAAGCCCAATCCTGGTGCTTCCTTGTAGCAGTGCGGGCCCCGGACACGCCCTGCCGTACTGGCTGCAGTGTCCCATAGCTAGAGGGCAAGGGGGCACGTAGGTGGCGGCCGCATGGGGCGCAGGGCACGGGCTGGAGTGGGAGGTTGGTGCTGCTGCTCACCCCCTCTGGAGCCAAGTCTGTGCTGCTGCCGCGCCCAGATGCCGCTCTCCTGGCTGAGCACGGGGCCCCCGGCCTGGCCCGCAGCTGCCTGGAGAGGGGCCGGGAGCCCCAGGACTCGCCCGAACCAATGGGGAGAAGCGGGACAAACAGACCCCGCTCCGCATATTGAACCAGGCCCAGCAAGTAATCCCGCAAAATTAGCGCCCTCCCTGGTGCACACTTAGGCCGACCCGGGAGGAGAGGGGTGGAGATCGTGCTGCATTTCCCCCACCCCCTCCAGTTTGGGGCCAGGCCCCGCAGGGCACTACCCCGCCGGCGGAGCTGGAGGAGGGTCGGGCTGGGGCGGAGAGGTGGAGGCGGCAGGCGGAGGAGGAGCAGGCGAGCAGAGGGATGACAGGGGGAGTGAAGGGGGACTATATTGGTGCCCCCCCCAGCGTGGCACCCGGGGGCAACGGCCCCCCCACCCCTCCTTGCTACGCCACTGCTGACAGGCGCCAGGCAGAGGAGGGATGAGATGCTGCCCTGCAGACTGAGTAACCTGCTGTCACCCCCAACAGGAGGAGGAGGGTGAAGCGGCTGAGGCCCACGTTTTTACCACAGGGCCGTGCCTGCTGGAGCAGGGTGCGCTCCCTGCTGCCGTGCCTGGGTGCCAAAGGGAGCTTCGCCCACAGAGGCACAGGCCCGTGTGAGGGTGAGCAAAGCAACCTCCCCCCAGAGTCTGCCTGTACCCTCCCAGCAGGCCTGGCTGTGCCCTTCTGGGCCCCCCAGAGCCAGGCCTTCTGAGGCAGGGGCACGGACATCCACTTTCCAGGGTGATCCACCGGCCGCGAGAGCTAGGAAGTGAGCGGGAGCTGCTGGGGGAGAGAACTTCACAGCCGCCGCAAGTGCTAAGGCAGGGTGGCTCCCTTACCTTCTGGGCTGGGACCGGCACTCTTCTTCCCCGCTGTCCGCCTCCTGCGTGCAGAGGAGAAAAAAACAGGACGGATTAGAATATTAGCCCTCCACCAGCTTCACATCACTAGCCAGGCCTGGGCCTGTGGGTGGGGGCTTTACTACCCCTGGACCTCCCTCTCGCTGCTGCTGCCCTGGGCCTGAACTGCTGAAAGCCTTTCAGCAAGCACATGGGAATCCTGTGGCGGCCGCAGAACGTAACATGCGGTGGCTTGGCCTTCCAAAGACCCCTGCCAAGCCAAGAGCTCTGACCGCCAAGCGCTCCTGCTGCTCTGCGGGACACATCCCAGCGCCTGGGCAAGGAGGGGCTCAGAAGCCAAAAAAGAGAACGAAAGAGAGAAAAAGAACAAAAAAGCGCACCGGCCGGGCAAGTGCAGACCAACTCGAAGTGGAAATCTGACAAGCTACGCTGCTTCCGCTGCAAAATTAACTGGCACAATTTCTAACGCACGGTGGAATTTTACTAGGACGTTCCATTTGAGCCCGAAGCAATAGTTCAGCAGGGACATCTCGGGGGATTCATTCTACTTCGCAGCGGGTTTAAATGTACCTTCGCAGGCCAGACTGGGGGAGGGGGGAGAATTTGCTTTAAATCAGTGGCAATAATAAAATGGGTTGGTGCTACTCTTTCAAGTCTAAGTGCAGGTCACTTGGGAGCTTTAGGCTGCGATTTATAGAATTGTAAGTATAGGCCTGGGAGGGACGGCAACAGGTCACCCACTCCAGCCCCCAGCACCACTATACAATAGCCAGCCCATACTTGCCAGGTGCCTGAAACCTCCAATGAGAGGTTCCACAGCCTCCCTGGGCAGTCTGATCCAGTGCTCCCCAACCCATGCGCACCGGGAGTGGGCTGACTCGCCCCTCCACAGACGTGGCCAAAAGCTGGGAAAAAGGTGGTTCTGCTGCCCTAGCCAGACCCAGTCCCCAATCAGCCATTATGTTGCCGATCTCCTCTGCAGCCTCAGCAGAGGGTAAGTGCAGACCTGCCACCCGGAGGCAGTAGTGGAGCAGTGGGACAGGCGGGTTCAGAAACAGCCAGCAGCACTTGCAGAATTTGGAAAAAAGTTCAGCCCCGCAATGGCTAGGTGAGATGCTCCCAAAGGGTGGAAGGGAAAGGCCACGTTTCGCCCCGAGGGAATGGTACATGAAGATTCTGTTCCCTGGAACTTGGCAGAACGTGAGACAGAGCACACAGCCGGCAGGGCATCGCCGCGACACGCAGAGCACACGGCCGGCAGGGCATCGCCGCAACACGCAGAGCACACGGCCGGCAGGGCATCGCCGCGACACGCAGAGCACACGGCCGGCAGGGCATCGCCGCGACACGCAGAGCACACGGCCTCTCTTTCTAGGCAACGCCAGGGACGGAAGCAGCACGGGCGACGGAACTCTTGGCATCTCTGCTCCGTGAGGGTCTGACCCAGAGCGGCGCACACTAGCAGAGTTCCGGGAACAGTGCGGATGCTCAGCACTCTCGGGACCAAATCCCACTTAATGCCTCGTAAACGAGGAGCTAAGTAGCAAAGCGGATACCGAGGGGAGCGAGAACTGCCGGCGACACCTGTGGAAGGGAAGTCGGCAGGAATCTCTTCCACGCCCCAGGCCTCAGGACTAGTGTCCTTTCAGCAGCGTGAAACAGGCCTGGGAGCTGCCCCCAGCTACGAACCCCTCCCCCCTCCCCCACGCAGAGAGCCTGATGCGAGTATTCGCACTGTCAAACCGGCACAACCGCGCAGGGAGAGCGTCGCCCCCCCGCAGCGAAGCGTTGCGGCACTCAACCCACCGCCAGCGTGGACAGGCTCAGCCCATCGGCATGCTGCAAGCCCCAGCCGCTACAGTTAGGTGGGCACCCACGAGACGGGCATGGGCGTGGGCTCCCCAGAGCCACGTTGTGGCACACCATGCCCACCACAGCTGAACCCGCAATGTCATTCCGGGGAGCTGGAAAGACCAAGCTTGTAGCCGGAGCTTCCCAGCGACTTGTTGACCGCACCACACAAGCTGCTCAGGACGGGGTGTCATTGTGTACTGTACCAAGGACTGGCTCTCCTGTAAGCTGGAGTGGGCAATAATTTTTGGTGGGGGGGTCACTCCAAGGTTTTGATAAGTGGTTAAGGGCCGCACTTTTCCGTGGAAGGGGTGTGGGGTCTAGGATAGAGGCTGGGTACAGAACGGCACACAGGGTAAAGGGACTGGGATGCTGGAGACAGTGTTGGGTCGGAGAGGTGCTTGGGTGAAGGAGTGGGTTGTGACAGGGGGAAGGGTCTGGGAGAATGCTTGGGTGCAGGAAAGGATTCTGGCCTGGAGGAGGGGGTACAGGATCTGGGAGGGTGTTGTCACCTGCAGCAGGCGGGTGCAGAGAGTTGGGGTGGTGACTGGGGGAGAGAGTTGGGGTGGTGACTGGGGGAGGGAGTTGGGGTGCAGGAGGGGCTGGGGTGCCAGAGGCAGGCTCTGGCTGGGAGGTACTTACCTAAGCATCGCCTGGCCAGCAGCCCTGCAGCACCCCCAAGCCAGGCTGGGCTCCCTGCCTGCTGCAGCCCCAGACCGCTTGAAAATACAGGCGGTTCCCTCACCCGGGATGGAGAGCCACGCGGAGGAAGAGACTTGCGCTGCGCCCCCAGCTCCCACGCCAATCTCTCAGCTCCGACTGGCTGGCTGCTTCCAGCCAATAGGAGCCAAGAGATTGGCTGAGGTCAGTTTTTATTGGCCGATTGTTTTTGGCCAATAGAAGCTGAGGATTGGGCTGGGGGCGGGGAGATCACACAAACTTTCCCCACTCCCTGCAGAGCAGAAAAAACATAGGGACTGCACTTGAAACCATGGCAGCCGCATGCCTGAGGATCCCGGCAGGGTGGTCCGCAGGCTGGATCCAGTGACGTGGTGGGGTGGATCCAGCGCCCAGGCCGTACCTGGCCCAGCCCTGCTGTAAGCTCTTGGTGATGGGCTGTGTCTTCCCAGGAGTCTGCACACCCCTAACCATACAGCCCTCATCATCACTGGGACCTTTAAACAACCACCAGCGTTTGCAGCGGTCTCTCACCGCCAGGCCAAATCACTAATACTCAGGTGACCAGTAGTCTCAGGACTAAGTGCCTGGGCTGGCTATGAAGCCCTAAGTGCGGGCGCAATTCTCTTTGCAAACACATTTCCTTACAAGGAAACACCAACTTAGGGTAGAGCTAACTGGTGCAAGTCAAGGGACTTGAAAGAACCAGTCCTCAGCAAGAGGAGGAATGGGGAACCCTTCGTCAACGTGGCAATCCGATGCCTAACGTGTCCGTCTGTTATGTATATTGGACAAACTTCTCAGACACTTCGCCAAAGAATCAATGAGTAACAGACATCAGGCTCTTTCAAGGAGAGAAAATTGTTGCTTGCCATTTAACCAGACTGACCATTCTCTCAATGACCTTAACACATGCTTGTTGCTTCATATGAAGAAACTCGCACAGATACAGACAGACATCATCTTTCTATCGAAGTGCAAGAAAATGGACATCGTACCCAAAGGACTGAAAGTGAACAATCCACTAAGATCAACATAGTTCACTGACTACAGTGAAAGACTCTGCCTCCTCACACTATCCAAGAAATTAAGAAACCACCTGATAAGTATTTTATACAAGAAACAGAAAACCATCAAGAATGACATTTCTAACTTAGATCGTCTCATCTCAAGACAAACATCCACACCGACTGACACCTTGCAAGACTTTTGTTCCACCAGACAAGAAATCTACTATACACACTTCTATTCCCTACAACAAAGAAAAGACAATAAATTTTCTAACCTGCTCCATACCACTGGCTACAACAGCAACTGCCTCAACCCACCGGATAATATTGTTAACCTCTCCAGCTACAAACTCAATCCAGCAGAAGAGTCTGTCTTGTCCCGGGGTCTCTCTTTCTGCCCCACGTCCCCCACAAACTGGATACAATTTTGTGGTGACCTTGAGGCTTTTTTTCGCCGCCTCCGTCTCCGAGAATATTTCCAAACCACCACTGAACATCAATCTGACCTACCAGATCCCCCCTACCAACACCAAAGGAAAAATAATTCTATATGGACTCCCCCTGACGGTCGGAATTACAATCTGGATTTCTATATACACAGCTTCTGCAACAACGCACAGACTGACATTATTCGCAAACGACAACAAGCGACACACAATCTTAGCCGCGCTGAACACCATGCCATCCAGAGTCTCAAAAACAACCTGGACATTGTAATCAAACCAGCTGACAAAGGGGGTGCTGTGGTCATTATGAATAAGGCCGACTATAACCAGGAGGCAACCAGACAACTCTCGAACACCACATTTTACAAACCTCTCCCCTCTGATCCCACCTTGGACTACCAAAAGAAACTACACTGTCTCCTTAAAAGCCTCCCCACAGCTACTCGGGAACAAATCCTCACAGAATCACCTTCTGACCCCCGACCAGGATTGTTCTATCTACTTCCCAAGATCCATAAACCTGGGCACCCCGGACGTCCCATCATCTCTGGTATTGGCACGCTCACTACTGGTCTATCCAGCTATGTAGACACTCTTCTCAAACCCTTCGTAACCAATACCCCCAGCTATCTCCGAGACACTACTGACTTCCTAAGGAAACTACAAAACATCGATAACCTCCCCAATAATACCATCCTTGCCACCATGGATGTAGAAGCTCTATATACCAACATCCCACATGAAGACGGATTACAAGCAATTAGAAACACTATCCCAGAGGACACTACTGCCAACCTGATAGCAGACCTATGTAACTTTGTTCTCACCCACAATTATTTCCAGTTTGAGAACAACTTATACCTCCAGATCAGCGGCACAGCCATGGGTACACGCATGGCCCCACAGTATGCTAACATCTTTATGGCTGACCTAGAACAACGTTTCCTCAACTCCCGTCCCCTTTCACCCCTCCTCTACCTACGGTACATCGATGACATCTTTATGATCTGGACACATGGCCAAGAAACACTGGAGATATTCCACAGAGATTTCAACAACCTACACCCCACCATCAACCTCAGCCTGGACCATTCTACACGAGAGATCCACTTCCTGGACACCACCGTACAAATCAACAATGGAAAATTAAACACCACTCTCTACAGAAAACCCACCGACTCATACAGTTACCTACATGCATCCAGCTCCCATCCAGAACACACCACACGATCCATCGTCTATAGCCAAGCCCTTCGATACAACCGCATCTGCTCTAACCCCACTGACAGAGACCAGAAGCTTCAGGATCTCTACCAAGCATTTATAAATCTCAACTACCCACCGAGAGAAATAAAAAAGCAAATTGAAAGAGCCAGACGAATACCTAGAAACCATCTACTTCAAGACAGACCCAAGAAAACCAACAATAGAACACCACTTGTCATCACCTACAACCCCCAACTTAAACCTGTCCAACACATTATCAATAAACTACAGCCTATATTGGAACAGGATACCATACTCAAAGAGGCTCTGGGAGACAGACCCATAGTCTCCTATAGACAACCACCTAACCTCAAGATGATTCTTACCAACCACCACAGGACATACCACACTAATACCAACCCTGGTACCTTCCCTTGCAACAAACCCCGTTGCCAGCTTTGTCCACATATTCATTCTGCTGATACCATTATTGGACCTAACCAAGTGAGTTATAAGATCAAGAACACATATTCCTGCGCATCCAGAAATATAATCTATGCTATCATGTGCCGAAAGTGTCCGTCTGCTATGTACATTGGACAAACATCTCAGACACTTCGCCAAAGGATTAATGCCCACAAAACAGATATCAGACAAGATCACAAAGAGAAAACAGTTTCTTGCCACTTTAACCAGAAAGGACACTCTCTAAATGACTTAGCCACCTGCATTCTGCTACAAAGACCTTTTACATCTGCACTTGAAAGGGAATCCTCTGAACTGTCATTCATGTTAAAATTCGACACTTGTCAACAAGGACTTAACAAGACTTTGAACTTTCTCACCCATTACCAAGACAGTTTCCCCAATTATCACCTGTAATACCATTAACTCACAAACATCCCACTCTCCCTACCTTTAATATCAGCAATTCACAGACACTTACCTTCCTTCCTCCCCCTTCCCACCCCCCCGCATCCCCCTTCTGTTCTGCAATGTGATTTGTCCTTTTCATATTTGTTCATTTTTTTTTAATTGTATCCTTTGGTATATATGGTTGTGACTACTTTCTTCCACTATTTGATCTGAGGAAGTGGGTCTGGCCCACGAAAGCTCATCATCTAATAAACCATCTTGTTAGTCTTTAAAGTGCTACATTGTCCTGCATTTTGCTTCAACTACCCCAGACTAACACGGCTACATTTCTATCACTGTTGCTTCAAAGAGATTTTAACTCCAGACTTCAAAGAGAAGCCTCAGAACTGTCATTCATGCTTAAATTTGACACTTTACATATGGACCTTAAAGATAGCTTCCCCAATCACCACCCCTAATATCACTACCTCAGACACTAACCTCCTCCCCCCCTCACGCCTCCTCTGTTCTAAAATCTGATTTGTCAATTTTATGGGTTTTCCCTTTTTTTGATTGTATCACCTTGGTGTATACGGTCGTGCCAATTTTCTTCCACAAAACTGATCTGAGGAAGTGGGTCTGGCCCATGAAAGCTCCTCACCTAATAAACCATCTTGTTAGAATTCAAAGTGCTGCATAGTCTTGTCTTTTGTTTCAGCTAGATCAGACTAACACGGCTGCATCTCTGTCACTTTTCCCTACAGTGAGTCAGCTGCCGGGCAAGGTAAAAGACTCAAAAAGGCGTAGATCACTCAAGCCCTTTTGGAAAGGTTCCCCCGGTCTAGCTCTACCAACTGTCCTCAGAACCAGCTGGATTCTGCCAGGTTACAAGACACAGAACCAACACTCCATATGGGCTCCCATGGACAGGGACACTCTACCTGGCCAATAGCAGCTCTGAGCAGCTGCGGTTCTGGGCAAGCCAGGAGCTCCAAGTGGTTTGTTCTCTAGTTAAATGCATTCTTCAGACCAGGGATTAGATGGAGAGAAGCACTTCAGGTCCGGCTGCCTGGCTCAGCAATCAAAGCTATGCAGACAATGCTGTTTGCAGACTGGAACAGGCAGCAAACCATGTCCTTACAGCAAGCGGCCAGCTGCAGATACCAAAATCCCCTAGCCAGGGCGACTAACAAGCACCACATCCGCTCAACAAAGCAAGCCCTGAAGTAGGCAGAGCATTTCAATTCTCTTAGCGCCACAGAAATCAAACCTCATGTGCTCTCTGAAAATGGGGAAGCAGCTAGACATGACCCCCTCGATTGCCATCAGTGACCG
This sequence comes from Pelodiscus sinensis, assembly GCF_052426305.1. Taxonomy (NCBI): domain Eukaryota; kingdom Metazoa; phylum Chordata; order Testudines; family Trionychidae; genus Pelodiscus; species Pelodiscus sinensis. Next base: position 25,962,752 of record NC_143072.1, on the reverse strand, counting down.
CTGAAGATTTGATGGGATCTAAACATGAGACATAACTACAGCACATCTTAGTGTCAGGCGTTCGGCCGTTCAGAGTATCCCCAATTAGGATCAGCTAAACTGGCCTACAGACACATGCGATTCTGGTCACAGCTGCTAAGATCTAACAGCGCTACCTGCAGGCTGCTGTACAGACTGCCATGTCTGAAACCTCTTATCTATAACCTGCAGGATTTATGGCCATATCATAGAATCATAGAACACTAGGACTGGAAGGGACCTCGAGAGATCATCCCCTGCCCTCACGGCAGGACCAAATACTGTCTAGACCATCCCTGTTAGACATTTATCTAACCTACTCTCCAGAGATGGAGATTCTACAACCTCCCTGGGCAATTTATTCCAGTGTTTGACTACCCTGGTAGTTAGGAACTTTTTCCTAATGTCCAACCTAAACCTCCCTTGCTGCAGTTAAGCCCATTGCTTCTTGTTCTATTCTCAGAGGCCAAGATGAACAAGTTTTCTCCCTCCTCCTTATGACACCCTTTTAGACACCTGAAAACGGCTCTCATGACCCCCTCAGTCTTCTCTTTTCTAAACTAAACAAACCCAATTCCTTCAGCCTTCCCTCATTGGTCATGTTCTCTAGACCTTTCATCATATCTGTCTTCCCTTTCTGTCTCTGCTACCAAGATTCCTGTCCATCAGTCTTTCCCCTGTCCCCTCGGGCCAGTCTGCAGCCCCTGTATCTGTCTCGGTAGCAGGAGCGGTCTGAGGCGGGCTGCGGCAGCTGGCTCCCCAGGCGGAAAGCGCGATTGGTGCCCCCGCCTGCACGGCCATCAATGGGCCGTCAATGGGCTGATGTCATCACCGGGCGTCCCGTGACGTCATCATCAGGTGCCGTTGAAGGCAGCGCCCTAGGTGACGCCCGAGTTGGCCTATAGCCACGGGCCACCCCTGCTCGGAAGGCATGCCCCGTCCCAAGAATCAGCGGAACGCAGGAGCCTCTCAGCTCGCTTCCATCCTTCCCCTTTATTCAGAGTTCTGCTCCCAAAACATGGCTTCCTCCCTCGCCCTGTGACTCTTTCCCTGACTTTCCACATCAGGTTCAGGCTTTTCTGCCTCACACTGGAGGCTCTTTGCATCTTCAGGACAGCTGATTCTCAACTCAGTCACTCCTGACTGCATAAGAACGGCCGTACTGGGTCAGACCAAAGACCCATCCAGCCCAGTACCCTGTCTGCTGACAGTGGCCAGTGCCAGGTGCCCTGGAGGGGGTGGACCAAAGACAACGATCAAGTGATTTGTCTTTTGCCATCTATCTCCAACCATTGACAAACAGAGGCCAGGGAAACCATTCCTTACCCCCTGGCTAATAGCCTTTTATGGACCTAACCTCCATGAAATTATCTAGCTTCTCTTTAAACTCTATTATAGACCTAGCCTTCACAGCCTCCTCTGGCAAGGAGTTCCACAGGTTGACTACATGCTGTGTGAAGAAGAACTTTCTTTTATTAGTTTTAAACTCGCTACCCATTAATTTCATTTGGTGTCCTCTAGTTCTTCTATTATGGGAACAAGTAAATCACTTTTCTTTATTCACCCTCTCCACTCATGATTTTATAGACCTCTATCATATCCCCCCTCAGCCTCCTCTTTTCTAAACTGAAAAGTCCCAGTCGCTTTAGCCTCTCCTCATATGGGACCCGTTCCAAACCCCTAATCATTTTAGTTGCCCTTTTCTGAACCATTTCTAATGCCAAAATATCTTTTTTTGCGGTGAGGAGACCACCTCTGTACACAGTATTCAAGATGTGGGCGTACCAGAGTTTTATACAGGGGCAGTAAGATATTCTTCATCTTACTTTCTATCCCTTTTTTAATCATCACTACCTCCTTTGCAGCCTCATCTTGGTGCTACCTTATGTCCTGCTCCTTTCATGCTTAACTGCCTTCCCTTTCAAACACTCCCTTATTCCTCAGTCATCTGAGGAAGTGGGTTTTACCCACGAAAGCTCATGCTTCTATAGATTTTTGTTAGTCTCTGAAGTGCCACAGGACTGCTCCTTGTTTTTATTCTTCCATGATCAATAACTTGTGGAATTTCTCCACGATGAGCTCGGACCATCACCAGACATGCTGCGTTTCTGGTCTACTGCATTATTCTCTGAGCTAGGATGCAATCGTGTGTATTTTTCCATGACTGTTAACCACTAAACCCACTGTAAAGACGAGGGGCCACTACACCCAGAACTACAAGCTCTCCACTAGAACATAAGAACGGCTGTACTGGGTCACACCAAAGGTCCATCTAGCCCAGTATCCTGTCTGCTGACTGTGGCCAATACCAGATGTCCCAGAGGGAGGGAACACAACAGGGAATCCTCATGTGATCCCTGCCCCTATCTCCCACTTCCTGAAAAACAGAGGCTAGGGACACCGTTCCTACCAATCCTGGCTAATAGCCATTGATGGACCTAACCTCCATGAATCTAGCTAGCTCTTTTTTGAACACAGGGATAGTTCTGGCCTTCACTGCATCCTCTGGCAAGGAGTTCTACAGGTTGTGCATTGAGTAAAGAAAAGCTTCCTTTTGTTTGATTTAAACCTGCTGCCTATTCATTTCAATTGGAGACCCCTAGTTCTTATATTGTGGGAATACGTAAATAACTTTTCCTTATTCACTTTTCCCACACGAGTTATGATTTTATAGACCTCTATCGTATCCCCATTAGTCACCTCTTTTCTAAGCCGAAAAGTCCCAGTCTCTTTAATCTCTCTTCTTACAGGACACTAGAGGGCAGGAGAGAGACAGCATGGACACCCACTACAGGTTCAGGAGTGACCCATGGGCCTTTCTTTTTATTAGAAAGTGTTTGGCAGGTACTGTTGCCATTTCTCAGTGGGTAATGGGATGTTGGGGAGTTCTGTTGCACTGCAGCCAGCTGCCAGCTACAGAGACTAGCTAGAGTCTGGGTAAGCAGCGTTGTTTTTCTATGTGAGATCCAAAGGCTGTGCAGAGGTGCGTACAGCAGGGTGTCTGTTGGGTGGAAAGCCGACTCACGTGCAAGTGTCTCACCTACCTCCCTGGAACACAAGCATTTCCCATTCCCTACGGCACATCCACTGTAGCCAAAATGCAGCTCTGAGCACCTGGCCAGTAGCTTGTGGTTAGTGCTACGCAGAGGCTCCTGACTCATCCTCAAAGCCAGTCCCTGGTACCAACGTACAATGCCTGCTGTTCAGGAGGGCCAAAGGAATTCAATGCCCTGGCAGAACAACAGCAGAAACAGGGGCCTCAGGGGACAGAGAAGGAGAGCCTCGCCGCTCTAACTAGGGCACAATATTAACGAAGCTCAACATGAAAGATGAAAATGCCACTCCGCGCCTTTCAGGCTATGCAAAACAGAATATGCAAAACACAACCCCAGCTTTCACTCTGAGCATCTGCCAGGTGCTGGTCATTAAAAGGGCAAAGGAGAACAGAGGAATTATAGCATCATTCAAACCCAAGCAACAGAACTCTCTCCATGTCATACAAGCCGCCTTCCTGTCCCCGGGAAGCTCCTCCGAACCCCGGGTGGAGATAAAAACAGTGTCCATGGGCATTCTGAAATTCAGGTGCCAGCTTGTTTCCGTCTGCATGGCACCTTTCGGAGTTCCCCGGCACACACAATCTTTGGAGGATTTACCGTTTCCACCACCTCCTTCCCAAACAACGGCATCCAACGCTTGCTACGCTTTTGTTAGCCACAAGACGTTAGTGAGGTTTCGTGCCACCGACACGATGGAACCCAAAAGTACATTCAACTTGAGCACGCCAGTTTGGTGACGTCGCTACGAACAGCAGCCTTGTTGGAAATGTGCCTCCGGCGCTGCTTGCACCCTTTGCAAAGCGACATGCTGGCAGCTGAAGCTGTTATCACGGAGGCCCGTCTATAAACACAAGCAGGTGAGTTAATCTCTCGGTTTGCAGCAGGGATATTAATGGGCCACTAGGTTTTGTCCACTCCACCCGCAGTTGGACGATGCCCCTATAGTCTAACACACCTGGCACCATCACCCACTGCCTGGCGACATCACCAGATGAGATCTGAACTAGGAAACCATTACAGTTCATAGGGCGGAAGCTAATCATGTAGAATTATTAAAAACAGAGGAAGTGGCCTCTTCTCCATTGTAACCGCCAGCAGCATCTGCTTTAGAAAAAGATTCCTGGTATCAAATCTGCTCCCACAACTGTGCATGCTCAAAGCCACACTTCGAATGGCCTTGAGACGATCACAAGAATTAGTCTGGGGTTAGGCTGCCCTAGCTGGATGTGATAATGGGAGAGTCAAATCAATTTATAAATGAAATGCAAAAATACGCCTACAAATTCCATCAGCAGCAAGCCGGGTCCATTTAATCGTCTTCCCCTCCCTCTCTCGTGAGGGGCTGGGAATAGAACACCCCTGTGTGGCCATGCACTGAGCTAGTTTCAGATCCGCCCTTCACCTCCCTCCACCCAAATACCTCCTAGGGAAGTAAAGGACTAGTCGCTCCCCGCCTTGCTGCCTCTGTCAGATAGAGCAGGGGTCACCAACCAGTCGATCGGGATCTCCTGGTAGATCTTGGAGCCTCTGACAGGGTATCCAGAGGGGTTTGGCTGGGAGGCTGTCAAGTGCCAGAACTTCAGCTGCTCCTCTCCACAACTGTTGTGCGTCTCCTGCCCTTTGCCTTGCAGATGTGCCTCCCCTGCACCCGCCGTGAGCCTCCTGCTTGCTGTACAGGGCAGGGCAGGGCAGGGCAAGGAGCGGGGGTTGATGTCAGGATGCCCACTCTTCCACTCCGTTTCCTATCTCCACAGAATGGGGCTGGGGGCACAACACAACAGGGCTTGGGATGGAGGGAGCTTGCTGGCTGCTTTTGGAAATGGTGCAGGACCAGGGCGGGGGGAGCCTGCCTTAGCCACCTGCCCCACCACCCAGGAGCCACCTGAGGTAAGCAGTTGTCCAGCTGGAGCCAGAATCCCAAGCCTCTGGCCAAGGCATAAACCCCCTACTTCACCCCAAGCCCCTGCCCCAGCCTCCCTCCCAGAGCCTGTACCCTGAATCCACTTCTGCACCCCAACTCCCTGCCCCAGGCTCAGCTCAGACCCCTCCATCACTCCAGATCCCTTAGCCTGGGGCAGAGCCTGTGCCCGACTGTCACTGCCTGAGGAAAGGGAGGGAGAATGGAGGAGGATGGAGTGAGTAGGGTGAGCAGGGGCAGGGCCTTGGAGAAGGGGCACAAAGGAGGCCAAGCAAGGGTATTTGGGTTTGAGGTAGCTCCCGAATTGCACTGAAAATTCAAAAAGTGATCTTGTGCTTAAAAAGGCTGAAGACCCCTGAGATAGAGGTAGCAAGGGAGGGAGGGAAGAAGGGGGGACATGAAAACAGCAGCGCCACTCAGAGCCCAGGGTCAGTTGCTCGCTGCGGCATTTCAAAGCGGCAGCACAGCATGGAGCCAGGGATCATCTGAGGACTCCCCAGCTGACCCCAGGCTCCATGCACGCTGCTGCTTTGAAATGCCAAGCAAAGCCCGGAATCGGCTGGAGACCAGCTGACCCCAGGGTCTGTGTGTGCCAGCTTTGAAATGTACAAAAGTCCCCAGCAGGGGCTCTTGTGCATTTCAAAGAGGAATCCCTCCCAACCCCAGGCTCCACACAGCGCTTCCGCTTTGAAATGGAACCCATGGGGGCTCTTGTGCATTTCCCGCTGGCCCCGGGCTCCACGCAGCATTCGAGCTTTGAAATGCACAAGAGCCCCCACTGGGTCTCTTGTACATTTCAAAGGCGGAATGTGGAAGTGCTTATCGACTAGTCCAGTAGTCGATGGAAATTCCATCAACTACTCAACAAGCAAATTAATTGCTACTTAACATCCCGAATACCTCCCACCACTACCCGGACTTTCTCCAGGGCATTGTAACGCATTGACTAACCCCAAAAGCCAGTTAAAACAGCCATGTTGGCGCCAAAGGCTGCCAATTCAGAGCCCAGACTGTCATTCTAACTGTGTCTAGACCCTCTAGTGCAGAGACTGTCCTTTGCCTGCGTGCAGGGACTCCTAGGCACAAGAAGAGATGCCAGGCGTGCCTTCAAGTTCAACCCTGCTGGTGTCACTAACATAGGCTCTTCTCTCTAATCGCCGACTCTGCAACCCTGGACGAAATCCTCAGCCAGCGTTACTAGCCCATTGGCTTCCACGGAGATGACAATTTGCACCAGCTAGCTTTTCAGGGAAGGAGATTTGGGGACTCATGGGGGGGGGGGATTCCATTTCCAGTTGCCCTGATTTGGTATCTTCAACTCTTTGCATGGTTCCCCTGTAGAAACAGTTTCTTCCTTCGTCTGCAGGGATCTTTCACTCAAGCAGCAGCAAATCCTGACTGGGCAGGTAGCTTCCGGGGGTGGCTGTAGGGCATGAAGCTATTTTAAATGCCTAGACTTCCAGCTGGAATGCCCCTCCCTTTAAGGATGAAAAGGGCCTCCTTTGACAAGAGCAGAAGGCCGAATGCCCTGGGAGACAGGAGCATACAGTGCTATCTGCATTTCTGAAACGCAGGAAGCTTTCCAGCCACGACAGAACATGCTTTGTGCCCAACTCGCCAGGACGGGCCAGCAGCAGTGACTCGCCCCACACAGACAAGACGGCCCAAGGTGCTCAGCACTCTGCCAAGGCCAGTTACCTTGCAGGAGGCCCTGTAGAGGGGTCTGGTCACCACTAGGGATCGTTGGGCTTCGTTGTGCTCCGAGCTCGAGGCAGGACTGGTTCAGAGCAAACGTCCATTTGTGGCTATTGAGTCGCATCAGGCAGTGAAGAGAATGGGCACGTGAGAGTAGAACCGGGGCATCCTTTGCTGTTGCCCTGTTGATGGTAGACTGTGGAAGTGAAGGTGTGCCCACTCTGCCCCCCCCCCCGCATGCCTTGACTGGAGCCCTGTCCATCTCCCCAAATCACACCGCGAGAACCTCTCAGCTGGGCAGGGTCTGTGCTGGGAAGAAGGCGGCTGGCTATGCTTTCGAGCGTTCGTCTAGTAGCGAATCCATGCAAATGATGTTCATGAGCAGGAAGGAGAGAATCCTCTAGGTCTCCCAACAGCTGTCCCAGGCATTGCAAGCTCTCGGGGACAGGCGCTTTCGGGACAGCACCAAGCACATCAACAGAATGAGCAATTCCTGGCCTACCCCCGGATCAGCAAGTTCCTTCACTGCCTGTGGAGAAAATGCACCCATTGCACAGCCAGGCTGTGGAAGGCAAAGGGAGTCTGAGCTGCACAAGGAATGCACAACAAGGATCAACTGAAGCCCCCAAGCTCCAAGGACAAACTGGGTACGAGATGCCCTACTGAGAAGGCTGGTCACATGAACTGTGAGCTGAAAATCACTTACTGGGAGCTACCCAAAATGTACCATGTCAGACCAATTCAGTCCAAAGCACCATTCGCACGTCTCTCCGCTGCAGAGCTACACGAGAAAGTTTTGTTAAGCATTCTCTTAAACAAGCTGTGTTAACATAAAACCCACATCGACTGTGTTTACAGCAAGGCCAGAGTGCCAGCAATAACACCAGACTGGTACAAGGAAACACGGTTGGACTTGAAAGCCTGGGCTGAAAGTTTAAACCTTTTAAAAGATCCAAGGCAGCACAGGAATTAACTCTAGTTTGAATGTCTGAAAAAACGCTGAAATGTCACAATTTTGCATTCCACACTCAGGCTTTGCTCAGGAGTTCTCTGACGCCTAGAAGGGCGTTTTAGCCACAGAAAGCGGGCAGAGGATCAAACGGCACACGGACCTCTCAGCTGCGGCATGGATGAGGATGAAGATTACTAGCTGTTTACGGCAATGTTTTTGAATAGTCGGGAATAGATTTTCAACTGAGTTGATTCTACATAGCATTCCCCTGGCAGTAACGTGAAAGCACCCATACGGGTACGCATGTGCCCTATAAACCTCAATACAGAGCCAATTAATTCTACAAGCTCCACATGCTGCCGGGAAGAGTGAAACCCTGATTAGTTTCATATTCTCGCATGCACCTTACAATGAGGTTACCCAATATATTCCAAGGAGCATGAAGATGAACTAAGCAGTCACTGAGCCTGGGAGATCAGCGTGCAGGTGAGCGGTGTATGGGTAACGTGCCTGGCACAGCAGAGCACAACACTGAAACAAAGACATTTGCTTGTTACGCACTTGAACAACAAAAGGCGCCAATCAGAAAGGCTTGTGTGTGACCCTGGAGCCCCCAGTCCTAAAGCAGCACGATGAAACCGGGCCACCAGAAAGATGAAGAGAATGGGTCTAAATCTCTTCCCGATCTCTGCAAAGCCGGGTTGCAAGGGATCCGTCAGCCAGTCACTGCTGGGCTCCTCATTCTGGGGTCTCGGTGACCGATTTGTGTTTTCAGCCAGTCCCTGGTGCCTGCCCGTATAGGAGAACACCTTGCTTTCCAACGAACGAGTCACCCAAAGCCCGGAGACAAGCAGCACAGTTACATGGGCCGATTTCAGGAGCAAAAGTGGTCAGAGAATTTCTAGTAGACAACACCTGCACCGCAGCTGCGGGACAGCAGTCAGGCAGCGCAGGCGGCACTTCACATGAAGCCTGCCTCCCCAGACTGAGCATGGCAAAGCGCAGCTCTGCCTGCCATCCCCAGACAGCACGCACAGCACTCTTGGTCCAGGAGAAGAAAGGGTTCCCTCACAACAGCACTCTAGCAGAAACACTGAGGAGACCGGGTGCAAGCAGACTGGCCAGGACGCAGGGACAGCAGGGCGTCCCTTCCATTGCTAAATCTGTGAGGGTCCCGCGGCGCCGAATCACACCCCCACAAGCGACAATCCCACTCTAGTCACTGGGAAGCAGGAATGCAAGTTTCACCCCAACGAGACAAAACCCACACTCCAGACCAAATGTCGACGATCCTCTGTTGGTTTCACCCACACCAGTAAAAGCAGCGAACGGCTCTGCTGCATCAGAGTCAACAACAGAGAAAGTGTTAGAAGCATAGGAATGTCAGACCAGCCACAGAGGGACAGACCAACGGTCCATCCAGCCTAGTTTCCTGTCTTCTGCCAGCGGCCCATACCACATGCTTTTGAAGAAATGGACAAAACATGGCAGTTATCAAGCTCCATTTGCAGTCTGCTCTGGACTTAATGATCCTGAGACATTTTGTAACATCTACAAGTTTTGCCACCTCTTTTTCCAGATCATTTTGAATATGTAGAACAGCATCGGTTGCACTGCAGAGGACACACTATGCACCTCTCCATTCTGAAAATAAGAACATAAGAACGGCCGTACTGGGTCAGACCAAAGGTCCATCTAGCCCAGTAGCCTGTCTGCCGACAGTGACCAGCACCAGGTGCATCAGAGGGGGTGGACCGAAGACAACGATCAAGCGATTTGTCTCCTGCCATCCCTCTCCAGCCTCTGACAAACAGAGGCCAGGGGCACCATTCCTAACCCCTGGCTAATAGCCTTTTATGGACCTAACTTCCATGAAGTTATCTAGCTTCTCTTTAAACTCTGTTATAGTTCTAGCCTTCACAGCCTCCTCTGGCAAGGAGTTCCACAGGCTGACTATGCGCTGTGTGAAGAAGAACTTTCGCTTATTAGTTTTATAGATCCTGTGTTTGTACCTTTTGCTTCCTGTCTTTTAACCAGGACCTGAAGCAGCCCCCCACTCAATGCGATTTAGGGGCTGTTCCAGCCCAGCTGTGCCCATTACACCACAGAATCCCATTTAACAGGTTAACTGATTAAAATGGGATTTTGCATCCCTAATGGCCAGCGATAACATTGGAGCTACTCCAGATAAGGCAATAACCAAATTCATGTTTCAAGGCTTTAACTGATTGGTGCGAGAATGAGGAAAGCACTTCTACCGTGTATGGCACTGATAGGTGCATTATGGGGCTGTTTCCCACCGAAGAATCGGGTATTAGCTGGTGCTAAAGGCAGAATATGGGGCTAGATGGATCAAAGGTCTAATCTGATATGGCAACCCTTATCTTTCTATAGCAGTGTTTCCCAATTTTATTTGGCCACAGAACCCTTTTCAGCCTGAAAGAATTTCAAGGAACCCCTAGGGTTGCCAGGGTAAAATTTGTTGAGGAAAAAAGAAGGGGAAAAAAGGGGGGGGGGGAGACCCCACGCCGAGCAGCAGTTGGGAAACACTGTTCTATAGCATCTTGTGATTCACGGTTATACTGGAAAGGCATAATGATGGGGCTCCTCAGGGATCGTTCTGGGCCTGTTCAATATCTTCATCAATGATTTAGATAATGGCAGAGCGCGCACACTTACAAAGTTTGCCAACACCACCACAGAGAGAGGGCTGGCAAGTGCTTTGGAGGAAAGGGTTAGAATTCAAAAATGGATACAGACAAACTGAAACGGTCGGAGGTCAACAGGATGAAATCCAGTAAGGACAAAATGTAAAGAACTCCACTTAGGAAAGAAAAATCAGTTTCAAACACACACAATGAGACAGGACTGTCTAGGAAGGAGTGCGGTGGGAAGGATTTTAGAGGTAACAGTGGACCACAGGCTAAATATGGAAAAACAAGAAATAGTCTGGTGGCATTTTATAGACTAACAAAACATGTAGAAGGTATCATGAGCTTTTGTGGGCACAGCCCACTTCTTCAGATGACCAGAGTTTTGAGTTTAGGATGTGCAGACCCAAAATAAATAGGAGAGAAGGCACCGAGGGGGGCGGGGGAGGTGAGGGAAGGAGGAAAAAAAGGAGGAGGGTGGGAGACAGGGAGCAGAGGGCACGGAAAATCAAAGGGAAAAACAGGAAAGCAGAGTGGGAATCAGTAGGCACCTGAAGATTGGGTAGGTAAAACGAAGCAAAGACTTTGATTCTTATCTTTGTTTTACTTACCCAATCTCAGGTGCTTACTGATTCCCAGCTCTGCCTTCCTGTTTTTCCTTTTGACTTTCCATACCCTTTGCTCCCTGTCTCTCACCCCTCTCCTTTTCTCCTCCCCCCACCCTCTCTCTCCTATTTATTTTGGGTCTGCACATCCTAAACTGGAAAAAGTCCAGAGAAGAGCAACAGAAATGATGACAGGTTTAGAAAACACGAGGGAAGGTTGAAAGAGTTGGGTTGGTTTAGTTGTTTAGGGGTGGGAGAGCAGCTTCCAAGGATCTGAAAGCTCATTACAAGGAAGAGGGGAAAATTATTCTCAACCTCTGAAGACAGGAGAAGCAGCAGCAAGGGAGGCTTGGGTTGGACGTTGGGCAAAAAGTTCCTGTTGCAGTGGTTAAACACTGGAATCAATTGCCTAGGGACAGGGCGCCTCTGCCCCCCCCCCCCCCCCAAGGTGTCCCAGGCGCAGGGCTCAGGGCAACTCCCCAGAGATCTCTAGGCTCGGGGCTCACCCCACCTCTGCTCCTGGCCCGTTCTTCCCCCACTCCACCCTTTTCAAGCCCTGCCGCTTCCCACCCCCACAGCACTCCTCTCCGAAGCCCCGTCCCCCAAAGCATCTGGAGAGGAGATTACCCTCCCGCCCGCACACGCACTCACCGCGGTGCCGGAAGCAGAGTGCCATGGGCTGGGAGATGGGCCGTGGAGCGGAGCAGGCTGCTAGGGTTGTTCCAGCTCCCACCACCACAGTGAGCACAGGGCCCTTTGCCCCCCAAGTCCTGCTGACACCCTGACGTTCCTCCAGGTAATTCCCTGGGCTGCCCTGGACCCTGTGGGTCCCATCTATAGGGCAGCTGAAGCCGCTGCCGCGGGGCCCTCCAGAGTGTGGAGGCTGGGACAGCCGCCCCAAAACACCCTATGGACAGGACGGCTCTGCCCTGGGGGGCTGTGGAATCTCCATCCCTGGAGATATTTAAGAGCAGGACAGACAGACACCTGGCAGGGATGGGCTAGATCAGGGCTACTCAAGTTTGGAAAACCCGGGGGCCACAATGATACTCACAGCACATGCCAAGAGCCACAACTTCAGTGTGGTTGCATATACATGCGAATATATGCAAATATATGCAAATAGTGTCTTTTCACACTGATGGGCACGAATACAAAGGTGAAGGCAGGACTACACAACACGCAGGCCCCGTTTAAGTCAGTTCTGCTGATATTAATAAAAGGCAATATTTCCCCGATTGCCACCCACGACAGCACTTTTAATGAGCAAGGACAGTCCAGGAGTTTAACTACTAAAACACATACCAGCAGGAGACCATTCTATTGACTACTATTTTGTTTTGGCTCCCACCCGCGGGCCGCGTGTTGAGTCCCGCGTAAAATCAATCTGCACTGCGGGCCACAAACAAACAGGCCACGGGCCACATGCTGAGTATCCCTGATCTAGACGGTGTTTGGTCCTGCCGTGAGGGAAGGGGACTGGACTTGACCTCTGAGGTCCCTTCCAATTTAGGATTGTAGAATGGAACCAACATCTGCCCAAGCCTCAGTGCAAAAGGCAGGTTCACAATATGGCTTCACTTCCCTCCCATCATTCCCTCCACGGTTGATTATGGCAGCGGAGGAAGGTAGCCTATGCTAACCCTATCAGCAGCCAGACTCTCGTTCACATGCGAGCACCCCTTCTGTATTGTTCTCCAACACTGCTGTGTCAGGAATTGGCATATTTGGGTCAAAGGCACTGTGCTATTGCTCGCAGAAAGGAAAAGCTCCTCCTAACGGAGCCTTTCATCTTTTCTGCTGGAGATGCAAGTGATATATGCAAACCCTGTTTAAAATTTGGTTACCACTGGAACAAGAGAAAGAAAAACCTTTCCCATCTTAAAGGCAAAATCTAAAATCCTCCAGCTGGTAACACAAGAGTCAGGATGTGAAATACAGCACGACATGACCCACTGCAGTACACCACAAGAGGAGATTAAAAATAGAAGAGATTATTGCCAATTGAATTTTTACATTAAATGGAAAAGTTTTGCCTGCCGGGAGTACAACTGCTTTTGCTTTCATCAAGCCGACTTGCCTTAGGGGAACGGCATGAGCAGCATACATATATATTCCTATTTAACATGCGGCATTAAATCAGCATTAATATAGTGCGACTTCTCTTAAAATGAATAACAGTACAAAGCAAAGGATCAATTTTTAACGCCTACAGTGGCCACCCAGAACATTAAGGCTGCAGCCCTATTATAACCAAGCAAACATACTCGCTAGCCTCCAGATTTGCATGTGCGCGGTTGGACATTTTGGACAAAGGACAGAGAGGGAGGGAGTTCTTTGAAGTGATCTGGGATTTTTTAAGCCATATACAATTTTCTAGATCTTCAAGCTTTGAAGATCTGTCACTTCCCCGTAGGCAAGTCCTGCACTAGGTTCCATGTAAGCAACAAGCATTCATTTCCTCTGCGGCACTACCTGAAATACCACTTCCCCCTCCATTCTTTTGTGACACACTTGCCGATAGCTCTTGGCATGGACATGACTTTGCGCAGCGCCAGCTTTCATACCAATAACTGTTGCTGATGTCAGAGGCAAAACTGGATTGGAGACCAAGTGAGTTTACACATACACGGGGTGAATCTCAGGGCACTGCTTCCTGGAGCCATTCTATGCAGGGTTATTCTGGATAAGAAACAATCAGTGATTAAAAGAAAATCCCTTCCTGCATGCAGTGGTAAGGATGTCAGCAGTGAATGCATGTCCGCTGTCCGTGCAAATCTTAGCAGCCCTTAAAGACAAGGGAGGAATGCCCTTCTTCCCTCAGATGGACTATAGCCCCCAGGACTTGGTAAATTAGCACATAGAAGGATGCCAACCAATGTAACCAGCCATACCAGGTGCTTTCCACAAGAGCACGATCAAGCAGTCACATCCTTGCTTAGGACTGGCTCTGCATTTCCAGGACACACAGACTCCAGAAGTGCAGAATATAAGAGACAGCTTGAGCCAAATGGCCCCGGAGAAGCTCAGAACAGTCTCTCTAGCCAACAGACCAGGGGATTCAGGCTACTGCAGATCCATCCTTCATCACGCACGAGCAACGCTAACACCCCGTTCCGCTCAAGGAGGACATCAACGATCAGCCTCGAAGAAGCGCTGTCAATTTTCAGCCCCCCTCCTGCCCTTTTGGAACCAAGATTCCCACAGCACAGACTGCCCACTCTGTATACTGACTGGAGTGGGGGTGGGGAACCTTTTCTGGGGCAGGGACCGCTAACCAGCAGCAAAATCAGTCGGGAGCCGCACACAAGTGAGGAGCAAAAAAACCCCAACCCAGACCCTCTCTGACGTGGTCCCCGACTGAGAAGAGAAAGATCCTCCCTGCAGTCCCTTTGCAGACCAGAGCCTTTGGGGAGGGGGGGGGGGGAGGCTAGTAGAGTTTGCACTCCAGCACCACAGTGGGGCGGCAGAGGGGCTGGAGTGCCAGGATGGGCTCCCTAGTCCTGGGGGCCAGATCAAGGCAAGCCAGGGGTTGCATCCAGCCCTCCCGGCCTTAGGTTCCCCACCCCTGGACTAGAGAGTCACTACACATGCGAAGCACAAAGGTGCTCTTCCGTGCAGATAAAATCTTTACAGATGCAAAGGGGTTATTTCCTATGGGGGAGGGGAGGGAAGTACGCTGCAAGCAGAAGGAAGGGGCTGGTCGTGAAAACAAAGAGAGACTTCTTCCTGTCACCATACAGGTTATTCCGGGCTCTCTCTGGGCCCCGGGTAGCCAAGATGTCTATCGCTTGTCTCACTCATGCAGTACTCACACCATAGCCAGTTACCCAGGGAGAAAAGGCATCTGTGGGCCAGCCCTAAGAGATCTGCATTTAGACACTGGACTGTTGGGGGTGAGGGGTTAGGGATGTAAAAGTCCATTTAGTTGGTTAACCAGTTAAATGTATTTAAGGGGAATGGGAGGGAGGCCGCTCCGGCCTGGATAGAGCAGCTCCTGCCTGCGGGGCACCTGGGCCTGCGGCGGAAAGGGGCTATTCCATCCCTGGAGCAGCCCCTGCCCACGGCCAGCCCCACGGGGCTGGAGCAGCCCCCTGCCCATGGCTGGCAGGGAGCTGCTCCAGCCTGCCCCAGTTAACTGCTTAACCTTTCACATCCCTAGTGGGGGAAAAGTGAAACCTGCATCTGCCGATGCAAGTCTCCTAGTGACGAAAGCCCCAGGCTCCCTCTCCGTTGCGGAGGCATTTTAAGCAGACACGCAGACTTCCCACAGATTTGCACCCGCTCGGCTGCAGCAAACCCTCTCCCAGCAGGAGTGCGGGATGGAAGGATGAGGTAGCGAGAAGCACAGATGTCAGACCAGGGGTGGGCAATGATGTTTGTAGGGGGGCCACTGCATGAATTTTGCTAGGGGGTCGCAGGCTGGCCCCACCCCAGAAAGGGTGGGGCCCCAGGCGGAAGGGGCGGGGCCTCTGCAAAGGGGCAGTTCCCTCTAGGCACCATGCACCCCTAGTGTGGGGGAGAATGTCGTGAGCTCCCCCGACCCAAGGCCAAGTGGGACCTGAGTGAGGGAGTGCACAAAGTCATTCGCTGTTGGCACTTTGCCCTGGCAAAGGAAAGGCGCCGCCAGCTGCTTTGAACAGCGAATGACTTCGTGCACTCCCCTGCCCCCAGGTCTTGATTGGCCTGGGGGCGGGGGAGTGGCAGGGCAGGACGTGGGCCAGATCAAACAGCTTGGTGGGCCAGAGTCATATCTTGCCCACCCCGTGTAAGGCCATGCAGGCCCCTGGTGCCCATCTGATCTCTGAGGGCACATCTACGTGGGGATAAGAGACTCAGCGTGGCTTGCTGGGCCAGGATCAGCTGACTCGGGCTCTAACACTGCAGTGTAAGTGTTTGGATTTGGGCTGGAGCCCATGAGGGGGTGAATCTTGGAGCCCAGGCTGCCCCTGCAGCCCAAGCTGGCCGGCCTGGGCTCTGAGATGTGGGGCAGGAGGGTTATCACGGCAGCCTTATATTTTGGTGGAAAACTGCTTCTTGGGGAACTGGAAGCTACTTTCCTCTTCTCAGCCCTCGCTCTGTAAAGAGCAGCATTCAGAGCCCGTCCGATGCCATGGAATTGTCCTTCCGAGGGGAGCTGCTGACCCCACTCAGCCTGGATCTGTGCTCAGAGCTGGTTGTTACCTGGGACGTAGGGGAAACAAGAGGCAGGAATCCAAGAAACTACAGCCTGTAGAGCTGTCTGGAAACGGCAGCATCGTAGGAACCGGCAGCTAAGTGTGCATGCAGAGCATGCTCCAAAGCAGGGCCTCGGCACGAAGCCTCCACTCCTCCATTTGAAAGGGCTCTGTGTCTACAATGGAAATGCCTGGGAGACAGCCTATCTAATGGTTAGAGCAAGGCTTTGATCCCACTGCTGGCGCTGCCTGGTGACAAGGGGAAGCCGCTTGACTTCTGTCCTGACGGGAGGTGAAATGAAGCGGGGATAAGGATCCTGACCTACTTGGCGGGGGTGGAGGAGGCTTTCACGCAAGGCAGCGTGCAACGGGCTGCAGCTCCCTCGGCGGAAAGCATTAGGAAGGCACGAAGCGTCAGTGCACCAAGTACGGATTGCTCGGCAGCCGGGAGGCTGGCTGGAGCCCCAGCACACGAGCATGGGGTCTTTTCCCACACGAGCATAGGCAGCAATTGCCAGGGCAGTTCATTGCACACCCTTCCCATGACGTACAGAACACGGCCAGGCTGGCCATGCGACAGGAGCAGGGACAGAAATGCCTCAAGACCTCCCAGGCCTGGTCCTGGGGAAGGGCACCACAACCTTCTAGGACCCTGCACGGATGCTTTGCAGAAACACGCCCTGGTTCCAGACAGCCTGCCCCTTACTCCTTACCAGAGGTTTGCCAGGAGACTCCAGCCATTCAACCTGGGGCGGACGCCAGCCATGACTCCTTGCACGCCTAACCTCTGGGACTAGGATGCTCCAGGTTAGGGCTGGGTAACATCTGGGGTAGTGCTGGGGTTTTCCTAAGGGTCAGCCTGCATTCCTAGGATCCCTCCTGCCACTCTACTATTCTCTCCTAGCCACCAAGCCCCCACACGACAGCCCGAAATCTGAGTGGGTCATCGTTTGCATTGGTCCAAACGGGTGGCTTTGGAAAGGATTTATACACGTGCCAGAGCAATTTGAGACAAATGTCTCTCCTGCCTCCACCTGGGTAACACACATGCAGGTTCTCTAGGCCTCCCTTGTACAGGGCAGACACCCAAAGCTGCTTCATTTCTCAGCAAAGCACCATCTGTGTGGTTTCCTTTCTGCGCTCAAGTGAACTCTTCTTCCTTGTTTGCTCAGCTCAGTTTGCACACTGGCAGGCTCGCCCGCTCTGTGGCTCCGTGTTTGAGAGTTTCCAGGTGACGGCACGTGGAGCAGCAGCCCAGCTAGAGCGCAGCGCAGCTGCAGGCACCAGGCCTGAAGTCTGAGTCTTTGCATTGGTTTGGAGAGAGCTTAAGGCTAGAGGGGTCCGGCAGATCCAGCCTCACACCCTGTTTATCACATGCCACCAGCAGACGCACACGATTCAACACCCTCACGGAGAGCCAAGTAGTGGAGCCCACAGCACAGGAACCTGTTACGGGTCACAGGCAGAGAGCAGGAGGAACGAGGGTGCACAATGGAAGTGATCATATGAGACACACTCGGGTAATCCTGACAAGTGACCCAGGGTGAAAGTAACTTACACTGGTTATAGGTACTGTCATATTGCACCCCCTGGGGGGAGGGTGCAACAGTACCTGTAAGAAACAGAAGTGTGGGATAGAGGGAGGGGAACTCAAGGGGTGTTGGGGGTGCAGGAGCCAAGGCAGGGGCTTGGAGGTGTGGGGGTGCAGTAGTTTGGGGTTGGGAAGTGAGAGGAGGGACTCAAGACAGAAGGTTGGGGAGCTGTAGTAGGTTTCTGGAGGTACAACCAAATCAGAGCAAATGGCTTAGAGACAGGGCTACTTCTAGCCCAAGACTAGGGCCCTCCACTATAAAAAGGCACAGCAAACCAGTCCAAAAGAGCACTTCTTTTCACCTGACTGGCCAGCAAGAAGTCTCACAAGCAACCCTCTTAGACACTCCAGCCTCCCTGTGCCACCACCAGCATCATTCCCTACACAGATCCAAACAGGTTCTCCCCCTCCTTCCAAAGCACCAGCCACCGTCCCAGCTCAATTTATACCTCAGATCTTACCCAAAGGAGCAGGCTGGGCCAAGCCTTTCGAATAACAGCCAAAGGTTTTTATTTATTTTAATAATAAAAAGATTAAAAGTAAAATTGTGAAAGGAATCATTACACGCACCCATGCAAACTCTGTGGTGCAGGCGTGTAGCAGAGATGGATTAATCTGCTGTCTTACAAGTCTCTGCAATGCACCCTTTGTTAAGGCGGGTCGTCAGTCCAGTTCATAGCAAAGATACTTCAGAAGCGATGAGCTGGAGTGAAGACAAAATGGAGGAACCTCCAGGGCGCTTTGAGCACGTGGAAGGAATCCCATTGTTCTTACTGTGCTCAAGCATGTCCCCAGCGTGTCACATGAGCACTGTCCATACATAGCACGGAAGCCATGGCTGCTGAGTTAACATGCTAACAGCTTTCCAGTGTCAGAAAGGGTGTTACAAGGAGGCAGGAAAACAGTTCTCCTTAACCGCTGATGACAGGACAAGCAGCAACGGGCTTACATTGCAGCAAGGGAGGTTGTGGAATCTCCATCCCTGGGGATATTCAAGAGCAGGTTGGCCAGACACCTGGCAGGGATGGTCTAGACGGGGCTCGGTCCTGCCATGAGGGCAGGGGACTGGACCGACCTCGCGAGGGCCCTTCCAGTTCCAGGGCTCTAGGATTCCATGATGGCCAGAACATTCACATGCGAATGGGCACTTGTTAAGGCCAACGTCAGTCAAGTGCGGCTATTCACGTGACTAGCCGCCCTCACCATGGGTTGGCCAAGACTCCTGCTGATGCCTCCCACAAGCAAACATTTGCAAGACGAGCACTGAGCCAATACTCCCACCTCCAAGTACACAACTGATACCTGCGTATGAGCAGCATTAACAGAGCCAGCAAAGCACAACTTCCAACGGACACCTCACCTGGCCCACTTTATTCCATAGCTGAGGCACATAACAGTGGTTGCAACAATATTTTGCATGCTCACATCAGAATCCCATGTCACAGGGGGTGCAGGAGTGAGGGGTGAGGAAGGGCTCAGGACAGGGGAGTGCTGGGGGATAACGCTGATGCCCTCCTCTCCCCAAGATTCATACCAGGATGCTGTTTGCTCTTCCCCTTCCCATCCCCCTTGGGGAAGGAGAGGAAAGCACGCAGCTGGGTCACTCACTGCTCCGCCCCATCCTACCAGCCAGGAGGGAGAGGGAAGCAGCCATGCTACGCACTTTCCCCTCGCTCCTTGACAGTGACGGAAGCCAGCAGCATCTTGGTGTGACTCTCGGGAGGAGGGAGGACTCTCTTCCCTATATAGCTCCGGGGGGAGCAGGGGGGGCGCACTGAGGCATTCCCAGACTGGTGGGGAGCCAGCCTGCAGGAGAGCCCCAGGAGCCCACCTGGAAGCATGCTATGCCCTCTCCTGCAGCGGAGTGCCCAGCCAGCTGCTCCGCATTACTGCAGTGGTGCAATGGGGCACACTGCCTTACTGTCACCTGTCCTCCCCCTCAGTCCCTTCCAGGCCCACACACAGCTGTCAGATAGCCCCATCCAGGGGAGCATACACCAGCCAGACAAACTCTTAGAGACAGACACACAGCACTCAGTGCCCTGGTCCCACCCAATGTCCCATCTCCGGCCATGACCAATCCTGATGCAGGGGGGTTGAGCTGCTTCCCTGAGGCACTCCCCAATATATTTTGTTTGCACCATCACCCCATCCATTCAGGCAGTGACAAAACCCAACAGCCCGACCAAGGCAGTCGCCCCCGCCTTGCAGAACGAGACTGTGGTCAGGGTTGTACGTCCAAGCAGCTCTGCCTCCCCCGCTGCAAGCACAGGAAAGCAAGTGACTGTTCTACCAGCTCTTCCCTCCAGCCGCCTAACGCAGGAGCAGTCACTCCGCTCTGTGGTACTGCAGCTTCCGTTGTGGCCCCGTTATCTCCTGTCACTCTTCTGTGGGATCCGGCCGACAAGGAGCTTAAATTGTGAACAGCAAAGACCTCTTGCCCCCCAGGAGCTGCTGTTCCTTAACCCCTCGGATCAAGTGTTTTCTTCCTCCGTGGGGCTAAGCACCTCCTCTTGCACAGACTGCACGGGGACGGTGTTAGAACAAACTGGCACCCCGGGCAGAGCTCGTCGCTGCCTATTTACCAAATAAAAAGGGTAAGCTCTGAATTCACTACATCCTCATCAGCCAAGGCCGGCACTGCTGCACAGCGTGTGTTCAGAAAGCCTCGGAGGTCTCTCAACTTCCTTCCTGGCCCGCAAGGAAAACACACTCAGACCTTTTCCCAGCGGAACCCCCAACCAGCAAACACGGATGCAGCGAGAATGGGGGGATCCACACGGAAAAGGTGGAATAGCCCATCTGCGTGTATCAGGGACACAAGGGGCTATCCTGCTGAAGACATGTTTCCTTTGAGTTCCACCCTATGCCGGCTGTCAACCCTGTGCCAGATCCACCTCTCGGAGAAGACGAAAAACGCAACATTGGCGCTGGCCAGCAAAGCATAACAGGAGGCCTTTCTGGGATCTGAGCCACGACCTGAACCAGCCACAGGACAAGCGGGAAATCAGATTGTCATTCTTGCCACAGAACAGGACTAGTTTGACCCCCCGAGGGTCACCAGACCCACCGCTCTTGCTGCCCCACAGTTGCTAGGTAGTAGCCATGTGTATGTGTATAATCCCATCTCCTTTTGGCCATCTGTTTCCCTTTGGCAGACTGGCCATTAGAGACAGACTACGACAAGGCAGATCTCCTTAGTAACAGATTCCCCCCCCACCCCATCTTTCTACCAATCCTGCAAGCTACCCAGGATTTGACTCTCTGCAGGGGCGGCATGACGACATCTGTGCAAAATACCGGGGGTAGGGACGGCAGGAAAGATGGGAGAAAAAAATCTTTAAAACCAGATGTTCTTGTTCTGTCAAACAAGCCACCAACGAGCCTTCTGTCAAAGAGATTTCGGACGTGACCGGCAGGAAGCATTAAATGCTACCAGAAGTTTTAAAAGATAGCTGATGCCAGCTGATGACCAGCATAGTTCTCATAGAATTGCTCTGACCCACAATATTATGTAGGTTAAAAAAAGGTGTGTGTGGGGTGTAGGGGGTGAGGGAGGGGAAGGGGAACGGGAACGGAGCTTGATTTCCAATCCAGAGCTCGGCTTCTCCACCACAGGCTTTTAATCAGCAACTGCACGCTGCCTTTGGTTTCTTAAGCTTTAAATCCCTACACTTTCTCCTTCCTCTTAATCTGGTTAAAAGCCACCCCTTCTCCTTTGCTCTAGCGTGTACGGTGACCGCCTGAGAAGCGATACTGGAGAAGTCTGTACCTGCAAGATGTGACACTCCACGGCAGAGCAAGTCTTGGGAGAAACCAAGTATACCGCCATAAGGGGTTAGATACGACCAGGCAGGCATTAGAGAGCACCCTGAAACAGACGAACATTAGACAGATGCAAGGGCCCTCTGCAGGAATCTATTAAACCAGCACCGAGCAGATGGCCCGTGAGAGCCGAACGCCAAACACCCAGGTTTGGACATTTTGGCCACACAGCTGAATTCTGTCCTCAGGAATGCAGCACGAACAGCTGCCAAGCTGGGGGTCATTTAAGAATCCGACTCCCAGAGCTACGGTTAGGAGTCGTGTGGCTAAAACGTCCTGAGGTGCTGATCCCGCAACAGAGTGAGTTTTTATGCTCCTGGAGCAGGGGACTCGTCACGCCCGACACAGACAGATGGGTTTTATGCAAGCTCCCTCCACGCAGCTCTGCTTGACTGCTCGTATCCCACGGCAAAGCTCAGCTACTCTCCTTCCGCACAGATGGGCACATCAGTGGTGCCAGCAGCATGGCGGCGTGCCCCTTTCGGAAGGGAAGACTAGCCGCCCAAGATACTGCACCTCCCTTACGTGTCACTGCTTCTCCAGGACTGTGCTCAGAGGCTGTCAGCCTAAGACGCGTAACGAAACTCCAGCTAATGCAACCACTGCTTTCTCTCCCAGGGATCCCTACACAAAGCATTTCTCCTCTAGCTCTGGATCAGACATTGCATGTCCTTTGGGGGACATGGGGGAAGCATGCGTAAAACCCATCTGTCTGAGTCAGGCGTGACTTCAGTCGGATGGCCAGTTCACGCAATCAACCGCACCAGAAAATCCCTGCTGAAAATAAAACCCAGCAGACCTCATGTCAACAGGTAAACATGGATTTAAACCTAAGCTTCATAGGAGCGATTTTGGTAATGAAAAAGGAGATTGTTTGGAGAAGCTCATGTTTAGAGAGCCCACTGCAGAAAACCCAGCTTAAAAACAGCATCCACCACCAAGGCTCTGAGGGAATTTGAAAAGGCAGGTATCAGTTGTGTTTTGTCCAAGATGGAAAATATTAACGATACAAGTCTGCACTAGGGATGCGAATGGGTAATCGGTTACCTCATAAGATTCATATTAACAGATGATGCAAACCTGGTACTGGTTCACCAGTACTTGGGAGTGGCGTGCTCTGGGTGGGGACTGGGAGCAGGAGCAGGCAACCCCTCCTCTGAATTTGGGCCTGCTGGCTCCTTACGCCAGATCCACCTTGATCAGTTAACTGGTTAAACCTTAGGTTTAACTGATTAACTGGGATTTTACCTCCCTAGTGTGCAATACATGCCTGGATTATTCCGTGCATGTGCTGACAGACAGGATATCACTGCAAGGGGAAATTCAGCTATAGCTGCTTGACGGTGCCCCTATCCCTGGGGCTAAGACAGGAACACACTCCACTTCAGTAAGGAAGTCAGATAACAATTTCTTCATTATGCATATGTCGGCGTTCAAGTCACCACGCACTGAAACATACAAACTGCCCACATGAGATGCTGGCTTCTAGCCAACGCCAGAGAGAGACATTCACAAACCATTGTGCTTACACAGAGCTTTCCTTCTTATTGAAAGGGAGCCTGGGTACTTAGACCAGGTACTTTTATATCTTATAGAAGGAATATTTGACTTTGTCTATTTGAAATGTATCCACCTGTTTAAAATCAACTGTTAAAATGATGCAACCCTTGCATGGACGCCCTTACTTTGGTTTACAAATGGCTTTTTCTGCTTTAGCTTAAGTTCACTGGGAACAAAATAAGCCCCAAACATTTTTTTTAAAGGAGTCCACCCAAGGAGCTAAAAGGGTTTCACCCTCAGATTTTGAAGATTTGCATGAGCATCTCTACGAGTTGGTGGCCCTTGGCGTGACTGAGGAAACACACAGCCCATACGCATCACTTGTGGGGCTGGTGAGTAAGAAGTCAGGAGCTCTTAGACTGGTGGTGGATTACAGGAAACTCAACTGCATTACCAGAAAAGATGCCAGAAGAAACCTTTGCCTCACTGACAGGATCTAAATGATTTTCTGTATTGCAAGGTTTCCCAAATGGGGTTCCGCAAAATGAAAATAAGAGTTCCGCAAAAAAATTCCATTACAATAACATTTTATGATTAAAAATTAATATTTACGCATTTATGAATTTTAGTGAAAACTATTTTCATGTGTGTGTGCCACAATAAGTGTCCCTGTGTAATGCCAGCTTAGCCAGAGTGGGGGCACGATGATGTCACTACTCAGCACTGCACGTGCGGTCAGTGGTGTGATCGCCTGTTATAGACCACCACAAATTGAATGCGAACTCGATGAAGATATTCGCAGCGACACTGCAGATCATCTTCGCAATTTATACACAAGCATCAAAGTATTTTCCAACCATAAATGACAACAATAACTGGATTCAAAATCCATTAAGTATAACAGCAAAGCCAGTCGGTTTTTCTGAGCAAGATTATGAAAACCTGATCAAAATCGCTTCAGACAGCCAATTAATACAAAAATGTAAAGAAGTTTCTCTGATTACATTTTGAGGTAGCTTATGTCAAGAATATTCAGCTTTATTAAGACGTGCAATTTGTCAGTTGCTACCCCTCGCTAGCACATACTTGTGTGAAACTGGGTTCTCGAATTACACAGCAACAAAAACGAAATACAGAAATCAACTGAATGCCACGCCAAATATGTGAATCCAACTTTCCAGTATTAAACCAAATATAAAAAAGAATTTGCCAAGAAAAGAAAACCACTTTTCACACTGAAGACTGTCAATATAATGCATATTAGTTTCTGAGCTTTATTTGAGCTTTATTTTTTGTGATGATTAAATGTGATGATTTTTTTTTTTTTAAATATGTGCAGTTAAACTAAATGTTGATCTCATGACCTTGTTTAGCATTTGTTTATTATTATCCATACTTATTTGTGGTCTACTTTTTCAGCTCCATATATTATGTATATGGGGGCTGGACTTGATGACCTCCTGAGGTCTCTTCCAGCTCTATGATTCTATGATTTCATTGTTATTAGGAGTTCCACAAAATTCTCTCATGTTTAAAAGGGTTCTGTGGTCAAATTAAATTGGGAAACGCTGGGATAGAGCATTAGAAGGCCTCCTTGGTGAAATGGGTCATCTTGGGACCGAGAGAACTTTGGAATTAGCTAAAGACCAATTTTATTGGCTAGAATGTCCAAAGCAGTAGAAAGAAAATGCCAAGACTATGAGCGCTGTATTTGGAGAAAAGCTTGAGCAGAAAAAGCTGCTGAGCTTGTGAACGTTAAAGGATGTGCGCCTATGGATCTGGAATGCATAGACTTCTTAACCATAGCGTCAGATATTTCTGGCACGAAGAATATTCTTATGGCAATTGATCATTTCATTAAGGGTGCTCAGGATTATCCAACGAAAGATCAGCCAGCCAGCACTGTAGCATGTGTGCTCAGGGAGAATTTTATCTTTCACTATGAATTTCCCTGACCAATTCCACAGCGATCAGGGTGCCAGCTTTGAATAAGAACTGATTATCAGGTTAAGTAAGATCGCTAAAGTAAAATCACGTACCACTCCTTCTCACCCCAGAGGGAACTCAGTGGAGAGGTTTAATTGTACTCTACTAAATATGTTAGGCATTCAGGAAGAGCATTAAAAAAAACCCAATCAACTGGAGGAAGTATGTCAAGCCATTGGTTCGTGCATACAACTGTACCAGAAATCATACTAAAGGACACGCCCCATTTTTTGTGATGTTTGGGAGGCAACCTAGATTACCGATTAATTTGTGTTGTGGGATTAAAGGTAGAAGACAACAAGAAATGACTCATCAGGAATATGTAAGAAATGTACAGTGCAGGTTTTATTATGCAAATGACCTAGTTGCTAAAGAAAGTGAAATAAGCCAATTAGCCAACAAATTCTGATGGATGCCAAAATAGTTATGTTAACAATAGAAACAGGAGATAGGATTCTAGTGCACAAGCTGAGTCTTAGAGGAAAGCAGAAGTTTGTAGATAGATGGGAGCCAGCAGTGCATGTGGTACTGATGCAACTAATAGATGATATCCCCGTTTATAAAGTATAGGTAGAAACTGAAGAATTTGGAGGGAGCCATCTCCCCAGGGACATAAGACTGCGTGGATCTATTTCTGCTCATACATCAAGAGAGGATAACTGTTAGAAACTCCTGAAGTGGTAGAACTAGACAGAAAATTACGGAAGTGGCCATTCAGATGGAGAATAAAGATGAACCTGTACTTGATTTGACCTGGGAGTCTGATCTTACCCCTCTGGCAAGAGAGTTTGGTACAGGAAATGTAATGCATTTCCCTGCAGATCCGCTAACACAGAGCACTGGGTAACTCAGTCGGCATTAACAACTAACACAGAGGAGCCGGAAAGGTGCGCACATGTGGTATCAAATCTTATTAGAACGAGAAGAGGTCAGTCCTCCTTAATGCATCTAAGCCTTCAATCCCTCTAATTCTCTTGAAGAAAGCACCTCTGAGCACTGAGACGATCAAGGGAGGACCATCCCCCAAATCCATGGCTCTCCCGAGCCAAGTGGAAACAGCACAGAAACTGTAAGCATCAAAAAGGTTCATGTAACAAAAAGGCATGAGAATGAATGAATCTCACTTAAACCCAGAGGGGCAGGGAGCTCTGAAGTTACGGCTGAAACTCAGAACCAACATGAAGTCACACTATTGTGTGGAAAACCAAAGCCAGTATCCCTTCCCTTGGACAGGAGCTTTCTAGTCTATCTTCAATAATTCTGCAAGATAATCTCCAGATGTGCCACTCTCCAGACACCACGCCCCTCATTACCTTCACTGAACAGTTCTTGCTAGTCAGTTTCAGAGAGGCCGGCATGTCAGTCGGCATCTGTAAAAACAAAGAGGAGACCCGTGGCACCTTCAAGACATGAGCCCAACCCAAGCCGTTAGTCTGTAGGTGCTACAGCACTCCTCGTTGCTCTTGCTACTTAGCAAACCCATGAGACTGGGGCTGTTTCAAAAAGCCTCACGCTTTGCCGAGGGAAGCCAGCATGGCAGTTGCTAGTTCAGGCCTAGATGGACTGACAAGTGCTGCTACCAGAGTGGATGAGGATGGGACCTCCTTTGCAGTTTCACTCTCTCAGACAGATTCCACGCAGGAGGTATTCATCTCGCATAACATTCCTGAAGCCACTTTCTAAGCAGACCGAGAAGCAGCCGAGTTGTGAAAGGACTGGCTTGTACACCAGTGACACAACCAAGAAAACCCTGCACAAAAGCCATGCAGAGAGCCACTGCTAGACATAGAAGAAAAAACAGAGTAACTTGGTACCACGTCATATGTAATTTACTGCCCATCTGCAGAGAGCAGCATGGGCTACTCCATTGTTTCACATTCATCTTTACAAGACGTGTGCAGCTGTAAAGCAGAAAGGCAGAAATAAACCGGGGTGGCTGGTAGGACCGTGGGGTTAACTGTGTCATTGGATTTTACTTTCGTCTTCTCAGCTTTGAGTCTAGCAGACTTAATACAGCCCACTGCAGGGCTGGAATCTATTTCTGGTCCATAGAGCGGGAATACTCTTTGGCTTCTGGGCTTCTAGCCCTCCTTATTCTGACTGGGAGCCACAAACTCATGAATCCTACACCCAACTCAGCCACTGCCTCTCCGTGGCCAGGGAAATCATTTTGTCTCCTGGTGCTTCCATTTCCACGCTGGTCAAAATAGAGACAATTCTAGACTGCTAGCCTCAGAGGTATGTTGAGAATGACAGTACTGTAGGAACAGGTAAGTTCAAAGAAGGCAGAGTACTGCAGGTAGAAAACCCTACCGGTGGCATTTTCAGCTTTGCCATCCTACAGCTTTGCTAAGCGTGATGGAAAAAGGCCTGGAAAAGGTCACACTACAAGTGGGAAGTTACACACGCCGTGATCAGCGATTAAAGCATGACACAGTCAGGATTCCTCAAGCTAAGTCACAGGGAAACCCCCACATGCTATGGGTCGGTAACTGTGGAAGCCTGACTGATTAGAAGTGCACTTTAGCATATCCACAAGGGCAGAGTCAAACCAGCTCCACCCATTCAACGGAATGAAGATCACATGATTTTTTTTTTTTAATTTCCTCAACTGAGTAACTAATCTTGCTGCGGGCTTTTCCTTTTCATCTTTAGACAGGCAATGATCAGTGTATTTATTAACAAATTAGTCAAGGGTATTTGCTCATCTGCTCTTGCAGATCCTGGCCCTCGTGGAAACATAGCACAACCTCCTGCTGCACAGATATTTGGTTGTTTACTGCGCAAGTTCTACAGCTTACAGACAGGCAACATTTTCACAACTCTTAATTCTTGGGACACGTCTTGGTTCTGGAGACGAGGGCACTTAGTTATAAACTAGCGAAGAAGAGTTGGAAGCCAAGTACTTTTTAAGCAGCCAAGTTCTTAAAACAAAACCAACCAACCAACCCACAATCCAACAACGAAAACCCACTCAGAAACAATCCTAAAAGGTATGAAAGCAGTGTTTTTAAATCTCCAAGCCTTACAAAAGTAACTAGTGAGGGGACACATCTCACATATAAATATTCCTAGCAAGTTTTGGAGGAAAAAAGTTGAGAGGAATCCTGCATGTAACCTAGTCAATGAATAACTGCTTATATGTCTACTTCTGTTAAAAAAAAAAAAAAATCACCAAAAATAGCAGTATTCTTACTAGTTGGCAATTTCTAAAGGAATAACATTCCCAAGGCACTTATTGAACAGAAAGTCAATTAGTCACAAGTCACAGAATTATCTTTGCACTAGGGATGTTAAATTGTGTTTGATCAGCTAATCAAGTAATACTCGATTAGTTGATAAGGGGGGAAACTGAAGAGCCACAGCGGGGTTAGCTCCCGGCTACCCACTGTTGCTCTACCTTTTAGATGTTATAACAGCTGCCTGGCTCTCTCCCTCCCCTGCCACCTGCAGAGACAGTGCTGGGGGTAGGGGACAGGCTTTTAAGCCAGCTCCCCCCAGTACCAGCGCCTGCTCCCCCTTCTTGCTGCCTCTGATAGAAGCAAATGCTTATTGGGGAGCGACCACTTAACTAGCCGCTTACATCTTTACTCCTAGAATTTACCCTCCTAGAATTCCTCTCACTAGCTCCCATACAAATGTCTATCTACACTCTTCTTAAATTCACTCGCACTCAGTGCCTTTTGAACCTTTCATTTTCTAGTACAGCTGGCACTCCCTAGATCTAAAATCCAAGTGAAAGAAACACCAAGAAGAAATGATGTAACTTCATATTCCTTGGGTTAGAGTTTCCTCCAAAACACGATTGAAACATCACCCAGAAGCACATTCTTTAGGACTCATGAACTACCACATGACAGCATCACAAGAGGCCAATGTAAGAAACGTGTAATTTAAGCTTCCAGATATCCACAGGCATCACATTTTTTTAAAATAATGGTGTTTCAAAACCTCTTACGTGAATGAAGCGGACTTACCTTAGGAGGGAGACTTAGCCAAACAAACAGCGCTTCAAAGGTCATTACGCTAACCAGAATGCCATAATGAAGGTCTTCACATTGTAAGATTATTTCCAAACATCTACTATCAAGGTTTTCCATGACATACTGGTAGCAACGTTGCTTGTTATTTTTCCATGTTGTGGGACTATTAATAAGGAAATGGAGTAAATCAGACTTGAATTGTTCGTTTGATCACAGGTTTTTCCTGCATCCTCACAAGTGTGTTCCGGAACACTGAACGCAGAACGTTATTAGGAGGGTTAGCACCACCGGGGTGCGATGTCTAGGCTACATTCCTCTGTCAAAAGATGAATGTAAATGAAGCAAATCAAAAGTGCAAATGAAGCGCAGATTTAAATATCCTGCGCTTCATTTGTATATTCGCGTCCGAACGCTTTTTCGAAAAAGTTTTTCGAATGTGAAAGTGCAGTCTAGATGGGGTTCTTTCGAAAAAAAAAAAAACCCTTTTATCGGAAGAACCCGAACTCCTGAAAAAATGAGGAGTATGGGTTCTTCCGAAAAAGGGTTGTTCCTCCCCCCCCCCCCCCCCCCCCGAAAAAACCCTGTCTAGACTGCGCTTTCACTTTTGAAAAAGAGTTCGGCCGTGAATATGCAAATGAAGCACGGGAAGAGGAGAAGGACCTAGGAGTCCTGGTTGATCACAGGATGACTATGAGCCGTCATTGTGACATGGCCGTGAAAAAGGCTAATACGGTCTTGGGATGCATTAGTTAAGGTATTTCCAGTAGGGATAAGGAGGTGTTAGTGCCGTTATACAAGGCATTGGTGAGACCTCATTTGGAATACTGTGTGCAGTTCTGGTCTCCCATGTTTAAGAAGGATGAATTCAAACTGGAACAGGTACAAAGAAGGGCCGCTAGAATGATCTGAGGAATGGAAAACCTGACTTATGAAAGGAGACTCGAGGACCTTGGCTTGTTTACCTTAACCAAAAGAAGGCTGAGGGGAGACATGATTGCTCTCTTAAAATATATTAGAGGGATAAATACCAGAGAGGGAGAGGAATTATTTAAGCTTAATACCAGTGTGGACACAAGAACAAATGGATATAAGCTGGCTAGTAGGAAGTTTAGATTTGAGATTAGACGAAGGTTTCTAACCATTAAAGGAGTGAAGTTCTGGAACAGCCTTCCAAGGGAAGTAGTGGGGGCAAAAGACCTATCTGGCTTCAAGATTAAGATAGATGGGTTTATGAAGGGGATGGTTTGATGAGATAACATGATCTTTGGTAACAAATTGACCTTTCATTATCAGTGGTAAATGGGCCAATGGAGGGATGATAGGAGTTACTATAGAGAACTTTCTGGGTGTCTGGCTGGTGAGTCTTGCCCACATACTCAGGATTTAGCAGATCGCCATATTTGGGGTCGGGAAGGAATTTTCCTCCCGGGTAGATTGGCAGAGGCCCTGGAGGTTTTCACCTTCCTCAGCATGGGGTATAGATCACTGCTGGAGGATTCTCTGCATCTTGGGGTCTTTAAACTATTTGAAGGCTTCAATATCTGAGATATAGGTGAGAGGATTATTCTAGGAGGGGTGGGTGAGATTCTGTGGCTTGCATTGTGCAGGGGGTCAGACTAGATGATCATGATGGTCCCTTCTGACCTTGAAGTCTATGAGCCTATATTTACATCCATGCTTCATTTGCACTTTTGATTTATTTCATTTACATTCCTCTTTCGACAGAGACGTGCCCTTATAGATACGACTTACTTCTAGGCAATGAAAGCTGAGAAGTCATCTCTGAAGACTGACAGACTTATCTCACTGCAGACACGCACCCTACCCATCAACTGTAGCAAGAGCTGTACGGGGCTAGAAAGAGGAAGCCTAGATGTAGCCCCAGGCTGGGGCTGAGTTTGGACTGCAGGCTTCTTTCGGAAGAAGCTTTTCCAGATCTCCCGAAAAAACTTCTTCCGAAAGAGAGCATCCACACTGCCAAAGCACATCAAAAAAGGGATTTGCTTTTTCGAAAGAGAGCATCCACACTGAATGGACGCTATCTCGCATTTCAGCTGTGATTACTATGGAGGCAATGGCCACCAAGGCACCTGTGCTTTTTCCTCTTCTTTCAAAAGAACTCCTTCTTCCTTGTCCACACACACCTTTTTCCAAAAGAGCTCTTTTGGAAAAAAAGCTTCTTCCTTATACAAAGAAGTTTACCAATGTCGGAAAAACCCTTCTGTTCTTTCAAATTTTTCCCTGAAAGAACGCGATTGCAGTGTGGACGTAAGTGAAGTTTTTTCAGGAAAACGGCCATTTTCCCCAAAAAACCCTCTGTAGTGTAGATGTAGCCTGAGATGCTTTGGGAGAAGCAGAGTGCACTCCCACTTGCCCTTTGAGAAGGGTGGATGTTACATGCAGGTGTTCTCCGGGTGCACAACTGACAATGCCATCCTACCCTCCCAAAGCCAATAGCATGCACAAGGCCAGCGCAGATGCTTAGCCACAAAAGAGCTCCACAGCCTTCCTGGCTGCAGCGATAAGCAACCCACAGAAACAAAGTTGACTGTTCTGCTCTACATAAGGTCACCCTGGAAGTGGACTGAGCACACGTAAGGCTGATTTACATCCCGGGACAATATTCTGTTTGAAGGGTCCTTGCCAGATGATTCACGTGGGCAAGCACTGCTTACAGCTCCGATTTCTGTTTCCCTTTTCAACACCATGCAGCAGAAAGTGGCCCAACGCGCCAGGCCAAGAAGAGACCTCCCAAGGGTTGCGGTGAGGAAAAGCAGTAAAGAGTGCATATGAGCCATGATAACAGTCTTCTATTCCCATACTGATAACTGTGGGTTCATCTCTGGGGCGAATCAGTCTCTATTTGCGAGCCCCCATTTGAGAGAATCCCTTGTTAGCAGGATACAGAGTCCATGAAAACAGATTCACAAGGTGGCAAAAACGTCTAAGAATCACACTGTTAGTATCCCAAGGAATCCCATAAGAACATCTGTTTTCTACCTCTGGAAACAGACCTTCAGAACTTAACCAAGATGTGGCCTGTACTGTTAATTCTTTTGCAATTGCAGTCCTGTTAAAGACTGAGGCTGTTTCTACACTGCAGAGTTTTTGCACAAAAACAGCTGTTTTGCGCAAAAACTCAGAGTGTCCCCACACCTCGAGCACGTTTTTGCACAAGAAAATGTACAGTGAATCGACAGAACAGAGGGGTTTTTGCAGTATAGGTATTCCTCTTTCTACAA
The DNA here is from genome assembly GCF_052426305.1 of Pelodiscus sinensis. Lineage (NCBI taxonomy): Eukaryota > Metazoa > Chordata > Testudines > Trionychidae > Pelodiscus > Pelodiscus sinensis. Next base: position 25,930,553 of record NC_143072.1, on the reverse strand, counting down.
GGAATAACTCTTGTGCAAAAAGGTGTGTGTGATCGGGAAACAGGATTTTTTGCCATTCTGTGAATGGCCATCAGAGCTTCCTTGCGAGAGAGCGTCCATGCATTCTGGACACTCTCTTGCGCATCGCTTTTCTGATGCACTTTTGTAGTGTGGATGTGCTCTTGCACGAGAAGTTTTTGCATAAGAAGCCTGCGGTGTAGATGTAGCCTGAGGGTGCCGGGCTGTGGGGAATTGACCAGGAAGTGAAAGGCTTGCCAGTTAAGTGGTGGGGACTGAAGCAGCTTCCTGCCCACCATGTCCAGGGGGCTACTCCAGCCCCAGAGGGCCCGCCACCGACAGGGGCTGCTCCAGCTGCCCAGAGCAGTGCCTGTCCATGGTGGGCACCGGGGTGTCACAGGTAGGGGCTGCTCTGGCTGGGCTGGAGCAGCGCTTGACTGAGGCAGGCAGGGGAGCCCCTGTGTGCTCCCACTTTAATCAGGTGACCAGTTAAGCATCACATTTAACTGGTTAACCAATTAAACGGGACTATACATCCCTAGAGTTGACACTTACTAGGCAGGCATGAACGGCTTTCTGATTTTACAGGGTCTGTCTGTCTACACAGCAAAGACCATGCTAGCTGCGTTGGGCTCCCTGGGCCGTTTCACTGCTGTGTAGACTTCTGGGCTCCAGCCAGAACTTGGGCTCTGGAATTCTCCCAAGATTTCGTTAGCCAGCCTTATGGGCCTCTAGTCTACAGTGAAAATCAAGATGACTCCCTACAGGAGCTAAAAAGCAGCCAAAGTGCTAGCTTTCTATGGACTGTCTCCCAGTGCAGCTCTTGTAATCCAGATCACCATCTCTTTCATCCATGCAACTCTAAGGGGTTACGGTTTCTACTTCCTCTTATCCAGATTCAAGCTCTTCATGAACCTTGGCAGCATTCTGTAGTACCCTTGCTACACCATGATATAGATATTTCCCGAGCAGTTTTTAGTTACTCATATACCTTGTTTGGTCCTATGCTGCAGTAACAGCTCAAGAAAGACCATGGCAACAGTATGGACAGCTCTGTGAAGAGCTCTGTTCAATGTGTAGCTGTATATCTAAATAAAGAAACAAAGAATTCTTAAGATACTCTAGGAATGGGATGGATAACACTGAAAATACCGCAGCATCGTGACAGAAGTTCCTGCAGCCGCGTCTCAGCTAGATTGCCGTGTGCGCTACTGAGCCTCACTGCCCAAAAGGGAGTCAGCAGAAAGCGGGGGTTTAGAGCCAAGCAATCCGAACAGGAAGGGGCATGGAATGTAAAAGACTAGGGACTGCCAAACACTGCGAGTTCAGAGACAAGTCACATATACAAGGTTCATGGGAAAGCGGGCCAGTCTGGAGTCACTGATGGCGGCGTGCAGAGGACATCTGTGCAGGCCACAGAAGCAGCAGCCCTATGATGAATGCAAAGAATTTTGGTTCGCAAGAGAGAGGAGCTGAGCGACACTATCCGCAAAGGAATGAACTTCCAGAGCTGCTTTGCCAGGGTGCGCTCATTTCAGTCACAACTAGTCACTCCAGTTAGGCTGTCGGGTCAGATTTCAATGAAACCGTTCCCAGACTCCAGGGAAGGGAAATGGGTTTGTCATTATTACAGTTGTTTGAGCCAAGTAAGGATCCACAGTGAGGAAGCAGAGTGAGCTTTATGACAGGTTGAGAGAGACAAATGATTTGCCCTACATTTGAACACAGATATTATTTAAGTCTCGACACCAGATGGAGGAAGCGGCCAGCCCCTTTCCCATCTAGCGAGACACAGCACTGAGAGGGGAAGTGCCCCAGTGGGTCATTCCGCAAGAGAATGACAGAGCTAAGGACTACTTGGCACAGTTCACTCCCAGCACTCCTGCTCTGGCACGGCCTCCCACTGTACATTAATGGTGCAGCAGGTGGCCAAATGGGCTATTTAGGCAAGGCTGGAGCAATTCCCCGTTTTCTGGCCAGACCTAGAAACTAGGGATGTAAGAGTGTAACTGTTTAAATGGGTAACCAATAAGCCGGAGCTAGAGCTTATCGGTTATCCAAATGGTTCCAGGCCAGCTCACGGTCAGTCTCCTGGGCAGCTGGCTGCCACCCCACGGGGAGCCGACTGTGGTCCTGTGCTGGTACATGAGGAGAGCCAACGGATGTCCTGGTCTGCTTCCTCTGTATGCTGCTGACTCCTGGGAAGCCAGCATGTAACCACTAACATTTTTAGCAGCTACACTGTTACAACAACAACAACTATTTTTAACATCCCTACTAGAAATGCAACAGGAGTCCAGAACAACTGGACACACATTTGGGCTTCGAAGTCTTTCAAAAACTCCAGCTAGAACCGGGCCAAGGCCCATCTTGTAAAATAAATTGACGTACAAGTGACCACGAAATCAAGTTTCACAACACTTTGTTAAAGCAGCACACAGAAGTGAGGTTGAATGAACTCACTTCTGGAGGCCATTCAACGACTGCTTCTGGGTCTGATGTCAGTGTCACATGCTTGGAGGGAACAGTCTGCAGCTGGATATTTTAAATGTTCTCTATTAATGAAGAGAACAGACGAGCCACTTGATCATTTCAACACGACTGGCTAATGAATTGCCATGTTGGGTCTGGCAACTGCTACTTGGACCTAAAAGCTGGTATTTCCATGATGAAGTTTGGCCACTTAAAAACGTTTTACTTTAAGCTATGAGAATAGTTCTCAAGACAGACAGACACAGCCTTATCAGGGTATCCATTTCACTACCACTGTGCTTTACTTTTTCCTAGCTTCTTATAAACAAATTTTCCTGTTTGTGGATTGCCCTCCAGCTGACAGAGGGAGTGAAAACTTAGCTCAGCAATTGTGCCGAGAGCTATTAGTGTCCAGAGTGCTAGAGAACAAGCACTTACTAAGGTAACACAACCACATCATTGGAGTAACTTAAAAAACAACATTCTTTAAAGTGCTACCAGACTAACAAAACATGTAGATGGCATGTGTACAGACTAACCACCTGTACAGACTAACTCGGCTACCCCCTGAAGCGTCTCATCATTGGAGTAGCTGGCCCTGCAGTGAAAGGCACTCTTCCAGATGCCAAGTCTTTATTTCCTTTTTTAACAGAACAGCAGCATCCCACCGAAGTTCAGTCCTGAGTGTTTGCTCAGTTATCACCAGGCAGGTGAGTTTGTGTACAGCACGCACACTGAAATATTTCTAGATGTGTCTGTAAGAACAGACAAAGCCAGGAAATTACCGGGATGGAGAGCAAAGCAGAGACATTCAGGCACACTCCAGGCTGGGATGCTGAACCAAATACCGCATATCACAAAACCTACAGCACAAAGATGAAGATCCGCCCCAGAGTTTACAGACTGTTGCAGCAGGCAGACATTACTTGGTGCTAGATTCTGGCCACTGCAGGAAATCCATGCCCCTAAATGGCTGTTGCTGCACGGAGGGAAGAATGCTTCTCTCTAGCTAGCTGTGTCTGCACTGGAGCTTAGCTTGACAACACAGCACTCCGAGACGATAGTACTATGCCACTAACTGACGCCATCTCCCCAGCATTCCCCATTCTCTAGATCATGTCCTTAACCCCAATACACACTGTAAAATGTAGGCTATATAGGAGCAGTTGCACTACCAAACAGTCTACTCAAATTCCAAGAAGCTAAGCAGTTCAACTTGTATGCTCAGTAAAAGCCATCATTTACCTACCTCTGGTTCACTGTGAAAATGTCCCTTTACTTTGTTAAACACCTCAGATGCACTAATGTTTGAAGCCTCACCTAAACCAGAAGAGTGCATCCCTAATTCCAGCCCATTTTAACGCCAAAACTCCTCTGAAGCCATCATCCGTTCAAAGGTTTATTACTACTTGGCAGTTATATGCGGCCTAAACAAGCCTGTAGATTTTTTTAGAATTTTAGACTTAATGTAGCATGTACTCTCAGAGAGGTTTACAATGCAGCCTTTTGTTGTTAACTTGCTCCCAGCTGGGCTCCGGCCAGGTTGTCATCAATGACATTGTAAAGCAGATGAATGAAGTTCTTATGTGTGGTGACAAGCAGAATTCTGATACGGCACATGCATGAACTGAAAGAAGAGTTTGTTATTAATTTGTCAGGTTAATAAATATGATGATTCAGTGAATAAAAGACTTCAAGTCTAAACATCCAGAAGTAATGTTTGTAGTGCTTTAGTGGTTCAGTGCTTCCTTGAAAAATAAAAACGTACACACATACACCAAAACACAAAACACGGAATAAAAATTCTCGTGCATCGCGTCTCACTTCCAGAGCTCTTATCACACTAGCACAATGCAGAGGATGGTACAGCTCTGCCTTTCAGCCTGCCAACTCCAAACACTGGCCTGATGCAGTGGTGAAGTATTTTGTGGCTAGCCCTGACAGAAATTCTCTTCTTACCATGCAAAGCCTCCATGCTGGTTGTCACAGAACAAATATGAGAAATGATTTGCTCAAGCAAGATCATGCTACATGTTAACACAGAGCCAAAACCAGCAGCAGCCTCCGTGGGAAGCATTCCACAAGTTCCTTCCAATAACAGATGGGTAAGACGCTTAGAAATAGCTACCCCGCGTCTACACGAGCTGCCTGTTATTTCAAAATATTTTTCAAAATAACGGGTGCACTATTTCGCCTCCCCGGGAGGGATGCACAAGGGATAAGGGATGGCTTGAAATAGCATGTTATTTCGAAATTTGGTGTTGTGTAGATGCGCCAAATATCAAAATAAGCTCTCTCGAAATAGTTTTGAAATAAGATACGCCATCTGCGTAGCACAAACTGCACCTCATATTTCAAGTTTAGAATGCTGTGTAGACACACCCTGACTGAGAATCCTCCCACCTGAAACTGATGTGACTAGGCTGATGATATTTTAATAGTGAGAAGCAGACAGGTCTCGTTACTATGGCAGTGGAACGGGAGTAGGAGAACTTGTTTATGCACAGCTCTTCAGATGACTCTCTGTGTGGTGTTAGGCAAGTCACTTCCTCTCTTTGTGCCTCCTCTTTACTTTATCACTATTCTCCCTGTCTGTCTCCACTGCAGCCTCTTTGGACTAGGGTCTGTCTCGTGCTCTAGGTATATACAGCCTCTGGCATCAGGTCTCAGCATAATACAGTGCTAACAAAGTGAGTATTAGGCTACACCCACACTGTCTCTTATGCATTCTAGAATCGCATCAAGTTTACACCAGACATCTTACTATTAGATAAACTGAAGGACGCAGATTAAACACAAACGAAAACAGACACACATTTTTTGTTTTACAATGGTGTATTCTAATCTAATCCACCTAGCCACCAGGTTTTTTATTATTTGAGTATTTCCCTGCAGCAGCCAAGTTCCTGAAGCCAGTAAATTCATCTGATCTATTGCTTCAAGCCGGGCACAGATTGTTAGCGCATTAGTTTCCCCTTTCACACAGATGCTTACGGTACGTATGCACAAAAGGTAAAATATCTGAGCATGTACCGTGATCTCCGAAAAAGCTCTCAGATCATACACTGCTCCACTGAACACAGTTCTTCAAACCTACCCTGGGAAGCACACCCACAGGACTATAGAAGAACACAGTGCTTACTTCCATGCAGGACATTGACTTGTGGGAAGGAAGATTCCATTCTTGGCACAGGATAAGCAATTACAGGTCGGCTTTCACAGCTGAAATGCCTGGCATGCCTTTTGTAGGAAAGCTGTAAAGCAAGTGGCCTCCAGACCGATCTCCTCATTTTCAGAGGTCCTCTATGCACACCGCACACCACCGAAGGTGGATTTCAGAGGCAAGGAAGAGGTGTGCTAGAGGCCACCAGCATGCAGGTTTCCAAATTCTGTTACACTTTTTATTTGCATCTGGAGGAGTACAACATTGGTACCTACTTCAGTTTCCATTAGGCGACAGCAATCAGCAATACTGTCTGTGCCGTCCTCATATGACCCTTATTTATTCACTGGGAATGAGCTGGAAGACTCAGACAGGAGAAAAAACTTGCTCATTGGCCCTTAAACTGGATCACAGCAATGCTAATTTCTCAGATTTCTTTCCAAGTGGAAGACTGACAATAAATACATATGGTTTCTTTCCTCAACATTAGCCTCCCTCAAATCCCGTGCGCGCAGAATGCTTTTACAATCTTATCCTAAATGCAAGCTGGACAGCTCCGCCATTCTTTAAATTCCAAAGAATTTCATTTTAGTCATAGAATCATAGAATAATAGAATAATAGGACTGGAAGGGACCTCAAGAGGTCATCGAGTCCAGCCCCCCGCCCTCAAGGCAGGACCAAGCTCCACCTACACCATCCCTGACAGATGTCTATCTAACCTGTTCTTAAATATCTCCAGAGATATAGTCCAGAGATAGTCTCCAGATATAGTCATGTGCCACTATAGTATTAAAACACGTTTTCATGGAATGTAAAAAGAAGCTGAAAAAGAAAATGGAAGACGGGAGTCTGATTTATCAGGTAACCCAAGCTGCTTTCCGAGTGACGCTAAATAACCCGTCCCCTTGTGACCACCACACCTTTTTCAGCGAAGCCCAGCCGTGGTGAAGCAGTACTCTGAAAAAGAAAGAGACTTAACACAAGCCCTAATAAGTTATTTTTGGGGATCTGAACCAGAGTGAGTTTGTATCAGACTAATGACAAACAACACTCAGAAGCCGAAGGACTTAGTAATAATGCCATTATTTAATATCTCTGCATTTAACCAGTCACTGCTGTCTGAGCTTTCTCATTCTGCCCAGTGCTAAAGCACATCTCCAGAAGCAAGCTACAGATCAGATGCTGCCAGTGTTTGAAATCTACAATAGTCTTTGGAATCTGACCAGCATGGATAGTAGACGAGTAAGCTGCAGCCTGAGCCCGTGAAACAGTATCTAATTAAAAGACCTCTGTAACTGCAAGGTTTTCAGAGACATCTCACATTGGCCCACTGCCCCTACCCCACTTCCGTGGGCGTCATTTCCAGCTGTGCTTGCCTAGCACCTTTGAAAATCATGCCCAAGCTTATTATTGCTGGCATAACAAGTCTGCCACCTACTCTAAATGGGTCAATACTAGAAGCAGCTGCATGGATGGAGCAAACTCAGAGAGACTGGTGCCTTAGGTGAGCTTGGGAAGTTCGATATTTTAAGATAGCTCTGTAATGGGACTAAGAGGAAAACAGATTCTTGCCAGTGAAAGGGGAGACATACATAGACATAAGCTAGTTAAAGTTTTAAGGTGCTCAAGTACCACAAGTGTAAGAGCAAATGTCTAAAAGGCACAAGGAAGGAGTTTTATAAAGAACACTTGATTGAATAGATGACATTTACAATACTAGTAAGTGAATTTATGGGACCAAAAGAGACTGAATGTTTAGCTACACTGAAACAACTGGGAAATGCCTCAAGTATAAAATAAAAACCATGGAACCAAAGCCATCCTAATCTATACTTTATTCAATAAGGCCAACTGTAATAGGCGCTCCAACTAAATGTATCCTCCAAATTATTTAAAAAAAAAAAAAGACGAAAAAAATGCACTTCAGCTAAACAAAGTAAAACAGGCAGTTGAAAGCAAAACCAGCTTATTTTAAAAACTGAAAAACAAATCTTACTGAAGAAAACTAAAAGAAACAAACTCTTTGAAGTCAAATACAAATAGCCAGGCCAAAAAAGAATTTGAACAGCTACTAACAAAAGACACAAAACCGGAACAGGTTTTTTTTTTAATGTTTATCAGAAGCAAGATGCCTGCCAAACAGTCAGTCAGAGGGGCCACGAGTCAAATAAGGTGATAGAAGAGTTCAAAAGGAAGACAGGGTGGTTACAGAGAAGATAAATGAATTCTCTGCACCAGTCTTCACTGGAGAGGATACGGGGGAGATTCCCATACTGGAGCCAGTCCTTTTAGGTAACAAATCCGAGGAACTGTCCCAGCTTGAGGTGTCTGAGGATGTTTTGGAACAAATTAAACAAAGTCACCAGGACCAGATGCTAGCCAAAGGAACTCGGATATGAAATTGCAGAGCTACTAACTGTGGTATGTAACCTATAGCTTAAATCTGCCTCTGTACCAGACATTGAGAGAGAGAGAGAGAGAGACAGACAGACAGACAGACAGACAGACACACACACACACACACACACTTTTTAAAAAGGCTCCAGAGAAGACTCTTGTCATCACAGGCCAGTAAACCATACACTTTGGTGGCAGACATATTGGTTGAAACTGGCATACATAAGAACATAAGAATGGCCATACTGCATCAGACCAAAGGTCCATCAAGCTCAGTAGCCTGTCATCTGACAGTGGCCTATGCCAGATGACCCAGAGGGAGGGAACACAACAGGGAATCATCACAGGCTTCCTCTCCTGTTGTCCATTTTTCCAGCCTCTGACAAACAGAGGCTAGGGATACCATTCCTTCCCATCCCAGATAATAAGTATCGATGACCCTAACGTCCATGAATGTATCTAGGTCTTTTTTGAACCCTGTTAAAGTCCTGGCCTTCACAACATCCTCTGGCAAGGAGTTCCACGGGTTGTGCATTGAGTAAAGAAAAACTTCCTTTTGTTTGTTTTAAACCTGCTGCCTATTCATTTCATTTGGTGGGAATAAGTAAATAACTTTTCCTTGTTCACTTTTTCCACACCAGCCATGATTTTATAGACCTCTATCATATCCCCCCTTAGTCTCCGCTTTTCTAAGCTGAAAAGTCCAAGTCTTTTTAATCTCTTTTCTCATGGGACCTGTTCCAAACCCCTGATCTGTTGGGGGAAGAGTCAACCCAGCTTTGGTAAAGGGAAATCATACTTCACCATCGGGTAGAATTCTTTCGGGGGGGGGGGGGTCAAACAACAATGTAGATGAGTTGATCCAGTGTACTTGGATATTCAGAAAGCCTTTGACAAACCGGGATATTAACGGTACCCAGGAAGCAGCCCCCAGCCTGTGCCCACTGCAGGCAGAGTGCTGCTCCAGCCCACACAGGTTGAGAACCGGCAGCCCGGCGTGGGGCTGGAAGCAGCAGTGGCTCCAGGCATGAGCAGGGCTGCCAACTCTGCCAGCCTTGTGTGGGGTTGTCAGCTATGCTGGTCCATGCAGGCTGGGAGCAGCCGGGCTGAAACAGCCTCTGTCCACAGCTTAGGGGGGCCGCTCCAGCCCAAGCAGGCTGGACAGGGTCCCCCCCACCGACCCGTCCTTGTTTAAACCACCCATCCTTGGTTAAAATTAACATTTGACCGGTTAACTAATGGAACAGGATTTTACTGACCTACTGACAAGGTCCCTCCTCAAAGCCTCTTGAGCAAACTCGGCAGTCATGGGATAAGACGATCATTAACTAGTTAACAGGAAATGAAGTGTATGAATAAATGGTCAGTTCTCTACATGGAGAGAGGTAACTAATGGGATTCCCCCAAATGCTGCATGAGACTTGTGCTGGTCAATGTATTCATAAAGGATCTGGAAAAGGGGGGTAAAGAAGGGAGGTGGCAAAATTTGCAAATCATATGAAATTACTTAGGACAGTTAAGTCCAAAACAGACTGAAAAGTTATAAAGGGATCTCAGAAAACTGGGTGACTGGCCAACAAAATGACAGACTGAATTCAAGGGTGATAGATGCAGTTGGGTGCTACCAGAAGCTTGCAGGAGGCTAGCTCAGCTTCCCCAGCAGGAGAAAAGACAACTTCTCTGAAGTAGTCCCTGGGCATTTTAGCTGTCCTGCAGCAGGTCTGCTGCAGTAATGGGAAGCAGAAAGTTAGTCCAAAGACCACACAGCAACTGCTGGGCTTAGTCTGCTGCTTTCTGGACCCAGGGTGCAGTTCCGAATACAGCTTCCTCCAGAGCAGCCCTCCCAGTTTCTGTTCTGTGTGGGGAAAGAGCTGGCAGCCTCCAGAGCCAGCTTAAAAAAGTCTAATCCAGTCTCGGTACTTTACATTGTGGTAATCCCCAATGTTGTGTTAAGAAATGGAATTACAGAACCGTAAGTGTATAAGAATAGACAGGACCCAAATAACTAATTCCACCCACTGGGGGACTGAGCACCTTCAATGAAGCCATGCTGACAACTCCAGCGTGGTATTTCGGACAAAGCCAGCTTTGCCCAATTTTTTGGTGGTGTTTAAGATCACCTAGCTCTATAGTTTTGCTGCCCTCATCTTTTCCGTTTAGGATTTAGACAATAGGTGGAACTAAGCACATAACGAATACCCTGGACCCCCAACAAGACTTGGCCTCTCCAACAAGACGTTTTGGCTACGGCCGCTGGCCACCCCTAGCAGTTTGTGAAGCGGTACAATAGCCTATCCGTAAGGGAAAAGAGGAGTCGCAGGGAGTAACATTTCCTTGTTCCACTGTAGAAAGTCCTCTCATCAAAACAAATTAAACCAAAACATACTCCACCCTGCTGAAGAGCCAAATTTCTGGGGAGTGCATTAGCATCTGAGAAGTTGAACAGCGCAGTCTTCCGCATTCTACTAACTGCAGCCTAGTCAGACTGCCAGCTAGAAGGGAGAACTGTCCAAGTAGCCAGACTGAGTGATCCGGTTCAAGTAACACGATAAAACCACAGCAGGCTTCCTCACTCTGGCCAAGCAAACTCAAGAGGAACAAAATAAACAAAAAAGGGGAAGCTCAGTTAGAATACAGCTAGCCTGAGTTACGTGGTTTTGTATGTCGTGTAGAAGATGAATAAAGGTCAATTGAAAGGTAAACTGCACTAGTGGAAGTTTTATTTTGCACAGAAGGAGACCTGTATATGGAAGGGCCTTGTTTAACTGCTAGGACCCATACTACTTTGGGGAAAAGGAGGTTGCATTTCTCTTTCGTATCACTACCCAACATTACAAGACAACCTAGAAGAGTTAATATAGCCCAGCCTTTCATCGAGCTGCTGCTTGCTTAGCCACTGAAGGAAGCCCCTATGCCAGTGTTTCCCAATTTTATTTGGCCACTGAACCCTTTTAAACTTGAAAGAATTTTGCAGAACCCTTAATTACAGTCTTATATATGGATCTGAAAAAGTTGACCACAAATAAGTAAGGATAATAATAAACAAATGCTAAACAAGGTCATGAGATCGACATTTAGTTTAATTACACATATTTAAAAACAAAAATCTCACATTTTTTTTGAGTCATAAAATGTTGTATTGAAATTCTCGCTGAACCCTTTAGTTTCTCTTCGCGGAACCCCTGTGTTCCACGGAACACCACTTGGGAAACGCTGCCCACTACTATTTATTTCACAGACGAGCTAGATCTGTCTATTTTAGGTGTTTCCCTGATTGTCTATTCTTGAAGCTAGCCCCTGTATCTAGGCTACACCCGACTGGGGTGAGGTTTACACACAGCTTGGGACTGTCCAGTCAGTCATGTTTTAGTGATGAGCTGCTCTCTTTCAGCCTGCCGCCACAGCTGCCTTTCAGGGGCTTTGGAAATGCTATGGTGAAAAGGTGGGATTTACGGTGGCTCTACTGCCACTGCCTGAAGTCTGCGCTCCTGTTAAGAGAGTGCCCCCAGCCAGAGACCCCTTCAGAGCAGGACTGCGAACTTGAAGGGGAGACGCATCAGGCTGTGGCTCCAGATTCCACGACTGCTGCAAAGCTTCTCCAAAAGAACGGCTTGGCCTAGTCCAGCCAGGCATTAGTGTAACCCAGAGACCACTGAAATCAAGGGAGAGTGAAGGGTGCTCTACAGCCTGAGTGGAGAGTCAGCTGGCTTTTAGCTCATGTGGTAGAGGCACATGGGTTTAGCTCCTAAGCTCACACGTTCAAGCCCAGCTGCCCACAACCTGCCTCTGTCAGTGTTACAAGCTAGCATTTAGCGGAGGCATTTCTTATTTCTACTGAAACATACCGTAAGATGGGGTAGATTAATTACGTGATTGCATGGTGTGCAGTAGTTAACAGAAGTAGATTTCTTCTGGTGGCAGGCTGCTAGTCCTGAAAGGAGCTTACGTGTTATAGTGTATCAAGCCTATTACCATAGCAGTGCTAACTGAGATCGCCAACGTTTGTGGACATTATACAGGTTGAATCTCGCCAGTCCAGCACCCTCAGGACCTGAGCAGTGCCAAACCAAAGAATTTGCTGAACTGCGGGAGGTCCATATTGTCTAGCAGCGTTACCAGACCTTCCACTGCTTCCTGGGCTCTGAGAAGACATTTAGGGGTACATTAGAGCTAAAAAGCAGCACAGAACACTGAGAGCCAGCACTGAGGCTGTAAACAAACTTTATGGGACTGCAGGAAACTCGACCTCACCCATGATAAGTGGACATCCAGCTAACTCAAATCATGCCAGACCACGGATGATGCCAGACCAGAGAGGTTCAAGCTGTATAATGTAAAACAAAGTGCATCATTCTACTTCAGAGAGAACTCCAGGAATACGGTGCCCTGTTCATAATTTCCAACCAGCTATAAATATTCTGCGGTTGTTCAATCCAGTCCCAAATTCTATCCTGGCTTTGTCTACTTTGACAGATAACACACCCACAGTCCAGCCTCTCTACAAGTGTAAGGAATAGATAAGACCAACGAGGTAAGAGAAGGTTTTTAATTGTAATGACAGTTTGTTGCAATGACAGCAAAGCCTGGCCATATTTTTGCTGAGAAAATGTTATTGGGGAAAAACCCAGCATGAATGTCCTCAGACAGACCAAGCACAATGCAGACATGCAGAGACAGAATTTAGACGTTTTTGTTCCTCTAATGGAGAAATATTTAGCACTCGACATGCAGCGAGATAGTGAAAACCCTTAACTCCCACCAGTAAGACACTCTGACTTTTGCAGGATCAGTCCCGGGGTCACTCATGGCTAGAAGGGTACCACAACATCTGTTATGTGGAGAAAGGATCTCCCACCTATAGGGCACATGGTAACTTCCTTTCATGTAAAGAGGAAGGGAGCAGCAAATGTTACTTCATTCCGCAACTGGTCCTGTATGTGGTTCTCAAAACTCAGCTGTGAACTGAGCCCTAAAAATATGACTTTTGCCAAATCTTTTTGCAGTTTCCTGCGATGTCTGTCTTTGAAGAAGAGAAGGAGGTGAAAGACGGCCACATTGTGTTAGAGATCCAGTACGAAGCCAAATTATCAGTGTGGCAGTTCATTTGTCAACTGCACTACCCAGCAAAAAGTCAAGGGCAGACTGGTCCAGCACAGACGTTCCCCAACACCCTATTTCTACCAGGCTGGAGGTTAAGCAGACCTCGTCCCCAACTCCCCCTCTCAGGCCGTGTCCCAGCACTGTGGCTCCTTTTTCCCTTGTTATTTTCTGACCTCCTTGTTCAGGGGGCAAGGGAAGAAACGAGGGAAATAGGAATAGGCTCTTGTTTTGGGCTCCACTTGCTGAGCTCTACTCCGCAGAAGGCTTCATGCTGCTAGGGGTTGGGATAGCTCCAGACAGCGCCGCGGAGCTAGCTGCATTGGCCCGTACAACTAAGGAGTAACCGGAGTTTGCTGACTGCTGCCTAAAGCAGCAGCACCGTGCATGTTGCTACTGGCCACTTTGGTACACAGCCAGAAAATGGGGGACTTTACAGAGTCCACAGCATTTTGGGGAGGAGGCTTGGGGGAAGAGGTGGGACAGGAGGGTTGTCCCAGCCTTCCCCCAAGCTAGGGGTGGCATGGGGAGGAGTCAGGTGCAGGGGGAGGGTGGTTACATAGCCAGTACCCCCTCGTGTCTGTCCTGAGCAGTCGCCCCTGGGCTGTCAGAAGGGGGTCATGGTGCAAGGAAGTTTGAGAAACCCTGCTCTGAAGACAAGAGCAACTTTCATGGCTGTCACCCAGGCCAGAGCCACTCAGTGCAGGACTTTCATGTCCAGCACTACTCCACAGCCACCTCTCGCGAGTGCTGCGCTCTCCTGAAAGCGGGAAGGGGCGGAAAGGAGAAGTCTGCAGCACCAGGAGGATGTGGTTTGTTGTGACTGAAGAAGGAGCCAGTCACAGCTGCAGGCAGAGATCAGCCCCAGGGTTACTTTTTGCTAGTTTCCAAAACAAACAAGTGCTGCAGGTGAAAGCCTGACAAATGCAAAAGGCGGTTAAGCCATACTGGACACTGCAAGAACTAGGGATGTAAAATCCCATTTAATCAATCAGTTAAATGGAGGGGGAGGGGATAAGGAAGCCACGTAGCAGGCTGCTCCAGCCCCTACGATTAACCATAACCGGTAAGTCTCACCTGTCAGGAGCGAGGCTTATGGGATAACCATTCGCATCCGGAGCAGGAAAACTTATCTGCCCCCTGCCTAACTACGCTGGCCACTGCAGAGAAGAGCATCTCAAGATCCACAGGGAACGTTAGCGCCTGGTACACAAGTCAAAGCGTCTCGTCTTGGGCAGCAGGCTAAAAGCCAGTGTCAGATATTTTAAAAGGAAACAAGCCTCAACCCTTCTATTACGCAGCAAAACATGAGGCCGGGGACTGAGGCCCCCAGCATCTCCTAGATCTGGAACGTGAACGAAAAATGCAAAAGCCTGATCCACAACCACCTTTCTATGCCACCACCAGAGTCCTGCTCTGCTTGCCAGACGCCATGGTGTGACTTGAGTCTGGCACTCACTCACTGTCTCTCAAAGATTTTGTTTGAAAGAGCCATGGACACGTCAGAAAGATCTCAGAACGGCCACCTTCTCTTCTGTCCCGCAAGTGGCCTCACTCCATTTGGAGGTACCCGGGAGATTTCTAGGAGGGGCCTATGCTAAATAAGGAGAAAACCACATGACTATTAGCCCATCTTATTAAAAGCTGGTGATGGCTCACGTCATTGATTAATGCAACCCAGCGATAGACTGCTGCTTGGCTAAATACTGCAGAGGAGAGAAAAGATTTTTAAGAGGTAATAATAAAAGTGGCCAGTTTAGAGAGTTGTTTGCGGTGTTGTTAAAACCACTTTGGGCTAAGAGGTCAGTCAACCTTTTGCCTAGCAATTGTTTTATTATTATATATGTATATTGTGTAAATATTATTGTGAAGATACTACTAATGCAGGCCCTGAAAGCACTATTAAAAAAACAGGGAAAGGATGTAGTTAGTTCCTTAAACTAGTGAGGAAACCATGTTCTACCAGCAAGGAACTTAGAGAAAAAAAATGACACAGGTTCCTATACATATTTACAAGGTTCTGCTTCCCATTTTAGCTAACCTCCTGGGATCGAGAGGGAAGCTGACTAGCTTAAGACTTTGTTTGTTTTAAGTTATGAAATTTATAACAATGAACACAGCATCTCCTCTTTCTGGGTCAGTTGCTTTTGCTACCCTTAAGGAAACAAGACGCTCTCTTGCTGGAAAGGAGTCAGGGCCTGATTGCCTGCCCAGACTCTTCACTCTGGCCCAGAAGGGGTCAGGCTGGATTATTTTGCTTTTTGCTTGTGGAGCTGTCCTTCCTGCAAGCCAGTGAGAAGAGACAGTTCTAGAATAATCGGTTCAGAAGAGGGCAGCGTCCTGCAACATCAGAGCTGCTTTCCTTTGTTCACCGCTTGTCAACGGGGATCCTATACTAAGCTGTTCAATAAGGACATTGCTAATATCTTCTGGTGTCAAACTGTAAATCTCACGCAGAAACTTTTACACTGGGGATATAGGATATCAGCGATGTTCTGGTTACCCCATCAAACACTCCTCCCTCCCCTGACTTCTGCTCTGCAAGACTTCAACAAGTTTTCCCTTTAACATTTTAGGTTAGTGCATATTGAGATGGAAGCTGCAGGACTGAGAAGACCACCATGGATGTGGGGCATACTAAACAACTGGGCACACTGATCAGGGCAGATTTGAAGTCTAATTTACTGGGCTTTACATTTTCACCTTATGCATCACAACTTCAGACCAACTTGACACATCTCCTCAGAAAATTGTACCTCCACCCCAAAAAAGCAGATATCCATAAAGTATCAGAGATTAGTGCAAGCCCAAGTCCTGGAACTTGTAGAGAACAGCAGAAGACTCTTGGCATGAAGACAGCAGGTTCAATGCCTCAGCATCTCTCCTGAGACAACAGCACTTAGTATGAAATGGAGAAGGGTGACAATCTGGTTCCTGTTCAGACAGGAAGGAGGCTATTCTGAATTTAGTAATGGTGCCTACACCCTATACTCACAGGTACATTTGAAATGCTTACCATTCACTAACCATCAAGGACCAAATCTTCGTGTGTGGTAATAGAGAATTTATGGAAGTAACAGATATGATTCAATTAGGACGCAAGGTTGGTCTGGGTTTTTCTGACCGATCCATTTCTGTGCTAAACAGGAGAAAGCAGGAAAACTAGGAGATGGATTCCAAGAAGTCTCATTTAGCACTTAACTATCAGCAAAAGTCAATTTGCTGTGGACATATACTGCATAGACACATAGCATCTGGAGAAGAGCTGTCCTGTTTTCAACACTCCTTCACGACAGCCTTTGCTATGCGAGCTTTCAGCTCTTTGGCCTATAGCTGGAAGTCTCAGAAAGCCCGGGCTGAGCCACTATCACAACTCCTGAAGACACAGAGTGGGGGAGAGGAACCATACGCATGCAACCAATTCACAGATTTCTCTTAGTCTTAGCTTAGCCGGAGAGTAGAGGAGCCAGTGAATTGCGTGAGAACTCGCTCCACCTTTACCAAACCCTGAAGAAACCTCCAGCTCTAATCTTTATTACGTCTTGGAACAAGGCTCGATTCAGCCTTGGCAATCTGCAAGGCATCTACTGGTGTTTTTGGGAACAGACCAGAGGCAAGGCTGTGCACGACATACAGCAAAGCAGAAGGTGGCAGTGCGTTCTCTGGCATTGTCCAAATGCAGACAGCAGGTTTCCATAGAGCCGGCTGGAACTGCTGGCAATACCAGGTCAGCTGATGTAAGTTAACATACTATTCCACTGACACAAGGCTATGGTGTGGGGAAGCAAGGGAAGGGAGAAGAACCTTGCAAGGGAAGGTTCCGAGGATCCTCTTTGAGAAGACAGTCACAGCAAGGGGACCAGGGAAGGGAAGACACCCAGGACCTGCAGCCACCACACCTCCCTTACAAGGTAGGTGTGCTACACCAGGGATGGGAAAGGTCAACCAGTAAGCATCACCTTTAATGGAAATCTTCAAAGTTCAAATCCTCCAGCTCGTAAACACAGGCTGCCATGTTGATGAAGGTATCTCACAATAACTACGTGCTCCATCTTGATCAAGTCTTCCCTGAACCCATACTCTGTACATAAGACAATTCTGATAATTTCAGCTACTGCTTCTAGTTAGTAGAAAGGATGGGACTACTTTGTAGGGGGCAGCTCAGGAAGTCTCTATTATCTGATAAAAGGCCTGCACAGTCAAAAGCCAAACTACAATCAGAAACTCAGACAACTGAGAGATCATAGTTTGTAAATAGCCAGACAAACATTCAGTATACTGCAAATCTGTAACCTGGGGCAGCCTGTGAGCCTAGGCAGACTAGGCAGTTGCCTAGGGCGCCGCCAGCTCGGGGCACCCGATGATGATGTCACGGCCATTGATGGCTGTGCAGGCGGGGGCGCTGATCGCACGTTCCGCCTGGGGCGCCAGCTGCCGCAGCCGGCCTCAGGCCACTCCTGTCTGTAACTATCTAGGCAAATCATGGAATGAAACACTCCTGTACAATGCATATAACATACATCTGTGAGGTACTCAAATTTTATGGCAATGAAGACAAAAATCTATAAATAAAACCACCCTATTTCAAAGTGATTTGAATGGTCTATTCCCCTGAATCCAGGAAGCCAATTATAATACTTCTATAGCACACAATGCAGAAATCTCCTGTGGTTCAAGGACATGGACACTGAACTATTTAAACCTCCTCTTCTTGTGTAGGGAAACTGCTCCCAAGAGAATAGCATCAAGCAATTTACAAGGGGCTCTGTCCTCAAAGGCCGTTGGTGATCTGGAAATAGATTTAGTTTCCCCATGTAGTCACCAGTTGAGGCACACACAAGTGGAACACTTTCTCCTTACTCCCAGTTTGAGATGGCAAAGCAGCAGTTTGAGAATTTTTTTTATCAAGACACAAAAATATCAAGCTACATGTCAGACCTCTACGCTCGGGGGACGCTAGTTGCTAGTTTATGAGATTTAACGTGACCTCATCCCCATGTTACCTAGAGAAGGAACAAAAAGTTAGGGGTTACGTTTAACGCCAGTTGATATAAGATGTTGATGTCCACACAGAAAATATCTATATGTAGCAATATAAAAGTTCAACAACTTTTAGATTACTCTATTAGAACATTATAGTAGCCAGTCTTATTTATTAACTGATCCATCTGTGATCCCGCGTACGTGGAGAAAGGAACATCTTGCTACATTACAGAGGAATTTTTCCATAGAATTGCAGGCCCCAATTTAACAATAGACTCTGTGAGCTGGCTCCTGCACTTGGGTAGTACCCCACTTGGGTAGACCGCCCACACAAAGTCAGTTTCGGGATATGGACTGTAAGGAGGATTAACAAGAGGACAGGCTTGTCCGAATCACAAGTCTTGAGCATTTCATTTGGGACCATCACCTGGCATTTTTGGGCCACCTCACCAAGAAATGATTAGTCCAACCTTCTCACATATGCCAGTGGCATTGAACAAATTGATAATGCTGCTAAATACGCTAAAGGCTGTATACACAGAGCGTTCATGCATGCACTCGCCTTCCTAACTCTTCAGAGCAATCCTGACCCACAGCAAATTTTTGATAACCTAGTAGGGAAACAGGCTGGTTAGCTGTAATGAACAGGGCAGCCTTGCAGAGCACTGCTCATCATAAGTCTAAACAGAAGGAGCTATTTGAGAGTAGGCAGGGGTATTAATTGATTTTTATTAAATGCAGTCTTGTCAGCAAGATAATTCCTACCGTAAAGAGGCAGTAGGCTAACTGTTGAAGCGTTTTTACACATGGTCCAGAGAAACTTAGGTGCAACAAAGCATTGATGATTTCTCCTTGCATGGTTGTGAAAACATCATATGATGAAATAACCAAGTTAATCAATATTAATAGCAAAGTAACACAAGTGTATTTAATCTGACTTGCCAATAAGACAGGCATGTTTTAGCAAGCAGGGGATAAAAAAAAAAATGTTAATACTCTTATATCCAAAATAACATCTGAGGTGATATTATCAAATAGTTAATCCAGAATTTTGATCAAAATTGATTTTAACCAATCCAACAAGAAGTATTTTCACAGTGGTTTTTAATTTAGTGAAAACAACTGGGATTTCAACATTCCTCTGAAGCATTTACAACCTCAGCATGAGTGTGATAATACATGAGTCTTGCAAAGTAAAGCCAACTGGAAACCGAATATAAACAAAAGTGAAAGACATTAGCAGGAAACCAAATATAAACAAAGTGAAAGAGATTTAGTAGTTTTCATTGCCATCCTCAATTAACTGACATGAACAAATTATAATAATTGTAAATGGTAATTTAGATGCTTCACAATCAGCTCCCCCCCCCTTTTAAACAAAACAGGAGTTTACATATAACAGCATCCTTTTAACTACCTGCCACACTCCTTGCTTTGGGATTAATTTCAGATCTTTTTTACGACTCCTTTAACGAGAACTTTTGCTGCCACTGAGAGATTTAAAGTCTTCCTGTTTCAAACTCTGTCTCGGTTTGAAATAGCCTTTTGAAGATTACATGCAACACTCAAGAAAGTTCATGCATGGAAGATACCTAAAGGCAAGTACCAGGTTGAATCATTTTTAGAGTATAGTTCAGTAGGTGAGGAATATAACCATCAGTTATTACCATCCCAGATCCCAGTTTCCATTTAATTGATGCTTTTTCCATTTCTCTCACACCGGACAAGGAAAGCAAAGACTACCCAGTTGATTTATAGACTATTTCACTTTCTGATGTCTCTCACACATCCCCTTTACATCCTAAACTGTGCTGGGTGACAAACACTCCGGGGGGGGGGGCAGCATTTAAACCCGGGGGGGAAAAGTGTCTCCACTGAAACTGTATGTCATTGCAGACATGTGGCATCTGGAGCGAAGATATTCCATCCACAGAGCCACGTTTTGAAGACTCACTTGACCTGACCAGCTTGTTGTCAATCCCTCAAAAGCCAACAGCCAGCACGCAGAAACCCGCCGGCTCTCGAGAGCAGCAGGCCAGCAGAGAACCCCCGGCCCCGGCTAGCGCTTTGCAGCCCCACATGGTGCAGTGGGCTAGCAGTAGCCCCCCCGCACGGATTCTCATGCACGGCGATGGCACGCTTGCAATGGACAAGGGGGGCTGGCAGCGCGGTGCCGCCCAGCAGGGGTGCAAGGCTCAGGGCTGGCTCGCGCCTGCAGAATCCCGGGGGCTGCCCCTGCGCGCGCTCAACTGTCAGGCCCGGGAGAGGGGCGGTGGGGGCAGGAGGCACCGCGCGCGCATGCGTACAAGCGCCGGCCGGACCCTATGTGGCAGCCAACCGCCTTTCCTCAGCGAGCGAGCGAGCGAGCGCGCGCCGGCCGGCGGGCGGGCAGGCGGCGCCCGGCCGGGGAGACTCACCGAGGCGCAGGGGCTGGAGGTGGCGCTGGGGGTAGGCGAGCGCTGCACCGTCACCAGAGCCATCGAGGCGCGCGGGGGGGGCCCGTCCGGCCGGGGGAGGGGGTCTTACTCCATGGCGGGGCGGGCGGCGGCGGTGACCGCCGGGGGCAGCAGCTGCGCTCTCGCCAACTGCCCCTCGCCGAATGAGTGAGGCGCGGCGGGGCTGGGCCGGCCGGGCACAATACGGCGCCAACGCGCATGCGCCACCTGTCAGCGCGGCCACGCCTCCTCCCTGCAGCAGGCTTTAACCCCTGCGCTGCTGGCCCCGCGCGAAGCACACCTCTGCCCTGCTGGGGCGCCCCCTGGGGCTTCGGGCTCGGCCCTGCCCGTCCCCAAGGGCTCTCAGGAGGAACCTGGCAAAGGGCATCGCTATGGCAGCCGCCCCCACACTCATGAGGTGGGCTAAGGAGGATTAGGGTTAAATACTCATTCCTATTTGCTGGTGCTCGCTGTTTCCTGTCTGGGCTTTGAGTCTGCAGGGAGCACTGGGAGCACGTTTTGCAGCTTTTTTGTGCAGCCCTCTGGGGGAGACGTGCGGCTGCTGCAGCTTGTTCTTTGTTGGGGGCTGACATGAAAGCTGAGGTGCAATCCCATGATTCCAGGGGCTGGGGCTTTGTAAAAAATACCACGACAAATTCCCCACTATTCCAGCCATCTTTTAAAGCCATGGTGTCCAGCACGCTAGCCATGTGTGGCTATTTGGCCGATTGAAGTATGGCTAGTTGGCTATTGCAGTAGCAGCCAGGCCCAGCCTTAGGGCAAGGCAAGCTTTGGTCCCCTGCACCTTCAGGTCCCTGTGCTGCCTGGCACTTGCCCGCCCAGCTGCTCGCTCCCTGCCCTGCCTGGGAGTCGCCCAGCCACATGGTGCAGCCAACCACAATATGTCACCTTGAGCCCCACCTGGTAGCAGCTATATTATTTACATTTTCAGAATTAATGTGGTTAGCTCGCTATAATGGCTACTACTTCAGAACTGGTTGGACATCCTGGGTCTAAAGAAAACAGTATCCAATCCCCTTTTGGTATTCTCTGTGAGATTCTCTGATTAATTCCATAGAGGCCCAGATACCTAGAACGTAATGGGTCTGTGATGTGTGCACACAAATTGAAGCCAGAAGAGATCTCCAAAATTCAAAGGGTGGAAGTCTGGGAGCAATAATTTTATGTGGGTAGTAGGCAGCAATACTTTTATGTTAATGGCTTGAGCAAAACATACTTGTTTTGAGAGTTCTGTAACTTGGGTCATGTGTGGATGCCATTAATGGGAATTTTGCCATAGAAGTTAATGTGATGAAGAGATGACCCTTTGTAGAACATTAGATATGATTATCAGAGACCTTAACAAATATAAACCAGAAAGCACTCTCTCTTCTTCTCCAATAGCTTGCATTAACCCATCAGTTCCTCTTAGACATTTTGTGCATTTTGCTTTCATCTTCTCCACGTAGTCAGAACTGTCAAGAAAGCTTTGGCCCCTTTAAATCTAAGCACCAGAAAACCCCTCAGTACTAGTTCTTTGGTCTATTCCCCAATGCAATCAAAATAATTATCAGTCAGGTTCTGCAGATTGTATGGCAGTTATCCTTTACCAGGGTACAAAATTAAACTCACTAATGAGCATGTTTGCCTCCTAGTGGATGAAGGAGGATGAAAACCAGGCTAATTCAAATAAAACTGAGTTCAGAAAGTGATTTTTGTAGGAATGCTTCACTCAGGGCTATGCAGAAAGTGAGAACCTGGATCAGACAGAATCCACAAAAATTCACCTGTTTGAGATCAAATTTGAAGGGGAAAATAAGCAAAGAAACATTCCCAAAGCAAGTAGAGAGACAAGGTGAGTGAGAATAACAAGCTGTCCTGTGGCACCTTAGAAACTAACAGATTTATTATGGCATACATTGAGGCTATGTCTACACTGGCCCCTTTTCCGGAAGGGGCATGTAAATTTCACCAGTCGTCGTAGGGAAATCCGCGGGGGATTTAAATATCCCCCGCGGCATTTAAATAAAAATGTCCGCCGCTTTTTTCCGGCTTTTAAAAAAGCCGGAAAAGAGCGTCTAGACTGGCCCCGATCCTCCGGAAAAAGTGCCCTTTTCCGGAGGCTCTTATTCCTACTTCAAAGTAGGAATAAGAGCCTCCGGAAAAGGGCACTTTTTCCGGAGGATCGGGGCCAGTCTAGACGCTCTTTTCCGGCTTTTTTAAAAGCCGGAAAAAAGCGGCGGACATTTTTATTTAAATGCCGCGGGGGATATTTAAATCCCCCGCGGATTTCCCTACGACGACTGGTGAAATTTACATGCCCCTTCCGGAAAAGGGGCCAGTGTAGACGTAGCCGCAGCTTGTGTTAATGAAGCTAATCAAGTCAGGAGTGAGGTAATATCTTTTTCTGGGACTTCTGTCTCTCTGGGACAAAGGTGGCTACAATGACACTGCATACATAAAGAAAGTGTACTTGAGCTGCTTATAAAACATCATATTATTTTGAAACACAATTTTCATGGAAACATGTTAACACTGCTACATGATTTATAGTGGAGAGGTCAGGAAAATCCTTCTGTCTTCTTATAAGCTATCCTCACCCTGGCTCTAAATATTCCATGGCTCCCCAACCAGAAAATATTTTTACTTTTACTTTTTATGTGTTTATGCTTTGCAATATATGACAGGCTATTTATTACAGTCCCTAGATTTGAACCTTTAGGTAACATCACCACTTGTATTAGTTTTATTTTCAGCCACGTACTGCACTCTTGTTGGATAGAGTATACAGTATATGTATGGTTGTTCAGGAGATCATTATTTCTGGTTTCACCTACATTTCTAAGGGATAGAAAAGGGCATATCTTTTGTGTTGTGATCCTCAATCGAATCTAGTTTTGTAACTAGATTGCTTTTTCCCCACCCCATTTATTCCCTTCACTTCCTTATTAAAATTTCCCCATGTGTTGCCATGACTCTCATATAGCTGATTAAGTTTAAAAAAGTTGTTCTTACATAATATGAGATGTTCATTATCAAAGAAGTTTTAAGAGGTTTCATCTATGGCAAAAATAAGTGTTTGTGAACAATTCTTTCACATGTAAAGTAAGTGGAAGTCATTATTATGTTATCTTTAAAAATTAAAGTTCTGAGTTTACAACCCCTGTAACAAATTCACCACCTTTCATTTATTTTAGTCCTTTAGGATAAAACATTACTACCCTCTGGATTTGTGTAAGGATTGCAGGATTGGGTTCTTTAAAAAATTTGACATTGAAGAGCGTAAGTGGAGTGGAGAAGAAATCTCATTTTAAAATGCTTTCAGTTGCTTGATCATTACACATTTGGTTTTGGGCATAACACATAGTTCTGCTGACTTTACAGTAGTATCTCATAAAAAAATCAAGTTAGTTCAACAGGATCTATTTTCTCTAAAAACCCATGTTGATTAGCATGACTTACATTTCCCCTTTAATTCTTTGTTAATCAAGTCCCATATCATCTGTTCCATTATGTTAGCCTGACATTGATCCTGGGCAACAGACCTATAATTACCCAGGTCATTCCATTTGTCCTTTTTAAAAACTGGCACGTGTACTTTCTTCTAGTCTTCTGAAAGTTCTCTAGTGCACTCAGATTTATTGAAATCAATATTAATGGTCCAGTTGGCTTCTTAGCCAGCTCTTTTAAAACTCTTGGTTGCAAGTTACCTGGATCTAGACATTTAGATTTTAAAATGTCTAACTTTAATAACTTTTTAACATCCTCCAGAGATATTGGTAGAATGGAAATAAGAGTAAGACTGTATGATAAGATGATCTTCTCCCCCCAGCTCCAGTACAGAATAGAGCTATTTATTGAACATGTCTCCCTATTTTACATTATTATTGATAATTTTACCATTTCCATCTGGTAATGGAGAAATACTTTTGTCAAAATTATTTTTGTTCCTAATATATTGGAAAAAACATTTTCTTATGGTCCTTAACTCTGCTAGCCATAGATTTCTTCATGTATCTCTTTGCTTCCCTTATCAATGTTCTATAATTCAAAACTTAGGATTTATATTCATTACTATACACCTTCCCTTTCCTCCATGTGTTATATATTATTTTTTATTTTTATAGCTGCCTTTACTTCCCTTCTAAACTATGTCATTCTTTAATCAGCACATTATTCTTCCTTAATTGTGGGCTTGTGGCTTTTGAGTCTTAACCACAAGGCTCAACTTCTCTAGTTTTGCAGTAAGCACTATAGCTCCAGTTCATCACTGTGGCCTTAATTCAGCAAAATACTGCAGCATGATACTTCACTTAAAAAAATCATAACATCATGCTATGGATAAACACAATTTCATTGGGCAGAGGGGGGACAGTTTTGTTTTTAATACATTTAAAACATGTATAAGGTTGTTCATATCTTCATCATGCATTTTACACTGTATTTTACATTTGCATAATGTATATTCTTTGGATTGTTTCATTGAAACAGAAATCTTTGGCCAAAGAAAACGAGTCCCTAAGGTAAAAAACAATCTGTTTACATTTCTTTAATATCTTAATGCAAATAAAAATGTTCATTTCAGAGATGGATGCTGCACTTCACATTGACTGCATTGGGAGTTTTGCCTTCAATACCAATTCAGCAATGCAGATCTTTGCACAGAGCTCATTGCAGTTCTTTAGTAAGGAAGTCAGGATTGGGCTCATGTGTGCCTAGAGTTTTTTTGTTTTGTATTGCTTTTTGCAGAGTTTCATAGAGGTAAGGATAAAATCAGGGAGGAGGAGCACTCAAACTGCTGAATCCCATACAAGGAACACACGTCCACAGGTGCGGAGAATTCTTTACTATTTTCCTGATTCAGCCCTTTCAATTTAAACCATATACTGTAATTAAGAGTTCAGAGCCTAGGTCTATGAGATTAAGTTATACTTAGATCCAGCGGCAGACTTACAATGAAACATACCATGCCCTGGCACAGGGTTCCCCCAATGACATGGGGCCCCCAGAGCTGGGCAGTCCAGCAGCACTGGGTCCAGCAACACCCCTACCTTCTTGCAGCAGGTAACTTCTCTGGGCGAGGGGGCAGTCCCTCGGCAAAGAGGGCTGTGGAGGGGAGCAAGAGAGCAGGGAGGAACATTTGACAAGTTCAGCAACAGTGACAATTGAAAGTGCTTCTTTACAAACTATTACAATGACTTAATTGACGATTTTGTAAAGAAAAAGTGTAGAAAGAAAGCTAGCTGAATTTTTTTTTCAAGTTGAATACGTTTCTTCAGAGGAAGTTAACTTTTATTTTTCCATTCATGTGACATCTACACATCTTATTTGTACACATTTTTCATGTTGGCTTAATGCAAATACAAGCTTTCATTTAGACCAGAAGTTCTCAAACTGTGCTCCGGGAACTCTACTGAGGTGGACTGAGGAAAGGTTATTATGGGTTTTTTTAGAGTTATTATGGTGCGGTGTGTAGTTACTGGTGAGAATATGTTTCAGGTTGGCGGGTTGTCTGTGGGCAAGGACTGGCCTGCCTCCCAAGGCCTGTGAAAGTGAGGGATCATTGTCCAGGATGCAACAACCCATCCTATACACCGCACCATAATAACTCTAATTCAGGAACCAATCCATGCAACAAACCTCGGTGCCAACTCTGCCCACATATATACACCAGCGACACCATCACAGGACCTAACCAGATCAGCCATACTGTCACTGGTTCATTCTCCTGCATATCTACTAACAATGCCCCTCTGCTATATACATCGGCCAAACTGGACAGTCCCTACGTAAAAGAATAAATGGGCACAAATCAGATATTAGGAATGGCAACATACAAAAACCTGTAGGGGAACACTTCAATCTCTCTGGACACACAATTGCAGATCTAAAGGTAGCCATCCTGTGGCAAAAAAACTTCAGGACCAGACTTCAAAGAGAAACTGCTGAGCTACAGTTCATCTTCATGTTTGACACAATCAACTCAGGATTAAACAAAGTCTGTGAATGGCTCGCTAACTAAAAAAGCAGCTTCTCCTCTCTTGGTATTCACACCTCCAGATCAGCTACTAGAAGTGGGCCTCATCCTCCCTGATTGGATCCACCTCATCATCTCTAGCCTGATTCTGGCCTGCATATTTATACCTGCCTCTGGAAATTTCCACTACATGCATCTGACGAAGTGGGCCTTTGCCCACGAAAGCTTATGCTCCAACACTTTGGTTAGTCTATAAGGTGCCACAAGACTCCTTGCCACTTTTACATCAATTGTGTAGCTTAAGTTGAAATAGCTTATTTCAGCTTTTGGCGCTGTCTATACAGCAGGAAGTCCAAGTTAGAGCACTCTTCCTCCGACTTCTCTTATTCCTCATAAAATGAGAGTTACAGGAGTCAGAGTAAGAAGTCCTCCAGCTCGATATTATTTCAACATTATGTTGAAATAACTGCTTGGTGTGTAGACGCTGACTATGTTATTTCAGAATGTCAGTTATTCCAAAATACCACTGCCGTGTAGACGTAGCCAGACAGGACAGAGAAGTTTAGCATAAAAGGAGATGTTTTCATGGGTACAGAGTTGAACTGACAGTCAACTCGTGCTCCAGGCACCCATTGGATTTTTGCCATTTTCTTCAATGGAAGCAGGAAGAGGCTTCACATTTGAGGATGGGGAGGATTTTTACCCCATGATTTATTAGAGGGATCTTATTGTTTTTCATCATTCAATGCAAAGCATTGTGCTCGCTATATTGATTAATTCCAGTGGATGTTTTCCTGCAGGCATGGGGGTGAACACTGCTGGGCTTCACACCTATCCATCCTCAATTTGCATATTTAATACAATCAGATTATGAGCTCCCGGTGCATTGCAGTGATCCTTTCAGACAGGACTGCAGTTTCGTTTTTGAATAGATTTGGAAAAGGGGAAGTCCTGAGATTTCTGTCCAGGAGTAATTAGAGAAATGTTGATCTGAACCTGCATTCCCAAGAGATCATTCTCTGGTGTGCACATATTCATTGGCACTTCTAGGAATGTTTAAGCAGCAAACACTTGTAAAAAGCACTATTAACAAGTAAATAACCAAGTTGTTTTCTACAGCCAGCTAAAGGTCTAATACATCTGTTGTTAACTAAAATAACCACAGATAGTCAGGGGATTTAAGGCCATTAGAAAACTATAATTTGCATGTGGAGAAGTTTTCTGCAGCAAAATTTAAATGTACAGAGGAAGCTATAAGGGAAATGTATTCGGAATTAAAAGAGCAATTAAAATGCAGCCTGTGGTAATGACCGCCAGTGGTTTATAGAACAGGGGTCATAAACTTATGCCCAAACCCTGCAAGTTGCTGTGGTTACCGTGCTCAGCAGCACTGGCCCCATAGATCTTTTGACACTTGCAAACCATGAGTTATTTTTGTCTTCAGTAAATATGAAAATAGTTCCCTTGTTAACACACCTTTTATTTTATTTTCAGTATTACTAAACATCAGCATATCAAGTGAGCAAGGGGACAGCATGCCCTCGACTGCATCCTGTGTACAAAACCAAAATTAACATATAACAAAGAGTTACCCCAGCAAAACATTTGTGATAACGTATTTGGCACGTTATTTTGTCAGCAGCACAGCACTAGTATTTGGTGGCAGAAGAATATGCTTTGTTTTGAGAAAATATAGCAGCCCAGTTAAATAGGGTGTGATTACTGCTTTGCTATAGCCCACCCTATTTAAATCTCAGATTAAAAAAATAAGAGCCATTCGATCATACCTGCCAGGTTTTTTCCACCTGTTCTCGTTTGGTGGCTTAACAGCAGCTTTGAAGAAAATTAGTGTATTTTTATAATTGATAGTTTCCCTTTATTTAGAAATATGCATAAGTTGACCACAAAAATAACATTTTGAATTCCAAAAGAGAAACATCAGGTACACCAAGGAATGAAAAGACAAACAGGAATTAATCATGCGGAACCTGATTTGGATTGACTAGAATTAGGATACTTTTCAAAGCCACATTTTAGATTATTCTAATGTTCTCATGTCAAAAGCTTTAGAAGCATTTTATTACAATAATCTAGGGTTTATTTCAACACATTTTGCAAATGCACTAAAACAAGTGTCAATTCATCTGTTTTGCTAATTATAATAGTAAAAAAACACCTTACAGGGTATTAAATAAGCAGACTAGATGGCTAAAGGCCTACATTATACCATGCAGACCTTTGAAAGAGTATTTATAGGAGCACACAGAGGAAAATGGAAGATCTCAGGGTAGTGCATCCCTTGTAGACCTGCTTAGTTTCCCTTCTCTTGGGGCCCCTTAAGAATTCTTCCTAGTTCAGAAGGTTCTAAGATAAAATTCCCCTGCCAAGATTCTACTTCAGTACAGATACACTTGAAATAAAGTCTTTCCGCTTGACAAGATCTGTGCAAGGCTTGAACTGTTGGGACCTGTATTCTCTGGAAGTTCCTCCCACTTCAAAGAGCTTCTCTCTCTGAGGACTTGCCTACAACTGAGCCTAGACGGCTTTCCGTCAGGCCAACGTGCTTTTTATGCAGTTAACTGCCTAGCTAGACTCTTTCCCTTTAAAGTAACTCATCATGAGTAGCCTGAGCCCAGTCTTTCTTAATGGAGCCCACAACCTTGTGACAGGGACAACACTAGAATGGTTATACGGGCCTAGATGACCTATGAATCCTTTCTATAAATTGCACTATTTATTTAAAGTGATATTTCCCCATTAAGGTTTATAGACACCAATAGTGTATAATAATTAAGTCACTGCAGGGTTAACTTCACCCCTCTGTAGAGGCCCAACACGAGGCTTATGTACTATTTAAGTTCTAGTTAGCACTTGAGAACCAACTTTATATCAAAAGTTTAAGTGGGCCGTAAGTGATGTTCTGGCCTTGCGGTAAATTTCACCTGTAGTTCTTTTCATCTTCAGGGGACTTTACAGAGGTATATCAATATTCATGCCCTCTTTGGGAAGGGAAACTGAGGCAAAAAGGTTAAGTGACTTTTCCAGAGTCACAGAGTACTCCAGATCTGGAATTAGAACTCAGTTGTTCCTGAATTAGACAGACAATATTGTTCAAACAGTGCACCAGATTTTGGAAACCAACTATTTTCAACCGTTGTTTTGGTAGGTAAACATTTATAAAGCTCATGTTTTATGACAGTTTCTGAGATCCCATAAAATGTGCAGTCATAAGCTCAGGGGAGAGGATGGTGCAGTAGTCCCAGAGATAAGTACCACAGAGAAGGCATAGTGCAGAGTTCTTGTGCAGATGGAGGCTCAATCCACATTGTCCTACATCGTTAAAAGCCAAAAGTATAGAAACACTGCAGAAAGATTAGCACGAGATAAACACAATTACTGGAAAAGTCTGCCATTCCATAAGTACTAATTCGTAATTGAAAGAATAAAGACATTGCGAGAATTTCTGCTGTCAGTTATGCCAGTGAAGCCATGGGCGTGCCTTTGTATTTACGCAGCCGTGAATGAGGACAGAATTGGTGTCACTCAGACCACTTTTCTTCCACGGCTCCTTTCCATTCCTGTGGAATGGGTTCTCCACTAAACAGAATCCTGAAGCTTCCAGTCTAAATCTATTGAAGGACTCTCTTGTGTTCGCTGCAGCTGGCTTAATCCACAGGCCACTCCAAAGTTCTCTGATTCTTAATGAAAAGAAGAACCTGGTAATGTGTATTTCAGTTTGCCCGGTAATTCATTTCTGTTTGTGCTCCCCAGCTCGCACATCTGCTCGGTACAATCCTCAACTTGGCCTAAAATCTCTCTGTTTCTGTCCCTGGTGAACGAGGCAGGACTGGAATTCACTATCCCTGCGTGTGAAGATCTGCCTACTGTGCCAAGGTACTTAGGAGTATTCTCGTGGACAGCAGTGCAATTCAGTGCTGTATATGTCGCTAGACCTTAGACCTTCTTTTTTCTGGTCATATGACACAAATGTAAATTAAGGAAGGAAGAATTTATATTGACCTGCCAAAGGCAGAAGACAATCTACAGCAGTTCTGGGTAGTAGATGAGACATAGCAACCTTTGGGTTTTTGCTTGCAACCTCAAACACACACTCAGGCGTAAAACTCACAGTCCGACTCTACAGCAGGACAGAGAGATCCCTAATTCACTTGTAAGTTTTCTAATGGCAAGGAACAGATGGATATATATTCCATTCTTATTCATGTGCAATGCCTCTCTGAAAGCAGGAGGAGACTTCTGATTCGGTACAAGTTCTGAAGGTAAGAAAAACAGCTCATCAGTAAAGATCTAGAAAGTAAAATTATAATTTTTCTAAAGGTGGGTTTTAATCAGGACTTCAAAGAAGAAAAAACCCTCTAAATGTGCTAGGTACAATGGCATTGATCCTCAAAGGTAGGTAGGTGTCTAAATAGATTGGAGCATTTGGACCATTGTGATGAAGCAGATACAACTCCTGAGACTTTTTGGGGAAAGACAGTTCTTTCTGAGCAATGGCAGGGCTACACAAATTCTCAGGCTTGCCTCTTCTTTTGAAAGTGCTTCAGTAACTCAGACATTCCACAGATAATCACTTGGCCCAATTTTACAATCCACTCTTCAAAAGGAGATTGGTTTCACATCTTATTGAAAGAAGCTCACCTATCAAGTTGCAATCTGATAGAGTTGACAGATTCCCTTCTTGCCTTTATAAGTCTGTCTCCTTTACAGGTCATATCTGCTGACGGGAAAGACAGCTCTCATTTTTATAAGGCATTGCTTGAGCCAAGCAAGCAGCCTGGCACTTCAATCCATCTCCCCATTCTTACCTGAAGCAGATAATTGCTCTCCTGCACAAACGACTAAAGAGCTCCACCAGACCCGTCCAGAGTACCAACACAGACATTTACTGCTAGGGATCATCACCCCCATTTCAGGCAGTATTTGACTATGAACCAGGTCAACATGCTAGCAATTACATTTGTGTGCTAAGGTGGCAATGTATCACCTTTGTGCATTTCCTGAAAAACTCAACTCTCCAGAACAAGTATTTTGGAATGAAGTGGAAATAGCAAAATATGTCAAAAGCAGCCTTACTCAGTCAGTATGTCTACACTGCACGTTTATTTCGAAATAAGTTATTCCAGAAGAAATACTCCGAAATAATTTATTTTGAAATCGCACATCTACACTATAGGTAAAAATGAGTCCGAGGCAGGCTTCCCTAATATGGATGTGCTACCTCGATTTAGAGCCCCAGGAGGCACTGGGGAGTAATAGCTATTTTGGAATAGGCGTTATTCCTCATGGAATGAGGTTTACAGAAGTCAGAATAAGCCGTCCGTTATTTCAAATTTATTTTGAAATAATGGAATTGCTGCGTAGATGCTCGCAGTGTTATTTTGGAATAATAGCCGTTATTCCGAAATAATGCTGCTGTGTAGACGCACCCTCAGAAACCCCTTTAAAAATGCCCATATTTTAGGGGCGTGGAAGTTGGGTCAAATTGTCCTCAGAGATGTCAATGAGGCTAAGATTATCCTTACTGTTTACCTTGGCTGTGTCTACATTGGCACCCCTTTCCGGAAAAGGGATGCTAATGAGACACTTCGGAATTGCAAATCCGCGGGGGATTTAAATATCCCCCGCGGCATTTGCATTTACATGGCTGCCGCTTTTTTCCGGCTCGGGGTTTTTGCCGGAGAAAAGCACCAAGTAGGAATAAGGGATCTCCTGGAAAAGGGCTTATTTTCCAGAAAATCGCATCGACACTGGCTGGTGCTTTTCTCCGGCAAAAACCCCAAGCCGGAAAAAAGCGGCAGCCATGTAAATGCAAATGCCGCGGGGGATATTTAAATCTCCCGCGGATTTGCAATTCCGAAGTGTCTCATTAGCATCCCTTTTCCGGAAAGGGATGCCAATGTAGACAGAGCCCCTGGGTTAGGGGTGTTTTGGAGGATGGTGATGGTGTTTCAGTCTCTGAATTGGCCATTAAGGCCAGATTCTGCCTGCATGCCCTGTGTGTGGAAGGTGTGTGTGTCCTGTAGAAGCTGATAAGAGCTTTGTGTGTGAAGGGTTAGAAAAGCAGCTTTCAAATTTGGGCTCTTGTACCACGTAAGGACCACACAGCTTCCTGCTGCTCCATAGACTGACCATTATGAGAGACCAAGCTGTGGAGTTTGGTTCTTTGAAAGGGAGATAGGGTCTCTAAGACTAGGGTTTGTTTATACTTGAAAGTTAACAGCAATGGAGGGTATGTCTACACTGCAAAGTTAATTCGAGATAACATCCGTTATTTCGAATTAACTTTAATAGCGTCTATACATCCAAACTGCTATTTCAAAATTAATTCGAAGTAGCAGAGCACTTAATTCAAATTTGGTAAACCTCATTCTATGAGGAGTAATGCCAAATTTGAAATAGCTATTTCAAATGAAGTGCTGTGTAGACACTTAAATTCGAAATAGGGGGCCTCCAGCCCTTCCCAGGGAGCCCTGGTGGCCGCTCTGGGCACAACCAGGAAAACTTTCCCCCAGCCCCGGAGCCATTAAAGGGGTAGACTCTGACCACAGTGCCTGTGCCAGCTCAAGCTTGCCAGCCCAGAGCCAGCAGTGGCCACTGGGGTCTCTGACCCAGTGGCCCCAAAACATGAGCCAGCAAGCCTCTGGCAGCCAGCCCTCCACCGCTCTCCAGGAGCAGTTGCCAGCTCCCAGGAGCCTGACAGGGGCTGGAGAAGGTGGGCGTCTTCCTGGTTGAGGGTGGAGATCATGGACATTATTCAGGTTTGTGGGGGGGTGCCCCCAACAACCATGATCTCCACACTAGATGGAGGAATGTGACCGTCTATGGCAGGATAGCTGCCAGCCTGGCCACCAAAGGCCACATGCGAACCCAGAAGCAGGTTTGCATGAAAATCAAGTTGGTCTGGCAAGACCCCCAACTCTGGGCCCTGAGATTCCCCTCCTCTTTCTTCCCCTTGCTTCCCCCTTCCAGCTCTCTTCTCCCAGATTTCCCCCTCCCCTCTCCCTTCCCCTCTTCCTTCCCCTCTCCCACCTCCTTTTCCCAGTCTTCCCAGAGGTTCACCCCCCCCCCCGTTTTGTTCAATAAACCCAGCTTCTATTTTTGACCATACGTGTCTTTTATTTGACATCAGGAAGGGGGGCTAGGGAGGGATAAGTGGAAGGACGTGAGGGAGGAATGGGACACGAGCCCCCGGTGGAGAGGACCAGAGTGGCTCTGAGGGCTCCTCGGGGTGGACGCTCTCCCGCAGGGCCTCCTGGATCCTGACAGCCCCTTGGTGGTCCGCCCGGATGACAGCCTGCAGCAAGTGCAGCCAGGCTGATGGCAATGACCCCACGAGATGCACCGGTGTGCCCAGGGGCAGCTCTGGCTCCATGTGGCCGAGTGCTGTGGTGTCCCGAGTGCGGGCACTCAGGGCACTTCAAGACAGGACTGCTTTGCTGTCCCTCATCGAGGTAGACAAACAAGCGGGGAACCCTGAAAACTGTCTCTCCAGGGTGGGGGTAGGGTCCCTTTAAGCACGGAGCTCAGTTAGTCTCAAGCAGCAGCCCCACACACTAAGTCCTAACCTGATGCCCTGCCGGCACTGGTTCTGGCCAGCCTTAACTTTGGTTCAGGGTCCACTCAGTGTGGACGCACTATTTCGAAATAGCAAAACGCTATTTCGAAATAGTTTTTGTGTGCAGATGCGTTAATTCGCATTAGCTTAATTCAAATTAACTATTTTGAATTAAGTTAATTTGAAATAGCGCTGTAGTGTAGACATACCCTAAGGTAGGATGTACATTTAAACTACAATAGCTATTTCTGGATAACTCCATGTTCAAGCACTCTTGTTCCTGTTTAGCTTACCCCATTTTCAAAGTGACCCACAGACTGTGAAGAGCTTCAAAAGGATCTCACGAAACTCAGTGATTGGGCAACAAAATGGCAAATTAATTTTAATGTTGATAAGTGCAAAGTAATGGAAAAAATAATCCCAACTACACATACAAAATATGTGAACTAATTTAGCTATTGCCACTCGAGAGAGATCTTGGAGTCATTGTGGATAGTTCTCTGAAAACATCTACTCAATGTGCAATAACAGTCAAAAAAAGCAAACAATGTTAGGAATCATCAAAAAAGGGATAGAGAGAATAAAACAGAGAATATCTTATTGCCTTTATGTAAATCCATGATATGTTCACATCTTGAATACTGCATACAGATGTGGTCACCTCATCTCAAAAAAGATATATTGGCATTGGAAAAGGTTCAGAAAAGGCAACAAAAATTACTAGGGTTTTGGAATGAGTGCCATAAAACAGACTGGGACTTTTTAGTTTAGAAAAGAGGAGTCTAAAGGGAGGATATGATAGAAGTCTATAAAATAATGACAAGTCTGGAGAAAGTGAATAAGGAGAAGTTATAATTTTGTTCTCATAACATAGGAACTGAGGTCACCAAATGAAATTAGTAGGTAGGAGGTGTAAAACAAACAAAAGGAGGTTTTTCTTCACACAGCACACAGCCAACCTGTGGAACTCCTTGCCAGAGGATGTTGTGAAGACCAGGACTTTAACAGGGTTCAAAAAAGAACTAGAGAAATTCATGGAGGTTAGGTTCATCAATACTTATTAACCAGGATGGGTAGGAATGGTGTTCCTAGCCTCTGTTTGTCAGAGGCTGGAAAAGTGGATGACAGGAGAAGAATCACTTGATGATTCCCTGTTCTGTTCACTCCCTCTGGGGCATCTGGCATTGGCCACTGTCGGAAGACGGGCTACTGAGCTAGATAGACCTTTGGTCTGACCCAGTATGGCCATTCTTATATTCTCATGTTCTTAAAACCACTTAGCCTCAGAATCTTGTTTAGTGTCTCATCACATCTTCCTAACACAGAGCTCTCCATCCCATTGCAGAGATAGCAGATCCCAACCCCAGAGGACCATTCCACAGAGCAAAAAGGTGTAGATGACAAACATTTGCAAAAAATAAAATAATGTAGGCGTTGTATCTGCCAAGTGGCCTTACACTTCCCCAAGGCTGTGAGAAAGATGGAGGTAAAATAGGCGGTTCTGAATAGCAGAAAATAGGTGTATCAATGTTACACAGAAAATCAGTCCTAATCATCTGTTACAGCACTCGGTTCTCCTACTGTTCCCATGTTTGTCTCATGCCAATTATTAGAAAAGTTGGAAACGAGAAAAGGGGACTAAAGGAAAACATTCAAATTAGGGAGAGTTGTTGTCTAGTGATTAAAACATGAAACTGATAGACAGCACTTCTGAGTCTATTCCCACTTTGGCCTCTCACTAGTTGGGTGACCTTGAGCACCCTTCTCTGTGGCTCAGTTACCCCTCCATAAAAGGGGCTACAAATATTTACCTCCAATATCTCTTGGGGGCATCGTGAGGCATAATTAATTCATCTTCCTAAAGCATTTTAAGCTCCTCAGATGAATTAGGCTGCAAAAGTAATAATTTCCCAATTAGAAAAGGAATGTAAAAGAATCATCTACTGATCGTTTTCTAATTGTACAGACTTGTTTTCTCTTGTATTTTCTGTCATACTGCCCTGCCTTTCAGAATTACATAGTGTTGATCTGCTTTTGCATCTTGTAGTGAAATATGGCTGCTGAGCCAAAAGATGAAGCCCAAACTCCTGGACTGAAACTTCCCAAGCTTAGTGTTAAGCATATACCCATCAGCGGGGACAGAAGAAGCCAGGAGAGTGCTATGCTGCCAAGTCTTAGGAAGGATGCTCAATGGAAAGAAACATTCTATGAGAAGGTGCAGCAGAGAGCACTGAACCTGCAGAGAGAGAAAGTGGAAAAGATTCATGTGCGTAAGGCAGAGGAGGAAAAGGTACAAAAGAAAGATCCTCTGGACTGGCTGTCTCAGGAATGGCTCAGTGAAGAGCAGATGACAAGGGATACCCGCGCCTATTTGCTCGACAAACTCTTACCCACATTAGTCCCAGGAGTAGAAAAATTGTTAATGGAAGTGGAAAGAAAAAAGGTGCTTGACACAGACCGAGATCCACCCAAGTTTGATCCCATTAATTTCCTAGGAGAATATCTGATGAGGCATAACCCTCAGTTTGAAACTTCTGCAAAATCAGGGCCCTACAAGAGAGGGATGAAGGCTGTCATGGAGGAGTTGAAAACTCAGGTGCCTGGTACGGCATTCAACAGGTGAGTGAGTTTTAACTGTGCTTGCTTTCAGTATATCCTTACGGTAGCTCTGTATTCCTTTTTACAAAAAGCAGTTCATTCCTGCATTAGGTGCAGCGAGTGTAATCTGGGATGACAAAAGTGAATCTTGAAGCACCAAATGAATCCCATGGAGTTTGGTGCCATGGCCAGTGATCTCTCCTGCAAATCTTGGAAGAAAGAGAAATGCCAGCACATGGCAGACTAGCTGAGCAATGGCTCATGCAGACTTAGGGCAGTACCCCTACTGTGTCTATAGTGCTTGCTTTGACACTATAAACATGGAATGAAGACACTGTATAACCTTTCTGGACATTTTTAGCACCAGTATTAATATAGTCCTGACACTCCTGAGGCCCTTTCCCCATATGTCCCTCCAAAGATCATGAACAGCAGCCAAGGTTTCCTCTGCTGGCCATATTTAAAATTTCTCTGGACTGGACCACGGTTAGAGCTGTTTTGGTTCTCCTGGGGTACTCGCTCCTGGAAAAGGTTTGCTATAATCCCTCTGCAGCTAGGTTCATTTCAGATCACTTAACCTTTATCGTTTTAGACTTTCTTTATGTCAGCACTTCCCTTTGGATCCTTATTGCCAATCCTTAATTAACAGATGAGCTGGAATTCTCTGCACAGTTTGGCCCAGAATTATTTAATTACTGTATTTTTTCTATAGCATATCACAACATGTTAGAATTACAAAATTTAGTACATTGCATTAATAAATAATCCATTCATTTCAATTTGTCAATTCAGAAAAATATACAAGTGAACATCTGTATTTACGAAAGGCATGAGAGAGGGTAGCTGGATTTGTACAGCACTTTCATCTATTTACATAAAACTGGTTTCAAGATTTGTGTGTCAGGAATCAGGGAAAGAAGATGTTGATATAAAATGTCTCATGCCTAAACACAAATTAAAATAATGAAAGTTCCCAATATCTAAGGATACCTCTACACAGTAATGTGTACCTCAAAATAAGCTACTCAATTTGAGTTACCCAAACTGTGTAGCTTATTTCAAAATAGCTTATTTTGAAATTTGGTGCTGTCTACACAGCACTCATTTTGAAATAAATTGCTATTCTAGTGTCTTCGTTAATACTCATGCAATGAGGTTTACAGGAAGCTGGAATAAGAAGCCAGTTATTTCGAATGCATTTCGAAATAACGGGCGTGCTGTTAAGATGCACAGAACACTATTTTGGGATAATGGACATTATCCCAAAATAGCACCTCTGTGTAGATGTACCTTAAATAATAAAGGAATATGGTTAAATCTCTTTCATATTTCTAATGCATCTGCTATTGTAGTACATAGACACCTATATAACCTATATCTGATGCAATTAAAGCAGCAATAAAATGAATCTCATGAAATGCACTTAGCTTTATTTACCTGCCTTTAAGTGTTGTGAGGCTGGTGATCATCACATGAGAGCTCTGCATTGTGGTTTGCCACTTAGTATGAGATTTATGATTTCATGTTTTACCTTTGCTGTGGGTGGTTATTCCAGTTTCAGATTTGAGAGATAAGTTCTCCATGTGGCAGATACGGAAGAGTCAGAGTTGATTTTTGGGAAATTTGTCTGAGGAGTTGTAGCAGTCAGCCTTTCCGTGGCTGGCAGTGGCAGGGGATTTACACAGGTTTGGTAGTATCATGGGATTTATGTTTGCATTGTCTTAGGATTTCCATATTTGTGTCTGGCTCAATCACAGGATTTCTATAGTGTTCTTAAACCTGGGGGTCTCCATCGCTTCACTGCAGGCTCTTGCTTCCTCGTGCACTGATGCGAAATACTTGCCATGAATCCTTGGCTTTCCAAATAAAGTTGTTCTCATAAGAACAACTTAGGAGAGGAATGACAAAGGGAGCTCAGAATGCCTCATGTAAGCACCCAAAGTTCGGGGTTGGGGGTGGAAATCTGACTCCATTGAAATCAATGGAAGTTTTGCCATTAACTCACCTCAGTTGCTTATCCAAAATGTACCCTCTCTAGCTGAACCTTCTCAGAATTCTTCCATCCTCACTTTCATTGTGATCCTGTTGGGGGGCAGGGAATATATGGCAGTGGGGCGGGAGAAATTCCTTCTTATTTCAACCAGCTCACACCTGAATTAATGCCTGGGTTTGGTCAAAGGAGGGCAATGCTTCCATCTGATTCAGCCAGCCCATTGTGGGAGAACAGGGGCTGCCTTCCTTCACAAACACACTTCATTGGGCAGGCAATCACCCTAAAGGCAGCTCTGCTTATCAAATGCATTCCTAACACGGAGTCTCCCAGAATCCCATTAAAAGTAGGGCTGTGAAGCGCAGAGCCCCAACTAAAACCACAAGTATTGTGGAAGGTCTAAGAAGGTTAACTTTCACAAGACTCTTTTTCATTCATTCATATGCCTATCACATACCCGGTAACTGAGTGATTGATTAAGAAGCCTCCATGATAAATGATCATGAATTAACAGTGACCTAGTGATAAATATTACTGTAGTCAGTGTTCTGTTATAATATGTTAAATAGTCATTGTTTATTAATTAAAATGGAATTGTTTTATAATTGCAAACCTTGTTCCTAAACTATAGTGAGAGGTCAGGGACCGTATCAGATTATTATCACTGCTTATGTGAAAAAACAGTCTAGCAGAAAAAGAGAAATAATCTGGTTAGATTACAGTCCTGGGGCCAGCCTTTGCTCTCAGTGACAAGAGACAAATAGGAGTAGGTCCACTTACTCCTGCTGTCTATAGACTGGTATAACAGAGAGCAATATCTGGCTCCGTAAATGCACAGTACGCGGGTGAAAGGAACAGTTCAGAGCTCTCAATATAGAGACAAAGACGCTTTAACAATCCATTGAAATGGGAATAAAACACTCCAGACCCGCTCCCCCATAGCTGAGCTATTACCTTGTAGCTATAGGCATAATGAATGCCATTCATGGCGTTGTTTTCCTGAAGACTTGCAGTTTAATAAAATCCTTTTATCCTGGGTGCAAAATGGAGGACTAGCCTTCCTGCAGGTTAGAGAAGGAAAACAGTTATAATCAAGAAGAAAGAGAGGCATTTCTGGTCTAGACTTGCAAACTCTGTGTTCAACGAAAAACAGAATCATGGTCGGTAAATTATCCCCATCCTAAAGCAGTGAGGATTTTCTTGTGCAATAGTATTTTGGAAAAATAATTAAACATAGTTCATTGCCAATGCAATTTTACATTAAATGGCACGTAGTTGCTGAGACAAATGCATAATAATGCAATTTTGTTGTTAAATTAAGTGAAGCAAAATTATACCCTTCCGCTCCTGCTAGAATGTTCAGCAGAAAAATTGAAGAACATCTCCAAAATTAATTACTAGCACCATTCTAGAAACATGTATTCATTGAGGGTGGATTTTCCCCTTTGTGTAGGTCTGCTAGCCAGAAGAGTTGCTAATTTTATCTCTAAATGTCTAACTGTTCCTAGGCTCAGAAAGAGTTCCATGCACCTTCCACAAAAGTCCCTCTCTGTAGTCATGTACTTGATACGCAAACTCTGTATTCAAATTCTTAGTTACACCTTCAGAAGAAACATCCACTTCATGACAAATGTTCTCACTTTCCAAGAGCTGCCTCATGAAGACATAGATTGAGAGTGTTTCTATAGAGTTTGACTGGTAGTTTGTTGCTCAAAAGATCCACTAATTCAATGGGGGGAAAGACCTCATGTACTAGAAAGTATAAGAATTACAGTGTGCCATTTTCTTCTGTTTCCCGCTGTTCTTCCAGAGAGGTCTAAACAAGTTTAGCTAAGTTAACTTTGTGAACCATATGCCCATGCCCTCCAGGCTAGCCAGGATGAAGTCTGAGGTAAAGAAAAATCGTGAGCAGCGAGAGCAGGTGGAGCAAATCAAGGCTCAGGTGGCAGAGATGCGAAAGGAGGCCCTGGCAGTGCAGTTCAAAGAATGGACATTGGATGTCAGTGGAAGGCTACCGCTTGCACTGGTAACTAGGGCAGATATTCATAGAAACTCTGCTGTGCTCACACCTGGGAAGAGAAGAATGGAGGCTACTGTGGAAGTGAGGCTGCTATATTAGATAGCAGGAAGGGAGAGGAAAGATGGTCCAGTGGTTAGGCACTAGCGGTACTAGCCTAAAATCCATGAGTCCTGCCTCCAAGTCCCTGATCTGCCTCTGACTTTCTGTGTCACCTAGGGCAAGTGACTCAGGCCATGTCTTCTCTTGCCATGCTGGAGATTGATCTTCTGGCATTTGATTTAACAGGTCTAGTTGAGACTCGCTAAACTGAACGCTAAGGGCAGCCCAGTCTGCGCTGGTACTCCTGACAGTCACAAGGAGTAAGGGAAACTAACAGGAGTGTTTGTTCCCATCAGCTTCCCTCTGTAAAAAGGCACCGAGCTTGGCTTAAGGCAGGGTTGTGTGGGCCTGCATACTGCCGTATTTACCTGCACCTCTGCAGGTACAGGGGATCGCAGCTTCCATTGGCTGCAGATCACCGTTCCTGGCCCATGGGAGCTGCAATCACCCGTGCAGGCAAATATAGTGGCAGCGGCCCACCTGGTGAACCACTATCATTTTATTGCCCACCCCTGGCTTAAGGTAAGCTGACTAGAGCTACATAGTCTACGTAGCTGAGGTTGTATACCTTAACCCGACCTTCCAGGTCTAGTGTAGGCCTGGCCTTAGTCTCTCTGGCTACGTCTACACTGGCCCCTTTTCCGGAAGGGGCATGTAAATTTCACTAGTCGTCGTAGGGAAATCCGCGGGGGATTTAAATATCCCCCGCGGCATTTAAATAAAAATGTCCGCCGCTTTTTTCCGGCTTTTAAAAAAGCCGGAAAAGAGCGTCTAGACTGGCCCCGATCCTCCGGAAAAAGTGCCCTTTTCCGGAGGCTCTTATTCTTACTCTGTGTTTTGGATCTCTATCTGCCCCATGGGATAATAGCCCAGGGGTGTTCTGAGTAGGGATGTTAAAATGAGGTTATTTTACTAATCGAGTAGTCAATAGAATTTTTATCAACTAATCATTTAGTCAATAGGGGAAGGCAGCCCATCTTAGTCGCTGCTCTCAACAGGACCAAACCTTGCTGTGGCTCTGCAATTAAAATGTACTAGGAGACAGGGGACAGACTGCCTGGCTCCTACTGCCTTTTAAATTGCAGAGCCGCAGTAGGGCCGGGCTGCCTGCCCAGTAGGCAGCAACTCCTGTCTGTGGGGGTGACCCCTTGTGGACAGGGACTCCTGCCAGAGAAGCCTCGCTTAGCCCCCCATGCTGCTGCCTCAAGCAGTACCGCGGAGACAGTGCTAGGAAGAACTGGCTCTTAAGCCAGCTTCCCCCAGCACCAGCTCCTGCTTCCCCCCTTGCTGCCTCTGATATAGAAGCGGATGGAGGGGATGCGAGTAGTCGGCTCAACTACCCAATAAGTCAGGGCTACTCAACATGCACCCCGCAGCCCATTTGTTTGCAGCGCCCATGGGTGGGAGCCAAAACAAAAAAAGGAGCCAATATAATGGTCTTCTGCTGATATGTGTTTTAGTAGTTAAATTCCTGGACTGTCATGGCTCATTAAAAGTGGTGGGGAAATCTGGTAAATATTGCATTTTATTAATATCAGTAGAACTGACTTAAATGGGGCCTGTGTGTTGTGTACTCTTGCCTTAATCTTTGTATTCATGCCCATCAGTGTGAAAGAAGCTATTTGCATATGTTTGCATATATATTTGCATGTATATGCAACCACACCTAAGCTGCAGCCCTTGGCATGTGCTGTGAGTATCATTGTGGCCCCTGG
The DNA here is from genome assembly GCF_052426305.1 of Pelodiscus sinensis. Taxonomy (NCBI): domain Eukaryota; kingdom Metazoa; phylum Chordata; order Testudines; family Trionychidae; genus Pelodiscus; species Pelodiscus sinensis. Next base: position 25,888,033 of record NC_143072.1, on the reverse strand, counting down.
GGCATCCAAAGTTGACTAGCCCTGCAATAAATCTAGGCTTATTGACTAATCGACTACTTTTACATCCCTAGTTTTGAGGGTAAATCCATTATTGTGAAGTCCACACATGCTACCATAAGGGAGCCTAGATAAGTGCCCAAGATAGTTTTACATGTCTGAGCACTGGGTCTACTCCTGACAGCTGGTCACAACTCAAAATCCGTCTCAAAAGGCACTGGGTAGTTCACTCAGATCCTGTCTTTTCAGGGCCACCATTATCCCCATTGTCCTCCTCAGACCCAAGCCCTTGACTCTCTGTTTGAGAAGATGAGACTTGAAGCCATCACAATGGACCAGTCTGGGCAGGGTGTTGGTACAAACACCTTCCATTGATGGCACCTGTGTAACTTCCCACTAGCTTTATGGGATGAACAGGGCACATAATACAGACATGGCCTGAATTTCAGCTGGTGGTGGGAGACCAGGGGCTATTCTAACGTCACTAGGGCAATCTAGTGTCTAGACATTTGGGAGAGAGGGGGACAACTTGAGATCACAGGGCTCTGTGGATAGCCTGTGAAGCAATCATCCTTTTTAGCACCCGTAGCACATTGTGTTGCCATACAGATTTGAGCAGCCCAGGGCAAAAATAAAGCAGGAAGAAAAGAAATGGCAAGACATTTCTGAACATCCCATTGCTAGAGAGCAGTTGTATCTAAATCTGTTCATAATGATCGGATGGCTATAACCCGGGCCAGCGTGCCAATGCAGGGTAAGTCATTGCCCATTTTCTGTTCAGGCATGGGAGAGACAGTAAAACCAGAGCAGCTTTGTGTTTAGAAAGGAATGGAGATGAGCAAAGAGTCATTCCATGAATCAGGCTTTTAATTGTTGTTTTGATTTGTAGGTTCAGAGTGCCCTGCGGTCGTTTCTGGATGTTTCTGCTCCTTTGGGAGCAGGGCCAGGTAAGGTCACAAGTGTTTTCTGTGGTTTTATTTCCCTTGGTCTGACTTGTGGCGCAGAATGGGAGCAAAAGAAAGCAGGCGTGGAATCTGTACAGACAGCCCTGACACATTGGCCATAATACTCGCTTGCAAGACTTCAAGTGGGGAAGGAAGGGCAGAGGGCAAAACATTATGTTGACTTGGTGTCGATTTTTTTCATACAAGTCTGTAAAAATAACACCTCAGCTTGTTCCCCCCAGGTCAGCACGAAACCTGAGTAAAGGTAGGTGGGATAGATAGAGTGTCTATCTAGCGAGGAATCCTCTCCCCATCTGGAGGGGTCTCCTGGTGCAGATGTGCACCATGCCTCAGCTATGCCTACCACCCAGGGGCTACAGAAGCGGCTGCCGCCGCTGTGGCCATACAGATTCTATTCTGTGTCATGTTCCTAACACTCCCCACGTCCGCCCCCACCACAGGCCCCTCTGCCATGTTGTTGCAGGATGAAAAGGCAGGCGGAGTTCCTCTCCATGGCCTCTCTGTCCTATGGCTGGCCCCAATCACGTGGACCCGCACCAGTTCTGCTCCATGTCTGTGGAAATGGGGGGAAACATGGAGCATTTGGCCTAGTCATTTTAGACTAATCTACTATGGGCCTCTCTAGTTGCCAGTAACAGACTCCGACTCCCTCTGTGCATAATCCAAGTCTGACAGTGACAAGTAGCTTGTCCCGCCTCCCTTTCCCCCAGAGTAGCCAAACCTGTTTCCCATGTGTGCATGGCAAGCAGCTGATGATCCCTCCGTACAAATCTCCTTTCCTACTAGGACCGTACTTGGTGTGCTTAGGGGAGGTTAAAAACAGAAGCAAGGCAGATCTGTCACCTTCCAAGGCCTGTGGGGAAACCCTGACGTGCCTGAGGATTCCACGAAAAGGATTCTCATCTTTGCTAGCCACTTCCTCTTGCCAGTCAGAGGAATGCCAGTGACGTAGGATGAGGCAGGGCCCACATACCAGAGCTCTCAGTACTGCATGTCCTCTTTATGGCTTCCGCTCGACTTAATTTAATCATGATGATTGAATAGAGAGAGCTAGAAATGTTGACGTGTGAAGAGTGTTGTCAGACCTTTAAAATAAATAGTGGTATAATGATCATCAGTAACAACCAATCTGTCTTCGTTGGAAGATGTAAGGCTGCTCAGGGTACTTGAAAGCACACTGCAGTTCTTTATTCAGAGCTTGTCTTTCCTGATCCCTTTTTACGTTAGAAATCCGTGCCCTGAGCATTCAGCTTATACCAGTAGCAGACAGTCGGAATGGTAAACCAGCCCTCAGGTGCTACTGTGGTACCAATGGGGACACCAGTATGCTAAGGGAAGAAGGAAGTTGGCCAGTTGTTTACAGACATTCTGGACACTACTGGCAGTGTTTTGCTCACAGCCCTGCTGTTTCCTGGTGTATTTCGTTTAAGAGAGTGCGGTGCACTAAGTGAGCATTAAGCCATGTTTTACATGTCTATAAAGCTAATGTGGAACTTATGGACGTCTTAAGGGGGCAAGAAATGTATAGGTTCCATTGAGTGTGTTCTCAGTATTCCTAGTGCTCTATTCACCATCTTGTAGAAGCAAGAATAACAGAATAATAATCCCAAAGGAAGTAGTGTTTCTTCTTTCAAGACTTCCCATGCAAACCCTTGGCCTTTCTTAGCTGCATGACGTGGCTCTGACTGGCCAAAAGGTGGCTTCAGAGTTTGTAAAATCAGCGGGAATGTCTCCATATGGTGGCTACACTAAAAGTCTTGTTTTCAGAATCCTTGCCGGTTATTCCAAAGTCATGCCAGAGCTGCAAGGAATCTGACCGCTGGTTCCCAACATGTAAGGGAACTATCCCCATTCATCACCTCCCAAACACTTTCTGCCCTTGCATCAGCTGGTGTAGCTCTCGTTGAGCTCCCTGTGATTTACAGCTCTTTGTCATTCTTGGCCGTATAGCCTTGTCTGCACCAGCCAGCATGGCTGGCCTTTGAGATGGGAACCAGGGGGGCTCAGCAATGGAAAGACACTGACTCAACCTGTATTCATATAGCCGGAAAGTACACTACTAATTCGGAATGAGAGCTGAACATGCAGGGTAGATGCAGGTACTTCAGTTTCCTGCCACTCCCTACCAGAGGCCAGAGTACCTCTAGGTAGAAAGACAATACTGCACAAATGCAGCTGCCTGTTTCCTGTCTAATCTCCGCTCTTTCTCCACTAGAGATCTATGGCAGGAAGCTGGAAACCCTCGATACACTGGGAAAAAAAGTGAATGAGGAAGAGTTTAGGGAGGTGAGAAACCCAATAACTGCACCTGAGTCCGAATTCTGTTCCTGTTATTGAGGCCTTGTAGGAGTATTTCCTCCCCTGGTGGGTGCTGACAATAGAAGATGAAAGCCTTCTCCCCAGTCCTTGGCTGTGACTCTGGCAATGTTAGGCCATCCCATGGTTCCGGGTTGCCATTATTATCTTCTTATATTCACATACACATCCCTATCTTGTAGACCTACCTCATCACCCCGTAGGTTGAAACATGTCGCTTCCTCCAGAGTTGCTGCCTGGGGTGGCTCTATGGATTAATGATCAGGGATATTTGAAAAACAATGTTGTTAACACCTGGTTCCTTCTTAATGTGCATGAGGGCACCACCTGAGCCATGCTGCAAGCAGCTGAGTTTCAAATCACTGATGAATTCAGATTTTGCATCAGCAATGTACAGAGACCTCCTCCCAGTGTAACTAGCATTCTAATGCAATTGGTATGGTCCCCCCAGCACTGCCCTGCTGGTGGGAATTCTGTTAACCAGGCTACGTCTAAACTACAATACTCTTGCAGAAGAGAAAATGCAAATGGAGCGCTCATTTGCATATGTTGCACTTTCATTTGCATTTCCTCTTCCTTTCCCTTTTCTGCAAGAGATTTTTTTCCCAAAAAAAGTGCTGTGTAGATGGTGCCTTTTTGAGCAAAAACCCCTTTTTGCTCAAGAGTTGTTTTTCCTCAAAAAGAACAGCTCTTGCACAAAAGGGGGTTTTTGCGCAAAAAGGCACCATCTATGCAGGGCTTTTTTGGGCAAAAACCTCTTGTGCAAAAGGGAAAGGAAGAGGAAATGCAAAAGAGAGCACGATATATACAAATGAGCGCTCCATTTGCATTTGCTCTTCCGCAAGAGGATCATAGTTTAGACATAGCTCCAAAGTGCAGGACAACAGAAGCTAAGCGGGGAAGAACAGCATTACTATTGTTGCCCACAGAGAGAGTATATTTTGCCATCTTGGCATTTTGGTTTAAAATCCATGCCAGGGAGCCTATGAAACGTAAGATAAGTGCTTGGTTCCTGTTGCAACAAACTTAAGCAATATTGACTCTTTTCACAGCATGTCGCCCATGTGACACAAGGATTCAGTGGGTCTAGGCTGCTCCCAGGCATCTGTGGGGAACTAGGGTAGTAGTCCATTATCATAGCAACCAAAGGATCTTAATGGATCAGCCCTGCCTCCTTGTCCTCTTACCCCTAACCCCTCTGTACCATGAGTGGGTTTTTTCTAAATCAGCTTAATTCAAGGAAGCATCCCCACTGTTTCCTATTTCGTGCAGGTGCTGGAGACTGTGTGGGTGTGAGCATGTGAGCCTGAACATGTGTGTGCTTGTGAACAGACAAGCATGTGTGTCAGCAAATAGGGGAATGCCCGAGGCTGAGCAATGGTCAGTGTCTCTCGGGCATCTTTGAAGTGTTACAGTGACAAAGCTATAAGAAGGTAGTAAATCCAGCCCTCCCTCTCACTCCATCTTCCAGATTGTCAGTCTTTGTGACTGCTACCTGCTCTGGTAACAGGCATGCAAATGGGCAGCTTTCCTAGTAAGTCTCTGTATCCCTGTTCTAACTTGTCCTATAACTCCCAAAGGAAGGTGGAAGACAAAAGAAGATTTAACTAATCTGAAGAAAATGCTACTAAAACTTTAAAAATCGGGATACAAATGTATGGTTATGATTTGAGTTCTTATTTGTTTAATACCCTTGTGCATCCAGAATTAAGTGTGCTCTTTATTAAACCAAAAGTCACTCAGGCCATTGGTTGGTTGTATGTGTGGGTCACTGCCCCATGACATAAATTTAAAGCATGCTGTCTGAAGGGGATTACTATGCACTCCAATGCATCCACATTAACTCTGCTACTAATGGTGCTCTTAATCTGCCTGAGCAGTTCCCATCAATCAGTGAGAACAGAATACATAACAAGTGCTGTTGCCTGGTGGTTAAAGAATAATAGACAAAACTGGCTTGTGTTGTGGTCTTGGTCAAGTCATTTAAGATCATACTTTCTAAAATGTCTAATTTATGTTGTAAATTGGATACCCAAAATGGTGGGAGAGTTGAAAATTTACCTTAGACCCGTGCCTCACATTACCTATTGGTATCGTGAGAATAAGTACTACTTCCTTTTGTTCGTGTGAGGCTTAGGAGATTGTTTGTTAAGGGCTTCATTTTGCTCAGATGAAAGGGACTTCAAAAACCTTGAACATGATGAGTCACAAAATAGCACACCAAAGGAATAGCATTCTATGGGCCAAATAACCTGGTGACCGGCAATTGTATGTGCCATCTCTTAGCCTCGCCTGTAGTTGAAGAAGCTGTCCCTATTCCACTGTGCTCAGACTTCTAAGATCTACCAAAATAGAAAAGAATTCACTCTAGGAAACAAATGACAAATAAAAAATAACAAAAATGTATAGTTAAGAAACATAACGTGTGTCTAACTCACAAAGTCAAAGAATGTAGTTAAGGATTTCATTTTATCACGTTTCCCTTCGTTAACTTAAAAACAATCAGATCAGTTAATGCTAAATTTACTGGAAAAACTCTCTGAGCTGAGACTTTACTGGTCAAGCTTTCACCTACGGTAGACTTAGATTTTATGGTTGGGCTATAAACTGTGAAAAGGAACATTTAGACTAGAAATGATGAGAGTCCTTAACTTTAGCAGTTCTAGTGGGTGCTGTTAGGATAATTAAGAACAGAGTATAAAGCAGCTGTGCAGAGATGAATCCCATGCAACTATGTAAGTTCTTTGCCTTCCGCACACCCAAGGGAGTCACACATTTAGTATTTTGCAAAGAGATGCATTTTGGGGTATTTTGTTGAGGATTTATTTTGTTCATCATGAAATTGTATGTTTTAAAATTTAACCTCCATGTGACTAAACTAAGGAAACTATTACAGATAATGGAATCTCAGAATATCCCTTTTATCACTAAAAAAGAGTGTCAATCCATAATTTGTGAAATACATGAATGAGTTCTTAATAAATTCCTATTGCATTCAGACTAAATGAATGCTTTAAATAACGCTGTGTGTACCATTTGTTTTAACTGGCAATTGAGGCAAACAGTAATGGAAATCAGAAATGTAAAGTACCTACAATATCAGCTCAGCTAGTCTTATTTCCTGTCACTAGAAGATTGTTTTTGCAGTGTATTTTCCAGGGCTTTTTCCTATCCATTTTAAATGATCCAAGTGATGTAGCTTTCAGCAATTCCTTTGGGAGACTATCCCACAGTCTGAATAGACCTTACTGTCCAGTCATTCCTTCTCCCCGTTTGCCCTATTCATCTTACATTTACCTTTATGAGCAGTTAGCATCATCTTCCTGGAAGACTGAAAAGAAAGGTTTGGCTTCAGACTGATGTGGGCCTCTCACATTTGGAAACTACTGATTGTTAATTGAACTGAAAATTAAATCGCTCTTTTTGTTTTCAATCTAGACGCTCTTTTCCGAAAATGCTTTTAACGGAAAACTTTTCCATTAAAAGCATTTCCAGAAAATCATGCCAGTTTAGATGTAGCCTCTGAGCAAGTTGCTAAGTGACCTTTTAGATCAGGGACGAGACAGACACTTTTCATTCGTGTTTGTTCAGTGCCTCGCACGATGGGCCCCCAATCCTGACTGGCAACGCAGGTGCTTCCATAATAAAATTGGCTAGCTGTAGCAGCCATGCAACAAAGCTGGTGTTACTCTTGTGGAGACTGTCTTTAACTTGCAGATACTATTAAGTTGGTTTTGATGTCCATCTTATGCAGTACACTTTAAAATGTATCTATAAAAAAGGACTATTGGAAAAGAAATTAAACATTTATACCTCATCTTTCCCTCCACAGTATGTCCATTCTTACATCAAAAACTTTACAAGTGATATGTTCCAGGAATTCCTGAAGCACCTCTGGCAGTGTGCTGATGATGTCCGAGATATAATAAGACATGACATGTGGCGGCAAATGTTTGCTGACCTCTTCTTGCATTGTGACCATGGAAAGGTAGGTAAAGAAACAACACATTTGACACTGTCATGTTTCTGATCTGGTATCTCTCATTAATGTAATTGCTTTTTTTTCATACCTCGTCAGTGGCTCCAAGTTCTTTCTTGGTATTGAGTCAGCCTTCTTTTGGAAGAGAGCAGTTGTTACACAGTGAAATGGGCTGAGACTTGTTCTATCATGCAATGAAAAACCCACAGTGCTGAGTCCCCTAGCCCATGTCAATTGATTCAGGCTTGCAGGACATGGGATCCAGAACTAAACAGTGTGGAGTTGATACTCTGTCTGAAGCTGGGCCCTGCACCCAACCCCTTTCACAAGTCTGTTCACCCAAGTTCTGAAGCTCAGTGCAGCAGGTTTGTTACTGCAGTGTAGACAGAGATAAAAAACAGTCAAAATCCTGTGGCTATCTCCATAACCCTGCATGTACCCCCAGTGGCAGAGCTCTGGCTGTGCCCATGGGGCCTGTGCTTCTGGCAGACAGTGTTCAGCCTCAGGCTCACTGTGACCCTCCACACAGCCATACTCATCACAGGCTAGTCCATATGGGGCAAAACCCCTCTACAGTTCTGGTCACCCTACCCAGGGGCTGACTAATGGTATGGGAAGGGTTGGGGGGGGGGGGGAATCCAGGCCAACAAACTACTCTGGGTTCCAGCCCAGGGAACCCAAAGCAGTGGCAACAGATGGGGTTTGTTTTACGCCCAGGCTACATCTACATTGCAGGCTTCTTGCGCAAGAACTGTTTTGTGCAAGAATTCTTGTGCAAAAAGTCTTCCACAAGAGCACGGCAACACTGCCATGTGCTTTTGCACACAAGCGTCCATGGCAGTGTGGACACTTTTGCACAAGAAAGCTCTGATGGCCATTTTAGCCATAGGGCTTTCTTGTACAAGAAAGTCACATTGCCTGTCTACATTGCCTTCTTGTGCAAGAGCTCTTGCACAAGAGAACTTATTCCTCTTGGGCTGTGTCTAGACTGGCCAGATTTTCTGGAAAAACTGGCCAGCTGTCTACACTGGCCGCTTGAATTTCCACAAAAGCACTGACTTCCTACTGTAAGAAGTCAGTGCTTCTTTCAGAAATGCTATGCTGCTCCTGTTCGGGCAAAAGTCCCTTTTGCACAAGAGGGCCAGTGTGTAGACAGCTCAGATTTGTTTTGCACAAAAAAGCCCCAATGGCAATCGGGACTTTTTTGCACAAAAGCCCCTCTAGATTGGCACAGACACTTTTCCGCAAAAAGTGCTTTTGCAGAAAAGCATCCATGTCAATCTAGACACTTTTCCAAAAATGCTTTTAACAGAAAACTTTTCCATTAAAAGCATTTCCAGAAAATCATAGACATAGCCTTTCAGAAGAAGTCCTGTTTTCCAACTCTGTACTGTAAATTTACTTGCACAAGAACACATTCAGCATAGACACTCAGCAAGTTCTTGCACAGAAAGCCTGCAGTGTAGATGTAGCCCCAGGCTTTGTTTTGATTTACTGACAACTATTTCCCTGGGAAGCTTCCCAAACAAGCCCTCCCAGTATCTTTCCTCTGGTACCTGAGCATCCTGTCCTGCTCCTCCACAACACTCTGCCTGAGCTGCAGGTCCCAGATCTCTCTCAAACACCTCTCTTTCTCAGAGCTTTTGCTCCTTCCCTCCTCCTTGCACACCCCTGAACTAACAGTAGAAGAGGAGCCCTTTTAAACCAGTCTTAACTGGTTCTTGATTGGCCCCAGGTGGTCTGAGTAGCCTGACTCCCTTGGCTCTGGAAGGTTCTTAATTGGCTCCAGGTGTTCCAACTGGTCTGATTGTCCAGCCTGCTTCTGCAAAGTTCCTGCTAGTACTAGGTCAGCCCCTGCCAGTTTACCAGGAAACAGAGACCTCCTTAATCTGAGGCTCACATGCCTTCCTTCAAGATCTCTGCTGTAGCCCTCTGGCCAGCCCCTGTGACATCACCCTTACCTGTGTTGTGTATTTCGTTCCTCACCCATCAGCTGATGTTCACTGCAAGACTGCCAGCAAGGAGTGGACTGCCCTGTAATGTCATTCTAGGGAGGTCATTGCCTCTAAGAAATAGAATCACACAGCACATGCTAGCCACAACCGTGTGCTTAGAGAATTAGAATGGCAAGGTGGACGAGGTAATAGCTTTTATTAGACCAGCTTCTGTTGAAAGATAGTACCTCCCCTACCTTGTCTCACTAATATCTTGGGACTGATATGGCTACAAATACACTGTTTTAGAGAACGATAGGCAAGCTGTTTGCTCAGTTGAGGGGCAGAGGGAAAAAGGGATGTGTCTCTGTTTCATCCAGAAAATATTTAAATTCCTAGTCTCAGGAAGATCAAAAGGGCATCTTCCTCGAGAGAGGGGAACACGGTCAGTATTATTTCTCCGCATTTTGAAGGAGTCCCTTCTCCTCTCATTCTTTGCTGGCTGAGTCTGACAAAGTACTGCACGTACAAGCACAGACGTATGTGAGAAGAGATGGTATCAGACATTTTCCATTGTTGTCTAGTAATCGCCATCCCTCTGCCTCTGATAAACAATGACCTCAGCGAAGACTCATTAATGCTAGAATCAAATGAGGGACAGCACCCAGCACCCTCCATCTTTGGAGGGAGAACAAGAATCACAGTTGAAACATGGCCACTCTTGGTATCAGTTTAGGCAGACTTGCTCACCAGCTTACAAATGGCATTAGTGCCCTTCTTTTGGGTCTGACATGGTTGCCCTCAGAGAGTGCTAATCAGTCTGTGCTGTGCTGTCTCACAGGGGGAGCAGAGGTGCAAGCTAATCCATAAAGACCTCTGACTTGTTGAGTGTGATCTATCACCTGTGGTCGTCATTTTGTGAAGCACAGCAAGCTAGTTTCCTAATTTGCAGTTGTTTGGTGGCAGGTAATTATTCCCCTTTTGCAGGGGTGAGTGGTATTCTCTGTCTCAGTTGTTTACTAATAGGGCCATTAATGAATACAAAACTGAGACAGGAGTATCTAAGGTACAGTCTGATTACAAGGAATCTTCACAATCATGATTATGGTTTCAAAAATGCACATATGTGAGGATGTCAGCTCAGCCAGAACTTCCTGGAATATCTAGGCTGCCTACTCAATCACTCCCCAAAACAATGCCAGAATAACATGTAAAACTCTACTCTAATCCCACAAAGGAAAAGACACTTTGGATTTAATGCTTCTGTCCTCACTGTGCCTAGATGTGTTCCATTTGACATTACAACTATATCGACATTAATTTTCAGGGCATTTTCTGCCCAGGATCTTAAAAAGTAACTGATTATAGTGAGAGATTATTTTTGAAAACAAGGCACGAGTAGCACATTATCTGATACCTCTCCAGACAGAAAAAGAACAAAGATTTCCTTACCCGTAGCCATCATGGCAATACTGCCCTGGGCAGCATCAAGGGAATTTGGTTGTCATGGTGTGCACATCTCCTACACACAGTGCAGAATATTTTAAATGTAACGGATCAGAAGGTGCTGACTCGCATGGCTTGGGGATATGACAGTGGGCTATAGATCCTTTGCTGGAAGGACTCAGGATTGTCACTATGTGTTGGAGGGTGAAATGAATTAGGGTGTCTCAGTCTAATTCTGATAAAAAAACACCACTGCAGCTGGCACTAATTGGCCTCTTTGTTATCAATCTCAGTAGGGAAGCCAAGAGCTGAACGAGCCATGAAGTCTGAACTAGCTCTTTTCCGTGCTAGGGGTAGTCCCACTAGGTCAAGTGAAGGCATATTTTGTGGGGCAGTACACGAACAGCTACCTTCTGCTATTTATGGCGTGCTGAACCTTCTCTGCAGATCTATGAAGGGCTCAGTCTTCCAGGATGGTAGGCTGAAATCTTTCATCACCCCAAATTCATACACCAGGCTTATGAAACATAATTTTCAGGGAACAGTGTTGCAAGGATATTGAAGACCCCATTACATTGGGTTGTGAGTAGCATCAACATGATTTTCCTGGTATAATAACCCACTCCCCATCCTTTCTCCCAGCCTTGTACTATCGTAATCCCCAAACGGAATTGTAAGGGCTCCTCGTCCCGTGATAGCATGTGACTGGTGATGCTCTGACAAAGCCATAGGAGTCCAAGAGCTTACATCAAATTTAAAACAAAACAGGAATCCATCCACAATGCATGTCCAGGAATTTCTTTCCACACTTAAATATCATGTGCTTTTACTGGTTTTCATATTTCAAAAAGCACATTTATTCCCAGTAGGACCAAACTTGTTCTCCATGTCTTTGTATTTGTCTCCAAAATTTAGTTTTTTCCTTGGCAAAAAGCATCTGTAACCATGAACATCATCTTTATTTTCTCTCAAACAAATTACTTCATTCATTTTAGTTGCTTTTTGGAGAAAATGAAAGTTTGCATTAGTCCTGACAACTGTCAGAGAAACTTTCTAGTGATTGTGATGGGCAGAGACTCTCAGGGGAAAATAAGAGGGTGTAATGGGAATATTCAATTGAGTATCAATGCGTTCCTCTGGTGATATGGTAATATCTTCAAAAATAGGCGTGTTTGGGTTGATGCTAAGGAGGTGCAGATCTGGGATGTTAAATATAAAAGCACACTGTGTAAAAAGCATGCTCCTTTCTTGGGTACCAAGGGAATTGTACTCTAATGTCAAGAAGAATAAGGGACTTGGAAACAAACGGTTAATATGCTAAGTCTCAGAGAGAGAATTATGTGACTACATTTGTCCCAATGGCATGTGCAGCTGAAATACAGCTGGAAGTCCCTGCACTTCTGCCCAGCCTGAACTGAGTTACAGGAGGCTGATCATTTAAAACCACGTTCTGTCTCCTCTTTATGGCTCTTGAAGAACTTGTGTCCCCCTCACTGACAGATGGGGTTTGTTGAGGTCTCCTTGGCCACCGTTTCCCCTCATAGCTGCCCAGGGTGGTGCCTCCAACCTAGCAGCGTCGGAATCCTGAGATTGCTTTACTTTTTTTAAATCACAGTTTCCTAATGGGAAATTACCAATTGCCTCATCTTTTCCCTGCCTTTACTATCCATTTCCCCTGTCTCCAAACAGCAAGGGTGTTAATGCTACCCAGAATGTCAGAGAGCACTGAGGCCTGCTTCCCCCTGGCTCCCAAAGGTCAAGCTCCTCACTTCCAGGATGTGTCTCTGCAAGGCCTGCATGAGGCACAAGTCTATTCAAGACAAGCAGCCGTTCTTATGAGTAGGAGCAACCTTTCTAGCAAGCTTCAAAATAGGCGACCATGTACACAGAACCATTGTAGGTAATTTGAATGCTGGTCTCTTTCCAGGACCTCACCAGGAAACTGCTCTTTTGCTTGCTAGAGCATCAGAGCTCTTTGTGACATCAGCTATCAAGAATATGTGTGCCTTCTAACAGGAACATAGGGGTTTGTCACTGTGATGGTGTGTTGGGGTTTTCCCGTCTCCTGCACCCCCGTAATGGCATGGACAGACTCCACCAGCCAATAGAATAGAGGGAGTTTATTGCTTCTCCAGGATACAGCACAGCACAGATGTAATCTGGTTACAGGAACTGGGGCTAGGAGGCCTCAGTGCCCCCACCCCCTTGAGATGGGGGGTGGCTGGGCCCTACAAGCCCAGCCCCCCTCCCTAGCTCCTTCTCCCTTGCTTCCCAGACAGAAACCTAACTCACTCACTTCTAGCCCTGCCCCCAGCCAGGGCTCCACTCCCCTTCTTCCCATTGTTCCGCTCCCTCGAAGATCACTGGTCAGACAAGTTTGAAACCCCCTTGCATAATGACTCATCCCCTGCCCTGCTGGGCCGTGCTGCAGCCAGCAGCTAGTGGAAGTCACTCACAACCTAAGCCTAGCAACCAGCAAGGTACCCACACTACGTCACAGTCACACTCCTTTCTCTGCTAGTAGCCAGTGCCTGACGGTTCAAAGGAAGTGAAGGAGGGACGAAAACCAAACCACTCATACTTAATGCATGTAGCCACTACTGCTGCCCAGTGCTATATCCAGAGGAGAAAATTCCTCGTTTCTCCTCCAGGCAATCATGCTGATCCCTACCTCCAGCAAAATCAAATTGACTTCAGTGGAACCAGGATTTCCCCTTGATGGTACAAGTGGGACATACATCATGTAGGCCTGAATTCACAAAGATGGTTAGGCAACTAACTTCAATTGAAATCAGTGGGAGTTAGACACCTAAATATTTTTGAGGATCTGGGCCATAGGTCTTGTTCTGGCCCACTGCCAAGGAATAAAGCACTTAGGTTTCATAGATCATACAAGATGCGTCTCTGTTAAGTTTTGATTAAAAAAAACCCCTAGAACTAAAGAATCTATCTTGAATCATTGACAATAACTGTTATGCTTAGGCTGGCCTCTTGGACAGGCAGAGGACACTGGCTTTACTGGAAGACTTCTATGACAGCATCCCAATGATTGCTAGGAGGAGATTCTGTAATCCAAGACAATGTAAGTACAAAGCATATTTGGAACATATTTAAACATTCATATTTAACACTTCATGCGAGGTTTTCCAATTATGATACATCTATATAAGTGTTGTCAGCAAAAGATGAAACCTAAAAGCCTCCTAGACCAACACTGCAACATTTATATCACAATTAGAAGTGGCCTAAATCTTTCAACTTTTAGACAAGATTTTATTGCAATATATATATATTTTGCTGTAGAATACTTTATTACGATAAGCAGTAGTCCAAATATGATTACTTTCCCCCAAATAATTGTTTTTTTTAAATCTGGGACGCATTAGATAAATGTTAGCACTACCTGTACTTCTAAACTAACATTTCTCTGTCAGAATAGAAGACTAAAGGGAACAGAGAATATAGAGGATATTCTACCTAAAATTTCTAAAATTACAATGCTTTTTAGATATTGGGAATAAACTGCTTGAGAGAATCTTGCTTAGATGAGAAACAATGGAAATTGTAACATGTACATCATCGCTTCCCTTTTAGTGTGGAAGAACACAAAGATGGCAGTATGGCATGTGGCATAGTAGTCTTCTTGATAGCAAGAAGAATCCTTCTAGAAGTAAAGAAAATGCCCAATTTGCACAAGCTCTATCTCCAAAGCTAAGCTTTGGGTTTCTGAGGTTGCATGTACTGGTAGTACTTACAGGGAATTCTAGGTTCACAAGAAAGTACTTTACTCCAGTTTCTTACTCTTTTGCATTCTACTTCACCTTTAGTTAGCAGTCATAAAACAATGCAGATTATCAGCTGAACAACTGCTTTTCTACGTTAGGGCCAATCATTGAATTGCAAGAGCTAGAGCTTACTGAGTTCTGGGGAGACTTTAATGACGGACAGATAGCTTCCAAGGAACCCAGTGAAGTATTCGTATTGTCTCAAACAGAAGTTTCTGAGGGAGGGACTCTGTCTTCTAAAATGCGAACTGCTAATAGTCCAGGTGCATTTGAAACGTGTATCTTGGAAGATGGACCCAGAGAGCCAGAGGCAGAGCCAGACCAAGTGTTTGCTCTTGAACAGATGAGTGACTCTGGGACCGATGCGGTCAGTAAGGAGGAACCCAGTTTAACGTGCGAGCTTAGTGAGACTGTCCCAGCAATTTCCCTCGGAGAAGAGCAGATTGTCTCGCCCATAGAACCTGGCTCTGAAGTTCAGGGGCCTCAAGAGGAAGAAGATTTGATGACTGATTTGTATGAGACTGTTTCAGCACCAACCCCTGGAGAAGAGAATCCAACCTCAGAGGAGAAACCTGGTCTCTATGTAACTACAGAGACTACAGAGAAGGAAGAAACTGACCCCTCGCCACACTTGGAGGAACCAAACACCTTCTTGGCAATGGAAGCAAGTGATGTTACAGTGAGCCAGGAGGTCTCCAAATCTGACAGTAGAAAGGGATCTACAATCCTTAATAAGGAAACCACTTCCAGAGAGGACATAGACACAGAAAAACAGACTGATACTGCAGATCCAGGGAGCCAGAATGAACATGTTCGGGTAGCAGCTCCGGAGGAAGAGAATGTAACCATAGATAAAGAAAATGGTTCCGAAGAAGGGGTCAGCCAGGAGGAACACAAGGTGGCTACAGAGCCACGTGAACCCATTCTAGCCCCACACTGTGAAGAAGAGAATCTAATCTTGGAGAAGGAACTTGGTTCAGAAGCACAGGATTGTCAGGGGAAACGGGATGTGACTGCAGAGCCAAGTGAGGCAGTTTCAATACCAATGCCTGAGGCAGAAAGCACAGTCTCAGCAGAGGGAGCTGCTCTGATTCCAGAGTATAAAGAGGAAACTGCAGAGCTTGGGAAAGAACCCCCTGAGGGAAAAGAGAGTGGTTCTGAGGTACATGGCAGTCAATCAGGATTACAAGCAAGCACAGAGACCAACATGCAGGCTGAGGACTCCCCGCCAACCCTTTCCCGGGAGCAAACACTTTTGCAAGACCAGAGTACAGGTAAACCCTTTTCGGATGTGACATTGGAGCTGAGGCTTTGGGTATATGCAAAATTGTACTAGTTTAACCACAGGTGTGATTTAAACTGATGTAAAGCCTGTGCAAGTATATGTATAGCCGCTCTCATTTCAGACTGGGACTCCTTTATTTTGATTTAAAAACCCTGGAGTAAGGTCAATTGAAATAGACACTTTTAAAGCAAATAACAGTGTGTATACACAAAACTGCACTGGTTTAAAAACGTATTAAGTTAAACTGTTGCAAGTTTACGAGTAGACAAGACCTTAGGTTTTTATATTTTCTCAGCATGATGTTTCCAATCAAGATTTTACAGTCTGTTCCACTCAGACAATACCAAGCACTTGCTTGATCTGTGATATGTATTCCAGACACTAAACAGCCATTTGAAAGCAAAATGGTGCTTTTTCAAGCAACACTGCCTTTCTAAGAGAGAGAATCTTCATGTTTCCATTTCCATGACAGAGGGGAATCTGGTAACATTAAATATAGAAATGGGTTTCAATAATTATTAGAAAAATGAAACAAAGAGCCCTAAGGAGATAGATGATAGCATCTGATAGCAAAAGGCATTTATTTTAAAGTGCCTCATTTCTAAAAGGGAGACTGTACTTTTCAGTTATAGATGGCTACAACTGATGAATTCCAGCGCTCCCACTAAGCCATGCTAAACGCTTTGTTGAATACTAACACTTGGACAGACTTCCCCACTGACGCTCCACTAGTCAATCCTCTTGTGCTCCACCAGTTCAAGATTGGCAAGGCCTGGCTCTGAGTTGTATGCTGTTCAATGCTGGGTGAAAAATCCCTTATTTCAGGTGGAGGTTGGTTAAAGTGCCCCGTAAATGAGAGTGCAGGACACTGGTTCCTACTGTTGGGTGTCCAGGCCATGGGAGATACTCTGAGAACAGTCTATGTGCATTACTCATACAATGCACTAAGTGTTCACCACACTGTAGAATGAGTACAGAGTACATCTTCCCTTCACTGTGGGAATTGATTCCCCTCTTGATTGGGCAGAGGTATAAGTCTGTTTTCCAGGATTTGCCACGGGAGGGGGTGGGAGTAGGAGGTTAGTGGAGGAGTGTATGCTGCTGTTTAAAATGGCCATTTGAAGCTGTCCTTAAGAAATGTAACACATACCCTGTGAATTTGTATGGGGGGCAATTTAATACATTGAAAATGAATAAGTATATGTAGTAAGGGCACTGCAGTGACACAGGTGTGGTGTGTGAATGGATTTCTGCCTGTAGGGCTGCATGTAGTTCCAGCTTCAAGAACCACTTCCAGTTTATAATCAGTTCCTTTTTAAAATTTCAGGTCTATCTCATCCACCAAGGGAAGCTTCCCAGGCACAAGCTAGAGAGGCATTTGAAAAGGCAGCCCAGCTGATAGATGGGATACCATGGTCAGGTGACTGCAGTTTTCCACACTTTTTGCTTTGCTTTCTAGAGATTGTTTTGCTACAAATGTAATGATTTGTGAATTATGGTTTCACTCTACATAATACGTGTTGTCCCTCTGTCAGGTGACCTTATGGCTTCTGACCTAAGTTTCAGATATAGAAGCTATGGTGAGAAAATTCAGGAGGACTGGAACGATGAAAATTCCAGATTTGCCGGTAAGTGATCACAGTGCTGGATGTGAACTGTGGCCCTTGTGTGGGAGGCACTGAAATCAGGGCACTGCTGTGAAACTTCTGGCTTGTGCCAGAGTCCAGGGCCTCAGTTGGAGGTCAGGCTCAGGCTCAGGTGTTGTTGAGGTTTGGGATCAGTCCTAGTACTGCTGGCCAAGGGTAGGAACAGAGCTAAGAGTCAAGGAGCAAAGCCAGGTCCATAGCTGGAGTGGGAGTCCCATTACCAAAGGGAGGGATGAAAGCCAGTAGCAGAATCCAAGTGCAGGGGTTAGACTCAGAGTTGGAGCTCAAAGGTGGATGCTGAGTTCCAAGACGAGGTCGGGAGTCTGGGAGTAGCCAAGAGACTGGTCTGTTGCTAGAGCTGGCAGGGGAGGCTGCCTCATTGGTCCTGCCTTGAGGGCGGGGGGCTGGACTCGATGACCTCTTGAGGTCCCTTCCAGTCCTATTATTCTATTATTCTATGATTCTATGATTGCACGGATGCTTCCTAGGCCTCTGCCTGGCCTTTCATGGGGAACAACGGCAAGGGAAGCTGTCATTTTGGCATTCCGAACAGTTTGGTACTTCCTTCAGTGTTTATCGCCGAGGGGGACTCTGTGGTAATACATGTGGCCTTGCCAGGTAGTTGTGTGGAGGGTGGCATCCATTCCACATCTGCAGAACCTCATGGGTGTTGGCTTGGGTTGGGGGAGAGCTTATCCATTGTCTAAGCAGCTTTTGTTGCTTATTGTGAGCCTCTGGTCTCCAAGACTGGTATGATTTTCTGGAAATGCTTTTAACGGAAAAGTTTTCCGTTAAAAGCATTTTTGGAAAAGCGCATCTAGATTGGCAGGACGCTTTTCCGCAAAAGCACTTTTTGCGGAAAAGTGTCCATGGCCAATCTAGACGTGCTTTTCCGCAAAAAAGCCCCGATGGCAATTTTTGCAATCAGGGCTTTTTTGCAGAAAACAAATATCTGCTGTCTACACTGGCCCTTTTGCGCAAAAGTTTTTCGGAAAAAGACTTTTGCCCGAACGGGAGCAGCATAGTATTTCCGCAAAAGCACTGACAATATTACATGACATTGTCAGTGCTTTTGCGGAAATTCAAGCGGCCAGTGTAGACAACTGGCAAGTTTTTCTGCAAAAGCAGTCGCTTTTCCGGAAAAAGTGGCCAGTCTAGACACAGCCCAGGGGTATTTGGACTGTGTGTCAGGAGCAGACCCTTGGTGGTATAACAGTGACTTATGCTAAAGCTGCATTGTGTAACTTCACCTTAGTACATGATATCTTTTGCCTTAAATTGCTGCTCATCTGTAAAGAAATAGTACTGGTGTTTTGCTTCATAAGCATACATAAGGCCATGGCCTGAAGCCCTTACTCAGTGTTTACTCAGTCCATATTCAGTCACCCTCCACTGAATCAGGACTTCAGGGCTTGGCTCAGGATTTCACACCTGTCACTTGCACAGCTCTGGATCAGCATCTGGCGTGGTGCTGGGTGATGTGTTTTCTCTCCTCTAGACTTGCGCATGAGCATAGGAGCTATTCAGACCCAGCGTGCCTCCGGTGCCAGGAGTGCCTTTGACAAGAGCTGCCTCACCCTGCCGCAGTTCGTACAGCTCATGGAGACCTTTGCTGGCGAAGGCAGCTCTCTGCCAACCATGAAGAAACTTGTTGCGTTTGTGAAAGAAGGTTACGTTCAGACTGAGGAGGAAAAAATCAAACAGTTGGAAAAAGTAAATGCAGTCAGGCTTTGATGATGTTAAGTGTGAACACACAAATGGCTAGAGAGGCAGAGCTAAGCACCCACACTCTCCGGTCCTTTTGTTGAGCTTTTTTGTCCCTCTGTTTTCCATGAGCTTTCCCCACATTAGCCCTGGGAATAATGCTGGGCTAAATCTGCCACAGGTTGGTTGCCTGTAACCGAGCCTGACTCTGTAAGGCACCAGGTGTGCAGCCACCTGTAAAATCGCTTAAGATGTTCTGTTCTTTTACCTCTAGAGAATACCATAAGATTTCAACTCTTGCATTTGCCTGTATTCATACGTGTGTGCATGTGGGAGGCTGGCCAAAGTGAGCATGTGCAGCGGTGTGTTTGTCACACCCACTGGGAGTTCAGTAACCTTGTCAGCAGTTGGATAAATACATTCACTCACACACAAGCCCAATCCGCCCAGTATCTCCACAAAGTGCTGATACATTTCTCATCATGTCTGCCTCTTTAGCTGCAGTTTTCCAGATTGCTTTCTCATTTCCCTCTGTGCTGCTGACCTAATTTGGGTGAGATATTGGATCTGACAGCTCTGCCATCCTTATGCGGAGCACTACGTTCTTTGCTGATCTTCTGTCCTTTCAATGAATTCCATTTCCAGCTGTTTAGCATCTGGTGCTGTGCAAAAGCTGGCTTTAATCAGCAAGTAGCCCATGCAGCCCCATAGGGCCCTGCACAGTGAAAGGTACTATCAGTATCAACAGTGTACAAACTCAAACAGAAAGAACAAACACTGCAAAATACTGTGGTGTCATTTACAAGGAGTCACTTGGTTGTGGCAGGAAAGACGAATCTGGAGTGTGGAACAGCTGTCTTGCCTTGGCTTTTGGCAGGTACAATGGGGCTCAGTCCCTTTGAGAAACTAACTCTCAGGCTACGTCTACACAGCTTCCCTCTTCCGCAAAAGCCTAGTCATGCCTTTTTGTGCAAAACCCCTCTTGCGCAAGAGTCGTTCTTCCTGAAAAAATGAGGAAGAATGGCTCTTGCGCAAGAGGGGTTTTTTGTGCAAAAAGGCGCTGTGTAGATGGCGCCTTTTTGCGCAAAAACCTCTTGCGTGAAAACTGCTCCTAATTAATTATGCAAATGAAGGAAGCTGTGTAGACGTAGCCTCAGTCTGCAAGCTAAAAGTGAGCTGCCGTTTACTGCCATAGGACTGCCATCTACTTCAGATCTTAATGGTAATTTTACCCTGACTTCCGGGATGACAGGCTTTCTGTGACTATCACGAGTTGTCAAATGTCCAAGTAATAAACCAGCCATAGCAATTCCCTTCCGGCTGTGGGCGCTATGCATTGTCAGTCTTTCCTTACCGCTTGCCTGTCTCTCTTGCTTCTTCCCTGCCCTAGGTTCATAGTGAGGCTCTCTTGGCCCGAAGGAAATTGCTCCTGGAGGCACTCTTTCAGAAGTGGGACAACGAGTGCTCCGGGTACCTTGACGTGAAAGAGGTGGATGCTGTTCTTGACACATTTAAGGAAGGAATGGAAAAGGAGGCTCTGAAAAAGGGTAAGAAAACAGCACTTTCCACCACTAGTTTGGAGCTGTGCAGTCAGTAAAAAGGCCGTGCAATGTGCTGAGTCACTAGCCGTTCACAGATAGTGCTAATGAAGGCGGGGCAAAGACTGTGTCTTACTGACTTTGCACATGCCACCATAAACAGAAGGAGCAGTCGATGAAGTGGAGACAGAGGGGTGTGTCTACAGAGAGCAGCCAGGGCCCTTTCTTTTCAGTTATCCAGGCCGGAGAGTTGGGGTTCCTTTGTGCTGCTGTCACGGTGCAGTGAAATGCTGCAAAGGTCCCTGTGATACTGAGCAGTACATGACTGTGGTTTGGATGTGAAAACCCAAGCCCATAGAGAACCCCAATGGGGGAGCATGTGACATTCTGGGTCCGACTTGCCTTCTGTTGTGCACAGCTGCACCTCAGCCCACCTCTGGAATGGTACTGTCCACGCTCCCTGCGGGCCTTGAATGGCCTCTCAGAGTCCCCTCAAGGAGTTCAGCTCCTGTGACCCAGAGATTCGGAGTTGTGGTGGGTGTGGGGTTTTTAACAGCTACGGTCAGCTCATTTCTCTGATTGAACCACCTTGGGCCCTGTTAAACAGGCCGGATCGGACAAACCTTCAGCAGGCGGCAGAATGCATCTGGCAGCTCGGTGGATACGCTGCTGAGCTCCAGTACTACCAAGCACCATGTGGCGGGGGCTTTGGGTACCAGGTAGACTAGTCGGCCACCATGGACAGCCGCCTTCCCACGCTTCCTCCTGGAATGCTGCGCGTTACATTTGTCCTGGCTACGCACTGCTGACAAAAATGATTCAATACGGCTTCTTTTGGCAACCTTCCCAAATCCCCTTGCTCCCCACCTCACGTCCAACTCGCTGTGAGAAGCCCTCTCATGTCTCAGTCAACTGCATCCCTGCCCTATGGCAAAGTGCCAGCACTGAGGTCTTAGGGACACATGTTGTAGGGTAGCCTATTGCAGTGGATTTAACACTGCCATGTGAAAGTGACCCTGCCATGGAGCATTCACGCCATCCCAGCTTCACTTGCCTGCAGGGCTATAAACTACGGCTATTCATGAGCCAGTAGCCCCAAACTCAGGCAGGGTGCAGCACAGAAAATAGGGAGGTGCAGTCCCTGCTTTGCGAAGCTTTTACCATGGGTGGAAGGAAAAGGGACACAACAGAGAAGCAATATCAAACTGTCCCCAGCTGCCTCTGGCTAATCTTCCATTGACATCGGGTACAAGATGGCCGTGGCTTTGCTGACCAGCTCCAGATCTGCATTGCATTCAGTGTGGAAGAAAGCCCAGGGACGGAGGGTCTCCCACGGCCGTCTGAAGTGTGGCTGCAGCACGGACAGAGGGTATGTCTACACAGCAAAGTTATTTTGGAATCACTTCGTTAGCATCTACACAAGCCAACCACTATTTTGAAATTAATTCGAAATAACAGAGGGCTTATTTTGAACTTGGTAACCCTCATTCCACGAGGAATAGCGCCTATTTCAAAATAAGTGCTGTATAGACACTTATTTTGAAATAGGGGGCTCCAGCCCTTCCCAGGGTGCCCTGGTGGCCACTCTGGCCACAACCAGGAAAACTCCTCTCTTCCCCACCCTCCCCAGAGCCCTTAAAGGGGTAGACCCAGTTTGGCTACAGGGCCTGTGACAGCTCCAGGCCTGCCAGACCAGAGCCAGCAGTTGCTGCCCCTGATCCAGTTGCCTCAACATGAGCGAGGCAGCCAGTGCCAGCCAGCCCTCCACCGCTCCCCAGTAGCAGTCTGCAAGCTCCCAGGAGCCTGCCAGGGGCTGGAGAAGGCGGGCACTTCCTGGTCCAGTGCGGAGATCATGGACCTGATTGATGTTTGGGGGGAATCCTCCAACATCCATGATCTCTGCTCTAGACGGAGGAACATGGCCATCTACAGGCAGATGGCTGCCAGCCTGGCCACAAAGGCCACATGCGAAGCCAGGAGCATGTGCGCATGAAAATCAAGGAGCTGCGGCAGGCCTATGCCAGGGCCACAGGGGACAGCTCCCAACCACAGGAAGACCCAGACCCCTGCCCCTATTTTGATGCCCTAGATCGCATCCTAGAGGGCTGGATGGTCTGTGCCCCCAGATGGTCATTGACCCTGGGGCAGAGGGCCCTGGCCATGAGACCGAGGAGGAGGAGGAGGAGGACCCTGGAGGGAGCGTTCCATGCACCCAGGATGTCTGAGCCGTCCCAGCGAGCCTGTCACCGGTGTCATCCGAGGCCGGGGAGGCAACGACATGTGAGTGCCATCACTGTCCCCTTATGCGGCGGGGGGGAGAGCAGGAGAGGGAGACCATGGATCACGCAGCAACCTGTACATGTGCCGTGCCACCCCTGGGCACGTGGCCCCAGCTGGCTGCCACACAGGGGCCTTGGCCTGTTACCCACACACGTGTATGTATGAAGGCACATGACATACTCCTGACCCTGGGGTGGGACACTGCATGATTCCCTCCCTCCACAAGCCCCCTCTACATGGAGGCAGGGGACATCTCCCCCCCTCCCTCCCCGCCCCAGCACTATATACAGCACAGGGGCATGGGTGCAGTCCCAGGCCAGCTCCCACTCCTGCGGATAGCAGGACATACCAAACATGACTTGCGTGCAGGCACGTTGGCTCCAATGGTGCAGAGACCTGCCGTCCTCACCTTGCAGAGGGGGGCTGGGATTCACTTGCTGTGTCCCCCAGGATAACTGACCACTTCTCTGATTTCTCCACAGCCGCAGCAGCTGCGAGTGCAGGGCGCACCACCCCACCCAGGAAATCCTCCAGCACCCAGGCCAGCAGCCTGACCCGTAACCAGGAGGAGTACCAGCGGCAGCACCTGGGGATCCTGCAAGGCCAGCACCGCATCCTGGACTACTGGGTGCATGAAGACCTGCAGCTGTGGCAGGAGAGCTGGTGGGAGCTGTTTGCCCAGGGCCGTGACATCTCCAACCACCTGTAGACCCTGGTGCAGAGATTGCTGCCTCCTGCCACTCCAGCTCCTGCAGCCGCCCAGCTACCGCTCCTCCTCCCACTCCTGCTCCCCCTCCTGCTTCTTCCTCCCCCTGCTCTCTACCCACCTCACCCTCCATACCCTCTCCCCCCCAGGGACGCTGAGGACCCCGCACCCGCAGTGCTGGGAGACAGGTGGACCAGCAAGACCCCCAACCCTGATCTTCTCCTCCCCCTTCCTCCTCTTGCCTCCCCCTTCCAGCTCCCTCCTCCCAGGTTTACCCCTCCCCTCTCCCACCGTCTCGCCTCCCCTCTCCCGCCCTCATTTCCCCCACCCCAGTTTTGTTCAATAAAGAGAGTTTGTTTTTGTCAACACATGTGTCTCTATTTACATGAGTAAGGGGGAGTTAGGGAGGGGTCAGTGAAAGGATGTGAGGGTGAAATGAGGCACAAGCCCCCAGTGTGGCACACCAGGGAGACTTTAGTCCTCCTCTGGGTGGAAGCTCTCCCGCAGGGCCTCCCAGATACGGACAGCCCCCCAATGGCCCCCCTGCTGGCAGCCGTGTGGGGCTGCATGTACAGGCCAGCCAAGTGGTTGGCTTCTGCCATCTAGCCTGGCAGGAAAGCCTCTCCCTTCCTCTTGCACAAATTATGCAGCACACAACACGCTGCCACCACGTGCGGAACATTCCGCTCAGAGAGGTCCGGGAGGGTGAGGAGGCATCTAAAATGGGCCTTCAACGGGCCCTGCTGAGCTTGGCACCTGGGGCGGCCCGTGAGCCTAGGCAAACTAGGCAGTTGCCTGGGGTGCCACTGGCCCTGGTGCCCCGTGATGACATCACGACCATTGACAGCCATGCAGGCAGGGGTGCCGATCGCGCCTTCCTCCTTGGGCACCAGCTGCCACAGCCGGCCTTAGGCCGCTCCTGCTTGGCACTAAAGGCTTGTCAGGAAGGGTTGAAATGTCCCATGTAGGGCTTCAGAAGCCAGGTTTGTAGGGGATAGGCCACATCCCCCACCAGGGACACAGGCATGTCCACATCTCCGACCCTGATGTGACAGTTGGGGAAGAAAGTCCCAGTGTGCAGCCTTTGGCACACGGAGGAGTTGTGGTAAACCCGCGCGTTGTGTGCTTTGCTGGACCAGCCCATGTTAATGTTGCCGAATTGGTTCCCCATGGATCGGTAGCTATCCTGTGTGGAGAGCTTCCAGAGGGTGATGGCCACATGCTTCTGGAGGGGAACAGCAGGCCTCATGTGCATGTCCCATCGCTGCAGAGCAGGGGCGAGCCACTCACAGAGCTTCATGAAGGTGTCCTTCTTCATCCTAAAGTTCTAGGTCTGTTGTTGGTCTCCCTAGCGTTCCAGGATGATGTGGTTTCACCAGTTGCTGCTGGTGTCCAGATGCCAGATGCGGCAGGGCACACTGACATCCAGGAGCTGCAGCTGCTCCTTCATGTACCCCAGGAGGGTCCGGATGACGGTGTGGGGGTTGGGCTGCAGCAGATGCTGTGAGGCAGCCTACAGAAAGCACAGCCGGGCTTGCAGCAACACAACCAAAAGAAGCACCAGAGTGCCCAGGGGCAGCTCCAGCTCCATGGTGCAGAGTGCTGTGGTGTCCCGAGTGAGGGCAACCAGAGCATACAGAGAAAAAAATGCTTTGCTGTCCCTCAGTAAGGTAGGAAAGCAAGTAGGGAAAGCTGAGAACCGGCTGTCCAGGGGGGTCCCTTTAAGCACAGGCCTCAGATAGCCTCAGGCAGCAGCCACACAAAGTGACTCCTGACCTGATGCCCTGCTGGAACCTGGTTCTGGCCGGCCTTAAATGCGATTCAGCGTCCTCTCAGTGTGGACGTGCTATTTCGAAATAGCCAAATGCTATTTCGAAATGCATTTTGTGTATAGACACGTTATGTCGAAATAACTATTTTGAAATAAGATATTTCGAAATAATGCTGTAGTGTAGAAGTACCCAGACACACCTGGGCTAGCTTCACCCACTTAAACAAGGCGAGCAGTGTAGATGCAGCAGCAGGACTTGAACAGGGGCTACCAATGTTAGTATAAAACTGGGGTCCCCAATAGGCTTGTACAGACCGCCGTGATGTCCATGCATCTCATCGACACTGCTCTCTTTAACCATGCAAGCATGGGTATGTCTAATTGTGCTTCTTTCACACCTTGCACTGCCATGCAGATATATCCTGGCACATCTGTCTTCAGAGAGTCAATTCTTATCTTGGGAGAGAAGTATAACTCATTGGAACAATGTAACAGGCCTTAGAAATATGAGTGTCATCACAAAGAGGAGGGCCAGCACAGTGATGTGGCCTTTCAAATTCGCAGAAACAGGCTGATGTAACTTACTATACCTGTGTCTTATAGTTCCTTGGATTGTATCCCTGCTACCAAAGGTCTATTCGCACAGGATCATGCACTCTCCATTCCCAGCAAAGCCAGGAGATTGACTCTTTCAGAAGGGGAATCAGTGTTTTCTCTGCAAATGAAAAACTCTGTACCTATGGTACCAGTTCCCTCTTGCCAGTTAGTCTGTGTTCTGGTACCGTACCTCCCCTGCCTCACACTGATTACACAGCAGCCAAAAGAATGTCACACACAGCCAGATGCTAGTGATAGCCCCCAAACAAACATCAGAGTGGCTGAAAGAATAATTCAACTCGATGGAAAGTTCTCCTTCCACATGGACCCTGCGTGATGCGCATTCCGTGTGCACACACAGGGCTCAGCACGGCATGTGGCTTGGAGAGCATTACTTTTACGTTCACGTAGACTGAACCGAGCCTGATGCTAGTGCAGGCAGAGCCTCGCCATAAAAAGCATCATTGATCTGTGCTGGAGACCTTAGGACCTCCCACCCAAGCCACATGGTGACCTCTTGCACATGCAGCTGCTTGAAACATCTTTGTCTCATAATTTTGATGAGTAATGGCTTTTTCCAAGACGCTATTTTGACTGAAATTTTTAGGGGGATTTTGACAAAAAAAAACCAAAACGAAACATTGTTTGGCTTGCTGGGTATTTCTTTATGCCTGCTGCTCTTTTTCCCTTTTTTAAAAAAAGAGACAGTGAGGAAAGAAGAAAGGGAGCAAAAGGGGAGCAGTAATCCAAACCCAAACATTATTCATTTTGTCACAAAACCTAAAAATTCAATGGAAAAAAAATTGTGTGCACTTTTGAAACTCCAAAGGACAATAAGTCATTGGCAAACATTTCTAAAAGGTCCAGAGCCATTTAGGGCTTACTTGTGCTTCCACTGAAATCAATGATAAAATTCTCATTGACTTCCAAGGGAGCAGACTCTCAACTCCCATAAATATCAGGGCCTTAGGGTCCTGGATGCTTTGAGAGGCAGAGTTGTTTCCTTCCTATTCCGGCATGTAATTTCTCAAAGCATTTTCCATTCTGTCAAAGCATCAAACCATTACATGTATTGATCACAAAATACTGCTCCCCTAGCAGCACTCTTCACTGCCACACACACTTCATGAACTATCGGTTAGTGGAGGCACTGAACCCTGTGAACAAGCAGCTCTCTCTCTCCCTCCCTCAGTTTACTTGTTTGGGAACTGCTAAATGTCAGGCCAGGGTGTGGCTCAGATGAACGGAAGACAAGCGCTTGCACTTGCAGTGAGGCAGGGGATGAATGAATACCATGTTTCAAAAAGAAAGCTTAGCCCGCACATTCAAAGAATTGTACAAGAGCACCCTCTTGTGTGCAAATAGAGCATTATGGGAGGTAACGTGCGTACCAAGAGCTGGTTCGTTAGTGGGGAAGGCTGGGTACTTTAGAAAACGCCCTGCATAGATCAGTTCAGGACTTAGCTGAGTAGAAAACAATATGAGATGTTCACATTTTCAGAACTGGCCCACTATTAATCCTACTTATACAGTGTAGAGTTTGGAGTCTCTTTTTTAATTGTCTGTACCCTAGGTCTTTGCACTTGTCCCCAGAATGGTAGAAATCAGCAGAGGTGATGCTAGCCCATTAGGGGCCCTACGCAGGCTCCCACACAACACATATTACAAAAGCAAATGGGGCCCCTGAGCTGGGTAGGGCCCTCAGCAATCGCTTACTCCACTTATGCCTAGCTAGCCCTGAAAATCAGCTCTGGTAAAATGCAGTTAGCTAGAATCGTCACTAATTCTGCTTTGACTGTCGTAGGTCCAGTGCCGGCTTGTACCTTACAGTCCGTGTTCTAGTGCTCTGTCCACTTGCCCTTTAAATATTCCAAATGAAAGCTCTTCAGCTACTTCTTGAAAGACTACCCTGGTCTGCTAGATAGCTTTGCTATGACTTGTTTCATGGAAGTCAGCCTGATTTTTCCTCTGATTAGTTTCATCCCCTTATTGTTTGAGTCTCTTGTATTCTCTCACACTTCCTCTCCTTCCTCCACATATTTCCAGATGGTTACCCTCTGGCCCCTCAGTCATCTCTTAGCCAACATCTGCCTGCGTAGCTCTGGGGATTTGCCCTTTTTATGCCACTCTCACCCTACCGCAAGCGTTTGGCTGCTCGTCTATCAACGGCTCCAAGTTTGTAACTGTCTGGTAATGAGGTGCCCAGAATTCAGTGCAGCACTCCAGATCTAGCTGTACCAGAGCCAGGGAGAGTAATTTCCTGTCCATGCTCAATGCTTGATCTCCTGAAGCCATTGTGATTTTACAGGTGTCCCTCTCCTGCTGCATATTTCTTTTTTGGGTTATTTCCCCAGCTGATGTAGGGGCATTTATTTTTTCAAGCTGAGTCTTTATTGTTTTCCTATTGTTTTTAACTTGACTAGGTTCTTTCGTCTTATTTCTCTGTCCTCCTTAGTGTTTGCCACACCTCCCGGTTTAGTATCTTCTGTGAATGCCATTGAAGTGTTGTGCATTATTTAGATTGAAAGCTCTTTGGGGCAGATCCATGTGCTTGTTTTCACTGTGGGTAGCACATGATTGGGGCCCACTGTGCTACCATGTTCATTGTCAGTCACCATCACCTTCACGTCCACCTCCCTACCGCCTGATGCATTGTCACCCAGCACCCTTTCTCACTGCCCACCAGACGGGTTCCTCTCTTGCGACAGTATTCATAAGGAAGCCAGTTGGAATTAACTGTGGGAATAAGATTATATCTCATCTACTCTGTTCTCTGCCGCTAAGGTGACTTGACGCTACAGAGGTTATTTTTGAAAGAGACTCCTTCAGTGTCCCATGGATGTTAACCCTTGTAGGGTTCATCACATAGTGGTAGGCAGGCTCTTTGCACCCAGCATGAGTATGACGACGTGTCGGGGAGCCCCCGACCCTGCACCCTCATCTGCAGCCAGATGTGACTTGGCCAGCCCATAGAATAGAAGGTTTTATTGCTTCTCAGAGATACAGAGCAGCACGGGGTCGATGTTGACATAGGAGCCAGGGCAGAGCCTTAGTCCTTTTGGGGGGAAGGGGCTTCACCCCTTCCTTAGTCTAAAAACATCCCCCCTTCCCTTAGCCCAGCCGAGACTAACTCAACTCTCAGCCACTGGTCCCTTAGCCCGCAGGAAGCCACGCCCCTTGCTTTGTTCAGATAGCCTTCCAGGTGTCAGGCGGCTGGGCCATGCCTACGTGCCTCCCCCCGCTGGGCACTGCACACAGACACACAGAGCCTCTGCAGCCCAGCAGAGGGGACACACCCAGCACAACACAGCAACCAGTGAATGCAAAACCAGAGTGGATCCAGCGCCACAAGAGTGGACAGCCCCCCCACTGCATCACAATGAGTAGCTACCCTGCCCCAGGAGCGTCACAGTTTGTTCCATGCTCCCTCCTTTCTCCATAGGGAGGCAAGTTGTGTCACCTACTGTGTTAGTGTAACCCACACACCTATATGTCTATACTGGCAGCTTGTTGCACCAGAAATATGCAAATGAGGCTAAGCGTGGAATATCACCAAGCCTCATTTGCATACCTAATGAGCCACCATTTTGTGGAAGAGGCTCTTGCGCCAGAAGGAGCATCTACACTGCCCCTTGTTGCGCAAGAAAAACCCTCTTGCGCAATGCCGCCACGCTGATTATTTTCAGGAATAACGGCGTTGTGCAAAAGGGTTTTTCTTGCACAAGAAGGGGCAGTGTAGATGCTCCTTCTGGCGTAAGAGCCTCTTCCGCAAAAATAGCGGCTCATTAGGTATGCAAATGAGGCTCGGCGATAGTCCACATTTAGCCTCATTTGCATATTTCTGGCGCAACAACCCGCCAGTGTAGACAGTGTAGCCCTAGTGTGGTTCACTGGCCCATGCAGTGGCCCCTAGACCACAGCAACAGATAGGACCAAGAGACCTCTACAACATGGGCTGAGAGCCAGGTGGCTTTTAGCTCAAAGGTAGGGGCTCTCTTGTCAGTCTGGCTGCCCTGCACTGGCTGGCGGGTTTGGAAGTGGGGATGTGGCTCCACCCCATCCCCTCCCTCTTCACTTACCCTCTGCTCACATGAGCAGGATGGGAGATGGCAGTCTGGCATCAAGGGGGGTGTGCAGCTCCTTTGCTACCCGGGGAGGAAATGCTCACTGGGTCAAGACTGAGCCCTGATTTATTTTTTAAATAAATCATCGTAGATTAACTCAGCCATGAAACCTGAAAGAAACGGGGAGACCAGAACTACAGAGAACGCGCTCTTCAGCGGAGAACCATGGAGGACAATGCTTTCCTTTCTGGCTTTCCCCTGTCTGCGCCTGCTGGTGAACTTCTCATAGTCCAGAGCATCCTCCGGTCATCTCTGTACTATAAAGGGAGCTTTAATTTTGTTTCATCCTCAATGAGATTTAATATAATCCAAATGTTATGTCAGTAATTCAGCCCAGACAACCAAAGTAGAATTAGTGAAGATTATAGCTACTTGGGAAGGTCTTAAATAACCACAAGAGATCTAAGTGCCGTACATCATGAAAACCCCTGGAGACATGGCTGTCTTGTAAGGCCAGCTGTAGGCTTTTGCCATCAAGGTTTTATGGGCATGGCCAGTAATTCTTCTGCAGAACTTGTGGCTGCCTTTGGGAGCCTGCTGTGCTGACACCTGATTGCAGGGGGTCTGTTTGGCAGTGTGATTGAGGTGAATGTGATTCTGGGGTAATGAAGAGCAACCTCTAGATCAGGGATGGGGAACCTAAGGCCTGGGGGGCAGATGCAGCCCCCAGCTTGCCAGGATCTGGCCTCTGAGATTTGGGGTTCTCCCTCCAGCATTGGGGAGCCCACACTGGCATTCTACCCCTCCCATCCCCCACACGGCTGTAGCATACATAATTGACTAGCCTGGGCCCCCCTAGACTCTGGTGTGTGAGGGGAATGTGGGGGAGTGTCCTTCTTCTCAGCTGGGGGCCACGTCACTCAGGACTTTTCTTCGTGTGCAGCCACTGACTGATTTTTCTGTGGATCAACAGCCCCCGACCCAAAAGGGGTTCTCCAGCCCTGCTCCAGATGTTCTCCTGCTGTGACTAGCTTGGCGGTCATGCAGAGGTGTGTGTGTTGGGGGGAGGGGGGATTTGGGGGCACTGTCCAGGTGTTTTCTCAGTGATCTAGAGGGGAGAGCGCATCCTGCCTCTGAGGCTGCCATGGCACTTTTCTGTTTGATTTTGGGGAGGAAGAAACAAGGGGAAAGAGAGACTCTTTCTGATGATGGACAGGGAACGCCCCTGCATCAGGTTTGGGACAGGCCTGGCATTGCTGCAGAGGGAGAGCAAAGCAGACTGCCACCAACAGGCATGCCTGTGCCCTTATTGCTGTTTCGTCCCTTAGCCAAGAAGCACCTTCGCTGCTCCCACCCACGCCCCGGTAGGGTGGTGAAGTTGTCTCCAAAGGAATTCCAAACTTATCTGGAACTGGTTGCTTCTGAGCTCACTGGGAATGAAGATGAAGTGCTTGATAACTTGGTGGAGTTTCTGACCATGAGTGTGGCACGAACCCACCTGGAACGCCTGCGAGGTTCTGCCAGGAGGAAATGGCTGCACAACATCCAGGATGCAGCGGAGACCAGTGGGGCAAGCATGGAGCCAGTGTACAAGGCCGTCTTTAAGGCGCTTTCCCAGGTACGCATTGCTTGAGTGACCCTGACCCTGTCTTCTGCTAAACGGCTGCATTCACCACCAATCCAGGGGGCGTAACATGGGGTGGGAAGCTGACACATCCCCTACCCTCAGCGTGCAGAGAGGGTAATCGTTTGCTTTTCAGAAGACTGACACATGAAATAGCAGAGGCCATGGTAGGTCAGCGATGAGATGCAGAAACTCTTGCTCCCTATCCTGGGCACCGTCAGCATCTCACCTTCACAATCACCTGATCACCTCAAGGCTTGGAAAGTTTAATACAATAAAATCCCAAAATGCAGGTTCCCAGTGCGATGGTTGCGGACAACACATACATATTCTGCTGGCCATGCACATGGAAAGTGTGTAACGGAAGTGGTGTCACATCTGGCTCCAGGTGCAACTGAAGGTGTTGGGATTGACCTTTGAAGGCTTGTCTGGTGACCCCTAGCTACATAGTGGACCCTGCTCCCTTCCTAGGCAGTACGATGGCAGCTGCTGCAGAGTAACAAGTGGTGCCAAGGTCCCACATCGAGCGAGAGCTCCAAGACAGTCTGCCCTGTGAGAGAAATTCATTGGCCAGTCTGACTGGGCGTAGGTCATTAGGGGCAGATGGAATTTTTAGAACAAAATGGAATGTTCTTAGCAGAGGGAGGAAACAAACCCATCTTCCCTGTCCATCATAATGCATCGTGGAGTTGATGATACTGTGAACTGGCCCAGACCCCATGAGACAAATGGCAGCATGGACATTGCTAATCATGCGGTAGAAAGCCACTGGCTTAGAATAACATCCCATGGCACATGACATAAGCTGTAAGCACATGGAATGGGTGGGATGGCCAGTGGCTAATGCACAGATGTAATGGGAACCATTTGGTTGCTAGGATGCAGACGCCCATGGGAATAACAAGAAGATCAGTGCGTATATTGCCCTTTTGGAACAGAACGAGCTTTCGCCAGAGCGGGGAAAAGTGCTTCTGCGGTATGTGGCTTGCACCTCAGAGGATGCTCCATACATCCTAAAGCAGGCCCTTTACGGGGACATGAAAGGAGTGAGGTAAGGAGGCCTGTGCAGAGCTGTTACTGTGCTAAAGTCACTTGGCTAATAGAATGTAGAGTGCAGGGACTACGGGTACATTAGACCGACAGCCCTGACTGACAGATATGATAGAGAAGACCATCTCCCAGGGGCCAACACAGGAATATTCCATATAGATTAGAATGCACTTTATATCAGTGGCTCTCAGCCAGAGGCCCAGGGCCCCCTGCATGACCGCCAGCGGGTTTGAGGGGATGCACCAAGCACGACCAGCACTAGCCTCAATAAAGCCCAGGCAGGAAGTCGAAGCCCTGCTGCATGGGGCTGCAGCCCTGGGCGGAAACTAAAGCTTTGCAGTGGCCCCTGTGGCCCTGGGCAGGTGCCCTGCTTGCTATGCTCCATTGCTGGCCCTTGCTTTTATTTCCAGAAAAACAGCAGTTGTGGCACAGCTGGGCCAGGGAGTTTTTATAACATCTTGGGGGGAGGCCCAGAAAGAATGAGGTTGAGAACCCTTGCGGGGTCATATTCAGCCTACGATTTCCTTCTTTCCACTTCCTTCCATTACTGCTTCTTAGACACCCCGCCTCCACCTGTTGCTACAAAGTACTTTCCCATCTCTTGCACCCTATGAGCACTAGGAAACCATCATCCGGTCCCCTTATTGCATATGGAAGTTCTACATCGTTATCTCTTCGCCTCCTTCCTTATACACCATGCAGTGCTTTTACCCCCCTCTGAACTGTCCCCTTCACTTGTCTCTATTAATTACATTCTTGGACAGGTATTTTCCAAACTTTAAAGATGAAAAGTGCCATGTAAAGTGCTAAGTGTGATTGTCATTAAAGTTCTGGGAAGCAAGACGCAGATGATGAAGTGGGTCTTATCTGTTATATTTTTGTTAGCTTCTCAGGTGCCCCAGGACTACCCAATATTCTGGGGGTTGTTTCATCGGTGCCTGATAGAGTGGGACCATCACCTTCCAATGCTACTCACGCCATAAGAGAGCCCCAGACTGCACTGTTTCTTGGTTTGCCCGTGTGCTGCTAGGTGGCATTGCATCCTCCTGTCTCCTTAGCAATCCACCATTTCCTGGCTGGAGGTGTCTTCAAGGCATTGCTGCTTTCAGGGTCCCTTTCCCCTAAAACACCCACGTTTGGGTTATTTTACTTTTAGATGCATTTGGAAATCCTCTGAGCTTTCCTAGATTTTCTCTGCCAACTTAATTTTCTCCTGTCCTCCTTGTGGTGTTCCTGTCCCTCAGTTTTGCAGCAGCAGAAGAGGGGAAGCCAGTCCATGTGCCAAGAGTTCAGCTCCATGGGAATATCCATTTCTGGAACTATGATCGGCCAGAACGGGAGAGGAGAGGCTCATTCCTGGTGCTGCCACTGCAGGATTCCCGATGGAGGATCTTTGGGATTTTAGGACTTGACACCCTACGGGACCGGTGTGAGCAAACCATCTTCCTAACCCACGAGATCAGGTTCTATCAGGTGGGCAGAATGAGAAAAGCAGGTTCATTAAAGGCTTCAGATATTAGGGACTGAGTGGCCTTCCAGGCCTCACTGTGGATGTGCAGCAGCTGTACAACTGAAAACGCACTGTCCATCCACGTCCCCTGATGGGACGGACATAGCACAGATACTGTCCTTGTAGTAGCTCTTTATTGAGGAGGCTTCCCCTCTCCATGTGAGTGGGGCACTGCGCAATCGTTTGTACAAAGTCACTGTCATTGGCAGTTATTTACTAACCAGAGGGGTGGGGTGTTTTTAACATAAGGACAGGTTAGACCTGTAGCCTGTCCAACTGCAGCTGGTGCCAGATTCTTCAGAGGGAATGAACAGAACAGGGCAATTTGTCAAGTGATCCATCCCCTGTTGTCCAGTTCCTCGC
Source organism: Pelodiscus sinensis (assembly GCF_052426305.1). Lineage (NCBI taxonomy): Eukaryota > Metazoa > Chordata > Testudines > Trionychidae > Pelodiscus > Pelodiscus sinensis. The sequence continues at coordinate 25,853,473 of NC_143072.1, read as the reverse complement.
TTCTGACAGTCAGAAGTCTATGGACACCTAGAGGATGGGGTACCTTCCCAGACCATCTTGGTTAATAGCCACTGACGAACCAACTCGCCATGAACATAGCTATATATTTGTGCCATGAATCTGTTCACTTTATACTTTCTGGATTAATTGCAAACCACTGCACTTCAGCTTCCTTTCCAAGTGTTGCCAAATATGCTGCTGTTTCAGGCTGGGTCAGTGCCTTAAAACTTTCAGTATTGTTTCTTCAAACATTTCTACTTTGCTGGTTGATAATGATTCAAATGAGCTGAAGTCAAGCTGGAGATGGCATAAGCAGCCAGGTCATGCAGGGATGGGTGCAACAGAAATAGAAGCTTGAAAATCTCAGTGGCTGTTCTGATGCAATAGGAAGGGAACTTTACAGAGATACACGGTAGCCAGAAATGAGAGCGGCACACAGTCTAGCCGTAGGTAGGCATCACTTAGCCTTAGTTCTCTCTCTTCTATATTTGTATTTTCTTTTTCCTCTTACCAGGCCAGAATGCAGGTAAATACCTGCAGTTGGAACCAGCCTTGTTGTAGTTCCTCCTTTTGGCCAGAAGGGAGCACAATATGCCAGCAATGGGAGGCAAGGCCTCAGAGATCTTGTACTGGCCTGCCCCTGAGCCCTGGCAATCACAGGATAGCTTGAATTCTTAGAGATTCTCCCCTTGAAAAGCGATTTTGATAGACTAACATTTTGCTAATTGTTATGCTTAATGTACTATGAAAACATGCCGACTTTATCTGCAAATCATTTAAAGAGCTGTTTCCATAGGGGGTTTCCCATGTATTCAGCGACGCCTACCACCATGTCCGCACACTGGAAAACATATTGCAGGTTGCATTCACTGCTGTGGGCTGGCTGTGCACCAGGGCACCCACCATCCGCAACATCACTATGTACCTGGTAGAGCCTGGCAAAGATAAGGTAGGCATCGTCCTTTCACATTGGGCTTAGACCACAGCACAGAAGAGACCTCTTGCTATATTAGGCTATGTCTAGACAGCAACATTATTTGGAAATCACTTAGTGTGCATCTACACAGCAGGCAGTTCTTTTGAAATACTGTCGAGCTAGAGGCCTGCTTACTCTGACTCCTCTAACCCTCATTGTGTGAGGAGTAAGGGAAGCCGGAGGAAGAGTGCTCTATTTCGAAATACGTGCTGTGTAGACACTCCCAATTTCAATTTCAAAACCAACTATGCCATTGACGTAGCTTAAACCCTGCTGTGCAGATGTGCCCATAGTGACGAATTGTGCCAGTGCATTTTGGCAGGGACCAAGCATTGTTAGCTCCCAGCCAGATTAATCCTGCCACAGATCCCAGTGCCTGAGGCTGTCAGTCAGCAGAGTCTGTGGGGGAAAAGGGAAGGAAGGTCCCTGCTCCAGGGGATGCCACTTTTTATTCTTGCTGTTTCTTATGGTGATCTTCCTTCAATCAAGAAAGGCTGATAGGGATTCCCATCAGTTAATGCATTAAACTCAACAGCAGCACCCTCAGTAAGCTTCTCCTATGAGCTGCAGGAACTGGATTGTTAGTATTCCTGGCACCACAGGGCCCTGTGGAAGTAGAGAACAGTACCCTCATGGTCACCATGCTAGCCCACTCAGCAGCTGTCTGCCAAATGGATCCTAAAAGGGAACTGCTCTACCATGGAAGGGAAAACCAGCCAGAACCATGGAAGGGAACGGCCAAGTGGTCAATGTTCTGGCTCCTCATCCTGAAACGACCTCAGCAGGCAAAGTGTAAAGACAAATCCTGAGGCAGACTGCTCCCAATTAGCTTGCATGTAAGGGCAGCCCAGTTGCCGGCAGCTCACATGCCAATTACGCAGCAGGCCTCAAGACACTCGCACACCTGTCCGGTTACCTCAAACTGAATTTGGCAGATGAAAAGCAAGAGGATGAAATATTTGGGACTGAACAGGTTCCCATGGGCATCTTACTCTTCAGTCCAAGCTTTTCCTTTTCGTCTGATTGGCTCCCCATTAGTCATGTGCTTTGCTTCTAAAGATGGCAGCGTGCTTCATATCTGGCACATACACTGCCCTGGGGGCTTTATCTATGGGAGCTATTGACAGTGCAGATGAGGCTCACCCACCTCTTGGTATCCTTCAGGTCTGGAGCGTGGGGATAAGTTCCATTAGGCCAGTCAAAGGAAGATGTTGCACACACCCGTACTGCACAGTGAGCACTCAAATCCGGGCCTGTGGGGATAACACCACACCTGGTTAGAAGCTGTCCCACTGAGGCTGCATGTGAACGAGAGCACAGCCCTGGGAATTAAGCAGTGGCTCTCAGTAGCTTCAAAGTGGATGTTTGTTTCCTGCATGCAACACAAATGCCCTTTCCTCTTTTCAAGGCAGGTGACTATGTTTTGCGCATGACAATGACTACAGATCACTCTGGGCCTGTGAAAAACCTCTCCCCTCCCACTGTGCTCCGCAGGAGAGAAAATATCTTCAGGTGGGTTGAAGACTCTTTACTGTAGCCGTCCCTGTGGGTGCTGTAACACATGCAAAGAGCACTCACCAGAGGTGAGCTAAGTGGCTAGAATTCCTGCTGCATTCCTGTTGGCTGCTGGATAGAAGATTAGGCTGATAGGTTAAGTCCAACTGCAATGTCTGGCCTACGGCTGGCAAAATATGCATGCGCTGTAGACAGTCAGTGGGAATGGTGACTGTCACATGCTCTCTACCTTGGTATCTGCTGTGTGTGCGGTAATGAGTTATCTAGGCTTAGGGACCTTTTCTTTAGGCTACATCCTGTGAACATTCCACGCCAAGCATATTGCTCACTCACATCAGTACTTCCATATACTCTAAGAAAGCACTGGGTCAGGGGGTGGCTGTTTGCAGGACAAGGCCGCATATCTTGAGCATTCGGTTCTTGAAACGAATGTTATCTTTTTTTCCTGGTCCTGTCATCTTCATTTTCCCTGAAGCACCCTACTGTATAGTTATTACCTTCAACTACCAAGGTCCTCACAGGCTTAGCTATTAAATACACCTTCCCTTGCTGCCAAACTTAGTCAAGAAGTTACTTGCTGTTCCAGCAAATGTTTTTTTATTTTTATGAAACTCCACAGAGCCAATGTCAACATAGTTATGAATTGGAAACTGTGTTTGCAGCAAGAATACAGCACTAATTTAGTGTTTTTTATACCCTTACGATGCTCAGTACTAGACTAGAGTGAGCAGGGCTGTGATCCGAAATGCTATTTCTCTCCTTCCTATATGGCTGCAAAGATGCCTGTATCTGCCTGCATGTTGGCAGCTGGGAAGAAAGCAGCTGGTTTAGTGACATAAAAATTCCTTCCCTTTCCCAGCGAGCTATGTCGGTCGTTCCCTATAAATGCAATAGTAGTTGCCATAAAGGCTGGAGTTGTAGAGTTCATGTTCTTGTCCTCACTTTGCTGTCATTTTAGAGATTACCTCTTTAAGTGCACAGACAGCTCTGAGGTCATTAGCAGCTTCGTCTCTGGAGAGCCTCACATGGCAGTTCCACTCCGTGAGCCAACAGGACGGGCCCTCGGGGTGTTCGACCTCAGCCCTGCGCATTACCAGGGGCTTCCACCTCATGAGCACAGAGACCTGCGCATAATGCTGAAGATGACCCAAGCTGCCTGCTCTGAGATACTGAAGGAGTCTTCAGGAGAAACAGACCCAATCTATGTCCTAGGTACTGGGTGCGCAGGGCTAGGTTTCTGTGGCTGCTCTGAGGAATCTCAGTAAAGGTACAGCTAGGACAGCACTCAGACAATCAGCTGATGCTGAGGAAAACATCAAGGGAGGGAAAATGTTTCAGAGGCTCAGGCCCAGCTCCTCACAGGTATTTATTACTGTTGAGATAGGTGGATCTAGCAACCTTTGAGGATCTGGGTCTGTGTGTTCCTCAGAAGTGCTCAGGCTGAAATCCAGATCGTGAGCCTTGCCTCCCTTCCTCGGACCCACATCCATTTTGAAAGCACTGGCAGTCTCCCTGGGCTGTTTGGAAATCGACCGTTTGCGAATGCTATCTGAATTAGAACAGGGAGGGAAAGTGAGTCACAGGGAGGACAGTTCCCTGCATTCAAAACCGTAGGGTTAGGGTTAGCATCTTCAGTAGCAGGTGCTTTTGAGCCTCTCCTTGAAAGGCTGGCTTGTGATTCCAGTTGCAGAACATGCTGCGGATCTGAGGCGTACAAAGATTCTCTTCCATCGGCTCATGCTGCAGGACTTGCGTGAGTGTGTCCAGCAACTCGATCCTGAGTCATTTGCCGACATAAAGAGCTACACAGAGCCTCCAGCCATGGTGCATAACATAGTAAAGGCTGTGCTGCTTCTTTCCTACCCAGAGTACGTGGGTTCTGGGAAGATTGAGAACTGGAGTCATTGCGTACAGGTGAGATATCAAGTTTTTGTGCAGGTCTCTGTCTAGGTAAAAAGACACAGTGGGACTTGCCAAGGAAGATATGAGAAATAAGCTCCTGGAGATATGTTCTGGGAAGTGGTTGTAGGCCTACAGGGTTAGCAGGCCAGATTTAATTAAGAGTGGAAAACAAAAGAGTGAACAGAGACCTTTCTGGCCTTAAACTTCATAAATCTATGTCTATGCCTGAACAGTAGGTAAACAAGGAAAAAAATATCCATTTCCTATCAAGTTCCAGGAATTAACAATGACGTTAGTTTACCATGAAAATCTTTTAAAATGTAATATGGAATGTGATTTACTATAACACTTCAGCTTATTCTACAAAAAAATCTGATTGCAATGGGCCATCTGTCCTCCTTTCCACACCCCGCCACAGCCCTCTCCTGGTTCTTTATCATCCTTCTCTTTCTTTCCAGTTCCTCGTAGTTACTTTGCCCATCCTTGGGTTCCCTTCTGTCATGATCAACTGGCAGTTTGTTTGTTTCAAAAAGTTCCATAGTAAACATAATCCAAGATGGTGAATTACAAGCCTGGACAGCAGAACTAGGAGTGATGATTTCTGTTTCTCCAGGGTTTTAGAGAGGTGTGATATATGGCAAAGGTGTCTGTGTAAAATACAACTCTAATGCATATTTCTCTGTATAAATAGACATAGAGAATATAGTGGAATAAACAGCTGTAGCATTAGTCAATTTATTATTATATTGAAAGGACATTTTATTTAGAACCACTGGAAGACTTTTAGACCCCCTCTTGTCCCTTTGCTCTTCATATGCTCACTCGTCTGCCCTCCCACTGTTCAATTTTTCAGTTGTCCCATCCTCCTGCTGCTGTCACTCCCTTCTGCTTCTCCATCGCCATCAGTGTTCCCACAAACTTCCCAGCAGTTTGGCTTGGATACCTTTAGTGACATTGTAATCCTTTCCTGTTTTTCCTGGCCACTCTGTGATTCTATTCTTTTCACTGCAGAAGCTTGATGGTGATTTGATTCAGAAGATTTGCTGCATTGACCCAACTGCCACATATGTGCCAGTTCAGGAGAGACTGCTGGCTAATTGTATAAAAGGTATATATAAAAAACAAATTCTGGGGTCACATGCTGCAGCTAAGTATTGTCTCCATGAACTCCCGGGTAAATTTTTGGTTCCCCAACTAATGAAACCACAGACAAAGCATTCTGAACTTCTGTGGAATCTTTTTTGATCAACAAGACAATCCTGCAAGGTATGAAATCAAAACTCACAGCTCTAAGAAAAGGCAGCTGATCTGCTTTGAACTGGGTTCCGTCAACACGTCAGGGCAAGTAATCTCAGCACAGGCCAGCAGACACCAGACATTCAGATAACAAAAGTTACTTTGATGAGTAAACTCCTGTTGTACACATATCAGCCTGCTCTGACTTGTACCTGGGAACTGACACAGGGGAGAACCACCCCAGGATTGGGGGAGCATAAAAGTGGCCAATCACCATATTTGTAAACAACAGCTTACAGACACACCAAGGGCTCGTCTACACTGGCCCCTTTTCCGGAAGGGGCATGTTAATTTCAACTATCGTAGTAGGGAAATCCGCGGGGGATTTAAATATCCCCCGCGGCATTTAAATAAAACTGTCCGCCGCTTTTTTCCGGCTTTTAGAAAAGCCGGAAAAGAGCGTCTACACTGGCCCCGATCCTCCGGAAAAAGCGTTTTCCGGAGGATCGGGGCCAGTGTAGACGCTCTTTTCCGGCTTTTCTAAAAGCCGGAAAAAAGCGGCGGACATTTTTATTTAAATGCCGCGGGGGATATTTAAATCCCCCGTGGATTTCCCTACTACGATAGTTGAAATTAACATGCCCCTTCCGGAAAAGGGGCCAGTGTAGACGAGCCCCAAGTGCTTGTTGTTTGCAAGTAAGGGTCTGGCCTCAGTCCATCTTTTCTCACTCTCCTTCTTCTCAGGAGGATGAGCTTCCCAGGGCAGTAGGGCCATGGAAGAGGCTGCTATAATTCTGAACATCTTCTATATATTTAAGAGTTTGTGAGTCTGTCTGTTCGTGTGTCTGTTTATTTGTTCAAGAATGCCTCCTAAACAGTAAGAGCTAGGTCCACCAAATTCGGTATACAGCTTCCTCTTAACATAATAGATCAGGGTTGGGTTGTGCCAGGAAAACGGGATGTGCCTAGAATGGGATTGCTTCTCATAAAACCATACAGAAAAGGGACAGAATCACCAGGCAGGTGAAAGGGGATGGCTGGAGGCACGTCCCACCTCCATCTGGGACTACCCCAGCCCCGAGCCTCCCAATCCCAAGGCACGCTTTAGGGAGGGTGGAGGGGGCTGAAACGTCCCCTCCCCCCAATTTGTACAGGAGTATTGCTGGCTATTCCCCTTTGTCAGGGAGTGAGGGAAGAGTTCACAATTTGCTGCATTCCTCACTCTGGCTGGGGGGCAAGGGAGCTCACAAGCCTGGACCTGCCCCAGCTGGGGGACATGCACTCCTCTCCAGCTCTGCCCACTGGAGCTGCAGGGGCCACGAAGAGGCACCTCTCACCTGGCCCCAAGCTGCTGCGGTGAGGGAGGGCTAGGATAGTGCCCTCTCCCCAGGGCAGCTCCACCCCGGAGCAATGATTTAAATGAAGCACATACATTTTCATTTTATTTTCCAAAAAATAAAAATCAGTTGAGTTACGGAGCTGAGCAACACTGGGTCCATCTTCTAGTCCCCTGTAACAAACCCACAGGATTTGTTTCAATTTTAACAGCAGCATCTTTTTACATAAAACCCCTTCAATACTCTCATTTGTTTAAAGAACAAACTATCCTTTGCTGAGCTGATGCTAGATGGAGGGTCTGTTAAAAGCAGATGAGTGGTTGGCACTAATTAAACTTGGCTTATTTATTGATCCTATCTTGACACATGTACCTTTTTATAGCTATAGCCTAGGCAGGAAGAGTAAACATGGAACAAAGCCTGGCTGCTTCCCTTCTGATATTCAAATATTGGAGCAACAAGAGCAGCCCCCACATGGTCCCACTTGCCCCGCAATTCAAGCCCTGCATGTAGACTGAGAAAATATAGTTCTGCATTTGTAAAGACAAGCTGCTGCTAGTCTACAAAGGAACAATTACTTAGCATGTAAACTATTCTGGGACTCAAACCAAATACGGATAGGACAATTCAGTGGTCTTACATGCAGTTAACAGGGACAGTCATATGTATCAATTTCAAATGTCCTACAACTTTCACACCAGTTAGATGCATGTTCCTGTGGCCCTCACATGTCCCCACCTGGACTCTAATAGAATATTAAGCACTTAACTGCCTACAGCATGCACCAGTAATGCAACAGAGAGCAGCGAAATACAACTTCTCAGTGATATACACATCGGAATTATTCCAGGTCCCTTTTAATGCTATGTACCTCCAAGTGACCTTTAATTGTTACATATCAAAATAGCCAAAAAGGGCAACTAAATGTCCTCAGAATCCGAACCTGGAAAAATCACTTTGCTTTTCTCACCTTCACTAGCATTTTAATGTCATAAGTCTAGTATTAAAGTCCAGCGCAGCACCTAGCCAAACCCTATCTTAATACCAATAAACAGTAATTTAAAGATGGAATTGATTTATACATGACTGATTTATTAAGTTCAAACCGCCCACTACAACAAACCATATTACAGAATAACAGCTGTCATGTTTAATTACATTTTTTATTAAAGCAGAATCTATAAAACATACAACTAGTCCATCAAGAAAAATCAAGCTGCCATGGAAGAAACTTTCTGAAAGCACGTAACTCATTTATGGATTCATGCAGACATTCTAGCTAGGGGAACTGTCAGACTTTCATTTAAAATTAGCATGAACAGTTAATCTGTTTTAGAGCAGGATGAATTAAAACAGGTCAGGAAAAATGTAGGCCTATGTCTGCATTCTAAAGCAACCTGATGAACAACAAGGACACATCTGATCTCTCTCACAGCTTAGGTCAGTGTAATTATTTTGTGTCAAGGTTCAAATTTCTTGGTCAAGGTATTGTCAAAGGCCAGACTCCAGAAAAAATGATTTCAGATTCTGGTCAAAAGTGTCTGCCAGTCCGGACTTGGTCTGTAGTCCACCTATTGACTACCCCTGACTTTGGCGAGTTATACAAATCTCTGCAGCACCTAAGTGACCAGGAACACAAATAAAAACACAGGACTATAGGGCACAGAACTGGGGTGGACCTCTGGGGTCAAGTCCAGACTTTTGCTATCACAGGCAATCCAGGACAGCAATTATTATCCCTGGTTGGTACACAATTCAGATTTAAGAAATGGAAAATAATTAGGAAGAATCGTGGCATCAAGCTGAAAGAGTGAATGCATATTAACAACTGCACAAGAAATAAAGGATTGGAAAGGAACGGATCATCCTGGCTTGAATCACATAGGATATGGGTGCCTGGCTTAAAAGGTAGCATGCATGCCTGAGAATAAAACTGTGCTATAGACTAACTAGGCTACAGCATGATTCTCAGAAAAAAATAAACGCTGCTCAGAGAAACCAGGCTACTACCTTGTTGGCTACAACCATGTCTAAACATGATGGTGGCTTCTAGAGCTCACTTATGATCTTAGTGAGCCAGAGAGAAGTCGTCACCTTTCTACAACTCCTCTAAGAATAACTATCAAGGGAATTTCATATACAATATCAAATATTGGTATTTACCCTTCAACAGGATTTTCTACCTGCATCTGCCGTGTCTATGCCATTACCTTGTCTTTGGGTCAAAACACACTGGGATGCATACACAACACACTGGTGTTTCTTTGGGTTCAACCATGAACATGTCAAAAAGACCTTTTAAAATTCTATGGGCAAAGTTCAGCACAGGTGAAAGTCGACTTACTTGCTCTACTGAATCCAGACATGATCTTTCCAAGGATATTCACAGTGCTGATTTATTCCAACCATCCAAAATGAAAGACACGCAAACACATCTAACAATATAAAAACGAACTTTCCTAATAGTCAAACAAGGTAGGTGAGGTATCTTTTACTGGTCCAACATCTATTGGCAAGGCAGACAAAAAAGAGCTCTTTGTGGCTCAAAAGCTTGTCTCTTTCTCCAACAGAAGTTGGTCCAGTAAAAGATATTACCTTACCCACCTTGTCTCGCTGATACTGCTACAACTAACTACACTGCACAGATTAGTCAGACAGTAATGGTAGACGATTTGTTTGCTCCCAGCAGGTGTCAGCTTTCTAACATACCAATCATGAATGTTGTTTGTTTCCTTTTAAAAAAGCTATCGCATTTGTAAAGCAAATTCAATGGACTGAAAAGGCAAATAACTTTATAACCAGCCATCGAACATTAGTATGTTTCTACTGCAGAAAAGCCACGTTGAGCAATGAAATGTGCAGCCTTGGATGTAGGTGACTCATTTTCACCCAGCTAGAAAATATGTCTGTTGTAGTTCAAGGCCTAAAGTAGGAACTTCCTACTGAGTATGACTTTTGGGATACTCATTTTGGATTCCTTCATTAAATGAAAAACTCTGGGTCATGTTTCTGCATCAGAATCTGCTAGTATGGAGCCCCTTAGCTTGTGCAATATTCCACTGACTTCAGCTGGACTCCACGTGGGTTTAGGCATCTATGCTAGCGGATCATGCTCTTGATAGGGATGTGAATGGTTAACATCACTCTTAATGGGTGATATTTACTGGTTCTGGTTAACTGGTGGGGGTTGGAGCAGCTCCTGTCCGTGGCGGGCCCCACGGGACTGGAGTAGTCCCCCACCCACAGTGGGCAGGGAGCTGTTCCAGTCCCCACCCATTTACTAGAACCGGTAAGCATTACCTATTAAGGGCGATGCTTACTGATTAGCTAGGTAATCTTTCTCATCCCTATTCTCATCTAGCATGATTCACTAGCATACATACCTGAATTCATGTGGAGTGTCTCCCCCACCCATTGCCCCCTTAATTGGCTAACAAGTTAAACATCACATTAACCAGTTCATCAATTAAATGGGATTTTACATCCCTACTAGAGAACTAGCCCTAATTTTGGAATGGACTTCTGTTGTTGTTTTCGTTTGTTTCAGATATACTGAGAGAAGAGGTGTGGAAGCATAACTCAGTTCCAGTTGAATACCTGTATAACTGGGCACTTACCTGTCTAACGCTAATAGAGCTCACAAAGGAACTACAGCACACGAACGATTCACCTTTAACATCTCTGACTCCAAGACCCAGCCTGATTGCAAATAAGTCAAGAGAAGTTTTACTGTCCTCTAAGCCCAGTGAATCTGTTATTTAATGTTACTTTTAAATGTTTGGCTTTAGGTTTGCTATTCTTAAGCTGCTTAACAGCTATAGAAAAGCATTAGGAATATATAAGTAATTTCTTTAGAAACATTAAAAGGAACCATTTTGATAGCATTGGTGGGTCAGTCAAAACTCAGGGTACTTGACTGAAAAAATACTCCCTGGTTTACATTTAATTCTGAAAAGAGAAGAGGATTAAGCAAGAAGAAAAATGGAACTTGTATGTCTAGCACATTACATGATTCATAAATGATAACAGAAAAAAATCCTCCTGAATTGAACTGCATATTAAGATTCATTTTCCTGAAGTGACGTTTTCAAAGTCACTTTAAGCCTAGAAAGAATTGTTGAAGAGCATGCTTTCAGTTACTCCCAATGGGCAGTATGCTTGTTCTGGAAAATCCTTCAAATTTTAAGATGAGAGAAGGAGTTTTCTTATTGGGTTGAAGCTTGTTTACAGCAAACTTTACTGCTCTGTTGCAAGATTCCATCTTTGCAATAAAGAATCTTTTGGCAGAATCAATTTTTTAATAAAATGTTGGGAAATTAAACTTATTTTTCTTTATTTAGTTGACAAAGTGTGATGTCTACCAAATACTTTCTAATTTGAGATTGCAGGTTGCTTTTAACCTCCTCATATAAGATGACGGTGATTATCTGATCCCTGCTTCGAACTGGCAAGTGGGTTTCATATTGTTGTTGGAGGAAAGGCTTTTCAGGTCACTTGCAGTGATATTTCTAGGAACAATGTCCTTACAGATATTATACTGATAGCCACAAACACTTATTCCTTTAGAAGATTCTCACAAACAAGTCATTGTGAATACAAATTACTTACTAAGCATTATGAATGGAACAAAAAGGTAGGATGCTTAAATATTACAGTTTGCATGAATGAGTCATGTAACACACCAGGATTTTGTCTAGTTCAGTATCTTCACCTTTTCAGGCAACTGAACCAAGCTAAGAGCACAACTACACTTCCCTTTATTGCTATCACCCACCTGAATATTGCACTGCATTGGAGCCTGATCACAATATGGAGGAGCCAGTGGTCAACTGCAGGTTATAGTGCACACAGCTGAATGTGAGGCAGGCAGCAGAGACGGGAACTTCATTCAGGTAGAGATCACACTAACAGAAGGTGGGAGTACCAGTATTTGTATGTATCCGCTGTCTTAGATTAAACATCAATTGGAGAAAGCCAGTTTCCCATCCTCTCACACCAGGAACATTTTCAAATGATCAGTTCTCTGAAAAGAAAACCCCCTTGCCATCTGTCTGAATGCAGAAACATCTCACAGCATTTTATTGTACTGTTCAGACTGTTTCCTACAACAAACAAGGTGCCCGATTTTAGGTTTCTGATTCCAAGTCCTGATTCTTCGCAGCTTGTGAAGATATTTATGCCTGTGGAGCATGCCTGCAAAACACCACCAAATGAGAGTTCTTCTTTTACATGAATGGCAGCCTTGGATACCCATTTTTCACTAGCATAAGCAACTTCTCACCCTGTAAGGTAATGGAGAAGAAAGTCCAAAATGAGGGTAAAATGTCCCAGCAAAACGCCATTCACTGCCCCCCTATGTTTCATATACTGCAAGGCCAGAAGAGAGCACAGTAAGCATCTCGTCTGACCTCTGTACCCCCGAAGCTCCCCCCAACAGCCACTCCAGCCTTCAACAGCACCAGTGGTGGGGAACTGTCCCTGCCTCTGGATCAAGTCCTCCAAGGGTTAATTCCCTCCCCAGCCAAATTCACACCTTACTGCCCAGCTGGATCTATCCAGTGTGAGTTACTCATCTCTCCCAGCGCCCTCCCCCATGGGGGGGTATGATACTCCTCCTCAAAGCCCTCCCTGCATTGTCCCCACTGGGGGTACATGATCCTCCCCAACCCTATCCCCCATGGGGGTACCTGTCCCCCCCATTCTCCCAATCAGTGTTATGCACCCTCCTTGCCTAAATCCCTCCCCCACTGGAGTATCCCTCTCCCCCCCACAAGTTATTTGCCCTCCGGGGTACTTGCCCCTTCCCAACCCCTCCCCCACAGGGTATCTACCCCCCCATTCTCCCCACAGGGGTATGTGCCCCTCCCCCACAGGGTATCTACCCGCCATTCTCCTCACAGGGTATGTGCCCCTCCCCCACAGGGTATCTACCCGCCATTCTCCCCACAGGGTATGTGCCCCTCCCCCACAGGGTATCTACCCGCCATTCTCCCCACAGGGTATCTACCCGCCATTCTCCCCACAGGGTATGTGCCCCTCCCCCATAGGGTATCTACCCGCCATACTCCTCACAGGGTATGTGCCCCTCCCCCACAGGGTATCTACCCGCCATTCTCCCCACAGGGTATGTGCCCCTCCCCCACAGGGTATCTACCCGCCATTCTCCTCACAGGGTATGTGCCCCTCCCCCACAGGGTATCTACCCGCCATTCTCCCCACAGGGTATGTGCCCCTCCCCCACAGGGTATCTACCCGCCATTCTCCCCACGGGGTATGTGCCCCTCCCCCACAGGGTATCTACCCGCCATTCTCCTCACAGGGTATGTGCCCCTCCCCCACAGGGTATCTACCCGCCATTCTCCCCACGGGGTATGTGCCCCTCCCCCACAGGGTATCTACCCGCCATACTCCTCACAGGGTATGTGCCCCTCCCCCACAGGGTATCTACCCGCCATTCTCCCCACGGGGTATGTGCCCCTCCCCCACAGGGTATCTACCCGCCATTCTCCTCACAGGGTATGTGCCCCTCCCCCACAGGGTATCTACCCGCCATTCTCCTCACAGGGTATGTGCCCCTCCCCCACAGGGTATCTACCCGCCATTCTCCCCACAGGGTATGTGCCCCTCCCCCACAGGGTATCTACCCGCCATTCTCCCCACGGGGTATGTGCCCCTCCCCCACAGGGTATCTACCCGCCATACTCCTCACAGGGTATGTGCCCCTCCCCCACAGGGTATCTACCCGCCATTCTCCCCACGGGGTATGTGCCCCTCCCCCACAGGGTATCTACCCGCCATTCTCCTCACAGGGTATGTGCCCCTCCCCCACAGGGTATCTACCCGCCATTCTCCTCACAGGGTATGTGCCCCTCCCCCACAGGGTATCTACCCGCCATTCTCCCCACAGGGTATGTGCCCCTCCCCCACAGGGTATCTACCCGCCATACTCCTCACAGGGTATGTGCCCCTCCCCCACAGGGTATCTACCCGCCATTCTCCCCACAGGGTATGTGCCCCTCCCCCACAGGGTATCTACCCGCCATTCTCCCCACAGGGTATGTGCCCCTCCCCCACAGGGTATCTACCCGCCATTCTCCTCACAGGGTATGTGCCCCTCCCCCACAGGGTATCTACCCGCCATTCTCCCCACAGGGTATGTGCCCCTCCCCCACAGGGTATCTGGCTCCGCCCCGCCCCGCCCCGCCCCGCGTTTGAGTCCCGCGGACAGGCTGGGCCTGAGGAACTATCGCGCCGCGCGGCGAGACCCGGATGCAGCAGCGCGGACGAGCCCAAGATGGCGGCGCCGAGCAGGCCGTGAGCGGAGCGGGGGGGCAGGGACCTGAGGGGGCAGAGGCCTGGGGGGCAGGGCGGGCTGGGGGCGGTGACGGGGGGGCAGAGGCCTGGGGGGCAGGGCGGGCTGGGGGCGGCAGAGGCCTGGGGGGCGGGGCGGTGACGGGGGGGCAGAGGCCTGGGGGGCAGGGCGGGCTGGGGGCGGCAGAGGCCTGGGGGGCGGGGCGGTGACGAGAAGGGGGGCAGAGGCCTGGGGGGCAGGGCGGGCTGGGGGCGGTGACGGGGGGGGGGAGGCCTGGGGGGCGGGGCGGGCTGGGGGCGGTGACGGGGGGGGGAGGCCTGGGGGGCGGGGCGGGCTGGGGGCGGTGACGGGGGGCAGAGGCCTGGGGCGCGGGGTGGTGACGAGAAGGGGGGCAGAGGCCTGTGGGGCGGGGCGGGCTGGGGGCGGCAGAGGCCTGGGGGGCGGGGCGGGCTGGGGGCGGTGACGGGGGGGCAGAGGCCTGGGGGGCGGGGCGGTGACGAGAAGGGGGGCAGAGGCCTGTGGGGTTAGGGGCGATGGCAGAGGGCACTGGGAGGAGCAAGTGCATGGGGGGCTCTGGGCCTGGGGGGATGCCCATGGGGACGTGGGAGGCTGTAGGGCTGGGGGGAGGCCCATGAGGCTGTAGGGATGGGGGTGGGGTGAGGGAATATGAGCCAGTTGCGGGGATGGTGGCATTGGAGGAAGGACAGCGTGGAGCATGGGGGCTTTAGGCATAGGAGGGAGGTCCTGTGTAATAAGCTGATAGACCCTAGGGAGACAGAGGGGGGGTCACCAGGACCTGGGCTTGGAGGGGAGCCTGGGACCTGTTAGGGAAGGGGAGGAAGGGAATTGAGGACCTGGGGCAGGAGCTAGGGCTATTGGGCAGCTCCTGCAAAGACCCAGTTAATAGTTAAGCTTTGGGGAAAACAGTGTGGAGGATTGAGGTGTGCTCAGAAATAATCTGCACCTGTGTGATACAAGGAAGACTTACAAATGACTTTGAAAACTTTAAAATTCTGTTGTAACCAATTTCTGTCTCCATGTCAGTGACCCCAGAAATGAAATGATTAAACCCAAAGAGGGTTTAATGCTCTCTTTACCTTTCCCCATCCTCAATATGTAATTGTTTTCTATATTTTTCTTAGTGCGGACAATGGAATTAGAAAGCAACAAAATCACTTTCACTTTGGTTGTATTCAGTCTGGGCTCCAGTGTCTTAGGGATGCAACTTTGGAGAGGGCAAACATTTGCAAGGGGAATGTTTTTTTTTTTTTAAAGCTGCTGTTTAGTCTGGTAGTTTCTTGAACCAAATTAATAGAAACGTGTCATTGGATTTAGAGCTAGTAAATTTGTTTTTCCTAAAATCTAATTTTGGGGTCAAATTTATTATTATTTGCTTCCTGTACAACTCACAAAGCTTGTCCAAAGAAGAAAGAAGTTGTGTTCCCTGCTTTTAGGACCTCCCAGGCCTAGTCCTCACCCATTGCAGAGGGTCCAGCGGAGGGCAACCAAAATGATTAGGGGGTAAAGCACGTGACCTCCAAGGAGAGGCTGAGGGATTTGGGCTCATTTAGTCTGCAGAAAAGAGTGAGGGGGGTTTGATAACAGCCTTCAACTTCCTGAAGGAAAGTTCCAAAGAGGACAGAGAGGGGCTGTTCTCAGTAGTGACAGATGGCAGAATGAGGAGCAATGGCAGTTACAGTGGGGGAGGTCTAAGTTGGATATTAGGAAAAACTGTCACTAGGAGGGTGGAGAAGCCCTGGGATGGGTTCCCTAGGGAGTTGGTGGCATCTCAATCCCTAGAGGTCTTAAGTCCCAGCTTGACAAAGTCCTGACTGGGATGATTTAATTGGGGTTGGTCCTGCTTTGGGCAGGGGGCTGGACCTGACCTCCTGAGATCTCTTCCGGCCCTAGGATTCTATGATAAAAACGGGGTCAACCTAGTTATGTCATTCAAAGCAGATACCTCTCCCCTTCTACTGCACTCATCACCTTAGTGTTAGAGCACCTTCTAGTAGCTGCATAATGGCATGGCTAATATGTCACGTGGTTCCTCCTCTCTCATCCTGTTAACTGGAAAATTGTATGTGCAGTGGAATGTTTTGGTAGTTTGTTTTTTTTAGAAAATATTCTTGCTGTTCTGTGTGTATGTATGAGAGGGCAAGTCAAAGAGGTGTCCCTTAATTTGGAGTGGAAGGTGGTGAGATTTGGGATTGTCCTTAGTTTGTGTGGGCGTTTGTTTCACTATCCAGGACTAGAGATGTAAGTGATTAGTTGACTATTTTGCAGGGCTTGCCGAGCCGTGGCGAGCCCTGCTTGCCAGCCGTGCTGTCCAGCGATCTGTGCATGCACAGATCGTTTTGCGCATGTGCAGATTGCCCAAACTTGGCTCTTCCGGGTTGTAATCTACTTGCCATGGGCGAGTAGATTACATAGTTTGTCGAGCCCTGCTGATAAACATAAACTTATAATAAGCCTGCTGGCTCTTAATACATTTAAAAGGCAGAGCTGTAGTGAGGTTAGCTCTCGGGGCTGGGAGCTAATCCTGCTGCGGCTCCCCCGCTTATCGACTAATTGTCTAGTTGATGGAATTCTATCGAGTAGTCAATTAATTGATTAAACTAAATTTAACATCCCAATCCAGGACCAGCTCCCTGAGAGTCCTTTGTTGCTTGCATTGTAAGAGTTAATTTGTGCAGGGGAGTGGATGTTTAAGTTCTGGTAAACTTCTTTAGTACAAGTAATAATAATAATAGGTGATCTTTTTCAATGTCCTGGGCCCAGGCCTTTGCATGCCTTGAAGATAGTATTGAGACCCTGAATGGGAAGGTTGAGAGCCACGGCTATAAAACATCAAGTCACAAACTACTGTGCCTCTTGGGTGGTGGGTATACTAGGCTAGGGAAGGCATTGCCTTCTCTGGTGTTGCCACCAACCTGCTGCTGGACAGCTGGGATTTGTTGCATCCCCTTCCCTGGAATGCCACAGTCTCCTCCACTCCATACCCTACCCCGAAGGTCCCCACTGCTCACTGCATCTCTCCTCCTGAGGATTGGGGAGTGAAGAATGACACAGAGCCAGCAGCTGGCGGACTGTGGAGTTTGCCCAGGCTCTGCTGGGGCTGGCAGCAATGTGCCTTTTAACTTTTTCCAACCCTGTACAGAATACATTTTGTCATGTGCACCAAGGCATGCTCTGATGTGCATCACCAGTAGCAACAGATACTGCTGTCTCTGGGCGTTCAGCTAATCAGCTGGGCTGCATTTGAACCTTTCTTGGGGTGGCTGCCTAAACACTCAGCTTACAGGGAATGCTGGCCTGGGAGAGGGGGCAGGGTCTTCAGAGTCAGAGGAGCTGGCACTCAAAGAAGCTGCCTTTGCTGGCTTGGCTTGGTGCTTGCGGGGGCCAGGAGCTTGGCTTGGCACTGGGGCTGGTCTGACTCTGGCAGCACAGGGGCTGGCCTGACACTCTGGGAGGCTGCCAGCTCAGGCAGGTGCTGGGGCTGGCCTGGTATTCAGAGTCCAGGAGAGTAGAGGTTCCGTCTAGTGCTAGGGGTGCTGCTGGGTTGCGGGGCCAGCAGTGGTGGCTTGACCTGATGTGGCTGGGGTAGGTGGAGTCCCTCTTCTGTCCAGGGTAGTCTCTCAGGGCTTTTCCTCTTATTCTGGAGGAGAGGATGAGTTCAGAGTGGAGGCAGGGCCTTAGGTGGAAAGGTGTGGTCAGCAGCCTTGCCTTCCCAAAGTGAGTCTTCATCCAGGTGTATCCCTTTCAGGAGTCTGATTTGTCATGCGTGCCCCAAGTTTCACCTCCCTTAAATATTACTTGCTTACAAAATCAGAGAGAAAATTACCAAAGTGTCATAGCACGCTATTCCATTTTTACAATATCATTATAAAATAAAATTTGAAATATAAATACTGTACTTACATTTCAGTGCATAGTATATAGGCAAGTATAAATAAGTCGTATGCAGTTTTAGTTTGCACTGACTTTGCTAGTACTTTTTATGTAGCTTCTTGTAAAACTAAGCAAATATTTAGATGAGTTGATGTGCCTCTTGGAAGACCTCTGTGAACTCCCAGGTTATGCCTAATCCTGGTTGAGACATAGGGTATGTCTACACTGCATATTTTTTTTTTTTTTGAAAATCGGACATCCATGTTGCAATCATGTTCTTTCGGGGGAAAAAAATACAAGGAACAGAGGTTTTTTCCGACATTGGTAAACTTCTTTCTACAAGGAAGAAGCCTTTTTCCGAAAGAGCTTTTTCGGAAAAAAGTGTGTGTGGATGAGGAAGGAGGGACTTTTTTCGAAAGAAGAGGAAAGAAGAAAAAGCACAGGTGCCCTGGTGGCCACTCCGTCCATAGTAATCACAGCTGAAATGTGAGACAGTGTCCACACTAAATGGACGCTACCTTTTGAAAAAGCAGATTGCTTTTGCTATGCGCTTTTGCTGTGTAGACGCTCTCTTTCGGAAGAAGTTTTTTCAGGAGATCTCTTCTGGAAAAACTTTTTTTGAAAGAAGCCTGCAGTCTATACATAGCCTTAGTGTTGTACAGGGTGCCTCTGTAGAGGGCAAGTACAGGTGTTAGGATACTGTGAGTTCATGTGTTGCTGAGGAAATATGCAGTAGCATTCTGAGTTTCAGACCCTTCCCAAAAAGTTGATATCTCTTAAAGACGAATGCTTATTTGTAGACTTAGAAAAATGAAATTCTGCCATCATTTCAACAATCAATATCAGTTTTATATTTAACTTTTTTCTATTTTTATCTATTTAAATTTTCACAGTTGTGTGACCTTGTGGGAGCTGAGACAACAGGGGCAGACAATAATTATTTAACCACAATAGATATTGAGATTGTATATTTTGATATATTAACAGTGAGTGTTCTCATGGTTATAAAATTTAACTTTTTCAAAGTAAATGTCCTTTGATCAAACTCCTGTAAATTCTCAAGCAGCATTTTTCTTACTGTAAATTTTGATTATTGTGTACGCGATTACAGCCATGTTTAATCCTTTGAAGAATAATGAGCCCTGCTCAGTTCTTGTGGAAGAAGTGGACTTTAAGGAGGGATTTAAGTGAGAGAGTACTGGCTTTGTGGACCAGCTCTGACTGCAGAGCAGATGGTAGGATGTAAAGGATTAACTGGTAAGCATCACTCTTTCCGGGTAAGGCTTGCCAGGTAAGCAGTTAACCAGCAGCTCCCTGCCCACGGCGTGGTACAGTGGCCTGGCCAGAGCAGTCCTCTGCCTGTGGCACAGTGTGGCTGGCTCAGCCCAAGCAGCTCCCGCTTGCGGCAGGTTCGATTTGGCCGCGGTATGGTGTGGTCCCAGGCGCAGGGAGACGCTCCAGCCGGCCTCTCCCACAGGGCAGAGGGCTACTCCAGCCTGGCCAGGCTTGCCGCGGGCAGGATCCCAGTTAACTGGTTAAACTTAACATTTAACCATTAACTTTTTAAATGGGATTTTACATCCCTAGTAGATGGCATGGAAAAAAGCGTAAAGATAGTTGTAGGAGAAGCATATGAATGGGTAGCAAGGCTGGCTTCATCGTGTCAGGTAACGTCCGACTTATGGCCCAGTAACTGGCACGGATACTGATCTTGGCAGTGTGCGAGTTCTGTTTTTTAAATTGGCTTGAGTAGTTTTCTGTGTCTTGGAATATATTATTATTTACATAGTGGATTTATTTACCATGTTGTGGTCAATAATAATAAAATGGTGATTTCTAACCTTTTACTCCAGATACGGGCTTATTATGCCCAAGAAAGCACTGCAGAAAACTCTGATTTTGAAGAAACATTCAGTCTTTGCAGATGACTCTGAGGAGGAGGTCAGTTATCAATACATTTCTCCAGAATATCATTGAAATGTACACTTCATTCTGCTGCTTTTCAGTACAGGTTAAACCTCTAAAATCCAGGACACTCTGGTTTGGCAGGATCATGGGTATTGTTGGATCTGAGAGCCTCCTCTGGCCAGATTCAGAAGCACAGCCCCAGTGGAGGCTGTTTTGGTGGGGCGCACAGCCCCGGCCATGGCTAGAGGCAGTGGGGCTGTCCAGAGCTGCTGCAGTGGAGGGTATAGCCCTGGCTGGAGCTGGTCCCTAGGGTGCTGGGCCAGAGAGGTTCCCCTGTATGTTCAGTGGAGGGTTACTTTGAGCTGAGTATTAATTGGGAACATTTTATGGGCCGGCAACTGCTAATAAAAGAAGAACAAACTCAATATACATTTTATTTCTAAAAAGCCTTCTTGAGTAGCATGGACTAGTGGTTAAAGCAAAAATCTGTGATGTGGAGATGTGGATTCTTTGCCTGATTCTCTACTGACTTGTGTGACTTGAGCAAGGTACTTTTTTAGATTTGTGCTGTTCTGGAAATGTTACCTCCAGAATCTCAAAAGACCGCGAATGGCTTATTTCTTCAGCTTGTCTCTATCTAAAATAAGTCTTCCCTAGTGCTTCTAAAAGGGTATGTCTAGACTACATTGTTTTTAGTTTTTTTTTAAACTGCCCTTTTTTGAAAAAACTTCACCTGCGTCCACATTGCAATCACGTTCTTTTGAAATTAAATTGAAAGAATGCAGGGGTTTTTTCGACATTGGTAAACCTCAAATTATGAGGAAGAGCTCTTTCAAAAAAAGACGTGTGTTGATGCAAAACAGGGACATTTTTCGTAAGAAGAGGCAATCGAAAAAAGCACAAGTGTTGTAGTGGCTGTTCTGTGAATAGCAATCAGCAGAGCTTGACAAACTGCTGTTTCTACTCGCTTGTGGCGAGTACATTTCAGCCGTTCGCCCCGTTCACTGGCGCTGCATGTATGCTCAGCGCCGGTCTGGTGCATGCATGGGCGTGGCTGACGAGTAAATCTTGCTGTGGTTTGTCGAGCCCTGGCAGTCAGGGCTTTCTTTCGAGAGAGCATCCATGCAGTCTGGATGCTCTCTTTTGAAAAAGCAGATTGCTTTTACGATCCGGTTTGAGGTGTGGATGTTGTCTTTGGAAAGAAATTTACAGTCTAGATGTACCCTAAGTGTGTTGTCTGGGGTATTTCTGAAGAACAGGGTGCAGTTCACAGAAATCTGTACTATTTTTAAAGGGCTATGTTCTGTTTTAGGTATTTTTGAAATGCAATTCAGTGCTTTCATAGTCTGATCCAACTTCTTTTGAAGTCATATCTGGAACTTGATAAAAACAGTGCAAAATTAGCACTGATGTATATGCAAATTCTTACTTATTTTAACACGCTAGGTATAAACAGTCAGAGCCATACACCTGAGAGTTGTCTGGCTATGCCATACTCATTTGAAGTTACTTTGTGTAGTTTGAAATAGAGTATAATTTATCATAGGTTGATCCCTTGAATTGCGAGTTTATAGAGGCAGTCCCCGAGTTACGCGGATCCGACTTATGTCGGATCTGCAGTTACGAACGGGGATTTCTCACCCCGGAGGACTGGAGCGGTGGGACGCCTGGTCCCGCCGCCCGCCTCCTCCGGGGCGAGAAAAGCTGCTCCCCGTCTCCCTGGTCTGCTGGGGGAGCCAGCAGACCAGGGAGACGGGGAGCAAAGCGGCGGAGGACCTGGAGCCGCTTCCAGATCAGCTGGAAGTGCCACGGGTCCCGCTGGGTCCTCAGCAGCTTTGCTCAGCGTCTCCCTGGTCTGTAGACCAGGGAGACGCTGAGCAAAGCGGCGGAGCACCCGGGGCCGGACCCGCGGCCGCTTCCAGATCAGCTGGAAGCGCCGCGGGTCCGGCCCGGTCCTCAGCGGCTTTGCTCAGCGTCTCCCTGGTCTGCTGGGGGTGGACGCAGCTAATGCCCCCCCAGCAGACCAGGGAGACGTGGAGCAAAGCCGGGGGCCTGTAGTAGAGCAGGTGGGGCACTGCCAGTTGGTCCCCCAGCACCGCTATTTGGTGCTGCTGGACCAACCCGGCAGCACCCCAGCTGCTCTGCCCTACGAGTCCTGATTCAGCTGCTGCTGATCAGTTTCAGCAGAGGCTGAATCAGGATGCCTGGGGCAGAGCAGCTGGGGTGCTGCTGGGTTGGTCCAGTAGCGCTGAGGAATGGCCACGCTACTGGACCAACCCAGCAGCACCCGAGCTGCTCTGCCCCAGGTGTTCCCAAGTCAGCTGCTGCTGAAACTGACCAGCGGCTGACTACAGGAAGCCCGAGGCAGAGTTGCTCTGCCCTGGGCTTCCTGGAATCAGCTGCTGATCAGTTTCAGCAGCAGCTGACTTGGGGACGCCTGGGGTTCTTAAGTTGAATCTGTATGTAAGTGGAACTGGTGTCCAGATTCAGCCGCTGTTGAAACTGATCAGTTTCAGCAGCAGCTGATGCCAGTTCCGACTTACATACAGATTCAACTTAAGAACAAACCTACAGTCCCTATCTTGTACGTAACCCGGGGACTGCCTGTACTCTGGAAAACAGATAAAATTACACTATATTCCTATGTTGTTAGCTCTGTCAACATGTTCTATTCCTGTATATAAAGGGAAATATTCCATAGATTTGTTTGGGGGTGGCTGGGTGAGCAAGTTAAACATACTATACATGTGGACAAAATAAAATATGAAATGTCTCATAAATCTAAGGAACAGAATGAAATAACTTCACTAGTCAAGATGTTTTTGTAAACAAGTTGGATTAAACACAAGGATGAATTATTGTTCATCCTTAACATTTCACAAACAAAGGTCCCAGTCCTGTAAACACTTACCCACACACTTAATTTAATTTAGTGGTGCCACTTGTAAGAGTGAAGTTAAATACACGAATAAGGATTTGCAGGATCTGGGCCAACTGCAGAAAGATTCTTTGCAGCTAATTTTTGGTAAGCATTCATAAAAACTGAGTTCATAATTGGCATGGATCATAATTAGGGAGTGAAGTGATCTTCTGGAAATCTAAACTTAGTACATTTTAAAGAATTCCTGCGGTGCCGTTAGTCAATTGGGATACGGAAGAACACTGCATACTTTTTGTATTTTGTGTCCTTGTTGATGCAATTTAGTTTCTGGATGATGATTTCCATGACACTTCCAACTGAGCATTAGAACAGTGTATAGTTCTCCTAGTACTTGACTTAAATAAACAGGCACTGTAGTTCTTCTTCTATGTTCCTTTGAAAATTTCAGCAATTTTTCCTTTAAATGAATTGATCTATATTGGCACTAGATTTTCCCAGTGTTGCTTAAACATTCATATTTTGGCAGCTATCTCAGATATTTGGTCACCACTGTTAGAACAATACTTCAAGTTCTAAAACTCAAAAAACCCTCAAACTGAGACGTAGGGAAAATTGTTAAAATATCACATTTTAACTCTAGACTTTTTTTAAGAAATACAGCTGATGTCAGCTTCAGTTTAGAGCAGTGAAAGTGAATTCAATTTGCCTATAACAATGCTCCCAGTAAAAAGTTTAAAATGAAAAACATACTAAGCATCCTAGTCACAATTTGATGTATGCTTATAAGTTTCATCAAAAGCTCTGGAAACATTCCTGTAGTCTCTCTCACATTTAATAGTGCAAAATATGCTAAAATATATGCAAGTTTTCCATATTTGATACGCAAATTCCTGTTTTTTACCAATTTTAAGCTCTGTAGATAAGTGACACGAAAGATAGCAAATCAAGAATGAAATCTGGCCCTACTGGAGTTGGTGGAAGCAAGATTTCACACAAAATCATTAAATTTTTCTAAGCTGGCATCCTAAGTAGAGGATAACAGGTCAAGGAGAAGGTAAATCCCAAAGGTTTAATTAGTAGGCTGAAAGGTTTGCCACCACAAAGCTTTTAAACTAAACAGTGTCTGAAAGAAAAAATATCTTCTGAGAGTTTCCATCATTTTTATGCTGCTGTATGGAAAGAAAAGTGTAAATCAAGATGTGGGAGAAAGGCAACTTGTTTTTAGGTGCTTTACTGCACAAAGCTGAGACCTTATATTGCAAGACATAAGCATATTCAGGTTTTCTTATTTGCTGAACATATTTTTCTTGTAATTAATAAATATAGCACACATCTTATTTCTCTAATAAATACAACATACAGCACAAACTAGTAAGAGAGTTTGAATGTGTGAATGTTCTTCCCAGTTCTCAGGTCTCAAGACTAAAGACCCTAACTTTGGAAGTGTTTCCATTTAAGGCTCCTGTGCTGCTTTAAGATCCATTGTCATGGATTCCTTGTACCCCCATAACCCCAGAGATCCATTAAAATGCAGAGACCCCACATTAGCAGATTATAGTGAGGAATTATAATTTAAACTATTGTTGTGGTAAATAAAAACAGATGTTAATACCGGTATTTTAAAAGTACTACTATATTGCCTGTCCATGAATTCCCCTGCTGGTTTTTATGGCTTTATAAGTAATAATTTCATGTTTATTGTATTTTTTTCTCTTCTTTATTCTGTGATGGATACTTATGAGCATCAGGAAAAATTTACTGATCTCTGGATCTCACAAACATTTATGCCAATGCTTGACTTTTTACATGAGTTGACCTCAATGGGACTCCTCTTGTGAAAGTTAAGCACGTGTATTTTCATAGTGGAGGCCTATGTATGGGAAACAGTGAAAATGGCTATATCCGAAGTGCTAGCATATGTACAAAGTAAATTCATGACAGACAATTATTTTCCCTCTTTAATCCCTTTCAGTTCATAGTACTAGTATTGAATTTTCAGATAGCAGTGTGATTCCCTTAACATTTTTACTTGATACTTTATGCTCAAATTATTTGGCACATTAATAAGGAAAATATTGTTGGCTCAAATTTGAGTTGACATTTACCTTTTAAAAATCAAATGTTTACAAATTAGAAGGCCAGCAGAAATTATTAATTTGTTCTAAACTATTCAGAATAACAGTAATATAGTTTTTGCAGCAGTCAGAACCTGAAAGAACAGATTACAAACAAAACTTTGAAACCAATTCATTAATTTTTATTGTCCAAGCTGAAGGAATGCAAAATAAGTAAATGGTGAAAAGGAAATTGTATTATTATTTTAAATAATCTGTGGCCTTATTAGTAACCAAGAAATTAGTTATGTAAAATTGTGCAGCCTACTTTTTAAAAAAGTAGTAATAATTTAATAATTTCTCTGCTCCAGCAGAGGGTGCAGCAACCCACACAAATTACATTTTGATGAGTACTGCCACAGTCAAAGGTATTGAGACAACAGTGTAATGGGTGTTGAATAGATCTGATTATTTTACAAATAACAATAATTATCTGTTAAATTGTTATATAACAAAGGAGTTGAAACCAGGCTCTCTCTCCTCTTTAAATATTGCCTTGTAGATAAAGAGAAGATAAGTAAATTCAGAATTATGGCACTGGAGTTACAGCATATTTAACTTCTACATCAGATAACTACAATGTTATGTTTTTATCCACCAAAATTTACCCCTGAGAATATTAATCATGCCCATAGTCTGAATTTTAAACTCTAATTTACAAATGTTATAATTCATTTAATATTATGCACACTCCATTTGCCACTCCAAAATTTTTCAGTGGCGGTAAGAAGAGTTCTGTTACCCAAGTATTAATGTTGGTTTTCTAAAACTAATCTTTGAGGGTTTTTTCTGTTGTGCGTGGGGACAATCTAGAGCAAACCAGAGTGGAAAAGAAACACAGGTCCTTCATTCGCATAGTTCCTGGGCAATGCACAGACTGCCCCTGGGAAGTAGCAATGTCATATATTACAGAAGAGAAATGGGCACAGCAGAGCGACCAAGGATGGGATCCACAGAGCTGTTTAGGCTCCTTAAACTTGATTTTAGGCTCTGCTGTGATCCACAACCTCCAGCTCAGCTAGTCTTGTAGGCATCTCAACTCAGGTGCCTAAGTTTTTGCTGTAAAAGCTTCCTAGGGGCCTATGGTTCTGCTCTCAGTTCTAGTGTTCCATGATTATATGATGAAAGGGACCTTGAGTCCAGTCCCCTGCCCTTGTGGCACAACCAAGCACGGTCTAGATCAGCAGTGCAGTGCGGCTATCCTCCAGCGGGGTCGGAGTGCCTTGATCTGGGCCAGCCGGTATTTTCTTTTCCTGGCTCAGTGCCCATACATGTGGCGGGAGTAGCAGGAGCAGAGCGGCAATTAAAATGGCTGTGCTTCCCTCCCTCCCTCGCCCCTCCCCCCCAATTTTTTTTCCGGACCCCTTTTATTGGATCCAGGGGTTGCGAATGCAAAAAGGTTGTCCACCCCTGGTCCAGATCATTCCTGATGGATGTGCACATGATCTCTGATCATGTGAACTGCAGCCCTACTCTAGGTGACTTGGCCCCTATCTGCAGCCTAAGTCCTGGAGTCCTTCACGAATTAGGGGAGAGATGGGCCTTTGGCCATGTAAGTCGCATGCAGGGCCCAATCCAGCAAGCTCTTAGTTAGCAACAGCCAAGGGGAGGAGCAGGAGGAGGACTTGTACAATTTATAGCTGAGTGGTTACCATTTTTCACCTTGTGCTGCAGCAGGCGCATGGGTCAAGTTTACACTCATGTAAACGGTGGGTTCTCTCTCACCTGAAGTCTTTAAATCATGGCTTGGGGACTTCAGTAGATCAATTGGAGGTTAGGGGTCCTTTACAGGAGTGGGTGAGGTTCTCTGGCCTGCCACAATAGATCATGGTTCTCAAGCTGTGGGTTGCCACCTCATTTTAATGGGGTTGCCAAGGTTGAGTTAGAGTAGCTTGGAGCCGAAGCCTGGGTCTGAGGGCCATGAGCTTTGGCTCCTCCACCTGGGATGATGGGGCTCTAGCTTCAGTCCCCCTTCTATGGTCGTGTAGTAAGTTTGGTTGTCAGAAGGGTGCAGTGCAGTGAAGTTTGAGAACCCCTGGAGTAGGTGATCAGGACGGTCCCTTCTGGCCTTAAAGCCTATGAGATGTGGGCTGTGGAAGACTGCTGGTTCAGGTCTTCCTTGCCTGGTATGGGGAAGGGAAGCAGAGTGCCCTAACCACTAGGCTGCGGAATCTCCTATTAAAGTTGTTCCACTTGAATGAATGAATGATTAAATACTGATTATGCCAGAACAAGAGTTGGAAGATTGTGTGTCCTAGTGGTGAGGGCATTCATTTGTAAGTTGGCCATTGCCTGGCAGCTGAATGTCTTACCCCATTGCGTGACTGAGCATGTGATAGGTGCCCCCCTGTATCCAGGACTTGGCACCAAATTCAGAGAGGGGGGTGCAGCTAAGCACACACAACCTTATTGCATTTTCCATAGTGTGCCTTGGATGGCTTCCTGCATACCATGCTGTCTTTGTGCATCACATTCTGAGACATCTTCCTCCCCCCACTCCTTTTATAGTAGCCTAATCCAGGCTTTGTGGCATGCATTTATTCCTGTGATGTTTTTTTTCCCCCCTAGGCCTTTAAAAGTTACATGCTGTGGAGCTCAGCATCACAATACTTAAGTCTCCTTTGTGGGTCCAGGCCTATGCGACTTGCCAAAGGTCTATCAGGAAGTCTGTGGTAGGGATTTGAACCCATGTCTCCCAAGCCAAGGCAATGCCTGTGATCACCTTGCTGTCTAATGTATGTCCTTCCACACGGAATGAGAGGATTGGGTTGCAGAATGAGGACTCTGCAGCTACAGAGACCTCCGTGATTTGAAAGTGACAGTGGGAAAATTACTGGTTGCCAGTCAAACTGTGTTATGTCTCAGAACCCAAGTGCTTTTGTCCAGGAACATTTTTCTATGCATGTAGGTAATATTAAAACTGTCATTGCTCTATAAAGCCTCACTGAGATTCATGAAAGCATCTCAGTCACTTCCTTAATATGCTACATATAAAACCAAAACAACGAAAAGCAAAGATTGCAAATGGCAAATTTTAATGTGACATTTATCACTAACCAAGAGCTTAAATTCCCTTTCCTCCAAAGGATTTAGAATGGAAGTTGAAATACTGTTTAACTACGTCCTTACTATCAGACTCCACTATAACAAATCACACAGAAGTTACCATGTTATGTCAGCACAGTACACAGCCAGAAAAATGCAATAATCTCACAACTGCCTTTATAAAAAAAAATCATTTCTTTTTAAACAAAATTACTTTATTAGTTCAGTAATAATTTCAGAGCTTTTCAAGATAAGGAGCAGCATTTGGGAGGGGTTTCATTTCCTGTCTGCTACTTTATCAGTCAGAACTACATCTCCAATGTCTGAAGAGTGTGTATTTATAACTGAACTCTAATAAAGTCCATGCTGGGGAATCTGCACACCTGACTTGGTCATTGTGATTATATATTAGATACCAAACTCATGTTCTCTTTTTTTAATGTTACTATGCATATTTCATTAAGATTTTGCCTGCATCCTTGCTGCATCTGCTAGAGGGGATTTGAAAGATGATAATGTCTTATAAAGTCTGCTCACAGGAGCCAAGCCAGTTAGTGGAGGTAAGTTGCTGTAGAAGAAAGTCCTTTGGCTCGTTCACTGAAGCAAAATGTCTGTTTCTTAGTAGGACAGACATTCTATTTAAATGAAATGTTAGTCATGAATAACAAAGCAAGAAAAGGAGGCTCATTAATCCTAGTACACTAGGTAAACCCTAGAATGTGGCCGGCATAGCAAGGGAAAGTATTCTGTTCTTTCACTGTTAAAATCCTTAAAATTCTGTTTTATTTTCCCTTACCACGAAGGAAGCAATAAATCATTTGCCTGCCTTTAAAAATAAGGCAGAACAGAAATGATTTCTGATATCTTTTCTCAAAAGAACTTGTCCCCTGTATTCCTTCATTCCTCCTCCTCTGTCCTACTCTGTATTGTTGCTTGCTCTACTTCTTGGATATTGTCCTGTATTACTTTTTAAATACATGTTTAGCTGTTAAATGTATGGAATCTATATAAAGTAGGGTTTTCAGTAACAATGTGACAGATTAATATGACATTCTAACTATGCTGTCTGTTTGGGAATCGACTTTGGCTTCCACTGAATTTTGTTTTGTGACTTTTCACAATTAAAATGACTTCAGCTATGAAGTTAATGAAATAGTACTAGAATACACTTTTATATCCTGGAACACATCTATGCTTTTATTAGAGATGTCCTCTTACTTTGAGTCCGCATTGTTTTCTGTTCTTCATAGCCCTGCATTTTATTCCCTTCCTTAATTTATAAAATATAACATTAGAAATACTGCTTCTTGTTGCTGTTAATATTATTACTACTATTCCATTCTATCCTTAAATGGAAAAAGTGTTTTAATCCCTGTGAATCCGATCTAAATGTATCCACTTAACCTGTGAGTCAGTTATTAAAATCAGCATAGATGTACTAATTGTCCGCAGCCCTCCAGATAGAAAAGGTGTTCTGGGGTGACCCAGAGGTATGCTGACTGTTCTGGTGGCAAAGCCCAAGAGCCTCCTTTCTTCAGAGAAAAACTTAAACAACAAATAGTCTGGTAGCACTTTATAGACTAACAAAATATGTAGATGGTATCATGAGCTTTTGTAGGCACAGCCCACTTCTTCAGATGACCAGAGTGTTGGTCTGAAGTTTTCTTCAGAGAGTTCAACACCTTTGTATTGGAGCATTCCATCCTGTCTCCAGCAGCCATGATCCAGTCCTACACATATGGCCCCAATTTGTTTTTTCAGTCTAGGAGGGGCTGTAGGGCAAGCAAAAATCATCTTTCTATTCTTGGCATACCTGCTCCCTTCCCCAAGCACAGTCCTCAAACAGGATGGTGACTCTCATTATAGTTCATCTCTAACTACGGGTCCAGATAAACAGAGCAGCATCCTCAGAGAGCAGCTAGCATTTTGTCTAGCTTTCCTTTCCTTGGGCTATGATTGTTAGAGCCCTGCAAATCTGCAGATATCTACTTTATAGCCACCATTTATTCACATCTACAGACATGGATGCAGTTATCCATGGGTCATTTTTGCAGATGCGGATACCAGTTTTGAATCTGCTCAGGGCTCTGATTGTACACTGTGAATAGCCTGGAAGATGGCACCAAAACATCTCACTATCCTAGCAACCTGATTCTCTGATAGTCTAGCAATGAAAGAGGGAGGGAAGGACATTTGAATGCCCAGCTTGACAATTTAAGGCAGAAGCATCCAATACAGGAATCTCCTGCAGTCCTAATTGACAATAGGATAGAATCAAATAGGTCACTTGTTTTCTTGGTCATTGCAGCCACTGTACTGTCTGGGCTTTCCAGGCTATAAATTGCTTCATCAGTCCAGGTTACGTACAGTCTACCCAGGAAGCCAGTACCTCCTGCTTTGAGAGAGACCAGCACATGCCATGGGAGATTTTCCAGATGTGGGATGATGGATTCTGTCAACAAGAATCATACACCTCTCTTCCAGAGAAGAGAAGGATGGACGTAGATCTCCCAAGGTCAGACTGAAGTGTAGAATTTACACACAACAGCAAAGAGAAGGAATTTAAAAGAAGAGGAGAAGCGGTCTTTCTCGCCATGCACCCACATATGCAGATTCCAGCACCTATCAATGAGGGGGCGGCAGAAACTGAGGCCTGGACTATGCTAAAAAGTCAGGTAGACCAAACTATATCACTTGGGTGGGAAAATCGTGCCCCAGCGAAAGGGAGTTAAGCCAAACTAACCCCAATGTAGACAGGGCTAGCTTGGTGGAAGAATTCTTCTGTTGATCTAGCTTCCACCTCTTGGGGAGATGGATTACCTTCTGTGACAGGAGCACGCCTTCCAACACTGTAGGCAGTGCTACTGTAGCCTTTGACATATAGACAAGCCCTTAGCTCGCTAAACTCAGTTGCTTTAATTCAGTTTTTGCAGGTGCTCAGCCTCTAGGCCTTTGGATGTGAGATAAAAACCAGTATTGTGTGTGCGCGCAGATTTGTGTATTATTTATTTGAGTCCCTCACTTTGAATCTTTACTCTGTATTTTCACATTGTCAAAATGAGAGCTTGTCTTTCCAGCTGAGCGTTTTATTTCAAGCGAATACTCGGTCAGGATAGCATGTTATAATTAAGCCTCGGGGCTACTATAATAGCCTAAAATCTGACGCTGAAAGTTTGATTTTTGAGGCCAGGTTAACCATCTCAGCGTTCCTCATTTACTTGCCAATTAATAACTCTTCTTACACTATGCTTGGTGATTAGCCAGGGACTTTCTGCATACCAGGGTAAAAAGCACTGGTTATAATTAGATTAAAATCCACTCTCATTTAAATTGTATGACAGGTTATTAAATATAAAGTCATGTCCCTTTGAAATGAATTCTGAGACAAAGGGAGATAATAGATCCCATGTGCCCAGTGTTGAAAGTGTTGCAGGAGAAACCTCCAGAAGACAGGGAGGTATCTTGTCAGAGAAAGATGCAGATCAAAGGTGGCAGTGAACATCTAAAGTGAGAAGCCATTTAAAAGAAAATGCAGTATATAATGTCCAGTGAACAAGTAATTATAGTACTTAAGGTTTGGGTGGTAATCACAGACCATGCTTCCCTCCCTCACAAATCCATAAAAGATAAGAACATTTATCCCTCATCAAAAATACCTTGATTCAGTGTAGTAAAAATACACTCACTGTAGGTGGTCTAAAATTTAATCGGAGTTGTACATACTTCCCAGAGACATTAGTGGAAGAATGCACTGGCATTTCTCATGCACATTGAGATCCTAATTTGAGGTAATTGAATGTCCTACATTTTTCCATGTAATCTAAAATTACAAAGCTCCTGTAAAATATATAAACCCAGATGATAAAGCTCCATCTACACTAGGACACTGACTCAGTGCTGAATATGTGTCCGCTATGGCCCTCAATCCTGCTTTCTGTAATTGTGCAGAATATGGTTTTGCTACATCTGCACTAGGGATGTAATAGTGTGGTCGATTAGCAAAAGCTTATTGGTTAATGCTATAGACTACGTGCACCTCCTCCCTCTCTCCCTCCCCCCCCAGCACATTTTTTTTTGGAGGCTGGCTAGCAGTCCTGGCTGCACTGGGTCTGGGGCCTGTTCCCTCTGTGGCTCTGCATTGAAAGTGTAATAGGAGCCAGGCGGGCAGTCCGGCTCAGTTCCAGTTCACGCTGGTTCTGAGAGCTTAGACCCCCCCCAACCTGGAATGGTGCTGCTGCTACCCCACGCAGCTGCCTTTGAAACAGAGGCAGCAGCACTGGGTGATAGGCAGCCGGTCCACAAGGGGATCTGGCTTTTAAGCTGGCTCCCCTTGTGGTCTATCTCCCACCTGGCACCCCACATTTCTGCCTCTGATACAGAGGCAGCAGTGTGGAGTGGCAGGGGTCTCCGTGGGAGTGGGGCCAGAGCTCATTGGCTGCCGGTCCCACCTCCAAGGATTATAGAGTAACCGATTAGTCGACTAACCTCATGAATTCTTTTCAATTAATATTTAACGACCTTAATCTGCACTAGCAATTAAATGTGTTTCAGCACCAGTTCTGGGAGAACCATTGTGCATGACCCACTGTCAGCAAATGGTCCATTTTCTAAAGCACGTGGGACCATTGTGCCTAACTTAATTTCTCTGTTCTTCTAATTTAATATATCAGACTGAACTTTAAATTCTTCAAAACCCGCACATACGAAGTCCTATGATTTATTCTGCTCGTTTTGATTTAGGCATTTGAGGAATTTTAAAATTGAGCTTTTTGTACAGCATTCATAGTGCTATATAAAATACATAGTCATGTGTGAACACAGACGTACCTTAGACATTTCAAAACACAGTTCAGTAGTGTGGTCTTCACATCCTTCCACACCCACATAGGAAGGATTGCAAGGAATAAATGTATTTTAAGACATTATTTAAAATGAGAAAATGGGACAAGTTGCTTGACAGACTGGAATTAGGAGAAGGAAGGTGTTAGTATTGCGAAAATAGTGAAAGAGGCTCAAACACAAATGTGAGGGGAAAAGAAATCAAGAGGGGATTTGGGAATATTTTTCATCAGTAATTTATCGTAGTGCCCGAATGCTATCCCAAGACATTTTCCTTGTTTTGCACGGGAGAATTCTGTGTGTTTTCATTATAGGGTTAAAATATTTGCTCTTTACAGAAAATATGACACTATAAGCTTTGTGCCTCTAAAGAATAGGTTGATTGTGGGCAAACAGAAAGCATGAGAGAGATTGCTGAGTTTGTAGGCCCTTTAATAAACGGGCTGTTGATAAGTAAAAACAATACAAAAGAACAGGAAGTTCTCATCTATCAGTGCTCATAGCAGCACAGGAAATTGTCATCCACGAGCTATAAGAAGAGGTCTTTGTACTGGAGCCGTTTTCCTTAAACGTACTGACACTCCAGACAAACAATGACAGGTGGACCTCTTTAGATGTTATGTACAAAACCAAGAACCATATATTACTTTTGTGTTTGTGTAATGTTTATAGACCAGCAAATTGATTTCTTGTAGGCAGTGTAAGAAGAAAAACATTCTAACCAGCATTTTAAATGTTTTGATATGAATACAGCAATAGTTTTTTCCTGTTTCCCCTCCATTCTACCCTGATGGAGCCCTTCGGAGAGGCCTTTCTTTCATAGCTGGGTCTCATGGGAAAGTTAGCTAGAAGTTTTTAAGAGATAAGCTCTAGGAATTACTTTGGGGGAAGTTCTGGGGAAGTCAGATAGGTGATTGCAGTGATTCCTTCGGGCCTTGGAATCTATGAATATGCCAGGCAGTCTTGCCCCCAGCAACTGAAGTTGTATCGAAGGGCAGGTCTGCACTACAGTGCTGCTTGTCCAGCCACTCTCCCTTCAGCTTAATTACGTCACCCCTCGAGTGGCGGTAGCTGTGTTAGTGGGAGAGCATCTCCTACCGACACAGTGCTGTCCATGCTGGCGCATAGGTTGGTGCGACTCGTAGTCGGGGGATGGCTTTTCCACACCTTGAGTGACTTAGGTTATCTTCGAGTAAGCCCAGGCCTGTCCCCAGTGTCCTGTGAAACACACTCACTAGCCCAAAAAGTCTGCCCTACATGGTCTTTTACAGTGGGAAAGTTCTACTCCTCCTGGTCACTGTATGTCGTGAAGATATGTAATGTCTGTGACATTAAAACCAATGCTGCTGTTTAGTTTAAAATAAATATTTGAGAAGAATCTGAAATGCTGTTTTTAAAATTTGCTTGCCGAAACCACAATAAAAAAGAAATGGATTAATGAAGTCAGGGTTAATTCAGAATGTTTGAAAATAGAGACATTGTGGATGAATACATCTTAATTCTAGTCCAAAATATGTTGCAGTGAAAAGGATGTAGCCCTGACTAGGGATGTAAAATCCTGTTTTATTAGTTAACCGGTTAAACGTTAAGACACCAGTTAATTGATTAAACGGGTGGGATGGGGAGGCCATTCCAGTCCGCTAGGTTGGAACAGCCTCCCACCCACCACGGCTGGCTGGAATGGCCCACGGGCAGGGGCTGCTGGCTCCCAGCCCATCTAAGCTGGGAGTTGGCAGCCTCGCATGCAGGGGGAGGGAGGCAGAAGTGGCAGCAGGGGGGAGGGCTGCCGGCTTCCAGCCTTTGCAGGCTGGGAGTCAGCAGGCTTGCACAGGCTGGGAGTTGGCAGCCCTCCTTCTCTATTCCCCCACTTCCACCTCTTCCCCCTCCCCGTGGGACTGGAGCAGTGCTACCAGGTAATGGTTAACTATTACCTGGCAAGCAGGACCCATTAAGGTTAACTGGTTACCTGTTCACATCCCTACCATGAGCTTTCCCCTAGACTGCGTATGAGCTGATTGTGAATGGTTTACATTTGGGTAGGAGTTGAAGGGCAGATGGCTCCACTGCAGTAATTCTGTGATTTGGCCAATGACTGTGGCAGAATGGCAGTGGGTTTGAAACCCTCCTCCCAATAAGTGCATTGTCTGTGTGCCATGCTTGGTTCCCCACGCCCTGGGCCTAGAATGTGGCTTGTTTCCACGTCGTAGATTATCCCACTGCTAGAAAAGAGCTTCCTGTTCGTGTAACCCTCAGCTTTCCATTCGGGAGTCACCCCGGTTTGCTTCCCAACTTACGACTCCGCTCCAGGTTCTACCATTTTGAAGCCTGGCTGTCATGTTTGATTTTTCTCTCTCCATGCACAGCTATTTGACCTTTAGAAAAATAAAGCTTGGGTATGTGCAAAGTTTCAGAGCTGCTTTTTCAGATCCTTCCCTTTTTCCTGTCTAATACTGGCCAACTTGTATTAAAGGGAGTTAGTTACTGAGGTGGGGGGTTGAAAGGGGAATTTTGAGTGGTTTAAGTCTTTCTGTTTTACTATTTTTTACCTGAATATAGACTACATTATAGCAGATGTCTTGTGAAACAGTTAAGAGTGCAGGTAAATTTAATAGGAGTTGTACTATGCACTGAACATCGCTAGACAGCCTTCAGGATATTGACAATCATCTTAGGGCCATTGGTTCTCTTGTCGGTTGATAGAAAACACCCAGGGGTCCTTTCAGAGGTGTTGCTTGTAGAGATGGGCTACAAAAGAGGTTAAAAGTTTGGTTCTGTTGTGTACTCGCTGCTGGCATGAGCTAACCAAGAGATCTGTATTTGATAAAACCGAATGCTGTTCAAAGCTTGAGAAGCAGCATTCTGCTTTTCCCATGTTGACATCTCTATTATAATTTCAACAGCATAAGAAACAAGGGACAAGGTCCAGTGCTAGTTTGCAAATGAAAGCAGAAGCTGCCTCTATCAGCAGATCTGTTTGAATGTGTGTTTGCTATATTTATGTATTTGGCTTTCCTCAGTGCATAGTGGGCTCTTTGCATAAACCACCTGCTGAAAAACAATAAAATTAAATGAAAAGTTATTAGGGATTAATGATACTAACTCTCCTTTTAAAATCTGATGTTGAGCATGTTCCATGCAGTATTGAAAAAAAATCACTTGTCAAAATGCAAGAGGTTTTTTTGTTCCCCTTTTCAGTATTCCCCCTGGAAATTGATACTTAACTACCTAAACAAGGCACCGTGCCATGTCCTTTTTAATAAACCTATTTAACAAACAAAATACGGTCTCCTGTTTTGGGGGGGAGATTTGGTTAAAAAGACAAAGTCATTAAGACACTTTTACAGTTAAAAATTAGAAACCAGAGAGAGGTTTTTCTTGGTCTAACAGACATTTTCAGCAATGGATATTTTATTATGCTCAAGAAGGCTAATCCTGCTATTTTCTGGGGGTTTTAAGAAACTGATTATCGCAACATGACCATCGTTCAGATACAGGGGTATTTTGTATCTTCAAATTGCTGAACTACTAACATAGCTCAG
This sequence comes from Pelodiscus sinensis, assembly GCF_052426305.1. Classification (NCBI taxonomy): domain Eukaryota; kingdom Metazoa; phylum Chordata; order Testudines; family Trionychidae; genus Pelodiscus; species Pelodiscus sinensis. The sequence goes on along the minus strand of NC_143072.1, from coordinate 25,816,978 downwards.
GACATAAGAACGGCCCACTATCCTGTCTTCCAGCAGTGACCAATGACAAGTCCCCAGAGGGAATGAACAGGATAGGTAATCATCAAGGGATTCCTCCCCTGTTGCTCATTCCCAGCCTCTAATGAAAGGACTTTATCTGGACAACCATTTTATAACTGCAAGAATATCTTCAGTTGATCTGGTTATGACGTTCAGTACAATTCTTACATGTTTGTTATTGTACAATGAGTTGTGTGTATGTGTATCTGAGGTGTAACACAGGTTTTGTGTAATTATGATTCCATGGGAAATTTTTTACACATAGCTTATGGACGTACTGATACACAAAACTACTGTGGTTTTGTGTCTGCTTGTTAATGGACACTAATTAGACTGCAGCAAAAAAACAGATGTAAAGAGTGGAAGCAAGAGAAGAGGACAGATCAACTAGCATAATCTTCAGAGATTAATTAAATGGCATTCATATTCATGGTATTATAATGGTCATGATGAGTTTTTAAGATTATGGTTACATTTTAAACTAACAGATTTGTAACTCTGCTGTTCATAGTGTGTCCAGTATTGTAGATCTGACGAATTTCACTTATCAGAAACAGGCCATGTGAATTCTGACCAAGGACCTTCCCCTGTTGTGGCATTAGAAATCTTAACCTTTAAAAAACCTGAGCTATATTTAACCTTCATTGTTCATATACAACTCCCTGATGTTAATAGAAATTAGATTAATTTATTGATGGGAGAACAGACCTTTAACTACTTAGCATACTCAGGATTTATTATGTTTAATTTTCTGTATTTTTGGTAGCAAAAACAGAGTGAGGTTTAGTGCTGAAGAAATTGAGGGGCTGATTCTGCATTAGTTAGAATCATAATCTGAGTAGTCACAGTTTAAGCTTCTCTGTGTCACTTCTAATGCATTTTAGTTTGATCTGAATTACCCTTTGCTATTTGTCTTCAATTCTCACACCACTGCTCTACTAAGGTACACCAGTGCAAGTATATATAGAGAGAGTCCTGTGCAATGTTCTCTCTAAGCTTTTCCACCCACGTGCAGAATTGTCATGTGCACCAAGGCATGTGCCGATGTGCACCACCAGTAGAAACACATGCTTCTGGGCATTGTGGGCACTCTGCTAATCAGCTGGGCAGCATTTGAATCTATGCTGGGTGCCCACACAAGTGCTCCGCTTACAGAGGACACTGGTTCCGTGGTATTAATAATGGGCTAGAAATTGGGGGGAAGCATGGGCTGTGATAAAGGAGAGAGAGGCAGAATTTGGGAGGCAAAATCCAATCAGTATCTTAGTTGTCTGTATATTAAAGCAAGAGGTATGGGGAATAAGTAGGAAGAACTTGAAATGCTAGTAAATAAACACAACTATGACATAGTTGGTATCATAGGGTACGTCTAGACGCATGTTTCTCAATTTTTTTTATAAAGTACCCCTTTAAAAAAATATAAGTACCCTCAGTACCTACAGTTTAGACCCACACACTTTTTTCTACCATTGTAACACATTTGTTTAAACAACTTACTGGTAGCTAGGTGGGCAATGAAATTTTAGGGTGTAAGAAGTACAAAAATAATAAAGCACTGAAAACGCAAATTCAGTTTTCTCCAAATTTCAGTTGTTGACGTACCCCCCAGATTTCTCTAGTACCCCTAATGGTACTCAAAGCACTGGTTGAAAAACACTGGTCTAGACTACAAGCCTCTTTCAAAAGAGATCATCTAGACAGCCACGTGACTTTTGAAAAAGCCCTGTTTGTGCTCAAGAATGCCTTTTTTCGATAGAATGCGTTTTTTTAAAGAGCTCTTTCTCATAAAATTAGGTTTACCGCTGTTGAAAAAACTGCCTTATTCTTTCAATTTAATTTTGAGAGACCACGATGGCAGTCTAGACGCAGGTGAAGTTTTTTCAAAAAAAGGCCACTTTTTTTCCGAAAAAAACCCAGTAGTCTAGTCATACCCACATAGATGTGGTAAGAGCATATGCATAACTGGAATATTGGTATAGATGGGTGCAGCTAGCTCAGTATAGAAGCAAAGGGAGGAGGCTTTGCCTTGTATATTAAAAATGTATATACTTGGACTGAGGTGGAGAGGAATATAAGAGACAGACTTGTTGAGAGTTTCTAGATAAGATTAAAAGTGGTAAAAAAACAAAACAAGGGCAGTGTCATGATAGGAGTCTGTAACAGACCACCTAACCAGGAAGAAGAGATGGATGAGGCTTTGTTTAAACAACTAACAAAATCATCCAAAGTACAGGACTTGGTGATGATGGAGGACTTCATCTATCCAGATATCTGTTGGAAAAATAACACAGCAGGGCACAGATTATGCAACAAGTTCTTGGCATGTATTGGAGACTATTTTTTTTATTTGTTTCAGAAGAAGGCTAAGAAAACTACTAATGGGGAAGCTGTTTTAGATTTGATTACTACATAGGGAGGAACTGGATGAGAACTTAGAAGTGCAAGGCAGCTTGGGTGAAAGGGATCTGTTCAATATCTTTATCAATAACCTGGATATTGGCATAGAGGGTACACTTTTATAAAGTTTGCAGATAATATGAAGCTGGGAGGGATTGCAAGTGCTTTAGAGGATAGGGACATAATTCAAAATGATCTGGACAAACTGGAGAAATGGTCTAAAGTAAATAGGATGAAATTCTGGTAGAGTTGCACAAAGTTTCCTCTTCCCTACCGGGAGGATGCAACACTTTGAAGCGCCGCATGTTCCCAGTAGGATGGGAGGAGACGTTGCATGCTCCCCCGCCCCCAAGGCCTGTTTGCCCTGGTGACGGGGGAACATGCAAAGCTTCCTCCACCCTCCCCCTGCCCTGCCAAGAGTGCATGGCACTTAGAAGTGCTGCATGCTCCCCTACCCCAAATCCCTGATAGGCCTGGGGACAGGGGGAATGCGCAAAGTTTCCTCTGCCCTGACCCCACCCTACAAGGAATGTGTTGCACTTCGAAGCGCCACGTGCTCCTGGCAGGGTGGGAGGAGGCTTCACACGCTCTCCCGCCCCAAGTCAGTCATGGTCTGTGGGTGGGGAAGCTCGGAAACATCCTGGCCCCTCCCCTTCCAGTGTGGCCCGGGGCCACTACAAAAAATTATTGTCCACCCCGATCTAGATGGTGCATGGTCCTGCCATAAATGTAGGAGACTGGACTCGATGACCTCTTGTGGTCCTGTCTAGATCTAATATTCTACAATTGTATTATTTCTATATTAATTTGGCAAAAAATCTTTCCGTGGTACAACTGCACTGCTCTGTTATATGTTTGATAATTAACTAATTTTCAGTTTGTTTTATGACTCTTCAGGGAAAAAAACTTTAATGGTGCAGTGAAATGACTTTATTAAAAATAAGCTGCGGATCATTATGGTGTTAGAAAAACAACATCCACTAAAACCTGTGTAAACACAATAATGTTATTGCTAATGTTCTCTTCTAATAGACATCTGTGGGTGAGAGTCTTCAAAAAGAAGCATTGAAAAAGCAAGTAATGAAGCAAGTAAGTTGCGCCGTGGGAGTCCTCATGCATATAACAAAGTAAAAAATTGCAGTGATTAGTAACCATGCCAGCTAACAGTGTTTTGCCCTCGCCAGCTACCTAGGCTGGCTGCCTTCCTATAACCACTTCAGAACGCAGATGTTTTACGGTGTGGATAAGACGACTCCCTTCATGACTATGCATTTATAACTAGTTTTGCTCATCCAATTGTACATGCCCTTCAGGGACTTTGTCCTCAGATTTCTCCAGTATTCACTACTAACAACAGTCAGGCTCTGATATGTGCACCAATATTATATAGTCTTAGAGGGTATGTAGTCTTAGAGCTATGTTAGTCTGTAACTTTAAAATGATTAGTCCTACCGCACCTAGAGACTAACAAAAAAAAAAAAGATACAGCATCATGAGCTTTCGTGCGTAAAACCCACTTACAAATTTTATGACTCGTACAATAGCTGAAATATGAAAATACAGGCAGTCCCCGAGTTACGCGGATCCGACTTATGTCGGATCCGCAGTTACAAATGGGGTTTGCTACCCGTATCCCTGGTCTGCTGGAGACCAACAGAGCAGGGAGACGGGGAGCAAAGCGGAGCAAAGCCGCGGAGCACGTGGGCAGCGGACAACCCAGACGCACCGCGGCTGTCCTGCTGCCGGCATGCTCCGCGGCTTTGCTCCGCTTTGCTCTCCGTCTCCCTGGTCTGCTGGAGACCAGCAGACCAGGGAGACAGGGAGCAAAGCTGCGGAGCACGCAGGCAGCAGGACAGCTGCGATGCGTCTGGGCTGTCCCGCTGCCCCCGTGCTCCGCGGCTTTGCTCCGGACACCTGTGGTACAGCAGCTGGGGTGCTGCTGGTTGGTCCAGCCCCGGGCTTCCTGGAATCAGCCGCTGATCAGTTTCAGCAGCAGCTGACTTGGGGACGCCTGGAGTTCTTAAGTTGAATCTGTATGTAAGAACTGGTGTCCAGATTCAGCCTGTTGAAACTGATCAGCGGCTGATTCAAGGATGCCCGGGGCAGAGCAACTCTGCCTCGGGCTTCCTGTAGTCAGCCGCTGGTCAATTTCAGCAGCTGCTGAATCTGGATGCCAGTTCCGACTTACATACAGATTCAACTTAGGGACTGTAGGTTTGTTCTTATCTTGTACGTAACCCGGGGACTGCCTGTAATTCAAACTTTATTTGCCACCAGGTCATATAAAAGTATTAATATTGCACATTTATTGTGGTCAAGGCCTTAGAATGGGTGTCATTTACTATTTTTAGCTCTAGGTTTTCAAGTGTGGGGAGACTGAAAGTTATGATTAGTTGGAGTTAGACTGACCTGTTTACGATTAAGGTCAAAAGTATGCATAAGGTGCATTATATCCATTGGGAACGTGCTTTCCAAATCATAAGGTACATTAATAATTATCTCAGAGGGGTAGCTGTGGTGTTCTGTAATTTTAAAAATGAGTAGCCCTGTGGCACCTTAGAGACTAACAAATATATAGAATCATTAGTTTTTTTGGGTTCGTGTGGTATTTTTGTTAGTGTGTGAGGTACCACAGGATGAATCAGTGAGAAGCATGAGAATCAAAAAGTGAGGCTCTCTAGTAACCAGCCTTAAAGAACAGAAATGATAGGTAAGCAGTAATGATATTTATTCAATTTTTTTCATCTCGTTAAGAAGATGTGCACAAAAGCTGGTTCTGTTACTACACATTTTTAGAACTGATATTTAAAAATTCACTCTCCTATGGTGATTTTCTCGATCACATCTGTATTGCAAGGTTGTCTTTACAACCAGATGTAAAAGTCTGTAGTTCTAATTGTCTGTATTCCAATTTAGGGATGCAATAGTGTAGTCAATTAACTGATAAGCAAATGCTTATAGGTTAATGCTTTAGACTGCATGCATTTCCCTCCCCGCACCCTTGCCAGTAAACTTTTTAGCAGGCTGGCCAGCATGCTGGCTTAGTTCTGGCTCATACCAGGTCTAGAGCCTACCCCTGCTGCAGCTCTGCATTTAAAGTATATTAGGAGCCAGATGGGCAGGCAGCCCCACTCAGTTCTGACTCACACCAGGTCCAGGAGCTCAGATCCCCCTTAAACAGGAGCTGCTGCCTCTTTATCAGAGGCAGCAGCACTGGGCAACAGGCAGCTGATCCGCAAGGGGAGCTGCTTTTTAAACTGGCTCCCCTTGTGGATCAGCTCCTTCCTGGCACCCCATGCTGCCTCTGATACAGCAGCTGCCAGCCCCACCCCAGGGACTATAGAATAGTTGACTAACCGATTAAAAATTCATGAGGTTACTCGACTATTCATTTAACCAGTATTTAACATCCCTATTCCCATTTAGCAAACGTGAGGTAGTAGTCTTTTACCTAACAAAGGCTGGTTTTTAACTTCCATGTTTTTATGGGTGTAATAAATTATTCCTCTTTTCTGAACAAGACTGTTCTTGGGATTCTTTTGGCTGTGCCCAGGAATAGTTGAAAAACAGCCTAATGCAAACTTTGTAACTGAAGTTTCCACAGAGCTGATATAGTTACAACACACAATAAAACTTGAAGACTTACTTTATACACACTGTAAAACTACAAGAAGTTACATTTCTTGGTGTGACATAGCATATAGTGATACTTTATTGAATGAATATTTTAAACAACTTTATTTTGGAGGGAAAATATAATATTTTAAGGAAATTAAAGATTATAAAAAAGTGATGAATTACATAATGGAGTTCTTGCCAAGAGAGTCTTGTATTGTGTCGTTGACCTGAATTTGAGCTAGACATTACAGCTCATCACTAATAGGGTCTGACCAGAAGGTTTTTAGATTCTTGTCCCAATACCGGCTATAGGGTCAGAGAACAGAGAGCTGAATGTCAAGAAAGGCCTCTCGGATCATGTGGCAAGGACACTTATACTGAGGACAGTACCAAATTGATAAGATCTTTATTAAAATTAATGAAAGAACAATAAATGATGTAACACACAGTCACAAAAAAGTAATACAGTTCTTGGACACTAGTGGTAGCACCTCTGTTCCAAAAGACTCCTTAAGTGAGCATGCTTATACCCTTCTCTGAGGACCTGGTAGTGGAAGACAAAGGACCAGATTAATCTCTGGCGTGCTGGATGAATTTGATGGTCCAGGTTAGGTTTGAATGTTAAGTAGCTAAGCTGTATTGCAAAGCTTAGCTAATAACTTGATAAGATAGGAGGAAGTGACAGCTACTACTTACACATGATTGGTTGTCGTTTTATAGTAGCCTGACTTAATTTAGGCCCAACCTCCCATGCTCAAATCCTATTTCCTCACCTCCATAAATCTTCGGGTACACTTATTCTGTAGGTTAACATATTATGACCTATATCATACATTGATTATCTCATTCCCGAAATGGTTATCTTTGACCCAACTTATGACTTCCACATTCTGTGGTCTATCCTGCGGTTACTAGTTTGTACCAGACTTATGACGAACATATTCAATTCTTTGTTTGGTTCTCCATTCAGTCCTCCAAAGCCAAGAGGGGCCAGTAGGTCATTTCTATTCCAAAGGTTATAAACACTGGAACTGACTTGCTTTAGCTAATCCTACAGTAAACTAGTCTGTAGGTTGTTTGTGTTACAGCCAGCTCGTATGAATAACTACTATGAATAAAACATACTGGAATTCAATATAAACACAATCTAAGAAAATAATATGACTAATCCATAATAGGATATGATAGAGTAGTATAGGCAAAACTAAGATTACATAAAATAGCAATTTGGCCTTATGGGCTACAGTGTTCAGGGGTACGTTGTCTAGGAGGATCAAGATACTTCTGTAAAGAGACCCAATTATAGGAAAACAATTACATAAGCCTATTGATAGGTGGTAATGTGTGTAGGATAAAATTCTACAGGTGACAGACAAATAACCTACAGGAGTATGTTTAGATAAAACAGTGTAGATAAATAGATGGACAGATTGGCTAAACTTTTTATTATTTGTATTTATTTAAAATGCCATTGTATTTGATCTAGGAATATTATTTGATGGGTAATTGTCCAGTAAGCAGTATATCCATAATAGCTCAATAGCTGTAATTATGTTTTCTCATTGTATTCTTCCTTATCCTCTTAAATATTGTTCTTATAATTACTCTTATTTTTAACTCTGAAACCAAACCAAGAACTTTTAACATAAGCTCACCGCAACTCCATATATAGTTTCCTAATAGATTTATATCATGAGCTAATCTAGTTAAAGCAAAGTGTATGAATAAAAAGTTTTAAAAGCTTAAAGCTTTATGCTTCATTTGTCTGTCTCTTATTTTTTAAGACCAAACTTGAGATTCAGAAGGCCTTGGCAGAAGATTCTACAGTGTATGAATATGACAGTATTTATGATGAAATGCAGCAGCAGAAGAAAGAAAGTAATGCCCAAGTACTCTCAGGAAAAGATGACAAAAAGGTCCATAACTGAAAATGTATGCTATCTGTTACCTCTGTATGCTGGGAATAACCATGGTTATTTTTCTTTATATCCAAGTAACCTGTTGCACATTCTGTAGCAGGGCCTACATGTGTTGAGCTCAGAATTGTGTTGTATAAGAGTGTGATGATGTAAGACTGCTGGTTCACCTGGTATTTCATGACTCTAGTCCCATCATTCTGCTGTTGAGTGGGAGGACATCAGGTTTTGTCTTCGCTTCCCACCCACAAGTTCTGTGGGGCAAGGGTCATGTGAATTTCTGGAGAGCCTGTTACAATGGGATAATCCCAAGAGAGCTTTTGGTCATTACAACAGTACTCCTCCTAAAAGGCAACCCAACTAAATAGGGGAAGAGCAGCATTATCAGATTTTGTAGCAATGAGTATACGCCGCTTCTCACTAGTCATTGGCCACAGGGAGTGCCAAGAAGCCAAAAACTAATTACATTTAATCCGTAACATGAACCAGTTTCTATAACCCAGTTCCTTATTCCAGAAAATGGCTGAATTATTGTGGCAAATCACATTTTCCATTATTATTCATTGCATTTGGTAATGAAGTGTGTCAGGCTATGGAAGGTCTAAATGAAGAGTGCATCCCATTCCCTGATAGTTGTCGCCCTCCTCAACTTCCTATCACAAGACAGAAAACTGCTGGAAGACAGGTGGTATTGAAAGCACTTCATTTCAGTCTGAGCAGCAGTACAACCACTGAAGCTAGGCTCAGATTTTTATGGAATGCAGCAACCTGTTTCATTCGTAAGGAGAGAATTCCCATGATGTGGAGCTGGGAAAAGGTTGGGTTAGTTCTTGGAGATCCTTGTCTCAGCAGTGGTGACAGTATAAACTAGCTGGACTGGCTACTGCCAATTTTGTTCTACTAAAAATTGATTTTTAGTTTTACTTAGCAACTTTCATTTGTCTTTTCTCAACTGCCTGGATGCTCTCTCATTACTGTTTTCCCCCACCTCAGCCCAAGTACATCCAACATATCCTCAAAGCAGCTGAGGTAAGGAAGCAGGAGCAGGAAAAAAGAATGGAAAAAAAAATTCAGAAGGAGCGTGAGATGGAAGGGGGAGCATTTGATGACAAAGAGGCCTTTGTGACATCTGCCTATAAGAAGAAGCTGCAAGAGAGGGCAGAGGAAGAGGAAAGAGAAAAAAAGGAAGCAGCACTAGAGGGTGAGATTGATGCTGAACCAGGATGATTCCCCCTCTAAAGAAGAGTTTGGCCTTTTGCTGTGAAAGATCAGGGTCACGGGGGTGATGCGCAGTTTTCATCCTGGCTTCTGAATTAGGCTGGGGAAAGTGGTTCTGTGGTAATCGTAGAAAGGTAGGGCTGGGAGGGGCACCAAAAGGTTAGTTTACTGAGATGGGATTAACCATCCAAGCTGTCAGTACCTTCTACATGTTTCGTTCGTCTTTAAGGTGCTACTAGAGTTTTCGTTCTTTAAGTTTTTCTAGTTACAGACTAACTCAGCTGCCACTCAGAAGCTTTTCATCCATGTACAATTCACCGTTTCCCATGCCTCCTTCCCCCACTCTTTATTCTCACTGGACAAAAAATAGGAGAGTTGGCCGCATGGTTTTGAGCATCTTTCCAACCTTTCCAGGGCCCCAACTATCATTTTTGGACACATGCCGTGGGAGGGAGGGAATATTTTAAAATTTATTTTTCCCTACTAGAAACATTAACAATAAATTAATGCATACAGCTATCGTGTCTTTTATGCACTTATTTAATGGTTCTGTATAGAATTGACTAATTGTACAAAGTCTTAATGACAGAGGAAGAAAGAAATGCTGATACACACCAGTGTGTTTGTGGATTATAAGGCCAAAACCCAGAGAGAGCACTGTGACCGTCTAATTGACCTGTATAACACATCCCATAAAACATCCCTGAATTAATTCCTGTTTTAACTAGCACATATCTTTTAGAAAAACATACAAACTTACTTTTAAAATAGTCAGTGACGATGGTCCACTAACTATGAGCCTTGCTAGAGCGTTCCAGTGGCTAATTACTCTCATTGGTAAACATTTACAGATTGAATTTGTCTAGCTTTTAACATTTGGGCATTGGCTCTTGTTCCTGTGTCTGCTAGATTGAAGAGCCTATTATCATGTTTTTGTTCCTATATTGGTCCTTAATAAACTGAACAATTCACTGCTTTGCCTCTTAACCCAAATAGACTGGACTCTATGGGCATGTTTTTTAAGCCTTTAACCATTCTTGTGCCTTTTCTCTGAACTTTCTGCAAGTATCAATGTACTTAAATTATGGACCCCAGAAGTACACATCGTTTTTCAGCCAGGGTTGTACCACTGTGGAATGCAGCAGTGATGTATCATCTCTTGTTCAAGATTCCCCTGTTTGCATATCCAAGAATTGTCTTGGCCCATTAGCTCACTGCATCACACTGGGAGCGTGTGTTCAGCTGATTAACTCCATGGCCCTCAAGTCTTTTCAGAACCAATGCTTCTCAGGAGGGAGTCACCCATCTCAAAAGTCTGGCCAACAGTCTTTTTCCCCAGATGTATATATTATGTTTGGCCATGTTACAACTCATATTGCTTGCTTGAGCCAGCTTGCCGTGCGGTCCAGATCAGGGACCTGTGCTCTTGGTTATTTACCATTCCTGAAAATTTTCAGTGATTATTTTGTTTTTGTTCAGGTCATTGCAGAGGTACAAGTAGGCTGGTACGGGTTGGTGTGGCATACCGGTAAGAAAATGGCCACTGGTATGGGTCCATATGCAGCCCAAAGATGCTACAGCAGGACTTTAAGGACCCTACTGGCAGGGCTGCCAGCGGGGCAAGGGGTAGGAAGAGGGGGCAGCTGCCCTGGGGTCCATTGGTTTAAAAGGACCTGGGTCCCTCAGTTGCCGCAGTTACTGCTCAGTGAATGGAGCCCCAGATCATTCAAATTGTAGCTTGAGCCATTACTAAAGGGCTGGCTGGGAAGGGTTGATGCTGGGCGAGACCCCACTGGAAACAAACCCACCCAGTGCTGAGTCCTTGTTTACAGTAACATTTTTAGACTGTCACTTAGCTAGTTTTTTAATCCATTTAATGTATGCTGTGTTGATTTTTATATCTTTCTAGTTTTTAATCAAAATGTCATATGGTACCAACTCAAATGCCTTACTGAAGTCTAAGTATATTACATCAACATCATTATTTTTATCAAACTTGTAATCTCATAAAAGCATCAGGATTAGTTTGACATCTATTTTCAATAAGTCCATGTTGATTGGCATTAATTATATTATCCTCCTTTAATTCTTTATTCATAGAGTCCGGTATTGGTCAGTCCATTCTTTTGTTTTGCCCAGGACTGATGACAGACCTGCAATTATCTGTTGTCCCATTTATCCTGTTTAGATATTGGCACAATATTAGCTTTCTTGAACTTCCTCAGTCTTCCAAGGCACTTTTGAAAATTGACATTAACAATTCAGCAAGCTTTTTTGCTAGCCCTTTTAAATTCTTGGATGTGAATTATCTAGACCTGCTGATTTTAAAATATCTAACATTTGTGGTTGGTGTTTTGCGTCCTGCCAAGTTACTATTGGATTGGAAAGTATTTCTTTATATGTTATGATGACATGTTCTTGTTTTCCCCAAAAACCAAACAGAAGTGTTAAATAAGTGGGTCCTCCAGGGCAGGGGCCTGGTGGGGTGGGGTGTGCAGGGGCCAGGACAAACATCCATCTAGCCCAGTATCTCCTGTCACTCATTGGGCTTCCGAGATATTTGAATTGATCTACCCTCTTGAATGCTTCATTGTCGATTTTTTTTTTTTTTAAATGTTTAAATGACTGTATCCGATTACCGTGGTTTTACATTTCTTTACATTGAATCGTAGTCCTACCCTCGTCATCATTTCTTTAGCTTTATTTATGCATGCTTACACCAACAAAATCTTGATTGAATAATCTTGAATGATTCCACTTTAAGCCACATCGATTATTTTTACATCACTTGAGGCCGTAATCAGTGGCGAACAAAAATGGAGACAGGATGCACCTTTGCCTTATCCCGTCTTAATTTAAAATGATTTACTTAATCCTGTATCCATTTAAACACAGCGTTTGGAGTTAGTGTAAAACGCTTTTAAGTTTCATCGGAATTCCATATTGCCTAACAATTTTCCACGTTGTATCCCTATTTACGCTATCAAATGCTTTTTTGGAAGTCTATAAAATTAATACTGAGCATTCCTTGAAATTCATTCCCATTTTCAGTAACTCTTCTTATGGTGAAAATTGTGTCTGCATGAGTGACCTTGCCTAAAACCAGATTGTTCCTCATGAAGAATGATATCCTCTTTTCCTTTCATCCTACTTAACACACTCCCAGCTAAGACTCTTCCTGTGATGGAAAGAAGTGTCATTCCTCTCCAAATAGAGCAATTACTTCAGACACCCATTGTCAGAAGCTGGTTGATAGTACCAGGTGTCCCTTCTTTTGGATCTCTTTCTTCTCTGTGGCTTTGATTACATAATGAACATACTTGTCTTGCCAACTTTTCACCCACATATTTGAACATTTTGGGGTGAATGACATCTAGCCCTGATGCCTTGTTATTTTTTAGCTTGTGTAAAATTTCCAAAACCTCATCTGGCAGCTTCTCTTCGTTAAGCTGAGTTGCTGGATGAGGTGTGGGGGAGGCACTTCTTTGAAGTGTTCAACCCATCTGGGTTTCCAGTAAGGATAAATTAAATGCATATTCTTTAAATGGCCAACAGTTCTTGGAAAGGGTAGGTGGGACTTCCAAAACCATAGAGCTGACTCAGTGGCCAGAGAGAGAGCTGGGCGGAAGGTGGGGGCATGGAAAGCTGTCCTGGTGATGAAAGACATGGAATTATTGGTACTTACTGGGAAGGAAGAGCGGAGGGTGACACATTGCAATGAATGAGAGGGCACTGTAATGTACCTGGCAGATAGCTGTGGGATGTGAGGAAAGAGGCAGCAGTCAGAGGGAGACTAGTAAGTCTGTGCTGCTTAGGAAGAGTTTGCAGCTATTCTCTTGCCAGATTTATAATCACATGTCCCTGAGATGAAGACAGCTGTTTTAGCCATAAGAAGCAGTAGCTAGCATAACTAGAATGGAAAATAGTTAAGCCTGGTAGATTTACTTTCTTCTACATTTTCAGTATCCCAGGACTCATCTAGACTACGGGGAATGGTCGAAAGAAGATATGCAAATTCTGCGGGATTCTGCAGAGCTTTAGAAAGTGAAAGTAGTTAAGACGTGTTTTTTTTGGGTGAACTCCCCCCTTTTTGTTGAAAGCCACTCTTCTTCAAAAAAGGAGGTTTACATAGCTTTTCGACAAGGGGGGAAGTTCGCCGAAAAAATCCGCATCTTAACTACTTTCACTTTTGAAAGCTCCGTTTTTGAAAGTGCGATTGGAAGAAGATATGCAAATTCCTGCAGAATTTGCATATCTTTTGACCGTTCCCTGTAGTCTAGATGAGCCCCCAAGCATCTCTTTCTGGATTATGGGTTTGCCATATGTAAATAGGATCAGGTTCACGTTCATGAAACTAACATAATTTTTATTTTTCTTCCCTTAGCATGCCTGGATGTGACCAAACAGAAGGATCTCAGTGGATTTTACAGACATCTTTTAAACCAGACAGTGGGGGAAGAAGAAGTGCCCAAATGCAGCCTCCGTGAAGTCAGGTAGGACATAAAATTCAGAACATCATGAAGAAACTTTACATGTAAAATCCTTCTGGAATTCAGTGTCACGAGAATCCTAGTAAGAGGGGAGTCAGAACCAAAACACTGATGGGGGAGGAGCTTGCTTTTGAGAGCTGATTACACCATCCTTTGGAAAATGAAAGCTCATCATCATGGGGTGAAAGTATGGGACAGGAGAAGGTAGGTAGCAACGCAAGGATCTTGTTTATCTGCTGTCAAGCAGATACGTACACCAGTAATACGTTCTAGCATCATTCTTAGTCCGTTTATACTTTGACATTTTTCATTTAATGTGGTTTTATTAAAAATCGTACAGTTTTGCTCCCAGAGGCAGTGCGAGAGGAAGATCGTTTTGGATTCAGGTGGATGATATTTAATGGTTGTGCAACGTAATTTTGCCACCCATTGGAAAATTGGAAAGCCTTGAGTCTCTGTCTTTTTAGCTGGCAGCATTTAACTGTACATATGAAAAAATACTTCCATTTGCTTCCCTTTTATTATGGGTATTAAACAAATCAAGAAATCATTTCTAGAACAAGTCCTTTGGGAATATTTTGAATTTTACATATACCGTGTACAACAAAGTAATTTAAATGGTACTGTGTTGTTGGACCGAAATAGAACACAGGTTGTCTCTTCTTAGAAGGGCTGGCTAGGTTTTTTTATTTTTCTGAAGGCTTTATAGCAACCAAAGACCACTGAAGGGACTTCATTCCGGTTAAAAACTAATTTGTTTGGATGTTACAAAGTCCTCAGTGATCACATGTTTGTTCTGTGCCTTCAGACTATGGATATTCTCTTCAGTCAGTGAAATTGAATGGAGTCTCAGTTGAACTAAGAGTTAGTTCTTAGCTGATGTGAGGAAGGTTATCACCTTAAAGCTACTCATTCTACGGAGAGACAAGACTTCGTGCCTGCACTTATTGTGAGGCTGAGCCATCACCTCAGAATTAAGAGGGAAAGCCAGGAGAAGACATAGCAGCAGTTCAGAATAGTTACTAGCCTACCTCCATTAGTCAGGTATAAAATAAAGTGACAAACAACAGTAACCCTAACTTGGCTAAGATTTTAAGGACCAGCTGCTACAACAATATGCTCTTTTAAAATCTACTCTGCCTCAGGGTATAGTTTCATCAGCACATTGTATTTCGTAAGTATCTTAGTGTTCATCAACAAAACTTCTGCTATAATAGTAAAATGAACTGTGCTTTTCACTTTTATCTGTTTATGAAGCTATCCATGGATTACTCTCTGATTTATCTATGCTTATGAAACAATACCAGTAGTGATTAACCCTCCTGGTATTATATTTACTCAAACAGTTCTCTCCATTTGCAACTGCTACAATTAGTTTATGTTCAGAGAAGTGACTATTTCTCAATGGTGGCTGCTTAATCAGTATATCTGCTTTCTGTCTGTTTTCAGACCATAATTATGGTTTAGAAATACGTTTTGCTGCTATGAGTCCTGTTGAATTATTAGTTAATCTATGGGAAAACAAGCAGGAATCTATTCTGCTAAATCCAACAAAACTGTCAGCTAAGTTTGGTTGTAGATTTTTATGTGTGTGTGTGTTTTTTTTTTTATTATGCTGGTATAAGGTACAGAAAGAAAATATCTAGATTTTCAGCTATTAGACAGCTTGCAGCATTGCCAAATAGAAATTTCACCTTTGACTTATAAATGTCATCATATAAATCTGGAACATCACTAAAAGAGAATAACTCTGGAATGCTACAGTGTAATTTTTAGAGTTGACTTTCCAAGACTATCCATATTTTAAACCATAGAGCAAATTTCCAGCTTAGCTAGATGGTCCACTGATTCCCAAGGAGAATTGCCACAGACTGTTGCTGTAGCTACACGATCAGTGAAAACAGACATGTAGGCTAGGGCATTAAAATGCACATTATCAGTCCGAAAAGACTGAGGTAATGTTGTTGGGTGTTGTCCAAGTTTGATATCTGAGAGTTTGTCCCGCTTGTTTTCTGATTTATTATATTTAACGAGTTACTAGTGTCGTTTTAACCATAAGAGTGAGATCTTGCCAACAAGCACAGAAAAAGTCAGGAATATTATGTTGAAATTTAAACTTTTGTAGTGTCTTATGAGGAGACATGGATAGCATGTTAGCATGAGGTGTTCTGTTTACGGCTATTACTAAAAAAGTAAGAGTTGTATTTGTAACTCTCAGGCACCAAAAAATAAACAAACCCCCAAACCCAAATCCCTCCTTTTCCCCAGATGGAATTATGTGGCATGGGTAGGATTGAGACACATAGGAAATGGTGTGCCATGTAGTAATAGTACCAGGATACAAATTTTGGTCTGTTCCTTAAATAAGTATAACAGAGCTGTAAAATTATACTTATTCTTCAAATTCAAACCCAGCAATTTTTAATGTGTTGAAAATCAAAGCAGCTGTTTTCTATGACGTGTAGAAGAACCTGATGCAAACTTTCAATACAAATCCCTCAGAATTGGAATATTAGAACTGGAAGAGTAGAGACTTTTTTAGCTTTTCAACAGTAATTTCCAGCTGCGTCGCTTCTTAACACGGTTGCTCAAGTCCCAACAAAAAATCGCCAATTCCAGAATGTGACTGCAGGCTTATGTAATATCTTTTTTTTCCCTCCTAAAAAAAATAAAAAAAATGTAGGATAAAGGAAGAAAAATCTACCACTAAGTCTGATGAATCCAACCAAAGAAATAAAAGTCCAGATGAGACACCAATACTTAAAACCCCCGCTAAGGAAGAGGATAACCCAGATGCGGACAGTGACTTAGAAAGTAGTAGTAGGGATGATGATTGTAAAAATAACAGAACTAGTACTAAAAAGAAGGAAATTCAAGACCGCTATGAGAGCAGTGACGAGGATTCCAAACATCACCAGAGCCGGAAGCACTCCACTTCATCAGACTCTTCCAGTGAAGAGAGAAGTCACCACACAAAAATCCATATAAATCATCCTAGGAGAGGAGAAAGTGGAACTGGTAGAAGGGGAAAAGATGATCAGCACAAGGAAAGGGATTATGAGAGAAGAGATAGGAACCAGGAAAAGGAAGACAGACACAGATCTGGGGATCGTACCACTAAAGAGAGCTGCAGAAAGAGGGATGAACAAGAGAACAGACAGAGGGGGAAAGACAGAAAAGAGAGAGATGGATATGACAAGGAAGGTAGGAAAGAGAAAGAGAGGGAGGACAGTTATTCAGAAAGGGAACGAGAAAAAGAGCGACTAAGAAATGACAAAGACAGATACAGTGATAGAGAAAGAGGGGAGAAATGCAGAGAAAAGGATGACCATTTGAAGGAAAAGAGAGAGAAAGATGACAAAAAATACAGGGACAGGAAGGAAAGTAGTCCTAGGGCCTCCGAAAAAGACAGACCACATGACCAGGAAAGAGAGACAAAGGCAAAGGACAGAGGGAGTAATGACGAGAGAGATTCGTGCTCAGAGAGATTTCCTGAAACAAAAAATAAGGATGCTGAGGAAGGGCAAAAAGGTGCAGAGCAAATGGGGGAAAAAACAGTGTATGTGAGCAAGTTTGCCAAACGGAGCAACGAAGAGACCGTGGTGTCAGCAAGGGATCGCTACTTGGCTAGACAAATGGCCCGAGTTAGCACAAAATCCTACATAGAGAAAGAAGAGGATTAGCTTAATTTCAGTGGCCAAAAAACAAGAGGAGACTGGTGGAAAAATCACTGCAGCAGGAAAGCATTGACGTGCAAGTATTTCCTGACTAGTTTTTGAAAACCTGCTCGGTAATTTAATAAAACAAACTTGTGATTTGAAATATTTTGATGGTCTTTGTACCTTCATCCAATCAACTGTACAGGCACGGTATTTAATTTGACTGGTTCTCTTCGTCCTGGCATTCCACACCATGGCCTCTGCTTGTTATCTCATTTGTTCAGAGACAGGGAGCTGTCTGGTACAGGTGAGAACACTTCAGTGCCAGCCTGCATGTAATCCTTATGAGTTTATACCAGTGCTGCCCCTTGTCTGTAGCAGACATCACTGTCCAGAGGCATTAACACAGAGTGTATGGGAAGGATATACAGGCAAACAACCAGAATAATAATTTAGGTGATGCTGTATGCATTGTGGTGTTTTGTAAACCAGGTAAATTTCATCTTGACATATGTGGATTTGAATGTATATAACGTATTCAAGGGTTTTTGTTTTTCTAGTGCTTGCTGTACAGAAATATTTAAATAAAATGTAAAATATGTACTATAGCTAATGCTTAGGTCTTTCTTTGATTTGTCTCATAAGGAAGCAATACTGCAGCTATTTCCACTATAAAGCTTAGCAAAGAACAGGCATCAATTATACCTTTCCACTTCATGTATTACAGTCATACCTACTTGATGTGCTATAGTTAATATGTTGAACCTGCCAGAATAAACTTGTCTTTCCAGCACAGTAGTAAAAATCATTCTAAACTGTAATTTGGCAAGCAGGAAATAGGGCAAACATATTTTTAAATTATATTTTCAGCAACCATCCTTGCAGTTCTTATCTTTTTTTCTGGCAAGTGTGTATCTTTTACTTAACAGTGGCTGTGCCAGCATGAAGAATTTGGGCTTCACATGGGGTTGAAAAGAGAGTTTAGACATTCTCAATGTCATTGTGCAGCATTCCTGTAATAAAACCCAAATAAACATGGCAGCTGACCACTTGCATACAGCCTCATTACGTTTGAGTGTTTTCAAGCTAAATTATATGGCCAAATTAGAGAGAGAGTGTTTGTTTACCAGGCATATGACAAGGGTTTTTCTATAGTAAGAGTGGGATTGAGTTCCTACAAGCCATTTAGGTAGTCTGTAACTGACTCTCAAGATAGCCATAATTTCTGTAATTATGACCAATCAAAAAGAAAATATGTCCATGACTTTTCTTTGTCTGGTCCTATATCTTTTTCTAAATCCTCACAATCATTTATTTCTCCCAAAAAAGTGCTTTTTGGCATTCCTTGTTCATCCGTAACTCTCACTGGCTTCAGGTGGAGATTTGGGTATTCAAGGAAGGCAGAATCTTTAAAATAGGACATTTAAAAAAAAAAACTTAAACTTATCAGTGGTTATCAGCTTGGGATCTGGGATTTGTAAAGGGTTAGATACGAAAATCCTTTCAGTGGCTTCCCTTAACTTTTCATATCAAGTTCACGCTGGTGGTCTCCACCTTGTGGACTCTGAACAGGTCTGCCCCTACATGTACCTTTCTTCTCATTTCTTTTTGCTTTTCCCCAAGCTTTCTTACTATCTGCTCTCCTTGGGTCCCCATCCCCCTCCTTGTCTTCGTGGTATGTGCTAAGTTTTGAATAGTTTTCCATTTTTATTGGGCAAGCTGCTACTCTCTCTTCATACAGTCCCTTTATAAAACTTAATTAATCTTTGAAGGCTTTCAGTAGTAATCAGTCTGTCAAAGATTTTTTTCCGCACCATTTTGAGTTGAGACCTCACTGTTCAGCTAGTGTATGGTATATCCTAACTATGCTGTCTATTTTAGAATGCAGCCTCTGTACATGCCAACAGTGCTTAGAAATAATAACGGTAGGTTTTGTGAAATTTAACACTAATTTGCACCTTTGTCAGCTGTCTGAACACTGAGGCCAAGTATTTAATGGATACGGCTGCTGACCTATCTTCTCCCTTCCCCTCAGTATGGTCTTATGTGGACACATTCATGGGGCAGTGTGAGGAATCTTGCCAGTTCAAGGCCTGTTAAGTGGAAAAAGAGAACCCTTCCTTCTCTGTAGCTGTCACTCCATCGTTCATCAGTGCTACATTCACACGTACAGATTTAAAACAAAAAAGGAAAAGTCGGGTTCAGCTTTCTGAAGGGTTACCAGTAGGCAAGTATTTGACTCATTCTGCAGTGTCTTTGACTCACTTGGGATTTATTGGGACAACTCCATAGATTGGTTCACCTGGTGTCTGCACGTTATGCTTGCAGGAAAATGGACAAAGTCTACACTGCTGTGCTTCTCAGTTTTACATTGCAGAAATCTTCTCTGACTTTCCCTCTTGAAACTTATACACTTTGCTCAACATTCTTCCTTAGCTACTATTAACAAGGGCATCTGAGGATAATTTTAGGAAAAAGCAGTTAAGTCTGGGGAAATGGATAGGGCTTCAGCACAAGAAGAGAGGTGCTCATGATGGTACTCACTCATCTTCTTGGTTATCTATCTTAGTGCTCTGGAGTTTGGCATGGCTAAAGTCTAGTGGCCATTCTAGGAAGTTGGACATGGCATTGTGCCAAATGACCTTTTAATGCAAAGAGATGTAGAATTTGAAGTGATTTATAAACTCAATATGAATTGCTCCTGAAAATTAGTGTGTGTTTGTAATAAATAGGTTAGCTTACAGATTGAATCTCTCTAGTCCAACATGTTCTGGTCTGGCAGCATCTGTGGTCTGGCATGATTTGAGTTAGCACCAAACACTGTGGGCTGCAAAACAAACTTTATGGGACTGCAGGAAACTTGGCTACAACACCCATGATAAGCTGACATTTGACTGTTGTTCAGCTCCATTTTACCCCTAAATGTCTTCTCAGAGCCCAGTGACCAGTGGAAGTGTTAGTAATGCTGCTAGACCTCAGTGACCTCCCATGGTCCAGCAGATTCTCTAGTTCTGCACCAGTCGGTTCCCGAGGGTGCCAGACTACAGAGATTCAACCTGCATTAAATATCATAATCATCCTTACACTTGCCTACATCTTCTGGTCCAGTCTCTGTTCCTGTCCAGTACAGACACAGTTCTAGTGAGTGAGGTATGTCAGATTTATGAAACGGATGAATGGAATGCTGAGAGGAGATTTGGCCAGTCCGGTTGTCCAGCATAGACATGAATGCTCAAATGTTCTATATAACTGTTTGTAATTATATTAACAATAAAATATCCTTACATCTGTGTTCCTTGTGTACTCACTTTTCATTGTATTGGAATTTGGAACAAGGCATTTTCCAGTGATTAATATCACTAAGGCATCTCTTACCTGCACTAGGGCATTAAAGTGAAAATGGTCCAAAGAAATGCCTTGCAATTCATCTGTCAGTGCTTGAGTAGAAGATTAGGAAATCCTCTTTTGTTCAAAATACCCCTTCCTATTTTGAGGTGCTGAGAGAGGGGTTTGTACACTCCAGTCATGAAACCTCTAATTGTGTTGCTGGTTATTGCATACAACTCTTGCAAACTCCAGAGCTTCCTTGGACAAAGAATTGATGACCTAGTATTTTGTGATAGAAATGTAGCCGTGTTAGTCTGGGGTAGTTGAAGCAAAATGCAGGACAATGTAGCACTTTAAAGACTAACAAGATGGTTTATTAGATGATGAGCTTTTGTGGGTCTGGCCCACGAAAGCTCATCATCTAATAAACCATCTTGTTAGTCTTTAAAGTGCTACATTGTCCTGCATTTTGCTAGTATTTTGTGACCAGGTCATGTCCTGCTGTGGAGGATGGAAAGCACTGCACTGATACCAGTGAACGTCAGGTTTAAGAACATTTCTTCGACGAGGCTGTGGTTTGTGAAACTACAACACTTTGTAGTGTGTTTTCAGGAACAGCCAGCAAGTCGGCACTGTTATACTATTTCGTTTTGGGAAATGCAGCCAGAAGCTTCAGAAAATGTTTTTCAGGACAGAATTGTGTTTTGATTGGTGATGAATCTGCTTTTACAGTTAGCTTGTGATTTCCTGCAGTCTTACTGGCGTGACAGCACTGATCTAGAGAGTGGTGTGGCCAGCTCTTCCTCTCTCCCCCCCTCCCCCCCCAGCCTTTAATTAGACTGTCTCTATGCTAAGCTAATACAGGCCTCCATACCTTATCTTCTGACCCTTCATCTTAGGTAGGGCACATAAGAAAGAGAACTTGGTGGCTAGCCTTCCACCCTCATGCTTTGAAAACATTCCTGACCTTACCAAAATCTGCTTGCTTCAGCCTTTTCTAAACCAATGTCAGTACGTTTTAGTAATGTTTAACAGTGTATTTTGCTTTTTGGTTAAATGTAGTTTTGTTTCATTAATGCAAAGGAAAGAGGATATTCATTTCTATACACCTCAGGGGCTAGAGGAAATGTTAGCAGTAGCAAGCAGGGATGAGTGCAAGCAACAACTGTGAGGACTGGTCCTTTAACTCATTGTAAACAGAGCTGTAAAACATTTTCCATGAAAGGGAGTGTGTACAGACAACGCCTTTCTAAAAACATTTTGGTTCTCTCTGCTGCAAATGGTGATTTACAAAATACTGAATATGATCCATCTGCTTTATTTTCTGTTTCCCATTGGAATTCAATAATAAAAAAAATTCTTTTCTGTCTGTAAAGGTAATAGAATGGGCTATAGCTTGAGGTTCCTCTGTACCCTCAGGTTAAATGTCAGAATGCAAAAGGAATAAAAATGGGATGTAGACTGGCCTAACGTTGTCAATCACGATCAAATTCCTGTTCACTGGAACCAGACCCCAGTCTGAGTGAGTGGAGTTGCCCCTGTCTACATTAGATTTGAATCAAGACAAACCCTTAAGCTGAATTGTCTGAAACAAGTGACATTTAATCTTTGACATGTGTCTTGAATGGAAATATGAATCAAATGTGAGTGAACATGAAAACAGCCAGACTGGGTCCTACTAAAGGTCCACTTAACTCAGTGTCCTGTCTGGGGCACCTGGTATTGGCCATTGTCAGCAAAGGGAATGAACAGAACAGAGTCCTTAAGTGATCACTCCCCTGTTGCCTATTCCCAGCTTCTGACAAGAGACTAGGGCCACCATTCCTGCCCAGCCTGACACACAAGCAGTGATCATGCTCCATTATTTTATCTAATTATTTTTTGAATCCTTCTAAAAGTCCTGGTCTTCATACATTGTGTGCTCAACAGTAGTGGCATCATCTGCTTGCTTTCCTCATGTTTTGTTCCTCAGATTTTTAATACTCTTGTTTTTGCATATGTAAGTCTAATTGCAATGCCATGTCACTTCACTAATACCTAGTGCTTAATTGGTTTGAAATAGTTGCTTAGGTATCAAATGGAGGAGTTTGCTTTAACAATGTGTGGAGTATCCTCGTGTATGTTGGCACATCTTTAAAACACCACTGTAATAGGAATATTCATGACATTTGATTAAACAGAATCACAAAAGCAGTCAGTTTCAGTAAAAAGCAGAATTATCCCATAGTTCACTTCAGACAAGACTTGAGTCTTTTTGTTGGAAAACGTGTGTTGTTCTGAATCCGGTCTGTTACCTCCACAAGAGATGGGCTAGACAGATGCATATTTATTATGATATTAAATTTATTACAATAACAGTTTACAAGACAAGGCACATACTGATGACTTACAATCCAGCTTGGAACATTCATAACTATACAGCTGCATAAATTAATACAAGTGCATCATATACAAGTTAGAGGGAATATACAAATAAAACTCCAGTTTAATTCTCTTACTAAAATCTGAAAGGTAAACACGCTCCCAGTTCACAAAGATAAAACTGGTTTTGGAAGTTCCCTTATCGCTGTTCCTAGCAATTTACTAGCGGCTCAAGTTACCTGGTGGGTGAGCCAAGGAGTAGAAGAATGGATTTGGAAGCATTTCAGGCAGATGGATTCAATGTAGCCTCTGGCTAAAACCTTAATTCTACAAATGCCACAAAGATGTAATGTTCAGGTATCTAAAACTACTGGTTGAACTGAGGGACAGTAGTTGATTATTCATACATGATTTCAGAAGGAAGTGAAAAGAATGCAAAGTAGTAATGATAAAATAATGTTCAGACATCATGGTCTCAGTTTTGTCTCTGAGCTAGTCAGAGATTTGATGGGGCTGATTTTTCTAACACACTGTTAGGAGATCAACAGGTGTCAAGACTGGAGGATTTAAAAAAATTCAAACCAACCTACAGTTAAAAAGATCACAGGAACAACTTGCTGGCTCAGCTTTTAAAGAGGTGTGTGGTATATCTGCATTATACTGAAAAAAATCTGTGCGTTTTCATATGCTTTTCAAAGGCTGCCTGCCTGCCCTGTTCCTAGAATGCAGTGCGAAGACCTCAGTTGTATGTTCCTTGTGAAGAGCCCAGTGTCATTTAAAATTATCCTTGTATTTACAGAATTACTCAACCAATTCATGAACTCAACAGCAAATAAGCTAGCTGGAAAGCAAAGTTTTCCACAGGCCAGATAGTATACAGTGCTCTCATATTTACATTCTGCTTCTTAAAGAGTTCCTTCATGAAATTACACTTCTAGGCTTCAGCCTTCCATGGTGATCAAAGACTGAAATGAAAACATAGCAATTGCCTACCTCGGAACAGATGATAAATGCAAAGAAATGTTTCTTGGGGTTCCTTCTCCTGCTTATGAATGCATTCTTTTAAAACCCAAGACAACTGATCATTTTGGCTGCGTCTAGACTGGCAAGTTTTTCCGCAAAAGCAGGCAAAAACTTGCCAGCTGTCTACACTGGCCGCTTGATTTTGCACAAAAGCACTGACATTCTACTGTCCGAAATCAATGCTTCTTGTGCAAATGCTTTGATGCTCCCGTTCGGGCAAAAGCCCTGTTCCGGACATGTTTTTGCACAAGAGGGCCAGTGTAGACAGCTAAAAACTGTTTTGCGCAAAAAAAGCCCCGATGGCGAAAATGGCGATCAGGGCTTTCTTGTGCAAAACCGCGTCTAGATTGGCATGGACGCTTTTCTGCAAAAAGTGCTTTTGGGAAAAGCGTCCGTGTCAATCTAGACGCGCTTTTAATGGAAAAACTTTTCTGTTAAAAGCATTTGCGGAAAATCATGCCAGTCTAGACATAGCCCGTGAGTGGGAGGAAAGGAAATGATTTAGAGGGTGTGCCTCCTGGATGGGCTTTACCAGACCTTTATTTTCATCTGTGCTTGGAAAGTGCTGTGCACATTGTGAGCAATACTACCACATTCTAATTATAATTAAACCCAACCAAGATGTGTAATGGTGGCATTGCTTAAGCGGATTGTGCTGTATCCCATCTTTTAATACTGAGTCATCCTGGTTATCATCACTACTAAGGAACAGGAAGCAGAGGGGAAGTGCTGTTGCTTTGGTTGATATTTCATTATACTCAAGACCAATCAGAATCCCCTCTTTAGTGACAATGGGCAGGATTCTACGCAGCCTAGCACCTGTTGGAATCATGGAAGCCTGTGCAAAAGCATGTCAAGTGCTACCATGCTGATTTGGTAGCATTTTACATTCACTTTGTGCAGGCTGAAACGATTGTGCTACGGGATGCGGCCCATATGCTTTGGAACTAAATTACACTCGTTTGTAATTGGAAAAAGCAATAAAGGGAACAGCTGATATTTCGTTAGACTCTTAAAAGTTCATGTAAGCCTTTTCTTGGTGCCCGGTGGGAAAAAATGTAAAAGGCAGTAGGACTTCTTGAGTAGCTGTCGGCATAGTGTTCTAGTCCTGTCAGTAATCGTCAGCAAAGTTAAAGTTCAGCCCATCTGCTTTTTACAGCATATGAAATGGGTAATGCCAGTTATGATCCATTTGGCAGCATACTTATAGAAAATTGCATGTCTATTTCCAAATACTTTGAAGGTGAAAAGCCCTGTAAAGATTGATAAAAGGCCTCTGTGTTTATGAAACTCCAGTGAAACAGACAAGCAGGTTTATCTTAATTTTTAATCTGGGAAACAGACTAAAAACAAGGTCACTGACCCACTGTGTAACCTTGGGCAAGTCTTTGTTTTCTCAAACAAACCTTTGTTTTCTCAAACTCGGGACTTCATAGTTGTCTCCTAGTCCTCTAGAAAACACTGGTACATCTAGGGCAATTAATTTTCTGGGCTGTAACCAGCCAGAAAGTCAGATTGTGGTGTGTTAAAGAAATATTCACTTGCATTATTTAGACATTATTTTGCAAGTACAGTTACATCTATAAAGCCATAATATGGCACCATAATTGTAATGCCAATGAGTCCCAGTTCTCTTCCACCTTCCAGTAAAAAGCAGCGATTGCTGCAGTTATTTCTCTACACAATTATTATTCCACCAGAACGCATGTCCTGAGTTTCAATTTCTGTGGAAGGACTTGGGGAGGAAACTTGGAAAATTCCACGTGGAATTGAGGAGTAATGGTAGTTCGAATTAGGATCTTTAATTCGAACTACCTGCTCGTGCCGCATGTAGCCGTGGGCATGGAGTTTGGACTAAGGGGGATTTAAAATGGCGGCGCCCGGGAACATGCAAATGAAGCCCGGGATAGTTAAATCCCGGGCTTCATTTGCCACTCCGGTTGCCCTCATTTGCCTACCTAGCTCGAACTAACGAGCTAGTGTAGACATACCCTAACTGGGTAGAATAGAGGGGATACGGTAAAGCTTCTTCCTTCTGAAACTTGATGCAGGGAATATAAAAGGCCTCACCCTGTCCCTTCATTGCTGAAAATATATGAACTTACGACAGAAAAGCTGAACTTTTGACAGTTGTACCAAATGATTTCTCGTTATCCGGGTAGTCATATTTATAGAGTGTATACAAACATCTAATAGTCAAAATTAAAATAGCCCATGACGTGTTTCAGTTTCCTCCAATCCTGCCAGCTACGCTCTGTGTGTCATCTCAAAATTCAGGCCCTCGTACAAGCTATTTTTAAATATACATGAGGGGTAAAATGAAGCTGCGTCTAATAACTTGCAAGGAGTAAATTAGCAATTTATCTTTCTCATGGTACCATGAGACATTATTCCCTTTAAAAATGACACGTGGTCCTAGTAACCCTTTACCAGCAGTTGGGACAGAATTAATCAGTCATCACTCAAATTATTGCCATGTAATGAGCTGAGCTAGAGCGTGACATGGCAAGTAATTTTAAGTTTACAGCTCAAGTGTAAGAGAGTGTTCTTGAGGTGGATGTCTGTAAGCATAAGCAGAAACGTCTTGTGAGAGAAGATGAAAATGTAGAGTGTTTACAGCCACTAGTCCTGGCTCTCAATTTAGGGTTAAATTAAGAGCCCAGTAAGCAGTGGAAGTGCTGGTAATGCTGCTAGACCATATTGACCTTCCGTGGTTTGGCAAATTCTCTGGTTTGGCACCGCTCAGGTCCCGAGGGTGCCATACTAGAGAGGTTCAACCTGTATTTATCAAATTAGAATTCATCTTTGGGCCAATGGTGAATACAATTCTACAGAGTAAGATAGCATTATTTATTCGTTCTCTTTATCTTCTGAGCTATTTAGTACATGAGAGTAACTTTGGCACAAAGTTCTTACAAAACGTTGTGAAATCAGTATGAAGTGTCACCCTACGCTTTAGTTTTGCAACAGGGAAACAATACCACAGGTTGATTCTTACAAACGAGCTTTAACAAGTCTGTTGCACTGATGGTCCGACCTTTGGCATCTGACCTCCAAACACTTCACCACTGGGTTACAGTTTCCAAAGGAATCAATACGTGTGTAAAATGTCATCATGAATATACAACCAAAAGCGAAGGGAGAGTGCACTGGCCTGTAGCAGTTGTTAACAATTTGAATATTTGCAAGCTGACCTCAGAGGGGCTGAGGGTTTTATATAATTGGTATCAGAGGAGAATAATAGGGAAAGAGGATCTGCATTTTCTGAAGCCCAGAATTTTAAAAATAACTTCTTTGTGGAGGGCTTGTTATGCAAGAAACAGCTAATAAAATGGTCCATAAAGTGCAGAAAAGTAAGTGGGCTAAAGGAGGAAGGAGACTACTAAATGGTGTGCCACAGTACGCATTATCTTCATACAGATTCCTTTCCAAGGTTGTTTCCTATATCTTTGCCTGCCTACTCCACAGCAAAACAAGGATCCTATTATTTTTAAGCAATAACACTCGTATTACTCAGGTAATATATGGCTATAAGAACTATTTTCCTGTATTTTCAACTTGGTTTAAGCAATGAGATCTTTAGAAGCAAATACAACATGGTCCAGTACAAATGATCACATTGAAAAAAAATACAGGAGTACTGCCACAGGTTTGAGAGTCTAGATCTAATCCTAAACTGATGAGATTCATCCTCTAGTGGTTTATGCAGTCGTACACGCTTTCATACAGCCCCGTGGCCCATGCATGGAGTAACTTCATTCTCTCACATACACACAGCCTCGTGTTTTCAAAAAGAATGGTCTGGTGTGGAGTGCGTAGCAGATTTGGTTGAAATGCTTGGCTCTGTATGGTAGAGGCACCAACTTTCAAGCACATTGCCGTAGTCTGGGCCTCTGTGGAAAACGCCCTCCCATTCCTTGGCTCAGCTGGAAACTCAATTCTTTGGAAAGGGCAGTGTGGAGGGGTGGGGAAAAGTTAAACTTACACCTTTTCCCTTCCCCAAAAAGTGTTCACTTAAACTGCATTCATGCGGATGTCCCCAAAGGGAATTTCTGTGGCTGTCTCCGGGGTAATGCTTTTTAGAATACGCTGTTGAGAAGAAAACACATGTTAGACAAATGTGCAAATCTAGCTTTCAGGTAGACCTTTGCAGTTACTTGAAAAGAGACACTGGAAAGGATTTAGCTGACAGAAGAATCTGATCAACCTTTCAAAATGCACATTTTTACCTGCCTCACCCAGGTATTCTGAAACTCAGTTTGTGCTTCTGTAGCACTATACAGGCAGTCCCCGGGTTACGTACAAGATAGGGACTGTAGGTTTGTTCTTAAGTTGAATCTGTATGTAAGTCGGAACTGGCGTCCAGATTCAGACACTGCTGAAACTGACCGCCAGTTCTGACTTACATACAGAATCAACTTAAGAACCCCAGGCGTCCCCAAGTCAGCTGCTGCTGAAACTGATCAGCAGCTGATTCCAGGAAGCCCGGGGCAGAGCAACTCTGCCTCGGGCTTCCTGTAGTCAGCGCTGGTCAGTTTCAGCAGAAGCTGACTTGGGGACACCTGGGGCAGAGCAGCTGGGGTGCTGCTGGGTTGCTCCAGTAGCGCCGCTCCTCAGTGCTACTGGACCAACCCAGCAGCACCCCATCTGCTCTGCCCCAGGCGTCCTGATTCAGCCGCTGCTGAAACTGACCAGCAGCGGCTGAATCAGGACCTGGGGCAGAGCAGCTGGGGTGCTGCCGGGTTGGTCCAGTAGTGCCCAGAGCGGGCGCTGCAGGACCAATCCGCAGCGCCCCAGCTG
Source organism: Pelodiscus sinensis (assembly GCF_052426305.1). NCBI lineage: Eukaryota > Metazoa > Chordata > Testudines > Trionychidae > Pelodiscus > Pelodiscus sinensis. Next base: position 25,788,130 of record NC_143072.1, on the reverse strand, counting down.
CTCTGCCCCAGAGTCCAAAACAAAAGCCTGGTCTGCTGGGGGGGGTGGGGGGGGGCACACTAGCTGTGCCCCCCCCCCCCCCCCCAGCAGACCAGGAACACGGGGAGCAGAGCCACAGCGGCAGCGAGGGACCCCTCCGCGGCTGCGGCTTCAGTCCCGGTGCCTGTGGTCTGCTGGGGACGGTCCCCAGCAGACCACAGGCTCCCGGACTGAAGCCGCAGCCGCGGGGGGGTCCCGCGCCTCTGAGGCTTTGCTCTGGCAAAGCCTCAGAAGCGCGGGAACCCGCCCGGTGCCCCTGGTCTGCTGGAGACGGTCTCCAGCAGACCAGGGGCACCGGAGCAGCTTACGAACGGGGCTCTCTCGCCCCGACCTCCGGGGCGAGAGAGCCCCGTTCGTAAGTGCGGATCCGACGTAAGTCAGATCCGCGTAAGTCGGGGACTGCCTGTACATTTGTAAAGTGCTGTACAGCATGTATTTTTTGAGTCAACAAAGTAGCATGCAGGCAGATTTACAGAGCTTTTGCAGTAATGCTCTTGTGATCATTTACTTTTATACTATCAACTTTAATTATTTACATGAACATATCCACTAAGAGGGGTAGTGTTCAATAAAGGTTCCAAATGCCAGCCCAGTTTGCTATGTCGCTATGGGGTATGGATTTTTCATACCCTTGAACAACTGTTACACTGATCTGTTTTCCTAGTGTAGTCCAAATCTGGGGGGAAAAACAACAACCTTTTTTTCCATCAGTCAGAGCAAAGCAATTCTCTTCTACCACCCTATGCCCCCCCCCCCCCCCCCAACGGATTCAGAAGTAATCCGTGCAAGTAGAAACCTTGTTGTGATTAAATCAGGGTAATTGGTGAGACACTCACCACACTGTACTGCTGCTACTAGCTTGCACATTTATCGTGCCTTTCATTCAAGATCTTAAAGCGCGTACCACGGTATCTTCTTCCTAGCAAACATTAATTCTCAGCATGTAGCCATCTTAGCCTACGTCTACACTCCAGCCTTTTGCCAGCAGAGTGTATGCTAATGAAGCGCTCATTAGCATTTGTTGTGCTGTCATTTGCATATTCTCTACCAATGCTTTTTATGCAAATGATTTTTGCGCAAGGTTTTTGTGCAAAATGGACCCAGCTACGCTGCTTGTTTTTGTGCAAAAAGCATCAGCAGATAATATGCAAATGAAAGCACAACAAATGCTAATGAGCACTTCATTAGCATGCTCTGCCGGCAAAAGGCTGTAGTGTAGACATAGCCTTAACTATTCACGGACCCAAAATACTGCAAACACCCTCACGGTGAATGAAGGTGACAGTGGGCTCTTGGTGGTTTGCAGAGTTCTGCAGGGGCACCAGACTTCTGAAAGCCAGAGTTAAGACTCACACCCACCCCACTGTAGTCTGCCAGCCTGGAGCTGGATATAGCATCTGGGTCTGACCCGTGTGCATTCTTGCTGCCTTCACTGCATTAGGTTGACCTGCACTGAAAGAGGAGGGTTATATGGGAAGATCTGCAGCCCTGTGAGTGGTCTGCACCCCTCCATGGGTGCATATGACGCCTCTCCCTAGCCCTCGTGTGTAAGTTAAGGACAGGCGCCCATGGCTGACTTGAGAGATCCCGAATGCCTTGTTGGAGGTCTGTGTTCTGTGGCAGTGGGGCTCCTGGATCATCTTGCCACAGGGCTGCTCAGCATCGAGGGGAGAGTGGAGTGTGGGCCAGGAGTTAGAAAGGTAAGTGAGATGGCACCATGTGCATGCAGGTGACAAGGGAGTAACATTTAGCAGGTGGAGGCAGCTTAGCGTATGAGTGGTGGGCATAGGTAGGCCGTTCCTTTGGTGTTCCTTTGGGTGTAGTGGGGCATTGCTCCAAGGAGAAGGCTGAAGTTGCCTGGGTGTGAACCTTAACTCCAGTTCCTGGCTTTCAGACATTGTGAGTTTGGCTGAACATGACATACACAAGATACCCCTGGGCAACATTAACTCTCCATTAGCGACGTTTTTGTCAGTGAATTTCCTAGATGTTTTTTAACAGGAGAAATCTAAGGAGTTTGAGGTGTAGTTATCACGCAGGCATGCAGCTGAGATTCATGCGGGGCCAGGTAATGATGCTTATACCTTGTTCTCATGTCAGTAGAGCTCACGGCACTTTGGGGCTACGATGTTTCCCTCCTTGGCACTGTACAGCTGGACAAACGGGGACGGAGCGCAAAGTGACATGGCCAGGGTCGCCCAGCAAGCACGAGGCAGGCTTTCCACATTTCAGACCACTGTTCTCTCCAGTAGGTATCTGCGGGATTCCTAGGAGTGCGCCTCCCCACCCCCACCCCCCGGTTACAGTGACATAGGGGAAACGTTGTGCTTTGAAATGCTTGGAGGCTGCCGTTACTAAAAGCCCAGTGAGAAAAATCTCAAGACGTGATTTGTGGCCCAAAACCAAGTTTTATTGCACAAGGAGAACTGTAAGTCTGTGAGCATAGATTGAGGTGGAAATGGTGGGGAAGATGGGCACGCTTAGTATCTCTTGCTCCCTTCCACCCTCCCCATTCTCTTACGTCCCTAGCACTTGAGAAACCAGGCGGGCACAAGAAAGGGGGCAGAAATGTGAATGGTCCCTAGGTGAGAAAAGTAATAGATATGTAGCCGTGTTAGTCTGGTCTCGCTGAAACAAAAGACAGAACTATGTAGCACTTTAAAGACTAACAAGATGGTTTATTAGGTGATGAGCTTTCGTGGGCCAGACCCACTTCCTCAGATTCAGGAAGTGGGTCTGGCCCACGAAAGCTCATCACCTAATAAACCATCTTGTTAGTCTTTAAAGTGCTACATAGTCCTGTCTTTTGTTTCAGCTAGGTGAGAAAAGAATTCCCAAGGTACAGCCCGGTTTTCTGACCATTCACCCTACTCCAGTGATGCACATGGCACATTTTAAGACCTACTGAGGAACCATGAGGATGTTAGCGTGCCCAGAAGGCTAATTTTTCCAACAGAAACCTGAACAGCGGCAGAACTGGACAGCGCTCCACTGGAACACACTACCAGCTGAATCAGCCATTGCTTTGCTGCACCCAGATTCCTAGCACAGGCTGAATCTGAAAGTGGAGCAGGCTCAGAGAGGTGCCAAAGGGCCCGTTCCTCTCAATGGATGTTGGAAGGGGCCTGGGCCCCTGGTCCTGCCTCCCCCCTCGCAGGCCCCTGAGGAGTGACCAGGCCTCCCAGACTGGGAAGGGCTTCAGATCCTGGAAGGGGAAGGAGATGAGGGGCTCCCACAGATCCAGTTCACATAAGAAGGGGGACGGGAGAGTAGCTTAGACACCCCAAGAGCACTAGGGTCCCCCTGTTCCCAGCACATACCTGGAAGAAAAGCGTGTGAGGATGACAGACATCCCTAATTCCTCCCACTCTGCCAGCCACCCACCTCCATGTCATCCCTTATACCCCCCATAACCCTCACCCTGCCCTGAAACCCCTTCCCTGCTACCCATCCCCAGTTATCCCTCTGTGTAACCCCCTTGCCTCCCTGAAAATCCAACCCCCTTGTCACTCCTACTGCTCCACACCCTCAGTCCCCCTCCTCACCCAGCAAGCACTCCTGGGCAACTTTTCTTTCTGAAAGAGCATAAATGCCTTCTGAAGCTTCTGCTGCGCTCAGATTACATTTCTCAAAAATTTAATACTCATACACTTCCCTTGGCTAGAGACAGATTACTTCAGCGTGCCTCGGTTTCCTGTCAGCTTTCTACCAAAGGTTTGCATTTTCTGGGCCTAGGTGGTGTGCAGATTCAGTGACCATAACACGTCCACTTAAGTCACGTATATTCGGTGAGGGGTGCGTGGTTAGAAAGGCTTTGGGGATTCTATCCATATGTGCACAGCGTATTCAGTTGGCTAGCGAGGGGGAAGCATGTGTCTGCCTACAAAGCTAGACTTGTATTCAATTTTGCTTCTCCTAAAGATTAGTTGGTACCTTGCACCAGCTGGGGTAAATGCTGAGTGACTGAATTCCTTTGGGCATACAGAGCCAGAGTTTGAGCCTTAGGGCTAAGCAAAAAATATTGATAGAATCTGTCAAAAGCTGGTTTCTTGGGGAGAGCTGTAGCTCGGGAACCCCCTATTTCAATCACTAACTTTAGCCAACATCCCCACTAGGCACAGCAAATGTTAAAGCAATAGGTACAACCAAAAAGATTTTAGAGCACTTGGAAGAGCTGTTCTTTAAACAGAAAGGAATTCTCAGCCTTAATTACTTGCAGAGCTGGTACTCTGCTATCATGCATAACTCCACCCAATTCTTTCAATTGATGTCATGATTTCACTGTTAAACAGAAGTAATTCTTGCAATACTGATCCATGCATCCAGCAACTGGAAAATAAGGAAGCATCATTTATAGACCACCTTTTTATCTTACGTGTGCATGCAGTATTTTCCTACCTACCTCTTCTCACATGCAGCTGAGTAGTGGGGTCAGAAGTACATTCCCTCAAAAATTAACTTTAGCAAATAAAACACATCACATACCTCTTTCAATGTCCCGGGGGTGATTATCAACCGATAAACCATGTAGATCGGAATGCAGATAACAGAGGAGGTCCCTATGCAGTAACCCACGATAGTGGTCCAGTAGGGATAGTTATAATCAAAAAGGCGGAGATCCGGAGGGCTGGACATAAAACTGCAAATGATGAACTGAAATAAAAGTCCAAGACAATAGTATAAATACACGATGTTTTTGCATAGCGCACAATTAGCCTTTGGGGCCAACTGCTGCAGTATGTCACTGAGACCAAAAATGTAGCAAGATTCAAAAAAGGGTTAGGCATGTCTGTGAATAATGACAAAATCCACAGTTACATTAAAAAGGATGTAAGCCCTCGTGCTTAGGCCATAAGCCACTCTAACAGGAAAATATTAGGAAAAAAATTATCTTGCGGACTATTTATTCCATATTCTGGGTATTCTTGAATCCAAACAAAGATAGGGTATTGGTCTAGAGTCTTAGATTTTAAGGCCAAAAGAGACCATTAGATCATCTAGTCTAGACTGCAGACCAGAGACAGGCCTGGGAGGCAGCGGGGGAGGAGGCACAAGGAGAGCAGACAGAACCATAGGAGCCTGCACATGCGGGGAGTCGGCTTAAAAGCTGGCTCTCCAAGGGCACCAGCTCCCACCTCCCTCCACCTTGCTGCCTCAGTATCAGAGGCAGCAAGGGGCACTGTGTGTAAACGTTAGGATTTACCGATAAGCCTAGGCTTATCGGTTAATCGTGTAAATAATTACATGTTCGCATCCCTAATGGACACTAGACCTAGATGTAGTATTCTGCTATCAGCACTGTATGCAGAAGTTAAAAAATCACCCTTATACAGCTAAGAGCTAATATGATCATTGGATGTATAAACAGGGAAGTATAACTGGTCCACAGATCTGATCTGGCATTGCATATTTGAATGCCAATTCTAAAATTCAGTTGAATTTTAGACTTGGTAATCAAAGATGGAATTTTTGGACCATTCTGTTTGAATTCTGTGTGGTCAAGAATCCTGTAACCAATCATTAGGTCTGATAATGAACTGAGATAATGTCTTCAAGTCGGATGAATCCTCTGGCAGGGTAAACAATTTTTTTTTCTTGGATTCTTCTCTCCCTTTATTGTTTACACTATTCAGCCCACATCCATACACATTTACAGTTTTTCTGACCTAGTGTGATTTTTTTTCTCTACTTCCACAATTTCATTAGAGGTTTTTTTATGTTCTGTATATTTAACCATACATCTATATTCCTTGCTTTTTGTCTCCCTTGCTCAGGTTATTGCTTCAAGTTCTTTCGGCATTAAACTGAAGAAACGTGCATAAAGATAAAAATGGTACACGAACCACTTCAAATTTTCAGGTGTTTTCTGAGTCCAGCTTTTGGAATGTTTTTTCCAGGCAGATGGTGAAAAGTTAGAGAGACCATTTTCCTGTGTAACTCCATGCTTGTCAAACTTTAATAGTATTGTACTAGTTGTATACATGTTTCAAGAATTCTTTGAGGCCACAAGGAATTTCTAGTTTTTCTTCAAGTACTTACAATACTCTTCCTTAACACCAAATAGAGGAGTCATCACTGTCTATAGCAACAACTCACTGCATTTGGCAATCTTCTCCAGAACTTGCTTCATTGTCAACAGCTGTATGGTTGAGAAATTAACTTACCAACTTTGATGTTGATTATAGGCCAGAAATCATTGTGCTTTGATCCCTGGTACCTCTGATTGGCTTGCAGAATGCAATAATTCCTGGATTTTTATGTTTTTTCTTACTCTAATACTAAGACTACAGAATTCCAGTTTTATGCTACAGCATATTGGACCCTGTGAGATGCTTGGTGCTTTCAGTCCCCATTGAAGGCAAATCTAAGGTGCTTAAGTATTAAACTGGTACATTGCAAAATGAGTGTTAGTGACTGTTCTTGGAAGCATCTTAACTTAATTTTCACAGGATTTCATCAGGGGTTTCCCAGCACTAGAAATTTAGTAACATTTCCATAGACAGCCAACAACTTCTGGGCTTTTCTTATTTTAGTTTCCATAGAGAGTGTAAACATCAATTTTGCCTAGTAACCACATCACTTGAAACTATATTGCTTTTTGTGTAATTTAGTTTCATTGCTTCAGGACAATAGTGTATAAGTTATTTCTATGACGAAACATCTATTTATAGCTTTTTTCTCCTTTGTCTACAAGTAATAAAATGGAAAGTTGTTAAACACACATTAATCATCCCAACAGTGTTTGTTTAGATTTAAAGCCTTCCCTGTGAACTCAAACTCTTTCCCTCCATAAACCTCCACATTGACTTACTTGCCTTGCATCCAAGCCAAGCAGCAATAAAAAACAGGGTGAACTAATTTGGGAACAGGGAATGGAGGCTTTGGTTAAAGATCTTAGTAACAACTCTACCAAGTCAGTTGTGAGGACCCTGGCTCCAGGTTCTTGATTATGGGTTTGTGAAGGATACTCTCTGGTGAGGTAGAGTTTGGGGAGGTGTATTCTGAGGTTGCTAGGCAGTGGCTGTTCATACAACAGATTTACAAACAGTCTTAAAAGATGATGATGACAGAGAAATGACTATTTTTCCTCACTATGTTTACACTACAGAGTTTTTTTTCAGAAAAACGGCTGTTTTTCAAAAAATTTCAGTTACGTCCACACTGCAATCACTCTTTCGGAAAAAGGCATGTGTGGACAGGGAAAAGGGAGTTCTTTCGAGGGAAGAGGAAAAAGCACAGGTGGCTACTCCATCCATAGTAATCACAGCTGAAATGCGAGATGGCATCCATTCCGTGTAGACTCTATCTTTCAAAAAAGCAGATCGCTTTTTCAATGTGCTTTTGCTGTGTAGACGCTCTCTTTCGGAAGAAGTTTTTTGGAAGATCTCTTCTGGAAAAGCTTCTTCCGAAAGAAGCCTGCGGTCTAGACATAGCATCACATACATGTAAAGTGGCAAAGATAAAATTAGTCTTGTCCTGTGCTAGATAAACAATGATACTGAAGAACTTTAATATCACACAGTGTGTAGTCAACCTGTGGAACTCCTTGCCAGAGGAGGCTGTGAAGGCTAGGACTATAATAGAGTTTAAAGAGAAGCTAGATAAATTCATGGAGGTTAGATCCATAAAAGGCTATTAGCCAGGGAGTAGGAATGGTGTCCCTGGCCTCTGTTTGTCAGAGGCTGGAGAGGGATGGCAGGAGACAAATCGCTTGATCATTGTCTTCGGTCCAACCTCTCTGAGGAACCTGGTGCTGGCCACTGTCGGCAGACAGGATACTGGGCTAGATGGACCTTTGGTCTGACCCAGTACAGCCGTTCTTATGTAATATGTAAGTAACAAAAAAACCCTCAGTATTAATCTACTAACTAGTCCTAGCTGCTTTTGTCAGATTTATCTCATTGACTGAATATTGTTGGCTTCCAAAATCTGGCACTAGAGAGTTTAACACAAATATAATGTAAATAGAAACCCCACGTCTAGAACGCTAAGGTGTTCCATTAGTAAACTTGGACTGACTTGGGTGAGGAACAGGAACTCACCAAAAGGAAGATGGGGCTGATTGCTACCCAGCAGATGCGCCAGTACCAGCCTGGAGTGAAACCCAGCATTTCCTTCATGTCACTGCAAAACTGGGTGATTCCTATGAAAATAATTGGAGGACAGAGGTTAATGACAGAGGGAAAAAAAGTGCTTCACGCATGTGATATAACCAGGAAATGAAGCAGTGTAGTCATGTCCCTGCAACCTTTTCATTACCCCAAAACATGAATTATTCAGAATTATTCAGTGCTTACCATCCAGGCTGGGTTGCGCTTAGAGGACAAAGTAATATTGTTTGCAGGGTCAGTTCTCGGTAAATTGCATTTGCTATGTGACAGGGGCGCTCCGGTCCACTGCGCTTGCAGGACTGATATTCGGCAGATGCCAGGGAGTCTGGCTGGGATGGGGTGTACATGCGAGAACAATCTTACCATAGAACCAAGCCACTGCAATGGATTCCAGAAACACCACGGTGAGGACAGCTGGGCCTGTGGCATATTCTTCAAACAGCTTCACCATATATGCGCCACCCTAGATAAGAGATTGAGACACAGGTTAGCCAAAATCCCCAGAACAGAAGTTTTACTGCTAGTAGACAAGTACATCTAGTCCCATAGGGTACGTCTGCACTGCACTCTTATTTCAAAATAAGCTATTTTGGAGTATTTCTTCTGGACTAGCTTATTTCGAAATAGCATGGCCACACTACAGGGGAGCCTCAAAATTAGTCTGAGGCAGGCTCCCCAAATGTGGACGTGCCACCTCGATTCAGAGCCCCAGGAGGCACTGGGGAGTAATTACTTTGAATGGCCTTGGGGAGTAGCTATTTCGGAGTAGCAGTAGTGTGGACACTCCACTGCTGCTATTTCGGAAAAGCCATTATTCCCTGTGGAATGAGATTTACAGAAGTCGGAATAAGCCATCTGTTATTTCGAATTTATTTTGAAAATAACGGAATTGCTGTGTGGACGCTCGCATTGTTATTTCAGAAGAACAGCTGTTATTCCAAAATAACGCAGCTGTGTAGATGCATCCATGCTGTCCTCAGTTCGAAAGAGGGCATTCAGCAGAGCAAAATACACTGTCCCATCACTGCCTGGCTTCTCTGGCCTTTAATAGCCCTTGACAGTACTAATCACTTGACCAGGATCCTTGCTTTAACGTCCTGGGATCATCCTGGGCCAGTAAAAGTGTCATGCAGACAAGCTGAAAGGGAAAGGCATTTCTCATTGGATTTTAACGAGCTAAGCAGATGGGATCTGTGCTTTCCATGCCCTCCTTTGATGGCAACTTTCCTGCTCAATAACTGTTTCCTGTCCATGAACATTAAAGGGCAGCATCAGGTTCTATGCTTCCTCTTGGATCTGGATTCAGCTAGAAGGAGAGAGAATTATGTCTTATCCAGGAAGCTGGCTCCTTATCAATGCTTTACAAGGAGGGAATTTCTCATAAAATGAGCAGTGGCATGTAAAAGCCAGTGCATTTTCCCCTCATCTTTTGCAAAAGCTGACCTCTTAGTACCAGTTTGTGCTCCAGTTACAGCAGTGAAATCCTGACAACAAGACAGAGGCTGTGCAGGTATAATTTCAGGCAGAATTTGGCATGTAAGGAACAGGTCAATGCTGCAGATTAGCCAGTGTTCAGAGTTTCTAGACTCCAGATCCCTAAATTCCATTCATGATGGTTTCTAGAACATGGGTTTTTATCCAGACTGTTCTTAGTTTGAAATTTATTTCCAACCCTTTTACAAACATACAAACAATCAGTGTACTTTTCAAAGCTGGGATTTGGGGCCATGGTCTGACCTGGAATAAACCTGCCCAGTGGCATGGTGTTATTATGTACTGTAGACTGGAAATTTGTGGTAGCTTGGCAAATACCCCCAGGAGAGCGACTGCTCACAATCTCCTACCCCATAAGGGAAACTTCTGCTCCCTACTGGCCTGAGTGTGTTTCCCAGGTCTGATAGGACTCCTGGAGGTTGTGTCTGAGAAACACTCCCCTCCTGCAAATGTCAGTTAGTGTCTCCTGCCAAGAAGCCAGGCCCACAATGCCAAGATACTTACGAACGTCAGGGTTGTTAATGACCCCAGGAAGCAAGCAATGATGAGACCCAGGACAAACCATTCCCTGCGCTTGCCCCAGAAGTGTGGGAATTCGTCCAGCACTGCAGTGATCACCCCCTCCAGCCCTGCAAACTGAGATGACAGCAAAGAGTCTTAGAAAGAAAGCAGCCCTTCCACCCTACATCCCCCAGGCACACCCCACCACGGGGATGGGCTGAAAAGCCCCTCCAGCCTGCGAACCCCACCCCACAAAGGCCATTGCTATGCCAAGCTCACCCCCCCTTGTCAGTCTGGCTGCCTCCTCTTAGGCAGATGGGCTGTATACTGCGATGGGAGAACCCCTCAGTCATTGTAGTGTGTCCACACTGAAGCTGCCCTATGATCGCATGTTAAGTGTAGACAATACCACAAAATACAATGAAGTGCCAAAGGTTCATTGTTTTAATGGTATCTGCATGGGACAGGACAGAGATGGCTGCTTTGGAGACATCCCCCACCATGTCTTCAGAGACCTTACTCTCTTCAGGACTGGGATTGTGTCTCCTACATGGAGGAAGTGCCTACCACAGAACAAGAACTACCATATGACAGACAACAGCAACACGTACACGGCTCATTATAGCCAAGTCCATGAAAATGATGGAGTTTTGCCTTCTCACACCAGGAACGAATTTGGTCCTTAATCTGCAAGTACTATGTGCCTCGTGGCAAAATCTTTATAGCACCTTGCCCCACTATGAGAACTCCACCTCGTGTCCCCACCTTCTAAATCTTGTTACCTGTGAAAAATCCCAGAAACCTCTCACTGCCATGCATGTTGGTAGGCAGTTAAGTGATGGTTAAAAGCAAGATTCTAGAAGCTGAATATTCTGGGTTCTGTTCCCAGCTAAGCAACTGATTCACTGTGTGGCTACGTCTACACTGGCATGATTTTGCGCAAATACTTTTAATGGAAAAACTCTTCCGTTAAAAGTATTTGCGCAAGAGAGCGTCTACACTGGCATGTGCTTTTGCGCAAAAGTATCCGTGCCAGTGTAGACACTCCCTTGCGCAAGAAATTAACGTTGCCTGTCTACACTGGCCTCTTGCGCAAGAATACTTGCGCAAGAGGGCTTATCCCTGAGCGGGAGCGTCAGATTATTTGCGCAAGAAGCCCTGATTTCTTACATTAGAATGTCAGTGTTCTTGCCAAATACTCGCGGCCAGTGTAGATAGGTGGCAAGATTTTGCGCAAAAGCAGTAGCTTTTGCACAAAATCTTGCCAATGTAGACACAGCCTGTGAGTTTGGGCAAGCCAGTTAATCTTTTTATGCCTCAGTTTTCCCCATTTTGGAACGGATAATAAGTACTCTTCTGTGACTGGAGACGGGGGAGATTAATGAATGTTTGCAATGCATTTTACACTTAATTTGAGGTCCTTGGATGAAGGGTGCTAAATATTAGTAGAGTTGTTCTATTATTAAAAGGAGAGGTTATGTTTTAATTCTGAAATTTGTTTTGGGACATGCTGGAATAATTCCAAATGCTTAACCCCCCCCATCGATTGAGGGCCCTCTCACTAAAGATATCCACTCACCGTGCTGTCTAGTCCCAGAGTGAGCAGCATCAAGAAAAATATAATGGCAAAAAAAGTTGAAGCTGGCATGTTTGCAATGGCCTCAGCGTAGGTAATGAAGAGAAGACTGGGCCCTGGTACCGAGAAGGAAAACAGGCGATTATTACAGGTCGGCCTACTGCTCGGCACCATTTTGCCCGCACCTGGTGTTCCTTTCCAGTGGAAATGCCTTTGCCCACAGGGTAGTGTTACCACGTGTAGCTGTGGTAAGGTGTGACGTCGCATCGGGGTTCCCCCGACTCCTGCACCCCCTCAATGGCATAAACAGACTCCGCCAGCCAGTAGAATAGAGGGAGTTTATTGCTTCTCCGGGATACAGCACAGCACAGATGTAATCTGGTTACAGGGCCAAGCCTAGGATGCCTCAGCCCCCGTGAGATGGGGGAAACTGGGCCTTTAAATCCCAGCCCCTTGCTTAGGCTGCTTCTCCCATGATACCAGACAGAAACTAAAAAACTCTCTTCCAGCCCTGCCCCCCAGCCAGGTGCTGGTCTCCGCCTTCCTCCCTTTGTCTCTCTCCCTGGGAGGCTGAGCCTGGGTGTCTGGGTTAATCCACATTTGGGAGAGTCAGTGAGAATCTCCCATCCCAGCACAGGGGGACCCCAGGTCACAGAGCAGACAGCCCCCCCACTACGTCACATAAGGTTCCCTAGGTGACATGTCCTAGTTGCCATGATTTGTGTGTCCTTTTCATGGAACCCCAAATGCCACTGACTGTTTTACGTTAGGGCCCTTGGCATAAAGCAGTATGATTAATCATATTATATAGAAAACATGCATCATTTGGTTTCTCAGAGCCAGGGTCTCTTCCCTGGTCTTGAATTTTAAACGGATCCCATAATCTATGTTTAGGTGGTAAGAATATTTTCCCAGCCGGAATGTCATTAAACAAGTTCTAGCAAAACTTTAGAGGAAATTTAAGATAGCATTAGAATTAAGTTCCCCTACCGGTATCTTTGGCAACCTCCGACACGTCTTCATTCCTCATTTCAGCCATATATCCGAGCACAGTGAAAATGACAAATCCAGACACAAAACTAGTCATGCAGTTCACGGTACTGGTAACCAGTGCATCCCTGAAACAGAAAACCCCAATGCATGTCAGAGAATGACGGTGCCAAACAGGACGGCGTCTCGCATAGCATTGAGTGTGAACTGTCCAGACCACTTGGGGGCATGTTTTCATACTGGCAATATCAACTCAACCCTTCAGCTTGCCAGGGTATACAAATACTGGCCCATATATTTCAATAGGTGAGTGTTTATGGGAAAGACCCCAGGAAAATGGCTGTTCTGTCTTTGCATGGATGTTAAAAATCCCATTGCAATTTTCCAGAAGAAAAGTAGGGCTTTGTCTCGGTGTCCTTGGGGGACAACCAACAGGGCTGGAGAAAACGGTAGTTGTCTCCCATGGCCTACCCCAAAGGCAGCTGCCTTTCACTGGTGGAACGATCCCTGGACTGATACTAACTGCTCGTTTTTAAAAATGTTGAGATTATCATCAAACAAGCTCCCAGATCCCTTGAGATCGTCCATTTAGCATTTACAGCGTGATGTGTTCCCCCGCCCTGTCTTGCCTTGGAATCAGACAAGGTGTCTCGCTCCTTGAGCCCCAGCCGATCGGGGCAATACAGATTTGTCTCTTGAGATACTTTCACTCTCTTTGCGATAGACTTTGAATTGCGCAATATGTGTCTGAGTAAGAACTTTGGATAGTTCATGCAACAGCTGCTTGGCTGTCTCTGGCTGCATACCAGACACACCACACCAATCTGATTAATACTGGGTTCAGAGCGCTATAGTAATAGCTTTAGGGAGAATGACCATTTGCAGGTTCCATTTCATGGAGCATAATAAACAGCCTTAAGAAGATAAGAAAACAGCCCCACGGAGCCCTTTACCAAGTTATATCTGATCTGGTTGCAGTGACTACGCATTGTGACAATCTGATGGCTGTTCTGTGGTGGAGTCAGTCCAGACATAGCTGGACAGGGATCTACCTCACTGCGCCTTTATGGGCAGTCTCAGCAGAAATCAAGAATTGCCTGGCTTCTAAACTGGGGGAGGGACCAACTTTGTGTTCCATATTGGTACAGAGCCTAGGACAAGGGGATCCTGAGCTGCACTGGGAGCTCTTAAGTGCTACCGCCACACAAATACTAAAGAATAATAAGCAGCTAGACATGGAAAGCAACCCCCCATCTTGCCTTGATGTGAGGCCCAGTTGTGGGGTGAGGCAAGATTGCTCTGATGCTAAACGTATCTGTTCTGCAGATGAATTCACTCTACGGGACTGACCACCCGGGAACTTTTACCAGCATTACATTTCTCTCTCTCTTTTTTTAAACATCCAGACTTTTTATATTCATGCACTGTCCTTTTATTGTCTGTTTGTGACACCGAGGTGAAACTCACTGGTAGCAGTTGTTGTGGAATTTGTTGTAGCTGGCAAAAGCTAGTAGGACCCCAAAACCTGGACCAAGAGAGAAGAAAATCTGAGCTGCAGCATCCACCCAGACCTGAAAAATATAAGAGGCAGAGCATGAAGAAAAGAGGTTGTTAAACACGGAGCAAATGCCCCTTTCTAGTCCACTGCTGCCAATTAGATTTCCACAGCCTGTGTACAGGCAAGTCCTATTTTAACAAACATTTTATTAAGAATTCGTTACATGGATCAGAGGTTTTGGGCAGAAGGATGAGAGATGCGTTTGTAGCTTTGTGACAGAGGCAATTACCTGGCACAGTGAGAACATCATCCTTTTCACTTGCGCCATAACTAGGGTTTATCTTTGCAGGAGGGCACCGTGGGTGAAACGCTGCCACATTTCTAAACACACGCTGTAAAGACTCCCGAACCGTGGCAGCTCTCAGTGTTTCGCCCTTGGCGGGATCCGAGGCTGGCAGCTGGCAGGCTTCCTGGAGCGGTGCCTCTCTAATGGGTGTGGCCTGCCTTCCTTCCTCCGGGATCCCTTTGCAGGATGACAGCTGGAGTGCATTGCCCTGCGTGTCTCAGAGGGCATGTCCTCTGGATTGAGCTAAATCCATCTGGTGGTATGGGCACAACTCCAGCTGTGTGAACACAACCTGAACATGCTGTCCCATGTCAAATTCAAGTGTGGTGACCTGGTTCCAAAACCACTGTGGTAACCCTGGCCGGAGTCGCACTGAACAGCACCTCCACACTGCTGATCTCGGGGCCATCCCTGGAAGGAAGAGTCCTGCCTCTCTTGTTCCCTCTTGACTGTAGCGTGGAGAACGTTGCAGCTTGGTTCTGACGCATCCCTGTGCCGGGAGCCTGCATGTTCCCAGACAGAGCTCTGCTAGAAGCCAGCACACTGATTGCAATCTGCTGTCCTCACTTCAGAGCTATTCAGTACAATAGCCATGTCCTTTATTGCTTTTAGGACGACGTGGCTCCTTATTGGAGATGCTGCTTTATCAGAAAATGGCGTCTCTTCATTTCCTCCTCATTGAAAACGCTCCAGATCAGCTGGCCAGCTGCAGGCTCACAGACAGAGTTTTTAATCTTTGTATTTATTGCCTTGGGCTTCTTTCATCTCCCTCCCTATTAGTGACTTTCACTGGTAGCGAAGGAAACACAGCCAGGAGCTAGATGGCTTCTGTGCCTCTTCCAGACGGGTTCACATCGAAACCAGACACTGGGGTGACGCTTGTTTCATTTTATTGGGGTCTCGTCCCCATCCCTACCCTCTCCCCTACATTTGGGAGCATTTTCAGGCCTCCGTGGGGCATTCCCTCTCCCCACACATCCCCACCTCCCCAGCTGCCGTCCCTTCTTCAGGCTGAGTGTGCTGAGTTGGATCGTTTTCCTGCTGCCTGTGTGGATACGGAGGAATGTGGGAGGTTTCCACCTGAGTCAAGGAGCACTTGTCCAAAAGGGAAGGTCTCTTCAGGGCCTCCTGCCAGGGCGTGACATGGAGCTTGAGTTTTGGGGGTTGCGATAATCCTGGTTCTGAAACGGGAGCTGTGAGGCCAGCTGCCTGACCATGGGCTCCATTAAAGGTAAGTTAGCCCATTCCAGTGTCTCCTGGTCAGCCAGGGTGCCCCCCCCATTCAGATCCAGGTTAGCCAGCGGAGTGGGACCAGGAACAGAGACAGCGTGGTGAGCTCTACCTTGCGTAATTGTTACAACTGCACTTTGGACAAAGATTTAAAAGAACTGGAGTTCAGAGTTAGGCCTCCGAATCCGAGGGCCCCTGTTTCCTGCGCTGGCACTAGCCATGTTCTGAAAAGGAGAGACACTAATTGCAGCCTGTAAGCGCGTACGCGGATGTCCCCTTTGTAACTACAGCCTTACCTGAGTGGCCAGGAGTTTCTGCCAGTCAGGCTGCAGGTAGAAGACAACCCCTCTCCAGGCTCCAGGCAGCGTGGCCCCTCGTACTAACAGGATAAAGAGTATGATGTAAGGGAATGTGGCAGTCACCCATACCACCTGTTAGAGAAAACACGAGGACAGTGTTTGCCAGGGGGCTGACGGAGGGAAACTGAAATGATGAGAGTGGCACAGTGCATGGAATGAACAGTAATACTGAGACTCATGACACCTTTCATTCAACGTGCTTTACAAAGGCAATCGCTGTCTTTTATCAAAGGAGAAAATACATCCCACAGTCGCTAGATGACATGCCCAACATCCTGCAGTGAATCAGTAGCAGAGCTAAGATATAGCAACCAGAACTTCAGACTCTCATTTGCCTCCTCTTAGCACCTGGGCCACGTTGCCTTCCCTACTGCCAACGCCCTTCAGTGCCCACCCAGGGCTCCTTTTTAAATTCCCCTTTGTTAAACATCAGTGCAAATAGGAAAACACGTGGGCCATTTCCAAGCAGACCTACTAGCTTCCTTTCTCTAGTTCTGCATACGGCCTCTCTCCTTCCATCTCCCTCGCCCTCTGATGAAGTGTGTTTAGACAAGAGTTATACACCAACTCGCTGCTGACGGTGTATAAACTAGTTTACTCAGCATCACTGGTCTCACTGCCCCACCGATACTTATACATTCTCCTCTCAGGCAGTCAGCTCTGGTTTCTGACGCCAGGTTTGCTGGCGCTGTGTCAATAAACAGGTGACAGGCACATTGCTTAATCATTTCCCATTGCTGTGCATGGTGCCATCTTTAACTGCTGTGTCAGCTTAGCCAGGTGAAAAGAGTCCTATGTCCACATTCCATTTCCAGCTCCGCTGCTAACGGAGTGAGCCAGAGCTAAGTCACAGATGCTGGAGTTTTGAGAAGGGCCGAGCACCTCACCTGCGACCCCCGTGGCCACATTTGCAGAGCTGCTGAGTTGTCAGCTCCAGAGGAAGAGACTCGGAAATGCACAAGCTCAGCACCCTGGGAAGTCGGGCCCTGCCTGTCTCAGACGATGCATGTCTCAGACTTGGCCCAGTTTGCTGACCCACCTCAAAATATTCATCTTAACCTTTCTGCCCTGCAGCATCCCCTCCTGTAAAATGGGAACAGCAGCACCAAGCTTTGGAAAGTGATGGGAGCTCCTCACATAGGAGGTGACCTGTCTGTGGAAAGATTTATTATTAGAGGTGGCACCTTTGTAAATCGGAGCTCTCTGGTCAGGCAACATCCATGATCCAAAGGGACCATGGATGTTCCAGGATCAGAGAGTCCCGGTTCACTGAGGGGGATAGAGGGGCCAGGAGCCAGGCGCTATGTAAGGGGGAGCAATGCACAGCCCAGCTGGGCTGCAAGAGGGTCTGGCAACCAGCGTGTGGCCCAGCTGGGCTGCATGGTAGGGTCCAGGAGCCTTGGGGGAGGGCTAGAATGGGGGAGTGGCACCAGAGGGCCCAGAAATGATCTCCCCTGGTCTGGCGATTGTAAATGTAAATTTGTATTAAGCAGCCCTGGATTGGTAACATGATTTGCTCTGACAGAAGACAGCAAGGCCCATCTGTAGAAAAAGAAACAGTGGAACTGTGGTTCAACAGAGCAGTAATCTGAGATTACCCTCCACACCCATGCACACCCCCTGGATCGGATGATCCAGAACAGCAACCCAACAGATGGGTAGCCTCTATTATATGGACTATGGTGGCACTCACTGCACGGTACATGTGCACGACTTTCCAGGCCCTGTCGTAAAGACGATCTAAGCTTCCTTTCTCCCACGTTAATAGGCTGCTTCAGACACGCTGCAGAAATGATGCTCTCCCAAGCAAGTTCCTCTTGCTTTTGCATTCACCTTGCCAGATGTTTTGACCCCTTTCCAGATGCTGAAGTACACAATAGTGAAAATCAACATCAAGCAGAGAGTCAGTTGCCAGCTAATGCCTCCTAGATCATCCAGCCCTTTGGACCTTTGCACCTGGAGAACGTGGCGGCTAAAACAGGAGAGAAAAGCACATTGTTAATGTTTGTGTAACCAACACAGAGTGCTTTGGCTCTAAGTCACGAGAGGAGAGACACCCCCCCACACACATACCAACATCTGCATTAATTTTAATCCCTAGACAGTTTAGAAAAAGGCCTGTGGTTGATAAATCTCCCTGTTGCCCTATAAAAAAAAAAAACACCCTGCATTTCTACCTCGCTTTCTGATATCACTGTCTCCACTTACATGCACTTACGTGTAAAATTCTTCTGCTGGGGAGATGGAGTGTGGAGTCCAGGTAACGCTGGTGTTGGTGAAATAATTGGTGCAGTTGCCTGTATTCCAAGCATTTTTGCAGCTAGTCCATGGCAGCTCCGCCGTGAAGGATGAAACGAGGTAGTAGAGGGCCCAAGCCATGATGGTATTGTAGTAAGAGGCAATATAGAAAGCTATGATGCAGATGGTAAAGCCAATTCCTGGGACGGCAGGAAACAGTTATGTGAGTGCTGGCCCCATAGAGCAGGTGAACGACAATCAGTGAGACACCCAATCAGAGAGCAGACATGCCCCATTCCCGCCCTTGTTCTAGAATTCTGTGGGGTCTTCAGAAAGTGTGTATGGGGAAAGCGGGGGGGGAGGATTTGCCCAAACCACGCTTCAGAAAAGCATCCCAGTTCTAAACAGAACCTGCATAACAGCTGTCCTGACTCAGGTCCCGGTCTCTGGAATTTTGACTGGGATGCATATTCCCCACGTCTTCCTTCCCCACAAACAAACAAACGAAGTTGGAAGGAAATCCAGCTCTGGTTCTGAAGGCCAAGATAACAAGCGTATGACAGATACTCTAGCATCACTGCTAGCAGAGATGGTGGAGAGAAGTGAGATGAAGCTGTAGGGTCATTTGTTTAAAAGATCTCTCTTGGGCACAGAAAGAATGGATTTGCAATATTCTTCCCAGTCCGCATTTCCAATACCATTTCAAATATTAAAAATGGAAAATTTTGGAAAGTTCAAATGACTTTCACCATTACGATGGTCTATATATGACTTTCACCATTATGATGGTCTATATATGACTTTGCATTTTTTTTGGCTTGGGACAGTGAAGGAGTGGTTTGTTTCTAGTCAGTTTCCCTTCCTGGCTTTTGTACACTAGCACAAGTCTGCATCTGCCAGGTTGGAAAACAATTTGGGCACTGTGTATGTCTAGAGCACAATTTTACCTTGTTTTCTCAAAGTACATGATTTCTAAAAGTGATTGCTGCTAGGTGTTAGGAAAGCTTGTTTTATAGAACCGAAATGGGGGGCCTAAACCGTTTGAGATTAACCCTTTGCGTTATCTCTTATATTCAGTAATTGTTCTACCCTTATAGAAAATCCCTGGAGGAGCATAGTACGTTTCCCATTCCCCTTACTACCTTTGAAAATAGGACAAATTTTCCTCCAAATTGAGATACAGCCGTTCCTGTGGTACTGGCCCAGGGCTAGCTCCATGTAAAATAGAGGGATGCCTCCAAAGATGGCCATGATCGTGTATGGGATGAGAAACGCTCCTGCAAGGAAGGAAGGACATGACTGTAGCTTGTCGTGGATAGTATCAACACTTCATAAAGAACAGTTCTTCATGTGCTGCAACCACTGAAGTTCAGCAGTAAAACCCCAGGTGCCCCCTGATCTCAAGAGGTCAGTCCAGTCAAACGTACATGTAATGTCACACTGAACAGAACTCACAAAAAGTGGGCTTACTCCTGAAGGGCTAGGTCGTGACTCCTCTGCTCTCGCTTGTGGGAAGTTACTCACATGACTAGTCCCATCATCTTCAACAGGGTTACACATGTGAGGAACTGCTCACCACTGGCTCTGGCAGCTGTCTCGATGGACAATGCCATAAGCACAAAAACAGTTAAATTACTGCCTGTCGTGCTGGAGCATCACAAACGACTAAGAGTCCAATTCTCAAGTGCCACAGGTAACGCTCCCGAGCCACCGCTGTAAGGTCACAATCTGGCTCTAAGTTTCCAGTGGGATGAAGTTCTGAAAGATTGCAAGATTGTCTCCTCCCAGACTTTGGTACCCAAGATTTTAGGAAATTAGGAAAAACTTCCTACTGTCTGGGGCTATGTCTAGACTACGGAGTTTTTCTGTGATACCGGAAGTCGTCCAGGAGTTCATGCAGGGAACACGTCTGCTCTTCCGCAAAAATGTCCGAAGAGCAGATGTGCTCTTTCAGAAGCCCTGTCTTCCTCGTGCCATGAAAAAGGAAGGCTCTTCCGAAAGAGGAAGTTTTTCCGAAATTTGGCCCAGTGTAGACAGGCCAAATTTTGGAAAAGCCTCTTCCGACAAAACTATCGGAAAAATGCATACCTTTTTCCGATAAAAAGCGGCAGTCTAGACATAGCCTGGGCGGTGAAACCCTGGAATAAATTGCTTAGGGGGGTTGTGGAATCTCCATCACTGGAGATATTTCAGAGGAGGTTGGACAGACACCTGTCAGGGATGAGCTTGGTGCTTGGTCCTGCCATGAGGGCAGGGGGCTAGTCTCGATGACCTCTTGAGGTCCCTTCCAGTTCTATGGTTCTAAGATTTTATTCACTCCCATTGATGCAGGATGGAGCAAAAAATAAAATAATTTCTTCCTCTGATACACTGCCTAGATGCATGATGGGGACACAGATACTTCTTCAGCTCTCTCACTGGTTACAACCACTGTTTGACCGTAGCACTGAAATTATATTGCTTAGTCTGAATTTAAATGTTTCTGGGGATTGGGCGTCTCACTCTTTTCCCTTGTCCAACTGATCTCATGGTCAGGACGCTTTGCCTAATGAGTAGTCGACATTTTCCTTCTGTTCTTTCCTTATGTTCAGCCTGTGCTTTCTAGCTGTACTGGCTCTTGCATCATTCTAGAGAATGTCTCTCCCCCCCTTCGAGTGTAGAACTCTCAACTGTTAGTTGATGCATATGTCCTGACTCTAAACATAGTTTGTTCTTTTCATCTCTCTCTCGAATCAGTCTCTCTTGCCCCGTAAACTTAGGAGACCAGTTGTAAACATTAACTTGAGCCATAGACCCGAACCATTGATACCCAAAGAAGCCAGGACACTCACCTCCTCCATTTTGGTAGCATATATAAGGAAATCGCCACACGTTGCCCAGATCCACAGCATAGCCAATGACCGAGAGAAGAAAGTCCATTTTTTTGCTCCAGGTCTCTCTTTCCTCCAGCTCCATCAGCTGCGGCTGAGCCTCCATGCCACAAGTGGTGGAAGTGGTGGTGGTAGTGGTGGTAGTGGTGGCAGCTGGGGCAGTGCATGGGCCGTCTCCTTCTCCTATTCCATTGCAAGGCACTGGGCTCTGAACCACGGAGTAGCCATTGGAGATCTGACCTGCTGCTTCTTTCTCTCCCTGGCTCAGGTGGGCCTTATTCCCGTCCTCCACCAGCTGCAGGGAGGAGTTAGGGGTCCTGAGCAGGAGTCCATTTTCTGTGCAGTCTTCTCCTGCCGTGCAGTCCAAGGGCTCTTTCTTAGAACTAAGAAGCTGGGTCTCAGGGCTGGATGACTTCTCCATTCTGCTGGTTAACAGCTGGTGCTGCTGCCCATTTGTGAGTGACCTGGCTCAGAATCCCTTTGTGTCAAGTGGCTGCTTGAAGCTCTGTCCTTCCCGGGCCGCTGGGTCCTCACCAGTCTTCACACGCACTGGACTGCAGACATGCACAGCTTCAAAGAAGCAGAAAAAAGGGTTGGACACTGTTACAATGGCTGTGGGTGCTGGCAGCTGTACTGGGATAGCACCACAGGTATGGCGAGGACAACGCATTATTGATAAATATATATATTTTACAGCCTGTCTGTCTGTTTGTTCAAGAACCCCCCTAAGAGCTGGGACCACAAATGTGCTATGCAGCATCCTCTTCTCTGAACTTGCAGCACTCAGGGCTCGGTTGTGCGGGACAACTGGAAGCCCCAGGAAAAGGGCTGTTTTCCATAATGTGCAAAGGGAGGGGCTGCTGTTTGGAGGGACTCAATAAGAGAGTGGCCACTGGGGGCACCAACACGGGAGTGGCCCCCAGAGCTGGGGCTCCACAGACTTGCCTGCGAGCACACCAGGTAGCCCTGCCACCCATGCCCCAAACCCTTCGCCCTCTCCCTGGCCCTTGGCTGCTGTGCCAAAGGGGAGGAGGAGATTTAAAAAAGCCCCTCGTGGCTGGGGAGTGCGGGCGGGGGGAGAAAACACTCCTGGTGGTGGGGGAGGGGAAGCTGAGGCGAGAGAAAACGCCCTGGTGGCAGGGGAGGGCTGGAGGAGAGAAAAGGCCTGTGCCAGATGGGACACACCCTGAACTCCTCCTCAACCCCCACTCTTGCACCTCCTATCCCCAGCCTCCTGCGCTGTCCCCCCCACATACCTAAAGTCCTGCCCTGACTCCTGCACCCCCACACCGCCAGCCCCATGCCCCGAAGGACCTGGGAATGCTACCTCTTCTAGTCTTGAAATAAAACTACCCCAAAAGAGATAAGTACCAGTTAGGGGCTAAGCCTAGAATGTCTCAAATGGAGGAGAACCACAGAGAAAACAGGGTGGGGGAAACCCACAGAGAACAGGAGTGGAGCCACTCCATGGAGCCACCAATTTGTGACCTCTACACTGCGGGATCTGTGCAGCGAGTTCCCCAGTCCAGCCTGTTCCCAAGTTCATCTGGCACATGTGCCGGACCAGGCTCACTGCATTCCTGGGGAGGCACCGCCCAGCCTGGTCCTGCCCTCCCTCCCCTCCTTGTGTGACAATCAGGGACCTCCGGCCAGACTCGCACTTGTAGCCCCTGACTTCTAGCTGTACTGGTGGAGGCGCTTCCATCCCTAAGGAAGAGAGAGCCCGTGCTACTTAAAATAATTTGCAACTGGGTAGAGATTTGTTAGGGTAGTCACACCTCTCCAGCAACCTCACCCCCGATTTCTTGTAAAACCAGCCACAGGTGGCAGACCCAAGAGGTGTAGGAGGAGGTTGAGCTAAGTAGCCAAGTGGCCAGGCACGTATCTGAAGTACAGACTTTCTTAGGTCTGTTGAGGTTCCGTGCAATGTTCATAAGTGGGAGGACGGTTAGGGCTTGTGCGTTCCAAGCTGAGGGAACGTCTCTCATGGACAACACAGTGGCAATTTGCAAATAGTGTCTCCCCAAGAGCAGTGGAGCATTCCTCCTGTCCTTTGCGCAGGGTCTTCCTGGCTCCCTTTTTGTTTATTTTCATTTCCTGTTTTCATTTCATTTTCCTTTGTTTTCATTTCCTGAGAAGCTAGCTCAAAACGAGCAAGATTGTCACAGCCCTTGCTTGACCTTCGAGACAGTAACCCCGCCCCCACGCTCCTCGACTACGTCTAGACTGGCATGATTTTGCGGAAATACTTTTAACTGAAAAGTTTTTCCGTTAAAAGTATTTCCGCAAAAGAGCATCTAGATTGGCACAGATGCTTTTGCACAAAAAGTGTTTTTGCGCAAAAGCATCCGTGCCCAGTATAGACGCGCTTTTGCGCAAGAAACCTCTGATGGCCATTTTAGCCATTGGGCTTTCTTGCGCAAAAAATTAAGGTGCTTGTCTACACTGGCCTTCTTGCGCAAGTATTCTTGCACAAGAGGGCTTATCCCTGAGCGGGAGCGTCAAAGTATTTGCGCAAGAAGCACTGATTTTGTACATTACAAAGTCAGTGCTCTTGCGCAAATTCAAGCGGCCAGCGTAGACAGCTGGCAAGTTTTTGCGCAAAAGCAGTCACTTTTGTACAAAATCTTGCCAGTCTAGATGCACCCCTAATGTTTGACTCCAGCCAGAGGATGATGACTCCAGCCAGAGGATGCTCAGATCCAACTCCCCATTGCAAGGCAGGGGCAAGAAGTGGAAGGAGCCCTGGCATCACCTCCCTTTCCTCCCACTTGCTCTCCAGGATGCCCTAGGGGGAGCCAGGTGCTCCAGGAGAAGGAGGAACCGTATCTCCCTTGGGGCAGGAGGGAGCGGGAGAGAATCTGTGACTTCGTTCTCTCGTCCGCTGCAGGGGTGATGCAACTGTGCTCCACTACAGGCTCAGAGGAGAGGTTATGGGGGCAATTTAGCCCTCGTATTGCAGGTTCCTTGGGTCGTGGACTTTGTCTTCTTTCTGCCTGTCAGCTGCTGCGCACACCCCTGCCTGCCGTTTTATACACACACAGAGTAATCGTCGCGTGGCACCTCTCCTTTCCAAAGCCCTGCCCTTGCTAACAATTACCATAACCCCCAGCCCGAGGTGTAAGCACGCCCTCCATCCCATCCATGGGAAAACAAAAGCAGGGGGGTGAACGGGAGGCAGGGAGCCATCAAACCCATGACCTGCAACCCAGTTTTGTGCCGGACGATGAAAGTTCTGTCAACTGGTGGAAGGACGCAAGAGGAAAAAGGTGTGCTGTCAAGTCACCTCGATTAGACCC
The DNA here is from genome assembly GCF_052426305.1 of Pelodiscus sinensis. Classification (NCBI taxonomy): domain Eukaryota; kingdom Metazoa; phylum Chordata; order Testudines; family Trionychidae; genus Pelodiscus; species Pelodiscus sinensis. The sequence continues at coordinate 25,763,579 of NC_143072.1, read as the reverse complement.
CAGGACGTATGAATAGAGTAGAGTAATTCACAGCTACCTTATCAGTGCTTTAGCCAGGCAGTACACTCGCCACAATCACAATGCAGGGCACGCCATATTCTCATCACAGGATTCAATGGTATTTTACTAACGTCAGTTAATCATCCACAAAGACTGAAACATCTTCAAAGTCCCGGCAAAAATCAGAAGACAGCAAAGAGGAGTGGTTTCTGCTTTGCCTGCCAGGCTATAAAAACAGGGCATCTTTGGCCTCCAAGCCCTGGCCCGTCTCCCAGAGGAACTCATACAGATTAGGAGGACCTTCGCGGCATGGATGTGAACATAAAAGACCTGCCTACGGCCAGAGCTATGCTCTGTCTCTCCTTTCTGCATCAAGGGCGTTAAACACCAGATACAAATGTGGAGAAGTACTGTGAGCCTGCCTGGACTTTATACCTGTGCTTGTAATCTAGAAATCAGTAAAGGATTTTCCACTAATTACACCTCTCCCAAGCCTTTCATAGCGGCCTATTTCTGCAGAAAGCTTATTCTCTGGACAATAAAGGCATGTTATAATGAGACCAACTTTAAGGAGTGGCTGTGCAATGACACAAAAATATACAGTCAAAACAATAGAAATTAGGGGTGTAAGATCCGGAGTAATCACTTAACCAGTAAAACGTTAAGTTAATCAGTTAACTGGTTAAGCGTTAGGTTAAGTGGGATCCTGGGAGGAGGACGGGGGGACAACGACGCTCCAGCCTGGTTGGAGAAGCCTCCAGTCCACGTGACTCCCACTCCTGGCCCCAGCACTGGGGCTGCTGCCAGTTCCTGGCTCACTCTGGGGCAGCCCGCGGCAGGCTGCAGACAGGGAGTGCTCCCAGATACTGGTTAACCAATACATGGTAAGCATCACCCGGTAAGGTTAACCATTCACATCCCTAATGTAAATAGCTTGGAGACTCCTCCAGTCCAGCACTTCTTCAAGAAGGAGGGGGGAGGTGTGTGTGCGTAGGGAGGGTATTATGATTAGATCAAGCAATGATGTTCTCTGGTATTGTAGCTCCCGTGCCCCTAGACAGACATCTAGCCTGAATTCCCTGCAGGTGGCATCTTTTGTTAATTTCACAGTGCTCGTCCTGCATCTGCTGGAGAGCAATTAAAGGAGCAGGTTCCCTAGGGAGTGGTTTCATAGCAAGATGGGGTAATAAAACACGTCCATAAGAACATAAGAACGGCTGTACTGGGTCAGACCAAAGGTCCATCTAGCCAGTAGCCTGTCTGCCGACAGTGGCCAGTACCAGGTGCCCTAGAGGGGGTGGACCAAAGACAGTGATCAAGTGATCTGTCTCGTGCCATCCATCTCCAGCCCCTGACAAACAGAGGCCAGGGAAACCATTCCTACCCCCTGGCTAATAGCCTTTTATGGACCTAACCTCCATGAAATTATCTAGCTTCTCTTTAAACTCTGTTACAGTCCTAGCCTTCACAGCATCCTCTGGCAAGGAGTTCCACAGGTTGACTACGCGCTGTGTGAAGAAGAACTTTCTTTTATTAGTTTTAAACCTGCTACCCATTAATTTCATTTGGTGTCCTCTAGTTCTTCTATTATGGGAACTAATAAATAACTTTTCTTTATTCACCTTCTCCACACCACTCATGATTTTATAAACCTCTATCATATCCCCCTCAGTCTCCTCTTTTCTAAACTGAAAAGTCCCAGTCGCTTTAACCTCTCTTCATATGAGACCTGTTTCAAACCCCTAATCATTTTAGTTGCCCTTTTCTGAATCCTTTCCAAGGCCAAAATATCTTTTTTGAGATGAGGAGACCACATCTGTACACAGTATTCAAGATGTGGGCGTACCATAGTTTTATACAGGGGCAGTAAGATATTCTGTGTCATTTTTTATACCTTTCTTAATAATTCCTAACATCCTATTTGCCTTTTTGACCGCCGCTGCACACTGTGTGGAAGTTTTCAGAGAACTGTCCACGATAACTCCAAGATCTCTTTCCTGATTTGTCGTAGCCAAATTAGCCCCCATCATACTGTACGTATAGTTGGGGTTATTTTTTCCAATGTGCATAACACATCCAGAGTTTAACACATGCTTAAGGCTAAGTTTTGGTCACAGATGTCATTGATCTGTGACTTCCAGAGATCCCTGTGGCGTTTTCACTGTATTCCCCATAGCACCAAGCAATAGGGGACCCCCTCCTCCCTGCCCTGAGCCCACAGCACCAAGCTGCTGCCAGAAGCAAAGGGCCCCCCCCCCTCCCCACTTCTCAGCCATCATGGGGAACGGAACCATGGCACACCAGCACCGGTGGGAGATGCCTCCCTTTTCCCCCCATGTTGGCCTAATTATTTGTGATCCAAGTCAAGGACAGGTCACAGGGTTCTGTGAATTTTGTTTATTGCCCACGACCTGTTGCTAACAACAGTGACCATATCTTAGCCCAACACATGCTACTTCCTATTTTCAGTTTTCCTGCCTCTTTCCAGTCTCTTTCCTGGCGTTCTGCATCTCATCCCGCTGCTCTTCTTCCAAGGCAGGGAGCTTGGGCCCGGAGGGTATTTCTACCCTGCAGTCACCACCCGGGGCTGGGCCGCAACAGCTGACTTGGGCTCACATGGCTCAGGCAAGATGTCCCAGCTTGGGTGGGAGCTGGGATATGGGGTGACCACAGAACAAAACTCCTTCCCGGCTCTGGCCACCCTTGTTCAAATGGAGAAGGCGGCAGTGCCAGATTAATTGGAATATTTGGGCAAGATGTGCAGTAATTTCAAGCCCATGGAATGGTTTGTGTCCTTTCAGGTGCCCGAGCATGAATCGCAGCTACAGCTGTTTGTTGTGAGACATATCTCTGGAACAATAGACTGCAGCTGGGCAGGGATCAGCAGAGATGGGTGATGCTGGAGCCTCCGTGAGCTAATGTTAGCCGCTGTTTGCTCGCAGCCCTAGGATTTTAACACCCAGAAAAGCACACAGAGTGTGGACAGGAGACACGGTCTCGTGGTTTTACTGGCTACAACGTAAGAGAAAAGACAGCCCCCGTGCAATGGGATTCTATTTATACGAACAGTATAAATATTTAAGAAGAGTAGAAGTGAACTTCTTGGAAGTAGCCAACACATTGTGGGATGAGCAGGGGCCCTAGGGATAGGTGAGCTGATCCTGGAGAGATCTCTGCCAGTGCTGGAAATCCCTCTTGCTTTCTGTCGCTCTCTGTCACTGTAGCGTCTAGAGCACTCATTCCTGCTGCCATTTGCTAGAAGAGATAACTGTGCATTAGCTATTTTCAGTCTGAGCTGCAGCAAAGGTCACTCTTACTTCAGCACTGATTGGCTCTTTATCAACAATTGAAACAGCCGCGGGGGGGGGGGGGGGGGGAGAGAATGTTTATAAAGAACCCGTGTCTTGGAAAGGGGAGTTCTCGTTTGTAAGTGCAGTTTTAGCCTTTCCAAGGCCCGAAGAGTGCACCTTTCCCTGCCCTCCTGGCTCTGAGCAGAGAGCATCCGGACACAGAGATTACAGATGTTAGGAGCCCACGAAAGGTGAGACCAACAGCTCTGTAAATCACTGTCCTCATTATCCATAGAGTGCACAGAGGACTGCACAGAAATGACCATAGCTGTGCAAGCTTCACCCACCTCCAGCCAACCTCACTGTTCTCTAGAGAAGCCACTGCTAGTGTGATGGGAAATCTGTTCTCCGTACCCAGTCTGTCCTCGGCTTATCTGCTTAAAATGCCAGCCTCACAGTGAATTGTGGACATGGGTTCACTAGAAACTAGACCAGTGCCATAAGTTCACATAGGCCAATCAGCCATTAGATAATATGAGTTGGACCTCTCCAGTCCGGCACCCTTGGGACCTGAGCGGTGCCGAACCAGAGAACGTGCCAGACCATGGGAGGTCAGTATTGTCTAGCAGCATCACCAGCACTTCCACTGCTTGCTGGGCTCGTAGGGGTAAATTCGAGCTAAAGAACAGCACAGAGCATGAAGAGCCAGGGCTGGTGGCTATAAACAAAATTTATGGGACTGCAGGAAACTTGGCCACACCCATGATAAGTGGACATCCAGCTAATTAAAGTCAAACTGGACCACGGATGTTGCTGGACCACAGAGTGCCAGACTAGAGAGGTTCAGAGTGTCATGACTTATGGTTACTGTGACATAGATCGTTGGCTCATCTAGTAAGAGGAGTCTTCCAGCTCATTGTTTTACTGGTGTCTGCTGGTGGCTTTTATGAGGCATATGATGACCTTTAGTGACAAGGTGCACAACTTACAAAGAGCTTCAGAGGGGTAGCCTTTTAATTCTTTTTAACTTACAAAGAATTTGTCTCCTCTCGTGTGAGAGAGGCGAGAGGAAATTCTGACGCATAGTATCAATGCACTTCTTTCTCTACAGTTTTGGAAAAATAAGATTAGTATCTTTAATCTGAATTCTGGCTCGAAGATTAAGCCAACCAAACCTGGTATCTTGCATACCCTCCAGACGCCTCATGAAACACACCGGCATTATGGCAAATCTCCATAATGCCTCTTGCGACTTCTGCGAAATGCACTGGGCATGCAGAGGAGTAGCTGTATGTGAATTCCTTCCTGACCCCCACAATGATTATAGCTTATGCGCTGCAGCCTGAAATGTGTTTATGACCTATAACAACTCTTGTAATTGTGCACACTAGGGATAAAGTCATCTGGGCTACATTAAATCCTGCAGTCATGAAATACGGGTATTTCACTTCAAATCTATTACTTTTCCTCTTTAAGTGTACTAATTTTAATAAAGCAGCCCTTGATCTTGTTGATTTCTCAGCCTCAGAGTTGAATTCCTATAGGACTTTCCTGTTATTTCTATCCCCTGGGGAGTGATAGGAATCTGTGCTCCATCTAGCTTACTCCTACCCTCCAGTCACGTATCAGCACCTGCTAAGAATCAAAGTGCTCCGAACTGAAGAATTAAAGGAAAATACAAATACTCAAACCAGAACAAGCTAGTTCTTATTTTCTTGTACACTATTACCTGGTGTGATCTCAATTTATGTGGCCTAAATTAGCTCTCGCTTTGTACATGTAGATGGTTGGTCAAGAGACACTTTATGCTAAAGATGAACCACATACACATGGATGCAAAGCCCAAGTACGTGGGGCATCTTCAGGGAACTTGGTAGGCGTCTCTGAGGGTAACAAATCATTCCTCTCACAAAGCAGAAGGCAGCACTGTTCTGCAGCGATGGTTCTAGCCTCCAGCAGCAAGGGTAACCTCCATCCTTCTCCACAGCACGTGCAACAGGTTCCAGACACTGGATCCACGTAGGACTGAAGTCTAAACCCTCTTGCCTCTCTCCAGTCCAGCCTTGCCTAGCTCCACCTCTGTCCTGTTGCACAAAGCTGCTTGCGGAGAGGGGCGGGGCTTGCACAAACTATCCCTGCTGCAAAAACAACGAGGAGTCCTGTGGCACCTTAGGCCATGTCTCTATTTGCTGCACCGGAGACCGATCTTCTGGCATTCGCTTTAGCAGCTCTCGTAAAGACCCACTAAATCGACCACTGCGGACGTCCACAGTACTCCTGGTAGTGAGAAGTAAGGGAAGCCAATAGGAATGTTTGTTCTTGTCGGCCTCCTGCTGTGAAGACAGCGTCAAGCTCGGCTTACGGTACGCCGACTCCAGCTGTGTTATTTACCTAGCTGGAGTTGCGTAGCTTAAGCCGACCTTCCAGGTCTAGCATCAGAGATTTATTAGGGCATAAGCTTTGGTGGGTATCAGATGCAGCGGAGTGGAGGTTCACAGAGGCAAAAGTATATATTCGGACAAAAGAAAGAGGGGACTTGAGGAAATGAGGCTAATCAGGAATGCTCTGGAGAAAGGAGGATCCTGTTTTACTGTTCGTGTGGAGGGGAGAATAGAGAGGCTCTTTACATCCCCTTCTCCCTTCTTGCTTTCTGCACCGGCACAGGCCAGGAGAGATGCTGTAATTCAAATATTTAAACGACAGTTAGTTTAGGAGCAGAGTTCCCACAGTGATGAAAGCTGCTCGTAATTGGCTAGAATGGGTCTGTTTGTCTCTTGTTTTGAAAACCTGCTCCCAGCATATGTCCCAATGACTTTTACTTGCCATTTATACCAGGAAAATACTGTTTCGAATTGGCAATCATTCAATATCGGCGCCTATCAAAGGGGCCCATGTGTATCGATTTCCTGCAAAACAGCGTGGCCCTGAGAAAAACTTTCCCTTCCTCTGGCTTTTCCATTGAGCAAATCGACAGTCACTAGGGTGGACTGTGTTTTACCAGCCTACAAAAGAATGTAACCGCTTGATAAAACAAACTGCAGAGATCAACCCCACATTGCCTGAGGGATGAACTAGACATGAACTAGCCCTTCCTTGTGTCTAGCTCTGATTCTGACCAGCTTGAGATCTAAAACGGTCGTCTGCACATTTTATTAAAACAGGATTAAAGTAGAAACAGACAGACCTGATCCAAAGCCAACTGAAGTCCATGGGATTTGGATCACATCCACTATGCATATGGAAATAGCTCTCCTCTGTATCTTACATTTTTATACCACTCCCCCATCACCAGAAAAGCCAAGCCCCTCATAATTGGATACATTTACAAGAGACAACTGAAGGGATATAACTCAAGATCCAGATTCTAACACTCTTCACTGGCGTAGCCTGAGTCTGAAATCTACCAGCAGGTGAAATATTACTTGACAGAGTGAGGGTGGTAGCCACATGTCTGTGTGTAGGCTGCAAACGTTTCACTGTTTCTGGCTATTCTCTCAGTGAGGCTACCCTGGCAATCACAGCGATCCTGAACAAACAGTGTTGCATGTGGTGGGGGCCTTGCGTGTCACCTTACAAACTTTATGGTCTTCTTCTGTGCAGATGCACAGCCACACAGCTGGGGCACTCAGGAGGATGCGTCCGCCTTCACTCTGAATTTTATATTACAGCCTTACTCTTATGTCATTCGAATGCTAACATTTCCTGAGAGATGGTTACGTGACAGTGCCTTATTTGTGGGGAGAAGGGAAACCACATAATAGTGGCAAAGTCACAGACTCAAGTAGATTGTGTCTGTCTTGCCCTATCTTTCGGAGACAGTTGTTCAGACTATGGAGCAAGGAAGGGTACACATGCATTCTGCAGCTGCAGAGTCTAAATGTTCAGTGCAAAGGAACAGATGAGCTGAGAGACAATGCCATTCCCCTCGACATTATCCTTAAATCATTTAGGCAATCTCCAAGGAACATACATAATACAGTAAAGGTCACAAAATTACTCGAGGCCCATCAGCAAGTCCAGACTTTCCCTAGACAGGCAGCTGGAGGTAATGCCACATGCTGACTGCATAATAAGATAGATGCGTGCGTACACAGAGTACGAGAGTCCGTGTAAATGTGCAGTCAGACTCTAGCAGCGCTCATCTCTAGAATTATGTTGGTAAATGTTTATGTTAGAGTAAATCAATGGTCACAAATGTGTCAAGCTGATCTTTCCTACAAGGCTACTGGGTACAAGGCAATCCACAAGGTATGGCAGGAGCGCTGTGGTTCCAAGCGCGACGGCACAGTTCATTCCCACATGGCATTCATCGCACAAAGCCATGTGCATGAAACCAGCCCTTGTCAAACTGCCAGGGCTACAGAACTCTCTTTAGAAAAGAATGAAGACACCAGGAAGGCCGCCCGAGTGCGGCAGACTCATTTCCTCCTGTTGCAAAACTCAGCTCACATCCTCGCAGAAAGGCACCAGTGAGAGGAGGCATTTCCCCGATGTGGGAGTACATGCGGTGTTTTGACCCTTTTTGTTGCATTGTAGCATTGTTTGAAACTAACCCCCTTTCCCTCCATTCAATTAGAAAATGCACCCCCCACTGCCATCTGGGTGGGGTGAAGATGTTTCCATCCTCTCCAGGATCTGCAGTTTGGGTCAGTGGCTCTGAGCACCCCCACTCTACACATTGTTCCAGTGCTCCTGTCTCCTGGAATCTAAACCCACTGGATTCTACTTCCATCTCGCTTTTGCCTCATATTAAATCTTTACCTTTCCAGGCACTTTGTGTGTCATTGGAAGAGGAGCCACTGGATACTATCTATCTGATCACATTATATTCTTAATGACGGGAGCTTCTGTGATATTTATCAACAGGCTTGTTGGCTTAGTTACAACTTTAATTGCATAAGTAAACACTGATGGTAAGAAATACACTATCAAAATACTCTTCAGTCTATTAGTGACAATTATTCCGTTCCAACAAGTTAGCTAAACCATTCTCCAATAACAAATGATCATTTCAAATATAAATTAAGATGGCTAATTAAAAAAAGACAAAAATAAACCAAATTTAAAGTAAATTAGAATTTTGCATTGATGGTTGTCTCAGAGTCTGCCACTTTCAGATAATTCTTATCTAGTTTAGTTTCAGATATTTTTCTTGAATGTGAATTAAATGCACTATTCATAAAACAAGAATTTAGATTAGCATACATTCGAATTTCAAATTGTCATAACATGTTCTGCTGCAGCCATTTGTCTGCAACATTAATAAGTATTGGACAAATGCCTAGATGAGAGAGCAGGCATGTAGCAGCAGAAAAGCAAACTGAGGCATACGGTTAATGAATCAAAGCAAACTTCCACCAAAATTCAAGATCTTTTCTCAAAGCCATGACAAACGGGTCTTACTCGCAACACTTCAGAGGGTGCTGGGAGCCATATAAAGTGTTTATTTAAAAACAAACATTAAAAGTAAACAAAACAAAATGCATTATATAAGCTTTAGGTCAGCATCATTTTCTCAAAGTTCCTAATCATACTTGCAAGACGCAATGAAACAGTCAGTAAAAGTTAACGAAATGCCAACATCTGCTTGAAGCAGAAGACCGACCCTTTTAGATCAAAGAGTCTGCCTGGCTCACAAAGTATAAAACTTTCCTTTTGTTTTAAATCTAGAGACATAGAAAAAGTACCTGCCTTTCGGATGAATTTGAGGTGCTTTCCCCTTGGAGTTATCCAAGCCGGAGTAACCGTAACCCTACATTTGCTTCAGAGCCTCTGAAACACAGCCTGTGGGCAACTCAGCATCTTGGTGAGCTTTTTGTACACCAATCCCCCTCACATGGTCTGATTTCCAGATAATCTGCTGCCAAAGAGCTCTTTAAGAATTTTTGCGTCACTTTTAGTCAAATAAACTTTATGTTTCACCAGGGCTGCAGCTCAATTTTCCTCCTAGAGGTGGGTGGCTGCATTTGTGTGCTCTGATGAGCTCAGGAGAGCAGGGTCCAGCCCAAGCAGACAGGATGAAGGTGAGGGGAAGCTCACTGCTAAGGCAGAATTTTCATGTTTCCAATTACGGCTATGAAACAAGGGGATGGTGGTGACCCGGGGACAGCAAACAAGATTCAGTGATCAGTGAATTAGAAGTGTGCAGGTGGGTTTGTGCTATAGAAAGGTAGGAAGGGCTGGTGGTTTCTAGGACATAGTAAAGCCTCTTAATCCTCCTCATTACTGATGACATATTATTTTAATGCAGAAACATAAATGGGGGAGGGGTGATTTTGTTATAAAATCACTCCCTTGAAAAGCACAAGTTTCTTGAAAAGTGTTCTTGCTACTTTAATGCAGACTTCCTCTGTCCTCTCCCCCCCTCCCTCCCCCCCAAAAAAACCCTTCTGTGAGGTGCTTCGGTCCAGAGAAATTACTTGTACAGTCTTGACCTTTACAATTTGTTTATCGAAGATGGAAAAGCACACATCAGGGACCTAATGCCCCAGTTTGCCATTTATACCAGCTTGGTTTTTGTTCCATCTAAAAGTTTGCTACGCTTTTCCCCTTGCGATTTTCTGCTTGCTTTTTCAGTTCTGCATGCAGACAGTTTGCAAAGACCCTGGTTGGTGTAGTTCAGTAATAACAGAAACTCGGAGAACAAACAAGGCTAGGGCTGTAATTAGTGCTTCCCTTTGACTTCTGGTCCCCCTCTTCGCCCCAGCATTGGCGATTGGCACCATCTCAAGGACAGAGGTGGTAATGCAACAGAGTGCATTCCTAAGCTGTGTTCCTGAACCAATCCTTGCTTTTTCCTAGTAATTCTTTGCGAACATAGTGTAAAATGGTGCATTAGCAGTCCTTAAACTTGTTGCCTTCTAATTTTTCTAGAGCCGTGGTGTCCAACCAAAGCTAGTGCTACATCGAACTAGCCACATTCAACTGGCCAAATAGCCACGTGGCTAGCGGCTAGCGTGTTAGACATCACCGTTGTACAGTTTTCCTTCTCTTCTTTTATGAGCTAGGGTAAATAGCAATGTCCAGCTGGTCTCCTCTTTTACACCATCTTGTCAACCCTCCCCCCCCCACTCTTCTTTCCAAATTAATACTCCTAGACTTTATCTGGAGAAAGGGGAAGGAGGCAGAGTAGAGCCGTTCCATATTTCTAGTCTCCTTTCTGCTCCCAGCTCTTCATCTCACACCCAAGACTTTGAGAGGTTCATTATGTCTCACTCACTCCACCTTGTTTGAGAGCTGAGCAAAGGATTTGTATGTACATGGGATCTCTTTGCAGACTGTCAGAGCTGATTTTGTTCATGAAAAGGATCCATTCCTTCCCTCTCAACCAAAATCCCCAAGTCTGTAACTCCAGCATCCTGGATTTTCCAGGAACGCTGACCAAACTGTCACAGAAGATAGGATCTTTCATCACAGCTTGTGGAGTTTCTCTCTCCCCCTCCCAAACTTGTCGGAATATATAGGAAGCGGTCAGATGAGTCTTTTAAAAATGTGTTATTTGTTGCGGCATCTCCACTCTGCTCTGCTTAGGGCAGGCGTTGCCCGTGGTTTCCGAACTAGGCAGCCTGTCTGCACTAGGAGTTAAACTGCATTCAGCTGCACACACTGATGACACAGTGTCAGCAATCGGTAATATGTAGACAAAGCTTGAAGGTACACACAAGGCCTTAATCTCCTCTCTGTATGAGGGAGCTAGCTGGTGGGAAACAGCTCGGGCTGCTGAATTTGGCAGGCAGCTTCCTCTTCTTCTTACTTAAAGCCAGGACCAGGGGCTGTACCAGGACCAAGGGATGTGCCTGGAATGCGATTGTTTTTCATAATACGGAAAGGGAGGGGCTGCTAACAGGTGCAGTTGTACTGTGGAATGACTTCTGCACCCCCACCCCGTTCTTTGCCTGAGCCCCTCCTAGCCCCCCAACCTGGACTCCTGCACACACACCTAACCCTGAAGGATCCACACCATGCCAGGTAAACTTCGAGTAACACAGAGTTCTCGCAATTACTTACCTTGGCTTTCTTGTTCACTTACGGATTTTTCCTTAATGTCTTTCACAGCACTATACATATTTTATTTGTTCTGTAAGGTACCTAAACCACTTTCTGGATACTGCATAAATAATAATGGCACCCCCAAAACCACTTATTAATTTATCCGTGGACTTTTCTATCTCGCTCATCCCTCCCGGAGCTGACCACTTCACCCGTATTCATTTATTTTCACAACACCCTGTGAGGTGAAAGGACGTCATCCCTATTTTACAAAAGGGCAACAAAAAGATTCAGGTTAAAAGGCTCAGCTGACTCTGGGGGGCCCGGTTTGAGAAGCCCTGGTTATGGTTTGCCAGAGCACTTGGCCTCCTGCGGTAGCCCCTTGTGTCTTCCAAGCGGAGTGCCTATTGATTTCAGTTGCAGCTGCTGTTGAGGCATCTGGTGCCCTGGATGAGATACAGCGCCCATGGAGACAGACAGGCTAGGGGCTGGGGATCTGGAAAGGGGTGTTGTGGACCATATTGATTGTCATAGCATTGATGAGACAGCTGTAGCTTACATGTGTTCACACACTGTCAGTAACATGGCCTGTGCAGATATGATGCATCTGTCTGAGTCCCCTTTTCTGTGCATCTTGGGAAGTATGTAGGAGGGACGGGGGGGGGAGGGGAGAAGGGGAGGGCAACTGTATTTCTGTATGAGATCATTAGGGGTGAGAATGAGGGGATAGACTGCACCCTCAGCAAGTTTGCGGATGACACTAAGCTAGGGGGAAGAGGTAGATACATTAGAGGGTAGGGATAGGGTGACCTACACAAATTGGAGGATTGGGCGAAAAGTAATCTGATAAGGTTCAACAAGGACAAGTGCAGAGTCCTGTATGTGGGATGGAAGAATCCCAAACATTGTTACAGGCTGGGGATCGACTGGCTAAGTAGCAGTTCTGCAGAAAAGGACCTGGGGATTACAGTGGATGAGAAGCTGGATATGATTCAGCAGTGCCCTTGTAGCCAAGAAGGCTAATGGCATATCAGGGTGCATTAGGTGGAGCATTTCCAACAGATCTAGAGAAGTGATTATTCCCTTTGGGTATGTCTACACTTGCCCCCTAGTTCAAACTAGGGAGGCAAATGAAGCATACCAAAGTTGCAAATCAAGCACAGGATTTAAATATGCTTGATTAGCATATTCACGGCCAGTCACCATTTTAAAATGCCAGTCGCCCGATTTAACTTGCCGTGTGTAGACGCGGTAGTCCGATTTACAACCCTTCCCTTGAATTAACATTGCATGAGGAGTAACAGTTAATTTGAGGGAAGGCTTTTAAATCAGATTAGCGCATCAAGTTAAATCGGGCAACCGCATAGTATCAATGCACTTCTTCTCTACGGTTTTGGAAAGATAAGATCAGTATCTTTAATCTGAATTCTGGCTCAAAGATTAAGCCAACCAAACCTGGTATCCTGCATACCCTCCAGATGCCTCATGAAACACACCGGCATTTTAAAATGGGGACCGGCCGCAAATATGCTAATAAAGTGCGGGATATTTAAATCCCGTGGTGGATTTGCAACTTCGGTATGCTTCATTTGCCTCTCTAGTTCGAACTAGGGGGCAAGTGTAGACATACCCTTTATTTGGCACTGGTGAGGCCACATCTGGAGTACTGCGTCCAATTCTGGGCCCCCCACTATAGAAAGGATGTGGATGCATTGGAGAGGGTCCAGCGGAGGGCAACCAGAATGATGAGGGGGCTGGAGCACATGACCTATGAGGAGAAACTGAGGGATTTGAGTTTTAGTCTGCAGAAGAGTAATGGGGGTTTTGAGAGCAGCCTTCAACTTCCTTAAGGGAGGTTCCAAAGAGGCTGTTCTCAGCGGTGGCAGATGGCAGAACAAGGAGCCATGGTCTCAAGTTACAGTGGGAGACATCTAGGTTGGCTATTAATAAAAACGATTTCCCCAGGCAGGTGGGGAAGCCCTGGGCTGGGTTCTAGAGGGAGGTGGTGGAATCTCCAGCCCTAGAGGTTTTTAAATCGCAGGCTTGACAAGGCCCTGGCTGGGATGGTTGAGATGGGGCTGGTCCTGCTTTGGACAGGGGCTGGGCTCGATGCCTCCTGAGGTCTCTGCCAGCCCTCGGATTCTAGGAGAGGTTCACAAAAGGTTCAGGGAAGTTTAACTACAGGTTGGACATGCCTGGTCTGGCACCCTAGGGCCCTGACAGATCTCACACAAGGGATTATGCCAGACCAGGGGAGGTCAATTCCGGCCCCTCTGCTGACTCCAGGCTCTCCCATGGTCCATCAGCAGACAGCTGGGCTCCCTTCCAGGTTCCACATCCCCACCCAACTCCTCTGCTAGCTAGCCCAGCTGCTGAGTTCCACGCTGCCAGCCCTGCCCCTGCGCCCACACTGGCTCCAGGACTGTGCACACCTCTCTGCTCCAGCTGTTATCCCATCAACAGCTGAGTCAGGCAGCTGCCTCCTACACACTGCACAGATGCTGCCAAGGGACCCATGGAAGCGTGGGAAAACCAATCCCATCTGCAGTGGCACCAGAACTGAAAGCAGGGATAATTCACGATGTGAGGAAAGGTCCTGGAAAAACATGGTCAAAATGCATTTTTTCCAGTAATCTACTTCCCAGAATTGGCTGAACCATTTTACTGGGATCTTTCCAAAATAAAACAAGTTAAAGGCAGATACCTAACCCTGAACATTTCAACCTCAAAGGTTAAAGTTGGGGAAAGTTATAAGCACCAGAATCCACACTTTTGGGGCTTGTCTTTACTACATTGAAGATTAACACTGCTGCAATTGATCGTCCAGCATTTGATTTAGTGGGTCTTCACTAGATCTGCTAAATCAAACTCAGAGGATGCCTCTGTCAGCACTGGTGCTCCTGCTGCTTGCCTATCAAACTCTTGCTGTGGCAAATGCACAGAAACTCTAATTAACTTCAGCTACACAATTCATATAGCTGGAGTTGAGTAACTTAATTTGATCTTTCCCTGTAGTGTGGACCTGGGGTTATACTGAGGTGTTGGACAACTGTAACAAAGGCTATGTCGAGACTGCACTCTAAAAATCAAAAAAAATATGCAATTTGCGCTACACACATTGAATATCTTTTTCGATCTAACTCCAAAAGAGGCTATTTCTAAATTTGGCACATCTACACAGCGCTGAATTTTGAAATAAAGTGCTCTTTCGGGCCATCCCTTATTCCTCATAGAATGAGGTTTACAAGGATGGTGAAAAAGCATGTCCTCTATTTTGAAAATTTTTCCGAAATAGCAGATGCATTCCTTGGACACAGTGTTGCTATTTTGGGATACTTCCAGTATCCTGAAACAGCAATGCAGTCTAGATGTACCATAAGTGTCATGTCTTGCTCTGCCCAGAAGAGCAGCCAGGGAGAGGTTCCCTGGCAAAAGGAGGCACCAAGATTTCAGAGACCAGAAAACTATTAAATCTGGATGTCTGGTTTCAACCTGGTTTTCTTAGGAACCTTCCTTAAGTTTAGAAACTCAGCAGTTTATCTCTGAAAGCAAGAGGAGTGTTTGATTTTTCTTCCCACGTTTGCTATCCTGGCTGTACAGGTAGCAGGTCTGGGAGTTACCCATGGTTAAGTACAGACATAGTGTCCCTTCTAATTAGAATCATTTAGTGCCCACCCAATCCATGGGTGGGGGAGAATACTCCATTCCCCTCATTTACAAGCTGTTTTACATAACTTTCAACTGGGGAACAAAGCGATGTCTAACCCATCTGATGCGGTCTACAAACACCCAGGCTATGTCTACTCTGGTGGCTTCTTGCGCAAGAATTCGTAGAGCATCCACACTGCCCGCCCGCTCTTGCGCAAGGACATTTACAGTACAGCGTGGTAAGAGGGCTTCTTGCACAAGTGCTACGCTCTTTTTTATCAGGTGTAAGCCCTCTTGTGCAGGAGCTCTTGCGTAAGAGGGCAGTGTGAACGCTCAGCAGGGATTTCTTGCACAAGAAAGCCCTATGGCTAAAATGGCCACCGGAGCTTTCTTGCGCAAGAGAGCATCCACACTGCCATGGGCACTCTTGCACAAAAGCACAGCTCCCATATGGCAGTGTGGACATTTTCTCGCACGAGAACCCTTGCCCAAGATGCCGCCAGTGTAGACATAGCCCCAGTGTCCTCAAACAGTTTGTGCTCACGTGCAAGACTTCTGGCAGGGGCAGTTACGAGAAATGGAAACTGAGTTTCTTGTAGCTGTGCCTACCCTTTGTTTGGAAGGCACAAGTTAACGGTTAAAGTTCGGGTTTGTTCCTTTCTCGCGGTGTAGACCAAAGCACGGCACACGCCGATTCAGGATCTGCTTAGGGAGGCTGGCTGGTGTTCTGGTTTTGCAGTCACCCATCTGCTGTCTTTTGTAGAGGAGCAGCCAAGTCCAGTACTTCTGGCTGGCACTAGTCAAGCCAGATGCTCCAACTGTTCACCTGTCTCTTAAGGCTGCCCAAGGAGAAGTGCTAGGAGGAGGAAAGTAAGAAAGTTCTATGGCACTGTTCTCTGAACAGGTGGTGTCATGGGTCATTTTCCACATAAGGAAGGCTGCATATTCATTTACTGACCATGCCTGTGGCCTCTCCAGCGAACACTGCAGGCAGACTGCCCCTCAGCGTCGAGTCTACCATCCACCCAAGATAGCTCCCCTCAGGCCTACCAGTGTTTTAATTCAGCACCCAACACTTCACATGGGTCAACAGCTGATCAGAACTGCTGGGAGCTGCAAAACGGGGCTACTGAGACCTCATGGGAAAAGGTTCTCCTCACAGCCAGCACTGTGCCACATGGGGGGGGGGGGGGAAAGCAAGAGAGGCAGGCCAGACATTTCCCCTCAGCCCATGTCTCCGGGCTGTTCGCAGCAGACGTTTCAAGAACATCTCCTGCAGACAAGAGAGCCCAGGGATAGCTGCTGCTTGGAGGAGCTCTGAGACAAGGGGAAGCCAAGGAGCCCCCAAGAGTCTGGGGATTCCTGCTCCCTCTGGGAACTGGCTGGCTGGGAGGGAACCAGCAAGTGTTCTCTTGTAACATTTTCCTGAAGTACAGGCTTTGCCCCAGAGGGGTGGGGGTGGGGGGGAGACCTGCCCTTGGGCCCCAATAGAGCCTACACCAGAACTCGTCACTCCTTGTAGGAGGAAGTGAGGGGCCCCCAGCCTGGTGTTTGGAACATCTCTGCCCTAGTGCACAATTAAAGGCCGTGGCTGCAACAGGCTACCACAGCAGACCAGAATCTGACGCTCAGCCTCAGTTCTAGTCCAGCAGGAAGTGGGTAGAAGCCTTGTTCAGCCCAGGAGCGGGAAGAAAAGGTATCTAGAGGTGGGTGGCTCTGCAAAAACTAGGGATGAAATATTCAGGAGCTGCTTAGGCACGTCGCCATCCCCACCTAGCAGGACATGGTCACAACAGGCTGTAGGAAGGGACTGTTTGTGAATGCACATGAAAAAGTGTAAGGTTCTAGTCTTAGCACCGTGCCTTCCCATCAGTCAGTCCATGTGCAACTGAAAGATCTCTCTCCACCTGCAAACGGTGCATTGGGGATATAGCTGAGCTGAATAAGGAGAACATTCTGAGGTGTTTGGCTCCCCTGCCCCCATTCTAGCCTCAGCCTCTTTTTACCAACTGGATATGAATGTTTCCTTGCAATCTGGATTCCCAGACGCTTAGGGACAGGTTCCCCTTTCCTTGGGACTGTACACGGAGCAGGCTTTATTCATAGATTTGCGTTCCATTAACTGAAATGCCATTTTAATCCTAATCCTCTTCTCTGATCAAGCCCGTAAAACCTGACTGGAAAACAAAAACATTCCACGCTTTACCTGTCCCATCAAACCAGACTCAGGGGCTAGGCCCACCACTGTACACAAAACTGGCAACGTTCCACACCCACGTATTGCTGTGACAGACGAGACCAAGGTGCTTTTGGGACTATCCGTACCCACCAGCTGCTGATGACACCAGAACCTGGTTTTCATAATGGAGCTTAGAGCCTCTCGATATCGCCTCTGGCGGGCTCCGTTCTGAATTCGAGAAAGGAGAGCTGCCATTTGCGTTACCACATTACCGCTGCGACAAAGAGGCAGCCTGGTCTGGGAAATGGATGTCGACATTCTGAGCCAGGACGTAACAAACTGCAGCCACTTCATCCGTCTCTGCTTCAATTCCGCATGGGAGAAGTTAGGGACGCCTGCAGGAATGGAGGGAACTTAGAGCAATGATGAACTGTAAAAGAACATTTCCTGTAAGTTTCGCAATTCTTGAATGAGAGTTTGTATCCAAGACACGGCCAGGTTTCTGAGAGAGATGAGTTCACACAGGAGGGAGAATTGCCTACGGCCATTAGCAGCAAACAGACCATTAAGCCAGATAGAAACAAAACATGAGAGGGAGTGCTGGAGTTAATTTGTCTTCAGTTTCACTGTTGCAGTGCAAGTGCCACACACATGGCAGTGCACTGAGCTCTTGCCTCAGGCACACACACGTCCCACCCGCATTCAGACAGATCAGCTTCTCAACGGCCAGTCAGGATCAGGCCACTCTGGGGGACTCCGCTTTCTGCGTGGTGCTGGTGGCACAGGGTTGAGATCCTGGATCTGCCCTAGAATTGGTTCCCAAAGAATTTCCTTTTGGGCCCCAGGTTAAAGTGTGAAACTTGAGTCCTCCTTGGTTCTACTGTTACTAATTACACTAAAATCTTATCATACTCTAGTCTAACAGTTATCTAACCAATCATATCCAATTATCTTAATGGATTCACACCTCACAAAATTTTGTGGACAAAACCAATCAAGGAATCAGACCTTACAGATAAACAATAGAGAAAAGTGGGACCTTAACGACAACAAGAAAGAAGCAAGGATTTCACAGCCACAACTATTGATCAGGTTTCTTACCAGACAGAATGCTGTCAATCCAAATGTTCTTTAACCATCTTAAGAACAGTTTCTTTATCCATTGATGAGGAGTGCTGTTAGATCTCCTACTTAAAAGCCTGATATTTAATGTAAATTTATAGCTGGAAAGTGAGGTTATGATATCCTGCTTCTCTGTAATGGCTGCGGCCTTCTCATCTGGCTGCAGACACAATATGGCTGTAGGCTTTCCAATATGGCTACAGAGTAAATACGGTTACAGGACAAGACCTTATCCTTACACTGAGGGGCTACAAAAGCTGTTGGTTTAACAGCCTGGGTGTTAGGAATGCAGAAGAAACACTGGCATTTCTTTGTCCCCATCACTCTTGCCAAGATTGTAAAGCCGCAGGGAGTGCAGATGGAACACCTGCAATATCAGGAGTATTGTGAGCAAGACACAAGAAGTCATTCTTTGCCCCTCACCTGCACCCCCATTAGGCCTCAGTTGGAATACTGGGTCCAGTTCTGGGCACCACATTTCAAGAAAGATGCGGAGAAATTGGAGAAGGTCCAGAGAAGAGCAACAAGAATGGTTAAAGGTCTAGAGAACACGAGCTATGAGGGAAGACAAAGAACTGGGCTTGTTTAGTTTGGAAATGAGATGACTGAGGGGGGACATGATAGCGGTCTTCAGGTATCTAAAAGGGTGTCACAAGGAGGAGGGAGAAAACTTGTTCTCCTTGGCCTCTGAGGACAGGACAAGAAGCAATGGGCTTAAATTGCATCAAGGGAGGCTTAGGGTGGACATTGGGAAAAACATCCTGTCAGGGTGGTTAAACATTGGAATAAATTCCTTAGGGAGGTTGCAGAATCTCCATCCCTGGAGATATTTAAGAACAGATTAGACAGACATCTATCAGGGAGGGTCTAGATGGAGCTGGGTCCTGCCATGAGGGCAGGGGACTGGACTCATCAACCTCTCAAGGTCTCTTCCAGTTCTATGATTCTGTCATAGTGGCTTCATTTTACACAACCCTCAGAATGTTCTGTGCTTTTAGAAAGGGGGTGGGAAGACCAAGCTATTGTATAAACTGTATTGGGAAACATCCTGGCAAGAACAGCCGAGATGAACATGAACTGGACAATAGTTTTAAATATTCCAAATTAAACAAAAATGGGCCTGAGACACTTTTTGTCAGACTCAGTTGTAAGAGCTGGCATGGGCAAAATAAAACTATTCACTGTGTCAGGAGACATTAACGCCCTTTGGTGGCTCTACTCAAGTGGTAAACCCCATGGAGCAATAGACAAACTAGCACATCATGAACAAAAACCTTTAAATGACCCCGAGACGTCCAGAGGCACGACCCTTATGCCTACGTAAGAACCACCATGTTCAGCCCCAAGAAGATTGCCTCAGGGAAGGTAGTTCTTCGGTGCACGTTGGTGCTTTACGTGGGCGGGATTTGGATGAGCACCTAGGAGCAAGTTTCATAAACCAGAAGCAAACCCCTCGAGACCCTTCCTATGGCAGCTGCTCAGGGCATGCTTCCACAGACCTTCCTTCTCAAAATGGAAGAGTCTAATCCATTTTTCCAATGGTAATCCTGGAGGAAAGCCAAGCAGCATATGCTTGAAATCTAGGAATAAATGCACTGGGATCCTTTATGGAGCCTCAGATTTCTGTTGGTGACTATCAGAAGGAAAGGCTGAAAGCAAGTGTGTTTGCAACCAAGACTTTTGCTGTTTACACCATGAATTTTTAATGGTCCTTCCTGGAGATGAAAAAGATACTCCATGACAGTACGTCAGGAATAGAAGCTGAATTGGGAACCCCAACACTCCCAGTCCTTGCTTGTGCTTCAGGCTAGCACTGTTTTACCTATAGTAGGTTAGTTTTTCAATCAGTATTTTCTTCCCTTTGCCCTTCCCCTGGCTTTCTCCCTTCCCCAATGAGTGAAGTCTCAGCCCAGAACAGCACAAAGCACTGTCACAGGGGGTCACATTAGGCAGTTTAACAGCTTGGCTTGATTTGGATCTAAGAATTTACACTGTGCTCATCCCCTTGGTATTTGAGCTCCTGTAGCGTGAATGTCTTCATCTGTATACACTGGGGGAGAACTGGTGACAACTACTGGGAAGATCAAGTAACGTGGCTTGGCGACCTGCTAGTGCTCCGGCTCCCCAAGAGCTGATTGTGGGACATGAACATTTTTCCGATTCGGTGAAGATACATATGGGCAATTTGACAAAAAAGGAAACAGCTGTACCTAAAACTCCAGAAAGGGTTTTAATTAAAAGCTTCATAGCACCATTGAGTTGAAGACGTCCAACTAAAAGGCAATAATTAAAAACCAGCACCATATTCTCTCTGAACAGGTTTGTGGTTGTTCTATTCTTATTGAAAAT
The DNA here is from genome assembly GCF_052426305.1 of Pelodiscus sinensis. Lineage (NCBI taxonomy): Eukaryota > Metazoa > Chordata > Testudines > Trionychidae > Pelodiscus > Pelodiscus sinensis. The sequence continues at coordinate 25,743,002 of NC_143072.1, read as the reverse complement.
CATTCTTGCGGGTACAGATTAACACCCACTAGAATCAGTGTAAAATTAATTATTTTTTTTTAAGTTTTACCCACCAGAATCAGTTGGTCATACGCTCACAGGGCAGAGCAGAAAGCAATCAGATGAAGTACATCTTGGAACAGGATAAATTTTGGAAAAGTTACTCTTAAGCTGAACCAAGTTTACGCACCTACCTCCTTGAGACCAACTCCTGGTAAATGTAAACAGCTCTCTCGAAACACAGTTAAGCCAATACTGAATTGGGATACTTTTATAGTACAAGTAAAAACAGGAATGGCTAATTATAAACATTTTGCTGTTCTTTTCTAATCAATATCACTAAGCTCGTTATCCTATAACATGGCCATCTACAGTCATCTCCTATGGAATGCACCAACCAAAACAGTTGTTTCACAGGGTTATGTTCACTATTAAAGAGATAAAATCCAACTGTCATTGAAAGCACTTATACAGTAGCATGATGAGGTGGGCAAATTTTCTGTGCAGGTGCAGAGTAGTCTGACACCCTTTTTCACTCGGCCATTCAGTAAAGCGGTTTCCTGAAAAGATCCTTAGCATACATTTAAAGACTACAGCCCAAGGTCTGCGCTTGGTCACATCATTTGGCTATGGCTTCTGGTTTCTGGGTTTCTATTTTACATCTACTTCTGGTTGTGCACTGGGAGGCAAATGCTCTGCAGTTCACTTTGCTAGTGAGCCCATGGGGTCCCATGCTGGTAAGACAATAGGTTCCTGCTGCATCACTGCTAAGACGTCTTCTGGCACGTGCTTCTTATCCACCACCACCTCGTACACATACTCAGAAAACCAGTCATCCGTCATGATCAGGTAACCTGGGGATAAAAGATAAAAGGAGGTTACTACCAAAGGACATTACTGATATGGAAAAACTTAAACCACAAATAGTCTGTAACTGGAAAAACTTTAAGGTGCTGCAATATTTCCACAGCAACTTGTGGCAAAGCCCTGGAGACTTCCATTTTCTGTTCCAAATTCAATTGATTTTTAGCTATGACGGACACTTGGCAGTAACAAACCTAAGTAGGAAGAAACCGGGACAAGAATCTTGGACAGGAAATTCTGAGAACAGCTTTGAAAATACAGGCCCCTTTTACTCAGTACAGAGAGTCTCAAGAGTCAGAGCAAAGGGATTTCTCATCTGGGCCACAAGCAGCAGAGTCCTGGAGCACAGGTTACTCTTCTAGCAATGGCAGGCTCTCTGAAGAGGGGTGGCTCCTTTTCACCAGTCAGTCCCATGCTGCTGTTGTAATGGGCATCACGAATATTCATATGTAGATGAACTAACAAGGAGTCCGGTGGCACCGTATACGCAGCAGAATCCTTGTTGTTTTTGCTGAAACAGGTTAAGAGCGCTAGTTCTGAAACATAGCTGGCCTGCAATACATTAAATACATCCCTGGTTGCGCAGGCTGAACTTGAGACTGTTCTCTTTGCTTATTAACCTCCCCAGTTGTCTGGGGCTTCCTTCTCCAGAGTTCAGGAGACGGAGAGCTGGTCCATGTTAGGTGCTAATTTCTCCCCTCAAAAACAAAGCCACTGAGACACCCTCTGGTTGAAACTAAGTTCAGGATAAACTGTACCTCATGTTTATACCCTTCCCTCTCTACAAGGCTCTAGCCAGGAATCTTGAAGAAAATCCAACATAGAAAACATCTTGGCTTTCAACATACTAGGGAATTCAAAGTCCTTTCAATCTGAGACAAGCCTATCACTTAAGGTACACCTGTTCCAGGGAATTCAGCACGAATTGAGACCACACGCTGTCAGGGAGAGGGAGGCTATATTTGATAGAAAGCAGATGAGGAAGCTTTGTGTAATGAAGTTCGTGTCCCTGTAGCAATATCAGCACAATCAAATGAAACAAGAAAATGCCCAAAGAATATGGACAATAAGTGCATCTATCTACACCATCTTGTTTCTACAGCAAGAGATCAGATTGAATGCCCATAAATTAAAAAGCCTATCAATTGTAATGCGAGCTAGAAGCTGGTTTGGATATACTGCCAAGAGACGCTGCCTTGTTCTTTCTCCAGGATATGAGTTCTTGGGGCACAAAAAAACCTCTCTCCCCTGACAGTCAACTAGTAATTGCACCTGCAGGATAATGAATTCCCCGCCTCCATGTCTGTCGACGTTCCACATGTCGGAGCGGGAGTGGACTGAGTGGGGTCCCAGCGCCTGAACAAGTCAAACCTTAGCTCGATCGAACAGGGCTGGTCACTGTCCCTTAAGAAGGAGTGTAGCCAGAGTCACAGGGAAAGCCATCATCTGTCATGGGAATGATTCCCTCGCCTCCAGAGTACAGTAGAGCCGCCCACGGATGTCCAAAGCACACCCCTGGCTCTGCATGCCAACTACAAGGGATAAACAGAGGGCAGTGAGTTGTGATTGTATTTCGGGGCAGAAGGCAGCAGTGCAGCCCCAGCTAGGCCCGGTCTAGTGCAGTGGACACCAACCGGTAGATCAGGATCTACTGGCAGATCTTAGAGCCTCTGACAGGTGATCCTGACTGGTCTGGCTGGGAGGTTGTCAAGTACCAGCACTTCAGCTGCCCCTCCCCACACAGCCCTGCTGCGCCTGAGAGCCTCCTCCTTGTTGTGCAGGGTGGGGGAGACAGAGGCAGGGGGGTGCTGGTGTCATTCTGTTCCCCTCCCCTGTACCCCATCTTCAGAGTGAGGAGGGCGGGGCAGGGGTATTTGGGTTTCAGGTAGATCCTGGACTGACATTCAAAAAGTGATCTTGTGCTTAAAAAGGTCGGAGACCTCCGGTCTAGTGTTTTGACTCCAGCCACGTCTGTTAGAGAGAACAGAGACTCTGGCATCGCCGCTGCCTGTTCTGACAAGAGGCTCAGCAGGGCCTACTAAGTGACTGCCCAAAAAGTCCTGTATAAGATTTAATTCTCCGGTACTCTGCTAGTACAAAGCTGCACTGTGTTTCTCCTTTCTTCTCCCTAGAAAAGCCTAATGGCGGGAGCATTTCATTAGGAAGAGCCAGACAAGGAAGTCTGGTCCAGCGGTTCAGGCACTAGCCTGGCTCTCCGCAGTCCTTGTCTAAAGTCCTCATTCTGCCAGACTTCCTGTGTGACAGTGGGTAAGTCCCTTAGTCTACCAGTGCCTCTAGTCCCCATCTGTAGAATGGGCTACCAGCACTGGGGAACTCACAGATCTGATTTTCAGCACAGCTTTATATAGACAGAGCTGGAACAGGAAGAATTTTGCAAATTAAGGCAAACGGCCACTGGCAGCGTTGGGATACTTTGCTCAGTATCTGCTTATAGCAGTGACTGAACCAGGCCGAATGCCAGTCTCTCAATTCCAAAGGGAGGAAGTTTCACCTGACAAGATAAATAACATGTGCACCAAATGCTGTAGAGAAAAGCCGAGTGCAGCTTGTGTTTCTGTAGAAGCACTGTTATTTGAACAACATCAGCTACAGCTTGGCGAGAGCCCCCCCCCCCCCAGAGGGGATAATGCTGGTAAAGCAGGCTAGATAATTAGCATGAAGCCCAACCAGAAAGTCTCACTGTGAAGCATGCCAATTAATTAGACTGCATTCTCCCTTCCTTCTCATTTAAAAAGGGATAACGGATTTTTCACTCTGTGCTGAGGCTTCTTGGAAGTGACCGCTGCCTAATTTGGACTTGCACAGCCATTTCTAGCTTATCTACTGGCTCGTTAAAATGTTTCCTTTGCATAATCTCTGGAATTTCAGCTGTTACACAACAAAAATATTTGCTTGTTTTCCAAGGAAGGAACTGCACATATTGCAACAAGAGAACCGCACAACAGCAGAGACACTCTTCCTTCCAAACACAAGTCTGCAGGAGACAGAAATGCTACTCTCATACGGGTTGGGCCTCCATTACGGATGTGAAAGTGTACCCGTGTATGTGGGTACCCGCAGGCTCCCGGTACGCAAGGGGAGCCAGCTTAAGCACCGGCTCCCCACCCACCAACTGCCGCCCCGCATGTAACCAGCAACATTTTCAGCAGTGACAAATGCATTTTAACATCCTTGACATCTAGAGTCTGGACTTCTGTCATCTGGAAACAGCCGTGGTCGCTCCCAGGCTGGAGCACTGGTGGGAAAAAGCCAGGCACTGCAAATAGCTCATTGAGGGCACTAAAACTTAGGGGGTGGGGGACTAAGTGCGTTCCCACAGGACTCCGGGGCCACCCGGCTTCTTCCTGAGCACCCTCCCGCTGCTTGGTCAATGCCAGGTAGAGCAGCCTCAGTCACAACTGGCAGCAGCAGAGGGGCAGGTCCCAAGGGGGTTGAGCCTGGGAGGTGCAGCCTGCATTTCAGACTAGATGGGCACGTGACCAACGTATCTAGATCAGGTCCATGTCCACATGGAAGGATTTGAGAACAAGTCCCGCACCGTGGCCCGTCTTTGGCTATCAAACCTTTTGCCCAGCCAGAAGCAAACCTTGTTAAAAAAGATACAAGCATAACTAATGGAAAAGAGACAAAAATTCTGGAGCAGCTCATGAAATCGGTGCCTTAGGAAGCATGTGGACTCCATCCAAGGGGCCCATGTCATCTCCCCCTCCCCCCCAACATACATAGGTAGCACCGGCCAAACATGCAAATGGTGCGTGGACGCTTTACAGCCCGGCGTACAGAAAGCGCTTCATAAGAGACCAGGGCCTGCTCTCATGTATTCCCAAGGAACCCACTTTCAACAAAACCCAGCATGCTGCCCAGAACACACAAGCAATTTCATGACCAGTGTCCCTCACACTGCACAGAGAACCCTTTGGTAACCAGCACTTGCAAACCACCACCAGCGTGTCCACATGGCACTGAGGAGGAAGAGGGGAAGACTTCCCAAGTGAACATTTTGATTTCCCAAGTCCAATGCTTGCGGCTCCTGCTCCGTGAGCGAAGGTAGCAGCGAGTGAAGGACCGGAGGGCAATAGGCCCAAACTTCCCAGGGGAGAGGTGGATCCTGTCTCTTGATGTTTCAAGCAGGATATGCTATAGACTGGGTATGCTATAAGAGATGCTGGAGAACACAAGTTACTGGGTTCAAATACAGGGCTGTCTACAGGTGACATTTAAAGGCCTGGGCTATCCAGTACGTCAGACTGGGCGATCTTTCGTCTATAAAGGTATAAGCAGGTTATTACAAAGCAGTCATCTATTTAGCCAATTTTTAGACACAACCTTTGAAGACTTTAGCATCATTTTCACAAACATTAAAAAAAAAACAGATTCCAGTGCCATCACAGCTTTAAACTAGATTTACTTAGACATGAGCTCAACGAGCCATGTGTTAAATCAGGGGCAGGGAACCTTTTTGGGGGCTACTCACCGACAGCAAGATCAGTCGGGGGCCGCACACAAGTGAGAAGCCCCTGACTGAGGGGAAAAGTCACTCCTCACACCCCCCCTCACACACCAGAGCCTAGGGGGCCCAGGCTAGTATATTGCGTGCGCTCCAGCCCTGCAGGTGGGTGGCTCGGAGTCTGGAGGGCCAGCACAGACTCTCCAATGCTGAGACTCGGGGGCCGGATCCAGCCAAGCCAAGGGCCACAACCGGCCCCCAGGCCTGAGGTTCCCCACCCCCGTTTTAAATAACTTGAATCTCTCATGTGTATTGTGTTGGTTTTCATGCTTCACTAACATCAACAAGCGTAAGTAAACGGATAGGCAATGATGACATTTCCTGAAATTCCTCTTGGCAAGTCACAGATGTTTGAGAGGCCCTGCCCTCGCCACAGCATGTCAATACACTCAGCCGTAGTTTGGCATCACTACAAAGTGAAACAACGGTATACAGGAAATCACCAACAAAACAATTTGCTCTGCAGGGCACCAAACTGAGTTTTAATGGTGCCTCAAATTCATCATAGTCATTCCGAGGAGTATTTATGGAACCCAACAATAACAAGAAGTCAGTCAAGCTAGAGGGGAAGACGCCAGCAATCTGAGTAAGCGAAATATTACTAGCACTTCAATTGGCTTAGACAAAATGAGGGCCATTGAGTTTGGTGGCAGAAGTCAGCCAAGAACCATTCGTTATGTTTTCATGTGGAGATTAAAAGATGTGCCCTATTAAATGGCTAAAATCATTACAAGACAAGGCCAAGGCATCCCCCCGATAATGCAGTTTGCATTTGTCTTTATTCTCACAGCTGGCGACTCCAAGGACTCTGTGAACCTTAATTAAATGAAGCCTCGCAGCATCTCTGATCTATGGTCCGCTGACGGGAAAAGGGAGGCTCAGAAATTAAGTGACCAGCCCAGTCTCACAGGAAACCCACAGCAAAGTCAGGGAGAGAAGCTAGGCCCCTGGATCTAGCATAATCCCAAGACCAGCTGATGTAGTATGTACTGCAGTCTGCATTCTCATTCCATCGCACAGGCTCTGGTCAGCAGGCTCTTGAAGACTGGTCACAAAGAATCCAGTTGGAGTCTTCCCAGTCTCCAGCTTTACTGCTCCTGGTGGCTGCTTATAACAGTCACAAGCGGTCCGAGTGTATTCCTCTGCCCTAGTTCAACTGATTCCATAATCTAGTACACTGGGACGGCAACCACCTAAATCCCTCTTACTGGAAACATGGACACGCCTGCCACCCCACAAGGCAATATTTAGCTGAACAGGCAGCACATGATGCTACCAGGCCAGGATCCAAGTTCAGAATTCTGCTTTCAAGTCAGTGGTTTTCAAATATCCAAATTTGAAACCTCCAAATACGCATCAAGTGGAGGAGCAGCCCCCTTTGAAAAGCTGAGACATTCCTCTGAGCCCCAGGGGACCATAGACCACAAGACGAAAACCACTGCTCTAAGCTTCTAGACCACTGGAGGCTGAGGCAGACTATGTGACCCTGCAGTTAACCCTGTGGGACAGGAGTTTGGAAGAGAAAAACGACCACAGTAAGATTGCTACTTCTCTTCTACAATACAAGGCATAGAACAGGGGTGGCCAGCCTGCGGCTCTTCACCCCTGAAAATGCCGCTCGCAAAGCTACCCCATGTGCCCCCACAGACAGCCCCCGGCTCCCTGTGCTCACCGGGTGCAGGGGAGACGTCTGGCACGGCAAAATGGAGTCGGCCAACGGGAGCCTGATGTGGCCAAAAAGCCTAACCCATAGGCAGCATCCTTTTTTGGGGGGTGGGGGAGCTCTTCTCCCCTCCCCCTCCACAATTCTGGTGCAGCTCTTTGCATTTTTTCCGCCGCTGTTTCGGCTCTTTGTTTAATGGGTTGGCCACCCCGGCATACGATCTCATTCGCAGCAAAAGATTAGAAGCAACAAGCGGGCACCAAATGACATCTATGCAGAAGTGTCCCCTACACAAGGCCTTTCCCCGCTTCTACTTCCTCACTTCCATAAACGGAGCTCAGCAGTGTATTCATGTGACTGCTCCAATGTTACCTTTAACGCCGCCATCTTCACCCCAGGAGTTCTCCACCCTCCATTTCTCAAATGATCCTTCTTGTCCATCCTGCAAGAAACAAAGTGAAATGTGTATTCAGTGGAGAAATCCCTGCAAGTCTGACACTCTGTGCTTCTACTTCTGAAATCATGGCCAGCAGCACCGCCTGACCATGTGCTGAGTGACGTGCTAGGGGGACTCTCAGAAAAATAAAGTGTTGTGGTTGCGTTGGTGGTGATTTAAGAAGCAAAAGCACTGACTGCTGTAAGACACGGTCTCCCTCTTACAGGAAATTTGGTCAGTTGAGGCAATTATTTCTTTATTGCAACACATCCGCATTGTGTTTTGCAAGACACTGGTCAATCCTTTTACAAAAGCTCCAAGTACTTTGCACAGCTGCATTACAAGCATTCTTGTATAGAACAAGGAACTACCTTCTGTTATGTTGTATGGGACTTAAAGTCCATAGCCTGGCTTGAAACACAAAGCCTCTCCGAGAATGTTTCTATTAAGTCTTTTCCCCGCTTCACTGAGCTGGACTCAAGTATCCTAAATTTTCTCACCTGTTAGCTCTCCAAAGTCTCACTAAAGTTTCTAGAAATAGTTCTGTTTCTCCCTTCCCGGTGATCAATTCTTGCTAATCTGATTTGAAACGGTAAGCCTCTTTTCTTGGCTAACCTGCACCTGGCATATCCATCTACATGTCCCACGAAAGATACTCAAGCACCCAGAGGCACCACCCTGTCCTGTCGGAGGGTGTGTAATGGTTTTAGCTAGCGAGGAACAGATATGCCTGAAGAGGCATTTTTAAAAAAAAATCAGCCGTAAATAAATATGTAGTTTCATCCACTCAAGGCGCAATACTAAGCGGTCTTCCTCAATTTTAAAATTAGCCCAAATGACGACTCAAGACAAACAACTTTGCTCTTTCAGTGAATGAGCTCAAGCCGTTTTATTTCTTAGGGAAGACAAAACATCCAGCTTATGCGACATTAATGCTCGCGCCCTCCTTTAAGCCCCCAGACACTTCACCTTCCCGCCAAGAGAACTGTCTGTCAATAGGAGAGGAAGTTATTTTGGTGAAGTACTTTTCCTGTTTGCACTCACAGCCTGGAAGGTCTCTGCTTGCACTGTTCCTGATGATGGGCGAGCCAAGGCAGTACTGCTGTAACACCTGGATACTATGGGGGCTGCTCATTGGTCTTAAAGGTGAGGTGATCAGGGTGGGAACACTTTCAGTTTGTCAATGGAGGGTTCCCCCTCAGACAGCATATTATCCAGCTGTGGTCTCCCTGGAGAGGTTCTATTCCAGATGGGGGCCTATTAGCTATTTCATCCTGTTTTTCTTAGCCTCCCTGAGCTAGACTTTCCCAGCCATCATGGGGCACCACTGCCTGATTTAAAAAAACCAAAACAGTCGTTTTCCCCTCCCCCCCACCCACAGCTGTGGGTCACTAGGCCGTCTTGCTGAATGGTCTCAGTCTGATTCCACGCTGGCTTTCAACAAGTTTAATGGTCAGTTACAGCTTAATTCAAACTGAATCCGATTGAGTCCACACTGGCTCTGACTAGCTGAAACAGTGCTGCTAGACCCTCCTAGTGCCCCACCATGCACTAGTGGCCTCATGAAATTGCCCTGGTTCTGCTCAGAAGCAGTGCACTCTGGAACGAGGCGAGAGGTAACTAGGAGTCCTTGCAACTGAAACAGTTTAGGATATTGCTTGAGAGAACAAGGGGCAAACATGAAAACATGCATCAAATGTGGATACCCTCGACTGTTTGTGCCTAAACTGGTTCAGTGACAAAGAGCTGTGCTCGAGTGTAGACAAAACCGTGTTCTGTTTTAGCCTAACATCTTCATTAGCAAAAGCGACGAAGAGTCCTGTGGCACCTTATAGACTAACTGAAGTGTAGGAGCATAAGCTTTCGTGGGCAAAGACCCACTTCATCAGATGCTCCTACACTTCAGTTAGTCTATAAGGTGCCACAGGACTCTTCGTCGCTTTTGCAGATTCAGACTAACACGGCTACCCCTCTGATACTTGATCTTCATTAGCACTTTCACATAGTCCACATTCGGAAAAATTCTGGTGTGTTTTCACATTATCCTCAAGTGCACAAAAGTACTCAGAAGACAACTCCCATCCGTTTACTAAATAAGAAAATCCTTAAGCTTCCAAAGAGCAGCTCTCATGAACTAGGAATACATTTCTTCTACTATTCTGCCTTCTGTGATGTTCATGATAATGAAAGGTTAATTCTGGTCTCTGGAAAAACCTGCCCTTTCCCTCTATTTCCTGTATCCACAGTAGGACGTTCTACACTGAAGTTAAGTTTTTGGATGAGGTTGGGAGGGAAAAAAAAAACAAAAAACACAAACACAAACACAAACACAAACACAAACACACACTTACTTTAAGCAAACAAGAACCTACACGATAATTTGCTCAAGAGAGATGTCCCAAAAGTGTTAAGCTGAGAACACGCACGCGCCCTCTGACATGTAAATTGAACAAGTATGGCTTAGAAACATGGGCATAGATTAAATGTGCCTCTTTTGGAAATAAATTACATTGTAACATTGAAGGGAAAAACAAAACAAACAAGAAAATCCCAAAGCAATCAGAGCCATTTTACAAAACCAGTAAAAAACCCTAATGCTGTGATGGATTTACGGCTACCTTTGAAAGCTCCTTTAGATTAAAGTCAAGGTTTATATAAACAACAAGTTCAAACACACAAATACAACCCTAGCTATTATTTTAGTAAGAAAAACGCCTTTAAATACTGGACATCTTCTACTGTTGAAGAGGCACCACTTCCTTTACGTTACCTCTTGGCTCTAGAAACATCCATTATCTCTGTCTTAACAACAGCAAAGTATATATAGTTTGCATTGGGAATGTGTTTTCAGTTGAGCAGATCTTCCTTACATTTGTCAAAATTCATAACACTATAACAGAGCCAATTCATTCCAGATTGTGTAGCAGAGATTAACTTTTGCATATCAAAATTGTAAAGAGGGTAAAAAACATGAGCTGCAGACCAAGGAAACAAAATGCCAGGAAGGAATTTGTACTTCTATAATTGCTGCCATTCCAAAACCAGTTTTCAGTGTGAAAAGAAACCAGATTACAGCCTAAGTCACTTTGGGTATGTCTACACTACCCTCCTAGTTCGAACTAGTGGGGTAATGTAGGCATACCGCACTTGCAAATGAAGCCCGGGATTTGAATTTCCCGGGCTTCATTTGCATAAACTGGGCGCCGCCATTTTTAAATCCCTGCTCGTTCGAACCCCGTGCCGCGCGGCTACACGCGGCACGAACTAGGTAGTTCGGACTAGGCTTCCTAGTCCGAACTACCGTTACTCATTCCACGAGGAGTAACGGTAGTTCGGACTAGGAAGCCTAGTTGGAACTACCTAGTTCGTGCCGCGTGTAGCCGCGCGGCACGGGGTTCGAACGAGCAGGGATTTAAAAATGGCGGCACCCAGTTTATGCAAATGAAGCCCAGGAAATTCAAATCCCGGGCTTCATTTGCAAGTGCGGTATGCCTACATTACCCCACTAGTTCAAACTAGCGGGGTAGTGTAGACATACCCTTTATGTTTCCTTATGTTGTTACACATAGGCTTCTGTGAGCATGAAAGACTAAAAGTTAGGTACTGTCTTCCAATTAAGTGCCATTAGTAATAAGGTTACTACACACATATACCCAAACTTCACACTGATCAGAATATCCTTTAATCCTGTCACACAAGGGCAGTTATTTTACACTTGAAGAGTGTGTGCACATGCATAAGTTGTAGAAAACCAGTATGCAGAATATTACTAAATGCTGAGAAGAAGTTCCAACGGGGGGTAAAAAAAAATCTGACTCGACAATCCCATTTCATGTCTTTGCACAAAGTACTGACTCTGGCAAAGTTGTCAGTAATACATAAGCACTTCTCTCTCAAACCAACAAACAGTCCTGCAGCACCTGAGGGTACATCTACACAGCAACATTATTTCGAATTAACTTAGTCCACATTTACAGCAGGCAGCTGCACATGTACAAAAATGAGAAATGACTGCCTTGGAAGGATCACAGCATAAAAGGATCCAAGGGTCAGAGCAGGCCACAAGCTCAATAGGAGTCAGTGTGGCACTGTTGAAAAAAAAAAAAAAAAACCACAAACACCCACACACACAATACTCTGGTATGTGTTCAGAGTGTTGTAAGTCAAACAGGCGAAGTAAAGCCTCACCTGGAGAACTGGGTCCAGGTCTGGGAGCCATATTTCAGGGAAGATTGGCCAAATTAGAAAAAAAGTGCAGAGAAGGGCAACATGTAATTAAAGGTCTAGAAAACGTGACCTAGGAGGGAAGAATGAACGAACTGGGTTTGTTCAGTCTGCAAAAGAAGACAGGACATTAGGGCTGTTAGACAGCATGTAACTGAATAGTTGTGTAACTGTAGCAAATTTTAGCAGTTGCACGACTCTTCAAGAGCCCCCGGGGGCAGAGCTGTCAGCCAGTGCACTCCACCCCCATTCCTGGGGAGCCTCTTGCCACCCCATACTGCTGCTTCTCTATCAGAAGCAGAAGCATGGGATGTCAGGCAGGAGCTGGTTTTTAAACCAGCTCCCCGTGCAGACTGGCTCCTGCCTCTGTATCAGAGGCAGCAGCATGAGATCAACAGGATTAACCGATAAGTCCAGGCTTAGCAATGAATTGTATAGTTGTCTACATGCTGACATCCCTGCGGAATGTAAGAGCTTCCAAGTATCTAAAAGGTTGTTATAAGGAGGAGGGAGAAAAGTTAAGAAAAGTAACTCCTGAGAAGATAGAAAGTAATGGGCTTAAATTGAAGCAAAGAAGGTTTAGTTTTGACATTAGAAGAGTGCCCTAGTTATCGTAGGGTGGTTAACCACTGGAATTTTCATCACTGGAGATATTTAAGAGCAGGTTAGACAAGCATCTGTCAAGGATGGTCTAGATGGTGCTTGGTCCTGCCATGAACAGAGGGAGCTGGACTAGACAGCCTCCAAGTTCATGCCCGTTCTATGATTCTGTAAGCCATGTGCTACTAGTTTTGAGGAGGAATTGTCAGCTATGAGTTAGTGCTTCCGGCAGGCTGTTCAAGCAGGCTTTACATGCTACAGTGCTTGGGGCTAAACGTAAACTAGATTAAGCAGCATGCTATGGACAGGGAGGTGTGCTATCACTTTTGATTCCCTGGTCAGGGAGATAAATCAGAATTCCCATACACACTGGCTGGGTTACCAAAAATACAAGCCAAGTTTCTTTGTCCTTCTCAAACAAAGAACATCTGAGAACCAAAAAAACCAAACTCCAAGCCACAAACCATTGCTTTGTCGTCTAGGATTCTTCCTGCATCGGTAAGTTATTATTTCTAGTTTCTCCAAACAAGTGACACCAGTAAGACAGATATCATGGGACATTACACTTGCGCATGATGCTGCAAATAAGCTGCCCTTCAGCTGAATACGTACACATTGTGAGTGACCGCTGAACCTGTGCAGACAGCACAAGTGCTTGTGGAATCTTACCTTCTCCGAGAAGGCAGTGAGGACCATGGCATGGGTCATCGACGAGTCTCCAAAGATTAATCGTTCTGCTTTGTTCATGTTCTTGACGGAGACACCGAACACCAGCTCATGGTCAAACCTACAAGTAAGCCATGCAACGGAGGTGAACGCAGAAGGGAAGGAGGAATCAGTGGAACTCTGACAGATGCTTCGCTCCTTTTCAAATCTCAAATTAGAATCAATGTGAAGGGACCCTTTTTGGAATACCATTCTCTATGAACTAGGGAATTCAAGGAACTGCGTGAGCTCCAAGAGTGGGCTGAGGAATAACCCACATTCAGACAGATTCTACGTCCCCTTCCTGTTTGCTTTGCAAGAAGCACGGAAGGAACATACTGCAGTTAAGTCCCTCTCTCTTCAGCTACGAATATATTACATTGAAGTTTCACATCGGTGAATTAGCAACCAAGTGATGTTTTCAGAGTATCGGCATTTCAGTAACAGCTAAAAAAAGGGGGGGGGGGGGGAGATTTAACTGGAAGAGAGGTCCAAATGCACACGTGTCTTACTCGTGTTGGGTAAAAACAATCGGGGAAAAAAAAATCTGTTCTTGGACACTTATCCCCTTAGCACTTTCAGTTTGTAGTCAGACTGCGGTGAACAGTGCCCCCCAGAAAACACGTGCTTTAATTTCCTGCACTTACACCTCCATATCAAGGATGCCCAGCTTGCCATGGAAGTGTTTTCCAACATCGCAGCCAAACCACACAGCCTAAAAAGGAGGAGAGAGAGTAGTTATGCCCAGGCGACGCCCCAAGACAGCCCCTTATGCTACAAGAGACAAAATGTTGGGTTATAGAGAGAAAAAACACAAACCTCGCCATCTTTAATGGAAGCTGCAGCCATCTTCTTCAACAGGTCAACAGGCTGGTTGTTGTAAAGCGTTTTTCTCCCTCCCACCATGTTGCCCAGATATGCTACGGTGTAGAGCTTGTTGTACTGGTTCTGGGGTCGAGGATCATTCACTAGACAAATCTGCCAACAGTGAGATGTTACTACTTAAACCACAAAGCCATTGAAGCCTCAAAGAAATCAGTAACCTCCCCAAACTGGTGACACCATCGTAAGACCTAACCCACATCAGCCACTAGGGGTGCTTTCGCCTGTGATTTAGGCCATCATGTACATGACAGAAGGGCATTGCTGGCACATTGGCCAGACCAGATTCTGTAGGCACAAGACTAAATGGACACAAGTCAGACACCAAGAACCAGAGGAGAGCACTTCGACCTCCCTGGACACTCAGCAACAGACAAAGTTGCCAGACTTGGGCAAAAGAACCTGCAAAAGGTTCCTACATTTCTATCTTCTGATCAATAGTTGGGAGTGGGCCACATACACCCTGACTGAACTGGCCTTGTTAACACTGGTCCTCCTCATGGTAATGTAACACTCCCGTCCTAGCACGCATCTCTGCCAAACTGAAGTTTCCACTTTGTGCATCTGACGAAGCGGGCTCCAACCCATGAGAGCTGATGCCCAAATAAATGGGTTAGTCTTCAAGGTGCCACAGGACTCCTCATTGGTTTGCTGAAAGACTAACATGGTGACCTCTCTGAAACTAATAACTCAAGACCATCCCATCTGAAGCAGTGGGTTTTGCTGACGAAAGCCCATGATATATGTATATATTTTTGTTAGTCTCTAAGGTGCCCCAGGACCACTCGTTTTTGAAGTTACAGACTAACACGGCTACTCCTCTGAGACTAGTAACTCCAAGTTGATCAGATTAGTTCTTCTGCTGTAGCTAACTGACCTCCCAAGCAACTGAGGACCGCTTCCGCTGGAACATCAGCTGTTTACCAAATGCGATGGAAGACACATTATAAGCTAGTCCAAGTATCTAAGTGCCATATGGGAACTTCATTCTATGCTAATTATTAATATTTAATTATCAAGGCACTTGTGGGTAAGCCACTCAGGAGATCTTACAGTAGCATGAAAGCATGAATAAAGTACAATTAATCCCATAAACACACATCCAAATTCACACAAAACCAAGGCAAATGCAACGCAAATGCAAAAAGGGACGAGGATGCAGAAAGAAGGGGAGAGTAAATTCAAGGCCAACTTTGACTCAACTGGGAACAAATAGCCTCACACACCCCCACAACAAGTAGTGTGAACACACTCCCCTGCTGCAGCAACAACACACAGTACTACAGGTTTGACATCAAAGGAGCTCCAGAAACAGCAGGTATTTGTTATGTTCCCCAACCTTGTCTTCCATGTTGAAGAGCGGCTTGATGTGCTCTTGGTAGAACTGCAGTGGTGTCACGGGACCGATCTTCTGGTAGTTCTTCTCCTTATCTCGGAACTCCCAGGAGAAGGTCTCGGGGGGGCTCCCCAAAGAGATGCTCACTATTCTGAATACCTGCACCAAAAGCCAAAGGGGCATGAAAACTCACCCACGCTTTCTCTCTCAGGCTATCGATTAAGCACCAAAATTCTGCAGTTGGGCCAGCCACAGAAATGTCATTAGTCAATGGATACCTTCACACAAGGACCAACTACAGAATTAGGCTCTTAATGTTCATCTTTAAACCATTATTAATAACCCTGGGCTGCCCCCCATCTGGTACTAAGATCCCCTCACTCTGCAACACCCCTTAACCTCAAATGAAAGGCCCCAAAACCCAGAGCTCTCGCACCATGCTAGAAACACCACAGTGTCCTGCTCAAGCTTTGCTAAGGATCTCAAGGTGGGGCTTGAATATATTTAATTCCAAGCTGCATGAGCGTGGTAGCAGTGAAATACAATAAAAACGTCTACAGTTCCGCTGAAATGCTGCCCAAACCTTAACTGTAGGAACCCCATGGATGTGTAGTGAAACGATCCCCAGGTACTTCGATGGTGCAATGGAACCTAAAAGCAGCTAGTCAGAAACCACAATAAAGATACTCGGGTGAGACACAGAGAAACCAAGCTAGCTGCCACCTTCCAGAAGAACTCTCCTCCCCGCAGTAGATACAAAGATTGGTTAGGAAAGGGCTCGGATAAACATGCCTCGTGGACACCATAATCCTCTCTCCTAGCATACACGCACAGGAACATTTTCATTCTGACGATACACCTCTGCTAATCACTTTCCTTCTGGGACAGGATTTGGATTTCTGCTTCTTTGGGACTCTGATTAATCTTATCTGTTTTAATAGATTTCACAGTGCCTAGATTTAGAGTTAAGTATAGCTTACCTGAAGTGCTTCATGTGTTGATTTGTGTGACATCCTTGGTTGAAATGCCTAATCCTGGATAGTTGACATACATCTATTCATTTCTATTAGATGAAGGGTCTTTGGCTAGATTTAAATGGACACAGTCCATTTGAAATCAACTTCTCTTAAAGAGGCCACGTGAGGAATCCTCGTTATCCCACTCTACAAGTGTTCCACTTTACATAGGACACGTGGTGCTTCCAGAAATGCTACCCAACAGACATTTCCCTCTTATATGGCTAGCTTCTAGAGGCTGCATCCAATGACTAGCTATGGCAAGGAGCAGACCCATTTCTAATAAGCCTTTGGCTTTTTTTAATCCCATTCCTTTGATGACGTATAGGAATGAAAACCTACTTAGGTATCTTAGAATGTTTTGGTTTTTATCCTCATTTCACAAGATATTTTATCTAAAACGCTTCATTCCAGCTAGTGTTTTAAAGGCCCCTATGAGCTCAAACACAGAATACTCGAGTGGCAGGAGCAACAGTGCTCTGGCCATGTACAAGATAAAAATAAAAATGTCCCTGCCATGAGACATTCATAATCAGGTCTTGAGCACAAACCCTTGTTTACACAGAAGTTTTTACTGGAGAAATTCCCGCTTGTTTTATTTTTATAAAACAAGTTTTCAAGAAAGGTTTGAAAGAACAACATTTGAATCTCCGGCCTCTACAAATGATTGTGTCTCTCTCAGATTCTGTCTGCACCAAGGGAGCATTTACACATGGGCACCCCCGGGTTACCTCAGAGCGTCCTGTTTCTCACTGCATCCCATTACAAAACCAAAACAGGTCAATGGAGAATGCCCAAAGGCAACCGACAGCAAAAACATTCCAACCAAAGGAAGGGAAGTGATGGAGATAAGCCTCTCCCGTCACCAAGAGGAATGTTGCTTGAAATGGTCTCCTGGGATTGTTTATCACCACACCCACCTTAGGCCACCCCTCATTATCTCCACAGTTTCCTCTTCCTATACCCAGCGGAGGCTCCTTTCAACCAAACAGAGCTTTATATCACTCCAGTGACAGCTAACAGGGTAAGGCGAGAGTAGGGTGGCTTTTTGTTTAAAAACAAAACTAGGCAGGGAAAAGAAAGGCCACTGCTGATAAGGGAGAGTCCACAAAAAGAAAGCACTGAAGCCAGAAAAAATTCAAACCAAACCCAGTGACCTACCCAATGCTGCTTTGAGAAGGGCCCTGTTTCTACAGGAACACAAGAGCCAGTATTAATAGGAGCACTGTGCACCTGCTCAGCTTCAGATAAAGGACTGGTGCCCACAATAAGGAAAATGAGTCCTAGAAATTGGCACATTAACTCCATGGAGACAAATGGTGAATAAATCTTGTTTGCCAGGCACAACAAACTTAAATGCTGGTGTACAATGAAATGCAGATCAACAAGTGATGCAAGACAGCACAGTCCACCTCTGAAATGGTTAATTGCTTCTAGGTTTGCAGTAAGACAGGCGATTACATTTACTAAAGGGAAATCCACCTAAGTCAGGCATGTCCAAAGTCCGGCCCGCGGGCCAATTGCGGCCCGTGTTCCGATTTAATACAGCCCCCGCTTCCTCCCCCTCTCCTGGCTCCCTGGTGCTCTTTTGAACTGGCGCGCCCAGCGCGCCGCTTCCGACCACGCCGCCACCGCGGTCCTAGAGCCTGCCCTGTAGGGCACGTCCGCAGCCCCGCTCGGCTGCGGGTTCGCCTTGCCCGCGGGCCGCCGTGCCCTGCGCTCTCCGCCCGCCTCTGACTCAGCCCTCACGCATGTTCACTTCTTCAAATCTGGCCCTCTTTGAAAAAAGTTTGGACACCCCTGACCTAAGTGGTACTCAGCCAGTAGTACTGCAACAATAGGGGTTAGCTCAGAGGAAGACTATTTATATTTAAGAGGACACCACAATCTCCAGATTCAGGCAGAAATTAGCAAGTCGTTAATGAGCTCGGCTTCCAGTTTCTAAAGCTAGAAACTTGGAGATTCTAAACAAAGCAAAGAAACGTAAATCTGCAGAGAACTCGTATGTCTGCCTTATCTCAAAAGCCACTCTGGGAGGCTTCAGGTTAATTGTGCAATTAAGTCTTCCAGTCAGTTTAAGAATTCACTGCTTAAAGTCAGAAATCACATTAATACATATTAAACTGAAAAAAGGTAATTTGCAGCCCAAGGAAGGGTAGAATCAACCAGGTAAGAGGTCACTTGGCCCCTACCAGGGCACCCTTCGTGGAATATAAAGGATTTTGTTTTAACATACCATGCTCAAAGAGTGCAGTGCCGTACCAATTTTGCTATCAACCCTTTCCTTAGTTTAACCTTAGAACTGGGGAGAGGGAGCTGTGGATTAGTGCACGACCTGAAGTAGTCGTAATACCAGAGAAGGACCTAGAAGCTTTAGTTCAAAGAAGCCACAGAAAGGAGACATTTAAGAGGAAGCTTTTGAGAAGTTTGCTGAGGAGAGGGGAAGGAAAAAGAGCGATTCCTCCAACAGAGCCGGTACAAAATGACTCAGAAGGCCCGTTCCATCAGGCTCACAGGGGTAGATCCATAAACTTCTGTAAGTAGTGAATGCAGACGTGCATTTGTATTTAGAAAGACATGGCCATGTACACCAATCTTGACATACTATGGGCAATAAGTTCACTGCTTCTAGTGCAAAAGTTTGATTTTTCAAACAGTTAAGGAGAACAGGGTGGGATGAAAATAGCATATAGTAGCTCTTGTATTTAAGCTAGCCATACAGTAAAGCAAAGCGTTAACTTTTGATCCATGGAGAGGCAAGAGCCAGACAACACACTTGAAAATTAGAGTGGTTCTTGGATAGCCTGCCTTTAAGAAAAAGCAACTCATTTTCTTAATGGGTAAAGAGATTTCATTGCTGACTAACCCAAAGGCTTTCCATGTGCTAACGCTTGAGAAAACTTCTTTTCCTTATGCTTTTCTGCTCTCTTGTGGGGAATGTCTGCAACAACACTAGGTTTACAGAATATCGGTTCCAATTCTTCTAGCCCGTTAGTGAGACCAGGCTGGACATATTTTGGTATTCATTGAGTATGACAACACTGGGGTCCTCAGCTGGTGTAAAGTGCCCTAGCTCCATGGCATGCCTCAGGGTTTAAATGCAGAGAAGAGTGTATGTGGGAAAACATTGCTAAAACAATCACACAGTAACACTTTGCACAGTATTTGGCCTTCAGTGTAACCCAGATTTCTGTACACTAGAAGGGGTTTGTTTTGCACTTTAAGGAGAAGAGCAGGCCAGAAAAACTTCATCTCTAGCGGCTCCCTTTCTGCTACAGAAAGAATCAGGGGTTATGTATTTTACCTCCTCTATCATAGCGTCCTTTGCTCCATCGAGTTCTTCCTTAGTTGACCCGCTTGCTACCATGTTTCTTAGTCGCAAACAGTACTCCCGCATCTGTTTCAAAAGAAAAGGCCATGTTATCACTGCAACAGGAGCATAAACAGTATCTATTTGCAAAGCCTGCACGTTAGGAAGTCAGGACTTGCTTTATTAATCTCTGTGGCATTTCATCACCAATGATTTGTTTACAGAAAAGCCACTACTCATGCTACCATTAAAAGTTGGCTCTGTCGTTCACAACATTTTAAAATCAACTCTTAAATTTTCTGAAGGATGTATTGACAAATCATCAATCCTGTCTTCATCTTTTCTAACCACCAACCTGGTGCTTACTATTGGCAGGCTTTTCCTAGAACTCGATTCTTATCGATACCTCAGTGTAATGAAGCATGGTGATGTCCAGATCTTACAACAGCATTTCTGAGGCTTGTAGGGAAGAAGCAAAAACCACACACTATGAGTTACATATTTGGTAACTCTGCCACACAACTATCCTCTTCGAGCGAATGACTAAGCAGTAACATTTTGCTTGCAGTGGGAAGAACTGAAATCAAGTCACCAGACACCCCAAATTATAGTCACCGAGATCCGGTAGCACAGTCCGGGATTCCCATCCGGGTATTTGGTGTGCCAGAATCAAACTGAAGCCCGGAAAATGGCAGTCCCTGAGCAACACCACTGAGCCTCAGACTCAGTTTTCATGTTTTATTCCCCAAATCATCTGTGCAGATTCCCAGGAACAGCTGTCCCTTGATCACGGTCTCATGAATTGCCAAAACAAAGCTTTTCGTGGAAAGCTTTGACTGCCATTTCATTTTTTGCCACCAAAGATTCAGATTCTTGTCTGACAAAGGAAGAAGGCAGGTTTAGGCAGTCGCAGTCACTTCAGTATTTCACATAGCTCTGCGTCCATTTTGCTCTGCAAGCTGGTCTTGGCCCTATCCCTAGTTCTGTATTTTTTAAATCTGCACTTGTAAATCTTAGCCACCACACCTGGCAACAGGCATCATTAGAGCCTTGACATCTTTGAGAACACAGTAGGAGAAAACAAGCTCTCTGTGGCTGCATGACATTTGTAGAAAGATCCTCTTCCAGCCACGCAGGCAGAATTTTTCCCTTGGAGTTAGAGATCTAAAGACCATTGTAAAAAGTGCTGAACAGGATATTTTCAAATTACTGTTTGAAAGCAAGACCACCAAAACCTCTAAGTAGCAGCTATTCACGAATTTACTTCCTCTTCTGTTCCCCTTCACCTTTTAATCCTTACAGATGCAATGTTGTATGGAAGCAAAGTAGCAGCTAGACTAGCTTCTAATGCTCTGACCAATAGAGAACATTTAAGGCAGCTGCTCATGAAGCTCCCCTAGCCAGAGTTTAAGGACTTTAAGATTCTTTACCTTATGATTCAAAATCTCATTCATCTTTCCTGTGGCCTCTGTGGTGTGAGATTCAGGGAAATTTTTCTTGGGGATAACACCATATTTTTCTACAAGAAAAAAAACTGACAAATGTTAGCTGCTAATTGTGAAGCTTGCATGCCACGCATTCATAGCTGTGTCAGGCCCAGGATTTTAGTGAGACAAGTGACGTTCTCTCTTATTGGACCAGCTTCTGTTGGCGAGACGAGCTTCCAAGCCACACAGAGCTCTTCTCTAGGACTAGAAAAGACTCTCCCGGCCTCACAGCCAAATGGATTTCCTCCTGGCATTTGGCTGTGACACTCAGAGTACTGTTCCCAGCTAGAAAGAAGCGTTGTGTGGCTCAGAAGCTTGTCTCTCGCCGACAGGAGTTGGGTCAACAAAAGAGATTCCCTCCCCCACCCTATCTCTCTAGGAAGAGAAGTCTGTCAATCCCACGGCCAGTGTGGACCTCTGCTCAGACCCATAGACCCCTTAGGCAAGAAGTGAAGTGAGTCTGAGATGGAGGATAGTGATGCAATGAATACCCACATGCGTTTTGTTTAATCCATGTACACAAGAGCTCATGGCTTTTGCCACTAACTGTTGGCATGATGCCCGCAGGAAGGCTGTAGTAAACTTCTGGGTACGCTTTGTGCATTAGGAGTTAAACTATCAGTTCACATAGAAAGTACATACATTTGCTCCCACCTTTGGTATCTCCAGCCAGTGTTTATGCTCTACATAAAGTTAGAGTGAGTTAAACTGAATTCTACTCCCTGATTTTAGCTACTCAACGCTGTAAGAAGGAGCTCATGACAGAGGTTAGTTAGCCCAGCGCTGAGAAATACTGCATGTGTGGCTTGTGGCAGTCAAGTGTTTAAGGGGACAAACGGCCACCTTAAACGGCCACCACAACCACAAAACTAAAGGAAAGCGCATAAAGGAAAGTTCATCGTAGGCTCAAGACAAGGTTCTTGCAGCTCTAAGCATATTCGTTCAGTTTATCTGAGGCATGATTAATCTCTCCCCCCCATCAAGGGCAGATTACTGCAGTTACACAGTTAAAATCTTCCTTGTTAAAAAGTAACTTCAGTCTTTTGAGGGAGAGAGGGAGGGAGGGAGGGAGGGAGGAATACAGAAAAAGCACGAACTGAGCCAAGAATGGCAAAACACGTATTCTCTGAAAATTACATGGACAATTGCTTCATTCTGGAGATTGGGAAAAGCATGTCAGGGCTGTATGAATCCCAAACTCTGTTCTGCAGAGAGGGAGGAAAGCTGCAGCATGCAGAAGCCAACATGACACTAAGTTCTGTTCATCTTTCAGTGAGAGGCCTTTTTCATTACAGCTGATTAGTACCTTTCGCCTAGGATTGATTTCGCATGGGCAGCCTTTTACGAAATACTAATTAAAAGTTTTCTACAGTGTGCAGCGCTGTACAATTGATGTTCGTACAATACAGATGTAAACATTCATTACTTTGCTCCTGATCTTTCAAGGCAAGAGTACCATTTCAGGAAGCCCTTTCAGTCACTGTTTCTCTTACCGATAAGATTAACCAACATGTCCCATTGTCCTCCATCACTGGTGGGGTTGGAAAGCAGGAACTGCATCAGCCTCTCTTCTATAGGCTCATTTTTCTGAGCCGTTTCCACAAAGGCATTTAAAAAATAGTAGCAACGTTCAATCTGGAAGACGACAGATAGGGTAACTTAATCTTGGCTTGTAGCATGCCATATGTTACTCCATTCCTGGGCGTATGCACTTCTTTGCAAATCTCACTGCTGAGAAAACAACTAAGAACATCAGAGCAGCTAGGCTGGGTCAGACCAAAGGTTCATCCAGCCCAATATCCTGTCTGCCAACTGAGGCCAATGCCAGGTGCCCCAGAGGGAGGGAACAGAACAGGGAACGATTCCCCTCTCACCCATTCTCAGCCTCTGACAGAGGCAAGGGTCAACATCCTTGCCTGTTCTGGCTAATAAGTATTGGATGGACCTAACCTCCGTGGATTTAGTTCTTTTTTGAACCCTGTTAAAGTCCTGGTCTTCACAATATGCTCTGGCAAGCTATTACATGTTCTTATCTTCTCTGCTACTCTTGATATAGTTCTGTGGGCACATTTCTAGTACCCGTTCTCTTGCAAACCTTTAGTTTGTGAGGAGGGACGAGTGTGAAAGCAAGTTAGTATATGGGGGATAGAAAATGCAAGATGAAATCTCTCAGGTACTAGTACTAGCTGCTCTTAAGCAACCACTGTTGGAAATAAACAAGTCAGTCAGTCTCGTGCCTGTGACACACTGCTGGAACTAAGACAGCTTTAGTGGAAAACGGTAGCGTTTTTTCCTGTCTGGTCTCCTACAAGGATCCTTGAGAGGATTTAGAGGTCTTTTTTTTTTTTAAAGAGATACTCTTCAGAAGTTTAAAAAAAAAACGTGTTTTTCTCAATCCAGGAACACGTGCTCTCTCATCTAAAAATGTTTGTAAAGCATTTCCAAAGATCAATTTCAGTGTATCTATGGGTATGTCTAGATTACATGCCTCTGTGGACAGACGCATGTAAAATTGACTATGTTGGGTAGCCTATTTTACATGCCTGTCGGCAGAGGCATGTAATCTAGGCGTACCCTATGATAGCTTAGAAACGCCTGAATACCCATACAGAGGGAAACCAAACTGCCAGTATGGGCTGAATGGATAAAACTGCCCTTAAGAGTCTGGCCAGCATTGCTGTACCTTGTCCCAGAAGAAGAGATATGCTTGGCTGAACTCAAACTCTTCAATATTAAACTTCTTCATGACAGGCAGACGCATCACATTCAGACAGGAGAATATCCAACATCTCCCTGTAAGAGAGCAAAAGAACAAGAGTTACACTGCTCAGCTCTATAAAGGTTTACACGGGTTGTATTAAAACACTAGATTTATAAGGGGCTGTTCAGTCTCACTCTTTTACAGTCTTGAATAAACCCCCCAAATTAACATGCACCCATACCACAATTGAGTGGCCAAACAAGCAAAGAGACAGGAACTAAGTTGCAGGTTTTGACTTCTACCCCAGCTTTGCCGGTGAGTCATTTGAACTGCCCAAAACCTTACTGAGTTGACACAGATGTGACCTTTATATCACAAGAATAGTTTCTGCATTATTGTGGGCCTAGATGATCGAAGGGCAGGCAAGGATGGACTTTTGGAGAAGCAGTGCCAAGTGCTTTGCCTGGAGAATCTCCTGGAAGAGATGACTGCAAATTTCCACTTCCAGTTAAACAGAGCTGGCCTTTTAAAGTTACACCCTGAGAGAGAACCAACGTTCCCTCTAGTTTTCTTCATCCATGTACAGACTAAATTTTGTTATGTGCACCAAGACATGTCCAGATGTGCATCACCAACAGAAACACATGCTGCCATCTATGGTAGACTGTGTGTCAACTACCTGTTCTCGGAACCAGAAGATCAAAGGCCTAAGCCAGTGTGTCTCAGTGGTCCACGGACCCACTCTGAGAAAGCTGCTAACCTAGACGCTCCCGTTTGTATATTTACCGGCTCCTCAGCCACGGAGCCTCGTGGCTCCCATTGGCTGCAGAGCCAGTAAGTAAACAAATGAGAGCATCCAGTTAGCAACTCTCTCAGAGTGGGTCTGTGGACCACTTTGAGAAACACTGGCATAAGCTGCAGAAAGGAAAGACTGACCTATTCCCAGGAGTGCTAGAACTGAGACAAAGCTTGTAAGCACAGAAAATCCCCATTGTGGATTTGAAGGGCTGTCTCCTGCCAGCACTCTTGTTTGATGGTGGATCGTCTCAGCCCAAGAGTTGACACCTAAGGAGCCAAGAGCTTAGGATGGATGTCAGCAAATTGACCTAGGAGGAGTACAGGTGCAGCTGCCCTGAACTGTGACAGTGACTTTAATTCTCTCACAGTTCCCCTTGCTGTAAAGAGACAAAGTATTTAGGGAATGTTGATAGGATTTTTTAAGGTGCTTTAAAGATGCAAAGTGCTAGATAAGGACCAAAAATTATTAAAAGCCAAGCTGAAAAGGGCTATTTC
The DNA here is from genome assembly GCF_052426305.1 of Pelodiscus sinensis. Classification (NCBI taxonomy): domain Eukaryota; kingdom Metazoa; phylum Chordata; order Testudines; family Trionychidae; genus Pelodiscus; species Pelodiscus sinensis. The sequence continues at coordinate 25,717,957 of NC_143072.1, read as the reverse complement.
AAACTGCTCTTGAATATCATCGTAACTCCAAAAATCAAAAGGACGGGGTGAAGATTTCTCTCATAGGGTATGTCTACACTTGCACCTTCTTTTGAGAGAGGGATGCAAATGAAGACATTCGAAATTGCAAATGAAGCCGGGATTTAAATATCCCACGCTTCATTTGCATAACTGCATTATTTTGAAATACAAAATGCGGTGTAGACGCAGTTATTTTGGGAGAACACTCTTCTTCCGAAATAACTCTTATTCCTCAAAAAATGAGGTTTATTTCGGAGCATGGACTCAAACAGCAAGAATTCCCCCAGGTGATATTTTATCATGAGAAGGCAGCTTAAAGCAAAGTACCGGACACCCACTGCAATCTAACTTGGTTCATATTTTTATGCCGCCGCCATACATAAGGGTTTTGTTTTAAGACCAGCCTCTCCGTGAAGTGTGCAGGAAATCCCCTTTACCTGACTTTTTCTGGTTAGTGACGGGCTTGCCCTCTGCCGGCACGGCATGCTGGAAGACGGGCACCCTGTCCTGCACCACCTGCCGGTCCAGACACACTTGCAGGGAGCCGCTGGTGGTCGTCACGTTCTGGGCAAGTCTGAAGAGCGAGTCGCGCTGCTGTTTCCTGGCGAAGGCTGCGACCTTCTCCCTGCTGAGCCCTGCGGAGCAAAACGGCACGTGTCACGCCTGGGGGGGCGGGGCAGAGCCGCGAGCCCTGGCCCCGGGGGGGGGGGGAGGGGGGGCAGAGCCGCGAGCCCTGGCCCCGGGGGGGGGGGGGCCGCGGGGGGGGGGGGGGCAGAGCCGCGAGCCCTGGCCCCGGGGGGGGGGGGGGCAGAGCCGCGAGCCCTGGCCCCGGGGGGGGGGAGGGGGGGAGGAGCCCCCAGCCGTTCGAATCCCGCCCCCCTCACCCGGGGCGCCCATGGCCGAGGCGGGCGCAGGCGGTTGCAGGCAGGACGCGGCGAGCCGGGCGCGCGGCCGGAAGGCTCTTTCCGCCGCCGCACCCGGAAGCAGGAAGCGCCGCCCACGCCAGTGCCCGGGGTGGGGTGGGCGGACGGCGCGCGGAGAGGGACATTCCAGGCCGCTGGCGTTGCGCGGGCCGCCGAGGGAGGCGGGGCCAGGCCGGGCTTGTTCTTAAAGGGGCCGCGCCCAGCGCTACTGCCAAGTGCGGCGGGGCGGGGGCCGAGCGCCAGGGGGCCGCCGCGATGGGAACCACCCTGAGCGCCCCTCCCCCCGCCCAGGGGCGTCGCGTCAGAAGCAGCTGTCGCAGGATGCCGGGGTGTAGGGAGCATGCGCACTGGCACCGGGCACGCTGCGGCTGCTGCGCTCGCTCGGGTTCCCACGGGGCTGCCGGCACTTTAGGAGCAAGAAGGGGGCGGGGGAGGGGTCAGAAATTAACCGGCCGGGGGGGGTCAAGTAATTTTAGGGCGAGGCAGAAGAGGGGCAGAAAGGGAAAAGTCAGGCCGGGGCCGATGGGGGGGGTGCTGGGGGGGGGGGGTTTGCCCCCAGCCAGGGAGGGACAAAGGGGGTAACAGTTACCCGGGGGATGAGCCACCTGCCAGTGTGCAGAGGGGGAGGCACAAGGGGGGGCAGAGAAGAGGTTTTATTTCCCCCCAGGGCAAAACGTACCCGCGAGAACCGCTCCCTGTAGCAATGTGCTGCCAGTAGCACTTCTCCGTTCGTGCGATCCTAAGGAAATGGGCCTGTAAGGAACTGCTCCCAGAAGTAGCGCAATCCTGCAGCGAGCAGTTCCATAGAGCAGTTCCATACAGCGCTGTGGCCAGAGCTGTGCCCTGTAGCAATGTGCTGCTGGGGGCAGTTTCTCATTTGCAGGAGTAAGGAACTGCTCCTGTAAGAAACTCTGTTACTCAGGCGCAGTTACATAGTGTGTAAGAAACTGCGATTGCAAAATGCTAATACCAGATCTAGCACCTTTCTATAGGTGCAGGGATTGTCCTCGTGTTTCAGGCTTCTCTCCCAGTGCTCCGGTTAAGGATTAATCAGCATGGAGGACAGCACACAAATTATGCCATGTGTCTTGATTACATGAGGTTTGCTTTTTTGCAGGAGTTTTTACACTGTAGTATTTAGCTTGTGGTCCAAAGCACTTGCAACCCTTCCCAATGTGTTCTCATTCCAAGCCACTCTAAGTGCATTCACTCAACACAGAGGACTCGTTAAGGGGACCTGGAGTGCCAGGCAAGGGCTTGGGTAACCCTGTACCTGTTCCACCCCTGCCCCACATCCTGGCAGGCTTGGGGGAAGCACAACAATACAACGTTCCAGCTAAAGCTATAACTCCTGTCACAGAGCTAATCAGAGACCGGGAGAAACGGGGAATATTAATTCAGACACACTCCCTGTACCATTCACCAGTATGGCCAGTTAAGAAACCTAATGGTAAATGGAGACTCACAATAGATTACAGGAAGTTAAATAGGAACACTGGCCCTTTAACAGCAGCAGTCCCCAACATAGTAGACATAGTGAACAGCATACAAACCTGGAACAAACAGTGGCTAGCTGTGCTAGATGTGAAGGACACGTTTCTCATGGTTCCCCTGCAACCCGCAGATAGGGACAGATTTGCCTTCACATGGAAGGGTGTTCCATATACCTTCACGCGTATGCCACAGGGGTACGAACATTCCCCCACAATTTGCCATGGGGCGCTATCAAAGGTTTTGGACGGTTTAACTATGCTGCCGAGCGTCCAAATCCTACAATACATAGATGACATCTTGATAGGGGGAGACACCTCCGAGGAAGTGCAGGAGGCTGTAAATCGAGTAAGGACAGCCCTGGAAGACCTTGGCTTAGATTTACCCCCTGACAAATGCCAAGGCCCCTCCCATGAAGTAAAATTTCTTGGCACTATATGGATGGGAGGGCGGAGACCGGGGCCTGATGGATCAGTACAGGAACTCAGCCAGGCACCGTCACCAGAGAGCAAAGCCCAATTGAGACAAACATTAGGGGTTTTGGGCTTTTGGAGGAAGCATGTGCCCGGCTTTGCTGTGATTGCCCAACCGCTGTACAACCTATTCAAGAAAAGTGCCATTTGGAAATGGACCCCAGCACGTGAGGAAGCTTTGCGGCAGCTAATAAACGAGATACACACACATCAAGCTCTGGGTCCAATCCATCCCGATGCCCCGTTTCACCTATACCTCACCATAGGAGGTGCAGGAATGTCCTTTGCCCTCTGGCAGGAAAGTGAAACTGCACCCCGATGCCCCATACAATTCGGCTCTAAGTCGTGGCACGGGTCGCAGGCAAATTACACTCCACATGAGAAGGTGCTCCTGGCAGCCTACACGGCTTTAAGGGAGACCGAGGAGTTAACGCAGACCTGGAATGTAACCAGTCACACTCCTCTTCCAATTATTAAACCTATATTGGAAGGGAAAGAACTACCATCTGGTGTAGCACAGAAAATGACCGTTCAAAAGTGGGCGCTTTACATACACCACAGCGTAGGTGGTGCAGACACCGCACAAAACCCCATCACGATCAAAGAATCTTTGTGGAAGGTGGGAATGCCCAACGAATATCACCTACCCCCACAACCATCTCCTATCCGAGACGCGCTCCATTTGATACGTCTCGCCCTGAGGAAGTTTGGTTTACAGATGGCAGTGCTACACTGATAAAGGGAACGTGGAAAGGAAGGGCTGCAGCAGTCCCAGCTGATAACTCTGCCATGCCTCTGACTACTGATATAGAGGGATCCGCCCAGCTCGCGGAATTAGCGGCAATTAAGCTGGCCTCGGAGGCAGGTGCTAGCACTATTTACACAGACTCCTATGCTGTACGGGCTGGAGCCACCCCGTGGATAACTAATTGGAGAAATAACCACTGGATGATGGGGGAAAACCAGTCTGGGGATTAGAATACTGGGAATGGATCTATCACCATGTAACCCAACTAACCCTAAGCATAGGTCACGTGTCAGCCCACCAACGGAACAACACTCCGGCTGCCCAATTAAATAACTTAGCCGATGCGATAGCCCAGATCTCTGCCACCCAGGTGGATTGGGAACGCTTATACACATGGCTACACGAGACCCTGGGGCATACAGGGAGTGAGGAACTGGTGAGGCAGGCACATATCAGGGGGTGGCCTATTACCCATCAGCAAGCTAGAGACTTAGTACAAGCCTGTGCTCTTTGTGCTGAGACCTGAAAACACATTAACAAGGGACAGCGGTTTGCCAGAATACAAGAGGGAAAAACACTATGTGCAACCTGGCAAATTGATCACATTGGCCCATTACCCTCTGTGACGTAGTGTGGGTACCTTGCTGATTGCTAGGCTGGGGCTGTAGGTGACCCCCCTGGCTGCTGTCTGTACCACGGCCCAGCCAAGTCGCTGATGGGACAGGGAGGTCACCTGTTCTACCAGTTACCTCCCAGGGAGAGGAACAAAGGAAAGTGGAATGCCGCCCCTGGCTGGGGGGCAGGGCTTGAAGGGATGGTCTTTAGTTTCTGTCTGGGATCATGGAGGAGACAGCCTAGGGAAGGGCCTGGAATTTAGGGGCCCAGTCTCCCCCATCTCAAGGGGGGCTGAGGCATCCTAGGCCTGCCCTGTAACCAGATTACAGCACACATCTGTGCTGTGCTGTGCTGTGCTGTATCCTGGAGAAGCAATAAACTCCCTCTATTCGACTGGCTGGTGGAATCTGTTCGTGCCACTACGGGAGTGCAGGAGACGGGGAAACCCCAACGCTCCGTCACACCCTCCACCAGACAACGATGGAAGTATGTTTTGACTGGAGTGGAGATTGTCTCAGGAATCGGCTTTGCCTACCCGACCCGATTGGCAACGGGGTTGTCAACCATCATGGGACTAAACCGCTTAACAGCACTCGTCCCAACACCCCAAGAAATGCAATCAGATAATGGCTCACATTAAGAATAAACTAGTTCAGGAGTGGGCCCTCCAGAACGGAGTTCAGTGGACCTTTCACCTCCCGTACCGACCCCAGTCCAACGGCATAATTGAGAGATGGAATGGGTTGCTAAAGCACCGCTTAAAGCCCACAGATGGTATATGGGGAGACAGACAAGACGTCATAGTTCAGTGGCTGAACAACCGGCAAAGCCCTCTGGGTAGCTCTATCAGTAGAGGATTCTCTCACAGGAAGAGCCTCTCCAGCCCAAAACACACCACCGAAGGACTCCAAATATGCTCCTAGGGACACCGTTGTAATTAAACACCCCAGCCTTGGGACACAGACGCACGTTCTCCAAACTTATAAAGGAAAAGGAGTGTGGATCACCTCAAGTTCTGGAAGGATGCCAAGAGCTATCACCGAGGCTTGGATTGTATCCAAGACCGGACGACTTTGTGCTTTCTTTCAGGATCAAAGGTGATATCCTGGAATACTACCTAAAGGGAACTACCTTGAACGAGATACACCTCAAGGACTTTCGCTCGATATACCATTCGCCATAGTAC